>NC_073254.2:72420000-73670000 GCF_029289425.2 Pan paniscus
AGAAAACTTTTTCTTTATTCCATGTTCTATATAAGTCAAGAACTAGAGCTCAAGATTAAGTTTTTTGTTTTTTTTTCCATTTCCCTGGGAACAGAGCAACAGTCTTTCTGGGTCTAAAACATCCCTTTTTCAGTACATCCCACAGCATCCTATAGAAATATGTTGCAATCAGTTGCCAAGTCACATCCTAGCTTAATGTCAGCAATTTTCTTTCTGAACCAATTTTGCACTCAGCATTAAGAGGAAATATTGAAGGGAGACATACCTTTTATGTTTGTAAAATTTATACTTCTTGAGATAAAAAAGCAACTATATCCATTGTCGTGGGATCTTGAGAAGAAATAAGAAAATGAAATATTATAGAAAATATTATATTATTTAATTGTCCTGTTCTAAAACACTTTCTAAGCCTGCCTGTTTTTTTGCCAAATTAAATTAATATTTGGATGTAGACAGCTTTTCAGAGTGGCAGTATCATAGTCAATGAAGATGACCTGAGGCACAGTTATTGCTAATTGGACATAGAAACCACCTTCACTCATATATAAAAATTATTATGTGCTACACTGGATATTTCAGGAGAATTGATAAAAGAAAGACTGTTGTATTCATATGCTTGTCTTCCTGGCTAGAGGATCTGTTTTAATTAATCAGCTCATGGAGTTTGGAAAATATTTATAGTATACATAGCTGAGTGTTCATGTAAATTTTGAATACATTCATACATCTTTTTTTTAAAAAAGATTGAACTTCAAAACCATTTTCTTACATACTCAGTAGAAGTTGTTATGAGCCAACATTTTTTGTGAGCTATACTATTTTAAACATCTAAAGTAAATTATTTGACATATAGAAAGACTTCTTCATTTAAAAATATATCTTTTAAAAATAATTTTACAAGTGATGGCATCTCATTTTAGAAGAAGAGGCATCAATGACAGCAGTTACAGTAACTCGATGCTGAATATGTTTTTAAATACAAGATGCTGTGTTCAGCATTGTACATACATTATCAAATTTTATTCTGATAATATGCTGCATGATGTATTAGGCTGGGTTCTCTCAGACAGAACCTACACGTATACATATATATATATACACATGCATATACATACACATACAGAGAGAGAGAAAGAGAGAGAGAGATCTCTACATTTATTAGAGGAATTGGATCATGCGATTATGGGGGCTGAGAAGTTCCAGGATAGGTTGTCTGCAAGCTGGAGAACTAGGGAAGAGAGTAGAGTAGCTTTCTCCAAGTCCTGAAGCTTCAGAACTAGGGAAACTGATGGTATAACTCTCAGTCAGAGGCCAGTGGCCTGAGAACTCAGACAGCCACTTTGCAACTCCTGGAATCCCAAGGCCAGAGAGCCTGGAGTTTGGATGTCCAAAAGCACCAGAAGGAGGGTGTCTTAGGTCCAGGAGAGAGTGAGCTTTCCTATGCATTTTTGTTTTATCCATACCCCTGACCAATTGGATGGTGCCCACCCGCATTGAGGGTGGGTGTCCCTCTATTAAATATTTTAACTATAATTTTTACTGTGATGTAGGCACTGAATGCTTGTTGCTAATAATCTGGTAAGATCCATCTGAACTATGAAGTGAGTACCTGGAGGAACTCCTACATTTTAGGCTTTCAAAGGTTACAGGCTTTTCGTGTGTGTGTGTGTGTGTGTTTTGAGAAAAATGGAATTCAAACACTGTGATTAGAATGTATGTTTACTTATATAGAATTTATGAATGAATGTATAATAATTACTGTATATAATTTTAAAATATAATAAAGTCTCTTTATCCATGTGGTGTTAGTCTGTCTCTTCCATTTTGTTTTTCTTCCCTTCTTGAGCACTCCTTGCTTTTTTACCCATGGCCATTGTTCGATAATGAACATATTTGTAGCTTCTCATTTTAAGTCCCTTTCGACACTTTCAGAGACTTTATCCTGCAAATTTGGAAAGGTTTTTCTTTTCCATAATATAGTTTTCCAAATGTTGGCTACTTGTTTAATTTTTTAAACATGCAATTGTTTTGCTTGTTTGCTTCACCTGGCAGCTCTCTCTAAAACCTGAGTCACTATTCCTTTTGAACTCTGCTAAAAACATTATCATCTTCTCCAGGAGCTGAGGTGAAAGATGATGTTTTATTCTACTGCTTTAGTAGGAAGAGCCACATTATTGTCTAATTCGAGTGCAAAATATCTTGTACCATTGATCATCTTTCTGGAAATAGACATCACAGTCTGCTTCCTAACCATTTCATCTCAGGCATTGTGCTGATTACCCCTTCAGGACTCTGGAGTCCACCGTTTTGCTGTAATTTCTTTAACCACCTGCCAACTCACTAAGGGCATTTGCTTAGTGTTTAATGTTCACCTCCCAAATCAGTCTTTTTAATTGAATAGGCTATTTTTTTCACATTTCATATTCAAACTTAACTTCCCTTTTATAATATAGGCAGATGTTAAGATCACGTCAGCACTGCTGTGCAAAGGTTTATGGCATATATTATTTTATATCTTTGTTCCACTGTCTGTCCTAAAATAAAAATCAATTGGTTTTTTGTTTGTTTTCTTGTTTTTAACATATCAACACAAACCAAAGTATTCTGTATGCTCCATTGATACCATCTCATTGTTGTTTGGATAGGCAAGATAAACATGTCTTAAGTTTTTAAAGGTTACAGAAGGGTTAAGAATGATGGAATCCAATCACTGATTAAAAATGTGTGTTTACTAGGTAGTATTTAAGAATGAATGCATATAATAATTATTGTTATTTTTAATTTAAAAATATAATAGGGACCTTTTGTCAGTGTGGTGAGAGTCTTTCTATGTCCAGTCTGTTTTTTTGCCCTTCTAGAGCACTCCTTGCTTTTTTACCCATAGCCTTTGGATGATAATCAACAACATATATGTTGCTTCTCATTTTAAGCACTTTTCAATACTTGCAGAAACTTTAGTGTATCACGGACATATATGAAATTGTGAGGACTTTGTTATTGAGATGTTTAATTTAAAAAATTATCATAATCATAATAAAATACATTTTATAGTAAAATATTAAAATACAAATATAATAATAAAGCAAAACTGTAGTAGCATCTTTCTCCAGATTGCAATTTAAAGAAGAAACATTGACTTCCTAATGTTGGAATCAATCTTTTTAAAAAGTTTATATTTTAGGTTTACGGGTACATGCGAAGGTTTGTTATATAGATAAACACATGTCATGGGGGGGTTGTTGTACATAACATTACATCACCCAGAAATTAAGCTCGGAATCTTTTTCGTTCATTTTTAGCTATGTTATTTCCCTTATGGAGGACCATAAATCTAAAATTGTAATTAAATGTCCATCCTCCAAAAATGGAAATGCAAACATGTGCATGTCTTTAAAGGTAAGACACAGAAGCTGTCAATATAATTTGTACAGAAGTTATATTTTTAATCCATGTGTGCACATACAAGGTGGAATACCCATTGTATGAGGAACATTCTATGCATTGATTATATGTAATTGAATGCAAGAACTTATACAGAGGTACATTAAGGTGAAGAAACATGTTTATCTTGTTCTCTCTTCTCTGTAGCATTGAAATTTCAGCTGCAAAGAAAAGGGTAGGCAAGTCAGGGCAATGTCAGTTTTTCTCAATTAAAACAATTTTAAAATCCAAATGAATACTAAGGGGAGAAAGAGAGCCAACTACCCATAAGTATTTATAATTTAATTAAAATTCTGTTTTGTTGAACTCTCCACATTATTTAATAAGAGGTAGTGAGCTTAGAATAGCTTACCCTGCTCAGATAAACCATTACAAGCTTTGCAATTTACTAATCATCAATCTGAAGCAATTTTCTGTAATATTTTAGCCCCTCTTCACTGATACATAAAGAGAACTTGCATATAAAAACAATAGAGGAATTCAAGATGCTCTACATTTAAAATCTCAACTGTAGAAATGATTTTCTGCCATATCTAGTAATTCAGAGCTAGACAAAACCATTAATTTAATTATATACCTGCTATGGTTTGAATGTGTCCCCCAAAGTTTATGTGTTGGAAACCTAATTCTCAATGTAATGGTGTTGGGAGTTAGGGCCTAATAAGAGGTGATTAAATTATGAGAGTTCTGCCCTCATGAATGGACTAATATCATTTTCCTTGGAGTGGGTTAGTTAATTATGAGAATGGGTTTGTTATAAAGACAAGTTTGGCCCATTCTTGCTTGCTTGCTTTTGCCTACTCTTGACCTTCTGCTTTCTGCCATGGGATGACAGAGAATGTAGGCACTCACCAGATGCCGTTGCTATGCATTTGAATTTCCAGTCTCCAGAACCATGAACCATGGTTCATTATAAATTAACAAGTCTGTGAGAGTCTGTTATGAGTATAAAATGAACTAAGTCCCTAATGTGCAATATGAAAAAATGAATACAAGATTAATCTCTCAGACTACCTTTCACTATCCAGTGTAGAGAGAATCAGTCCAGGGTAAAACTAACTTTATGTAATGAAGGATAAAAGGAAGAAATCAAATTAACGAAAATGGATGCATGGATTAGAAAAAAAAATCGTTTAAAAAATCAAATGTTTGTACCCAAAGGAGACACAATGCATGGTTTAAGTGGGAAACCTCACTGACCATGACATTTATTTTTAATTAGCAATTCAACTAATGTATAGCATCAGTAACATTGTCAATAATTATCTCCCAAGCTTTGTCATTGTATATAATTTATAGAACTCTCCATATATGTTGTTGTTTCATACATTTACAATATTTTTAAAATTTAAACCAGTAGTCTAATGTAATAAGAACTATTTCACCATGAAAGATAAAGAGTGTAATAATTCCTGTCAAAAGTCTAATGTACATTGTCTAGGTAAGCAGAATCCAGGTAGTTCACCTGAAAAATAG
This sequence comes from Pan paniscus, assembly GCF_029289425.2. Taxonomy (NCBI): domain Eukaryota; kingdom Metazoa; phylum Chordata; class Mammalia; order Primates; family Hominidae; genus Pan; species Pan paniscus. The sequence goes on from NC_073254.2 coordinate 72,424,918, forward strand.
TAAAATGTCCAAACAGCTTCATAAATAAATAGACTATGTTTAATCTTAAAAAACTACTAATATACATATTTGATATTAAGAATTTTAAAATTAATTTCACTGGAGTTTGAGACTCTTAATTTAGAGAAAAATGTAACATTTTATATATACAGTTTTTGAATTCAATTTTTTTTAACAATTGAAAAACCATACCATGCTAAGAATTTGCATTTGAACACTGAAATATTCTCTAAGTGGCCTGTTAGTGTATTAAAATTTCCTCTTAAACCTTTTTATTTTTATGTTTTTTTAAAGCTCCTAGTGGAAGGTTTGGTTACATAAAATGTATTTCATGAAGTTTGACTCTGAAGCATAATGCCAATTGCACAGTTGCCCACATTGAGCTATGAGTGGGCAGCGTTTTGTAACCATGGATATGGTGAACTTAATGTGAGAGCCATATTCATCTGAGGCTTGCAAGGGTTGGACAGTGCCCTACCTAGATATTCTTTACTGGGTCAGTGAGCGATCTCCAGCTGCCAGGTGATGTCAGCTCACTCCAAAGAATTGGCCTTGTCTGACAGAAGTATGCCCAATAAAATGTATGCATATGAATCACTGTCTTAAATTCTACTTCTAGAAAATCCAAACTATGAGACTCTTATTAAGAAAAATAAGCAGTATTTTTCTGAAATTCTTATTCTTTCTTTTTTTCCCAATATAAAAGGTTTTTTTTTCTTTTGCTAGTATTGCAGATTTTGTTTCACATAGCATTCTTTCTCTCTCTCTTTCGCTCCCTCTCTCTTAGTCTGTCTGTCAGCGGTCAGGGATTATTATCAGTCTGTCATCGGTCAGGGATTATTTGATTTAACCTTCACAGTGGTTTTAGCAGATAGGGAGCGTTATCATAACTAGTTTCGTTTTGACAACAGTTGGAGTAGCTGTAAATTGGATAATGTAAATATTGGCCAAGGTCACACATTTAGTAAGTGGTGCAGTTGAGATTGCAATCTGGTCTGTCTGACTCTAGAGTAACGGAACTCTTAACTGCTATGCCACACTGCGTCCCCTTATAATTTAGGGAGCCCAGTGTTGGTGAACGGTAGGACCTATCACCAGCTCCCTCATAGTCCAATTAGATGCTGATCAAATATCCTTTTCAAATATTCAGGCACAGAGAATTGGGCAAATTATAATTATATATGTAGGGAGAATGTATATGAATATGCTTTACACGTCTATATAATTTAATGAAATTCATCCAGGTATGTTCATTTGGGGCAATATCCTTGTGAGGCATTGTGGAAATAAACTAATGATTTCAAACAGAAAGCAAAAGAAAAACGGGATGGTAGGAGTTCTGTTAGACAGGTATTCTGTCCTTTCCCCTACCTACTAACTTAATGCAACTTTGCAAATCTATAGTAGGTTTTCTTTAGGACTACACTGCTCTGGTCCTTTGTTTATGTTTTTCTCTCATCCATTGTGGATTCTAATGCCCTCAGTACTGAATAATAAACACAAGTCTGATGGTAGGGGCTACCTAATGAACTCTATACTCTATATCTGCATTTGTATATTTTTTCTTAATTTATGTTAGCTTCTTTGGTCTAAAGGTAGGAACTTAAACTTCCTAATATTTATTTTCACTTGCATTAATGATCTTTTGTTTAGAATTATTTATGTACTCATAATATTGCTCCTTAATGTATTCTCAAATGTGTTACTTGGAATCTTTCTTACAGAACTTTGGCATGTTTCTATGTTTATACTTCTGGGGTTTTTTTTAATTCTTTAATTATCTAAATTTTTAATATCTGAATTATTTAATTTTGTATATATCTTTTATTCTCATCAATGTTTACCTGGAATAGTACAGGGACAAATTCCAATATTCTTACTTACCACAGCATATTACTTGGCAAGTCCTCAGATTTATCAGTATTATATTTGAAGATAAAGAACTATCTAATAAAATAGAATAAAGACATTCAAAAGTTAAATTTTAAAAATTTCATCAGTGGATTTTAATTGGGAAATATGCATGTTTCAATAAACACTATAAATTGTTTCTGGAACCTGTGCATCTTTCTTCTGCCAAATTGCATTTGGAACATTTTTATGAAATTAATTGTACAACCTTGTTAATGAGTATTCTTTTTGCAGCTCATCATAATTTTTAGAGGTCATTATGATTTTGTCACATTATTTTAATCACTTATTTGCATATTATTTGTATAATTTGGTAAAAATGAGACATTAAAATAAGTAATGAGGAGAGGAAAATTAGTTTCTTGGAAAAAACATCTCTCATTCCTCTGGAATGAGTTGCATGTCTTTGTTCAAGTTTGTTTGCTATTGTTGTACGTTTTTAAAATCGTGATTAATACATAGTAAACAACATTATAGGTTGTTTATTAATTTCAAATACACAGAGTTTTTTCCTGAAATAAATATGATCAGATAGTAGACATTGATTTGATAACTTTAAACTGAAATATATAGTTATTTAATTTAAAATCAAACCTACAAAAATTGTAAAGAGATACAGAAGGCACTGACTTACTCGGTGTTTTTAAGAACAAAAGTGGGCGAAGGACATGAACAGACACTTCTCAAAAGAAGACATTTATGCAGCCAAAAAACACATGAAAAAATGCTCATCATCACTGGCCATCAAAGAAATGCAAATCAAAACCACTATGAGATACCATCTCACACCAGTTAGAATGACAATCATTAAAAAGTCAGGAAACAACGGGTGCTGGAGAGGATGTGGAGAAATAGGAACACTTTTACACTGTTGGTGGGACTGTAAACTAGTTCAACCATTGTGGAAGTCAGTGTGGCGATTCCTCAGGGATCTAGAACTAGAAATACCATTTGACCCAGCCATCCCATTACTGGGTATATACCCAAAGGACTATAAATCATGCTGCTATAAAGACACATGCACACGTATGTTTATTGCGGCACTATTCACAATAGCAAAGACTTGGAACCAACCCAAATGTCCAACAATGATAGACTGGATTAAGAAAATGTGGCACATATACACCATGGAATACTATGCAGCCATAAAAAATTATGAGTTCACGTCCTTTGTAGGGACATGGATGAAATTGGAAATCATCATTCTCAGTAAACTATCGCAAGAACAAAAAACCAAACACCGCATATTCTCACTCGTAGGTGGGAATTGAACAATGAGATCACATGGACACAGGAAGGGGAATATCACACTCTGGGGACTGTGGTGGGGTGGGGGGAGGGGGGAGGGATAGCATTGGGAGATATACCTAATGCTAGATAACGAGTTAGTGGGTGCAGCGCACCAGCACGGCACATGTATACATATGTAACTAACCTGCACAATGTGCACATGTACCCTAAAACTTAAAGTATAATAAAAAAAAAGAACTATTTCAAAAGGAAAAAAAAAAGAACAAATGTGAAAATGCGATTGATAAAATTATTATTTATACACTATGTATGTGTTACACACATATGTATGTTTATAAATATATGTATATGATTGTTTGTGTATGTAAGTATATTTCTCCTAAATCCCTCACTTCAGTCTTATTTCTTCTATAATCTAGTGTTGAGAAGTGAACGTTCATAATATATCCATGGTTGTAACCAAAATCTCTGATTGTAATTAATCCACATATTATTTATTTGTTTTATAGTAGATTAACAGAAAAAAAAATTCAAATAAATTAGATTATTCCCTAAATGGGTCAGAATTATTTATGTAGAAGGTCTTATGAAAAATATTTAGGAAATTCAGGTTTGGAATTTCTGCATTCTATGAATTTCCACATATGAAATCAGAAACTTAATTTTTCTGAAATATAGACACTAATTCCATATAGGCAAGGTTTGTATGTTTGTAAAAAATAAGAGAAATCACATCACGTTTGAAAATTGCCTTGGCCACCTGAAAAAGAGCAGGCTTGGCCGGGCACGATGGCTCAGACCTGTAATCCCAGCACTTTGGGAGGCCGAGGCGGGTGGATCACTTGAGGTCAGGAGCTGAAGACCAGCCCGGCCAACATGGTGAAACCCCGACTCTACTAAAAATACAAAAATTAGCCGGGTATGGTGGCATGCACCTATAATCCCAGCTACTCAGGAGGCTGAGGCAGGAGAATTGCTTGAACCCGGGAGGGGGAGGGTGCAGTGAGCTGAGATCACACCACTGTACTCCAGCCTGTGCGACAGAGGGAGACTCCGTCTCAAAAAAAAAAAAGAAAAGAAAAGCAGCCTTTGCCCAGATTTAGTATGCTCTTAGATTGATTAGTTCCCATACTTTGTTTTATCTGAACAATATATGAGTAGATGGAGAGGATATTGGTGGTAAGGTCCATTGACAATCTGGCTCCTGAAAGGTAATAATACATTGAAATGTAGATTTTTGAATAGCTGAGGCTTTTGAGCTGTGTATTATTTTTGTATTGCTGAAGTATTGAATTACCACAAACTTGGCAGCTTACAACGACAAAAGTTCATCATCTTACAGATCTATAAGTTAGGAGTCCAACATGGGTCTCACTGAACTAAAATCCCAATGTTGAAAGGGCTACAGTGTTCCTCTTTAGAGGCTAGAAGAAATAATTTATTTCCTTGACTTTTTCAGCTTCTAGAGGCTATCGACATTCCTTAACTCTTGGTCCCCATCCTGCATCAAAGCCAACAAAGTTTTATCTCTCTCATCATTCTTCCATAGTCACATCTCTCTTTCTGACCACAGCCAGGAATGATTCTCTGCTTTTAAGAACCCATGCGACTACATGCCAAACAGAATAACCAGGATAATTTCTTCATCTCAAGGTACTTAATCACATCTACAAAATCTCATTCAACATGGCAGGTAGCATATTCACATATTTTGGGGACAACAATGCAAACATCTTTGGGGGCCATCATTCAGCTTACTACAATGTGTGATGTCAGTAATAGAGCTACAGATTCATAGTAGGGTCTTTCTCAATAATGATTTTGTTCATACTGCATCTTCTAAAAGAGGAGAGTCATAAAACTTGATTATTTAATCATGATTACGAAAGTTTGGTATATAACACAGTAGCCATATTTTATACAGTTGTGGCTACTGTGAAATAGGAAGCTCAGCAGCAGTCATTGGGAGCGTGCATGTCTTGGCCGTGAGTAATCTGAGTAAATTCTACAAATATGTTTCAGTAATTGAAAACAGAAGACGTTCATATGAAATTTGCCAAAAGTCCTATTCCCAGCGATTAAGTAATTATCTGTAATAAATCAAAATTACTCCAATAGTCATAAAAATTATATGGCTAAACTCTAAAGTTTTGATTTGAATAATGCTAACCAATTGTAGCAAAAAGAGGTTTGGAGAGGAAATCAACAACTGGAACATAATTTCACTATTACCACTTTCTGAAATTGTGACTAGGAACAAGTAATTTAGCAACACTATTTCGGAGTTTACTCACAGAATGAGTTTCCTAGGCCAGATATGACTATTTCATTCAAACAATTAGAAAAAAGTGATATAAAAAGTGACTAAGACCATGTATATATTCCATATTTTTTCTCATCTTCAATTTCTTCCACAATGAGTTTTATTAAGTGTTTTGCTTTTGTTTGGGTTAATTGTCAATAATTTTCCCCCACAACATATAATATCTAGTAACATCTATGTGTGAAGACATATGTCTTAAATCTATATTAGTACTTAGAATTCCACAAATTCTAACTGTGCAAATAAAGTAGTGAAATGTCCATTTAGGTTTCTGTCACTCCCATAAATATATAGATTTATGTCTCATAATATAATTACATATTGGTTGGGAGAGCAATTAGTTAACCACATAGTATTAGACATGCTATTGCATTAACTGACCAGTTTTTCTGCATTTGAAATTACAGAGCAATTAGAATAATCACAGTATAAATACTACGATTTATTCTTCAGATTTTTTATGAAAGACTGTTATATAAGATTTGGAAGCCGGGCATAGTGGCTCATGCCTGTAATCCCAGCACTTTGGGAGGCCTGTAATCCTAGCACTTTGGGAGCACTTTGGGAAGCGGGGGATCACCTGAGGTCAGGAGCTTGAGACCAGCCTGGCTAACATGGCGAAACCCCATCTCTACTAAAAATACACAAATTACCTGGGATTGATGGTGGGCGCCTGTAATCCCAGCCACTCGGGAGGCAGAGGCAGGAGAATCTCTTGAACCCGGGAAGCAGAGGCCACAGTGAGCCGAGATCATGCCACTGCACTCCAGCCTGGGTGGCAGAGCGAGATTCTATTGCAAAAATTAAATAAATAAATAATTTTAAAAATTTTGGAGAAATCAAACTCCTCATGGTATAGTCGAGACATCACAACATGGGGATGGAGAGACATGATGACTTTGTGCATGAATTCAAATGTCAGAGAAATTAAAAGTCTATTGCAATATCAAAAAGCAAAAAGTAAGCTAAATTAGTTTGACTTTATTATCATATATTTAAAAGTATTTTAGTACACAGGTTTGCTCATCCCTTTTATCTCTTCTTAATGTCACTTAGGAGCCATATTTGTTAATAATAATGGTTTAATATATTAGCCTACTGTACCATATTCATGTAAAACAACAGTCAAGATTTGTAGTTTCTTGAATAATTTGTTGATTAAATGAAAACCTACCACTTCCATATATTTAGCAAATATTTTTAGATTTTTTAAAATCTTCCTAAGAATAATTCAAAATCTCTTTGTCTCTTCCAGTCAAGGCAAAGTGATGTAGTTCCTGCTCTTCTGACTTTTTTAAACCAACTTTTCTGCTGGAAAATTCTGTCAATAGAGTTCTTAAAAGGATTTGTATTAAGCCTTCCACAGATACTCTGATATTAAAATCAGGTCTAAGTAAACAGGTGCATTCTGTGTAGTTAAAATTAAATACTGCTATAAATATGCCCAGTGGGGTAATCCAATTTACTAGTCACTTCAGAGCTGATATGAAGGTCAAAAGGTACTTGGCAACATCGTTTGGAATCGGGATTACTTGTAGGTTATTTATCCTTGAGAAGTATTGTAATGTCTGTGTATAAAGTGCATTATTCCTTAGAAACTGCCTCGGTCAAATAACACAGGCTTAAGATTCTCATTTTCCGTCCCTTTATGCTGTGTACATGCAGAGTCAATCCATTGTTATTACACAGCCAATTATAGGACCAAAACATAATTTGCATTTCTTTTCTCCTTTTTAGTCATAATCTCGATGATTATAGCCAAGTTCTATTTTGTAATTTTAAAGAAATCCCCTAAATGTACTTCCACAAGCTATTTTAATTATTCTCATGATATCTGTGGTAGGTAGGTGAAAATAGTCACTAACAGCCATAAATGACAACTAAGAAGTATGTGACCATAGCAATGTGTTAGGAGACACATATTTACGGGATTTTTATTTAAATTGATTAGCATTGCTTCAGGCATAGACCAGTGGTTCTCAACTGTCCATCAGAGTAAGCTGGCAAGATTGTTAATAGTTTAGATACTCAGGTTCATGCCCAGAGATGGTTCTCATTTTCTATCTGTCTCTATCTCTACCTGATGCCCAGAGATTGTTCATGCCCAGAGATAGTTCACTATCTGTATATCTATCTGTATCTCTCTATCTGTATCTCTATCTGTATCTATCTATCTGTATCTCTAGCTCTCTCTCTCTTTATCATGTCCTACTTCCAGATGATACAAATTTGCAGCCAAGGCTGAGAAACGCTGTTCTAGGTGAGAATGTACCAAGCAGAAAGATTAAGTGAATTATTAATGCCCACAAAGTCATTTCAAATGTGTATTTATTTATTCAATTGATTTGACTGAAAACTAGTTCTCAGCATTTTAACAGATTTTCCTCTAAAGATGTAAGCCATTGGCTGACTGACTTGACTGAAAACTAGTTCTCAGCATTTTAACAGATTTTCCTCTAACGATGTAAGCCATTGGCTGACTGACTTGACTGAAAACTAGTTCTCAGCATTTTAACAGATTTTCCACTAAAGAAGTAGACAGAGTTTGCATTTTGAGACAAGGACACAGGGTAACATTTAATCAATCTAATTAACAGCAGGAAATAAATGGGTATTACCCATTAGATTGTGATCATCATTAAAAAAGGAGTAATGCCTATTTTGAAAGCTTTACAAACATATTTGAGTGATTGAATAAATAAATACACATTTGATTTTGTACATCCCAGATTCAGTACATTGTGATGAATTATAAAAAGAAAAAATCTCGTTATACTTTCCATTTCCAAAATATATTCAAAAGTAAAAATATTAACAAATTTCAGTTTCCGATGATTACTACTACTTCACAATAAATGCAGGAAAAATTCCATAATAATTCACAAAAACTCTGTACTTAACAGGAAACAACTCTCATTGGTATTAGATAGATAGACCTTGCATTATTTATACCAAATGACATTTTCTTTTTTTTTATTTTGAAGGTTTAATAAAGTATAATTCAAAAATTGTGTGATTAATGTATACTATCTGATTATTTGGTATGTGTATATTATGTGAAATGATAACAACGATCAAGTCAGTTAACACATCTATAATCTCACCTAGTTAGTTTGCTTTGTTTTGCTTTTGTTTTTGTTTTAAATTTCAACTTTTAGTTTAGATATGAGGGTACATATGGAAGTTTGTTACACGAGTCTGTTGTGTGATGCTGAGGTTTGGGGTATGCATCACATCACCCAAGTAGTACGCATAGAACATGATAAGTAGTTTTTCAGTTCACATCACCCGTTTTTTCTACCCCATCTAGTAGTCCACAGTGTCTGTTTTTCCCATGTTTATGTCAATGTGTGCTCAGTATTTATTTCCCACTTATAAGTGAGGACATGCCATATTTGGTTTTGTGTTCCTGCACTAATTTGCTTATTATTATGACCACCAACTGCAAGCATGTTTCTGCAAAGGACCTGATTTCGTTCTTTTTTCTATGGCTCTGTAGTACTCCATAATGTATTTATACCACATTTTCTTTACCCGATCCACCACCACTAATGAGCACCTCAGTTGATTCCATGTCTTTGCTGTTGTGAACAGCATGATGATGAACATTTAGGTACATGTGTCCATGTGGTAGAATGATCTATGTTTCCTTTGGGCATATATGCAATGATAGGGTTGCTGGGACAAATTGTAGCTCTATGATAAGTTCTTTGAGAAATCTCCAAACTACTTTCCACAGTGGCTGAACTAATTCATATACCCAGCAACAGTGTATACGCATTCCCTATTCTCCACAGCTTTGCTGGCATCTGTTATTATTATTACTTTTTTCACTTTTTAGTAATAGCCATTGTGAGTGGCATGAGATAGTATCTCATTGTGGTATAGATTTGCATTTCTTTGATGATTAGTGATGTTGAACTTTTCAGCCACTTGTATGTCTTCTATTCAGAAGTGTCTGTTAACGTCTATTGCCTATTTATTAATGAGATTTTTTTTGTTTCTTGATTTGTTTAAGTTCATTATAGATTCTGGATATCAGACTTTTGTCAGATACAAGGTGATTGGTATATATTTGCGAATATTTTCTCCCACTCTATAGGTTGTCTACTTTGTAAATAGTTTATTTTTCTGTGCAGAAGCAATTTAGTTTACATCACACCTGTCAATTTCTGTTTTTGTTGAAATTGCTTTTGGGGACTTAGCCAAAAATTATTGGCCATGGCCAACATCAAGAAGGGTATTTTCTAGGTTTTCTTCTAGGATTTTAGTTTGAGGACTTATTTTAAAAGCTTTAATCGATCTTGAGTTAGCTTTGTATACGGTGAAAGTTAGGGGTCCAGATTCATTCTTCTGTATGTGACTAGCCAACTATCCCAGCACTACTTATTAAATAGGTAGTCCTATCCCAATTGCTTAGTATTGTCCACCTTGTTGAAGATCAGGTGATTGTGAGTGTGAGTCTTTATTTCCAGGTTTTTTGTTCTGTGCCATTGATCTACATGTGTGTTTTTGTACAAGTATCATGCTATTTTTGTGACTGTGGCCTTACAGTATAGTTTGAACTTTGGTAGTACAATGTCTCTGGATTTGTTCTATTTACTTAGAATTGCACTGGTTATTTAGGATCTTTTTAGGTTCCATATGACATTGGTAGTTTGCTAGGAATAGTGTCGAATCTTTAAATTGCTTTGGGCATTATGGCTATTTTTATGATATTGATTCTTCCTATCCATGAGCATGTAATGCTTTTCCATTTATTAGTGTCATCTTCTTTTTCTATATGGATGCCTTTCATTTTTTTCTTTCACTTTATTACTCTGACTAGAACTTCTAGTATATGTTGAATAGGAGTGGTGAGAGTGGGCACCTTTGTCTTGCAGTTCTTAAGGGGAATGGTTCCAGCTTTGGCCTATTTGGTATGATGTTGGCTGTGAGTTTACCATAGATGGCTTTTATTATTTTGACCTATGTTTTGTGATGCCAACTCTGTTGAGAGTTTTTTATCATGGAGGGCTGTTGGATTTTATCAAAGTCTTTTTTTTTATATCTGTTGAAATAATCATATGGTTTTACTGTCTAATTCTGTTTATGTGGTGAATCGTATTTATAGATTTGTATGGGTTGAAACAACTTTGCATCACAGGAATAAAACCTCCTTGATCATGGTGAATTAATTTTTTGATGTGCTGCTGGATACAGTATGCTAGTATTTTGTTGAGTATTTTTATGGCTATGTTCATCAGGGATACTGGCAGGAAGTTTTGTTTTTAACTTTTTTTTTCACTGTCTCTGCCAGATTGTGGTATCAGGTTGATGCTGGTTTCATAAAATTAGTTAGGAAGGAGTCTCCCTCAATTTTTTGGAATAGTTTCAGTAGGATTGATGTCAGTTCTTTTTTATACATATGAGAGAATTTGACTGTAAATCCATCTGGTCCAGGGCTTTTTTTGGTTGGTAGGTTTTTTGTTACTGATACAATTTCAGAACTTGATATTGGTCTATTCAGGATTTTATTTTTTTCCTAGTTCAATTCTGAGGTATTATCTGTTTCCAGAAATATATATATATTGTCTCCAGATTTTGTAATTTTTGTGCATAGAGTTGTTCATAGTAGTCTGAGATGTTTTGTATTTCTGAAAAATCATTTGTAATATTTTCTTTCTAATTTCTGATGGGATTTTCTTCTTGTGCTGTTGTTGTTAATTCAGATAGTGCTCTATCAGTCTTATTTGTTTGAATAACCAACTCTTGGTTTCATGTATCTTTTGTATGGATTTTTGCATCTCAATTACATATAGTTCTTCTCTAGTTTATTTTTATTTTATTTTATTTTATTTTTTGAGATGGAGTTTCACCCTGTCGCCCAGGCTGGAGTGCAGTGGCACAATCTTGGCTCACTGCAACTTCTGCCTCCCGGGTTCAAGCAATTTTCCTGCCTCAGCCTCCTGTGTAGCTGGGATTACAGGCACGCATCACCACGCCTGGCTAATTTTTTGTGTTTTTAGTAGAGACAGGGTTACACCATGTTGGCCAGGCTGGTTTCAAACTCCTGACCTCGTGATCCACCTGCCTCAGCCTCCCAAAGTGCTGGGGTTACAGGCATGAGCCTAGTTATTTTTACTGATAATTTGAGATCTTTCTAACTTCTTGATGAAGGTGTTTAGGGCTATAAGCTTTTCTCTTACCACTGCTTTAGCTACATCCCAGAGATTTTGATAAGTTTTGTCCTTATTTTCATTAATTCCAATGAATTTTTTATTTCTGCCTTAATTTTGATGTTCCCTGAAAAGTTAGTTATTCAGGAGTAAATTGTTTAATTTTAATGTATTTGTGTAATTTTGAGAGATTTTATTGATATTCACTTCTATTTTTTTATTGCATTCTGTTCTGAAAGTGTGCTTGGTATGATATCTAATTCTTTGAATTTATTGAGACTTGCTTTATGACTGACCATGTGGTCAATATTAGAACATGTTCTGTGTGAAGGTCAGAAGAATGTATATTCTGTGGTTGCTGGGTGGAGTGTTCTTTGGATGCCTATTAGATACATTTGGTCTAGTGTCAAGTTTAAGTCAAGTGTCAAAGTTAAGTTTCTTTGTTAGAGTTCTGCTTTGATAATCTGTCTAATGCTGTCACTGGGGTGTTGATGTCTTCCACTATGAATGTGTGGCTAAATAAGTCTTTTGGTAGATAAAGAGGAACTTGTTCTATCAATCTGGGTGCTCCAATGTTGGGTGCATATATATTTAAGACAGTTAGTTATGTCTTCTTGTTGGATTATATCCTTTATCATTACGTAACGCCTTTCTTAATTATTATTGGTTTTAAGTCTGTTTTATTTGATACAAGAATAGTGATTCTTGCTCTTTTTTGTTGTTGTCCTTTTGCTTGGTAGATCATTCTCTATCATTTTGCTTTGAGCCTGTGGATTTCATTATAGGTCTCTTGAAGACAAAAGGCAGTTAATTCTTGTCTTTTTATCCCGCCTGCCACTCTGTGTCTTTTAAGTGGGGTGTTTAATCCATTTAAACTCAAGGTTAGTATTGATATGTGAGATTTTGATCCTTTCATCATGTTAGCTGAGTGTGATGTAGACTTGAACATGTAGTTGCTTTACAGTGTCTGCGGGCTATGTGCTTAAGTGTGTTTTTGCAGTAGCAGGTGTCATTTTTCAATTTCACGTTCAGCATTTCCTTAAGGCCCTCTTGTAAGGCTGGTCTAATGGAAACAAATTTCCTCAGTATTTGCTTTTCTGAGAAGAATTTTATTTCTTCATTGATGAAGTTTAGTTTGGTGGGATATGAAAGTCTTCACTGGCATTTCCTTTTTTTAAGTTGCTGAAACTAAGCCCAATCTCTTCTGGTTTGTAAAACTTCTACTGAGAGGTCCATTGCCAGCCTGATGGGGTTCTGTCTGTATATAATGTATATGACCTGACTCTTCTTTCTGGCAGCCTTTAAGATTTTTCCTTTTGTGTTGACCTTGGTGAATCTAATTTTGAGCCTTGGGGATGGTTGACTTTTACAGCATCTGGCCAGAATGCTCTCTATTTCTTGAATTTGCAAGTCAATTTCACTAGCAAGATTAAGAAAATTTTCATGGCCTATGTCCTCAAGTGTATTTTACAAGTCTTTCATTCTTTCTTCTTTTCTCCCAGGAATTGCAATGAGTCATATATTTGATCTCCTTATAGAATCCCATATTTCTCTAAGGTTTTGTTCATTTTAAACTTATTTTGTATTTATTTTTTGTCTAATTAAGCCTGGTTTAAAGGACCAGTTACTGAGCTCTGAGATTCTTTCCTCACCTTGGTCCATTTTGCTGTTAATACTTCCGATTATATATCTTGTAGTGAATTTTTGAGCTCTAGAATTTCAGTGTGGTTCTTTCTTTTAAAAGTTACTAATCTTTCAGTCCTTCCATCATTTTACTATATTCCTTGCATTCCTTGGATTGGGTTTTAATTTTATCCTAAGTCTTGATGTGCTTTCTTGCTATACAAATTCTAAATTCTACGTCCATCTTCTCAGTCATTTCAGACTGGTTAAGAACCATTACCGGGGAGCTAGTGGACTCCTTTGGAAGTAAGTACACACTCTGGCTTTTTAAATTGCCAGAGTACTTGTGCTGATTCTTTCTCGTCTGAGAGGGCTGGTGTTCTTTTAAAGGTGACTAAGTTGAGTACGGTCAGTTGGCTTTTCTTTTTGGGTGTTTTCAGAGGGCCAGACCTCCGTACAAGGTCTTTATTTGTGACTGAGTTCTTGCTCTTGGTTTCACGGGGAAGTATATTAGCAAAAGATATTTGATGTTTTAGTTTGGGCTGTGATCCACTAAATGACACATAAGAGACATAAGAGTAATGACAGTAGATAGGCTCTTTACTCAGTCACACAGCTCCTTTGTCTTTTCTTGCATTTGCAGCCATGCTCTGCAGTGTGAGAGGGAGAGAAGTGACCCCCTCAGCAGGTCAACTTCTGGTCCTTGGGGGAGCTCCTCTCATCATTGGCACTGTGCCTCTGTGTCTTTTCTTTCCTTTTTTTTTTTGAGATGAAGTCTCACTCTGTCACCCAGGCTGGAGTGCAGTGGCACAATCTCGGCTCACTGCAACCTCTGCCTCCCAGGTTCAAGCAGTTCTCCTGCCTCAGCCTCCCAAGTAGCTGGAACTACAGGCGCGCACCACTAAGCTCAGCTAATTTTTTGTGGTTTTAGTAGAGACAGGGTTTCACATGTTGGCTAGGCTGGTATCGAACTCCTGACCTCAGGTGATCTGCCCACCTCGGCCTCCCAAAGTGCTGGGATTACAGGCATGAGCCAGTGCACCCAGCTGCCTCTGTTTCTTTTATTAGATGTTCTGGACCGTGGGGCTCCTTTGGGCAGATGCTGTATTATGGGGATAAGCCACACACCTTTTGAACTGGCCCGGTCAAGGGGGACATAACTATTTCCTGTGCCACCCCATCAATCCCCACCTATTCTGAGTGTAGGCTCCTCCCCTGCTTGAGTAATGGCCACAGATCTTGGCTCGGCACTCCCAAGCTGCATGCTGAATTCCTGGGACAACAAGACTGGCTTGTGGTTCCATTCTCCAGATCCTTGTGTTGGCTTCTGGGTGCACTAGGAGATCTGAAATGCTCTCAGGCCACCAGGAAAGTACTCAGATGCAAGAAAGCACCCAGACACTCTGAGCTTTTGGTGTTATAACTGCAATTTATACCATTTGACTGACCCACCCTCTTTTTTATATGTCCATGCCCCTAGTAACCACCATTCCGCTGTCTACTTCTATAAGTTTAACTTTTTAAGATTCCACATATAAATGAGATTCTGCAATATTAGTCTTTTTTTTGTCTGAGTCATCATCAGGGTAATGCAAATCAAAACCATAATGAGATAACACTTCATACCTGAGATGATGGCTACTATCAAAAAAGATAAGAGATAACACAAGTGTTGGCAAAGATGTGGAGAAACAGCAAAGATTGCCAGAAAACCACTAGAAACAATGGGAAAAGCATGAAACAGATTCTTCCTCACAGCCCTTAGAAGGAGCCAACCCCAGGCCCGGGGCGGTGGCTCACTCCTGTAATCCTGGCACTTTGGGAGGCTGAGGCAGACAGATCACGAGGTCAGGAGATCGAGACTATCCAGGCTAACACGGTGAAACCCCATCTTTATTAAAAACACAAAAAATTAGCCGGGCCTGGTGGCAGGCGCCTGAAGTCCCAGCTACTTGGGAGGCTGAGGCAGGAGAATCGCTTAAACCTGGGAGGCAAAGGTTGCAGTGAGCCAAGATCGCGCCACTGCACTCCAGCCTGGGTGACAGAGTGAGACTCAATTAAAAAAAAAAAAAAAAAAGCAGAAGAAGGAGCCAACCCTGCCAACACATTCATCTTAGACTTCTATCCTCTAGAACTAAAAGACAATAAATTTCTGTTATTAAATCCACTCACTTTGTGATACTTTGTCATGCCAGTCCTAGCAAGTCAGCACACAAGTGACATAATTCCTTTATGAGTCTATGTCCATTAACCAAAAATGGACATATATGGAGGTCAGGAATTTATAATTGAGAAGCATTGTAATTATGACCCAAGCAACATATTGATTTATTTGTTTTGTTTTCTTTAGAATGCAGTTTTCCTAAAACATTATTAGAGTACTACAAATTTTGAGTTTGTGAAATCATTTGAGTCTGTGAAGTTGAAAGCATGTGTGTGTATGCATGTGTGTATCATCTTTCCAATCTAAAGCACGTTCGCTAATACCCTGCAGGTGAGAAATCTATCATGAAAGAAGAATTTTTTAAATTTTACCACCTCTTCAAAATGCAGACTTTCTAATCCCCATAGGGATGTCCTGAGAACACCAAATAAAGTAATCCATCCTAACAAGTGTTCACAATTTTGACCAACAAACAACAACCTACATATATTATCTCTAGTTGTCTGACTTATTTCTCATACGAATATTTATCAATAATTTATCATATTGAACAAGTTTTATTCTTAATGTATTGGACAGTGTTAATAACTTTGGAATTAATAATATTTCTATATTCTCAAACAAAATTTATGTCATCCTAATGCTGTTTAATCTCCTTTCCTCTCTAAGAACTCAGAGTCCTCATGATTCACTCTGAGGACAATGGGACAGTATTCTTTTTTTTTTTTATTATTATTATTTATTTTTTATTTATTTATTTTTTTTATTATACTTTAAGTTTTAGGGTACATGTGCACATTGTGCAGGTTAGGACATATGTATACATGTGCCATGCTGGTGCGCTGCACCCACTAACTCGTCATCTAGCATTAGGTATATCTCCCAATGCTATCCCTCCCCCCTCCCCCCCCCACCACAGTCCCCAGAGTATGATATTCCCCTTCCTGTGTCCATGTGATCTCATTGTTCAATTCCCACCTATGAGTGAGAATATGCGGTGTTTGCCTTTTTGTTCTTGCGATAGTTTACTGAGAATGATGGTTTCCAATTTCATCCATGCAATGGGACAGTATTCTTTAGAAAAACCCAGATGATTTCCCAGCTGGCTCAGACTGGAAGCACACGCATCTCCCAAACAATATTCATGAATTACTGATACAGTCTGCCAATCCTAGAATAAAGATTCTAATTCTTCCTTCTGCAGTGACATTTTTATTTCTCCTTTCATTTCATATAGCTCTGGTTCTCCCAAAAGAAAGCTCCTCAAATCTTCAACTCTCCGCTGAGTCATAGGTATTGCTCACAACTTCAATGGCTATATCCTCCAGTGTGACAGTGTGCCCTGAATTCTTTGTTGAGGATGTGCTGGTGCAGAGAGTAAAATCAGTGGGTGTCTGTACTTCTATATTAAGCTATAACCAATAATGAATATTGACATTTTGTTCTACTAGATTTATGTCCCAGCTTTGGTCTGTGGTGTCCAATTTAGCAAGTGTAAGCACCTACGTGATTTGCTCATTTTCTGACCAGAAATAAGACGGTACTTCAGATAAACATATTCTTTTCATTAATTAATGTTAACCCATTTCATCAGACTCTAATACATCACTGGATAATCAGATCTTGCTAATTTCTTTTAATTTTGGGTGCCTAGGATCTCCTAGATGATGCAGAGAGAAATAGTGATTCTAGGTCAGTTTATTGTACTCTTTAACTTAATGAGGTTAGTTATATCATTTTATTTCTGAAGCGATGTTAAGTTTTAGTTGATGCAGTTTGTCAAGTAAAAAAATATATATATTGTTTCTAGTAATCCAAACATTTTATACCAAGATCTGTATAGAACTTTATCAAAGGATATTTTCTATGATAGTTGAATTGATTGTATTTTTCCTTTTAATTGGTTAAAGTGGTTAAGTTCATTATTTCCTACTCTATCTATGAAGATCTCAAGAGTAATTTAGGGATTCTACTAATTTTGAGAGGAGAGGATAGGGTGATGAAATTTTGCTATGTTTTTTATGAAGTATACTTTAATGTGCTTAAAGAAATTGGGTAAAATACTTAAATTTACTTTTAATTATTTTTTAATATTCTATAATATTTTACTTTTAACTTACCACACTTCTCCAAAATGTATCATGATTACATAGAAAAATAAGTCCGTGTGTGTGTGTAAGTATATATAAGCACACATATATGTATGCATATGTGTATATATACACACATATTTACATTCAAATATATGTATACATATGCTTATATATTATGAATACCTTCATATATAGAAATGTGTACAATATGTATATACAAACATACTTAGATACATACAATATGTCTAAGCTTCATCATTTGGGAATCCTCCTTCAGGCTAACCCTTCTTAAAAATATTGCGTGACACTTAGAAGCCTTGGTTTAGAATTTGAATAATCCCTAACATTGGTTTTGTTGATTACTAGTTTTGCAATCTTAGGCAAATTATTTAATTTTCTGAACCTTTTGTCTGTAAATTAGGAAGACACAGGTATGATGCATGTGTTGTGATGCTTAAAACAATGATGCTTGTGTTGTAACTAGCATAAGACTTTATACACAGGAAGTGCTCAAAAAAAGTATTTTTTTCAAAAATTATGTAATGTGACTATTCAATACAAAAGGCACTCTATAAAATAAAATCAAATTGATTAGTGTATCTCAAAGATTCAGCTGTGTAGGTAATTTTTTCTCAGTTTTTCTTTCGGTGATTTTATTTTAAATTCACACCAGAAAAATTCATGATGGGAAAAGTAAAATTGTCCCTGCCAACATCATAGAATTCAAATGAGAGATTAATTATGTCATATATGAAGCATCACTTTGAACTTCAGAAATTCAATTAAATTTAAATTAAAAAAAAACAAATACTCAAACCTTTCTAGGTTTCAAGTTTCTATCTAAGCTATAAGAAAAAGTTACAATATAGTCACTCATATGTTAAAGTACATGAGTCAATGATAGTGATATTTTTCTGTAATTTATGGAGTAATTATTTTATATGTTGTATATATTATTATCTGTACATAAGGTAATAGGTACCAAGTGGAAAAAAAATAATGTTCACGTTAGTATTACTATGCTTGTTAAGATAATTTTAATTCAAAATCTATTAAGCACCACGTATTATTTTACCAGGGCTGCCACAACAAAATACAAGAGACTGGATGGCTTAAACAACAGCAATGTATTTTCCCACAGTTCTGGAGTTGGGAAATCTGACATCAAAGTGTCAGCGGGTTTGGTTTTTGCTGAGGCCTCTCCTTGGCTTGCAGATGGCTGCCTTCTTGCTGTGTGTTCACATGATTGTCTCTTAGTGTGTGCATTTGTCTGGTGTCTCTGTCTGTCTTAATCTCTTTTTTAAAGGACACCAGATATATTGGATTAGAACTCATCTTATTGACCTAATTTTTACTTATTGCTTCTTTAAATATCTTGTCTCCAAATGGGTTGCATTCTGTGGTACTCAGATTTAGGGATTCAATATATGAATTGGGGGGAACACAAATCAGCCAATATCACATGAATTCTTTTTCTAGCAAAGAAAGCATCCATTCTATTAGGAGTCTTCCTTTACTTAATAGAAAACCAGCAGAACAGTACTATGTTTATACAAATGTAAATTAATTTATTTATTCCTGTATGAGAGCACTCATATGTGTGTGCATGTGAAAACAAAAGTCATAAAGTCACTGTATATCTGAACACATGAATTTTAGTATACTTTTAAGAGGATTGTCTTTCAGAGACTTAGAAAATCATTTGAAGTTTTCAAATGGAGTTAGACTAGACTGCTGGTTGCCCACATACAGTGTTTTGTATTTTGTGATGAATTATTTCAGACTTTGAAAAAATACTGTGATATTCTCTGGGAGACCTGGAGATTGAATGATCCACAGCAGATAGGAGAGAGGACTTCACACATAAATAAATGGATATGTGTGCTGTGTCTAACTTTTGAGTGGTAACAATCCTTGAATTTGAAGGAAGATGACATTTTCATGACTGTTGAAGCTTTTGGAATCAGGATGTAGAAATGAAGAATCTGGTGAACTAAGGCATTAAAGTTAAAATAAAACCAGAAAATTTTGATATATTGTGATTAAGTAGACCTTGAACATATGAAAACTTTCAGGGATCCTGATATTTGTCTTGGACCTTTGGGCCCTGAAAGTAATCACCTTTGTTACTAGGGGAAGTCACTTTTTTTTTTTTAATTATACTTTAAGTTCTAGGGTACATGTGCACAACGTGGAAGTTTGATAAATAGGTATACCTGTGCCGTGTTGGTTTGCTGCACCCATCAACTCGTCATTTACATTGGGTATTTCTCCTAATGCTATCCCTCCCCCAGGCCCCCACCCCCAACAGGACCTGGTTTATGATGTTCCCCACCCTGTGTCCAAGTGATCTCCTTGTTCAATTCCCACCTATGAGAGAACATGCAGTGTTTGGTTTTCTGTCCTTGTGATACTTTGCTGAGAATCATGGCTTCCAGCTTCATCCATGTCCCTGCAAAGGACATGAACTCATCCTTTTTTATGGCTGCATAGTATTCCATGGTGTCTATGTGCCACATTTTCTTAATCCAGTCTATCATTGATGGACATCTGGGTTGGTTCCAAGTCTTTGCTATAATGAATAGCGTTGCAATAAACGTATGTGTGCACGTGTCTTTATAGTAGCATGATTTATAATCTTTTGAGTATATACCCAGTAATGTGATTGCTGAGTCAAATGGTATTTCTAGTTCTAGATTCTTGAGGCATTGCCACACTCTCTTCCACATGGTTGAACTAATTTACACTCCCACCAACAGTGTAAAATTGTTCCTATTTCTCCACATCCTTTCCAGCATCTGTTGTTTCCTGACTTATTAATGATTGCCATTCTAACTGGTGTGAGATGGTATCTCATTGTGGTTTTGATTTGCATTTCTCTGATGACTAGTGACGATGAGCATTTTTTCATGTGTCTGTTGGCTGCATAAATGTCTTCTTTTGAGAAGTGTCTGTTCGTTTCCTTTGCCCACTTTTGGATGGGGTTGTTTGTTTTTTTTCTTGTAAATTGGTTTGTGTTCATTGGAGATTCTGTATATTAGCCCTTTTTCAGATGGGTAGATTGCAAAAATGTTCTCCCATTCTGTAGGTTACCTGTTCACTCTGATGGTAGTTTCTTTTGCCATGCAGAAGCTCTTTAGTTTAATTAGATCCCATTCGTCAATTTTGGCTTTTGTTGCCATTGCTTTTGGTGTTTTAGTCATGAAGTCCTTGCCCATGCCTATGTCCTGAATGGTATTGCCTAAGTTTTCTTCTAGGATTTTTATGGTTTTAGGTCTAAGATTTAAGTCTTTAATCCATCTTGAATTAATTTTTGTATAAGGTGTAAGGAAGGGATCCAGTTTCAGCTTTCTACACATGGGTTGCTAGTTTTCCCAGCACCATTTATTAAATAGGGAATCCTTTCCCTATTTCTTGTTTTTGTCAGGTTTGTCAAAGATCAGATGGTTGTAGATGTGTAGTATGATTTCTGAGGGCTCTGTTCTGTTCCATTGATCTATATCTCTGTTTTGGAACCAGTACCATGCTGTTTTGTTTACCGCAGCCTTGTAGTATAGTTTAAAGTTGGGTAGCATGATGCCTCCAGCTTTGTTTTTTGTTTGTTTGTTTTGTTTTGTTTTTGCTTAGGATTGTCTTGGCAATGCAGGCTCCTTTTTGGTTTCATATGAACTTTAAAGTAGTTTTTTCCAATCCTGTGAAGAAAGTCATTGGTATTTTGAGCCTACCAACCAAAAAAAGTCCAGGACCAGACAGATTCACAGCTGAATTCTACCAGAGGTACAAAGAGGAGCTGTTACCATTCCTTCTGAAACTATTCCAATCAATAGAAAAAGAGGGACTCCTCCCTAGCTCATTTTATGAGGCCAACCTCATCCTGATACCAAAGCCTGGCAGAGACGCAACAGAAAAAAAGAATTTTAGACCAATATCCCTGATGAACATCAATGCAAAAATCCTCAATAAAATACTGGCAAACTGAATCCAGCAGCACATCAAAAAGCTTATCCACCACAATAAGATCGACTTCATCCCTGGGATGCAAGGCTGGTTCAACATACACAAATCAATAAACATAATCCATCACATAAACAGAACCAATGACAAAAACCACGATTATCTCAATAGATGCAGAAAAGGCCTTCAATAAAATTCAATAGCCCTTCATGCTAAAAACTTTCAATAAACTTGGTTATTGATAGAACGTAACTCAAAATAGTAAGAGCTATTTGTGACAAACCCACAGGCAATATCACACTGAATGGGCAAAAACTGGAAGCATTCCCTTTGAAAACCGGCACAAGACAAGGATGCCCTCTCTCACCACTCCTATTTAACATAGTGTTGGAAGTTCTGGCCAGGGCAATCAGGCAAGAGAAAGAAATAAAGGGTATTCAATTAGGAAAAGAGGAAGCAAATTGTCCCTGTTTGCAGATGACATGGTTGTATATTTAGAAAACCTCATCATCTCAGCCCAAAATCTCCTTAAGTTGATAAGCAACTTCAGCAAAATCTCAGGATACAAAATCAGTATGCAAATATCACAAGCATTCCTATACACCAATAACAGACAAACAGAGAGCCAAATCATGAGTGAACTCCCATTCACAATTGCTACGAAGAGAGTAAAATACCTAGGAATCCAACTTACAAGGGATGTGAAGGATCTCTTCAAGGAAGTCACTTTCTGTATTGTACTTCGCTTAATACTTAAGCCTCCAGGAAAGTTTTGTTAGATATTGCAGTCAGGTCTAGGCTAAGTATTTTAAATTTTTTATTTTTATTTTATTTGGTTATAAGCGGTGCTCTGATCAGTGACAGAAGTGACTTGGTTCCACCTTTAACAGAACGTTGGTGTAGAGCAAATCAGCACAATCTTCTCCTCTATGAACATGTGTGTTGACTCATGCATACTCAAGAAACCCTGTGAAGCAGCCTTGAAAAGAGATTTTTCTGGCCAAGGTAATAAGCAAATACTTGTATAGATGTTATGACTGTGCAAATGGTTTGCAAGAAGACCTCAGAAATGACTTGCAGAAGAGAATTTTGAAAAAAAAAAATTTAACTGGCTGTAACACAATAGAAAGCCAGTCATTAATTGTAATAACTCTCTAGTGTTGATACTCTAAGGTATGAGCATACCTCAGAATTAGGACCAGTTCATATTATACTAAAAAATAAATATTGTCTTAAATGATATGGTGTTATTAGGTCACATTAAAATGAGGAACACTCATTTTGCTTCTATTATAATTATCATCAAGTCATTCACAGCTAAAATATCTGGAATAGTTCATACAGATATTTACATTAGTCACCAAACACTCACTCATTTGGATAGTCAGCTGGGCTAAAGAAAAATATGTATTATAAAGATTACCTTAATTACTGAAAACACATCCTGGAGTATTTCTGCTTTCGTGAAACAAACAGCCAATAAAAAGTTTCTGGATTTTGAAAGGCCCAATTCACTATGGTATTGTAGTCCATAGAGAAAAGAAGCCTCTGGCATTTCCTTCTTTATCATAATTATGTTGCATTTCAATTATTATTCTAATTAATCATTAAACAGGCACTTCAGGCTTTGCTATGATGGTAGAATTGATTTCCACATTGCTTTGATGTCCCATGAACATGACCTCGTCAGTGTAACTCTAACCTTGAGATGCCTCTTCGTTTCCTTTTAGTAACTAGAGACTAAATCCCTCAGACACATTCTGGAATCTGATGCTCTATATGTCTAATGTGTTAGAAGCTCCATTAGGATGTAACAAGATTTTAGCCACATTCCCCGCAGCACTTTGGAGTACTGCTGCTTCATGAGATTTTTCTCTAAAGTAACCTTTCAAAGTCAGCCACAAAACCTCTTATTCTAGATCATACTGGCATCTGACCTTTGTAAACTTACAAGAAAAAAATAGGAAAAAGGAATATGCTAAGGGAGACACAGTTATCTTTTTCAAAATGCAGCTAAACCCACAAGCTACAGAGATATCATGACCTATAAAGTTCAGAGCTTTTTTTTTTAAATTATACTTTAAGTTTTAGGGTACATGTGCACATTGTGCAGGTTAGTTACATATGTATACATGTGCCATGCTGGTGCGCTGCACCCACTAACTCGTCATCTAGCATTAGATATATCTGCCAGTGCTATCCCTCCCCCCTCCCCCCACCCCACCACAGTCCCCAGAGTGTGATATTCCCCTTCCTGTGTCCATGTGATCTCATTGTTCAGTTCCCACCTATGAGTGAGAATATGCGGTGTTTGGTTTTTTGTTCTTGCGATAGTTTACTGAGAATGATGATTTCCAATTTCATCCATGTCCCTACAAAGGACATGAACTCATCATTTTTTATGGCTGCATAGTATTCCATGGTATATATGTGCCACATTTTCTTAATCCAGTCAATCATTGTTGGACATTTGGGTTGGTTCCAAGTCTTTGCTATTGTGAATAATGCCGCAATAAACATACGTGTGCATGTGTCTTTATAGCAGCATGATTTATAGTCATTTCTTTCTAACAATTACCCACAGCTATTATGATTTGCTCCCATCACTAAAACTGTCATTGCTAAGATAATTGCTCCAGTTTGAGAAGGTAGAAGATTTAACAAGTAACTAATATGTAAAGGATAGAGAGAAGAAGGGGAGAGGTTGATATGATCCCTGTCCTTTCACACTGTTAATATGCCAGGTGATAAAATGTCTCATTCACTCTGAAACATTATCACTATACAGGCACTCCTTACAGTGTTTGTTCTCATATATGTCCTCGTATTTTTTTTTCCTTTTAAAGTGGCTCTGAGAAATGGCTAATGCACAATCTAATTATGTGATAATAAATGTTAATGACAGTATTATCAGATGATAACTAGGCTTCATTAATGTGTCTCATTATGATTCTCAGTCCCTTGTGGAAGATTGTGAAGAAAGGACCTTAGATATTCCAGATTATATTTGAATGTAGTAGTTACAGAGCCCATATCCAGGGAGAAAGGAAGATATCAGAGACACCTTTAAGCTCTTTCTCTAATTTTGCTTCTTCAAACCTAAGCATCCATCAATCACATCTCAAAATTTATCATATACCTTCAGCATAATAAAAATAGTAATTATAGTAATAGTAATAGTCCTGATATGACAAATAATATGTAAGATCATTTTAATTGTAACTGCTGATATATTTTGGTATAAGTATGCAGGCATTTATGTCCCAAACATTATGACCTTGATTATCCATAAGCAAGTTCAAATCATTTAGAGAGGATACACTTATTTAAAGGTTTGCACCTGTTAAATTTTGGTTCTGCTACACTATATATATATATATATTTTGTTGTTGTTGTTGTTGTTGTTGTTATTGTTGTTGAAATGGAGTCTCCCTCTGTTGCCCAGGCTGGAGTGCAGTGGCACAATCTCAGCTCACCGTAACCTCCGCCTCCTGGGTTCAAGTGATTGTCCTGCCTCAGCCTCTCAAGTAGCTTGGGTTACAGGCATCTGTCAACACGCCCAGCTAATTTTGTATTTTTAGTAGAGACAGGTTTCTCCATGTTCGTCAGGCTGGTCTTAAACTCCCGACCTCAGGTGATCCACCCACCTCAGCCTCCCAAAGTGCTGGGATTACAGGCATGAGCCACTGCACCCAGCCAGCTACACTATTCTTAATATTCAAAGTAGCACTGTCAAGTTATCACCAAGAATTCATCACAACTTTTATTATTTTTCTATATTTACCCTCTCTTTTAACTATGTAAATTTATCGAATGTTTTAATATTTGAGAGGGCAAATCTACTATCACCGTTATTTAATGTTTTCTATTTTTTCTTAAGTATTATATTTTTTAAATTGACATGTGATAATTGTACATATTTATGGGGTATGTAGTGATATTTCGATACATACAATGAATAGTTAAGAGATTCGTGTAATTCACATATCCATCATGTCAAAATTTATTATTTCTTTGTGATGGGAACATTCAGTTTACCCCTTCTAGCAATTTGAAACTATATATTATTGTCAACTACGGTCATCCCACAATGCTATAGAACACTAGAACTTATTTGTTTCTAGCTGTAATTTTGTATCCCTTGACAAATCTCTCTTTATCCTTCTCTCATCCCACCCTTCCCTGTCTCGTATATTCCATTCTACTTTTTCCTCCTCTGAGATCAACTTTTTTTTAGTTTCCACATATGAGTGAGAACATGCAGTGTTTAACTTTCTGTTCTTAGCTTATTTTACGTAACATAATGTCCTCTTGATTTGTCGAGGCTGCTTCTTATAGTTTCTATTAGAAATATGTGTGTGTGCGCCTGTGTGTGTATAATGTAGGATATTTTAGGTAAACAACTAAATAGTTGTAAATAAGGCTGAACTGTATTTTTAAGGTTTTATTTGTGACTAATAATTTGTCTTATTAATAAAGCCTAGGTTAAAAAAATAAGTGGAAGACATATCTGTCACACACTATATCTTGGGAGTTTTGAAAAATAAAGTGTTGATTTCAGGCATAATACTTAGTTCCACTGTAACTAAATCAGCAAAGATGTCATGATTCCATAAGGGATCCACTCTAAATATAATGTTAAATGGAATATTTCATTATATTTTAGAAGTAGGGACTACTAGTTTGACATTTATGTTTTTGAGTATATGTGGTTGCATTCTTATATCTAATAAAATATTCAGTTGTCTTAAACTTAACATTCTTAAGGCCTAGGGCAAGAATAATAATCAAAACCTATATAGTGTATGTTTGCATATTTAAAAGTTATAAATCAAGTTAACAAACTGTTAAATAAAGTATGCTGTGTTCTCTCACTTTGACACATATACCTTCTCAATGAAATTCAGGTTTGGAACTAGAATTCTTGGGCCGTCAACATCCAGCACAGAATATGACGACATAGAGAGAGCCGGTGCCCTGACCTGGTCTCACACCATGAGAGGCCTTCTGTGTATACATTTTGGGTACCTCTGTTGATATGTTGAAACTCAGTCTACCACTGTAGCTCCAGCAAAAAGCTTCCCATTGGCCCACAGGGCCTCTAGTTGTGCATTCTGTATACGTGGTTCACCATGAAAGACAGAACTGGTGGAGAGGACCATGGACGCTGGAAGCAGTCTCAAAACCCTTTGAAGACAGAATTCTAAGTCTTTATGTTCTACAGCATGATCTAAAAGGTGGTAGGTGGGGGTGAGCAGCATCACCTCCAACTAACCTCATCCCCTTGGACCTGGTAAACTCCTTGTACTTTGGGGAGGAATGTGGCCAGAGAGAGGACCATAGTGGAGCCCTTGAAAGCACAGGCTCCAGGGCAAAGTGTTCTTTTGCTCAATTATATGGGCATTCTTCTTATGGGTGTAGTTATTTGCTTATTGCTATGTAATGATTTGGATTTAATAATGCTATATTGAAAGTGCAATGGCCTACAGAACTGAGGGATCATGTTTTAGCTTAAATTCAATAGAAAAAAATGACTCTTTTATAAAAAAAAGTATTTAAATTTGTAAGTTGTCATCCCTATCCACTAAGGGATATTAAATGTATTAAATGCTGGGAAATATATATGCATATATATGTTTATGTATGTATGTATGTGTGTGTGTATATACATATATAATAGTGATCAGAGAAAAAGACAAATGAAGACAAACAGCAATGAGGATAAAAATAGTCCAATCATATGAACTCCCAGATGCCATCTTGGAGGAAAATAAAAATTTCCATAGAAATCAATAGATAAGGAACAGATATTTAAGAAAATGTGCTTGGAACAAGTGCACATAAAATAACTAAAATTTAGTCTAATGGTCATGAAGGAAAAAAATGTTATGCATGAAAACAAGACATTATGGAATATGAGAAAATTAGATGCTGAAGAAAATAATTGATCGGACTAAAATTATTCCATTAGGCAGTCTGATTAATACTCATTATTTAGTGGGGAGAAATATAGAGGTTGTTATTAGAAGACCCAATAGGCCCACTATAACCTTTATATATCATTATATATATTTATATTGATCAATTTTACAGCTTCCAGTTTAAATAAAGGTTCATTCAGTTTCAGTAGATGCATTTTCTATATATTATAGGTATCTGTATATAATTACATATATGTGTATATATATTATATTGAATATTGACAGATTATAATCACTTACATTTATGGGGTATAGAGTTATGCTTTAAAATATGCATCCAATTTGGAATGACTAAATCAAGTTCATACCCATCGCCTCTAATAATTACCATTTATTTCTCCTGTCTCACAGAAACATTGCACTCTTTCAACAATATCTCTTCATTCCTCTCACTCCTAAATCTCTGGTAACTATTCTGTTCTCTACTTCTAGAATTCAACTATTATAGAGTCCACATAAAAGTGAGAACATATGGTATTTGTCTCTCTGTGCCTGGCTTATTTCACTTAGCATAATGTCTTTGTATTAGTCCTTTTACACACTGCTATAAAGAACTACCTGAGACTGGGTAATTTGTAAAGAAAAGAGGTTTAATTGACACACAGTTCCTGAGGCTGGAGAGGCCTCAGGAAAGGTACAATCATGGCAAAAGACAAAGGGGAAGCAAGACACATCTTATATGGTGGCAGGAGAGAAAGAATGTGAAGGGGGAAGTGCCACCAGATTTTATGAGAACTCACTCACTATCACAAGAACAGAAAAGGGGAAGTGTGCCCCCATGATTCAGTGACCTCCCACCAGGCCCCTCCCCCAACATGTTAGAATTACAATTTGAGATAAGATTTGGGCAGGGACGCAGAGCCAAACCATAGTGTTCTGCCCCTGGCCCCTTTAAAATATCATGTTCTTTTCACTTTTCAAAGCCAATCATGCCTTCCCAAGAGTTCCCCAAAGTCTTAACTCATTCCAGCATTAAACCAAAAGTCCAGTCCAAAGTCTTTCTGAGACAAACAAGTCCCTTCCACCTATGAGCCTGTAAAATCAAAAACAGATTAGTTACAATGGGGTTACAGGCATTGGGTAAATACTCCTGTTCCAAAAGGGAGAAATTGGTCAAAACAAAGGGGCTATGGGCCCCATCCAAATCCAAAACCCAGCAGGACTGTCATTAAGTCTCAAAGCTCTGAAGTAATCTCCTTTGACTCCATGTCTCACATCCAGGGAATGCTGATGCAACAAGTGGGCTCTCAAGGCCTTAGGCAATTCTACTCTTGTGTGTCTGCAAGATACAGCCCCTTTGATTGCTTTCATGGATTGGCATCGAGTGCCAACATCTTTTCCAGGCAGCCAGGGCGAGCTATCGGTGAATTTATCATTCTGGGTTCTATAGGACTGTGGCCTTCTTCTCACAGCTCCACTAGGCAGTGCCCCAGTAGGAACTCTGTGTGAGGGCTCCAACCCCACATTTCTCCTGTGCACTGCCCTCACAGAGGTTTCCATGACAGCTCCATTCCTGCAGCACACTTCTCCCTGGATATCCAGGCACTTCCCTATATTATCTGAAATCTAGGTGGAGGTTCCTAAACCTCAATTCTTGTCTTCTGCACACCTGCAGGCCCAGCAGTATGTGGAAGCTGCCAAGGCTTGGGGCTTGCACCCTCTGAAGCAGTGGCCTGAGCCATGGCTGGAGCTGGAGCTGCTGGGACACAGGTCTTCACGTCCCAAGGCTGCACAGAGGACCGAGGACCTGGGCCCAACCCAAGAAACAATTTTTCCCTTCTAGGCCTTTAGGACTGTGATGGGAGGTGCTGCCGTGAAGGTCTCTGAAATGCCCTGGGGACTTTTTCCTCACTTTCTTGGAGATTAACATCAGGATCCTCTTGATTTATGCAAATTTATGCACCAGCCTGAATTTCTCCCCAGAAAGTGGGTTTTTATTTTTTTAACCACATGGACAAGTTGCAAATTTTCCAAACTTTTAATGTCTTCTTTCCTTTTAAACATAAATTCCAATTTCAAACCATCTGTTTGTGAATGCATGTGACTGTACACTTTTAGAAACTGCCAGGTCAGGGCGTGGTGGTGCATGCCTGTAATCCCAGCTACTTGAGAGGCTGAGGCAGGAGAATCGCTTGAACCTGGGAGGTAGAGGTTGCAGTGAGCGAAAATCACACCACTGCACTCCAGTCTGGGTGACAGAGCGAGACTCCATCTCAAAAAAAAAAAAAAAAGGAAAAGAAAAAGAAACCACCCGGTCAAATCTTGAATGCCTTTCTGCTTACAAATTTCTTCTGCCAGATGCCCTAACTTATCTCTCTCAAGTACAAAATTTAACAGATCTCTAGGAGAGGGGCAAAATGTCACCAGTCTCTTTGCTAAAGCATAGAAAGAGTGACCTTTACTACAGTTCACAATAAGTTCCTCATCTCTATCTGGGACTACCTCAGCCGGGACTTTATTGTCCATATCACTATCAACATTTTGATCAAAACTATTCAACAAGTCTCTAGGAAGTTCCAAACTTTCCCATATCTTCCCGTCTTCTTCTGAGCCCTCCAAACTCTCCCAACTTCTGCCCGTTACCCAGTTCCAAAGTCACTTCCACATTTTCAGGTATCTTTGTGGCACTGCCACACTTTCCTGGTACCAGTTTTCTGTATTAGTCCATTTTCACATTGCTATGAAGAACTACCTGAGACTGGGTAACTTATAAAAGAAAGAAGTTTTAATTGACTCATAGTTCATGGCTGGAGAGGACTCAGGAAGGTTACAATCATGGCGGAAGGCAAAGAGAAAGCAAGGTACATAGTGACAGGAGAGAGCACAAAACGGGAAGTGCCACACACATTCAAATAGTCAGTTCCTTCTCATGTCACTTCGTTCTAATCCTCTGTCATTTAATTGCTCTCTGAAATGGCAGAGAGAGGTTGTTTACTTTTAAGGATTCATGTGATTAAATTAGGCTCACCTGGATAATCCAGGATAATCTCTCTAGCTCAAACTCCTAACTTTAATCACATTTGCAAAGTCATTGTTCCCATGCAAAGTAATAGATTCACAGGTTCTGAGGATTAAAATACGAATATCTTGGAGGGGGACATTATTCTGCCTATGCAGAATTTTAATTATACTTTCCCCATTTTCCTTCTTTCTTGACTGATTTTTGTCATGATTTGGAAAATTATAAATTTCCCAAGAAATGCCAGGAAGGAATTTCCATATGGAAACATGGCAATACAGCCTGGAAAGCACTATGGACAGTTGCATGGACCTCACAGTAAGGAAATCTAACATAGGCTTCAGGCTGGGGAAAGCTTTATAGACAATGGATGTCATAAATAGGTTTTTGAAGAATGTGTAGTAGTTATCTTTGTGAAAGTTAAGGGAAGAGAGGATTGGAGTCATTAATTCACAGGACTGTGATTAAACTGAGACATACAAATTTCATTTTTAGGGTGAAGTTAAAAATAGTTCAGTATGAGTTCAAATGTAGGAGGAGAGGGATATAAAATTTGAGAGTTAAGCATTGGACCTGTGTAAGTCTATTCTCATGCTGTTAATAAAGACATATCTGAGACTGGGTAACTTGAAAGAGGTTTAATTGACTCCCAGTTCAGGATGGCTAGGGAGGCCTCAGGAAAGTTAGAATCATGGCAGAAGGGGAAGCAACCATGCCCTTCTTCACATGGTGGCAGCAAGGAGAAGTGCCAAGCAAAAGGAGAAAAAGCCCCTTATAAAACCATCAGATTTAGTGAGAACTCATTATCATGAGAACAGCATGAGGGTAACTGACCCCCATGATTAAATTACCTCCCACAGGGTCCCTCCTGAGACATGGGGGTTGTCGGAACTACAGTTCAAGATGAGATTTGGGTGGGGACACAGCCAAACCATATCAGACCAAACATGAAAGTCTAAGAAGCTTTGACTTTTAAGACAACATTAGGAAGTGCTTGAAGGGTTGTAAACAGTGGCACCACAAAAAAAAAAAAAAAAGCTGTGTTTTTAAGATAACTTCAGAGGCTACAATACAGAGTATACATTTAAATACAATCAATAGATTAAAATGAAATAAACAGGGATATGGTTCGAGAACATGCATAGTAATCACAATGAGAAACATTACAGTGACTTCAACTAAGTAGAGCAAGAAAAACACTAATATACAGCTACTGCAAGTGCAAGTGAATGCAGTAAATTTGGAAAAGAGTGTGGCAGTATCTAGTTGAAGATACACTTTTCTTACCAGCAATTCTGTAATCACTTGACAGGTTCTTCTTGTCTGCCGCGCAGAAAAGCCAATGCATTGAGAACAGCAGGTTTTGCAGCAAAGAAAGAGTTTAATAATTGCAGGGCCAGCCAAGTGGAAGGATGAAAGATAATGCTCAAATCCACCTCCCTGAGAATTTGGAGGCCAGAGTTTTTCAAGGATAGTTTGGTGGACAGGGGGTAGGGACTGGGGAATGCTAATTTGTTGGGTAAGGGATGAAATCATAAAGGGTCAAAGCTGTCTTCTTGCACTGAGTCAGTTCCTGGATCAGGGGTTCATGAGACCAGCTGAGCCAGTTTTTTTTTGTTTGTTTGCTTTTTGTTTT
Source organism: Pan paniscus (assembly GCF_029289425.2). Taxonomy (NCBI): domain Eukaryota; kingdom Metazoa; phylum Chordata; class Mammalia; order Primates; family Hominidae; genus Pan; species Pan paniscus. The sequence goes on from NC_073254.2 coordinate 72,456,971, forward strand.
TTTGTTTTTTTGAGACGGAGTCTCACTCTGTCACCCAGGCAATGGTGTGATCTCGGCTCACTGCAACCTCCACCTCCTGGGTTCAAGCGATTCTCCTGCCTCAGCCTCCTGAGTAGCTGGGATTACGGACGCACACCACCATGCCTGGCTAATTTTTATGTTTTTAGTAGAGATGGGGTTTCCCCATGTTGGTCAGGCTGGCGGCTTTTTGTTTGTTTGTTTGTTTTTTAATGGGTTACCTGTCCAGGTGACATCAGCTGGTCCATCAAAATACAGGGTCTAAAAAATACATCAAGCACCAATCTTAGGCTTTACAGTAGTGATGTTATCTATAGGAGCAACTGAGGAGGCTACAATCTTGTGACTTCCAGCTACATTATTCCTGAACCATAATTTTAACCTTATGCCTAATTTGTTAGTTTTACAAAGGTAGTTTCAGTCCCTTAGCAGGGAGGGGTTACTTTTGGGAAGCAGCTATTATCATCTTTGTTTTAAAATTAAACTATGAATTCCTCCATAGTTAGCTTGGCCTATGCCCAGGAATGAACAAGGACAGTTTGTGAAGTTAGAAGCAAGATAGTCAGCTATGTTAGATTTTTCTCACTGTCATAATTTTTGCAAAGATGGTTTCAATTCCACTCATTTTTGCATAGAAAATGCATGCTTACGTGTACCAGGATACACATTCAGGAATGTTTAGAGTGGCATCATTTGTAATAACTGAAGGATAGATATAATGTAATAGCTATCAATGGCAATATGGTTATACAAACTGTGATGTGTTCATACGTGGAAGTCTGTATTGCAATGAACAGTATCAGGCAAGTGGTCATCCAACAACATAGATGGAATTTAAAAACATAATGAAAAGTTGATATCAAAGAAGCCAGATCTCATACTAAATGATTCCATGTGTATAAATATTGAAAACATACATGTATACATGCATGCATGTATACATACATACACTCAGAAGAGTTTGGAAAAGGAAGACTTGCTGAGTCTTCTGGCCTCCATCTTTCTCCCATGCTGGATGCTCCCTGCCCTCAAACATTGGACTCCAAGTTCTTCGGCTTTTGGACTCTTGACACCCGTGGTTTGCCAGGGGTTCTTGAGCCTTTGGCCACAGACTAAAGGCTGCACTGTCAGCTTCCCTACTTTTGAGGTTTTGGGACTCGGACTGGCTTCCCTGCTCTTCAGCTTGCAGACAGCCTATTGTGGGACTTCAACTTCCGATTGTGTGAGTCAATACTTCTTAATGAGCTCTGCTTCATATACACATCTATCCTGTTAGTTCTGTCCTTCAAGAGAACCCTGACTAATACAGATCTAGGTGTACATACAAACAGATTTTGTGTGCATACATACATATATACACACATACATGTATACAACATACATACATCCCTACACATGCCTGTGTGCACACATACATGTACACGTGCATGCAAGAATACACGTGTCCATACATACGTGTGCACATCCACACACATGCCTACACGCATGCGTGCACACATGTGCACACACATGTATGCAAATACATGCATGCACACACATAAATAACGTGTGCATACATGCATGTACATACATGCACACACGTGCACATACATATGTGCATACACACAATGCATGTACAATATATACATACATGTAGGCACACATGAGCACAATGTATACATGTACACATGCATACATGTGCATACACATGCACACAAACGTACATGTGTATACACGTGTATACACACATGCATACACACATGTACACGTGTAAACACGTGTATACACATGCATACACACGTACACGTGTAAACAAATGCATGCAAACATGCATGTGCACATTTATGCATACACGAATACCTACACACAAACATACAAACATTCTGTGTACACACATACATGGATACACATGCATGCATGCACACACACACACGCATCCATGCCTGCAGGCATGCATGTGCAGACATATGTGTACACAAATGCATACCCGCAGATGCATGTACACCTGGGTACACACACATACATATAGTTATACACATATGTAGATGCATGTGCACACAGGTGTACATACATGTATACATACACGTGTGTATTCACATGTACATGCATGTGTGTACGTATGCATGTGCAGATACACGTGTACAAACACACACATGTACACATGTATAGTGCACATATGCATGCACGTGTACACACATTTAGGCATACACATGCATATGTAGATGCATGTGTACATGCATGTATACATCTACACATGCACAGACATACATGTACACATGCATACTGTGTACATAATACATGTATACAGATACATGTGTGCATGCACGTGTACACACATGCATGCATACACACATGCATTTGTAGATATATGTGTAGGTGTGTACACACAACATACACATATGCATCCACACATACACATATACACATGAGGTGGCACGTTCAGCTTTCAAGAGGACAATCAGGGACTTTGTCACCTTGACAACTTTAGCCTTGCCTTCTAGTCATCTTGCCGGAACACTTGTGCCCGTGTTTTTCTAGCACTGTCATAAGAATACTTTTACCTATCAAGGCAACTGGGGGTTAGGAGAGCTTTTTGCACAGAAGGCTACTTGGCTTTGTTTGAAAACTGATGATACATGAGGATTGGGGTGGTGAATCACTCACATGTTTCTTCATATGAAAAATGAGGACTCTGGGATTCTCTGGCTGGATCTCAGCACCTAGAAATGGATCTGGGCAATAGGAACTGCTCAGTATTAGCTACCGCTTTGGTTGCCTTCTCCTTGCGGAAAGCTGGCCTCTCACACTGAATTTGTATCATAGGCACTCATGAGGGTCTTGACTGTATCAATATCTGATGAGAGATTTTAGTGCAGTTCTGTTATCGTGGCTGATTTGCTCATTTGGTAGCTAGCATCCAGCTTCTTGTGAACATTAAAATAAAATAAAATAGATTATGGAGGAATAGAATACAGATACGTAGTAAGGTATTATTTTCCAGACAAAATGGATTTGGATAAAAGAATCTAATTAAGAACTTGTGCATGATTCTTTTAAAATTCTTTTGAATCCTTTTTTTTTTTTTTTTTGGCCTGTTTTCAAGTCTCCGATTTTTGTCACCCTTCTCACACCAGGTCAGAGAGATAGCTAATGGTCAGAAGGAATCTTCCAGCAATGACCATAGCGCTTTCTCCTGCCTGCAGATGCCTCTTTTTATTCAGCCTTTATGGGAAGTAGCAGCACCATCCAGTTCTCAGAGAGCAAGCTCTGGAGTAACTGAGCTAACCCCAGTTACCCCAGTGGATTTACAGATTGAGGTTAGAACCCAGCAGGGTTCTCTTCCTGGAAAGAATAGCCTTCCCTCTAAGGTTTCAAATAGACCCTGGGTGAGGAAAGAGCCCTAAACAGCTTGAAAAATTGAATGCTCTTTGAGCAAAGCAGGAAGCCGTCCTATGGAAGAGCATCATTTGAGCATAAATCAGGTTATCAAGACAAACAGAGTGTTCAGGAGGTCAAGATGGTTAAGCAGAGACCCTGACCAGAATGTCCGTGGCGGAGAGAAACAATCTTGTTGGGAAAAGGATGACAATAATTGGGGACTTAGAATAAAGGCTAAAAATGATTCAAAGAGAATGCAAAAAGAATCAGGCACAAATCGTTTACTATACTCTGTTATGCAAATCTCACCTTACTATGTGTTTGTATTCTATTCCTCCACAATCTTTATTTTATTTTAATGTTCAAAGAGACTTGTAGGTGCCAATTAAATGAACAAAACAGCCAGAGACAACAGAACTGCCCTAAAAAAAGTCCCGCATCAGCTCTTGAGAGCAGGTTCCTTAAAGGTGAACAATATTCCACATACAAGGACTTTTTCAGCACCATGCATTAGAAATGGAAGTGAATGTTTATTATTTTTTGTATAAGTTGGTTGATATGGCTTTTCAGCTTCCCTCAGTATCATTATCCAAATTTTGTAGATGACACTAAAGCTCAGAGGAGTTAAACCATTTTCCTTAAATCACATAGCTTTAAATAGGAAAACCAGATATGAAAAGCAGATTTTTTTTCTAAATTAAAAAACCAAAAACAAAAACACGTGAGCTCTTGCTTTACCCTAGCACATAGTCTTGCCATCTGTTTTCTCCACACCAGGTCATTCCTGTAACATTCATTCACATAACAAATACAAATAAATGAGTGGATTCATTCATCAGATATTAATTCAGAATCCCTTTTGTGTCTACCACAAATCTGGACCATCTCACAACCCCCAGAGAGTCTCAGCTACAAGGAACAAGTGATAATGCCATCCCACTTTTATAAACACACACACACACGCGCAACACACACACAATCATTTAATCATTTTTAATTATTTAATTATTTTTTAAAAATCAGTGACACTTTAGCTGGGCAGGTCTAGATAGGTCTTCTTTGCTGGGACATGTCTTTTTCTGTCCTGGAATACCCTAAACTTCACATTTTGGCAGCGTGAGTTTTCCCTTTGTGACTTTCTCCTTCTTCCCTTTTTTCCTCCTTCTTTGCAGAGAATGAGTAGCCACTGCGCCTTGCCCTGCACCATCAATGAGAAGATCTGCTCTTAGTAGAGCCCTGCTTTCCCGCTGAAGGCCCTGAAATCCCCTGTGTTCCAGGCCACCCACTAAGGATAAACGAAGCTTCCCTGATATGGGGAATTAGCTCAAGTGGTAGAGCGCTTGCTTAGCATGCAAGAGGTAGTGGGATCAATGCCCACATTCTCCAAGCTTTATTATTTAGGTACCCAAACCCGAGTCAGTGTCTGAGAGCAAGACACTGCTCTCGGTGTCTTTGGTTCAAGACATAGGAGCAGCAACAATACAGGACTGGTGACAGCTTCCTGCTGGCATTCAGTATAGTGTAGATCTACTGTGTAATTAATTTTCTGTTTCTTCGAGGAGCTGTGAAACCAAGGGACATATAAAACTGCTCTTTTCTCCCTGTTTCTGCCTGCAGCTTGGTCCTAAATGTGAGACAATTGTGAAAAGTGGAGGACAGAGCCACCTGGTTAAATACAGCCCCGGCTTTCTGGTGAGAGGACTGAAACCAAGATGTGTCAAGTAACTAGAATGTGCCTGGACAGATACTGTAGAAAGCAAACACATAAAGTTGTTCATGAGCTTGTGGACGCACCTGCCAGCTGTGAATAAGTGGCTCTAATCCCGAACAACTTACCTACAAAGAGCCTGAGAGCTGAACTGTGCAATGGCCCACTTTCCAGTCCTCACTGACCACTGGGTTGCACACACTTTGGAGATCTCTGAACAGCAGTGTCAAGCCTTTCAAATAGAGTTATCTTTGAAACGACAACACATGGAAGTCTGGTTGGTACTTGGAGCTTAAATACAAGGCAATTGTGTGCCTGCAAAAACAAAAATAGCAATATTATCCTTAAGATTTCAACAAGACACAGTGTCTCATCACATAATCCAAAGATGTCCAGGTTACAAGTCCCAAAATATTCAGCATTATGAAAAAACAGGGAGATCTTAATTCACATGGCAAAGAGAATCCTCGAATAACAATACTGAGAGGACACAGATGTCAAAATCATCTGACACATACATTAAAGCAGATATTATAACAATGCTCCTAGAATCGGGGATAACATTCGTGAAGTGAATGGAAAGTTGGAAAGTCGCACCAAATATTTTGAATATATAAACACCAATTTAAACTTAAGAATTAAAAAAATGTATTAACCAAAACTCTTAGGGGAAATAAAAAGCTTAATTGGAGGATCTCCATAATAGAATGCAGAAGACTAAGGAAAAAGTCAATGAACTTGAAAACAGAACACGAATACCTACATAATCGGAACTATAGAGAGAAAGGAGGATTTTATTGACTCTGAACAGAGGCTCAGGGACAAATAAAAAATAACAAATCCAACATTCACATTATTGTAATCTGGAAAGAAGAGGACAAAGTGGTCTTTGTGGCATAGAACTTTGAACAATTAATAGCTGAAAATGGTTCAAATTTGTCAAAAGATATAAACCAGATTTTTAAAGTTCAGTAAATGTCAATCAGGATAAACCCAAAGAAACCCATAGCAAGGCATATCATAATCAAACTGCTGAAAACTAAGAAAATACAAAACAATTTTGAAAGCAGCCAAAGGGAAATGAAAGAGAAACTACCATATGAATGATTGTAGATTTCGCATCAGGAACCATAGGGGCCAGAAAAAATGTCATAACATTCGGTAAGTAACAAAAGAAAAAGACATATCGACCCAGAATGCTATGTGGAACAAAAGTATCTTCCAGACATAAAGGCAAATAAATGCATTCTCAGTGGAAGGTAAGTAAATACATTCTCATTCTTAGGAAGACTGCTGGAAAAGAATTAGCAAAGATTTGAGATAAGAAAAATGATACCAGAAGGAAACTTAGAACATCATCAGTGAAGGAACAAAAGCAGAAATAGAAAATGTCTGGGTAGACATAACAGACTATTATTCTTCCCTTGAGTTCCTTAAGGTATGTTTGATGATTGAAAGCAAAAATTGTAACTTTATCAGAAGCAGTTGTCATTGTATCTAGATGTACTACATACATAAGATAAAAGGGTAAGTGTAATGGGACTAACTCTTGATGAAGTTTCTTTATTCAACTTGAATGGTAAAATATTGATTCTAAGTATACTGTGAAAGGTTATATATGTATATGGTAAACCCTAGACCACCTACTAACAAGATTTAAATAAACCAGAACAAGATAGAAAGAGGAACATAGATGAATTAAAACAAAGGGAAACAAGGTTAATACATTATTAAATAATAGACCTATCTAAAAACTTATCTATAATGACATTACATGTAAATAATCTAAACGCATTAATTAAAAACTAGAGATCATCAGAATGTGTTAAAAATAAATATGCTGACTAAAGAAAGCCACCTGCTATACACTTATATATAAGAATAAAAGTTATAGAGCAGATTGAAAGAAAAGAGTGGGAAAAGATACCTCATGCAAGCACTAATCAAAGACAGCTGTGGTGTATATACAAAAAAAATCAGACAAAGTAGATTTGAAAGCAGAGAAACTTTTCAGGAATAATGAGGGCTGCTAAATAATTATGATTGTCAATTTTCCAGGGGAATATTGTCCCAAGTGTATATGAGAACACAGAGCTTCAAAACTCATAAACAAAATTGGATACGCAAGGTAAAAACAGAAAAATCCAATTATAGTTGCCGACACTAACACTCCTCTCTCAGTAATTGGTAGACTTAGTAGAAAACAAATCAGCAAACATATTGGAGAATTAAACCATACCATCCAGTAATGGACCTATTAACTTCATAATGCAAAATAAAAATTTAGGTAGAAGGCAAAGACAAAAGTTAAAAGAAAAGTAAAGATCATATTATAACCAGGAAATTAAGAGTAGTCCAGCATATAGAAGAGTGCTGTTATTGGAAGAGTTATTTAGTTATTTTGAGACATTTTTTGAAAGAGTTATTTAGCTGGAAATGACAGAAAGACTGAAAATGGTGAATCAGGAGGTGGATCTTCCCTTGTCCATATTTATTTTGTCTTTTTTTGAAGTCTACGGTGTCTATACTTCCTCTGAATTACCTACAGTGTCTGGCACAGAGCACCTCCCCAATGAATATGTATTAAATGAGTAGAAAGTAACTTATAGATTCAAAAGAATTGGGCAAGAATAATGTTCATTATTTGACAAATCCTTGAATGTAGTGTTTGAAGGAAGATAATAAGTCAAAGTTGACTTGAAAGGTAAGCCCAAGTCCAGACTCTTTTCTGTAATCCCAGCACTTTGAGAGGCTGAGATGGGCAGATCCCATGACACTAGGAGTTTGAGACCAGCCTGGACAACACAGTGAAACCCTGTCTCTACAAAAAATACAAAAATTAGCCAGGTGTGGTGGTATGCATCTGTAGTTCCAGCTACTCAGGAGGCTGAGGTGGGAGGATCGCTTGAATCCAGGAGGCGGAGGTTGCAGTGAACAGAGATCGCACCGGTGCCTGGACAACAAAGTGAGACCCTGTCATAAAATAAAATAAAATAAAATAAAATAAAATAAAATAAAATAGTTAAACCCAGGCCGGGAGGGGTAGCTCACACATGTAATCACAGCACTTTGGGAGGCTGAGGTGGGCAGATCACCTGAGGTCAGGAGTTTGAGACCAGCCTGGCCAACATGGTGAAACCCCGTCTCTACTAAAAATACAAAAATTAGCTGGGCGTGGTTGCAAGCACCTGTAGTCCCAGCTACTCAGGAGGCTGAGACAGGAGAATTACTTGAACCCGGGAGACAGAGGTTGCCGTGAGCCAAGATCTCACCAGTGCAGTACAGCGTGGGTGACAGAGCGACACTCTGTCAAAAAAAAAAAAAAAAAAAGTCCAAAAAGTAAGTAAAGAGGAGGTTTGGAATTAGATATTTGGTGTATGAATGAATGGGCTAAAGTGCAAAAGAACAGGCAGAATAACTGAGCTGGTACAGAGGAAAAAAATCACACTTAAAATCTAAAAATATCTGCTTCTCAATTTGGGCTTTCCCACTTAGCAGCTTTGGCACCTTAGAAAGAACACTTAACTTACCTGAGCTTCTGTTACTTCTAAAAAGTGCATAAAGTGCAGGCTAAGACATAGTTTTTTTGGCAAAATTCAGTCAGACTACATCAAGTAAACTCCCTAAGTCTCCTAGTATAATTCATGGCACAAAAACTGGGGAAAAAACAGGGAGGATATGATTATAAGTTCAGTTTGTGTTTTTTGTTGAATGAATGTCTCCAGTCATAGAGATGCAAGTGTAGATGCACAGTAAGAGTAGTATGAACAGGAGACACCTTGGAAGGCTATTTCTTCATTCAGTTGGTCATTCAATGAACTATCATGAATTGAGCACTACCTCTGTTTCTTATCAACAAAGGAGACTACGGAAAAGAAGAGTGACTAAGATCTCTGAAGAAGGGAAAAGCTAGATGACTGGGCCACAAGAGGAAAAAAAGCAGCAAGACAGGTACAATTGTTTCTGGTCCCTCAAGCCAGAAGGTCCTATCATTATGTGAATACTGGAAACGGGTGGACTCCACCTGTCCTGAGTGGGGAATTCTTCCAGTGCAGCACTGGCTGATAAGGAGTGATTTCCAAGTAGCATTGATTGTGTTCTTTAAAAGCTAGGAATTGATAAAGCAGCAGTGTGTGGGAAATGAGATTTAATAATCTGGATCTCAGCTCTTAGGAACAGTTGCTCTCTTAGAGCAGCAGGCCGCCTGTCAATCTCATATTCTGAAGGTCCTGAGTTTGAACATCAGACAAGGTACAGCTTTTGCCGCTCTTTCCGTTAAGGGAAATGAAATAGGTGTGATAAATAATGGAACACAAATGCTATGACATAATGATTTCAAGACAGTCCAAATATTAGCTTAAAATTTAAAAATGAGCTTTCCTTTCTTTCTTTCTTTCTTTCTTTCTTTCTTCCTTCCTTTCTTCTTTCTTTCTTTCTTTCTTTTTCTCTTTTTCCTTCTTTTGGCTTCTTAGTGGTTTGAATACAAGGCGTGGTGAAGAGATATAAATTACACAAGAAACTACAAGCTATGTCATATGTCTACCTCTCTAGCTGACAAGGGAAGCAGGGGAAATTTCTCTTCCAATTGTCTGCTCTGAAGGTCATCCAAACATAATTATCAGGTGGGGTGGGTGAACTCTTTTATTCTTTTAATCATCCAACATATATTTCTCAAGCGCATACCTTGTTAAGAGACGGTTTTGGGTACAGTAATTCACAGTGAATAAAACACAGATGTTCTCACCTTTGTGATACTACGTCATAGTTGCAAGGAGTGGGGAGAAACAGACAGGAAGCAAAGAAGAAAAATAAACAAGAAGTCATGTGATGATATCTACTGGGAGGGACTCATTAGGCAGTAAAGGACTCGGCAGTGTGGAGGTGACACATTCAGTTTTCAGTAGAAGAGTCAGGGAAGTTGTCACCTTGAAGCTATCATTTAGCTTCCCTTTCTTTCAATCTTCTTTCTTTACATGGGAAATAAGGATTGTGGGATATTTTTGGGTGGATCACAGCACCTAGAGATGGATCTGATCAATAAGAACTGCTCAGTAAGCATTAGCTACTGCTTCGGTTGCCTTCCCCCTGTGGAGTGCTGGCCTCTTGGATTGAGCTTGCATCATAGGTGTTCAGTAGGAGCTTGCTTAGTGGATTTATAGGTTGAGGTTAGAACCCACTGGAATTCTCTTCCTGGAAAGAACAGGCTTCTCTTTAAGGTTTCATACAGACCCTGGTTGAGGAAAGAGCCCTAAATTGCTTGAAAAATTGAATGCTCTATGGGCAAAGCAAGAAGCCCTCCTATGGAAGGGCATCATTTGGGCATATATCAGGGTCTCAGTAAAAACATGAGTGCTCAGGAAGTCAAGATGGTTAAGCAGAGAATCTGACCAGAATGTTCATGGTGCAAAGAAATAATCTTGTTGGGGGTAGGATTACAACAACTGGGGAATTAGAATACAGGCTAAATGAGATTCAAAAATAATACAGCAAGAATCAGGCACAAATCCTTTACTACTACATTCTTTTGTACAAATCCATTTTGCCTAGAAAATCGTACCTTACTATACATCCCTATTGTGTTTCTCCACCATCTATTTTACTTTTTAAACTTTATTTCATTTTTGTCATCACAGAAGCTTGTTGCTACAAAATAAATGAGCAAATCAGCCAATGGCAACAAAACTGCACTGATCTCTCTCCTTAGACCTTCAGAACATCTTCCTTAAAGGTGAACAATACTCCACGTTCAAGGACTTTTTCAGCACTATGTGCTAGAAACTATACTGACTGTTTATTAACTTTTATGTAAGTTGGTCGATATAGTTTCTCAGCTTCCCCAAGTATTATTACCACAGTATTATAGATGACACTGAAGCTCAGAGCAGTTAAACCATTTTCCTCAGATCACATAACTTTAAAGAGGGAAACCAGATATGGGAAGCAGATTTCTTTCTAAATGAAAAAATCATGAGCTCTTGCTTTCACTTAGCACATAGTCTCATCATCTGTTTTCTTCACAGCAGCTCACGAATGTAACATTCATTCATTTACCAAATACAGATAAATGAGTGGATTTATTCTTGCATTCATCAGATACTAATTCAAAATCACTTCTGTGTCTGCTACACTGTGCTCAAGACTTCCCAGTGCCTTTGTCTCCTCTCCCTCAAATTTCTCCACCCAATGTCTTGACAAATACTGTAGATTCTTCCTGCATAACCTCTCCAGGATCTTTTCCTTCTGTTATCCATGCTACAGTGTTTATGGAGGATGTTTTCTTCACCTATGAAGTGCGATGGGGGCTGAAGCTGCAGAAAGACTCATGCTGTTCACCTCAGGAGCTGACACAGTAAATGTGGATAAACCTCAATCCTTTAATATCTTTATGACTTCTTTCCCAGTTACCCCAGCGAATTTACAGATTGAGGTTAAAACCACAACAGGATTATCTTCCTGGAAAGAATAGGCTTCCCTTTAAGGTTTCACATAGATACTGGGTGAGGAAAGAGCCCTAAATTGCTTGAAAAATTGAATGCTCTTTGGGCAAAGCAGGAAGCCTTGCTATGGAAGAGCATCATTTGAACATAAATCAGAGTCTCAGTACAAACAGAGTGCTCAGGACATCAAGATGGTTAACCAGAGAGCCTGGCCAGAATATCTGCAGTGGAGAGAAACGATCTTGTTGGGAGAAGGATGACAATAATCAGGGACTTAGAATAAAGGCTAAAAATGATTCAAAGCGAATGCAAAAAGAATCAGGCACACATCCTTTACTATACTCTGTTGTGCAAATCTCACCTTACTGTATGTTTGTATTCTATTCCTCCACAATCTTTATTTTATTTTATTTTTATGTTCACAGAGATTTGTTGGTGCCAACTAAATGAGCCCAACAGCCAGTGACAACAGAACTGCACTAAAAAAAGTCCCTCATCAGCTCTTGAGAGCAGGCTCCTTAAAGGTGAACAATATTCCACATACAAGGACTTTTTCAGCACCATGCATTAGAAATGGAAGTGAATGTTTATTATTTTTTGTATAAGTTGGTTGATACGGCTTTTCAGCTTCCCTCAGTATCATTATCCAAATTTTGTAGATGACACTAAAGCTCAGAGGAGTTAAACCATTTTCCTCAAATCACATAGCTTTAAATAGGAAAACCAGATATGAAAAGCAGATTTTTTTCTAAATTAAAAAAAAACAAAAACTTGAGCTCTTGCTTTACCCTAGCACATAGTCTCACCATCTGTTTTCTCCATGCCAGGTCATTCCTGTAACATTCATTCACATAACAAATACAAATAAATGAGTGGATTGATTCATCAGCTATTAATTCAGAATCTCTTTTGTGTCTACCACACTAGGCTCAAGACTTCCCCGTGTCTTTGTCTCCTCTCCCTCAAATCTCTCCACCCAATGTCTTGACAAATACTGTAGATCCTTCCTGCACAACATCACCAGAATGTTTTTCTTTCTTTTCATTCACCTCTGTCATCATCCATGCTATGGTGTTTATGGAGGATGTATTCTGCAGCAGGAAGTGTGATGGGCACTGACGCTGCAGAAAGACTCCTGCTGTCCACCTCGGGAGCTGACACGATAAATGCGGGTAAACCTCAATCCTTTAATATCTTCATGACTTCTTTCTCTTTCTCTTCAATTTCTATTTTCTCATGTTCAAGCTCTGACATTCAAAACTAAACACCTTTGTCTAACATGTTGCTTTAATTATTTAAGCATTCTGCCTGGGATTTTTTCAATTACTCTTGGGAGTTTTCATAAAACTCTCCCAACATATCTCCAAGTGGCCAGACTTTTCAATTACTGCTTCCCTCCATGTGTATTTCACACACACATACACACACACACACACACAGCACTTAAATTGAACAGGTTTATTTCTTCACACAGGAATTCCTACAAACAGCCCGTTTTCTCCACCATATGTGCACTCCTTCTCTGCATAGCTGGATTTTGATTCTTACACTCTAATATTTTACATATTCTTACACTCTGATATGATCTTGTCTCTTATTCTTTATGGCTCTGCTCTGTAATTTTGTTGTTGTTGTTCTGAGATATACTTGGACATGTAACTTGTACATGACACACCTTAGCAAGGAGGCAGCCTATATCTCAGATGCAAGTGAAAGAAGCACTCTCCAGGGGTTTCCTAAGGTAGTGGTCAGCACGCTGGCTTCATTCCTGAAAGGGCCTAGTTATGAAAACAACAGGAGCTTTTTGCCTTCCAGAAATCTGTACCATCTCAAAATCCCCGGAGTCTCAGCTACAAGGAACAAGTGATAATACTATCTCACTTTTATAAACACACACACACAACACACACACACACACAAAATCATTTAATCATTTTTAATTATTTAATCATTTTTTAAAAATCAGTGACACTTTAGATGGGCAGGTCTAGGCAGGGCCTCCTTTCCTGGAATGTGCCTTTTTCTGTCCCGGAATACCCTAAACTTGACATTTTGGCAGTGTGAGTTTTCCCTTTTTGACTTTCTCCTTGTTCCCTTTCCTCTTCCTTCTTTGCAGAGAATGAGTAGCCACTGCACCTTGCCCTGGGCCATCAGTGAGAAGATCTGCTCTTAGTAGAGCCCTGCTTTCCCGCTGAAGGCCCTGAAATCCCCTGTGTTCCAGGCCACCCACTAAGGATCAATAAAGCTCCCCTGATGTGGGGGAATCAGCTCAAGTGGTAGAGCGCTTGCTTAGCATGCAAGAGGTAGTGGGATCGATGCCCACATTCTCCAAACTTTATTATTTAGACCCTGGGTCTCCAAACACTCAGGTCTCCAAACCCAAGTCAGAGAACAAGATGCTGCTTTGGTTCAAGACGTAGGAGCAGCAACAATACAGGGCTGGTGACGGCTCCCTCCTGGCATTCAGTATAGTGTAGATCTACCGTGTAATTAATTTTCTGCTTCTTTGAGGAGCTGTGAAACCAAGGGACATAAACAATTGCTCTTTTCTCCCTGTTTCTGCCTGTAGCTTGAATGTGAGGCAACTGTGAAAAGTGCAGGGCAGAGCCACCTGGGTAATACAGCCCTGGCTTTCTGGTGAGAGGACTGAAACCAGGATGTGTCAAGTAACTAGAATGTGCCTGGACAGATACTGTAGAAAGCAAACACATAAAGTTGTTCATGAGCTTGTGGACGCACCTGCCAGCTGTGAATAAGTAGCCCTAATTCCAAACAACTTACCTAAAAAGAGCCTGAGGACTGAACTGAACAATGGTCCACTTTCCAGTCCTCACTGACCACTGGTTGCACACACTCCAGAGATCTCTCAACCGCAGTGTCAAGGCTTTCAAATAGAGTTATCTGTGAAACAACAACACATGGAAGTCTGGTTGGTACTTGGAGCTTAAATACAAGGCAATTGTGTGCCTGCAAAAACAAAAATAGCAATATTATCCTTAAGATTTCAACAAGACACAGTGTCTCATCACATAATCCAAAGAAGTCCAGGTTACAAGCCCCAAAATATTCAGCATTATGAAAAACCAGGGAGATCTTAATTCACATGGCAAAGAGAATCCTTGAATAACAATATTGAGAGGACACATATGTCAAAATCATCTGACACACACATTAAAGCAGTTATTATAACAATGCTCCTAGAATTACGGGATAGCATTCATGAAGTGAATGGAAAGTTGGAAAGTCTCACCAAATATTTGGAATATGTAAACACCAATTTAAACTAAAGAATTAAAAAAAGTATTAACCAAAACTCTTAGGGGAAATAAAAAGCTTAATTGGATGATCTCAATAGCAGTATGCAGAAGACTAAGGAAAAAGTCAATGAACTTGAAAACGGAACAAGAATACCTACAGAATCTGACCTATAGAGAGAAAGGAGGATTTTATTGTCCCTGAACAGACGCTCAGGGACAAATAAAAAATAACAAATCTAACATTCACATTATTGTAATCTGGAAACATTCACATTATTGTAAGAGGACAAAGAGGTCTTTGTGGGATAAAACTGTGAAGAATTAATGGCTGAAAATATATCAAATTTCTCAAAAGATATAAACCAGATTTTTAAAGTTCAGTAAATGTCAAGCAGGATAAACCAAAAGAAACCCATTGCAAGACATATCGTAATCAAACTGCGGAAAATTAAGAAAACACAAAACAATTTTGAAAGAAGCCAAAGGGAAATGAAAGATAAAATACCAAATGAATGATTGTAGATTTCTCATCTGGAACCCAGGAGCCAGAAAAAAATGTCATAACATTCAGTAAATACCAAAGGAAAAATACATTATCAATCCAGAATGGTATGTGGAGCAAAAGTATCTTCCAGACATAAAGGCAAATAAATACATTCTCATTGGAAGGTAAATAAATACATTCTCAGTCCTAGCAAAACTGCTGGAAAAGAATTAGCAAAGCTTTGAGATAAGAAAAGTGATACCAGAAGGAAACTTAGAACATCATCAATGAAGGAACAAAAGCAGAAATAGAAAATGTCTGGGTAGCCATAACAGACTATTATTCTTCTCTTGAGTTCCTTAAGGTATGTTTGATGGTTGAAAGCAAAAATTGTAACTTTATCTGATGCAGTTGTCATTGTATCTAGATGTACTACATACATAAGATAAAAGGGTAAATGTAATGGGACTAACTCTTGATGAAGTTTCTATATTCAACTTGAATGGTAAAATATTGATTCTAAGTATACTGTGAAAAGTTATATATGTATATGGTAATCCCTAGACCACTTACCAACCAGATTGAAATAAACCAAAACAAGATAGACAGAGGAACATAAAAGAATTAAAACAAAGGGAAAAAAGGTTAATAAATTATTAAATAGTAGATCTATCTAAAAACTTATCTATAATAACATTATATGTAAATTATCTAAATGCATTAAGTAAAAACTAGAGATCATCAGAATGTGTTAAAAATAAATATGCTGACTAAAGAAAGCCACCTGCAATACACTTATAAATAAGAATAAAAGTTATAGAGCAGATTGAAAGAAAAGAGTGGGAAAAGATACCTCATGCAAGCATTAATCAAAGACAGCTGTGGTGTACATATATAAAATCAGACAAAGTAGATTTGAAAGCAGAGA
Source organism: Pan paniscus (assembly GCF_029289425.2). Lineage (NCBI taxonomy): Eukaryota > Metazoa > Chordata > Mammalia > Primates > Hominidae > Pan > Pan paniscus. The sequence continues at coordinate 72,473,160 of NC_073254.2, forward strand.
AACTTTTCAGGAATAATGAGGCCTCCTAAATAATTATGATTGTCAATTTTTCAGGAGAATATTGTCCCAAATGTATATGAGGACACAGAGCTTCAAAACTCATAAACAAAATTGGATACGCCAAGTAAAAATAGAAAAATCCAGTTACAGTTGCAGTCATTAACACTCCTCTCCCAGTAATTGGAAGATTTAGTAGAACACAAATCAACAGACATACTGGAGAATTGAACCATGCCATCCAGTAATGGACCTATCAATTTCATAATGCAAAATAAAAATTCAGGTAGAAAGCAAAGACAAAAATTAAAAGAAAAGCAAGATCATGTTATAATGAGAAAATTAAGAGTAGTCCAGCATATAGAAGGGTGCTAATATTGAAAGAGTTTGAAATAGTGACTTAGTTATTTTGAAACATTTTTGAAGGCATTATTTAGCTGGAAATGACAGAAAGACTGAAAATGGTGAATCTGGAGGTGGATCTTCCCTTGTCCATATTTATCTTGTCTTCGTTTGAGGTCTGGGGTGTCTGTACTTCCTCTGAATTACCTGATCTTACTACAGTGTCTGGCACAGAGCATCTCCCCAGTGAATATGTACTAAATGAGTAGAAAGTAATTGATTGATAGATTCAAAAGAGTTGTGCAAGAATAATGTTCATTATTTGACTAATCACTGAATGTGGTGTTTGAAGGAAGACAATGAATCAAAGTTGACTTGAAAGGTAAGCCCAAGGCCAGACATGGTGGCTCATTTCTGTAATCCCAGCACTTTGGGAGGCCGAGATCAGTGGATCCCTTGACACCAGGAGTTTGAGACCAGCCTAGGCAACACAGTGAAAACCTGTCTCTACAAAAAATACAAAAATTAGCCGGGTGTGGTGGTATGCATCTGTAGTTCCAGCTACTCAGGAGGCTGAGGTGGGAGGATCGCTTGAACTCAGGAGGAGGAGGTTGCAGTGAACAGAGAACGCACCGGTACCTGGACAACAAAGTGAGACCCTGTCATAAAATAAAATAGTTAAACCCAGGCCAGGAGGGGTGGCTCATGCCTGTAATCCCAGCACTTTGGAAGGCCAAGGTAGGCTGATCACGTGACTTCAGGAGGTTGAGACCAGCCTGGCCAACATGGTGAAACCCCGTCTCTACTAAAAATACAAAAATTAGCCAAGCGTGGTGGCAGGCACCTGTAGTCCCAGCTACTCTGGAGGCTGAGACAGGAGAATTACTAGAACCCGGGAGGCAGAGGTTGCAGTGAGCCAAGATCTTACCATTGCACTGCAGCCTGGGCGACAGAGTGACACTCTGTCGAAAAAAAAAAAAAAAAAGTTAAGCCCAAAAAGTAAGTAAGGAAGACGTTTGGAATTAGATATTTGTTGTATGAATGAATGGGCTAAAGTGCAAAAGAACGGGCAGAATAACTGAGCTGGTACAGAGGGAAAAAATCACATTTAAAATCTAAAAATATCTGCTTCTTAGTTCAGGCTTTCCCACTTAGCAGCTTTGGCACCTTGGGAACACTTAACTTATCTGAGCCTCTATTACTTCTAAAAAGTGCATAAAGTGCAGACTAAGACATAGTTTTTTTGGCAAAATTCAGTCAGACTACATCAAGTAAACTCCCTAAGTCTCCTAGTATAATTCATGGCACAAAAAATTGGGGAAAAAACAGGGAGGATATGATTATAAGTTCAGTTTATGTTTTTTGTTGAGTGAATGTCTCCAGTCATAGAGATGCAAGTGTAGATACACAGTAAGATTAGTATGAATGGGAGATACCTTGGAAGGCTATTTCTTCCTTCCTTCATTCAGTTGGTCACTCAGTGAACTATCATGAATTGAGCACCGCCTCTGTTTCTTATCAACAAAGGAGACTGCGGAAAAGAAGAGTGACTAAGATCTCTGAAGAAGGGAAAAGCTAGATGACTGGGCCACAAGAGGAAAAAAAGCAGCAAGACAGTTACAATTGTTTCTGGTCCCACTTTTATAAACACACACACACACACACACACACACACACACACACACACAATCATTTAATCATTTTTAAGTATTTAATCATTTTTAAAAAATCTGTGATGCTTTACCTGGGCATGTCTAGGCAGGTCCTCCTTTGCTGGGACGTGCCCTTTTCTGTCCCGGAATACTCTAAACTTGACATTTTGGCAGCGTGAAGTTTTCCCGTTTTGACTTTCTCCTTGTTCCCTTTTCTCCTCCTTCTTTGCAGAGAATGAGTAGCCACTGCTGTTTGCCCTGGCCCATCAATGAGAAGATCTGCTCTTAGAGCCCTGCTTTCCTGCTGAAGGCCCTGAAATCACCTGTGTTCCAGGCCACCCGCTAACAATAAATAATGCTCCGCTGATGTGGGGAATTAGCTCAAGTGGTAGAGCGCTTGCTTAGCATGCAAGAGGTAGTGGGATCGATGCCCACATTCTCCAAGCTTTATTATTTAGACATCGTGTCTCCAAACACTCAGGTCTCCAAACCCAAGTTAGTGTCTGAGAACAGGATGCTGCTTTGGTTCAAGACGTAGGCGCAGCAATAATAGAGGGCTGGTGATGGCTCCCTCTTGGCATTCAGTATAGGCTCTTTTCTCCCTGTTTCTACCTGTAGCTTTGTCCTAAATGTGAGACAATTATGAAAAGTGCAGGGCAGAGCCACTTGGGTAAATACAGCCTCGGCTTTCTGCTCAGGGGACAGAGTTTGAGGCACTGCAGAGGAACCAGCCAAAGTATGAGACCCATATGTTGAGAGTGACAGAGTGTAAAGTTCAAAACAATCAAAATATTTAAAGATTTATCATGGGTCTTGATGACATGATGGTATCTCTCTACTCTCTGGACTTATTATGTGTGGTAATAAATTTACTTTTTAAAAGCCAGTTGAGTGTTTTTAATGTTGTGGGGCTATTGCTAAGAGTTTCCTGAGTTTTTTCTAGTAATGTAGAGATCTTTATGCTAAATATTTCGTAAAGAAGTTTGGTGGGTTTTGTGTTCTAAATCCTAATCACTGGCATTAACTCAAACCAGCCATATAAAAGGTATGAAAAATGTCTGTCTGGCGTGCACTTGGTTCACTGAGCTTTTGCTTTCCTGTCAGCAAATTAGACATTCTCCTCACTTAGGAGGCCAACTTCTCAGCCACTGGCTCCAGCCTAGCCCTATGGTCTGTCAGTGGCTTTAGATTTAATTGACACATGCCCAGCCCCAACTCTCTCCTGCCTTAAGGATATAAGAGCCATTGTGAGCCGCAAAGTTATTATATCCGAGAACCCAGAAAACCACTTTTGTATATAGCAGTCCTCTGTTTTTTCATTTAAACATATGGGTTGGAATAGCATAGGATCATACACCTGTGAGCCTACCTGTTTTACAAGTTAAAACTTTTTCCTGATTCTTGCAAGCATTTTTTCTCACTCAACCCTACATGCATGTGTGCAGAATTTTAAGGTAAAATTAGTTTTTGTAGACACTGAATGTGCTGCCCTCAAGGAATATTACAATGGAGTAGGGAAGACAGTTGAGCAAACAGCTGTTTACAATTCTGATAAAAGTCACAATTGAGATGAATACTCTGTACACTAAAAGTACAGAAAGGAACACTACTCTTGAGAATGAGTAGCCTGATAGGATTTGCCAGTGTTTCTGTTATTTCATTTGTTCATACCGGTCCCTGACACCTGGTTTCCTTTTCAAGCAACAAAATCCTAAAATCTCCATCATCTGCTGCTTTCACGTTCCTCACCACTGAGGTCAAGGACCCGAGGCTGGCAGGAAATTGAACTAAAGACACTTCAAGAAGACCATGAATCTTTTCATTTTTTTCAGCTGGAAAGCTGAGAGCAGACAAATGGCAGGGAGGCCAAGTGCTATCAACCACATTTAGAAATTTTATTTAATCTGCACATCTTTATTTGGTAGAAAGTTTTACAAATAAAATTTAACACAAAACAATTTTTTTGAAAAACCATGTTGACTTAAGCAGAGCCAATGATGCAAAGCATAATGTATCAGAAGATTCCTGATTCAACTGCTAGCTTGAAGTCGCCCCCTCCTTGTGTTCTGGAAAGATGGGGTGTTGTTTATCATCCACATATCAAAAAGTAAACAGAAAGCAGTATTTCCGAAACCTTTTCTTTATAAGGAGATCTTCATAAAACTTGCATTGTTACTCTTGTTGGATCATAACACACCTGAGAAAGATTGGGTGGAGGAAGGTGAAGAAGGCTGGAAAAGATTTACAAGGGAATAAATCAAGAATCTGGTACAAATTGACTAATGGTATCTTCTGCATCAGCCCATTTCGAGTGAAAAGTCCCCCGTTTTAGAACTTTTGGCTCTTCGTTTTAATGCTCCCTCCTGAGAATTAACAAAAATTTTGATTACTCTGGGCACGCTACCTGATTAGCCCTGCTCCGCAAGGAGCAGTTATATATATATATAATCACACACACACACACACACACACACACACACACACACACACACACACACACACACACACACAGACACACACAGACACACACATTTTTCAGGGAATCCTGCCTAATTTCTTCCGAAGTTCAGCTGTCTCAGTTCACACCAAACAAGTTACACGATTTCATAACGGATAGAGGACAGAAGCTTAAGGAGGGAGGGCCGAATGCACCGGGAACCCTAGTCAAGTGTAGGAAATCATCACGAGCGAGGCGAAGCAGGTCGCGGGAGACGAGACCTTCACTCAGGAACGGGGACGATGTGAATCGTGTTTCTATCGAGTGGCCGGGTTGGGACCGGGTTGGGATCAGCCAGGAGGAGGTAGCCGCACAAGGCTTAGCTGGGTCTCCCGCGCAGACATCTCCTGGACAGCGACCCAGCGCCGCGCAGGCGCTCACGGCCCGGCTCCAGGGCTGCGAGTGGCGAGTCCCTGCCTGCCCGGCGCTCGCCCTCGGGAAGGACGGACGCCTCGCGACGGCCGCGGACGCACCAGCGCAAGTGGTTCCTTGGAATCTCCCCATGTAATTCCACATGAGATTAAATTTTTTAAAGCGCCTCATACTCGTGACCCATGGGTCAATGCCATCTAGCGACCATTCAGTGGCTGAATCCTCAGACAGACACTCAGCATCCCCAGAGCCTAGGGGCATGCCATATGCCCCCACATAAAGATTTGTTGAATGAATGAAGGTGTCTAACTCCATTGTCTTGCCCTATTAAAGATGTATACTTTCTCTGCCTAGACCATTATGGTAATACCCTGACCTTCCTCATGATCTTTGCACTCAATTCTCAACTCTGTGCCCTATTGGAATGGTACTGAAATGCAAATTCAGTTACAGTCTCTCCTAAATTCATTTACCAGCAAACTTTGCTTACAGTGCTTAAACATTTTATCCTGACATTCAAAGCCCTTCATAAAAAGCTGGCCTCTCTCGCAGCTTTACTCCTGGAATTCAATCCTATGCACACTCTCAGAAAACAAAATCATTGTTAATTCACCTTCAAAACCTGTTGTTTTATTCTTCTGAGACTTTGCAAATACCTTTGAGCAAGGCATCTGGATAGCTCCTCATTTTTAAATGTAACTGTGGATACCACCTTGAGTGGAGATGGAAAGAAAAGGGAAGCTGAAGGATAATGGATTGTAAAAATTCATGCTTTCTCATTCTTGTCTGGTTGGATAATCAGTGCCTAGAAAGGAGTCAAAGAAGGTTTTCTTTATATATCTTCTAAATAACACAAAACCTAGCTCCGCATTAAAGCCTTAGAATTAGTTTCTGGGATTAATTTAAAAAGCAGTAGACTTCAGACTGTCATATTCAGATTCCCACAGATGTTGCAGCCACAATGCAGAATACTAACCACTATAGGATCATGACAGGCCACTGGGAAAAGCTGATGACTTCTATTTATTACAAATTTGTCATGCCAATTGCCTTTTCATCAAACCAGTAAGAGCTCAAAAGGGCATACTTTATGATTACAAAGTAGAAATAACTTTGCAAAATCTTCATGGGTAGACGAATCTTGCTTATTTTCACCTGTGGCTAATTATCTTGCTCATTCCAGAAAACCAGAAAGGCTCACAGCTTGCCATCTTATCTTGGTTTAAGAATTCTTTTTGAACTTACCCTGTGAAAGAAAACACACAGAAGAAAGCTTTCCCTCTGCATGTCACTGATTTCTGAACAGGAAAATACAAGAAAAGTATTATCATAACTGTAGACACTGGGTATAAACTGGGGGATCTAGATTGTCAGCTTTTCAAGAAGCTTATATTCTAGGGGAGAGATAGAAAATAAAACAATAATTTAATATGTTTTCCAATTTATTAAAAATTTTATTTAAAAGATGGAGAGAGAGACAGGACATTGATTCAGCTGGAGAGGTCAAAGAAGGGCTCTCTGAGACAGTGACATTTGAGTTGTGGCCTCAGTGTTGAAAATGAGTCCACTGTTCTGGGTCTGGAGCAAAAGTGGCGGAGTTCAGAGGCTGACAGCTGGGGTCTGGGCCTCTGCGGGCAGCCAGAAGACGAGCCAATAGAGTACCCCACTTACCAGACTGACGGCAGAGCCAAATATGAAAATGTTCTTTTTTCTCAAGCCTCGAGACTGCACACCAAAGTCCCAAGCAATCAAGGAAACTCCATTTCCAGTTCCTTGGTGTCTCTAAGGCATAGGCTCAAAGTGAAGCAGACTTTTCCTGAGGTGAAATGCAGAGACAGTCCCACTGCTCAGCTCAGTGTGGATCATGACCTTCCTGCCCTTCCCTTCTAGCTCACCCTCACCAGATTCTGAGGACTGATGAGGAAGGAATTGCTTTACAGCATTTTCTGCTGAGCATTTATTGCATGATTAGGTCAATCTCCAGCTCACTGGGCACTTACAGAAAAAAAATCTACCAGGTTTCATGTGTGACCTTGAAAAATGTCCTCATTTCTTCTGTTTGTAATTTAGTAGGTTATCCAGAGGAATTTTCCCTGGATGTTATTACATTAAACAGTGGACAGAGTACTGCAAAGGTGAGGCCCAAGGCAGATGGAAATAACCACAGTTAACTGCCTGCTGCCACATACACCCTATTCCTGATCTGCCTGTGAGACTTTTTTCTAAGGATTTAGTTTATGCCAAATGTTTCATTCCCTGACTCTGGCTTTCTCTCTGTCTGTCATCTCCAGTGTCAGATATCAGCCTTTCTTATTTTTGAGGCTAAATCTCCACATAAATCTCAGTCTCAATTAGCAAAAAGCTCTTCCCATCACCACTAAAATAACCTTATTTTGGGCCCAGAGTATGGGGAATGGATGTCTGCTCCAACCCTCTGTAATGCAGCCTGCATTCTCTTGGTTTTCTTTACCTTTTACAGTCCTTTACTTGGAGTGTTAGTGAAATAATTGCCAAGCCCAACCTGTACATGCCCAATGAAGAAAGAACCAAAAACCTGAACATCCATTACTATCTACATTTGAACCTCTGAATAAGTGGAATAGTTCTTCTGTTTATCAGACATTAATTCAGAATGTCTTTTGTGTCTGCCACCCAGGTTCAAAACTCCCAATTGCCCTTGACTTCTCCTCCCTCAAATCTTTATACTTAGGGTTTTTATAGATACTGTAGAGCCTTCTTATACAACCTCTCCAGAATATTCTTTTCTCATTTGTCTGTTCCTTCATCCATTCTACAACATTTATTTAGAGTGTATTTTGAATTAGGTGCTGATGATGAAGAAAGACTCATGCTGTTGACCTCAGGATCTGACAGAATAAATGAGGATGAACCTGGATCCTTAATTTTTTTAATAATTTATTTCGCTTTCTCTCCAATTCCAACCTCTTTAAAATTCACAACTAAAATCCTCTTCCTAAAATGTTACTTCAATTACATAAGCCACCCGCCTGGAGTTAATCCTCTCCTCAATATATCTGCAAATGTCTAGGCTTTCCCAACACTATTTCCATCAATACGCATTTTACAAACATACACACACACCCCCACCAATTAAATAGGTATGTCCCACATACACACTAAAAGATTTCTATACCATCACTGTTCTTTCTGTCCTGTGTGCCATCTTCATCTTCATTTCTCAGCTATATCTATTTTTATTTCTCTTTATTATGGCCTTGCCCCTTGCCACCTTTCTGTAATACATTTCTGGTTTTTTGCTATTCACTTATATGGTATGGTTATGTGACTACATATGAAATACATGAACAGGGATTGAAATTTAAGTTGTTACAAGTTTAAAATAGCTGGTTATAATTATATAATTATAAAATGTTTTAGGTAAACCTCACGATAACCACGAGACAAAAACCTATAGTAAATCCACAAAAGATAAAGAGAAACAAATAACAGCATACTACCACAGAAAATAATTGAATCACCAATCAAAACAGCAAGAGAGGAAGAAAGGAACAAAAAACCCTAAAAAACAACCAGAAAATACTTAACAAAATGTCAATACTACGTCCTTAACTGCCAATAATTGCCATCATGTAAATGGATTAAATTCTTCAATATAAAGATATAGAATGGCTAACTGGATTTTTAAAAATATATCCCAAAAAAGACCCAACTATATGCTGCCTACAAGAAATTCACCTCACCTTTAAGGACACACAGATTGAAAGTGAAGAGATGGGAAAAGACATTCTCTGCAAATGGAAACGAAAAGAGAGCAGATATACTTATATCAGATAAAGTAGACAAAGTCAAAAATTGTGAAAAGAGAGAAAGGGGTCTTTATATTACGATAAAAAGGTCGATTCATCAACAGGATATAACAATTATCAATTTATATGCACCCAACATTGGAGCACCTAAATATAGAAAGCAAATATTCATAGATCTGAAGAAAGAGATAGACTGCAATAGAATAATATGAGGGGACTTCAGTCCCCCACTTTCAACTATGAACAGATCATTCAGAGAGAAAATCAATAGAAAATATTGGACTTGATATATGCGTTAGACTAAATGGACCTAACAGACATATACAGAATATTCCACCCAACAACAGTAGAATGTCACTTCTATTTAACATGGTGCTGGAAGTCCTAGCCAGAATACACATTCTGGTCAGGTGCACGTGAAACACTCTCCAGGACAGGCCATATATAAGGCCACAACATGAGTCTTAACAAATTTGAGAAGACTGAAATCATATCAAGTATCCTTTCTGACCACAATGGCATGAAACAAGAAATCAACAACAGGAGGAATTTTTGAAAATTCACAACTATGTGGAAATTAAACAACATGCTCCTGAACAACCAATGGGTCAAAGAACAAATCATAAGGGAAATTGAAAAATTACTTTGGGACAAATGAAAATGGAAATACAATATACCAAAATTTACAGGATACAAGAGCAGTTCTAAGAGAGTTTTCATCAAAAAAGATGAAAGATCACAAATAGACTACCTAGCATCCATTACACCTCAAGGACTGGAAAAACAATCAACTAAGCTAGTTACAAAGTTAGTAGGAAGACGGAAATGATAAAGATCAGAAGAAGTAAACAGAAGATAGAAAAAATAAAGAGATCAACCAAACTAAGAATTTTTTTAAAGGTAAATAAAATTTACAAACCTTTAGCTAGACTGATTAAGAAAAAAAAATGCAAAGACTCAAATAAAATCAGAAATGTAATCAGAAATGAATTGAAGAGGTAACAACTGTTACCACAGAAATACAAGGGATTATTTAAAAACTACTACGAACAATTATATGCCAACAAATTGGATAACCTAAAAACTGGATAAATTCCTAGACACATGCAACTTGCAAGACAGAATCAGAAACTCTGAACAGAGCAAAAACAAGTAAGGAGATTAAATCAGTGATAAATCTACCATCAGAGAAAAGCCTAGGACCTGACAACTTCACTGCTGAATTTGATGAAACATTTAAAGAGGCAATACCAGTTCTTCTCGATCTCTTTCAAAAAACTGAAGTAGAGGAAATACTCCCAAACACATTTTACAAGGCCAGCATTACCATGAACCCATTGCCTGAGGAGAGCACTACAAAGAAAAAAAATTACAAACCAATATCCCTGATGAACATGTATGCAAATATACTCAACAAAATACTAGCAAATTGAATTCAACAGCACATTTAAACAATTATTTACCATGATCAAGCAGGATTTATCACAGGGATACAAAGACGGTTCAACTTATACAAATCTGTAAATGTGTGATCCACCGTATTAACAGAATGAAAGACAAAAACCATCTCATCATCTCAATAGATACAGAGAAAGCATTTGACAAAATTTAACATTCCTTCATGTTTAAAAACTCTCAAAAATTAGGTATAGAAGGAATGTACCTTAACACAATAGAGGCCTTTATAGGACAAACCCACATCTAACATCATACTCAGTGGGAAAAAAATTGAAAGCTTTCCTTTTAAGATCAGGAATAAGACAAGGATATCCACTCTTGCCACTTCTATTTAACATAGTACTGGAAGTCCTAGCCAGAGCAATTAGGCAAGAGAAAGAAATAAAAGACATCCAAATTAGAAAGGAAGAAGTTAAATTGTCCCTGTTTGTAGATGACATAATCCTATATATAGAAAACCCTAAAAAACTCACCAAAAATCAAAACTGTTAGAAATAAAAAACAATTTCAGTACAGTTGCAGAATACAAAACAACATACAAAAATCAACATACAGAAGCTAGCATTTCTATACACTAATGGCAACCTAACCAAAATAAAAAATTTTAAAGATCCCATTTACAGTAGCTACAAAAAATACTTAGAAATAAATTTAACCAAGGAGGTGAAAGGTCTGTATGCTGAAAACTATTAAACACTGATGAAAGAAATTGAGGAAGACACAAATGGAAAGATATCCTGTGTTTATAGATTGGAAGAATTAATATTATTAAAATGTCCATACCCCCCCAAAGTGATCTACAGATTCAGTGCAATCTCTATCAAAATCCCAATGACATTTTTCACAGAAATAGAAAAAAAAACCCTTAAAATTCATATGGAATCACAAAAGTCCCCAAATAGCCAAAGCAATCTTGAGCAAAAACAAAACTGGAGGCATCATACTACCTGACTTTAAAAATATACTACAAATATATAGCAATCAAAAGAGCATAGTACTGGTGGAAAAACAGACATATAAACCAGTGGAACAGAATGGAGAGGACGGAAATAAATCCACACATTTATAGTCAATTAATTTTTGACAGACGTGCCTAGACACATAATGAGGAAAGGATAGTCTCTTCAATAAATGGTGTTGGGACAACTGGATATCTACATGCAGAAAAATGATAGGAGGACCTTATCTCATACCACATACAAAAATCAACTAAAAATTGATTGAAGACAAACATAAGATGTGAGACTCTAAAACTTCTAGAAGAAAACATACGGGGAATGCTCCATAACATTGGTCTGTGCAATTATTTTTTGGATATGAATCCCCCCAAAAACAAAAAGACAAAAATAGATAAATAAGATTACATGAAACTAAAGAACTTCTGCACAGCCCCCCCCCCACCAAAAAAAATCAACAGTGAAGAGACAACCGATAGATTGGGAGAAAATATTTGCAAACCATACTTCTGTAAGTGGTTGATATAAAAAATACATCAGGAACTCAACTCAATAGCAAGAAAACAAATAACCCAATTAAAACATGGAGAAAGGACCTTAATAGACATTTCTCAAAAGAAGACACATTGCCAACAGGCATATGAAAACTTGCTTAATGTCATTTGTCATCAGGCACACGCAAATCAAAACCACACCTGTTAAAATGGCTGCTATCAAAAAGGCAAAAGATAACAGGTGTTGGCAAGAATGTGGAGAAAAGAGAATCCTTGTACGTTGTTGGTAGGAATGTAAATTAGTGCAGCTGTTTTGTACAGCAGTTCCTCAAAAAACTAAAAAGAGCACTATCATATGATCCAGCAATCCCACTTCTGGGTATATGTTCAAAAATCGGGCTATTGAAGAGATATCTGCACTCTCATGTTCATTGCAGAATTACTACTAAAGTAGCTGAATCAACCTAAGCGTCTATCAGCAGATGAATGGATAAAGAAAATATTACAACTGCACAATGAAATACTATTCAGTCTTTTAAAAAACAGAAATCCTGTCATTTTCGATGTCGATGAACCTGGAGGGCATTGTGTTAAGTGAAATAAGCCAGGCGCAGAAAGACAAATACTGCACGATCTCACTTAAATGTGAACTCTAAAAAAGTCAAACTCATCAAAGCAGAGAGTAGAATGGTAGTTACCAGGGGCTAGGGGAGGAGATGGGAGGTAGGAATGGAATTAGAGAGATGTTTGTCAAAGGACACAAAATTTCAGTTAAACAGGAGGAATAAGGTCAGATCTACTGTGCCGTATGGTGACTACAGTTAATAATAAGTGTATTCTGTACTTTATAATTGCTAAAAGAGTAGATTTAAGTGTTCCCATCACACACACAAAGTAATAGATACGTTAATTAGCTCGAGTTAACCATTCCACAATGTATGCATATATGAAAACATCATGTTGTACATCATAAATATATACATTTTGTATTTGTCAACTAAAAAAATTGTAAAAACGAGTATTTAATGCTCATCTCAAAATATAAAAAGCCTGTGATGCAAAGGGTTTCTATGGTGTAGTCGTTACCACGCTGGCCTAACACTTGGAAGGTCCTCTATTTGAAACTCAACGGAAACAACAGGTTTCTCTGGTCTCCCAGAATCTGACCGGGAGTGGCCGCTTCTTCCCGGGAGTCCAGAGCTGCAAGGAACAAGTGATAATCCCGCCTCTTTTAAAAGAAAGATCGTCATCCTGGGATAGCTGTGCCAAATTAGCAGGCCGCTCTGGGCGGGCGCTCCCCAGCTGGGACGTGCTCGCTTCTCTCCCTGAAAATCTGGAACGTGAAATCTTACAGCACCAGACTTTTCCAGTGTCCACTTTCTCCTGGCTACGTTTTCCCCTCTCCCTCGCAGAGGAATAGCCATCATGCCCTTGCCCTTGGCCATTTTTGAGTAGACTCGCCTTAGGTCGAGTCCTGGTTCCCCATTAATAATCCAGACATTTCCTTTGTTCCGAGACGCAAGAAATGGTGGGTAGTCGCGCACATCTACTCCTGAATAAAGGAAAGGGCAGAAAGTTTTGCGGTGGGCGACGAATGAGCTCAAGTGGTAGAGTACTCGCTTAGCATGTGAGAGGTAGTGGGATCGATGTTGTCACTTAGGGCCGCATGTCCATACAGTACAACGTGGAGAACGGCTTCATTAGTCACCTGTCGAAGAAAACGAGGAAGTACCAGCCATCTTGAATGCTTCACTGGTAAAAGACCTACGGGCATAAAGAAACAGTGCTAATAATAGCCCCTAAAACGTTCAGTGGACAGTACCCATTTTCTAAGTTGTTTTCTCTTTATTCAGAGGAAAGAAGAGATCCCAAGAGGGTGGGATATACCCAATTGTTCCTTTTCTCTCCTTCCTGCAGCTTGACCCAAAATGCCAAAATGCAGCACAGCTCTGGAAAATGCAGGGCAGAGCAGGATGAGTAAAACCCCAGCTTTCTTTCTGGTCAGGGCGCTGTAAAGTGGAGTTCCAAGTCACCGGAAAGTCCTGCTGAGAGTGTGGAAAGCAAACCCACAAGTGGTTTGTCAACTCACCGAGTGCACCCCTGAGTTGCGAATATGTAGCTGTAAGGAGCAAAACCAAATACAGAAAGCTTATTTTTTCCCAATTTAAAAACATGTTTTGTGATTCTACTTTAGACATCTTGAATAGGCAAATTCATGTAGACAGAAAGAATAGAGGTTGTTGGGGAGAGGGAAATGTGGAGTTATTGTTTAATGGGTACAGAGTTGCTGTTTGGGATGCTGAGAAACTTCTGGAAATGGGTAGTGGTGATAGTTGCTCACATTGTAAATGTACTTAATGCCACTAAATTGAACACTTAGAATTTTAAATGTAAAATGGGTTAAGTATATTTTACCACAATAAGAAAACACAAACTCTTGTTCATTCTTTAATTTAGCACATAGTCTCATCATCTGTTTTTCTCCACACCAGCTCATCTGTTCATCCTTCTATTCATTTGACAAATACTTAGAAATGTCTAGATTTATTGCTCCATTCATCAGACATTAATTCAGGATCTCTTGTGTGCCACAGTTTCAAGACTTCTCCCTCAAATGTTTACACCAATGTCTTGACAAATACCATAGATCTTTCCTGCACAGCCTCTCCAGAATGTTTTTCTTACCTTTCACTCATGTTTCTCTTGCCCATTCTACCACCTTTATGGAGGACGTAGTCTGCACCACAAAGAATAATGGGCACTGGAGCTACGGAAAGACTCATGCAGTTCACTTCAGAAGCTGACGGAATAAATGTGAATAAACCTCAATTCTTTAATCTATTTATAACTTCTTTCCATTTCTCTTCAATTACAGTCTTCCTGTTCCCAAGCTCTTTGACATCCAACACTAAACACCTTTTTCTTGAATGTTAATTTGGTTATGTAAGCTGTCTGGAATTTTTTCAAGGGTTCTTAAGTCTCAATGTTTTCCCAATCATTATCTCCATGTGCACAGGCATTTCAATCACTACTTCCTTTCATTTTATAAACAGGCACACACACAAGCAGGCACACATGCACTTGTGCACTACACATCCCAAGTGAACAGGCGTGTTTGCTCACACAGGAATTCCTACATCTATGCCTGTTCCTTCAAACTCATGTGCATTCTTCCTCATCTGCATCCTTCAAGGTTCATATTTATCCCTTTACTACAAGCTGATCTTTTAATCCCCATGGTTCTTGTCTGTAATACTTTTGTGATTTTTGCTGTTTTCTTATGTGATGTGAATATGTGAGTTCTATATGATGTAACTTTAAAAGACTTGAATATAAGTATGTGTGTATATATATATAAATCTAACATAAATATATCCTATATATCTTAGAAATCTAAGATATATACATACCTTGAACATCTTAGATATATCTATCTTAGATTTAGGAAGTCTGAGGGTTTCCTCAGTGTAGTATAGAGGTTATCTCACTCACTTGCCTAACACGAGATGAGGCCCTCAGATAGAAAGACAGATGTTATATAATTATAACGCGTCTATTCACCGAAGGGACACAACTGTCCTAAATATGTCTGTTTCTGGCCACAGAGCTTCAAAACTTATGAACGAAATGGATAAACCAGAAAGAAAATAGAAAAATCCAATTACAGTTGCAGACATTAACACTCCTCTCTCAGTAATTGATAGATTCAGGAGAGAACAAATCAGCAAACATTTTAGAGAATAGGACAACAGCATCCACCAATGGATCTAATAGACTTTATAAAGCAAAATCACAATTTATGTAGAAAGCCGAGCCAAAAAAATCAAAGAAAAGCAAGATCATATTATAAGTAGGAAATCACGAATGGTCAGAGTGCAGAAAAGTGACATTATTGAAACTGATATTTCTGAAACAGTTACTTAAATAGCAGGAAGACTGATAAGGGCGAATCTGTAAGTGAATCTTTCCTTGTCCATATGTATCCTGCTTTTTCTTGAGGTCTGGGCTGGCCAAATGTCTCCTGAAATTCCTGGGCCTACTACAGTGTCTGGCACAGAGCATCTCTCCAGCAAATATGTACTGAATGAGTAGAAAGGAACTGACGGATTCAGAAGAGACCTGCAAGAATAATGTTCAGTATTTGGCAAATCACTGAATGTGGTGTTTGAAGGAGGACAATGAGTGAAAGTTGACTTGGAAATCTAGGCCCAGGAGGAGGTTGAGAATTAGATATGTGGTATATGAATGAATGGACTACTGCGGAGAAAAACAGGCAGAGAGATAATGAGCAGGAGCAGAGAAAAGACTCACCTTTTGGAATCTAAAATAAATGTGCTTGTCAGTTCAGGCTTTGCCACCTAGCATCTCTGGCACCTTAGAAACAATAATTATCTGAG
The DNA here is from genome assembly GCF_029289425.2 of Pan paniscus. Classification (NCBI taxonomy): domain Eukaryota; kingdom Metazoa; phylum Chordata; class Mammalia; order Primates; family Hominidae; genus Pan; species Pan paniscus. The sequence goes on from NC_073254.2 coordinate 72,489,113, forward strand.
CCTCCATTACATCTAGAAAGTGTACATTAGGATACATCGTTTTGTTAGCGAAATTCAATTGGACTACGTAAACGCAAGAAATCTGGTAGTATACTTAATAGCACACAAGAAAAAACAAAGGGGTAAAAAACAAAGAGGGTGCCATTATAAGTATTTTGTGTTTTTTTGTAGCGGCAATGTCTTCAGTCATGTAGATGCAAGTGGAGATATGAAGGAAGACAGTAGTATGATCAAGAGACAGGTTTGATGGCTATTTCTTCATTCATTTATCCAGGTGGTCAGTGAACTATCATGAACTCAGAACCTCCTGTCTCTTTTCAACAGAGGAGACCATGGAAAGTGTAAGAGTGACTAAGGTTTCTGAGGGAAGGAAAAGGGAAAAAGAGCAGCAAAAGACAGGTACAATTGATCCTGGTAACGCAGAACCCAGACGGTCCTATGAAATACTGGAAAGGCGTAGACTCCTCTGGTCGTGGGTATGGAATCTTCCTAGTGCAGCGTTGATTGATACAGAGTAATTTTCAAGTAGGATTGATTGTAGTTTTTGAAAGCTGAAACCGTAACGTAGGTGGGAAATACACTTCAACAAAATGGATGTTGCCCAAACTCAATTGCAAGTCCTCTTAGTGCAGCTGGCAGCGCGTCAGTCTCATAACCTGAAGGTCCTGAGTTCAAGCCTCAGAGAGGGCATCGCTTTTGCCAAAGAAGTTGGATACACTAAATATCGGAACGCAAATGCTCTAGCAGATAAGGATTTGAAGACTGACCCAATATTTGTAGAAAATGGAAACATGACTTAGGTTTTCTTGTTTTTTCGACTTTCCAGTGGTTTGAGTAAAATGAGTGGTGAAAACAGAAGAGTAGATTACACCAGAAACTGCAAGCTATGTCATATAATTGGTCTTTCTAGCTGACACAGGAAGCAGGAGAAATTTCTCTTCCAACTTCCCGCTCTCAGGGTCACCTCACACTAATTATTGGGTGGATGGGTGAAGTCATTTATTCTTTTAATCATCCAACAAATATTTCTTCAACACATATCTTGTTAAGAGACTGGGGTCAAGAGTGAATACAACGCAAACATTCCTACCTCTGTGAAACTACATCCTACTTGGGAGGAGTGGGGTGAAAGTGTATTCAGCACAAATATTCCTACTATTGCGAAACTACATCATACTTGGGAGGAGTGGGGTGAAAGTTTATTCAGCACAAATATTCCTACTATTGCAAAACTACATCATACTTGGGAGGAGTGGGGAGAAACAGACAGGAAACAATCAAAAATATGTAAGACGTGATGTGACGATGTCTACTGTGAGGGAATCGGTAGGCAGTAAAGGGTTTGGGAATGTGGAGGTGGCACATTCAGCTTTCAGGAGGACAATCAGGGACTCTGTCACCTTGACAACTTTAGTCTTGCCTTCTTCTAGCCATCTTGCTGAAACACTTGTGTCCATGTTTTTCTAACACTGTCATAAGAGTACTTTTACCTATCAAGGCAACTGGGGGTTAGGAGAGCTTTTTGCCCAGAAGGCTAGTTGGCTTCCTTGGAAAACTGATGATACATGAGGACTGGGGTTGTCAATCCCTCACATGTTTCTTCATATGAAAAATGAGGACTGTGGGATTCTCTGGCTGGATCTCAGCACCTAGAGATGGATCTGGGCAATAGGAACTGCTCAGTATTAGCTACTGCTTTGGTTGCCTTCTCCCTGTGGAAAGCTGGCCTCTCACACTGAATTTGTATCATAGGCACTCATGAGGGTCTTGACTATATCAATATCTGATGGGAGACTTTAGTGCAGTTCTGTTGTCGTAGCTGATTTGCTCATTTGGTAGCTAGCATCCAGCTTCTTGTGAACATTAAAATAAAATAAAATAATAAAATAAAATAAAATAGATTATGGAGGAATAGAATACAGATACATACTAAGGTATAATTTTCCAGACAAAATGGATTTGGATAAAAGAATCTAATTAAGAATTTGTGCATGGTTCTTTTAAAATTCCTTTGATTTTTTTTTTTTTTTTTTTGGCCTGTTTTTCAAGTCTCCAATTTTTGTCACCCTTCTCCCATCAGGTCAGAGAGAAAGCCAATGGTCAGAAGCAATCTTCCAGCAACTGCCATAGCGCTTTCTCCTGCCTGCAGATACCTCTTTTTAGTCAGCCTTTATGGGAAGTAGCAGCAGCATCCGTTCCCAGAGAGCAAGCTCTGGAGTAGCTGAGCTAACCCCAGTTGCTAATCTGAGCTAATCCCAGTTACCCCAGTGGATTTACAGATTGAGGGTAGAACCCAGCAGGGTTCTCTTCTTGGAAAGAATAGGCTTCCCTCTAAGGTTTCACATAGATACTGGGTGAGGAAACAGCCCTAAATGGCTTCAGAAATTGAATGCTCTTTGGGCAAAGCAGGAAGCCCTGCTGTGGAAGAGCATCATTTGAGCATAAATCAGGTTATCAGGACAAACAGAGTGTTCAGGAGGTCTAGATGGTTAAGCAGAGAGCCTCATCAGAATATCCGTGGTGAAGAGAAACAATCTTGTTGGGAGAAGGATAACCATAATTGGGGACTTAGAATAAAGGCTAAAAATGATTCAAAGAGAATGCAAAAAGAATCAGGCACAAATCTTTACTATATTCTGTTGTGCAAATCTCACCTTACTATGTGTTTGTATTCTATTCCTCCACAATCTTTATTTTATTTTTATGTTCACAGAGACTTGCTGGTTCCAACTAAATGAGCACAACAGCCAGTGACAACAGAACTGCACTTAAATAGTCCCTCATCAGCTCTTGAGAGCAGATTCCTTAAGGTGAACAATATTCCACATACAAGGACTTTTCAGCAGTATGCATTAGAAATGGAACTGAATGTTTATTATTCTTTATATAAGTTGGTTGATATGACTTTTCAGCTTCCCTCAGTAACATTATCTAAATTTTGTAGATGACAGTAAAGCTCAGAGGAGTTAAACCATTTTCCTCAAATCACGTAGCTTTAAACAGGAAAACCAGATATGAAAAGCAGATTTCTGTCTAAATTAAAAAACAAAAACAAAAAAACTTGAGCTCTTGCTTTACCCTAGCACATAGTCTCGCCATCTGTTTTCTCCACACCCGGTCATTCATGTAACATTCATTCACATAACAAATACAAATAAATGAGTGGATTCATTAATCGGCTATTAATTCAGAATCTCTTTTGTGTCTACCACTCTAGGCTCAAGACTTCCCAGTGTCTTTGTCTCCTCTCCCTCAAATCTCTCCACCCAATGTCTTGACAAATAAAGTAGATCCTTCCTGCACAACATCACCAGAATCTTTTCTTCCTTTTCTTTCACCTCTGTCATCATTCATGCTACAGTGTTTATGGAGGATGTGTTTTGCAGCATGAAGTGTCGTGGGCACTAGCGCTGCAGAAAGACTTCTGCTGTCCACCTCAGGTGCTGACGTGATAAATGTGGGTAAACCTCAATCCTTTAATATCTTTATGACTTCTTTCCCTTTCTCCCCAGTTCTTGTTTTCTCATGTTCAAGCTCTGACATTCAAAACTAAACACCTTTCTCTAACATGTTGCTTTAATTATTTAAGCATTCTGCCTGGGATATTTTCAGTTAGTCATGGGATTTTTCATAAAACTCTCCCAATATATCTCCAAGTGGCCAGGCTTTTCAATCACTGCTTCCCTCCATGTGTATTTCACACACACACACACACACACACACACACACTCCACTTAAATTGAACAGGTTTATTTCTTTACACACGAATTCCTACAAACAGCCCGGTTTTCTCCACCATATGTACACTCCTTCTCTGCATAGCTCAATTTTGATTCTTACACCGTGTTTTACATATTCTTACACTCTGATATGATCTTGTCTCTTATTCTTTATGGCTCTGCTCTGTAATTTTGTTGTTGTTGTTCTGAGATATAGTTGGACATGTAACTTGTACATGACACACCTTAGCAAGGAGGCAACTCATATCTCAGATGTAAGTGAAAGAAGCACTCTCCAGGGGTTTCCTAGGGGAGTGGTCAGCACGCTGGCCTCATTGGTGGAATGGCCTAGTTACGAAAACAGCAGGAGCTTCTTGCCTTCCAGAAATCTGGACCATCTCACAACCCCCAGACAGTCTCAGCTACAAGGAAAAGTGATAATTCCATCCCACTTTTATAAACACACACACACAACACACACACACACACACACATAAAATCATTTAATCATTTTTAATCATTTAATCATTTTTAAAAAATCTCTGACACTTTAGCTGGGCAGGTCTAGACATGTCCTCCTTTGCTGGGATGTGCCTTTTTCTGTCCCGGAATACCCTAAACTTGACATTTTGGCAGCACGAGTTTTCCCTTTGTGACTTTCTCCTTGTTCCCTTTCTCCTCCTTCTTTGCAGAGAATGAGTAGCCACTGCACCTTGCCCTGGGCCATCAGTGAGAAGATCTGCTCTTAGTAGAGCCCTGCTTTCCCGCTGAAGGCCCTGAAATCCCCTGTGTTCCAGGACACCCACTAAGGATCAATAAAGCTCCCCTGACGTGGGGAATTAGCTCAAGCGGTAGAGCGCTTGCTTAGCATGCAAGAGGCAGTGGGATCGACGCCCACATTCTCCAAGCTTTATTATTTGGACCTTGGGTCTCCAAACACTCAAGTATCCAAACCCAAGTTAGTGTCTGAGAGCAGGATGCTGCTTTGGTTCAAGACATAGGAGCAGCAACAATACAGGGCTGGTGACGGCTCCCTCCTGGCATTCAGTATAGTGTAGATCTACTGTGTAATTCATTTGCTGTTTCTTCAAGGAGCTGTGAAACCAAGGGACATGTACAACTGCTCTTTTCTCCCTGTTTCTGCTTGCAGCTTGGTCCTAAACGTCAGACAATCGTGAAAGGTGCAGGGCAGAGCCACCTGGGTAAACACAGCCTCGGCTTTCTGCTCAGGGGACTGAAACCAGGATGTGTCAAGTAACTAGAATGTGCCTGGACAGATACTGTAGAAAGCAAACCCATAAAGTTGTTCATGAGCTTGCGGACACACCTGCCAGCTGTGAATAAGTGGCTCTAATCCCAAACAACTTACCTACAAAGAGCCTGAGAGCTGAACTGCGCAATGGCCCACTTTCCAGTCCTCACTGAAGTTGCACACACTCCGGAAATCTCTGAACAGTAGCGTAAAGGCTTTGCAAATAGAGTTATCTTTGAAACAACAACACGTGGAAGGCTGGTTGGTACTTGGAACTTGAATACAAGGCAATTTTGTGCCTGCAAAAACAAAAATAGCAATATTATTCTCAAGATTTCAACAAAACACAGTGTCTCATCACATAATCCAAAGAAGTCCAGGTTACAAGCCCCAAAATCTTCGGCATTATGAAAAAAACAGGGAGATCTTCATTCACATGGCAAAGAGACTCCTCGAATAACAATACTGAGAGGACACAGATGTCAAAATCATCTGACGCATACAGTAGAGCAGTTATGATAACAATGCTCCTAGAATTAGGGGATAACATTCGTGAAGTGAATGGAAAGTTGGAAAGTCTCAGCAAATATCTGGAATATATAAACACCAATTTTAAGCTTAAGAATTTAAAAAAATGTATTAACCAAAACTCTTAGGGGAAATAAAAAGCTTAACTGGATGATCTCAATAACAGAATGCAGATGACTAAGAAAAAGTCAACGAACTTGAAAACAGAACAAGAATACCTACATAATCTGAGCTATAGAGAGAAAGGAGTATTTCTGTAAATGAACAGAGGCTCAGGGACAAATTAAAAAATAGCAAATCTAACATTCACATTATTGTAATCTGAAAAGAAGAGGACAAAGAGGTCTTTGTGGGATAAAACTTTGAAGAATTAATGGCTGAAAATGTATCAAATTTGTCAAAAGATATAAACCAGGTTTTTAAAGTTCAGCAAAGGTCAAGCAGGATAAACCCAAAGAAACCCAACCCATTTCAAGACATATCATAATCAAACTGCTGAAAACGACGAAAGTACAAAACAATCTTGAAAGCAGTCAAAGGAAAATGAAAAAGAAACTACCATATGAATGAGTGTAGATTTCTCATCAGGAACCATAGCGGCCAGAAAAAAATGTCATAATATTCAGTAAGTAACAAAAGAAAAAGACCTATCAACCCAGAATGCTATGTGGAGCAAAAGTATCTTTCAGACATAAAGGCAAATAAATGCATTCTCATTGGAAGGTAAGTCAATACATTCTCATTCTTAGCAAGAATGCTGGAAAAGAATTAGCAAAGATTTGAGATAAGAAAAGTGATACCAGAAGGAAACTTAGAACATCGTCAATGAAGGCACGAAAGCAGAAATAGAAAATGTCTGGGTAGACATAACAGACTGTTCTTCTTCTCTTGAGTTCCTTAAGGTATGTTTGATGATTGAAAGCCAAAATTGTAACTTTATCAGAAGCAGTTGTCATCGTATCGAGATGTACTACATAGATAAGATAAAAGGGTAAGTGTAATGGGCCTAACTCTTGATGAAGTTTCTATATTCAACTTGAATGGTAAAATATTGATTCTAAGTATACTGTGAAAAGTTATATATGTATATGGTAATCCCTAGACCACTTACTAACCAGATTGAAATAAACCAAAACAAGATAGACAGAGGAACATAGAAGAATTAAAACAAAGGGAACAAAGGTTAATACATTATTAAATAGATCTATCTAAAAACTTATCTATATTAACATTATATGTAAATGATCTAAATCCTTAATTAAAAACTAGAGATCATCAGAATGTATTAAAAGTAAATATGCTGACTGTAAGAAAGCCACCTGCAATACACTTATATATCAGAATAAAAGTTATATAGCAGATTGAAGGAAAAGAGTGGGAAAGATACCTCATGCAAGCATTAATCAAAGACAGCTGTGCTGTATACATTAAAATCAGACAAAGTAGATTTGAAAGCAGAGAAACTTTTCAGGAATAATGAAGGCTGCTAAATAATTACGATTGTCCATTCTCCAGGGAATACTGTTCCAAATGTATATGAGGACACAGATTTTCAAAACTCATAAACAAAATTAGATAAGCCAGGTAAAAATAGAAATATCCAATTTTAGTTGAAGACACTAAAACTCCTCTCTCAGTCATTGGTAGACTTAGTAGACAACAAATCAGCCAACATATTGGAGAACTGAACCACACCATCCACCAATGGATCTGATCAACTTCATAACGCAAAATAAAAATTTAGCCAGAAAGCAAAGACAAAAATTAAAAGAAAAGTAAGATCATGTTATAACCAGGAAATTAAGAGTGGTCCATCATATAGAAGGGTGCTATTATTGAAAGAGTTTGAAATAGTGACTTAGTTATTTTGAAAGAGTTTTGAAGGCATTATTTAGCTGGAAATGACAGAAAGACTGAAAATGGTGAATCTGGAGGTGGATCTTCCCTCATCTATATTTATCTTGTCTTCTTTTGAGGTCTAGGGTGTCTATACTTCCTCTGAATTACCTGATCCTACTACAGTGTCTGGCACAGAGCATCTCCCCAGTGAATATGTACTAAATGAGTGGAAAGTAATTGATAGATTCAAAAGAGTTGTGCAAGAATAATGTTCATTATTTGGCAAATCATTGAATGTGGTGTTTGATGGAAGACAATGAATCAAAGTAGACTTGAAAGGTAAGCCCAAGGCCAGACGTGGTGGCTCATTTCTGTAATCCCAGCACTTTGGGAGGCCGAGGTGGGCAGATCCCTTGACGCCAGGACTTTGAGACCAGCCTGGGCAACCCAGTGAAATCCTGTCTCTACAAAAAAAAAACAAAAATTAGCCGGGCGTGGTGGTATGCATCTGTAGTTCCAGCTACTCAGGAGGCTGAGGTGGGAGCATCACTGGAACCCGGGAGGCGGAGGTTGCAGTGAACAGAGATCACACCAGTGCCCTGGCAGTAAAGTGACACCTTGTCTTAAAATGAAATGAAATGAAATGAAATAAAATAAAAGATGAAAGTTAAGCCCAGGCCGGGCACAGTGGCTCGCACCTGTAATCCCAGCACTTTGGGAGACCAAGGCAGGCGGATCACCTGAGGTCAGGAGTTTGAGACCAGCCTGGCCAATGTGGTGGAACCCCGTCTCTACTAAAAATTCAAAAATTAGCGGGGTACCTGTAGTCCTAGCTACTCGGGAGGCTGAGGCAGAAGAATCACTTGAACCCAGGAGGCAGAGGTTGCAGTGAGCCAAGATTGTGCCACTACACTGCAGCCTGGGCAACAGAGTGAGACTCCAACTCAAAAAAAGTTTTTAAAAAAATTTTTTAAAAAGTTAAGCCCAAAAGGTAAGTAAAGAGGAGGTCTGGAATTAGATATTTGGTGTATGAGTGAATGAGCTAAAGTGCAAAAGAATGGGCAGAATAACCGTGAGCTGGAGCAGAGGGAAAAATATCACATGCAAAATCTAAAAATATCTGCTTCTCAATTCGGGCTTTCCCACTTAGCAGCTTTGGCACCTTAAAAAAAAAAAAAAAAAAAAAAAAAAAAAAAAACACTTGACCAGGCACGGTGGCTCACGCCTGTAATCCCAGCACTTTGGGAGGCCAAGGCGGGCGGATCAGGAGGTCAAGAGATAGAGACCATTCTGGCTAACACGGTGAAACCCCGTCTCTACTGAAAAAATACAAAAAAATTAGTCGGGCATGGTGGCGGGTGCCTGTAGTCCCAGCTACTCGGGAGGCTGAGGCAGGAGAATGGCCTGAACCTGGCAGACGGAGCTTGCAGTGAGCCCAGATCGGGCCACTGCACTCCAGACTGGGAGACAGAGCAAGACTCCGTCTCACAGAACAAACAAACAACAAACAACAGCAACAAAAACGCACTTAGCCTATCTGATTCTCTATTACTTCTAAAAAGTGCATACTAAGGCATAATTTTGTTGGCAAAAGTCAATCAGACTACATCAAGTAAACTCCCTAAGTCTCCTAGTATAATTCATGGCACAAAAATATGAGGAAAAACGGGGAGGATATGGTTAAAAGTTTAGTTTGTATTTTTTGTTGAGTGAATGTCTCCAGTCATAGAGATGCAAGTGTAGATACACAGTAAGAGTAGTATGAATGGCAGACACCTTGGAAGGCTATTTCTTCCTTCCTTCATTCAGTTGGTCACTCAATGAACTATCATGAATTGAGCACTACCTCTGTTTCTTATCAACAAAGGAGACTACGGAAAGGAAGAGTGACTAAGATCTCTGAAGAAGGGAAAAGCTAGATGACTGGGCCACAAGAGGAAAAAAAGTAGCAAGACAGGTACAATTGTGTCTGGTCCCTCAAGCCAGAAGGTCCTATAATTATGTGAATACTGGAAACGGGTGGACTCCACCTGTCCTGAGTGGGGAATTCTTCCAGTGCAGCATTGACTGATAAGGAGTGATTTCCAAGTAGCATTGATTGTGTTTTTAAAAGCTAGGAATTGATAAAGCAGCAGTGCGTGGGCAATGAGATTTAATAATCTGGATGTCACCTCTTAGGAACAGTTGCTCTCTTAGAGCAGCAGGCCACCTGTCAATCTCATATTCTGAAGGTCCTGAGTTTGACCATGAGACAAGGCACAGCTTATGCCGCTATTTCCATTAAGAGAAATGAAATAGGTGTGATAAATAATGGAACACAAATGCTATGAGATAATGATTTCAAGACATACCAAATATTAGCTTAAATTTTAAAAGTGAGTTTTCTTTTCTTTTCTTTCTCTTTCTTTCTTTCTTTCTTCCTTCCTTCCTTCATTCCTTCCTTCCTTTTTCCTTCTTTCCTTCCTTCTTTTCTTCCTTCCTTCCTTCCTTCTTTCCTTTCCTTTCTCTGTCTGTCTTTATTTATTTTTTCCTTCTTTTGGCTTCTCAGTCGCTTGAGTACAAGGCGTGGTGAAGGCACATAAATTACACCAGAAACTGCAAGCTATGTCATATGTCTACCTCTCTAGCTGATAGGGGAGGCAGGGGAAATTTCTCTTCCAATTGCCTGCTCTGAAGGTCATCCAAACATAATTATGGGGTGGGGTGGGTAAAGTCTTTTATTCTTTTAATCGTCCAACAGATAGTTCTCAACACATATCTTGTTAAGAGACTGTTTTGGGTATAGCAATTCGCAGTGAATAAAATACAGATATTCTCACCTTTGTGATACTACGTCAATGTTGGGGGAGTGGGGAGAAAGAGACAGAAGCAAAAAAGAAAAATAAACAAGAAGTCATGTGATGTTATCTACTGGGAGGGAGTCATTAGGCAGTAAAGGACTCGGCAGTGTGGAGGTGACACATTCACTTTTCAGGAGAAGAATCAGGGAAGTTGTCACCTTGAAGATATCATTTAGCTTCCCTTTCTTCCAATAGTCTTTCTTTACATGGGAAATGAGGACTCTAGGATTCTCTGGCTGGATCTCAGCACCTAGAGATGGATCTGGGCAATAGGAACTGCTCAGTAAGCATTACCTACTGCTTTGGTTGCCTTCTTCCTGGCCTCTTGGATTGAGCTTGCATCATACGTGTTCAGTAGGAACTTGCTTAGTGGATTTACAGGTTGAGGTTAGAACTCACCAGGATTCTCTTCCTGGAGAGAACAGGCTTCCCTCTAAGGTTTCATATAGACCCCGGGTGAGGAAAGACCCCTAAATGGCTTGAAAAATTGAATGCTCTTTGGGCGAAGCAAGAAGCGCCACTATGGAAGGGCATCATTTGGGCATATATCAGGGTCTCAGTACAAAGATGAGTGCTCACGTGGTCAAGACGGTTAAGCAGAGAATCTCACCAGAATGTTCACGGTGCAAAGAAATAATCTTGTTGGGAGAAGGATCACAACAATTGGGGAATTAGAATACAGGCTAAATGAGATTCAAAAATAATACAACAAGAATCAGGCACAAATCCTTTACTACTACATTCTTTTGTACAAATCCATTTTGCCTAGAAAATCCTACCTTACTATGCATCCCTATTGTGTTTCTCCACCATCTATTTTACTTTTTAAACTTTATTTCATTTTTATCATCACAGAAGCTCATTGCTACAAAACAAATGAGCAAATCAGCCAATGGCAACAAAACTGCACTGATCTCTCTCCTTAGACCTTCAGAACATTTTCCTTAAAGGTGAACAATACTCCACGTTCAAGAATTTTTCAGCTCTATGTGCTAGAAACTATACTGACTATTTATTAATTTTTATGTAAGTTGGTCGATATAGTTTTTCAGCTTCCCCCAGTATTATTACCCTAGTGTTACAGATGACACTGAAGCTCAGAGCAGTTAAACCATTTTCCTTAGATCACATAACTTTAAAGAGGGAAACCAGATATGAAAAGCAGACTTCTTTCTCAATGAAAAAATCACAAGCTCTTGCTTTAGTCTAGCACATAGTCTCATCATCTGTTTTCTTCACACCAGCTCACTCATGTAACATTCATTCATTTACCAAATACAGATAAATGAGTGGATTTATTCTTGCATCGATCAGATATGAATTCAAAATCTCTTCTGTGTCTGCCACACCGGGCTCAAGACTTGCCAGTGCCTTTGTCTCCTTTCCCTCAAATCTCTCCACCCAATGTCTTGACAAATACTGTAGATCCTTCCTGCATAAACTCTGCAGAATCTTTTTCTTCTGTTTCACTCACCTCCTTCTTTATCCATGCTATGATGTTCATGGAGGATGTTTTCTTCACCATGAAGTGTGAAGGGGATTGAAGCTGCAGAAAGACTCATGCTGTTCACCTCAGGAACTGACACAGTCAATGTGGATAAATCTCAATCCTTTAATATCTTTATGACTTCTTTCTCTTTCTCCCCAGATCCAGTTTTTCCATTTTCAAGTTCTTTGACATTTAAAACTAAAAACTTTTCCCTAAAATGCTGCTTTTCTACCTGGAATTTTTTCAATGAGTCTTTAGCTTTTATAATATTCTCCCAACATATCTCCAAGCATCCAGGCTTTTCAATCACTACTTCCCTCCGTGTATATTTTACACACACACACACACACACACGCCACTTAAATTGAACAGGCATATTTCTTTACACAGGAATTCCTACAAACATTCCACCCTATACCTACCCTAGGTTTTCTCCACCCTACGTCCACTCTTTCTCTGCATTGCTGAATGTGTTTTCTTTATTCTTTCACTCTGATATGATCTTTGTCTCTTATTCTTTATGCCTCTTATCTGCATTTTTTTGTTATTATTGTTCTGCCATGCAGTTGGATATGTAACTTTTACATGACACACCTTAGCAAGAAGACAACACATGTCTCAGATGTAAGTAAGAAAAACACTCTCCAGGGATTTCCTGGTGTAGTGCTCAGCACCCTGGCCTCATTCCTGAAAGTCCCTGGGTGTGGAAAAAGCAGGAGCTCTTTGCCTTCCAGAAATCTGCATCATCCCACAGCCTCAGCTACAAGAAACAAGTGACAATGCCATCTCTTTTCTTTTAAAAAAATCATTTAAGCATCCTGAGATATCTGTGACACATTAGCTGGGCAGGGTCCTTCTGTGGGACATGTCATTTTCCGTCTCGGAATATGTGAAACTTGACATTTTGGCAACACCAGAGTTTTCCCTTTGTGACTTTCTCCTTGTTCCCTTTTCTCCTCCCTCCTCACAGAGAATAAGTACCCACTGCACTCTTGCCCTGGGCCATCAATGAGAAGATCTGCTCTTAGTGGAGCCCTGCTTTCGCGGTGAAGGCCTTGAAGTCGCGTGTGTTCTAGACTGCCCACTAAGGATGAAAAAAGATGCTGTGAGATGAAGAAGTAGCTCAAGTGGTGGAGTGCTCGCTTAGCATGTGAGAGGTAGTGGGATTGATGCCCACATTCTCCAGGTTTCACTAGTCGGACCTCAGGTCTCCAGGTTACAGTGGAAAAAAATATGTGTTAGACACTGATCTCAGAAAACAGTAGGTTAGACACTGATCTCAGTAGCAGCCTGGACACTTCTTTGGCTCATTATGTAAGGGCAGCACCAATACGGGCTTGACTAAGATTCTACTGGTATGTGGTATAGTATAGATCTATCGATGTGTAATTAGTTTTCTGTTTCTTTGAGGAGCTGTGATACAAAGGGACATATCCAGTTGCACTTATTCTCCCTGTTTCCTCCTGCAGCTTGGTCCTAAATGCAGCATAATTACGGAAAGCGCAGGGCAGAGCCACTCAGGTAAATACAGCCCCAGCTTTCTGATCGGGAGACGGAAACTAGGAGTTGCCAAGTAACCAGGAAAGACACTGTGGAGAGCAAACCTGTCAAGTTGTATGTGAACTCCTGGATGCGCCTGTGAGCTGTGAATAAGTGGCTCTGATCAAAGACAACTTATCTAAAAAGAGCCTGAGAATCGAACTAAGTGATAGCCTACTTTCCAGTCCTCACTGGCCACTGGGTTGCACATACTCCAGAGTCTCTGAATAGCAGTGTTAAGGCTTTGAAAATAGAATCGACTTTGAAACTACAACACACAAGGCTGGCTGGTTATTGGAACTTGAACACAAGGCAATCACGTGCCTGCAAAAACAAAAATAGCAATATTATCATTAAGATTTCAACAAGACACAGTGTCTCATCACATAATGCAAAGTACAACCCCAAAATATTCAGCATATGAAGAACCAGGACAATCTTAATTCACTTGGCAAAGAGAATCCTCGAATAACAATACTGAGAAGACACAGATGTTACAATCATCTGACACATACTTTTAAACAGTTATTACAACAATGCTCCATGAATGAAAGGATAACACTCTTGAAGTGAATGGAAAATTGGGAAGTCTTAGCAAGTATCTGGAAGCTCTAAACACTGATTTTAAACTTAAAAATTAAAAAATGTATTCATCAAAACTATTAGGAGAAAAAAAGCTTCAATGGGTTATTTCAATAACAAAATTGAGACACTCAGAATAAAGTCAATGAACTTGAAAACACAACAAAAATACCAACCTAACCTGAACAATAGAGAAAAAGGAGTGCTTTTGCAAATGAACAGAGCCTCCGGGACAAACAGAAAAATAAGAAAAATCTAACACATCATTGTAATCCTGCAGGAAGAAGAGAAAAAGGTCCTCCAGAAAGAAAACTCCGAAGAATTAATGGCTGAAAACATATCAAATTTGTCAAAACACTTTAGAAGTTCAATAAATGTCAAGTAGGTTAAACCCAAAGAAATCCATACCCGGACACATCATAATCAAACTGCTGAAAACTAAGGAAAACCATAAAAATCTTGAAGGCAGCCAAATGAAAATAAAAGGGAAATTGCCACTTGAATGACTGTGGACTTCTCATCAGAAACCATAGGGGCCCAAGGAAACATTTACTAAATACCAAAAGAAAAGACCTGTCAACCCAGAATGCTATGTAGAGCAAAAATATCTTTCAGACTAAAAGTAAATAAATACATTCTCACAGGAAGGTAAACTGAGAGAATTCATTGCTGGTAGAACTGCTGGACAAGAATTAGCAAAGATTTAAGATGAGAAAAATGATACCAGAAGGAGACAGGACACCATCAGTGAAGGAACGAAAGCCGAAATAGAAAATGTCTGGGTAGACATTACAGACTATTATTCTTCTCTTGAGTTCCTTAAGGTATGTTTCATGATTGAAAGCAAAAATTGTAACTTTATCTGATGCAGTTGTCATTGTATCTAGATGTGCTACATACATAACATAAAAGGGTAAAGGTAAAGGGCCTAACTGCTGACGAAGTTTCTATATTCAACTTGAATGGTAAAATATTGATTCTACGTATACTGTGAAAGGTTATATATGTATATGGTGATCCCTAGACCACTTAGGAACCAGATTTAAATAAACCAAAATAAACTAGGAAGAAGAACATAGAAGATTTAAGACAAGGGGAACAAATGATTAATAAATTATTAAAAAGTAGATCTATCGGCTGGGCACGGCGTCTCACGCCTGTAATCCCAGCACTTTGGGAGGCCGAGGTGGCTGGATCACCTGATGTCAGGAGTTTGAGACCAGCCTGGCCAGCATGGTGAAACCCTGTCTCTACTAAAAATACAAAAAATTAGCCAGGCATGAAGCCGGGTGCCTGTAATCCCAGCTACTTGGGGGGCTGAGACAGGAGAATCACTTGAACCTGGGAGGCAGAGGTTGTAGTGAGGGGAGATTCCACCATGGCACTCCAGCCTGGGTGACAAGAGCAAGACTCCATCTCAGAAAGAAAAACAATAGATCTACCTAAAAACTTATCTATAAAAACATTAAATGTAAATGATCTAAAACAATGAATTGAAAACCAGAAATTGTCAGAATGTATTATAAATGAATATGCTGACTACAGGAAAGTCACTAGTAATATACTTATATGTGAGATTAAAAGTTATATAGCATATTGAAAGTAAAGAATGAGAAAAGATATGTCATTTAGGCATTACTCAAAGAAAGCTGTGGTGGATATATTCAAATCAGACAAACCAGATTTTAAATTGTAGAAAACTTCCAGGGATAAAGGGGGCTGTTACATAATTAGAGGTGTCAACACACCAGAGAAATAATGTCCCAAATGCATATAAGGACACAGGGCTTCAAAACTCGTAAGCAAAATTGGATAATCCAGATAAAAATAGAAAAAATCCAATTACATTTGCAGACGTTAACAGTCCCCTCTCAGTAACTGATAGATCCAGTAGACAATAAATCAGTAAACACATTTGAGACCTGAACAACATCCATACAGCAATGGATCTAATCAATCAACTTTCTACAGCAAAATCGCAATTTGGGTAGAAAGAAGAGAAAAAAAATAAAAGAAAAGCAAGATCATGCTATAACTAGGAAATCAGGAATGTTCAGAGTGCAAAAGAGTGATATATTGAAACTGACATTTTTGAAAGGGTTATTTAGCTGTAAATGACATGACACGGAGACTGAAATCATAAAACTGGACGTGGATCTTCCCTTCTCCATATTTGTCCTGCCTTCTCTTGAGGTCTGGGCTGCTTGAATCTTTAGAATCTCCTGAACTTACTACAGTGTCTGGCACAGAGCATCTTCCCTGTGAATGTGTACTGAATCATTGGAAAGGAATTGACAGGTTCAAAAATGTTGTGCAGGAATAATGTTTACTATTTGACAAATCACTGGATGTGGTGTTTGAAGGAGAAAAATGTGTCAAAAGTTGACTTGGAAACAAAGCCCAAAAGGTAAGTGAAGGGGATTTGGGGAATGAGATATTTGGTGTGTGAATGAATGGGGTGCTGTGGAGAGGAGTAGGGAGTAAGATTGTGAACTGGAGCAGAGAAAGAATCACGTTTTAAAATCTAAAACATCTCAGTTCAAGCTTTGACACTTAGCAGCTCTGGCACCTTGGAAACAAAACTTATCTGAGGTTCCATTACTTCTAGAAAGTCCAGATTAGGACACATAGTTTTGTTGGTGAAACTCTATTGGACTACATGAAGTAAATTCAATAAATCTCTTAGTATAATTAATGGCATACAAGATTTGCTTTACACTTTTTGTAGCAGGATTGTCTCCAGTCGTGTAGATGCAAGTGGAGATAGAGAGTAAGACACAGTAGTATGGACAGGAGACACCTTTAAAGTCTATTTTTTCATTCCTTCATTCATTCAGTTGGTCAGGCAGTGAACTATTATGGACTGAACATGTCCTGTGTGTCTTTTCAAAAAAGGACACCACAGGAGGTGTAAGAGCGATTAAGATCTCTGAAGGAGGGAGAAGTCAGATCACTGGGCCACAAGAGGGAAAAAGTCAGCAAAACAGGTACAATCGTTCTTGGCCTCTTGCCTCAAGATGGTCGTCTTGTTAGATGAATACTAGAAATGGGTAGATTCCACCTGTCCTGAGGATAAAATTCTTTGGGTGCAGGATTGGCTGATAAAGAGTGATTTCCAAGCACCATTGATTGTGTTCTTTGAAAGTTAGGAACTGATAAAGCAGCAGTGCTGGGGAAAATAGCACGTGGGATGTCAACTCTTGGGTGAGAACTGCCCTCTTTCTGCAGCAGGCCACACATCAATCTCATAATCTAAAGGTTTTGAGTTTGAACATCAGAGAGGATACAGTTTTTGCTGCTATTTCAGTTGAGGGAAACAAAATGGGTGCACTAAATAATGAAATGCAAATGCTATGAGATAACAATTTGAAGACTGACTCAACATTAGCTTAGAATGGAAAAGTGATTTAGGTTTTTTGGGTTTTTTGTTGTTGTTGTTTGTTTGTTTGTTTTTTGGCTTGTCAGTGGTTTGAGTAAAATGAGTGGTAAAGGGATATAGATTACAGAAGAAACTGCAAGCTATATCATATAATTGGTCTTTCTCACTAGCTGATGGAAGAAACGGGACATTTTTTGTCGAGCTTTCTGCTCTCAAGGTTACCCAATTGTAATTATGAGGTGAGTGGGTGAAGTCATTTATTCTTTTATCCTACATGTATTTCTCGAGCACGTATCTTGTTAAGAGACTGTTCGGGGTACAGCCATTCAACAGTGAAAAAACGCATATATTCTTCACCTTTGCGAAGCTACTTTCTAGTTGATAGGGGTGAGGAGAAACAGATCAGAAGCAAACAAGAAAAATACACAAGATGTTATGTGACAACGTCTACTGGGAAGGAATCCATAGGCAGTAAGGGACTTGGGAGTGTGGAGATGGCCCATTCAGAAGCTTTTAGGAGCGGAATCTGAGAAGTTGTCACCTTGAAGACATCCTTTACCCACCCTCCACCCCCTCCCCACTCCCCACTCCTGCTCCTTCCTTCAATCATCTTTCTTCACGTGGGAAATGAGGACTGTGGGATTCTCTGGCTGGATCCCAGCACCTAGAGAGGGATCTGATCAATAAGAACTGCTCAGTAAGCATTACCTATTGCTTTGGTTGCCTTCCCCTTACGGAGTGCTGGCCTCTTGGATTGAGCTTGCATCATAGGTGTTCAGTAGGAGCTTGCTTAGTGGATTTACAGGTTGAGGTTAGAACCCACCGGGATTCTCTTCCTGGAAAGAACAGGCTTCCCTCTAAGGTTTCACATAGACCCCGAGTGAGGAAAGAGCCCTAAATTGCTTGAAAAATTGATTGCTCTTTGGGCAAAACAAGAAACCCTCCTATGGAAGGGCATCATTTGGGCATATATCGGGGTCTCAGTACAAAGATGAGTGCTCAAGAGGTCAAGATGCTTAAGCAGAGAATCTGACCAGAATGTTCGTGGTACAGAGAAACAGTCTTGTTGGGAGAAGGATGACAATTGAGGCCTTGGAATATAAGCTAAATAAGCTTCAAAGGGAATACAAAAAAGAATCAGGCACAAATCCTTTACTACATTATTTTGTACAACTCAATTTTTGCCTAGAAAATCACACCTTACTTTGCATCCCTATGGTGTTCCTCCACCATCTATTTTATTTTTTTAAGCGTTATTTCATTTTTATGTTCACAGAAGCTTGTTGCTACAACTAAATGAGCAAAACAGCCAGTAGCAACAGAAATGCGTTACTATCTCTCCTCAGACCTTGAAAGCATTTTCCTTAAAGGTGAACAATATTCCACATACAAGGAGGTTTTCAGCACTATGTGCTAGAAATTATACTGAATGTTTCTTAATTTTTACGTAAGTCGGTCAATATAGTTTTTCAGCTTCCCCAAGTATTATTACCCCAGTGTTATAAATGACACTGAAGTAAAGGGCATATCACTCTCTTTACTCTGTGTAGGTGCGTCTGCTTACAGCTAAGGATTTCCTAAATTATAGTTTTGTAAACATTAGTTCTAAATCATTGTGATCACTTGAATTTTGAAAATGTCAAAACCAATCACATTAATGTAATAGAAAATAGAGGTTTGAGGTGCATTGGCTCACTGTTTTATGGACTATGGATCAGTGGAGTAGAAATTCCCATCGCGGAAGAGGGTTCATTCCTGTCTCTCAGCCTCAGCAAAGTTAAACATTTCAGACCTTGCCTGACTTTGGATCTATTGCGCATGCTCTGTCGTTTACCACTATCCAGTCCTGGGGGCATATAGAGCCACTCAGAGCCTTAGAGGTGCGTTCAGTGAAATGGAGCCAATCACCATATAGTGTAGCCTATTGTTCGTCTGACCAAAATGCACTATGTTGCGACAGCATGGATTCTACAGACCCGTGAAGCCCATTTGGACCACAAGACACTCTTTCCATCATGCCTGCACACCTATCCTTCACTGTTCATTGGCTCATGCAGACTTTTGAAAGTATTTAGCAGTAAGCATCCTACCCCCAAGAAGCTTATGATCTCATGGAGAAGATGGCCAAGCAACAGACAATCCCAACATGGTGAATGCCGCTAAAACAAATGCGTACCTGGATCTCCGTGAGTGCTAGGAGGAAAGCAACCCAAACTCAGAAAAGTAGGAGAGGTGTCAGGGAAGACATTTTCCAGAAGATGGTTTCGTGTCTAACAAAGCCGTGAGACGAGCAAAGAGGAGGCGAAAGGCTCAGCGTTCTATGGGGACATTTCCTTAAGTCCAGTATCTCTAGAGTTGAGTGAGGGAAGCTAAAAGAGAGGAAATAGAAATGAAAAATGGGAGTTCTTGAGAGGCTTTACTTACCCTGCACAAGCCAAGGACAGGTCTGCGGGAAGTAAGCAGATGCACAGTTAGGAAAGCCCATATCAGGAGTTAGTCACGACAGAGAAAGATTTGTACACTTTGGAAATCGTAAAAGGATGAAAAGCCCAGGTCCTTATTTCCGTCTGTTTTTCACGTTCCTCCCGGATTTCAATTTCTTTCTGGAATCTTAGCTCTCTTCGTCATCTTGCTCTTGCAGGAACACTGAACTGCAAACGCAACCGTACGATTCAGCGAACTATGTCCCATCAAGATTACTGGGTACAAATACATTTACTTTCGTGTTCTCTTGTGACTGTCTGTATCACTGCACACAGTGGTTACTGTGAAACAAGCATTAAAAGTCTGTGTAGATTACTGAATACATATACATTTCTTTTCTTGTTCTCCCGTGACTTTTGATATCACTGCACACAACTGTTACTGTAAGATGAACATTAAAAGGTCACGTGTGGCCGGTACGGGGATCGAACCCGCGGCCTTGGCGTTATTAGCACCACGCTCTAACCAACTGAGCTAACCGGCCCCACTTTTTAAAACTCACCCTAAATCTCTTGAGAAGTTTAAAGGCGAACGTTATTCCAATCACCAAAGAAACTTTTCTGAACTTCTCGGAACTGGAAAGAACCTGCGATCTTTGCTAACTTGTTTACGATCCTCGGCAAATTTCTCCGAACCCTGACATTTCAATTAAAATACAATTCTGAGGAAGGAAAGTTCAAATGTCACCTGCTTCAGTGTTTCATGACAAGGGGTTTCAGTGACCACCCTTTTAAACGCAACGCCATCACCTTCCGCCGGTACTTTGGCCTGCCCTTCTCACTCCTTTCTACTTTGCTTCCGTAGCTTCTGAGCAACCCGTGAAGAAATTGACGGAAAACGGAAGGAATTACCGCCAGTTTCTTTCCACGGGCCGTCAAGGCCAATATAAGTCCCCACCCATGCTCCCCTGCTCGTAACTTCCAGCACGATTCCCACTGTATTCGCCCATGTTTCCCAAAAGTGAGTATTTGATCCCTACCCCACCCCATTTTTAGAAAACTCAGGAAAACGCTCTCGTATTTCTATCTGAAAAGGACACTTTAGAGAAATACGTTCCATTACAGTCTTTGTGTTCGCATTGTATTCCTTCTCGATGAAACAGGTATAAGTCCATTGGTATTTTACGCACGACAAGACAACTTTGAAGCCCGACTCATGACCTTTAGATTAAGAAACACTCTCCGGGAGCTCTGCTGATCGCTGGGTCTTACGAGGTTGATGCCTTCTGTCCCAAAGAGAACTATTTCCCTGCGTGTTTCCGCCTGGCTGCCCACTTCTCCAGTAGAGAAACAGCTGTTCCTCGGGATTCATTTTTGGAAGTTCTTTGGGTCCTGGGTAATGGGGCCGCATCCTGCAGCGTCGACAAGGTGGTTGAATACGCAGGAACACCCACAGTACCCAGGGACTAATAAATAGCTCAATAGATACGTTTCGAATAATTAAATAAAAGAAGTCTCAACCAACCCCCTTGCCGTATTACAGGTGGTCCAGCTCTCTGCCTAGACTATTGTGCTAATGTCCTGTTCCTTCTCCCGGCTTTTGAACTAGATTCTCACCTCTCTCCAATCCATCTTTCGCAGGGCTGGCCTGTCTTTCCGCCTCAATTCTGAAATTCTATCCATTGCCGCCTCTGTGCAAACCGACTCTGGTTAATACTTCAGTCGGTATGGCTCCCCTCTTCCGCACTTTGCACTGCGAGAAATGCCCTTCCTTGAGGCAGCTGGAGGCCTTCTCCTCCTGAGAGCTTAATTTTGGACACAGCCTTGAGTAGAGGCGAAAAGGAAAGAAGGCTGGGAGAAAATCGGGGAAAAACACACACCTTTGGTCTGGTTTGAAAGCTGGCGCCCGAAAAGGAACAAGAAAAAAAACACGCTTCGGAAGTGTCTGAGATTGCTGCGGCCATAAAGCAGAGCACTAACCGTGGTACTGATACGGGAGGGGAGCAAGACTCCACCCCCGGGCCTGTGCCCATGGACCTAGGTGAGGAGGAGCACTTCTTCCTCCGCGCCCAAATGTTGCGTTTCCCAAGACCACCCTGGCCCGCCACGCCCCCATCCTGTGCCTATAAAAACCCCCGAGACCCTAGCGGGCACAGACACAAGCGGTTGGACATGAAGAGGAACACACCGGCCGGAGAACACAGAACACCCACCCTCTCTTTTAGTCACCCTGGAGGCCTCCGAGAAGGCGGTTTCAGTGATCCGTGAAGAGACCCTGAGTCTTTTACATACCGGAGAATGACAAGAGAGTACCTGGGCGACGTAACTTTCTGGGTTTTCCGGAGATGCGGTTTTCTACACGCCAGGGGCCAAGCCTGAGAAATAGGTGGACGGCAAGGACAGGAGCTCTCTCCGCGCCACAAACGCCCCTGCTCATACCTGGGTTCCTTGATTTTCCTGCCTATATAACCGAGCCACCCATGGCCGGGCTCCGAGCTCTCATTCTGCGGACTGGGACAAAGGGGTTAACTGTGATGCGCTTTGTATAATCCCAGGATTCTGCACTTGCCCAAGGGCGAGGTGCAAATCCAAAATCACGCACAACTGAACGCCGAGATCAGCTGAGTCCTGAGTGCCTCACGACACAAAATCCGTATGATTTTTAAAAGCGCTGTATTTGTGCTGACAATGCATGTCAGATCCCATCTGTCTTTAGCTCAATGTGTGACGTTAGACACGTCGTTTTGCTCCTCAACTTTCTTATTTGGAAAAAAAAAAAAAACAAAAAAAACGAGTGTTCTAGATTTGCAGAGGGCCTTTTCAGAGCTAAGTTCCAGTAGCTATACTGTAAGTTGAACTCGGGCAGTGCTGTTGGTGAGGAAAGAGGGCAAATTGAGAAATGAACAAACACAGAAGTTGCAAAAGCCCTGTGACTTACAGCACAGGACGAGTCTACAAACCCTGCCATGCCACACTAAGCTCAAATTGTTTTAACACCAGCTTACTCAGACCCGAAGATCCAAGGTAAGACCAAAGCCAAACGGATCCATGTTCCAGCAGCTAAGTTCCACTGAATAAACCTATGATTCGCCTAGTTTAGAAATTGTCTAGTCCCTCCTGAGAAGGACCTTACTAACTTTTCCCCTAAAAGTGTTCTATGAATAGCTCCAGTCCCCAGACCCTTTAAATTCTGGTCTCTGACTCACCTTTGTTTTAGGCAGTACTGGGACTTCACAGAGGTACGGCTCTTTGCTCAGCAAGTTTAATAAATCCAAGGTAGTAGAATCAATTTGTTTTCTTGGTCGTCTTGTTTTGAGGGAGTGGGTCTTCTAAATGTTGGTTCTGATCCCTGCCTATGGATATTTATGAATAAATAGATATTGGCACTCCATCATTATGTGGAGCTACAAGTGTTAAATTTAGCTATCTAATTACCTCTAAAATAACCACTCAATTCAACAATCTGAAACTTATCTAATTAGTTCCACATCCTGGAATGAAGGGATTTAATAGGTAATAACAGGTCTCAGTCTCTAATGGAGACATAATCACACAGACACCAGATGAAAGATGAGTAAAGTGGAAAGCAATAGGTAGAACAATAATTTGCTTTATGCTATGATTTTTGGAGTGAAGCAAGAAAATTAATCAAGGAAACAAAGAAGAAATCCAAGACGTAGTAGTGTTGGATTTGCATTTTTGTCATATGACACTACTTCTATTTTACAGGATTCACTTGGTCTCCATCTGACCTCCTCAGAGTAGACTGCTCTTTCCCAATCACTCCTGCAGTTACCCTAGGAGATGTGTGATCCTAAAGTAAGGGGGAGTTTTAAATTTACTTCTAAGTACACCTGCATGATGCCATTAGTCAGGGCAGGGTAGCTGAACAAACTCAGCTCTGAATCCTTTAAGCAGAGGTAATAATTACTGACACTATTTAATCGGATTCTGAACATGATGTGTCACTTTTCCTTTTGCGTCTGAAGTGACACCAGCCATTTTCACAGTTTCTTCCACCAGGAGGTCCTGGGAGAAAAGTGATAAAGGTAGATTCAAGAATGGTTAGTTTGATAAGAGAAATATAAAGGCAAATATCTTTTTCACTCAGTTCACCTTGGTTCTAAGAGTGGGTTTATATAAAGAAATGGAACATGCTTCTGCTAATTAATATTCAGGCAGAAAAAGTCATGAATTCCACTACAAACCCATGTCCCTTCTTCCGAAGACATGAGAAATTGATGAGGGTATTCTTTCTTCTGTCGGTAAAACAAAGTCTGGATATAGATTGCAATATTAGCAGTGCCATAGTGCAGAATTTCTCATAATTAACACTTTTCACTTGAATACCTAAGAAAATAGAATTGGAATGTAAAGTTAATAAATTAATCATGTTATAAACAATATGAACATAGAAGCAAAAATTGCATGGTCTTTGGCATGCAGTCTTTGATTTGGGGAATGCATTCTTTTCTATTGCTATCAGGAAGGAGGAACAGAAATAGTTCATATTCACATGGAATAGACAAAAGTATGCATTTATGTTCCTACTCCAGAGATATATCAAGTCCCCCAATTTTTCCTAATCTAGTCCAAAGAGAATTGAACTGTCTGGACCAACAGCAAAACATTTGTACACTGTATTGATAGTATCATTTAAATCTTCAATGAGCAAGAAATGTCAAGTAAGTTATAGATTTTGTTAAGCCCTGCATGCTCCAGAGGGTGGGAGAGAAACACAGAAACCATTCATCGACCTGGTTCGTGAATGAAATTTTTTAGGATCTGTGAAATTCTGAGATATTTCCTCCAAAAGACTCACTGTTGCACCTCAAAGCTCCCATCACTTAGAAGGGAGCACTATGCTCACCATGTTTCTTTGGGCTGTGAAAGCAGCGCGTTCCACACTTGGAGACCCTTCTCTGACACATTTACCAACAGATATTGAATTAAAATATTAACAAATTGAATCCAGCATTATCTATAAAGCATAATGCACCAAGAGTTAGGGGAGATTGCCTTGGGAATAAAAAACTAGTTAAGCATTGAAAAGTCAATTAAATGTAATATACCACATTAACAAAACAAAAAATACATGTAATCATCTCACTAGATGCAGAAGAAATATTGGACCAAATTTGCCATTCATTCGTGGTGTTTAAAAATATCTCAGTAAACTAAGAATAGAAGAAAAATTCCTTAGATGAATAATGGACATTTAAGAAACTCCTACAACTAGCAACATAGTTAATAGTGGAAGAATAAATATGTACCCTTTAATATTGGAGAAAAGTGCAAAATATCTGTTCTTACTACTTCTACATTTTACTGAAAGTCCTAGCTAGTGTCAGAAAGTAAGGAACGCATGAATGAAGAATAAATGGCATACTCACTTCAGAAAAGAAAAATATATTCATTTGCAAACAACATGATCAGATACACAAAAAATCCTAATGCATCTACAAAAATAAGCATTATAAGTAAATGTAGCTATGTCACAGATTACAATATAAAAAAATTAACTGTATTTCTATGTACTAGCATCAACAAAAATGGAAAATTAAATTACCATTTTCAATAGGTTTAAAAGAAATGAAATATTTAGAGATAAACTTGTCAATGTGCACAAGACTTGTACCTAGAAATCTACAAAAGATTGCTGAGAAAAACTCAGGAAAACATGAATAATTGGTGTTGTTTGCCATATTTACAGATTGAAAAAATTAATATTATTTAGATAACTTTTTTTTTCCTCTGAGTTGATCTATAGATTTACTACAATTCCAACAAATATCCCAGCAGGAGTTTTTGTTTTGTTTTGTTTTTTTGTTTTTACAGAAATTGACAAGCTTCTTCTGAAGGACCTAAAGTAGCCTAAATAATTAGGAAAAGAAAAACAAAGTTGGAGGACTTACACCAAGTAATTTCAAGACTTATTATAAAGCTAAGGTAATCAAAATAATGTGGTATTTTCTCAAGGATACTTACCCAGATTGATGGAATAGAATAGATAGTCCAGAAATAGATCAATGTATGTGGTCAACTGATTTATGACAGAGGTAAAATGTTTTTTTAAACAAATGGTCCCAGGCAACTGAGTATGGAAAAAATGATTCCCTACCCTTACCTCACATCCTGTACAACAATTAAATCAAAATAGTTTATATACAAAAAGCTTAACGTTAAAGATATCGAGCTTGTAGAAGAAAAGAAGAAAAGAAGTCTACACATATTTGATGTAGGCAAAGCTTTTTCAGAAGGGACCAGAAAAGCATGAGCCCTTACAAAAAAAGATACACTGGATTTTATAAAATATCAAAATGTTTTTCTATGAAAGACAATATTAAGAAAATAAAAAGGCAAGACATAGACTTGAAAAGAAATGTAATATATGTTATATGCACACATAGTTTTTATACAACATATGTGTTATGGATACACATATAACAAAGGACTTTTATGGAGAATATAAAACACATTTTAGAACTCAGTGATACAAACACTCAGTAAGGATAAGGGCAAAAAACTTGAGCAGGCATTTCACAAAATAAGATGCTTATATGGCCAATAGGCACACTAAAAGATGTTCAACAACATTAATCAGTACAAAAATGCAAATTAAATATATCAAGGGTTAATAGGTAACAACGGATCTCAACTCCCCTGAATGGAGAAACAATTAGTAACACTGATATTAGATAAAGATAAGTTACTTGAAGGATCAATCGGTGAAAAGATACTTGGGTTTATTTCCAGGTTTGTGTTCTTAAAAAGTGATGCATTCAACAGAGCATTTGAGGTAACTGCTAATTAGGGACGGTACTTCCTTCTCTTTCATCTAATGGGAGAGTGAAATCAGATTAGAACTAGAGCTTTCCTAATGAGATCTTTTCTCTCTTTCTCAGGATCCCGACTCAGATTGAAAAAGCAGAGGATGGTCACTGCCTTCCAGGTCTGAGGCTGTCTCCCAGAAGCTTCACTCCTGGCTTCGCCTTGGTAGGGAAGTTTCCGGAGGTGTTCGAAAACCTGGAAACTTAAGTGGGACATAGGACGATATTTGTGTCCCGGTTATAAAAATTGGCAGAAAAGACAAGTGTAGTGTGGGGGATTAGCTCAAGCGGTAGAGCGCCTGCTTAGCATGCAAGAGGTGGCAGGATCGACGCCTGCATTCTCCAGCTCCTTTTAATCCCTAGGCTACCAATGGTATCTGGCCTAGATGACAGTTGCACAGTACTCGTTATTGTTGTGGCAGTATCTGTGTGGATTATTCGCCTCATCCACTGTGCCTGGTGCTGAAGAAGTGCTTCAGGAATGTATCCACAGATTGAGATGAAAATT
Source organism: Pan paniscus (assembly GCF_029289425.2). Taxonomy (NCBI): domain Eukaryota; kingdom Metazoa; phylum Chordata; class Mammalia; order Primates; family Hominidae; genus Pan; species Pan paniscus. The sequence continues at coordinate 72,516,041 of NC_073254.2, forward strand.
CTCAAGCTTTCTCTTTCTCAACTCCTCCAAGGTTCTCCATCACTTTCTGAGTCCTACAGGAGGAAAGTGCTATTGAAGATGCGGCTATGCCGTGAAGCTCTGGGGCTGGGAGAAGCTGCCCCACCACTTCCGGGCGGCGGTGGCGGCAAGGAGCAGGTGACGATCACAACTCTAGAGCGTGCTGGAATAGCTGTGTCCCCAAGCCAGGCAGTTCCGGGTGGTGCTTCTCCTTCCAGAATGTGCTCTCTAATTCCGAGAGATGAAGAAGGCGAAATTGGGAAGTGAGGAGAGAGGTCTCCCTCACGACCTTCTTTGGAAATCCCTATTCTTCGCACTGTCAGGCTCATAGAACTTTGCTGAAGGCAGTATCTGAGAAGCTCGGCCCTCAATCTTGTCCTGCCAGGGGTTTGGCGACACAAAGCACCGGCATGCTCCTAACAACCAGGAAAATGGGTGGGGTGAAATGTCTCTCCTTTGGGGAATTAGCTCAGGCGGTAGAGCGCTCGCTCAGCATGCGAGAGGTAGCGGGATCGACGCCCGCATTCTCCAATTTCTTGTCTGGTTTATGTCTCTTACTTTGTATTCCCCGTTCTTTCTCCTGTTGACAACATCGGTGCCTCTTACCTGGGAGAAGATCAGAGGAAACTGCCGCCTCCCTAGAGCCCGTGTTTTATTGATCCCCGTGTAAGAGTCTTGTTGCCCCTGCTTCCATCCTTCCTTCTTTTTCACTCCTGCCACAGGTTTGGCACTTCTAGGTACTCAGGTGTCAGTGCAAATTTCCCGTCTTTAGACAAGTACAGCTAAAAGTGATGCCCACACGATCTCTCAGTTCCTATTACATCTTCACAAATATCGTCTCCTCCGGAAAGCATATCTTTGAATTATTGGTTTGTTTTTCTCTCCCCTAGAATGGGAGCTTCCTGAGTACCGAAACACTGTCTATGTAGACTGTGTTTAACTCACTTCATCACCATGTGTAGAGTTAAGGTCCTATAAAATACGGTTACTGCCTTGAACAGATGAGGTGAGTAGTATAAGGAAACGGAGATCAAACACAAAGCAATACTTAAAAAAATTATCCTGCCACATTTCTAAAATCTTAATAATAGCATTCACTAATGTTTTTTGGTTTTCCTTTGTGCTTTCTCCATAGCCCCTTATTATTATTATTATTGACATTTGACTGACAATTTTCCATTTATTTTCAAATGACCAAGCAGATTTTCCAATTTTCTAGTTAATTCCTGTGTTTCCTTCACCATTCTATTTTCTGGTTTTCTTTTGGGCTACCGTCTTCTTCTTCTTCTCCTTCTTCTTCTTCTCTTCTTCTTCTTCTTCTTCTTCTTCTTCTTCTTCTTCTTCTTCTTCTTCTTCTTCTTCTTCTTCTTTCTTCTTCTTCTTCTTCTCCTTCTCCTGCTTCTGCTTCTTCTTGTTCTTCTTTTTCTTACTTCTTATATTTGATGCACTGATTTCTTCTAATGTTTTGTAACTTGGGTATTTAAAGGTATAATTTAAAATGGGAAAGCAGTTTCTACAGAATCCTTAGAAATATGTCGTTATAAGCCCCCATTTTCATTATATTCTAAGGAGCTTGAAGATATACTTTTGATTCTTTTCTAAACTGTGCATTCAAGAGTTAATCTCTTCTTGTTTACTTTTATGTTCAGTCATTCAATGTTATTTTCTAATTTTTGTGTATCATTTTATTTATCAACACATAAATATATATATTCACATAAATATATGAGTTATATATACATGTATTTATGAATGGCAGCTGAAACACACATTAGTGCTAATATTGGTGATTAAAGTTGCAGAACCAGACATTATGTACCTCATAAAGCGAAGCAGTGGAAAGTGCACAAGCCCACCTATCAAATTGTCTTGTTAAAAGATTTGAAGCTGAATCTAAGTGAGCCTCTACTTGTAACTACCAGTTTACAAGAAATAGAGTAGATGAAGAAACATGTCAAGGGGCAGGAAATAGATACAATGAAATAAATACAACATAGAGGTGTTTCTAAGGATAAAAGGCCCAGTTCCTTCAACAATTAACTGGCATTAACTCTTTATGATACTATAAGGGTAAATATATGTCATTATACATTTGTTTAAAAAAAAATCCCAGGATGTATAACACAAAGAGCAAACTGTAATGTAAACTGTGGACTTCAGTTAACAATAATGTATTACTAATTACTGGTTTACCAGTTTTAACAAGTGTACCATACTGATGCAAGATGTTAATAATAGGGAAAATTGTAAGAGAGGGAGAGTGATGGAGTTTATGGCAATTCTATCTATTCTGATCAATTTTTCTTTAAACCCAGACCTTCTCTAAAAAATAATGTCTATCAATTTAAAAAAATAATATCCATAAAAGAAAGACCAGGGACCTTTTATGGATGAAAAGAGTCTTAAAAAACATAAAAATCTGTAGCTTTTACTTTATTATTTATAATCAGCCATTAAGAGAATTTTTTTTTGTATGGGTGACAATCAGAAAAAAAAGTTAATATTAGATCATATTTATGATCTATTACCAATTTGTTAACAAGTACATACACACATGCAAACACGGCCCTAAAATTTCCTAGTTCTCTCAAGCTATTGATTTCATCCTTATCTCTGCTGCTGAGTTCAAGAAAGTGAAATGTGTAATGGGTATCTCCCCTTTCCAACCTTCCTTCCAGTTCACAATCTAGTGCTGTCCACTTGCATGGGATGTTTCTTTTCCATCACAATGCTCTGAGATAACTAAGTCAAGGGAAGTTTGTGCAGCCCTCCAGACCCTCCAGATTTCAAAGGAAAGCCCACCGCTGCTGGTCTGGGGGAGCTGATGGCCTATTCATGGATGAGATGGACTAAGGACAGTGGGAAGCACAATGGACCAACAGCATTGTTGGAGGGGACTGCGTGAGGAAGCAGGAGCCTAAACAACACTCTCCAGATACTGCGTGAACACTGTCTCCAGAGGGGTCTTGTAGCATCAAAAATTAAAGCTAAATGTTGATTTCTTTCTGGTAATTATTTTGTTCAGCAACCTGGAAAAACGAACAAAAATTATCTCATTCCCTTTCCTATTTAAAGCCTGAAATATTTAATTAAAATGATAAAACTTAAAAAAAAGTGCTTATTAGGCCAGGCTCGGTGAGAGGCCGAGGCGGGGGCGGGGGAATCACTGGAGGCCAGGAGTTTGAGACCAGCCTGGCCAACACGGCGAAACCCCGTCTCTACTAAAAATACAAAATTAGCTGGACGTAGTAGTGCACGCCTGTAATCCCAGCTACCCAGGAGGCTGAGGCAGGAGAATCGCTTGAACCTGGAAGGTGGAGGTTACAGTGAAGCAAGATCACACCACTGCAGTCTCAAAAAAAAGAAAGTGTTTATTGAAATTTTTAAACTTACAAGTGCTGTGACATATAAATAAATCATTTTCTCTACATACACGGTTTTTGCACTTATACATGTCTAGACACCCTAGGAATGGTGGTGCCGTGGTGTGAACGTGGAGCCTGGAATGGCCAGCCCCAAAACCTCCTCCTCATCAACTGTTGACTCGTCAACAGTCAGTCAGTAATCAAAACTTCCTTAAAATACAAGAGCCGCAGAACATTCCGGGATATCTGTGCTACTTAATCTGGCAGTTCCTACTGTGTCTTGCCCCCGGTGTGACTTGCTCTCTTCCATGAAATTAATAACTGCGAACTGTAATGGGAACAAGGCAATTGATTTTCTCCGCACTCTTGCCCAAAGCGTTCTCTGAGATGTTTGGTAGTTATTTGGGTCCTTACTTGACCTTCGTGGCCTTAAAACAAAGGGAACATGGCATTTGTGAATCTGAAAGACTTGTGATAATTTTCTCATTTCCTCCTGGCTGTGTGCATCACCCTGAGTTTGCGGAGGGATCAGCCCTTTTTCAGAGCCCCCTCACGTCCTGAGTATCATCCTCAGAATGTGGGGCTTGGGCTCAATTTGAAGAGGGTGTGAGGGGGAGCCAAAATGCAGGGATTGTCCCACAGTGCAGTCCTGCTTTGTAAATCCCTTCCTCTGACTAGCTTGATTTTAGTCTCTGAGAATGGATGGGGTGGGATGGCTTTTCAGTACTTTCTGCTGAGACATTTTTGTATATTCATTTCTCTCTCAAGGAGCCTCTGTAACAAAAGAGAAAAAACTGTCTCGGGTTCTGCGTGTGGCACATGAGTTTGAAGGATTTCTGAGACTATTGTTCAGGACTGGCGTTACAGATGAAATATAGATTCAGGACCAGTGACGATGGGATCCTTGGCAGGCGGACATAACGCCTCGTTAAGGACAGACTGCCCACCACTCTCTTTCTTTCTCTCTTTCCGAAATCATTTTCTATAAATTCCACTGGGTATCAGAACCTTCCTTAGGCTGACTGGCGCTTCGCAGTCTCCTCTCCAAGCCCGGATCTATTCCCCAAAATTCTCTCGTTCATGCTTCTATCTTCTCTTCTTAGCTTCTCTAGGTTCGCGTCATCGACTTTCCTTGTTTCCCAGGTTGAATCCCCAGTTCCGAGCGGCTCCTGTAACAGGGAGTGGGAGCCCACCCTCCCACTCGCCGTGTAGCACTCTGCATCTCTGAGAAGAAAGTGACCACCCCAGCCCAGCACAGATTTTCTTCGTCTTTGAGCACCTGCTCGGAGTTCCCGCCCCTCGTCGCTCCTTGGTTTTCCCTCATTGCCTACATAGAGTCTGTTGGATGTCGGTCAAGGTATCCCCAGCCCCTGCCATGGGAACCGTTTGGGGAAAAACAGACCTGATTTATTTATACTTCAAAGATGCCCAATGATTCCCTGTCGTCTGTGTACCATAAAAATAAAAACAGATAAAAATAAGAAGATCAATGTATTAGACATCTACACCCAGGCGTACAGCTCTCAGATGATCAACTGGGAAGCGACTGTTGCCCACCCAGAGGGAAGAAAGGAGCAAAGCCGGAGGATGCGGACGCAGACCCTGCAGGCCGCTGCCTCCCAAGTGAGCGGGTTACAAATTCCGCTAACCCCAGCCCGCCACCCCGCTATTGGCTATTTGAGGCATGTGGGGGATTCTTCCGGACTAGAAGTCTTGTGTTCTACCTGGTTTTTCGGGACCACTCAACATTCCTGAGCTCCATCCCTGCCAAGGTGGAGCCAGCACAGGACTGCAGGCGGAGTCTCCAGACTCATCCAGAAACAGCCACTGCGCGGAGCCCGGAGCGCGTGTCAAACGAGCACCCACAGACAGTCACTGTGGGAAAGCTCTGGGCCCGACAAGATTTCACTTGCTTGATATTTCAGAAAAGAAGGAATTATACCCCGGCAGTAAAGGGAATGTGGGTTACAGCCATAACAAGTACCAGGAAAATAAGCTTTCCTTGCAAAAGCTGCCGTCTCTGAGGCTCGAACTCAGGACCTTCAGATTATGAGACTCACGTGCTGCCCACTGCACTAAGAGGGCGACGAAGTACAACACCACGCCAGATTCCACAGGAATTTCCTAATTTCTTTCCCCAGGCGGGTTATTTTGGGACTTCAGTTTTCTTCGCCCAAGGTCGCTAGTTCTCCAAGATTATCTCCAATAGGCACGCGTAGGATCCTTTTTAGCCCATCGGAAGAACCGCACACTTGGAAGCCATAGTGTACTGAACAATTATGCCTGACCTCATTCTCTATTGATCTGGATCTTCGTCCCCTCAGATATATTAGGCAATATTAACTGTCCAGTTTCCTTAGTTGGAATAGTGGGCTTTCACTAAATGCTAGTTGAATGAATGACAAGCTCCCAAACATGCCTGCAGTTTACACTTACCTCTCTTAATTTAAATTTGCATTTCCACTTATGTCACCTGAGATAGTCCCCTCAAAATATCACCAACTGATTTTATGATGAGTCTTCATGTTTTCTTCACCTCTATGTTGCAAATACTCTATTAAAGATTTTATTTCCGTAATTTCATTTAGTCCAATTTATTTATTTATTTGCCATAAATCTATACATCATTATCCCCATCTTACTGATGAAACTGAGGCTCAGCAGAACTAAATCCACAGCTGATAAGGGGCAAAACCAGATCTTGAAAGCAGATTTTGTTTTCCAAAAAGTGTGCTGCCCTCTTTCTCCCTCTAGATCATGTAATCTCCCCTTTTCCTCTCCACACTACCACACTCATTTGTTAAGCAAATAGCTATAGAATTTTAGATTCGTTGGTCCATTCAACAAACTTTAATTCACCACCTGCCACGTACCCGGCATTTATGTTCTAGATTTCCAAAGCATCCTTGGCCCTTTATCCCTCACATCCCTACAAACACCTTAAATCATCAGTTCTCAAAGTGCGGTGCCCAGACCCACCGCATAATTCTTGAGGACACATTCCATTTCAGGTACTGTGCTACCTGAAGGCTTTGAGGATTCAGAAGAAATTGAGCCATCCCTGACCTCAGGAGCTGACAGGACAAACTGTCCTATCTGGTCCAGTTCCTATACTCTCAAACTTCCGGATTCTTATAAATGCATCTTTCTAAATATTTTATTTTGATACTGTAACTCCCATTCTGCACTAGTTTGCTAGGGCTGCCATAATAAATATCACAGACTGAGTGGCTTAACCAACAGAAAATTTTCTCAGTTCTGGAGGCTAGAAGGGTTGTTAGCTTTGGTTTCTCCTGAGGCCTCTCTCCTTGGCTCGCAGATGGTCACTTACCTTCTTACTGTATTCTTGCATGGTCTCTCTCTCTACACATATTTCCATCTTTTCTTATAAGAACGCCTATTGGGATTTAGGGTTTCGACATGAATTTGGTAACGGGTGGGGCAGGACAAAATTCCACCATAACAGGCTCAAAGTTGTTTAAATTTCCACCTTCAAATTTGCAGTACACTTTGTTACTGGAAAGCACTACTTCTTTTTTTTTTTTTTTTTAACAAGTATTTTAGAGTCCCTTAATTAAACAGACCATATACCTTTCCTTATCTAGGAATTCCCACTCCAATGCGTGGTCCACACACCCATTATTTCTCCTCATCTTCATTCTTCAAGGCCCATTCTTGATTCTTTCATTCTTATTTGAAAGAATGTAGCGTGGAGGAGTGTAGCATACTAGTTTTTCCCTCGGAATTGCATGACTCATTGTCAGTAACTATCTTATGGTTTTTGCTGTTATGACATTTAGTATGGATGTGTGCTATCTTTCATTAATATCCTCCATCTAGTAGTCACTGTTTCCATAAGGAAGCGCAGCCAGTGTGAACTACAGTCCAAAACCTCACATATGCATAGACTGGTTATGTAGTCTAAAGAAATTCCTGGCTCTGAGTCCTAATTCTGAAGGTAGTGGTAAACTTCAGTCCTTTGGTGTCTTATTCACTTAGGTTCATGCCAAGCTTATGGGGCCCAATGCAGGTCCCAGGAAAAGGAGGAAGGGATGTATGCTAAACCTGTTCCTATTTCTACCCGCCAGGTTTGTTGTTGTTGTTGTTTGTTTTTCAGGTGGAAGCTCAACAGCATCCATGCCGTGGGTGATTGATGCTATGTTTCTCTAATGTTAGCAGTATCTTTTTCTAATGAACTCTCTCCTTGATGATCTCTTGTCATCTGTCTTGGCCAATGTCAGTAAGGGGTGTGCATGTAAAAATGCTCATAGGTACTTGAGATGTTCATCTTTTCCTCCTTGTTTGGGTGAATTGTTTCTTTCTTAATTCATTTATGCACGTGCACATACATGTATACATAAGTGTGCACATAGGTGTGCATGCACACGTGTAGATGCCTGTGCTTATATGTGTACATACACGTATGCATACACATATGCATTCCCGTGTACATACATGCACGAATGCTCGCATGCATGTTTAGGTACGTGTATACAAACCTGATACACGAATAAATACGTGTACAAATGTGTTGATGCATGTTTACATGAGTGTACATGCATGTTAACGTACACATGTGCATCTACACATATGCGTATACACACATACTTGCACACATACATACTCTGTACACAATCAATTAATATGCCCAAATGCATGCAGACGCACACATGTATTTGTACACATGCATGTGTGTACATGTGCGAGTGTGCACACATGTATGAGTGTATATGTGTTTGTATGTTTGTACGTATAAGTGTATGTATACATGTGCACAGACGTCTGAATGCATTTGTGGGTAGACATGTGCATTTGTATGCACAAGTATGTGCGTATGCACATATATGTTTGAGTACCTGTATGCATCGTGCTTTTGTGTGTAAACATGTGTGTATATTTACATGTATTATGGGTGCATGTGTGTATGCAAGTGCACGTGTGTATGCACATGCAGGTATACCCACATATCCATGTACACATACATGTCATGCATGTATGTGTGTGCATGCATGTATATGCACACAAATTTTTGTGTGTGCACATGCATGTGTGCACACGTGTGTGTGTAGACATGTATGTGTGGATGTGCACACGTAAATATGGACACTTGTATTCAGGCATACACATGCTTTCACGTGTGTGCAGAGATGCATTTGTAGGCTGGTATACATGGTGTATACGTGTATGTATATATACATTATTCATACAAACATATGTGCACACATGTGCACAATGCATACATGTATGCATACGTATGCGCATGCATGAGTACACACGTGCATACACACGTAAGTGGGTAAACACATACACATGTACACACATGCATGCAGACATGTAAGCACATGTGTATCTGCACACATATCTACACACATACATGCATGCATACTGTGTACACAATGCATGGATACACATACATCCATGCACACCCACCCACATGCATTTGCACATGCATGTGTACATATCTGTACACACTCACACATGAACACACGTGTATATACATGTATACACACACAGGTGAATGTGCAGCTACGTGTGCACATGCAAGTACATGCATGTATGCATATGCATATGCGTCCGCAAATACACACATGCATACACACATACATACGGTGTACATGCATGCATACATAAACACATACATACGGTGTGCATGCATGCATACATAAACATGCATAAACATGCATGCATGCATGCATGTATACACATGTATGTGTAGATACCTTTGTGCATATGTGTACATGCCTGTATGCATACACACATGCATACACGTGTACACACATACATTTACACATGCATGTGGTGTACACAGACATGTATACATAAACACAGGTGCAGTGACGTCTACATACACACATGCACCTGTAGATACATGTGTACATGTTCTGTGTGGAAGACGTGTAAGGGGAGAAGAAAAGACATACACACAATACCTTTAAGGGTAAAGAACCTTTATCCCACGTAAATGGCAATGCAGATATAATAAGCAAATGATATAGTAAGCAAATTGAAATAATAAGCAGACTGATATAACAAGCAAATTGCAATGGGAAGGAAAAAGACATATATATATATATATATATATACTCATATATATGTACACTCACCAGACTATGGAGGATTCACCAACAGACCGGGAAGCAACAGCCTGGGCTCCAGAGTTGGCCACCTGTCTGCGCACAGACGAGGAGAAGTCTCATGAAGCTTCAGCCCAGTCTGGAACCCTAGTTCTTTTTGTAACGAGTTGTTTGGCATGAGGCCTGGTCACGAGGGCCCTTCACAACTGGGCTCAAGGATTACAAAAAGGTCAACTTGTTTTTGTGATTGTCTGTTGTTTTTCAGTAACTAATGTATAGGAATAGATTGAAATAGAGATTTCTCTGAAACAGCACTGGATGAACACCTCAATGGGTTCACAAACCTGTTCCAGACAGATTTCCCTCATGCTGTTCTCATGACAATGAGTGAGTTCTCCTGAGATCTGGTTGTTGAAAAGTGTGTAACACTTTCCCCTTCGCTCTTTCTCTCCGACTCTGCCATGGTAAGGCATGCTTGCTTCTCCTTCGCCTTCCGCCATGATTGTAAGTTTCTTGAGGCCTCCCAGCCATGCTTCCTATACAGCCTGTGGCACTGTGGGTCAATGAAACCTCTTTTCTTCATAAATTACCCAGTCTCCAGTAGTTCTTTATAGCAGTGTGACAATGGACTAATACAGGTGCCAACAAGTTCAATCACTGGCACCAAAATATGGGAGATACGGTAGTTAGATGCATGAGAAATGTAAAGGGGAGAAATGGGCAGATTGACTGCCTGAAATTCCTTCTATATTGGGATTGGCCTGTAGTCCCAGGGCTTTTCAGGGACAACCAGATGTAGGCCTTTCCCACAAGACAGGTGTGGGAATCAGGAGAGAGGGAGCACTAGCATGAGGTCAACTTTGAGCCAGTCCCAGTGGGCTATGTGGAAGGATGAACGTAGCTAAGGAAAAAGAAGCAAAAGGAAGCTTTGAGTTTTGCAGTGGCTGGAAAAGCAGTCATAAAGAAGGGGGTACAGGAGAGTACATCATCATCAAGGGAAATGCACATGAGAATCCACAATCATGGATCGTATTTAAAAAATTATTCGTATTCAAACAGCTGAATGGAAAGTATGACACTGGCTAATGACAACATCATTTAAAAGTAAGAACTTTATTATTCTCCCCACCACCCCTCCCTGGCTTTAACTCATCTTCCACCACAATTGAAACACAGAAGTCTCAGAACAGTGGTTAACAAATGGTAGAATGTTAGGGTAAGAAAAGAGAGATGAAACATTTTCCTTAGAAAACTATCCAAATAGTTTTAGCTGACTCAACAGCCCCAGTAGGTAAAGGAAGAGATCTGATCTTTCTGTCAAGCTTAAATTTTAGAGTGTTACATGGAGCTCAGCATCTTAACTTTGAGACTGAGACTGTATTGCCTGGGATGCGGCATAAAATTGTGTATGTCTTCATATGGAGGTAGGGAAAGAATATATCCTACTGAATAAGATTAAAATGACACTGGGAGACCAAAACATATTTTTTGTATTATTAAATCCCAGAGATTGGCCACATTCATATTACAGAGTTTAGAGAGAACTAACTGATAAACTTACGTGGCTATCCCTTAATGAGTTTTGTTATTATTATGAATTTTTCCTGTCTGCTTATGCATTATTATGATATCTATATTATGATTTTGTTATGCCAAGTAATGACATCTCAGGGATCTGTGAGGCAGTACCTCATTTGGTATTCTAACCACATTTGACAAGTACAAAAATGTAGACAAATGTACACACCTTAGTCTACTTTGTGTTGCTAAAAGGAACACCTGAGACTGGGTAATTTATAAAGAAAAAATGGCTTATTTGGCTCACAGTTCTGCAGACCGTACATGAAGCTTGGCACCAGCATCTACACCTGGTGAGGGCCTGGAGACTACTTCCATTCATGGCAGAAGTTGAAGGGGAGCTAGTTTGTGCAGAGGTCACATGGCAAGAGAGGAGGCAAGTTGGGGGAGAGGTGCCAAGCTCTTTTTAACAACCAGCTCTAACAGCTAATAGAGTGAGAACACGCTCACCCCAGAAGGAGGGCATTCATCTATTCATGACCCAAATGCCTTCTACTAGGTCCCACCTCTAACATTAGGGATCAAATTTCAACATGAGGTTTGAAGGGGGTATTCAAACCATAGTAGTGCGTAATATAAAGAAGCCACTTGGTATTTCCTGTTGGGAAGGCCAGACCCAACACCAGGCCGTGGGGGCTACGAAGTCCGGCAGAGTCAAAGGAATGAGACAAGACAAGTTTAAGAGTGCATAAAGTGGGTCCAAGGGGCCCAAGCTAGTGTGGAGGCTGCAAAGGCCCCAAGCTCTGGAAGCCCACACTATTTATTGGTGATCAAAAAAGAAGCAGGTGGTGAGGATGTGGGGGTTGAAAGGAAGCAGTGCATCAAGCGCATGAGCTATAGCTGTGATGGTTTAGCATTTCCTTTGAAGCATATGGAACATGTTCTGCTACTTGAGATAATGGGGAACATGTTCTTCTAGTTTAAGATACAATTGTTTTATGATCCTGGGAGTGCTAGAAGCAAGGAGCCAGCAAGTCTAGACACATTCCAGAGGCCACGAGGGGTTTTATACCCTGAGCCCTGGATTCCATCCAGGCCATGAGGGGTTGTATGCCCTGGGCTTAGATTGTGGTGTGGCAGGGCAGCCTTCCACCCTTTAGCACAGAGTTTGGTGTTCCAAAGGCCACAAGGGGTTTTAGACCCTGGAATCAGGACATGTTCCAAGACTCTTTTACATTATGTCAGACATGCAAGCCCTGCCTCAGCTTTCCTCCCAACATTTCCGATTTCTGAGTATGAGTGCAAATGAGATGTAATTTCTATTTAGAAATGGCAAATAAAATAAAAAGTATGTATTCTATGAATAAATCATAAATTTCATGTGCCCCAATTATTCTCATAGAATAATGTCCTGTTCTGGCCTATAGCTCCCACTTATCTGCTTTCAACAAATTACTACATAAAGACTGTACAAAACCAGAGCAGAAAGCAGATAATCACTGCTCTATTGTCCACAGTTTTCTATTTGCACTGAGGTATATATCTGGAGATGCAAATGTATATATATATATATATATTTTATCATTTTGGGTCTGTATTTGAGCTTAAATGGCGGTGTGCAGCAAAGTAGAAAGTAGTTGTTGCAAAAATTTCCCCTCAATGATCTAAGCCAAGACCTGAAAAGAGTCTGGAGACGCTGTAGCATGAAGGAGAGGTTTTTTAAGAGAAGCATATTGGCTTGGAATATGAAAATGGAGAGAAGGGACTTCCCTAAATTAAGAAAGAAACAATTCACCCAAACAAGGAGGAAAAGATGAACATCTCAAGTACCTATGAGCATTTTTACATGCACACCCCTTACTGACATTGGCCAAGACAGATGACAAGAGATCATCAAGGAGAGAGTTCATTAGAAAAAGATACTGCTAACATTAGAGAAACATAGCATCAATCACCCACGGCATGGATGCTGTTGAGCTTCCACCTGAAAAACAAACAACAACAACAACAACAAACCTGGCGGGTAGAAATAGGAACAGGTTTAGCATTACATCCCTCCCTCCTTTTCCTGGGACCTGCATTGGGCCCCATAAGCTTGGCATGAACCTAAGTGAATAAGACACCAAAGGACTGAAGTTTACCACTACCTTCAGAATTAGGACTCAGAGCCAGGAATTTCTTTAGACTACATAACCAGTCTATGCATATGTGAGGTTTTGGACTGTAGTTCACACTGGCTGCGCTTCCTTATGGAAACAGTGACTACTAGATGGAGGATATTAATGAAAGATAGCACACATCCATACTAAATGTCATAACAGCAAAAACCATAAGATAGTTACTGACAATGAGTCATGCAATTCCGAGGGAAAAACTAGTACGCTACATTCCTCCATGCTACTTTCTTTCAAATAAGAATGAAAGAATCAAGAATGGGCCTTGAGGAATGGAGATGAGGAGAAATAATGGATGTGTGGACCAGGCACTGGAATGGGAATTCCTAGATAAGGAAAGGTATATGGTCTGTTTAATTAAGGGACTCTAAAATACTTGTTAAAAAAAAAAAAAGCAAGTAGTGCTTTCCAGTAACAAAGTCTACTGCAAATATGAAGGTGAAAATGTAAACAACTTTCAGCCTGTTATGGTGGAATTTTGTCCCGCCACACCTGTCATCAAATTCATGTCGAAACCCTAACTCCCAATAGGTGTTCTTATAAGAAAAGATGGAAATATGTGTAGAGAGAGAGACCGTGGGAGAATATAGCAAGAAGGTAAGTGACCATCTGCGAGCCAAGGAGAGAGGCCTCAGGAGAAACCAAAGCTAACAACCCTTCTAGCCTCCAGAACTGAGAAAATTTTCTGTTGGTTAAGCCACTCAGTCTGTGATATTTATTATGGCAGCCCTAGCAAACTAGTGCAGAATGGGAGTTACAGTATCAAAATAAAATATTTAGAAAGATGCATTTATAAGAATCCGGAAGTTTGAGAGTATAGGAACTGGACCAGATAGGACAGTTTGTCCTGTCAGCTCCTGAGGTCAGGGATGGCTCAATTTCTTCTGAATCCTCAAAGCCTTCAGGTAGCACAGTACCTGAAATGGAATGTGTCCTCAAGAATTATGCGGTGGGTCTGGGCACCGCACTTTGAGAACTGATGATTTAAGGTGTTTGTAGGGATGTGAGGGATAAAGGGCCAAGGATGCTTTGGAAATCTAGAACATAAATGCCGGGTACGTGGCAGGTGGTGAATTAAAGTTTGTTGAATGGACCAACGAATCTAAAATTCTATAGCTATTTGCTTAACAAATGAGTGTGGTAGTGTGGAGAGGAAAAGGGGAGATTACATGATCTAGAGGGAGAAAGAGGGCAGCACACTTTTTGGAAAACAAAATCTGCTTTCAAGATCTGGTTTTGCCCCTTATCAGCTGTGGATTTAGTTCTGCTGAGCCTCAGTTTCATCAGTAAGATGGGGATAATGATGTATAGATTTATGGCAAATAAATAAATAAATTGGACTAAATGAAATTACGGAAATAAAATCTTTAATAGAGTATTTGCAACATAGAGGTGAAGAAAACATGAAGACTCATCATAAAATCAGTTGGTGATATTTTGAGGGGACTATCTCAGGTGACATAAGTGGAAATGCAAATTTAAATTAAGAGAGGTAAGTGTAAACTGCAGGCATGTTTGGGAGCTTGTCATTCATTCAACTAGCATTTAGTGAAAGCCCACTATTCCAACTAAGGAAACTGGACAGTTAATATTGCCTAATATATCTGAGGGGACGAAGATCCAGATCAATAGAGAATGAGGTCAGGCATAATTGTTCAGTACACTATGGCTTCCAAGTGTGCGGTTCTTCCGATGGGCTAAAAAGGATCCTACGCGTGCCTATTGGAGATAATCTTGGAGAACTAGCGACCTTGGGCGAAGAAAACTGAAGTCCCAAAATAACCCGCCTGGGGAAAGAAATTAGGAAATTCCTGTGGAATCTGGCGTGGTGTTGTACTTCGTCGCCCTCTTAGTGCAGTGGGCAGCACGTGAGTCTCATAATCTGAAGGTCCTGAGTTCGAGCCTCAGAGACGGCAGCTTTTGCAAGGAAAGCTTATTTTCCTGGTACTTGTTATGGCTGTAACCCACATTCCCTTTACTGCCGGGGTATAATTCCTTCTTTTCTGAAATATCAAGCAAGTGAAATCTTGTCGGGCCCAGAGCTTTCCCACAGTGACTGTCTGTGGGTGCTCGTTTGACACGCGCTCCGGGCTCCGCGCAGTGGCTGTTTCTGGATGAGTCTGGAGACTCCGCCTGCAGTCCTGTGCTGGCTCCACCTTGGCAGGGATGGAGCTCAGGAATGTTGAGTGGTCCCGAAAAACCAGGTAGAACACAAGACTTCTAGTCCGGAAGAATCCCCCACATGCCTCAAATAGCCAATAGCGGGGTGGCGGGCTGGGGTTAGCGGAATTTGTAACCCGCTCACTTGGGAGGCAGCGGCCTGCAGGGTCTGCGTCCGCATCCTCCGGCTTTGCTCCTTTCTTCCCTCTGGGTGGGCAACAGTCGCTTCCCAGTTGATCATCTGAGAGCTGTACGCCTGGGTGTAGATGTCTAATACATTGATCTTCTTATTTTTATCTGTTTTTATTTTTATGGTACACAGACGACAGGGAATCATTGGGCATCTTTGAAGTATAAATAAATCAGGTCTGTTTTTCCCCAAACGGTTCCCATGGCAGGGGCTGGGGATACCTTGACCGACATCCAACAGACTCTATGTAGGCAATGAGGGAAAACCAAGGAGCGACGAGGGGCGGGAACTCCGAGCAGGTGCTCAAAGACGAAGAAAATCTGTGCTGGGCTGGGGTGGTCACTTTCTTCTCAGAGATGCAGAGTGCTACACGGCGAGTGGGAGGGTGGGCTCCCACTCCCTGTTACAGGAGCCGCTCGGAACTGGGGATTCAACCTGGGAAACAAGGAAAGTCGATGACGCGAACCTAGAGAAGCTAAGAAGAGAAGATAGAAGCATGAACGAGAGAATTTTGGGGAATAGATCCGGGCTTGGAGAGGAGACTGCGAAGCGCCAGTCAGCCTAAGGAAGGTTCTGATACCCAGTGGAATTTATAGAAAATGATTTCGGAAAGAGAGAAAGAAAGAGAGTGGTGGGCAGTCTGTCCTTAACGAGGCGTTATGTCCGCCTGCCAAGGATCCCATCGTCACTGGTCCTGAATCTATATTTCATCTGTAACGCCAGTCCTGAACAATAGTCTCAGAAATCCTTCAAACTCATGTGCCACACGCAGAACCCGAGACAGTTTTTTCTCTTTTGTTACAGAGGCTCCTTGAGAGAGAAATGAATATACAAAAATGTCTCAGCAGAAAGTACTGAAAAGCCATCCCACCCCATCCATTCTCAGAGACTAAAATCAAGCTAGTCAGAGGAAGGGATTTACAAAGCAGGACTGCACTGTGGGACAATCCCTGCATTTTGGCTCCCCCTCACACCCTCTTCAAATTGAGCCCAAGCCCCACATTCTGAGGATGATACTCAGGACGTGAGGGGGCTCTGAAAAAGGGCTGATCCCTCCGCAAACTCAGGGTGATGCACACAGCCAGGAGGAAATGAGAAAATTATCACAAGTCTTTCAGATTCACAAATGCCATGTTCCCTTTGTTTTAAGGCCACGAAGGTCAAGTAAGGACCCAAATAACTACCAAACATCTCAGAGAACGCTTTGGGCAAGAGTGCGGAGAAAATCAATTGCCTTGTTCCCATTACAGTTCGCAGTTATTAATTTCATGGAAGAGAGCAAGTCACACCGGGGGCAAGACACAGTAGGAACTGCCAGATTAAGTAGCACAGATATCCCGGAATGTTCTGCGGCTCTTGTATTTTAAGGAAGTTTTGATTACTGACTGACTGTTGACGAGTCAACAGTTGATGAGGAGGAGGTTTTGGGGCTGGCCATTCCAGGCTCCACGTTCACACCACGGCACCACCATTCCTAGGGTGTCTAGACATGTATAAGTGCAAAAACCGTGTATGTAGAGAAAATGATTTATTTATATGTCACAGCACTTGTAAGTTTAAAAATTTCAATAAACACTTTCTTTTTTTTGAGACTGCAGTGGTGTGATCTTGCTTCACTGTAACCTCCACCTTCCAGGTTCAAGCGATTCTCCTGCCTCAGCCTCCTGGGTAGCTGGGATTACAGGCGTGCACTACTACGTCCAGCTAATTTTGTATTTTTAGTAGAGACGGGGTTTCGCCGTGTTGGCCAGGCTGGTCTCAAACTCCTGGCCTCCAGTGATTCCCCCGCCCCCGCCTCGGCCTCTCACCGAGCCTGGCCTAATAAGCACTTTTTTTTAAGTTTTATCATTTTAATTAAATATTTCAGGCTTTAAATAGGAAAGGGAATGAGATAATTTTTGTTCGTTTTTCCAGGTTGCTGAACAAAATAATTACCAGAAAGAAATCAACATTTAGCTTTAATTTTTGATGCTACAAGACCCCTCTGGAGACAGTGTTCACGCAGTATCTGGAGAGTGTTGTTTAGGCTCCTGCTTCCTCACGCAGTCCCCTCCAACAATGCTGTTGGTCCATTGTGCTTCCCACTGTCCTTAGTCCATCTCATCCATGAATAGGCCATCAGCTCCCCCAGACCAGCAGCGGTGGGCTTTCCTTTGAAATCTGGAGGGTCTGGAGGGCTGCACAAACTTCCCTTGACTTAGTTATCTCAGAGCATTGTGATGGAAAAGAAACATCCCATGCAAGTGGACAGCACTAGATTGTGAACTGGAAGGAAGGTTGGAAAGGGGAGATACCCATTACACATTTCACTTTCTTGAACTCAGCAGCAGAGATAAGGATGAAATCAATAGCTTGAGAGAACTAGGAAATTTTAGGGCCGTGTTTGCATGTGTGTATGTACTTGTTAACAAATTGGTAATAGATCATAAATATGATCTAATATTAACTTTTTTTTCTGATTGTCACCCATACAAAAAAAAATTCTCTTAATGGCTGATTATAAATAATAAAGTAAAAGCTACAGATTTTTATGTTTTTTAAGACTCTTTTCATCCATAAAAGGTCCCTGGTCTTTCTTTTATGGATATTATTTTTTTAAATTGATAGACATTATTTTTTAGAGAAGGTCTGGGTTTAAAGAAAAATTGATCAGAATAGATAGAATTGCCATAAACTCCATCACTCTCCCTCTCTTACAATTTTCCCTATTATTAACATCTTGCATCAGTATGGTACACTTGTTAAAACTGGTAAACCAGTAATTAGTAATACATTATTGTTAACTGAAGTCCACAGTTTACATTACAGTTTGCTCTTTGTGTTATACATCCTGGGATTTTTTTTTAAACAAATGTATAATGACATATATTTACCCTTATAGTATCATAAAGAGTTAATGCCAGTTAATTGTTGAAGGAACTGGGCCTTTTATCCTTAGAAACACCTCTATGTTGTATTTATTTCATTGTATCTATTTCCTGCCCCTTGACATGTTTCTTCATCTACTCTATTTCTTGTAAACTGGTAGTTACAAGTAGAGGCTCACTTAGATTCAGCTTCAAATCTTTTAACAAGACAATTTGATAGGTGGGCTTGTGCACTTTCCACTGCTTCGCTTTATGAGGTACATAATGTCTGGTTCTGCAACTTTAATCACCAATATTAGCACTAATGTGTGTTTCAGCTGCCATTCATAAATACATGTATATATAACTCATATATTTATGTGAATATATATATTTATGTGTTGATAAATAAAATGATACACAAAAATTAGAAAATAACATTGAATGACTGAACATAAAAGTAAACAAGAAGAGATTAACTCTTGAATGCACAGTTTAGAAAAGAATCAAAAGTATATCTTCAAGCTCCTTAGAATATAATGAAAATGGGGGCTTATAACGACATATTTCTAAGGATTCTGTAGAAACTGCTTTCCCATTTTAAATTATACCTTTAAATACCCAAGTTACAAAACATTAGAAGAAATCAGTGCATCAAATATAAGAAGTAAGAAAAAGAAGAACAAGAAGAAGCAGAAGCAGGAGAAGGAGAAGAAGAAGAAGAAGAAAGAAGAAGAAGAAGAAGAAGAAGAAGAAGAAGAAGAAGAAGAAGAAGAAGAAGAAGAAGAAGAAGAGAAGAAGAAGAAGGAGAAGAAGAAGAAGACGGTAGCCCAAAAGAAAACCAGAAAATAGAATGGTGAAGGAAACACAGGAATTAACTAGAAAATTGGAAAATCTGCTTGGTCATTTGAAAATAAATGGAAAATTGTCAGTCAAATGTCAATAATAATAATAATAAGGGGCTATGGAGAAAGCACAAAGGAAAACCAAAAAACATTAGTGAATGCTATTATTAAGATTTTAGAAATGTGGCAGGATAATTTTTTTAAGTATTGCTTTGTGTTTGATCTCCGTTTCCTTATACTACTCACCTCATCTGTTCAAGGCAGTAACCGTATTTTATAGGACCTTAACTCTACACATGGTGATGAAGTGAGTTAAACACAGTCTACATAGACAGTGTTTCGGTACTCAGGAAGCTCCCATTCTAGGGGAGAGAAAAACAAACCAATAATTCAAAGATATGCTTTCCGGAGGAGACGATATTTGTGAAGATGTAATAGGAACTGAGAGATCGTGTGGGCATCACTTTTAGCTGTACTTGTCTAAAGACGGGAAATTTGCACTGACACCTGAGTACCTAGAAGTGCCAAACCTGTGGCAGGAGTGAAAAAGAAGGAAGGATGGAAGCAGGGGCAACAAGACTCTTACACGGGGATCAATAAAACACGGGCTCTAGGGAGGCGGCAGTTTCCTCTGATCTTCTCCCAGGTAAGAGGCACCGATGTTGTCAACAGGAGAAAGAACGGGGAATACAAAGTAAGAGACATAAACCAGACAAGAAATTGGAGAATGCGGGCGTCGATCCCGCTACCTCTCGCATGCTGAGCGAGCGCTCTACCGCCTGAGCTAATTCCCCAAAGGAGAGACATTTCACCCCACCCATTTTCCTGGTTGTTAGGAGCATGCCGGTGCTTTGTGTCGCCAAACCCCTGGCAGGACAAGATTGAGGGCCGAGCTTCTCAGATACTGCCTTCAGCAAAGTTCTATGAGCCTGACAGTGCGAAGAATAGGGATTTCCAAAGAAGGTCGTGAGGGAGACCTCTCTCCTCACTTCCCAATTTCGCCTTCTTCATCTCTCGGAATTAGAGAGCACATTCTGGAAGGAGAAGCACCACCCGGAACTGCCTGGCTTGGGGACACAGCTATTCCAGCACGCTCTAGAGTTGTGATCGTCACCTGCTCCTTGCCGCCACCGCCGCCCGGAAGTGGTGGGGCAGCTTCTCCCAGCCCCAGAGCTTCACGGCATAGCCGCATCTTCAATAGCACTTTCCTCCTGTAGGACTCAGAAAGTGATGGAGAACCTTGGAGGAGTTGAGAAAGAGAAAGCTTGAGAATTTTCATCTCAATCTGTGGATACATTCCTGAAGCACTTCTTCAGCACCAGGCACAGTGGATGAGGCGAATAATCCACACAGATACTGCCACAACAATAACGAGTACTGTGCAACTGTCATCTAGGCCAGATACCATTGGTAGCCTAGGGATTAAAAGGAGCTGGAGAATGCAGGCGTCGATCCTGCCACCTCTTGCATGCTAAGCAGGCGCTCTACCGCTTGAGCTAATCCCCCACACTACACTTGTCTTTTCTGCCAATTTTTATAACCGGGACACAAATATCGTCCTATGTCCCACTTAAGTTTCCAGGTTTTCGAACACCTCCGGAAACTTCCCTACCAAGGCGAAGCCAGGAGTGAAGCTTCTGGGAGACAGCCTCAGACCTGGAAGGCAGTGACCATCCTCTGCTTTTTCAATCTGAGTCGGGATCCTGAGAAAGAGAGAAAAGATCTCATTAGGAAAGCTCTAGTTCTAATCTGATTTCACTCTCCCATTAGATGAAAGAGAAGGAAGTACCGTCCCTAATTAGCAGTTACCTCAAATGCTCTGTTGAATGCATCACTTTTTAAGAACACAAACCTGGAAATAAACCCAAGTATCTTTTCACCGATTGATCCTTCAAGTAACTTATCTTTATCTAATATCAGTGTTACTAATTGTTTCTCCATTCAGGGGAGTTGAGATCCGTTGTTACCTATTAACCCTTGATATATTTAATTTGCATTTTTGTACTGATTAATGTTGTTGAACATCTTTTAGTGTGCCTATTGGCCATATAAGCATCTTATTTTGTGAAATGCCTGCTCAAGTTTTTTGCCCTTATCCTTACTGAGTGTTTGTATCACTGAGTTCTAAAATGTGTTTTATATTCTCCATAAAAGTCCTTTGTTATATGTGTATCCATAACACATATGTTGTATAAAAACTATGTGTGCATATAACATATATTACATTTCTTTTCAAGTCTATGTCTTGCCTTTTTATTTTCTTAATATTGTCTTTCATAGAAAAACATTTTGATATTTTATAAAATCCAGTGTATCTTTTTTTGTAAGGGCTCATGCTTTTCTGGTCCCTTCTGAAAAAGCTTTGCCTACATCAAATATGTGTAGACTTCTTTTCTTCTTTTCTTCTACAAGCTCGATATCTTTAACGTTAAGCTTTTTGTATATAAACTATTTTGATTTAATTGTTGTACAGGATGTGAGGTAAGGGTAGGGAATCATTTTTTCCATACTCAGTTGCCTGGGACCATTTGTTTAAAAAAACATTTTACCTCTGTCATAAATCAGTTGACCACATACATTGATCTATTTCTGGACTATCTATTCTATTCCATCAATCTGGGTAAGTATCCTTGAGAAAATACCACATTATTTTGATTACCTTAGCTTTATAATAAGTCTTGAAATTACTTGGTGTAAGTCCTCCAACTTTGTTTTTCTTTTCCTAATTATTTAGGCTACTTTAGGTCCTTCAGAAGAAGCTTGTCAATTTCTGTAAAAACAAAAAAACAAAACAAAACAAAAACTCCTGCTGGGATATTTGTTGGAATTGTAGTAAATCTATAGATCAACTCAGAGGAAAAAAAAAGTTATCTAAATAATATTAATTTTTTCAATCTGTAAATATGGCAAACAACACCAATTATTCATGTTTTCCTGAGTTTTTCTCAGCAATCTTTTGTAGATTTCTAGGTACAAGTCTTGTGCACATTGACAAGTTTATCTCTAAATATTTCATTTCTTTTAAACCTATTGAAAATGGTAATTTAATTTTCCATTTTTGTTGATGCTAGTACATAGAAATACAGTTAATTTTTTTATATTGTAATCTGTGACATAGCTACATTTACTTATAATGCTTATTTTTGTAGATGCATTAGGATTTTTTGTGTATCTGATCATGTTGTTTGCAAATGAATATATTTTTCTTTTCTGAAGTGAGTATGCCATTTATTCTTCATTCATGCGTTCCTTACTTTCTGACACTAGCTAGGACTTTCAGTAAAATGTAGAAGTAGTAAGAACAGATATTTTGCACTTTTCTCCAATATTAAAGGGTACATATTTATTCTTCCACTATTAACTATGTTGCTAGTTGTAGGAGTTTCTTAAATGTCCATTATTCATCTAAGGAATTTTTCTTCTATTCTTAGTTTACTGAGATATTTTTAAACACCACGAATGAATGGCAAATTTGGTCCAATATTTCTTCTGCATCTAGTGAGATGATTACATGTATTTTTTGTTTTGTTAATGTGGTATATTACATTTAATTGACTTTTCAATGCTTAACTAGTTTTTTATTCCCAAGGCAATCTCCCCTAACTCTTGGTGCATTATGCTTTATAGATAATGCTGGATTCAATTTGTTAATATTTTAATTCAATATCTGTTGGTAAATGTGTCAGAGAAGGGTCTCCAAGTGTGGAACGCGCTGCTTTCACAGCCCAAAGAAACATGGTGAGCATAGTGCTCCCTTCTAAGTGATGGGAGCTTTGAGGTGCAACAGTGAGTCTTTTGGAGGAAATATCTCAGAATTTCACAGATCCTAAAAAATTTCATTCACGAACCAGGTCGATGAATGGTTTCTGTGTTTCTCTCCCACCCTCTGGAGCATGCAGGGCTTAACAAAATCTATAACTTACTTGACATTTCTTGCTCATTGAAGATTTAAATGATACTATCAATACAGTGTACAAATGTTTTGCTGTTGGTCCAGACAGTTCAATTCTCTTTGGACTAGATTAGGAAAAATTGGGGGACTTGATATATCTCTGGAGTAGGAACATAAATGCATACTTTTGTCTATTCCATGTGAATATGAACTATTTCTGTTCCTCCTTCCTGATAGCAATAGAAAAGAATGCATTCCCCAAATCAAAGACTGCATGCCAAAGACCATGCAATTTTTGCTTCTATGTTCATATTGTTTATAACATGATTAATTTATTAACTTTACATTCCAATTCTATTTTCTTAGGTATTCAAGTGAAAAGTGTTAATTATGAGAAATTCTGCACTATGGCACTGCTAATATTGCAATCTATATCCAGACTTTGTTTTACCGACAGAAGAAAGAATACCCTCATCAATTTCTCATGTCTTCGGAAGAAGGGACATGGGTTTGTAGTGGAATTCATGACTTTTTCTGCCTGAATATTAATTAGCAGAAGCATGTTCCATTTCTTTATATAAACCCACTCTTAGAACCAAGGTGAACTGAGTGAAAAAGATATTTGCCTTTATATTTCTCTTATCAAACTAACCATTCTTGAATCTACCTTTATCACTTTTCTCCCAGGACCTCCTGGTGGAAGAAACTGTGAAAATGGCTGGTGTCACTTCAGACGCAAAAGGAAAAGTGACACATCATGTTCAGAATCCGATTAAATAGTGTCAGTAATTATTACCTCTGCTTAAAGGATTCAGAGCTGAGTTTGTTCAGCTACCCTGCCCTGACTAATGGCATCATGCAGGTGTACTTAGAAGTAAATTTAAAACTCCCCCTTACTTTAGGATCACACATCTCCTAGGGTAACTGCAGGAGTGATTGGGAAAGAGCAGTCTACTCTGAGGAGGTCAGATGGAGACCAAGTGAATCCTGTAAAATAGAAGTAGTGTCATATGACAAAAATGCAAATCCAACACTACTACGTCTTGGATTTCTTCTTTGTTTCCTTGATTAATTTTCTTGCTTCACTCCAAAAATCATAGCATAAAGCAAATTATTGTTCTACCTATTGCTTTCCACTTTACTCATCTTTCATCTGGTGTCTGTGTGATTATGTCTCCATTAGAGACTGAGACCTGTTATTACCTATTAAATCCCTTCATTCCAGGATGTGGAACTAATTAGATAAGTTTCAGATTGTTGAATTGAGTGGTTATTTTAGAGGTAATTAGATAGCTAAATTTAACACTTGTAGCTCCACATAATGATGGAGTGCCAATATCTATTTATTCATAAATATCCATAGGCAGGGATCAGAACCAACATTTAGAAGACCCACTCCCTCAAAACAAGACGACCAAGAAAACAAATTGATTCTACTACCTTGGATTTATTAAACTTGCTGAGCAAAGAGCCGTACCTCTGTGAAGTCCCAGTACTGCCTAAAACAAAGGTGAGTCAGAGACCAGAATTTAAAGGGTCTGGGGACTGGAGCTATTCATAGAACACTTTTAGGGGAAAAGTTAGTAAGGTCCTTCTCAGGAGGGACTAGACAATTTCTAAACTAGGCGAATCATAGGTTTATTCAGTGGAACTTAGCTGCTGGAACATGGATCCGTTTGGCTTTGGTCTTACCTTGGATCTTCGGGTCTGAGTAAGCTGGTGTTAAAACAATTTGAGCTTAGTGTGGCATGGCAGGGTTTGTAGACTCGTCCTGTGCTGTAAGTCACAGGGCTTTTGCAACTTCTGTGTTTGTTCATTTCTCAATTTGCCCTCTTTCCTCACCAACAGCACTGCCCGAGTTCAACTTACAGTATAGCTACTGGAACTTAGCTCTGAAAAGGCCCTCTGCAAATCTAGAACACTCGTTTTTTTTGTTTTTTTTTTTTTTCCAAATAAGAAAGTTGAGGAGCAAAACGACGTGTCTAACGTCACACATTGAGCTAAAGACAGATGGGATCTGACATGCATTGTCAGCACAAATACAGCGCTTTTAAAAATCATACGGATTTTGTGTCGTGAGGCACTCAGGACTCAGCTGATCTCGGCGTTCAGTTGTGCGTGATTTTGGATTTGCACCTCGCCCTTGGGCAAGTGCAGAATCCTGGGATTATACAAAGCGCATCACAGTTAACCCCTTTGTCCCAGTCCGCAGAATGAGAGCTCGGAGCCCGGCCATGGGTGGCTCGGTTATATAGGCAGGAAAATCAAGGAACCCAGGTATGAGCAGGGGCGTTTGTGGCGCGGAGAGAGCTCCTGTCCTTGCCGTCCACCTATTTCTCAGGCTTGGCCCCTGGCGTGTAGAAAACCGCATCTCCGGAAAACCCAGAAAGTTACGTCGCCCAGGTACTCTCTTGTCATTCTCCGGTATGTAAAAGACTCAGGGTCTCTTCACGGATCACTGAAACCGCCTTCTCGGAGGCCTCCAGGGTGACTAAAAGAGAGGGTGGGTGTTCTGTGTTCTCCGGCCGGTGTGTTCCTCTTCATGTCCAACCGCTTGTGTCTGTGCCCGCTAGGGTCTCGGGGGTTTTTATAGGCACAGGATGGGGGCGTGGCGGGCCAGGGTGGTCTTGGGAAACGCAACATTTGGGCGCGGAGGAAGAAGTGCTCCTCCTCACCTAGGTCCATGGGCACAGGCCCGGGGGTGGAGTCTTGCTCCCCTCCCGTATCAGTACCACGGTTAGTGCTCTGCTTTATGGCCGCAGCAATCTCAGACACTTCCGAAGCGTGTTTTTTTTCTTGTTCCTTTTCGGGCGCCAGCTTTCAAACCAGACCAAAGGTGTGTGTTTTTCCCCGATTTTCTCCCAGCCTTCTTTCCTTTTCGCCTCTACTCAAGGCTGTGTCCAAAATTAAGCTCTCAGGAGGAGAAGGCCTCCAGCTGCCTCAAGGAAGGGCATTTCTCGCAGTGCAAAGTGCGGAAGAGGGGAGCCATACCGACTGAAGTATTAACCAGAGTCGGTTTGCACAGAGGCGGCAATGGATAGAATTTCAGAATTGAGGCGGAAAGACAGGCCAGCCCTGCGAAAGATGGATTGGAGAGAGGTGAGAATCTAGTTCAAAAGCCGGGAGAAGGAACAGGACATTAGCACAATAGTCTAGGCAGAGAGCTGGACCACCTGTAATACGGCAAGGGGGTTGGTTGAGACTTCTTTTATTTAATTATTCGAAACGTATCTATTGAGCTATTTATTAGTCCCTGGGTACTGTGGGTGTTCCTGCGTATTCAACCACCTTGTCGACGCTGCAGGATGCGGCCCCATTACCCAGGACCCAAAGAACTTCCAAAAATGAATCCCGAGGAACAGCTGTTTCTCTACTGGAGAAGTGGGCAGCCAGGCGGAAACACGCAGGGAAATAGTTCTCTTTGGGACAGAAGGCATCAACCTCGTAAGACCCAGCGATCAGCAGAGCTCCCGGAGAGTGTTTCTTAATCTAAAGGTCATGAGTCGGGCTTCAAAGTTGTCTTGTCGTGCGTAAAATACCAATGGACTTATACCTGTTTCATCGAGAAGGAATACAATGCGAACACAAAGACTGTAATGGAACGTATTTCTCTAAAGTGTCCTTTTCAGATAGAAATACGAGAGCGTTTTCCTGAGTTTTCTAAAAATGGGGTGGGGTAGGGATCAAATACTCACTTTTGGGAAACATGGGCGAATACAGTGGGAATCGTGCTGGAAGTTACGAGCAGGGGAGCATGGGTGGGGACTTATATTGGCCTTGACGGCCCGTGGAAAGAAACTGGCGGTAATTCCTTCCGTTTTCCGTCAATTTCTTCACGGGTTGCTCAGAAGCTACGGAAGCAAAGTAGAAAGGAGTGAGAAGGGCAGGCCAAAGTACCGGCGGAAGGTGATGGCGTTGCGTTTAAAAGGGTGGTCACTGAAACCCCTTGTCATGAAACACTGAAGCAGGTGACATTTGAACTTTCCTTCCTCAGAATTGTATTTTAATTGAAATGTCAGGGTTCGGAGAAATTTGCCGAGGATCGTAAACAAGTTAGCAAAGATCGCAGGTTCTTTCCAGTTCCGAGAAGTTCAGAAAAGTTTCTTTGGTGATTGGAATAACGTTCGCCTTTAAACTTCTCAAGAGATTTAGGGTGAGTTTTAAAAAGTGGGGCCGGTTAGCTCAGTTGGTTAGAGCGTGGTGCTAATAACGCCAAGGCCGCGGGTTCGATCCCCGTACCGGCCACACGTGACCTTTTAATGTTCATCTTACAGTAACAGTTGTGTGCAGTGATATCAAAAGTCACGGGAGAACAAGAAAAGAAATGTATATGTATTCAGTAATCTACACAGACTTTTAATGCTTGTTTCACAGTAACCACTGTGTGCAGTGATACAGACAGTCACAAGAGAACACGAAAGTAAATGTATTTGTACCCAGTAATCTTGATGGGACATAGTTCGCTGAATCGTACGGTTGCGTTTGCAGTTCAGTGTTCCTGCAAGAGCAAGATGACGAAGAGAGCTAAGATTCCAGAAAGAAATTGAAATCCGGGAGGAACGTGAAAAACAGACGGAAATAAGGACCTGGGCTTTTCATCCTTTTACGATTTCCAAAGTGTACAAATCTTTCTCTGTCGTGACTAACTCCTGATATGGGCTTTCCTAACTGTGCATCTGCTTACTTCCCGCAGACCTGTCCTTGGCTTGTGCAGGGTAAGTAAAGCCTCTCAAGAACTCCCATTTTTCATTTCTATTTCCTCTCTTTTAGCTTCCCTCACTCAACTCTAGAGATACTGGACTTAAGGAAATGTCCCCATAGAACGCTGAGCCTTTCGCCTCCTCTTTGCTCGTCTCACGGCTTTGTTAGACACGAAACCATCTTCTGGAAAATGTCTTCCCTGACACCTCTCCTACTTTTCTGAGTTTGGGTTGCTTTCCTCCTAGCACTCACGGAGATCCAGGTACGCATTTGTTTTAGCGGCATTCACCATGTTGGGATTGTCTGTTGCTTGGCCATCTTCTCCATGAGATCATAAGCTTCTTGGGGGTAGGATGCTTACTGCTAAATACTTTCAAAAGTCTGCATGAGCCAATGAACAGTGAAGGATAGGTGTGCAGGCATGATGGAAAGAGTGTCTTGTGGTCCAAATGGGCTTCACGGGTCTGTAGAATCCATGCTGTCGCAACATAGTGCATTTTGGTCAGACGAACAATAGGCTACACTATATGGTGATTGGCTCCATTTCACTGAACGCACCTCTAAGGCTCTGAGTGGCTCTATATGCCCCCAGGACTGGATAGTGGTAAACGACAGAGCATGCGCAATAGATCCAAAGTCAGGCAAGGTCTGAAATGTTTAACTTTGCTGAGGCTGAGAGACAGGAATGAACCCTCTTCCGCGATGGGAATTTCTACTCCACTGATCCATAGTCCATAAAACAGTGAGCCAATGCACCTCAAACCTCTATTTTCTATTACATTAATGTGATTGGTTTTGACATTTTCAAAATTCAAGTGATCACAATGATTTAGAACTAATGTTTACAAAACTATAATTTAGGAAATCCTTAGCTGTAAGCAGACGCACCTACACAGAGTAAAGAGAGTGATATGCCCTTTACTTCAGTGTCATTTATAACACTGGGGTAATAATACTTGGGGAAGCTGAAAAACTATATTGACCGACTTACGTAAAAATTAAGAAACATTCAGTATAATTTCTAGCACATAGTGCTGAAAACCTCCTTGTATGTGGAATATTGTTCACCTTTAAGGAAAATGCTTTCAAGGTCTGAGGAGAGATAGTAACGCATTTCTGTTGCTACTGGCTGTTTTGCTCATTTAGTTGTAGCAACAAGCTTCTGTGA
Organism: Pan paniscus; assembly: GCF_029289425.2. Lineage (NCBI taxonomy): Eukaryota > Metazoa > Chordata > Mammalia > Primates > Hominidae > Pan > Pan paniscus. The sequence goes on from NC_073254.2 coordinate 72,544,992, forward strand.
ACATAAAAATGAAATAACGCTTAAAAAAATAAAATAGATGGTGGAGGAACACCATAGGGATGCAAAGTAAGGTGTGATTTTCTAGGCAAAAATTGAGTTGTACAAAATAATGTAGTAAAGGATTTGTGCCTGATTCTTTTTTGTATTCCCTTTGAAGCTTATTTAGCTTATATTCCAAGGCCTCAATTGTCATCCTTCTCCCAACAAGACTGTTTCTCTGTACCACGAACATTCTGGTCAGATTCTCTGCTTAAGCATCTTGACCTCTTGAGCACTCATCTTTGTACTGAGACCCCGATATATGCCCAAATGATGCCCTTCCATAGGAGGGTTTCTTGTTTTGCCCAAAGAGCAATCAATTTTTCAAGCAATTTAGGGCTCTTTCCTCACTCGGGGTCTATGTGAAACCTTAGAGGGAAGCCTGTTCTTTCCAGGAAGAGAATCCCGGTGGGTTCTAACCTCAACCTGTAAATCCACTAAGCAAGCTCCTACTGAACACCTATGATGCAAGCTCAATCCAAGAGGCCAGCACTCCGTAAGGGGAAGGCAACCAAAGCAATAGGTAATGCTTACTGAGCAGTTCTTATTGATCAGATCCCTCTCTAGGTGCTGGGATCCAGCCAGAGAATCCCACAGTCCTCATTTCCCACGTGAAGAAAGATGATTGAAGGAAGGAGCAGGAGTGGGGAGTGGGGAGGGGGTGGAGGGTGGGTAAAGGATGTCTTCAAGGTGACAACTTCTCAGATTCCGCTCCTAAAAGCTTCTGAATGGGCCATCTCCACACTCCCAAGTCCCTTACTGCCTATGGATTCCTTCCCAGTAGACGTTGTCACATAACATCTTGTGTATTTTTCTTGTTTGCTTCTGATCTGTTTCTCCTCACCCCTATCAACTAGAAAGTAGCTTCGCAAAGGTGAAGAATATATGCGTTTTTTCACTGTTGAATGGCTGTACCCCGAACAGTCTCTTAACAAGATACGTGCTCGAGAAATACATGTAGGATAAAAGAATAAATGACTTCACCCACTCACCTCATAATTACAATTGGGTAACCTTGAGAGCAGAAAGCTCGACAAAAAATGTCCCGTTTCTTCCATCAGCTAGTGAGAAAGACCAATTATATGATATAGCTTGCAGTTTCTTCTGTAATCTATATCCCTTTACCACTCATTTTACTCAAACCACTGACAAGCCAAAAAACAAACAAACAAACAACAACAACAAAAAACCCAAAAAACCTAAATCACTTTTCCATTCTAAGCTAATGTTGAGTCAGTCTTCAAATTGTTATCTCATAGCATTTGCATTTCATTATTTAGTGCACCCATTTTGTTTCCCTCAACTGAAATAGCAGCAAAAACTGTATCCTCTCTGATGTTCAAACTCAAAACCTTTAGATTATGAGATTGATGTGTGGCCTGCTGCAGAAAGAGGGCAGTTCTCACCCAAGAGTTGACATCCCACGTGCTATTTTCCCCAGCACTGCTGCTTTATCAGTTCCTAACTTTCAAAGAACACAATCAATGGTGCTTGGAAATCACTCTTTATCAGCCAATCCTGCACCCAAAGAATTTTATCCTCAGGACAGGTGGAATCTACCCATTTCTAGTATTCATCTAACAAGACGACCATCTTGAGGCAAGAGGCCAAGAACGATTGTACCTGTTTTGCTGACTTTTTCCCTCTTGTGGCCCAGTGATCTGACTTCTCCCTCCTTCAGAGATCTTAATCGCTCTTACACCTCCTGTGGTGTCCTTTTTTGAAAAGACACACAGGACATGTTCAGTCCATAATAGTTCACTGCCTGACCAACTGAATGAATGAAGGAATGAAAAAATAGACTTTAAAGGTGTCTCCTGTCCATACTACTGTGTCTTACTCTCTATCTCCACTTGCATCTACACGACTGGAGACAATCCTGCTACAAAAAGTGTAAAGCAAATCTTGTATGCCATTAATTATACTAAGAGATTTATTGAATTTACTTCATGTAGTCCAATAGAGTTTCACCAACAAAACTATGTGTCCTAATCTGGACTTTCTAGAAGTAATGGAACCTCAGATAAGTTTTGTTTCCAAGGTGCCAGAGCTGCTAAGTGTCAAAGCTTGAACTGAGATGTTTTAGATTTTAAAACGTGATTCTTTCTCTGCTCCAGTTCACAATCTTACTCCCTACTCCTCTCCACAGCACCCCATTCATTCACACACCAAATATCTCATTCCCCAAATCCCCTTCACTTACCTTTTGGGCTTTGTTTCCAAGTCAACTTTTGACACATTTTTCTCCTTCAAACACCACATCCAGTGATTTGTCAAATAGTAAACATTATTCCTGCACAACATTTTTGAACCTGTCAATTCCTTTCCAATGATTCAGTACACATTCACAGGGAAGATGCTCTGTGCCAGACACTGTAGTAAGTTCAGGAGATTCTAAAGATTCAAGCAGCCCAGACCTCAAGAGAAGGCAGGACAAATATGGAGAAGGGAAGATCCACGTCCAGTTTTATGATTTCAGTCTCCGTGTCATGTCATTTACAGCTAAATAACCCTTTCAAAAATGTCAGTTTCAATATATCACTCTTTTGCACTCTGAACATTCCTGATTTCCTAGTTATAGCATGATCTTGCTTTTCTTTTATTTTTTTTCTCTTCTTTCTACCCAAATTGCGATTTTGCTGTAGAAAGTTGATTGATTAGATCCATTGCTGTATGGATGTTGTTCAGGTCTCAAATGTGTTTACTGATTTATTGTCTACTGGATCTATCAGTTACTGAGAGGGGACTGTTAACGTCTGCAAATGTAATTGGATTTTTTCTATTTTTATCTGGATTATCCAATTTTGCTTACGAGTTTTGAAGCCCTGTGTCCTTATATGCATTTGGGACATTATTTCTCTGGTGTGTTGACACCTCTAATTATGTAACAGCCCCCTTTATCCCTGGAAGTTTTCTACAATTTAAAATCTGGTTTGTCTGATTTGAATATATCCACCACAGCTTTCTTTGAGTAATGCCTAAATGACATATCTTTTCTCATTCTTTACTTTCAATATGCTATATAACTTTTAATCTCACATATAAGTATATTACTAGTGACTTTCCTGTAGTCAGCATATTCATTTATAATACATTCTGACAATTTCTGGTTTTCAATTCATTGTTTTAGATCATTTACATTTAATGTTTTTATAGATAAGTTTTTAGGTAGATCTATTGTTTTTCTTTCTGAGATGGAGTCTTGCTCTTGTCACCCAGGCTGGAGTGCCATGGTGGAATCTCCCCTCACTACAACCTCTGCCTCCCAGGTTCAAGTGATTCTCCTGTCTCAGCCCCCCAAGTAGCTGGGATTACAGGCACCCGGCTTCATGCCTGGCTAATTTTTTGTATTTTTAGTAGAGACAGGGTTTCACCATGCTGGCCAGGCTGGTCTCAAACTCCTGACATCAGGTGATCCAGCCACCTCGGCCTCCCAAAGTGCTGGGATTACAGGCGTGAGACGCCGTGCCCAGCCGATAGATCTACTTTTTAATAATTTATTAATCATTTGTTCCCCTTGTCTTAAATCTTCTATGTTCTTCTTCCTAGTTTATTTTGGTTTATTTAAATCTGGTTCCTAAGTGGTCTAGGGATCACCATATACATATATAACCTTTCACAGTATACGTAGAATCAATATTTTACCATTCAAGTTGAATATAGAAACTTCGTCAGCAGTTAGGCCCTTTACCTTTACCCTTTTATGTTATGTATGTAGCACATCTAGATACAATGACAACTGCATCAGATAAAGTTACAATTTTTGCTTTCAATCATGAAACATACCTTAAGGAACTCAAGAGAAGAATAATAGTCTGTAATGTCTACCCAGACATTTTCTATTTCGGCTTTCGTTCCTTCACTGATGGTGTCCTGTCTCCTTCTGGTATCATTTTTCTCATCTTAAATCTTTGCTAATTCTTGTCCAGCAGTTCTACCAGCAATGAATTCTCTCAGTTTACCTTCCTGTGAGAATGTATTTATTTACTTTTAGTCTGAAAGATATTTTTGCTCTACATAGCATTCTGGGTTGACAGGTCTTTTCTTTTGGTATTTAGTAAATGTTTCCTTGGGCCCCTATGGTTTCTGATGAGAAGTCCACAGTCATTCAAGTGGCAATTTCCCTTTTATTTTCATTTGGCTGCCTTCAAGATTTTTATGGTTTTCCTTAGTTTTCAGCAGTTTGATTATGATGTGTCCGGGTATGGATTTCTTTGGGTTTAACCTACTTGACATTTATTGAACTTCTAAAGTGTTTTGACAAATTTGATATGTTTTCAGCCATTAATTCTTCGGAGTTTTCTTTCTGGAGGACCTTTTTCTCTTCTTCCTGCAGGATTACAATGATGTGTTAGATTTTTCTTATTTTTCTGTTTGTCCCGGAGGCTCTGTTCATTTGCAAAAGCACTCCTTTTTCTCTATTGTTCAGGTTAGGTTGGTATTTTTGTTGTGTTTTCAAGTTCATTGACTTTATTCTGAGTGTCTCAATTTTGTTATTGAAATAACCCATTGAAGCTTTTTTTCTCCTAATAGTTTTGATGAATACATTTTTTAATTTTTAAGTTTAAAATCAGTGTTTAGAGCTTCCAGATACTTGCTAAGACTTCCCAATTTTCCATTCACTTCAAGAGTGTTATCCTTTCATTCATGGAGCATTGTTGTAATAACTGTTTAAAAGTATGTGTCAGATGATTGTAACATCTGTGTCTTCTCAGTATTGTTATTCGAGGATTCTCTTTGCCAAGTGAATTAAGATTGTCCTGGTTCTTCATATGCTGAATATTTTGGGGTTGTACTTTGCATTATGTGATGAGACACTGTGTCTTGTTGAAATCTTAATGATAATATTGCTATTTTTGTTTTTGCAGGCACGTGATTGCCTTGTGTTCAAGTTCCAATAACCAGCCAGCCTTGTGTGTTGTAGTTTCAAAGTCGATTCTATTTTCAAAGCCTTAACACTGCTATTCAGAGACTCTGGAGTATGTGCAACCCAGTGGCCAGTGAGGACTGGAAAGTAGGCTATCACTTAGTTCGATTCTCAGGCTCTTTTTAGATAAGTTGTCTTTGATCAGAGCCACTTATTCACAGCTCACAGGCGCATCCAGGAGTTCACATACAACTTGACAGGTTTGCTCTCCACAGTGTCTTTCCTGGTTACTTGGCAACTCCTAGTTTCCGTCTCCCGATCAGAAAGCTGGGGCTGTATTTACCTGAGTGGCTCTGCCCTGCGCTTTCCGTAATTATGCTGCATTTAGGACCAAGCTGCAGGAGGAAACAGGGAGAATAAGTGCAACTGGATATGTCCCTTTGTATCACAGCTCCTCAAAGAAACAGAAAACTAATTACACATCGATAGATCTATACTATACCACATACCAGTAGAATCTTAGTCAAGCCCGTATTGGTGCTGCCCTTACATAATGAGCCAAAGAAGTGTCCAGGCTGCTACTGAGATCAGTGTCTAACCTACTGTTTTCTGAGATCAGTGTCTAACACATATTTTTTTCCACTGTAACCTGGAGACCTGAGGTCCGACTAGTGAAACCTGGAGAATGTGGGCATCAATCCCACTACCTCTCACATGCTAAGCGAGCACTCCACCACTTGAGCTACTTCTTCATCTCACAGCATCTTTTTTCATCCTTAGTGGGCAGTCTAGAACACACGCGACTTCAAGGCCTTCACCGCGAAAGCAGGGCTCCACTAAGAGCAGATCTTCTCATTGATGGCCCAGGGCAAGAGTGCAGTGGGTACTTATTCTCTGTGAGGAGGGAGGAGAAAAGGGAACAAGGAGAAAGTCACAAAGGGAAAACTCTGGTGTTGCCAAAATGTCAAGTTTCACATATTCCGAGACGGAAAATGACATGTCCCACAGAAGGACCCTGCCCAGCTAATGTGTCACAGATATCTCAGGATGCTTAAATGATTTTTTTAAAAGAAAAGAGATGGCATTGTCACTTGTTTCTTGTAGCTGAGGCTGTGGGATGATGCAGATTTCTGGAAGGCAAAGAGCTCCTGCTTTTTCCACACCCAGGGACTTTCAGGAATGAGGCCAGGGTGCTGAGCACTACACCAGGAAATCCCTGGAGAGTGTTTTTCTTACTTACATCTGAGACATGTGTTGTCTTCTTGCTAAGGTGTGTCATGTAAAAGTTACATATCCAACTGCATGGCAGAACAATAATAACAAAAAAATGCAGATAAGAGGCATAAAGAATAAGAGACAAAGATCATATCAGAGTGAAAGAATAAAGAAAACACATTCAGCAATGCAGAGAAAGAGTGGACGTAGGGTGGAGAAAACCTAGGGTAGGTATAGGGTGGAATGTTTGTAGGAATTCCTGTGTAAAGAAATATGCCTGTTCAATTTAAGTGGCGTGTGTGTGTGTGTGTGTGTGTAAAATATACACGGAGGGAAGTAGTGATTGAAAAGCCTGGATGCTTGGAGATATGTTGGGAGAATATTATAAAAGCTAAAGACTCATTGAAAAAATTCCAGGTAGAAAAGCAGCATTTTAGGGAAAAGTTTTTAGTTTTAAATGTCAAAGAACTTGAAAATGGAAAAACTGGATCTGGGGAGAAAGAGAAAGAAGTCATAAAGATATTAAAGGATTGAGATTTATCCACATTGACTGTGTCAGTTCCTGAGGTGAACAGCATGAGTCTTTCTGCAGCTTCAATCCCCTTCACACTTCATGGTGAAGAAAACATCCTCCATGAACATCATAGCATGGATAAAGAAGGAGGTGAGTGAAACAGAAGAAAAAGATTCTGCAGAGTTTATGCAGGAAGGATCTACAGTATTTGTCAAGACATTGGGTGGAGAGATTTGAGGGAAAGGAGACAAAGGCACTGGCAAGTCTTGAGCCCGGTGTGGCAGACACAGAAGAGATTTTGAATTCATATCTGATCGATGCAAGAATAAATCCACTCATTTATCTGTATTTGGTAAATGAATGAATGTTACATGAGTGAGCTGGTGTGAAGAAAACAGATGATGAGACTATGTGCTAGACTAAAGCAAGAGCTTGTGATTTTTTCATTGAGAAAGAAGTCTGCTTTTCATATCTGGTTTCCCTCTTTAAAGTTATGTGATCTAAGGAAAATGGTTTAACTGCTCTGAGCTTCAGTGTCATCTGTAACACTAGGGTAATAATACTGGGGGAAGCTGAAAAACTATATCGACCAACTTACATAAAAATTAATAAATAGTCAGTATAGTTTCTAGCACATAGAGCTGAAAAATTCTTGAACGTGGAGTATTGTTCACCTTTAAGGAAAATGTTCTGAAGGTCTAAGGAGAGAGATCAGTGCAGTTTTGTTGCCATTGGCTGATTTGCTCATTTGTTTTGTAGCAATGAGCTTCTGTGATGATAAAAATGAAATAAAGTTTAAAAAGTAAAATAGATGGTGGAGAAACACAATAGGGATGCATAGTAAGGTAGGATTTTCTAGGCAAAATGGATTTGTACAAAAGAATGTAGTAGTAAAGGATTTGTGCCTGATTCTTGTTGTATTATTTTTGAATCTCATTTAGCCTGTATTCTAATTCCCCAATTGTTGTGATCCTTCTCCCAACAAGATTATTTCTTTGCACCGTGAACATTCTGGTGAGATTCTCTGCTTAACCGTCTTGACCACGTGAGCACTCATCTTTGTACTGAGACCCTGATATATGCCCAAATGATGCCCTTCCATAGTGGCGCTTCTTGCTTCGCCCAAAGAGCATTCAATTTTTCAAGCCATTTAGGGGTCTTTCCTCACCCGGGGTCTATATGAAACCTTAGAGGGAAGCCTGTTCTCTCCAGGAAGAGAATCCTGGTGAGTTCTAACCTCAACCTGTAAATCCACTAAGCAAGTTCCTACTGAACACGTATGATGCAAGCTCAATCCAAGAGGCCAGGAAGAAGGCAACCAAAGCAGTAGGTAATGCTTACTGAGCAGTTCCTATTGCCCAGATCCATCTCTAGGTGCTGAGATCCAGCCAGAGAATCCTAGAGTCCTCATTTCCCATGTAAAGAAAGACTATTGGAAGAAAGGGAAGCTAAATGATATCTTCAAGGTGACAACTTCCCTGATTCTTCTCCTGAAAAGTGAATGTGTCACCTCCACACTGCCGAGTCCTTTACTGCCTAATGACTCCCTCCCAGTAGATAACATCACATGACTTCTTGTTTATTTTTCTTTTTTGCTTCTGTCTCTTTCTCCCCACTCCCCCAACATTGACGTAGTATCACAAAGGTGAGAATATCTGTATTTTATTCACTGCGAATTGCTATACCCAAAACAGTCTCTTAACAAGATATGTGTTGAGAACTATCTGTTGGACGATTAAAAGAATAAAAGACTTTACCCACCCCACCCCATAATTATGTTTGGATGACCTTCAGAGCAGGCAATTGGAAGAGAAATTTCCCCTGCCTCCCCTATCAGCTAGAGAGGTAGACATATGACATAGCTTGCAGTTTCTGGTGTAATTTATGTGCCTTCACCACGCCTTGTACTCAAGCGACTGAGAAGCCAAAAGAAGGAAAAAATAAATAAAGACAGACAGAGAAAGGAAAGGAAAGAAGGAAGGAAGGAAGGAAGAAAAGAACGAAGGAAAGAAGGAAAAAGGAAGGAAGGAATGAAGGAAGGAAGGAAGAAAGAAAGAAAGAAAGAGAAAGAAAAGAAAAGAAAACTCACTTTTAAAATTTAAGCTAATATTTGGTATGTCTTGAAATCATTATCTCATAGCATTTGTGTTCCATTATTTATCACACCTATTTCATTTCTCTTAATGGAAATAGCGGCATAAGCTGTGCCTTGTCTCATGGTCAAACTCAGGACCTTCAGAATATGAGATTGACAGGTGGCCTGCTGCTCTAAGAGAGCAACTGTTCCTAAGAGGTGACATCCAGATTATTAAATCTCATTGCCCACGCACTGCTGCTTTATCAATTCCTAGCTTTTAAAAACACAATCAATGCTACTTGGAAATCACTCCTTATCAGTCAATGCTGCACTGGAAGAATTCCCCACTCAGGACAGGTGGAGTCCACCCGTTTCCAGTATTCACATAATTATAGGACCTTCTGGCTTGAGGGACCAGACACAATTGTACCTGTCTTGCTACTTTTTTTCCTCTTGTGGCCCAGTCATCTAGCTTTTCCCTTCTTCAGAGATCTTAGTCACTCTTCCTTTCCGTAGTCTCCTTTGTTGATAAGAAACAGAGGTAGTGCTCAATTCATGATAGTTCATTGAGTGACCAACTGAATGAAGGAAGGAAGAAATAGCCTTCCAAGGTGTCTGCCATTCATACTACTCTTACTGTGTATCTACACTTGCATCTCTATGACTGGAGACATTCACTCAACAAAAAATACAAACTAAACTTTTAACCATATCCTCCCCGTTTTTCCTCATATTTTTGTGCCATGAATTATACTAGGAGACTTAGGGAGTTTACTTGATGTAGTCTGATTGACTTTTGCCAACAAAATTATGCCTTAGTATGCACTTTTTAGAAGTAATAGAGAATCAGATAGGCTAAGTGCGTTTTTGTTGCTGTTGTTTGTTGTTTGTTTGTTCTGTGAGACGGAGTCTTGCTCTGTCTCCCAGTCTGGAGTGCAGTGGCCCGATCTGGGCTCACTGCAAGCTCCGTCTGCCAGGTTCAGGCCATTCTCCTGCCTCAGCCTCCCGAGTAGCTGGGACTACAGGCACCCGCCACCATGCCCGACTAATTTTTTTGTATTTTTTCAGTAGAGACGGGGTTTCACCGTGTTAGCCAGAATGGTCTCTATCTCTTGACCTCCTGATCCGCCCGCCTTGGCCTCCCAAAGTGCTGGGATTACAGGCGTGAGCCACCGTGCCCGGTCAAGTGTTTTTTTTTTTTTTTTTTTTTTTTTTTTTTTAAGGTGCCAAAGCTGCTAAGTGGGAAAGCCCGAATTGAGAAGCAGATATTTTTAGATTTTGCATGTGATATTTTTCCCTCTGCTCCAGCTCACGGTTATTCTGCCCATTCTTTTGCACTTTAGCTCATTCACTCATACACCAAATATCTAATTCCAGACCTCCTCTTTACTTACCTTTTGGGCTTAACTTTTTAAAAAATTTTTTTAAAAACTTTTTTTGAGTTGGAGTCTCACTCTGTTGCCCAGGCTGCAGTGTAGTGGCACAATCTTGGCTCACTGCAACCTCTGCCTCCTGGGTTCAAGTGATTCTTCTGCCTCAGCCTCCCGAGTAGCTAGGACTACAGGTACCCCGCTAATTTTTGAATTTTTAGTAGAGACGGGGTTCCACCACATTGGCCAGGCTGGTCTCAAACTCCTGACCTCAGGTGATCCGCCTGCCTTGGTCTCCCAAAGTGCTGGGATTACAGGTGCGAGCCACTGTGCCCGGCCTGGGCTTAACTTTCATCTTTTATTTTATTTCATTTCATTTCATTTCATTTTAAGACAAGGTGTCACTTTACTGCCAGGGCACTGGTGTGATCTCTGTTCACTGCAACCTCCGCCTCCCGGGTTCCAGTGATGCTCCCACCTCAGCCTCCTGAGTAGCTGGAACTACAGATGCATACCACCACGCCCGGCTAATTTTTGTTTTTTTTTTGTAGAGACAGGATTTCACTGGGTTGCCCAGGCTGGTCTCAAAGTCCTGGCGTCAAGGGATCTGCCCACCTCGGCCTCCCAAAGTGCTGGGATTACAGAAATGAGCCACCACGTCTGGCCTTGGGCTTACCTTTCAAGTCTACTTTGATTCATTGTCTTCCATCAAACACCACATTCAATGATTTGCCAAATAATGAACATTATTCTTGCACAACTCTTTTGAATCTATCAATTACTTTCCACTCATTTAGTACATATTCACTGGGGAGATGCTCTGTGCCAGACACTGTAGTAGGATCAGGTAATTCAGAGGAAGTATAGACACCCTAGACCTCAAAAGAAGACAAGATAAATATAGATGAGGGAAGATCCACCTCCAGATTCACCATTTTCAGTCTTTCTGTCATTTCCAGCTAAATAATGCCTTCAAAACTCTTTCAAAATAACTAAGTCACTATTTCAAACTCTTTCAATAATAGCACCCTTCTATATGATGGACCACTCTTAATTTCCTGGTTATAACATGATCTTACTTTTCTTTTAATTTTTGTCTTTGCTTTCTGGCTAAATTTTTATTTTGCGTTATGAAGTTGATCAGATCCATTGGTGGATGGTGTGGTTCAGTTCTCCAATATGTTGGCTGATTTGTTGTCTACTAAGTCTACCAATGACTGAGAGAGGAGTTTTAGTGTCTTCAACTAAAATTGGATATTTCTATTTTTACCTGGCTTATCTAATTTTGTTTATGAGTTTTGAAAATCTGTGTCCTCATATACATTTGGAACAGTATTCCCTGGAGAATGGACAATCGTAATTATTTAGCAGCCTTCATTATTCCTGAAAAGTTTCTCTGCTTTCAAATCTACTTTGTCTGATTTTAATGTATACAGCACAGCTGTCTTTGATTAATGCTTGCATGAGGTATCTTTCCCACTCTTTTCCTTCAATCTGCTATATAACTTTTATTCTGATATATAAGTGTATTGCAGGTGGCTTTCTTACAGTCAGCATATTTACTTTTAATACATTCTGATGATCTCTAGTTTTTAATTAAGGATTTAGATCATTTACATATAATGTTAATATAGATAAGTTTTTAGATAGATCTATTTAATAATGTATTAACCTTTGTTCCCTTTGTTTTAATTCTTCTATGTTCCTCTGTCTATCTTGTTTTGGTTTATTTCAATCTGGTTAGTAAGTGGTCTAGGGATTACCATATACATATATAACTTTTCACAGTATACTTAGAATCAATATTTTACCATTCAAGTTGAATATAGAAACTTCATCAAGAGTTAGGCCCATTACACTTACCCTTTTATCTTATCTATGTAGTACATCTCGATACGATGACAACTGCTTCTGATAAAGTTACAATTTTGGCTTTCAATCATCAAACATACCTTAAGGAACTCAAGAGAAGAAGAACAGTCTGTTATGTCTACCCAGACATTTTCTATTTCTGCTTTCGTGCCTTCATTGACGATGTTCTAAGTTTCCTTCTGGTATCACTTTTCTTATCTCAAATCTTTGCTAATTCTTTTCCAGCATTCTTGCTAAGAATGAGAATGTATTGACTTACCTTCCAATGAGAATGCATTTATTTGCCTTTATGTCTGAAAGATACTTTTGCTCCACATAGCATTCTGGGTTGATAGGTCTTTTTCTTTTGTTACTTACTGAATATTATGACATTTTTTTCTGGCCGCTATGGTTCCTGATGAGAAATCTACACTCATTCATATGGTAGTTTCTTTTTCATTTTCCTTTGACTGCTTTCAAGATTGTTTTGTACTTTCGTCGTTTTCAGCAGTTTGATTATGATATGTCTTGAAATGGGTTGGGTTTCTTTGGGTTTATCCTGCTTGACCTTTGCTGAACTTTAAAAACCTGGTTTATATCTTTTGACAAATTTGATACATTTTCAGCCATTAATTCTTCAAAGTTTTATCCCACAAAGACCTCTTTGTCCTCTTCTTTTCAGATTACAATAATGTGAATGTTAGATTTGCTATTTTTTAATTTGTCCCTGAGCCTCTGTTCATTTACAGAAATACTCCTTTCTCTCTATAGCTCAGATTATGTAGGTATTCTTGTTCTGTTTTCAAGTTCGTTGACTTTTTCTTAGTCATCTGCATTCTGTTATTGAGATCATCCAGTTAAGCTTTTTATTTCCCCTAAGAGTTTTGGTTAATACATTTTTTTAAATTCTTAAGCTTAAAATTGGTGTTTATATATTCCAGATATTTGCTGAGACTTTCCAACTTTCCATTCACTTCACGAATGTTATCCCCTAATTCTAGGAGCATTGTTATCATAACTGCTCTACTGTATGCGTCAGATGATTTTGACATCTGTGTCCTCTCAGTATTGTTATTCGAGGAGTCTCTTTGCCATGTGAATGAAGATCTCCCTGTTTTTTTCATAATGCCGAAGATTTTGGGGCTTGTAACCTGGACTTCTTTGGATTATGTGATGAGACACTGTGTTTTGTTGAAATCTTGAGAATAATATTGCTATTTTTGTTTTTGCAGGCACAAAATTGCCTTGTATTCAAGTTCCAAGTACCAACCAGCCTTCCACGTGTTGTTGTTTCAAAGATAACTCTATTTGCAAAGCCTTTACGCTACTGTTCAGAGATTTCCGGAGTGTGTGCAACTTCAGTGAGGACTGGAAAGTGGGCCATTGCGCAGTTCAGCTCTCAGGCTCTTTGTAGGTAAGTTGTTTGGGATTAGAGCCACTTATTCACAGCTGGCAGGTGTGTCCGCAAGCTCATGAACAACTTTATGGGTTTGCTTTCTACAGTATCTGTCCAGGCACATTCTAGTTACTTGACACATCCTGGTTTCAGTCCCCTGAGCAGAAAGCCGAGGCTGTGTTTACCCAGGTGGCTCTGCCCTGCACCTTTCACGATTGTCTGACGTTTAGGACCAAGCTGCAAGCAGAAACAGGGAGAAAAGAGCAGTTGTACATGTCCCTTGGTTTCACAGCTCCTTGAAGAAACAGCAAATGAATTACACAGTAGATCTACACTATACTGAATGCCAGGAGGGAGCCGTCACCAGCCCTGTATTGTTGCTGCTCCTATGTCTTGAACCAAAGCAGCATCCTGCTCTCAGACACTAACTTGGGTTTGGATACTTGAGTGTTTGGAGACCCAAGGTCCAAATAATAAAGCTTGGAGAATGTGGGCGTCGATCCCACTGCCTCTTGCATGCTAAGCAAGCGCTCTACCGCTTGAGCTAATTCCCCACGTCAGGGGAGCTTTATTGATCCTTAGTGGGTGTCCTGGAACACAGGGGATTTCAGGGCCTTCAGCGGGAAAGCAGGGCTCTACTAAGAGCAGATCTTCTCACTGATGGCCCAGGGCAAGGTGCAGTGGCTACTCATTCTCTGCAAAGAAGGAGGAGAAAGGGAACAAGGAGAAAGTCACAAAGGGAAAACTCGTGCTGCCAAAATGTCAAGTTTAGGGTATTCCGGGACAGAAAAAGGCACATCCCAGCAAAGGAGGACATGTCTAGACCTGCCCAGCTAAAGTGTCAGAGATTTTTTAAAAATGATTAAATGATTAAAAATGATTAAATGATTTTATGTGTGTGTGTGTGTGTGTGTTGTGTGTGTGTGTTTATAAAAGTGGGATGGAATTATCACTTTTCCTTGTAGCTGAGACTGTCTGGGGGTTGTGAGATGGTCCAGATTTCTGGAAGGCAAGAAGCTCCTGCTGTTTTCGTAACTAGGCCATTCCACCAATGAGGCCAGCGTGCTGACCACTCCCCTAGGAAACCCCTGGAGAGTGCTTCTTTCACTTACATCTGAGATATGAGTTGCCTCCTTGCTAAGGTGTGTCATGTACAAGTTACATGTCCAACTATATCTCAGAACAACAACAACAAAATTACAGAGCAGAGCCATAAAGAATAAGAGACAAGATCATATCAGAGTGTAAGAATATGTAAAACACGGTGTAAGAATCAAAATTGAGCTATGCAGAGAAGGAGTGTACATATGGTGGAGAAAACCGGGCTGTTTGTAGGAATTCGTGTGTAAAGAAATAAACCTGTTCAATTTAAGTGGAGTGTGTGTGTGTGTGTGTGTGTGTGTGTGTGAAATACACATGGAGGGAAGCAGTGATTGAAAAGCCTGGCCACTTGGAGATATATTGGGAGAGTTTTATGAAAAATCCCATGACTAACTGAAAATATCCCAGGCAGAATGCTTAAATAATTAAAGCAACATGTTAGAGAAAGGTGTTTAGTTTTGAATGTCAGAGCTTGAACATGAGAAAACAAGAACTGGGGAGAAAGGGAAAGAAGTCATAAAGATATTAAAGGATTGAGGTTTACCCACATTTATCACGTCAGCACCTGAGGTGGACAGCAGAAGTCTTTCTGCAGCGCTAGTGCCCACGACACTTCATGCTGCAAAACACATCCTCCATAAACACTGTAGCATGAATGATGACAGAGGTGAAAGAAAAGGAAGAAAAGATTCTGGTGATGTTGTGCAGGAAGGATCTACTTTATTTGTCAAGACATTGGGTGGAGAGATTTGAGGGAGAGGAGACAAAGACACTGGGAAGTCTTGAGCCTAGAGTGGTAGACACAAAAGAGATTCTGAATTAATAGCCGATTAATGAATCCACTCATTTATTTGTATTTGTTATGTGAATGAATGTTACATGAATGACCGGGTGTGGAGAAAACAGATGGCGAGACTATGTGCTAGGGTAAAGCAAGAGCTCAAGTTTTTTTGTTTTTGTTTTTTAATTTAGACAGAAATCTGCTTTTCATATCTGGTTTTCCTGTTTAAAGCTACGTGATTTGAGGAAAATGGTTTAACTCCTCTGAGCTTTACTGTCATCTACAAAATTTAGATAATGTTACTGAGGGAAGCTGAAAAGTCATATCAACCAACTTATATAAAGAATAATAAACATTCAGTTCCATTTCTAATGCATACTGCTGAAAAGTCCTTGTATGTGGAATATTGTTCACCTTAAGGAATCTGCTCTCAAGAGCTGATGAGGGACTATTTAAGTGCAGTTCTGTTGTCACTGGCTGTTGTGCTCATTTAGTTGGAACCAGCAAGTCTCTGTGAACATAAAAATAAAATAAAGATTGTGGAGGAATAGAATACAAACACATAGTAAGGTGAGATTTGCACAACAGAATATAGTAAAGATTTGTGCCTGATTCTTTTTGCATTCTCTTTGAATCATTTTTAGCCTTTATTCTAAGTCCCCAATTATGGTTATCCTTCTCCCAACAAGATTGTTTCTCTTCACCACGGATATTCTGATGAGGCTCTCTGCTTAACCATCTAGACCTCCTGAACACTCTGTTTGTCCTGATAACCTGATTTATGCTCAAATGATGCTCTTCCACAGCAGGGCTTCCTGCTTTGCCCAAAGAGCATTCAATTTCTGAAGCCATTTAGGGCTGTTTCCTCACCCAGTATCTATGTGAAACCTTAGAGGGAAGCCTATTCTTTCCAAGAAGAGAACCCTGCTGGGTTCTACCCTCAATCTGTAAATCCACTGGGGTAACTGGGATTAGCTCAGATTAGCAACTGGGGTTAGCTCAGCTACTCCAGAGCTTGCTCTCTGGGAACGGATGCTGCTGCTACTTCCCATAAAGGCTGACTAAAAAGAGGTATCTGCAGGCAGGAGAAAGCGCTATGGCAGTTGCTGGAAGATTGCTTCTGACCATTGGCTTTCTCTCTGACCTGATGGGAGAAGGGTGACAAAAATTGGAGACTTGAAAAACAGGCCAAAAAAAAAAAAAAAAAAATCAAAGGAATTTTAAAAGAACCATGCACAAATTCTTAATTAGATTCTTTTATCCAAATCCATTTTGTCTGGAAAATTATACCTTAGTATGTATCTGTATTCTATTCCTCCATAATCTATTTTATTTTATTTTATTATTTTATTTTATTTTAATGTTCACAAGAAGCTGGATGCTAGCTACCAAATGAGCAAATCAGCTACGACAACAGAACTGCACTAAAGTCTCCCATCAGATATTGATATAGTCAAGACCCTCATGAGTGCCTATGATACAAATTCAGTGTGAGAGGCCAGCTTTCCACAGGGAGAAGGCAACCAAAGCAGTAGCTAATACTGAGCAGTTCCTATTGCCCAGATCCATCTCTAGGTGCTGAGATCCAGCCAGAGAATCCCACAGTCCTCATTTTTCATATGAAGAAACATGTGAGGGATTGACAACCCCAGTCCTCATGTATCATCAGTTTTCCAAGGAAGCCAACTAGCCTTCTGGGCAAAAAGCTCTCCTAACCCCCAGTTGCCTTGATAGGTAAAAGTACTCTTATGACAGTGTTAGAAAAACATGGACACAAGTGTTTCAGCAAGATGGCTAGAAGAAGGCAAGACTAAAGTTGTCAAGGTGACAGAGTCCCTGATTGTCCTCCTGAAAGCTGAATGTGCCACCTCCACATTCCCAAACCCTTTACTGCCTACCGATTCCCTCACAGTAGACATCGTCACATCACGTCTTACATATTTTTGATTGTTTCCTGTCTGTTTCTCCCCACTCCTCCCAAGTATGATGTAGTTTTGCAATAGTAGGAATATTTGTGCTGAATAAACTTTCACCCCACTCCTCCCAAGTATGATGTAGTTTCGCAATAGTAGGAATATTTGTGCTGAATACACTTTCACCCCACTCCTCCCAAGTAGGATGTAGTTTCACAGAGGTAGGAATGTTTGCGTTGTATTCACTCTTGACCCCAGTCTCTTAACAAGATATGTGTTGAAGAAATATTTGTTGGATGATTAAAAGAATAAATGACTTCACCCATCCACCCAATAATTAGTGTGAGGTGACCCTGAGAGCGGGAAGTTGGAAGAGAAATTTCTCCTGCTTCCTGTGTCAGCTAGAAAGACCAATTATATGACATAGCTTGCAGTTTCTGGTGTAATCTACTCTTCTGTTTTCACCACTCATTTTACTCAAACCACTGGAAAGTCGAAAAAACAAGAAAACCTAAGTCATGTTTCCATTTTCTACAAATATTGGGTCAGTCTTCAAATCCTTATCTGCTAGAGCATTTGCGTTCCGATATTTAGTGTATCCAACTTCTTTGGCAAAAGCGATGCCCTCTCTGAGGCTTGAACTCAGGACCTTCAGGTTATGAGACTGACGCGCTGCCAGCTGCACTAAGAGGACTTGCAGTTGAGTTTGGGCAACATCCATTTTGTTGAAGTGTATTTCCCACCTACGTTACGGTTTCAGCTTTCAAAAACTACAATCAATCCTACTTGAAAATTACTCTGTATCAATCAACGCTGCACTAGGAAGATTCCATACCCACGACCAGAGGAGTCTACGCCTTTCCAGTATTTCATAGGACCGTCTGGGTTCTGCGTTACCAGGATCAGTTGTACCTGTCTTTTGCTGCTCTTTTTCCCTTTTCCTTCCCTCAGAAACCTTAGTCACTCTTACACTTTCCATGGTCTCCTCTGTTGAAAAGAGACAGGAGGTTCTGAGTTCATGATAGTTCACTGACCACCTGGATAAATGAATGAAGAAATAGCCATCAAACCTGTCTCTTGATCATACTACTGTCTTCCTTCATATCTCCACTTGCATCTACATGACTGAAGACATTGCCGCTACAAAAAAACACAAAATACTTATAATGGCACCCTCTTTGTTTTTTACCCCTTTGTTTTTTCTTGTGTGCTATTAAGTATACTACCAGATTTCTTGCGTTTACGTAGTCCAATTGAATTTCGCTAACAAAACGATGTATCCTAATGTACACTTTCTAGATGTAATGGAGGCTCAGATAATTATTGTTTCTAAGGTGCCAGAGATGCTAGGTGGCAAAGCCTGAACTGACAAGCACATTTATTTTAGATTCCAAAAGGTGAGTCTTTTCTCTGCTCCTGCTCATTATCTCTCTGCCTGTTTTTCTCCACAGTAGTCCATTCATTCATATACCACATATCTAATTCTCAACCTCCTCCTGGGCCTAGATTTCCAAGTCAACTTTCACTCATTGTCCTCCTTCAAACACCACATTCAGTGATTTGCCAAATACTGAACATTATTCTTGCAGGTCTCTTCTGAATCCGTCAGTTCCTTTCTACTCATTCAGTACATATTTGCTGGAGAGATGCTCTGTGCCAGACACTGTAGTAGGCCCAGGAATTTCAGGAGACATTTGGCCAGCCCAGACCTCAAGAAAAAGCAGGATACATATGGACAAGGAAAGATTCACTTACAGATTCGCCCTTATCAGTCTTCCTGCTATTTAAGTAACTGTTTCAGAAATATCAGTTTCAATAATGTCACTTTTCTGCACTCTGACCATTCGTGATTTCCTACTTATAATATGATCTTGCTTTTCTTTGATTTTTTTGGCTCGGCTTTCTACATAAATTGTGATTTTGCTTTATAAAGTCTATTAGATCCATTGGTGGATGCTGTTGTCCTATTCTCTAAAATGTTTGCTGATTTGTTCTCTCCTGAATCTATCAATTACTGAGAGAGGAGTGTTAATGTCTGCAACTGTAATTGGATTTTTCTATTTTCTTTCTGGTTTATCCATTTCGTTCATAAGTTTTGAAGCTCTGTGGCCAGAAACAGACATATTTAGGACAGTTGTGTCCCTTCGGTGAATAGACGCGTTATAATTATATAACATCTGTCTTTCTATCTGAGGGCCTCATCTCGTGTTAGGCAAGTGAGTGAGATAACCTCTATACTACACTGAGGAAACCCTCAGACTTCCTAAATCTAAGATAGATATATCTAAGATGTTCAAGGTATGTATATATCTTAGATTTCTAAGATATATAGGATATATTTATGTTAGATTTATATATATATACACACATACTTATATTCAAGTCTTTTAAAGTTACATCATATAGAACTCACATATTCACATCACATAAGAAAACAGCAAAAATCACAAAAGTATTACAGACAAGAACCATGGGGATTAAAAGATCAGCTTGTAGTAAAGGGATAAATATGAACCTTGAAGGATGCAGATGAGGAAGAATGCACATGAGTTTGAAGGAACAGGCATAGATGTAGGAATTCCTGTGTGAGCAAACACGCCTGTTCACTTGGGATGTGTAGTGCACAAGTGCATGTGTGCCTGCTTGTGTGTGTGCCTGTTTATAAAATGAAAGGAAGTAGTGATTGAAATGCCTGTGCACATGGAGATAATGATTGGGAAAACATTGAGACTTAAGAACCCTTGAAAAAATTCCAGACAGCTTACATAACCAAATTAACATTCAAGAAAAAGGTGTTTAGTGTTGGATGTCAAAGAGCTTGGGAACAGGAAGACTGTAATTGAAGAGAAATGGAAAGAAGTTATAAATAGATTAAAGAATTGAGGTTTATTCACATTTATTCCGTCAGCTTCTGAAGTGAACTGCATGAGTCTTTCCGTAGCTCCAGTGCCCATTATTCTTTGTGGTGCAGACTACGTCCTCCATAAAGGTGGTAGAATGGGCAAGAGAAACATGAGTGAAAGGTAAGAAAAACATTCTGGAGAGGCTGTGCAGGAAAGATCTATGGTATTTGTCAAGACATTGGTGTAAACATTTGAGGGAGAAGTCTTGAAACTGTGGCACACAAGAGATCCTGAATTAATGTCTGATGAATGGAGCAATAAATCTAGACATTTCTAAGTATTTGTCAAATGAATAGAAGGATGAACAGATGAGCTGGTGTGGAGAAAAACAGATGATGAGACTATGTGCTAAATTAAAGAATGAACAAGAGTTTGTGTTTTCTTATTGTGGTAAAATATACTTAACCCATTTTACATTTAAAATTCTAAGTGTTCAATTTAGTGGCATTAAGTACATTTACAATGTGAGCAACTATCACCACTACCCATTTCCAGAAGTTTCTCAGCATCCCAAACAGCAACTCTGTACCCATTAAACAATAACTCCACATTTCCCTCTCCCCAACAACCTCTATTCTTTCTGTCTACATGAATTTGCCTATTCAAGATGTCTAAAGTAGAATCACAAAACATGTTTTTAAATTGGGAAAAAATAAGCTTTCTGTATTTGGTTTTGCTCCTTACAGCTACATATTCGCAACTCAGGGGTGCACTCGGTGAGTTGACAAACCACTTGTGGGTTTGCTTTCCACACTCTCAGCAGGACTTTCCGGTGACTTGGAACTCCACTTTACAGCGCCCTGACCAGAAAGAAAGCTGGGGTTTTACTCATCCTGCTCTGCCCTGCATTTTCCAGAGCTGTGCTGCATTTTGGCATTTTGGGTCAAGCTGCAGGAAGGAGAGAAAAGGAACAATTGGGTATATCCCACCCTCTTGGGATCTCTTCTTTCCTCTGAATAAAGAGAAAACAACTTAGAAAATGGGTACTGTCCACTGAACGTTTTAGGGGCTATTATTAGCACTGTTTCTTTATGCCCGTAGGTCTTTTACCAGTGAAGCATTCAAGATGGCTGGTACTTCCTCGTTTTCTTCGACAGGTGACTAATGAAGCCGTTCTCCACGTTGTACTGTATGGACATGCGGCCCTAAGTGACAACATCGATCCCACTACCTCTCACATGCTAAGCGAGTACTCTACCACTTGAGCTCATTCGTCGCCCACCGCAAAACTTTCTGCCCTTTCCTTTATTCAGGAGTAGATGTGCGCGACTACCCACCATTTCTTGCGTCTCGGAACAAAGGAAATGTCTGGATTATTAATGGGGAACCAGGACTCGACCTAAGGCGAGTCTACTCAAAAATGGCCAAGGGCAAGGGCATGATGGCTATTCCTCTGCGAGGGAGAGGGGAAAACGTAGCCAGGAGAAAGTGGACACTGGAAAAGTCTGGTGCTGTAAGATTTCACGTTCCAGATTTTCAGGGAGAGAAGCGAGCACGTCCCAGCTGGGGAGCGCCCGCCCAGAGCGGCCTGCTAATTTGGCACAGCTATCCCAGGATGACGATCTTTCTTTTAAAAGAGGCGGGATTATCACTTGTTCCTTGCAGCTCTGGACTCCCGGGAAGAAGCGGCCACTCCCGGTCAGATTCTGGGAGACCAGAGAAACCTGTTGTTTCCGTTGAGTTTCAAATAGAGGACCTTCCAAGTGTTAGGCCAGCGTGGTAACGACTACACCATAGAAACCCTTTGCATCACAGGCTTTTTATATTTTGAGATGAGCATTAAATACTCGTTTTTACAATTTTTTTAGTTGACAAATACAAAATGTATATATTTATGATGTACAACATGATGTTTTCATATATGCATACATTGTGGAATGGTTAACTCGAGCTAATTAACGTATCTATTACTTTGTGTGTGTGATGGGAACACTTAAATCTACTCTTTTAGCAATTATAAAGTACAGAATACACTTATTATTAACTGTAGTCACCATACGGCACAGTAGATCTGACCTTATTCCTCCTGTTTAACTGAAATTTTGTGTCCTTTGACAAACATCTCTCTAATTCCATTCCTACCTCCCATCTCCTCCCCTAGCCCCTGGTAACTACCATTCTACTCTCTGCTTTGATGAGTTTGACTTTTTTAGAGTTCACATTTAAGTGAGATCGTGCAGTATTTGTCTTTCTGCGCCTGGCTTATTTCACTTAACACAATGCCCTCCAGGTTCATCGACATCGAAAATGACAGGATTTCTGTTTTTTAAAAGACTGAATAGTATTTCATTGTGCAGTTGTAATATTTTCTTTATCCATTCATCTGCTGATAGACGCTTAGGTTGATTCAGCTACTTTAGTAGTAATTCTGCAATGAACATGAGAGTGCAGATATCTCTTCAATAGCCCGATTTTTGAACATATACCCAGAAGTGGGATTGCTGGATCATATGATAGTGC
The DNA here is from genome assembly GCF_029289425.2 of Pan paniscus. NCBI lineage: Eukaryota > Metazoa > Chordata > Mammalia > Primates > Hominidae > Pan > Pan paniscus. The sequence goes on from NC_073254.2 coordinate 72,567,479, forward strand.
TCTTTTTAGTTTTTTGAGGAACTGCTGTACAAAACAGCTGCACTAATTTACATTCCTACCAACAACGTACAAGGATTCTCTTTTCTCCACATTCTTGCCAACACCTGTTATCTTTTGCCTTTTTGATAGCAGCCATTTTAACAGGTGTGGTTTTGATTTGCGTGTGCCTGATGACAAATGACATTAAGCAAGTTTTCATATGCCTGTTGGCAATGTGTCTTCTTTTGAGAAATGTCTATTAAGGTCCTTTCTCCATGTTTTAATTGGGTTATTTGTTTTCTTGCTATTGAGTTGAGTTCCTGATGTATTTTTTATATCAACCACTTACAGAAGTATGGTTTGCAAATATTTTCTCCCAATCTATCGGTTGTCTCTTCACTGTTGATTTTTTTTGGTGGGGGGGGGGCTGTGCAGAAGTTCTTTAGTTTCATGTAATCTTATTTATCTATTTTTGTCTTTTTGTTTTTGGGGGGATTCATATCCAAAAAATAATTGCACAGACCAATGTTATGGAGCATTCCCCGTATGTTTTCTTCTAGAAGTTTTAGAGTCTCACATCTTATGTTTGTCTTCAATCAATTTTTAGTTGATTTTTGTATGTGGTATGAGATAAGGTCCTCCTATCATTTTTCTGCATGTAGATATCCAGTTGTCCCAACACCATTTATTGAAGAGACTATCCTTTCCTCATTATGTGTCTAGGCACGTCTGTCAAAAATTAATTGACTATAAATGTGTGGATTTATTTCCGTCCTCTCCATTCTGTTCCACTGGTTTATATGTCTGTTTTTCCACCAGTACTATGCTCTTTTGATTGCTATATATTTGTAGTATATTTTTAAAGTCAGGTAGTATGATGCCTCCAGTTTTGTTTTTGCTCAAGATTGCTTTGGCTATTTGGGGACTTTTGTGATTCCATATGAATTTTAAGGGTTTTTTTTTCTATTTCTGTGAAAAATGTCATTGGGATTTTGATAGAGATTGCACTGAATCTGTAGATCACTTTGGGGGGGTATGGACATTTTAATAATATTAATTCTTCCAATCTATAAACACAGGATATCTTTCCATTTGTGTCTTCCTCAATTTCTTTCATCAGTGTTTAATAGTTTTCAGCATACAGACCTTTCACCTCCTTGGTTAAATTTATTTCTAAGTATTTTTTGTAGCTACTGTAAATGGGATCTTTAAAATTTTTTATTTTGGTTAGGTTGCCATTAGTGTATAGAAATGCTAGCTTCTGTATGTTGATTTTTGTATGTTGTTTTGTATTCTGCAACTGTACTGAAATTGTTTTTTATTTCTAACAGTTTTGATTTTTGGTGAGTTTTTTAGGGTTTTCTATATATAGGATTATGTCATCTACAAACAGGGACAATTTAACTTCTTCCTTTCTAATTTGGATGTCTTTTATTTCTTTCTCTTGCCTAATTGCTCTGGCTAGGACTTCCAGTACTATGTTAAATAGAAGTGGCAAGAGTGGATATCCTTGTCTTATTCCTGATCTTAAAAGGAAAGCTTTCAATTTTTTTCCCACTGAGTATGATGTTAGATGTGGGTTTGTCCTATAAAGGCCTCTATTGTGTTAAGGTACATTCCTTCTATACCTAATTTTTGAGAGTTTTTAAACATGAAGGAATGTTAAATTTTGTCAAATGCTTTCTCTGTATCTATTGAGATGATGAGATGGTTTTTGTCTTTCATTCTGTTAATACGGTGGATCACACATTTACAGATTTGTATAAGTTGAACCGTCTTTGTATCCCTGTGATAAATCCTGCTTGATCATGGTAAATAATTGTTTAAATGTGCTGTTGAATTCAATTTGCTAGTATTTTGTTGAGTATATTTGCATACATGTTCATCAGGGATATTGGTTTGTAATTTTTTTTCTTTGTAGTGCTCTCCTCAGGCAATGGGTTCATGGTAATGCTGGCCTTGTAAAATGTGTTTGGGAGTATTTCCTCTACTTCAGTTTTTTGAAAGAGATCGAGAAGAACTGGTATTGCCTCTTTAAATGTTTCATCAAATTCAGCAGTGAAGTTGTCAGGTCCTAGGCTTTTCTCTGATGGTAGATTTATCACTGATTTAATCTCCTTACTTGTTTTTGCTCTGTTCAGAGTTTCTGATTCTGTCTTGCAAGTTGCATGTGTCTAGGAATTTATCCAGTTTTTAGGTTATCCAATTTGTTGGCATATAATTGTTCGTAGTAGTTTTTAAATAATCCCTTGTATTTCTGTGGTAACAGTTGTTACCTCTTCAATTCATTTCTGATTACATTTCTGATTTTATTTGAGTCTTTGCATTTTTTTTTCTTAATCAGTCTAGCTAAAGGTTTGTAAATTTTATTTACCTTTAAAAAAATTCTTAGTTTGGTTGATCTCTTTATTTTTTCTATCTTCTGTTTACTTCTTCTGATCTTTATCATTTCCGTCTTCCTACTAACTTTGTAACTAGCTTAGTTGATTGTTTTTCCAGTCCTTGAGGTGTAATGGATGCTAGGTAGTCTATTTGTGATCTTTCATCTTTTTTGATGAAAACTCTCTTAGAACTGCTCTTGTATCCTGTAAATTTTGGTATATTGTATTTCCATTTTCATTTGTCCCAAAGTAATTTTTCAATTTCCCTTATGATTTGTTCTTTGACCCATTGGTTGTTCAGGAGCATGTTGTTTAATTTCCACATAGTTGTGAATTTTCAAAAATTCCTCCTGTTGTTGATTTCTTGTTTCATGCCATTGTGGTCAGAAAGGATACTTGATATGATTTCAGTCTTCTCAAATTTGTTAAGACTCATGTTGTGGCCTTATATATGGCCTGTCCTGGAGAGTGTTTCACGTGCACCTGACCAGAATGTGTATTCTGGCTAGGACTTCCAGCACCATGTTAAATAGAAGTGACATTCTACTGTTGTTGGGTGGAATATTCTGTATATGTCTGTTAGGTCCATTTAGTCTAACGCATATATCAAGTCCAATATTTTCTATTGATTTTCTCTCTGAATGATCTGTTCATAGTTGAAAGTGGGGGACTGAAGTCCCCTCATATTATTCTATTGCAGTCTATCTCTTTCTTCAGATCTATGAATATTTGCTTTCTATATTTAGGTGCTCCAATGTTGGGTGCATATAAATTGATAATTGTTATATCCTGTTGATGAATCGACCTTTTTATCGTAATATAAAGACCCCTTTCTCTCTTTTCACAATTTTTGACTTTGTCTACTTTATCTGATATAAGTATATCTGCTCTCTTTTCGTTTCCATTTGCAGAGAATGTCTTTTCCCATCTCTTCACTTTCAATCTGTGTGTCCTTAAAGGTGAGGTGAATTTCTTGTAGGCAGCATATAGTTGGGTCTTTTTTGGGATATATTTTTAAAAATCCAGTTAGCCATTCTATATCTTTATATTGAAGAATTTAATCCATTTACATGATGGCAATTATTGGCAGTTAAGGACGTAGTATTGACATTTTGTTAAGTATTTTCTGGTTGTTTTTTAGGGTTTTTTGTTCCTTTCTTCCTCTCTTGCTGTTTTGATTGGTGATTCAATTATTTTCTGTGGTAGTATGCTGTTATTTGTTTCTCTTTATCTTTTGTGGATTTACTATAGGTTTTTGTCTCGTGGTTATCGTGAGGTTTACCTAAAACATTTTATAATTATATAATTATAACCAGCTATTTTAAACTTGTAACAACTTAAATTTCAATCCCTGTTCATGTATTTCATATGTAGTCACATAACCATACCATATAAGTGAATAGCAAAAAACCAGAAATGTATTACAGAAAGGTGGCAAGGGGCAAGGCCATAATAAAGAGAAATAAAAATAGATATAGCTGAGAAATGAAGATGAAGATGGCACACAGGACAGAAAGAACAGTGATGGTATAGAAATCTTTTAGTGTGTATGTGGGACATACCTATTTAATTGGTGGGGGTGTGTGTGTATGTTTGTAAAATGCGTATTGATGGAAATAGTGTTGGGAAAGCCTAGACATTTGCAGATATATTGAGGAGAGGATTAACTCCAGGCGGGTGGCTTATGTAATTGAAGTAACATTTTAGGAAGAGGATTTTAGTTGTGAATTTTAAAGAGGTTGGAATTGGAGAGAAAGCGAAATAAATTATTAAAAAAATTAAGGATCCAGGTTCATCCTCATTTATTCTGTCAGATCCTGAGGTCAACAGCATGAGTCTTTCTTCATCATCAGCACCTAATTCAAAATACACTCTAAATAAATGTTGTAGAATGGATGAAGGAACAGACAAATGAGAAAAGAATATTCTGGAGAGGTTGTATAAGAAGGCTCTACAGTATCTATAAAAACCCTAAGTATAAAGATTTGAGGGAGGAGAAGTCAAGGGCAATTGGGAGTTTTGAACCTGGGTGGCAGACACAAAAGACATTCTGAATTAATGTCTGATAAACAGAAGAACTATTCCACTTATTCAGAGGTTCAAATGTAGATAGTAATGGATGTTCAGGTTTTTGGTTCTTTCTTCATTGGGCATGTACAGGTTGGGCTTGGCAATTATTTCACTAACACTCCAAGTAAAGGACTGTAAAAGGTAAAGAAAACCAAGAGAATGCAGGCTGCATTACAGAGGGTTGGAGCAGACATCCATTCCCCATACTCTGGGCCCAAAATAAGGTTATTTTAGTGGTGATGGGAAGAGCTTTTTGCTAATTGAGACTGAGATTTATGTGGAGATTTAGCCTCAAAAATAAGAAAGGCTGATATCTGACACTGGAGATGACAGACAGAGAGAAAGCCAGAGTCAGGGAATGAAACATTTGGCATAAACTAAATCCTTAGAAAAAAGTCTCACAGGCAGATCAGGAATAGGGTGTATGTGGCAGCAGGCAGTTAACTGTGGTTATTTCCATCTGCCTTGGGCCTCACCTTTGCAGTACTCTGTCCACTGTTTAATGTAATAACATCCAGGGAAAATTCCTCTGGATAACCTACTAAATTACAAACAGAAGAAATGAGGACATTTTTCAAGGTCACACATGAAACCTGGTAGATTTTTTTTCTGTAAGTGCCCAGTGAGCTGGAGATTGACCTAATCATGCAATAAATGCTCAGCAGAAAATGCTGTAAAGCAATTCCTTCCTCATCAGTCCTCAGAATCTGGTGAGGGTGAGCTAGAAGGGAAGGGCAGGAAGGTCATGATCCACACTGAGCTGAGCAGTGGGACTGTCTCTGCATTTCACCTCAGGAAAAGTCTGCTTCACTTTGAGCCTATGCCTTAGAGACACCAAGGAACTGGAAATGGAGTTTCCTTGATTGCTTGGGACTTTGGTGTGCAGTCTCGAGGCTTGAGAAAAAAGAACATTTTCATATTTGGCTCTGCCGTCAGTCTGGTAAGTGGGGTACTCTATTGGCTCGTCTTCTGGCTGCCCGCAGAGGCCCAGACCCCAGCTGTCAGCCTCTGAACTCCGCCACTTTTGCTCCAGACCCAGAACAGTGGACTCATTTTCAACACTGAGGCCACAACTCAAATGTCACTGTCTCAGAGAGCCCTTCTTTGACCTCTCCAGCTGAATCAATGTCCTGTCTCTCTCTCCATCTTTTAAATAAAATTTTTAATAAATTGGAAAACATATTAAATTATTGTTTTATTTTCTATCTCTCCCCTAGAATATAAGCTTCTTGAAAAGCTGACAATCTAGATCCCCCAGTTTATACCCAGTGTCTACAGTTATGATAATACTTTTCTTGTATTTTCCTGTTCAGAAATCAGTGACATGCAGAGGGAAAGCTTTCTTCTGTGTGTTTTCTTTCACAGGGTAAGTTCAAAAAGAATTCTTAAACCAAGATAAGATGGCAAGCTGTGAGCCTTTCTGGTTTTCTGGAATGAGCAAGATAATTAGCCACAGGTGAAAATAAGCAAGATTCGTCTACCCATGAAGATTTTGCAAAGTTATTTCTACTTTGTAATCATAAAGTATGCCCTTTTGAGCTCTTACTGGTTTGATGAAAAGGCAATTGGCATGACAAATTTGTAATAAATAGAAGTCATCAGCTTTTCCCAGTGGCCTGTCATGATCCTATAGTGGTTAGTATTCTGCATTGTGGCTGCAACATCTGTGGGAATCTGAATATGACAGTCTGAAGTCTACTGCTTTTTAAATTAATCCCAGAAACTAATTCTAAGGCTTTAATGCGGAGCTAGGTTTTGTGTTATTTAGAAGATATATAAAGAAAACCTTCTTTGACTCCTTTCTAGGCACTGATTATCCAACCAGACAAGAATGAGAAAGCATGAATTTTTACAATCCATTATCCTTCAGCTTCCCTTTTCTTTCCATCTCCACTCAAGGTGGTATCCACAGTTACATTTAAAAATGAGGAGCTATCCAGATGCCTTGCTCAAAGGTATTTGCAAAGTCTCAGAAGAATAAAACAACAGGTTTTGAAGGTGAATTAACAATGATTTTGTTTTCTGAGAGTGTGCATAGGATTGAATTCCAGGAGTAAAGCTGCGAGAGAGGCCAGCTTTTTATGAAGGGCTTTGAATGTCAGGATAAAATGTTTAAGCACTGTAAGCAAAGTTTGCTGGTAAATGAATTTAGGAGAGACTGTAACTGAATTTGCATTTCAGTACCATTCCAATAGGGCACAGAGTTGAGAATTGAGTGCAAAGATCATGAGGAAGGTCAGGGTATTACCATAATGGTCTAGGCAGAGAAAGTATACATCTTTAATAGGGCAAGACAATGGAGTTAGACACCTTCATTCATTCAACAAATCTTTATGTGGGGGCATATGGCATGCCCCTAGGCTCTGGGGATGCTGAGTGTCTGTCTGAGGATTCAGCCACTGAATGGTCGCTAGATGGCATTGACCCATGGGTCACGAGTATGAGGCGCTTTAAAAAATTTAATCTCATGTGGAATTACATGGGGAGATTCCAAGGAACCACTTGCGCTGGTGCGTCCGCGGCCGTCGCGAGGCGTCCGTCCTTCCCGAGGGCGAGCGCCGGGCAGGCAGGGACTCGCCACTCGCAGCCCTGGAGCCGGGCCGTGAGCGCCTGCGCGGCGCTGGGTCGCTGTCCAGGAGATGTCTGCGCGGGAGACCCAGCTAAGCCTTGTGCGGCTACCTCCTCCTGGCTGATCCCAACCCGGTCCCAACCCGGCCACTCGATAGAAACACGATTCACATCGTCCCCGTTCCTGAGTGAAGGTCTCGTCTCCCGCGACCTGCTTCGCCTCGCTCGTGATGATTTCCTACACTTGACTAGGGTTCCCGGTGCATTCGGCCCTCCCTCCTTAAGCTTCTGTCCTCTATCCGTTATGAAATCGTGTAACTTGTTTGGTGTGAACTGAGACAGCTGAACTTCGGAAGAAATTAGGCAGGATTCCCTGAAAAATGTGTGTGTCTGTGTGTGTCTGTGTGTGTGTGTGTGTGTGTGTGTGTGTGTGTGTGATTATATATATATATAACTGCTCCTTGCGGAGCAGGGCTAATCAGGTAGCGTGCCCAGAGTAATCAAAATTTTTGTTAATTCTCAGGAGGGAGCATTAAAACGAAGAGCCAAAAGTTCTAAAACGGGGGACTTTTCACTCGAAATGGGCTGATGCAGAAGATACCATTAGTCAATTTGTACCAGATTCTTGATTTATTCCCTTGTAAATCTTTTCCAGCCTTCTTCACCTTCCTCCACCCAATCTTTCTCAGGTGTGTTATGATCCAACAAGAGTAACAATGCAAGTTTTATGAAGATCTCCTTATAAAGAAAAGGTTTCGGAAATACTGCTTTCTGTTTACTTTTTGATATGTGGATGATAAACAACACCCCATCTTTCCAGAACACAAGGAGGGGGCGACTTCAAGCTAGCAGTTGAATCAGGAATCTTCTGATACATTATGCTTTGCATCATTGGCTCTGCTTAAGTCAACATGGTTTTTCAAAAAAATTGTTTTGTGTTAAATTTTATTTGTAAAACTTTCTACCAAATAAAGATGTGCAGATTAAATAAAATTTCTAAATGTGGTTGATAGCACTTGGCCTCCCTGCCATTTGTCTGCTCTCAGCTTTCCAGCTGAAAAAAATGAAAAGATTCATGGTCTTCTTGAAGTGTCTTTAGTTCAATTTCCTGCCAGCCTCGGGTCCTTGACCTCAGTGGTGAGGAACGTGAAAGCAGCAGATGATGGAGATTTTAGGATTTTGTTGCTTGAAAAGGAAACCAGGTGTCAGGGACCGGTATGAACAAATGAAATAACAGAAACACTGGCAAATCCTATCAGGCTACTCATTCTCAAGAGTAGTGTTCCTTTCTGTACTTTTAGTGTACAGAGTATTCATCTCAATTGTGACTTTTATCAGAATTGTAAACAGCTGTTTGCTCAACTGTCTTCCCTACTCCATTGTAATATTCCTTGAGGGCAGCACATTCAGTGTCTACAAAAACTAATTTTACCTTAAAATTCTGCACACATGCATGTAGGGTTGAGTGAGAAAAAATGCTTGCAAGAATCAGGAAAAAGTTTTAACTTGTAAAACAGGTAGGCTCACAGGTGTATGATCCTATGCTATTCCAACCCATATGTTTAAATGAAAAAACAGAGGACTGCTATATACAAAAGTGGTTTTCTGGGTTCTCGGATATAATAACTTTGCGGCTCACAATGGCTCTTATATCCTTAAGGCAGGAGAGAGTTGGGGCTGGGCATGTGTCAATTAAATCTAAAGCCACTGACAGACCATAGGGCTAGGCTGGAGCCAGTGGCTGAGAAGTTGGCCTCCTAAGTGAGGAGAATGTCTAATTTGCTGACAGGAAAGCAAAAGCTCAGTGAACCAAGTGCACGCCAGACAGACATTTTTCATACCTTTTATATGGCTGGTTTGAGTTAATGCCAGTGATTAGGATTTAGAACACAAAACCCACCAAACTTCTTTACGAAATATTTAGCATAAAGATCTCTACATTACTAGAAAAAACTCAGGAAACTCTTAGCAATAGCCCCACAACATTAAAAACACTCAACTGGCTTTTAAAAAGTAAATTTATTACCACACATAATAAGTCCAGAGAGTAGAGAGATACCATCATGTCATCAAGACCCATGATAAATCTTTAAATATTTTGATTGTTTTGAACTTTACACTCTGTCACTCTCAACATATGGGTCTCATACTTTGGCTGGTTCCTCTGCAGTGCCTCAAACTCTGTCCCCTGAGCAGAAAGCCGAGGCTGTATTTACCCAAGTGGCTCTGCCCTGCACTTTTCATAATTGTCTCACATTTAGGACAAAGCTACAGGTAGAAACAGGGAGAAAAGAGCCTATACTGAATGCCAAGAGGGAGCCATCACCAGCCCTCTATTATTGCTGCGCCTACGTCTTGAACCAAAGCAGCATCCTGTTCTCAGACACTAACTTGGGTTTGGAGACCTGAGTGTTTGGAGACACGATGTCTAAATAATAAAGCTTGGAGAATGTGGGCATCGATCCCACTACCTCTTGCATGCTAAGCAAGTGCTCTACCACTTGAGCTAATTCCCCACATCAGCGGAGCATTATTTATTGTTAGCGGGTGGCCTGGAACACAGGTGATTTCAGGGCCTTCAGCAGGAAAGCAGGGCTCTAAGAGCAGATCTTCTCATTGATGGGCCAGGGCAAACAGCAGTGGCTACTCATTCTCTGCAAAGAAGGAGGAGAAAAGGGAACAAGGAGAAAGTCAAAACGGGAAAACTTCACGCTGCCAAAATGTCAAGTTTAGAGTATTCCGGGACAGAAAAGGGCACGTCCCAGCAAAGGAGGACCTGCCTAGACATGCCCAGGTAAAGCATCACAGATTTTTTAAAAATGATTAAATACTTAAAAATGATTAAATGATTGTGTGTGTGTGTGTGTGTGTGTGTGTGTGTGTGTGTTTATAAAAGTGGGACCAGAAACAATTGTAACTGTCTTGCTGCTTTTTTTCCTCTTGTGGCCCAGTCATCTAGCTTTTCCCTTCTTCAGAGATCTTAGTCACTCTTCTTTTCCGCAGTCTCCTTTGTTGATAAGAAACAGAGGCGGTGCTCAATTCATGATAGTTCACTGAGTGACCAACTGAATGAAGGAAGGAAGAAATAGCCTTCCAAGGTATCTCCCATTCATACTAATCTTACTGTGTATCTACACTTGCATCTCTATGACTGGAGACATTCACTCAACAAAAAACATAAACTGAACTTATAATCATATCCTCCCTGTTTTTTCCCCAATTTTTTGTGCCATGAATTATACTAGGAGACTTAGGGAGTTTACTTGATGTAGTCTGACTGAATTTTGCCAAAAAAACTATGTCTTAGTCTGCACTTTATGCACTTTTTAGAAGTAATAGAGGCTCAGATAAGTTAAGTGTTCCCAAGGTGCCAAAGCTGCTAAGTGGGAAAGCCTGAACTAAGAAGCAGATATTTTTAGATTTTAAATGTGATTTTTTCCCTCTGTACCAGCTCAGTTATTCTGCCCGTTCTTTTGCACTTTAGCCCATTCATTCATACAACAAATATCTAATTCCAAACGTCTTCCTTACTTACTTTTTGGGCTTAACTTTTTTTTTTTTTTTTTCGACAGAGTGTCACTCTGTCGCCCAGGCTGCAGTGCAATGGTAAGATCTTGGCTCACTGCAACCTCTGCCTCCCGGGTTCTAGTAATTCTCCTGTCTCAGCCTCCAGAGTAGCTGGGACTACAGGTGCCTGCCACCACGCTTGGCTAATTTTTGTATTTTTAGTAGAGACGGGGTTTCACCATGTTGGCCAGGCTGGTCTCAACCTCCTGAAGTCACGTGATCAGCCTACCTTGGCCTTCCAAAGTGCTGGGATTACAGGCATGAGCCACCCCTCCTGGCCTGGGTTTAACTATTTTATTTTATGACAGGGTCTCACTTTGTTGTCCAGGTACCGGTGCGTTCTCTGTTCACTGCAACCTCCTCCTCCTGAGTTCAAGCGATCCTCCCACCTCAGCCTCCTGAGTAGCTGGAACTACAGATGCATACCACCACACCCGGCTAATTTTTGTATTTTTTGTAGAGACAGGTTTTCACTGTGTTGCCTAGGCTGGTCTCAAACTCCTGGTGTCAAGGGATCCACTGATCTCGGCCTCCCAAAGTGCTGGGATTACAGAAATGAGCCACCATGTCTGGCCTTGGGCTTACCTTTCAAGTCAACTTTGATTCATTGTCTTCCTTCAAACACCACATTCAGTGATTAGTCAAATAATGAACATTATTCTTGCACAACTCTTTTGAATCTATCAATCAATTACTTTCTACTCATTTAGTACATATTCACTGGGGAGATGCTCTGTGCCAGACACTGTAGTAAGATCAGGTAATTCAGAGGAAGTACAGACACCCCAGACCTCAAACGAAGACAAGATAAATATGGACAAGGGAAGATCCACCTCCAGATTCACCATTTTCAGTCTTTCTGTCATTTCCAGCTAAATAATGCCTTCAAAAATGTTTCAAAATAACTAAGTCACTATTTCAAACTCTTTCAATATTAGCACCCTTCTATATGCTGGACTACTCTTAATTTTCTCATTATAACATGATCTTGCTTTTCTTTTAATTTTTGTCTTTGCTTTCTACCTGAATTTTTATTTTGCATTATGAAATTGATAGGTCCATTACTGGATGGCATGGTTCAATTCTCCAGTATGTCTGTTGATTTGTGTTCTACTAAATCTTCCAATTACTGGGAGAGGAGTGTTAATGACTGCAACTGTAACTGGATTTTTCTATTTTTACTTGGCGTATCCAATTTTGTTTATGAGTTTTGAAGCTCTGTGTCCTCATATACATTTGGGACAATATTCTCCTGAAAAATTGACAATCATAATTATTTAGGAGGCCTCATTATTCCTGAAAAGTTTCTCTGCTTTCAAATCTACTTTGTCTGATTTTATATATGTACACCACAGCTGTCTTTGATTAATGCTTGCATGAGGTATCTTTTCCCACTCTTTTCTTTCAATCTGCTCTATAACTTTTATTCTTATTTATAAGTGTATTGCAGGTGGCTTTCTTTAGTCAGCATATTTATTTTTAACACATTCTGATGATCTCTAGTTTTTACTTAATGCATTTAGATAATTTACATATAATGTTATTATAGATAAGTTTTTAGATAGATCTACTATTTAATAATTTATTAACCTTTTTTCCCTTTGTTTTAATTCTTTTATGTTCCTCTGTCTATCTTGTTTTGGTTTATTTCAATCTGGTTGGTAAGTGGTCTAGGGATTACCATATACATATATAACTTTTCACAGTATACTTAGAATCAATATTTTACCATTCAAGTTGAATATAGAAACTTCATCAAGAGTTAGTCCCATTACATTTACCCTTTTATCTTATGTATGTAGTACATCTAGATACAATGACAACTGCATCAGATAAAGTTACAATTTTTGCTTTCAACCATCAAACATACCTTAAGGAACTCAAGAGAAGAATAATAGTCTGTTATGGCTACCCAGACATTTTCTATTTCTGCTTTTGTTCCTTCATTGATGATGTTCTAAGTTTCCTTCTGGTATCACTTTTCTTATCTCAAAGCTTTGCTAATTCTTTTCCAGCAGTTTTGCTAGGACTGAGAATGTATTTATTTACCTTCCAATGAGAATGTATTTATTTGCCTTTATGTCTGGAAGATACTTTTGCTCCACATACCATTCTGGATTGATAATGTATTTTTCCTTTGGTATTTACTGAATGTTATGACATTTTTTTCTGGCTCCTGGGTTCCAGATGAGAAATCTACAATCATTCATTTGGTATTTTATCTTTCATTTCCCTTTGGCTTCTTTCAAAATTGTTTTGTGTTTTCTTAATTTTCCGCAGTTTGATTACGATATGTCTTGCAATGGGTTTCTTTTGGTTTATCCTGCTTGACATTTACTGAACTTTAAAAATCTGGTTTATATCTTTTGAGAAATTTGATATATTTTCAGCCATTAATTCTTCACAGTTTTATCCCACAAAGACCTCTTTGTCCTCTTACAATAATGTGAATGTTTCCAGATTACAATAATGTGAATGTTAGATTTGTTATTTTTTATTTGTCCCTGAGCGTCTGTTCAGGGACAATAAAATCCTCCTTTCTCTCTATAGGTCAGATTCTGTAGGTATTCTTGTTCCGTTTTCAAGTTCATTGACTTTTTCCTTAGTCTTCTGCATACTGCTATTGAGATCATCCAATTAAGCTTTTTATTTCCCCTAAGAGTTTTGGTTAATACTTTTTTTAATTCTTTAGTTTAAATTGGTGTTTACATATTCCAAATATTTGGTGAGACTTTCCAACTTTCCATTCACTTCATGAATGCTATCCCGTAATTCTAGGAGCATTGTTATAATAACTGCTTTAATGTGTGTGTCAGATGATTTTGACATATGTGTCCTCTCAATATTGTTATTCAAGGATTCTCTTTGCCATGTGAATTAAGATCTCCCTGGTTTTTCATAATGCTGAATATTTTGGGGCTTGTAACCTGGACTTCTTTGGATTATGTGATGAGACACTGTGTCTTGTTGAAATCTTAAGGATAATATTGCTATTTTTGTTTTTGCAGGCACACAATTGCCTTGTATTTAAGCTCCAAGTACCAACCAGACTTCCATGTGTTGTTGTTTCACAGATAACTCTATTTGAAAGCCTTGACACTGCGGTTGAGAGATCTCTGGAGTGTGTGCAACCAGTGGTCAGTGAGGACTGGAAAGTGGACCATTGTTCAGTTCAGTCCTCAGGCTCTTTTTAGGTAAGTTGTTTGGAATTAGGGCTACTTATTCACAGCTGGCAGGTGCGTCCACAAGCTCATGAACAACTTTATGTGTTTGCTTTCTACAGTATCTGTCCAGGCACATTCTAGTTACTTGACACATCCTGGTTTCAGTCCTCTCACCAGAAAGCCAGGGCTGTATTACCCAGGTGGCTCTGCCCTGCACTTTTCACAGTTGCCTCACATTCAAGCTACAGGCAGAAACAGGGAGAAAAGAGCAATTGTTTATGTCCCTTGGTTTCACAGCTCCTCAAAGAAGCAGAAAATTAATTACACGGTAGATCTACACTATACTGAATGCCAGGAGGGAGCCGTCACCAGCCCTGTATTGTTGCTGCTCCTACGTCTTGAACCAAAGCAGCATCTTGTTCTCTGACTTGGGTTTGGAGACCTGAGTGTTTGGAGACCCAGGGTCTAAATAATAAAGTTTGGAGAATGTGGGCATCGATCCCACTACCTCTTGCATGCTAAGCAAGCGCTCTACCACTTGAGCTGATTCCCCCACATCAGGGGAGCTTTATTGATCCTTAGTGGGTGGCCTGGAACACAGGGGATTTCAGGGCCTTCAGCGGGAAAGCAGGGCTCTACTAAGAGCAGATCTTCTCACTGATGGCCCAGGGCAAGGTGCAGTGGCTACTCATTCTCTGCAAAGAAGGAAGAGGAAAGGGAACAAGGAGAAAGTCAAAAAGGGAAAACTCACACTGCCAAAATGTCAAGTTTAGGGTATTCCGGGACAGAAAAAGGCACATTCCAGGAAAGGAGGCCCTGCCTAGACCTGCCCATCTAAAGTGTCACTGATTTTTAAAAAATGATTAAATAATTAAAAATGATTAAATGATTTTGTGTGTGTGTGTGTGTTGTGTGTGTGTGTTTATAAAAGTGAGATAGTATTATCACTTGTTCCTTGTAGCTGAGACTCCGGGGATTTTGAGATGGTACAGATTTCTGGAAGGCAAAAAGCTCCTGTTGTTTTCATAACTAGGCCCTTTCAGGAATGAAGCCAGCGTGCTGACCACTACCTTAGGAAACCCCTGGAGAGTGCTTCTTTCACTTGCATCTGAGATATAGGCTGCCTCCTTGCTAAGGTGTGTCATGTACAAGTTACATGTCCAAGTATATCTCAGAACAACAACAACAAAATTACAGAGCAGAGCCATAAAGAATAAGAGACAAGATCATATCAGAGTGTAAGAATATGTAAAATATTAGAGTGTAAGAATCAAAATCCAGCTATGCAGAGAAGGAGTGCACATATGGTGGAGAAAACGGGCTGTTTGTAGGAATTCCTGTGTGAAGAAATAAACCTGTTCAATTTAAGTGCTGTGTGTGTGTGTGTGTGTATGTGTGTGTGAAATACACATGGAGGGAAGCAGTAATTGAAAAGTCTGGCCACTTGGAGATATGTTGGGAGAGTTTTATGAAAACTCCCAAGAGTAATTGAAAAAATCCCAGGCAGAATGCTTAAATAATTAAAGCAACATGTTAGACAAAGGTGTTTAGTTTTGAATGTCAGAGCTTGAACATGAGAAAATAGAAATTGAAGAGAAAGAGAAAGAAGTCATGAAGATATTAAAGGATTGAGGTTTACCCGCATTTATCGTGTCAGCTCCCGAGGTGGACAGCAGGAGTCTTTCTGCAGCGTCAGTGCCCATCACACTTCCTGCTGCAGAATACATCCTCCATAAACACCATAGCATGGATGATGACAGAGGTGAATGAAAAGAAAGAAAAACATTCTGGTGATGTTGTGCAGGAAGGATCTACAGTATTTGTCAAGACATTGGGTGGAGAGATTTGAGGGAGAGGAGACAAAGACACGGGGAAGTCTTGAGCCTAGTGTGGTAGACACAAAAGAGATTCTGAATTAATAGCTGATGAATCAATCCACTCATTTATTTGTATTTGTTATGTGAATGAATGTTACAGGAATGACCTGGCATGGAGAAAACAGATGGTGAGACTATGTGCTAGGGTAAAGCAAGAGCTCAAGTTTTTGTTTTTTTTTAATTTAGAAAAAAATCTGCTTTTCATATCTGGTTTTCCTATTTAAAGCTATGTGATTTGAGGAAAATGGTTTAACTCCTCTGAGCTTTAGTGTCATCTACAAAATTTGGATAATGATACTGAGGGAAGCTGAAAAGCCGTATCAACCAACTTATACAAAAAATAATAAACATTCACTTCCATTTCTAATGCATGGTGCTGAAAAAGTCCTTGTATGTGGAATATTGTTCACCTTTAAGGAGCCTGCTCTCAAGAGCTGATGAGGGACTTTTTTTAGTGCAGTTCTGTTGTCACTGGCTGTTGGGCTCATTTAGTTGGCACCAACAAATCTCTGTGAACATAAAAATAAAATAAAATAAAGATTGTGGAGGAATAGAATACAAACATACAGTAAGGTGAGATTTGCACAACAGAGTATAGTAAAGGATGTGTGCCTGATTCTTTTTGCATTCGCTTTGAATCATTTTTAGCCTTTATTCTAAGTCCCTGATTATTGTCATCCTTCTCCCAACAAGATCGTTTCTCTCCACTGCAGATATTCTGGCCAGGCTCTCTGGTTAACCATCTTGATGTCCTGAGCACTCTGTTTGTACTGAGACTCTGATTTATGTTCAAATGATGCTCTTCCATAGCAAGGCTTCCTGCTTTGCCCAAAGAGCATTCAATTTTTCAAGCAATTTAGGGCTCTTTCCTCACCCAGTATCTATGTGAAACCTTAAAGGGAAGCCTATTCTTTCCAGGAAGATAATCCTGTTGTGGTTTTAACCTCAATCTGTAAATTCGCTGGGGTAACTGGGAAAGAAGTCATAAAGATATTAAAGGATTGAGGTTTATCCACATTTACTGTGTCAGCTCCTGAGGTGAACAGCATGAGTCTTTCTGCAGCTTCAGCCCCCATCGCACTTCATAGGTGAAGAAAACATCCTCCATAAACACTGTAGCATGGATAACAGAAGGAAAAGATCCTGGAGAGGTTATGCAGGAAGAATCTACAGTATTTGTCAAGACATTGGGTGGAGAAATTTGAGGGAGAGGAGACAAAGGCACTGGGAAGTCTTGAGCACAGTGTAGCAGACACAGAAGTGATTTTGAATTAGTATCTGATGAATGCAAGAATAAATCCACTCATTTATCTGTATTTGGTAAATGAATGAATGTTACATTCGTGAGCTGCTGTGAAGAAAACAGATGATGAGACTATGTGCTAAGTGAAAGCAAGAGCTCATGATTTTTTCATTTAGAAAGAAATCTGCTTCCCATATCTGGTTTCCCTCTTTAAAGTTATGTGATCTGAGGAAAATGGTTTAACTGCTCTGAGCTTCAGTGTCATCTATAATACTGTGGTAATAATACTTGGGGAAGCTGAGAAACTATATCGACCAACTTACATAAAAGTTAATAAACAGTCAGTATAGTTTCTAGCACATAGTGCTGAAAAAGTCCTTGAACGTGGAGTATTGTTCACCTTTAAGGAAGATGTTCTGAAGGTCTAAGGAGAGAGATCAGTGCAGTTTTGTTGCCATTGGCTGATTTGCTCATTTATTTTGTAGCAACAAGCTTCTGTGATGACAAAAATGAAATAAAGTTTAAAAAGTAAAATAGATGGTGGAGAAACACAATAGGGATGTATAGTAAGGTACGATTTTCTAGGCAAAATGGATTTGTACAAAAGAATGTAGTAGTAAAGGATTTGTGCCTGATTCTTGCTGTATTATTTTTGAATCTCATTTAGCCTGTATTCTAATTCCCCAGTTGTTGTAATCCTACCCCCAACAAGATTATTTCTTTGCACCATGAACATTCTGGTCAGATTCTCTGCTTAACCATCTTGACTTCCTGAGCACTCATGTTTTTACTGAGACCCTGATATATGCCCAAATGATGCCCTTCCATAGGAGGGCTTCTTGCTTTGCCCATAGAGCATTCAATTTTTCAAGCAATTTAGGGCTCTTTCCTCAACCAGGGTCTGTATGAAACCTTAAAGAGAAGCCTGTTCTTTCCAGGAAGAGAATTCCAGTGGGTTCTAACCTCAACCTATAAATCCACTAAGCAAGCTCCTACTGAACACCTATGATGCAAGCTCAATCCAAGAGGCCAGCACTCCACAGGGGGAAGGCAACCGAAGCAGTAGCTAATGCTTACTGAGCAGTTCTTATTGATCAGATCCATCTCTAGGTGCTGTGATCCACCCAAAAATATCCCACAATCCTTATTTCCCATGTAAAGAAAGAAGATTGAAAGAAAGGGAAGCTAAATGATAGCTTCAAGGTGACAACTTCCCTGACTCTTCTACTGAAAACTGAATGTGTCACCTCCACACTGCCGAGTCCTTTACTGCCTAATGAGTCCCTCCCAGTAGATATCATCACATGACTTCTTGTTTATTTTTCTTCTTTGCTTCCTGTCTGTTTCTCCCCACTCCTTGCAACTATGACGTAGTATCACAAAGGTGAGAACATCTGTGTTTTATTCACTGTGAATTACTGTACCCAAAACCGTCTCTTAACAAGGTATGCGCTTGAGAAATATATGTTGGATGATTAAAAGAATAAAAGAGTTCACCCACCCCACCTGATAATTATGTTTGGATGACCTTCAGAGCAGACAATTGGAAGAGAAATTTCCCCTGCTTCCCTTGTCAGCTAGAGAGGTAGACATATGACATAGCTTGTAGTTTCTTGTGTAATTTATATCTCTTCACCACGCCTTGTATTCAAACCACTAAGAAGCCAAAAGAAGGAAAAAGAGAAAAAGAAAGAAAGAAAGAAAGAAGAAAGGAAGGAAGAAAGAAAGAAAGAAAGAAAGAAAGAAAGGAAAGCTCATTTTTAAATTTTAAGCTAATATTTGGACTGTCTTGAAATCATTATGTCATAGCATTTGTGTTCCATTATTTATCACACCTATTTCATTTCCCTTAACGGAAAGAGCGGCAAAAGCTGTACCTTGTCTGATGTTCAAACTCAGGACCTTCAGAATATGAGATTGACAGGCGGCCTGCTGCTCTAAGAGAGCAACTGTTCCTAAGAGCTGAGATCCAGATTATTAAATCTCATTTCCCACACACTGCTGCTTTATCAATTCCTAGCTTTTAAAGAACACAATCAATGCTACTTGGAAATCACTCCTTATCAGCCAGTGCTGCACTGGAAGAATTCCCCACTCAGGACAGGTGGAGTCCACCCGTTTCCAGTATTCACATAATGATAGGACCTTCTGGCTTGAGGGACCAGAAACAATTGTACCTGTCTTGCTGCTTTTTTTCCTCTTGTGGCCCAGTCATCTAGCTTTTCCCTTCTTCAGAGATCTTAGTCACTCTTCTTTTCCGTAGTCTCCTTTGTTGATAAGAAACAGAGGTAGTGCTCAATTCATGATAGTTCATTGAATGACCAACTGAATGAAGAAATAGCCTTCCAAGGTGTCTCCTGTTCATACTACTCTTACTGTGCATCTACACTTGCATCTCTATGACTGGAGACATTCATTCAACAAAAAACACAAACTGAACTTATAATCATATCCTCCCTGTTTTTTCCCCAGTTTTTGTGCCATGAATTATACTAGGAGACTTAGGGAGTTTACTTGATGTAGTCTGACTGAATTTTGCCAAAAAAACTATGTCTTAGCCTGCACTTTATGCACTTTTTAGAAGTAACAGAAGCTCAGGTAAGTTAAGTGTTCTTTCTAAGGTGCCAAAGCTGCTAAGTGGGAAAGCCCAAATTGAGAAGCAGATATTTTTAGATTTTAAGTGTGATTTTTTTCCTCTGTACCAGCTCAGTTATTCTGCCTGTTCTTTTGCACTTTAGCCCATTCATTCATACACCAAATATCTAATTCCAAACCTCCTCTTTACTTACTTTTTGGACTTTTTTTTTTTTTTTTTGACAGAGTGTCGCTCTGTCACCCACGCTGTACTGCACTGGTGAGATCTTGGCTCACGGCAACCTCTGTCTCCCGGGTTCAAGTAATTCTCCTGTCTCAGCCTCCTGAGTAGCTGGGACTACAGGTGCTTGCAACCACGCCCAGCTAATTTTTGTATTTTTAGTAGAGACGGGGTTTCACCATGTTGGCCAGGCTGGTCTCAAACTCCTGACCTCAGGTGATCTGCCCACCTCAGCCTCCCAAAGTGCTGTGATTACATGTGTGAGCTACCCCTCCCGGCCTGGGTTTAACTATTTTATTTTATTTTATTTTATTTTATTTTATTTTATTTTATGACAGGGTCTCACTTTGTTGTCCAGGCACCGGTGCGATCTCTGTTCACTGCAACCTCCGCCTCCTGGATTCAAGCGATCCTCCCACCTCAGCCTCCTGAGTAGCTGGAACTACAGATGCATACCACCACACCTGGCTAATTTTTGTATTTTTTGTAGAGACAGGGTTTCACTGTGTTGTCCAGGCTGGTCTCAAACTCCTAGTGTCATGGGATCTGCCCATCTCAGCCTCTCAAAGTGCTGGGATTACAGAAAAGAGTCTGGACTTGGGCTTACCTTTCAAGTCAACTTTGACTTATTATCTTCCTTCAAACACTACATTCAAGGATTTGTCAAATAATGAACATTATTCTTGCCCAATTCTTTTGAATCTATAAGTTACTTTCTACTCATTTAATACATATTCATTGGGGAGGTGCTCTGTGCCAGACACTGTAGGTAATTCAGAGGAAGTATAGACACCGTAGACTTCAAAAAAAGACAAAATAAATATGGACAAGGGAAGATCCACCTCCTGATTCACCATTTTCAGTCTTTCTGTCATTTCCAGCTAAATAACTCTTTCAAAAAATGTCTCAAAATAACTAAATAACTCTTCCAATAACAGCACTCTTCTATATGCTGGACTACTCTTAATTTCCTGGTTATAATATGATCTTTACTTTTCTTTTAACTTTTGTCTTTGCCTTCTACCTAAATTTTTATTTTGCATTATGAAGTTAATAGGTCCATTACTGGATGGTATGGTTTAATTCTCCAATATGTTTGCTGATTTGTTTTCTACTAAGTCTACCAATTACTGAGAGAGGAGTGTTAGTGTCGGCAACTATAATTGGATTTTTCTGTTTTTACCTTGCGTATCCAATTTTGTTTATGAGTTTTGAAGCTCTGTGTTCTCATATACACTTGGGACAATATTCCCCTGGAAAATTGACAATCATAATTATTTAGCAGCCCTCATTATTCCTGAAAAGTTTCTCTGCTTTCAAATCTACTTTGTCTGATTTTTTTTGTATATACACCACAGCTGTCTTTGATTAGTGCTTGCATGAGGTATCTTTTCCCACTCTTTTCTTTCAATCTGCTCTATAACTTTTATTCTTATATATAAGTGTATAGCAGGTGGCTTTCTTTAGTCAGCATATTTATTTTTAACACATTCTGATGATCTCTAGTTTTTAATTAATGCGTTTAGATTATTTACATGTAATGTCATTATAGATAAGTTTTTAGATAGGTCTATTATTTAATAATGTATTAACCTTGTTTCCCTTTGTTTTAATTCATCTATGTTCCTCTTTCTATCTTGTTCTGGTTTATTTAAATCTTGTTAGTAGGTGGTCTAGGGTTTACCATATACATATATAACCTTTCACAGTATACTTAGAATCAATATTTTACCATTCAAGTTGAATAAAGAAACTTCATCAAGAGTTAGTCCCATTACACTTACCCTTTTATCTTATGTATGTAGTACATCTAGATACAATGACAACTGCTTCTGATAAAGTTACAATTTTTGCTTTCAATCATCAAACATACCTTAAGGAACTCAAGGGAAGAATAATAGTCTGTTATGTCTACCCAGACATTTTCTATTTCTGCTTTTGTTCCTTCACTGATGATGTTCTAAGTTTCCTTCTGGTATCATTTTTCTTATCTCAAATCTTTGCTAATTCTTTTCCAGCAGTCTTCCTAAGAATGAGAATGTATTTACTTACCTTCCACTGAGAATGCATTTATTTGCCTTTATGTCTGGAAGATACTTTTGTTCCACATAGCATTCTGGGTCGATATGTCTTTTTCTTTTGTTACTTACCGAATGTTATGACATTTTTTCTGGCCCCTATGGTTCCTGATGCGAAATCTACAATCATTCATATGGTAGTTTCTCTTTCATTTCCCTTTGGCTGCTTTCAAAATTGTTTTGTATTTTCTTAGTTTTCAGCAGTTTGATTATGATATGCCTTGCTATGGGTTTCTTTGGGTTTATCCTGATTGACATTTACTGAACTTTAAAAATCTGGTTTATATCTTTTGACAAATTTGAACCATTTTCAGCTATTAATTGTTCAAAGTTCTATGCCACAAAGACCACTTTGTCCTCTTCTTTCCAGATTACAATAATGTGAATGTTGGATTTGTTATTTTTTATTTGTCCCTGAGCCTCTGTTCAGAGTCAATAAAATCCTCCTTTCTCTCTATAGTTCCGATTATGTAGGTATTCGTGTTCTGTTTTCAAGTTCATTGACTTTTTCCTTAGTCTTCTGCATTCTATTATGGAGATCCTCCAATTAAGCTTTTTATTTCCCCTAAGAGTTTTGGTTAATACATTTTTTTAATTCTTAAGTTTAAATTGGTGTTTATATATTCAAAATATTTGGTGCGACTTTCCAACTTTCCATTCACTTCACGAATGTTATCCCCGATTCTAGGAGCATTGTTATAATATCTGCTTTAATGTATGTGTCAGATGATTTTGACATCTGTGTCCTCTCAGTATTGTTATTCGAGGATTCTCTTTGCCATGTGAATTAAGATCTCCCTGTTTTTTCATAATGCTGAATATTTTGGGACTTGTAACCTGGACATCTTTGGATTATGTGATGAGACACTGTGTCTTGTTGAAATCTTAAGGATAATATTGCTATTTTTGTTTTTGCAGGCACACAATTGCCTTGTATTTAAGCTCCAAGTACCAACCAGACTTCCATGTGTTGTCGTTTCAAAGATAACTCTATTTGAAAGGCTTGACACTGCTGTTCAGAGATCTCCAAAGTGTGTGCAACCCAGTGGTCAGTGAGGACTGGAAAGTGGGCCATTGCACAGTTCAGCTCTCAGGCTCTTTGTAGGTAAGTTGTTCGGGATTAGAGCCACTTATTCACAGCTGGCAGGTGCGTCCACAAGCTCATGAACAACTTTATGTGTTTGCTTTCTACAGTATCTGTCCAGGCACATTCTAGTTACTTGACACATCTTGGTTTCAGTCCTCTCACCAGAAAGCCGGGGCTGTATTTAACCAGGTGGCTCTGTCCTCCACTTTTCACAATTGTCTCACATTTAGGACCAAGCTGCAGGCAGAAACAGGGAGAAAAGAGCAGTTTTATATGTCCCTTGGTTTCACAGCTCCTCGAAGAAACAGAAAATTAATTACACAGTAGATCTACACTATACTGAATGCCAGCAGGAAGCTGTCACCAGTCCTGTATTGTTGCTGCTCCTATGTCTTGAACCAAAGACACCGAGAGCAGTGTCTTGCTCTCAGACACTGACTCGGGTTTGGGTACCTAAATAATAAAGCTTGGAGAATGTGGGCATTGATCCCACTACCTCTTGCATGCTAAGCAAGCGCTCTACCACTTGAGCTAATTCCCCATATCAGGGAAGCTTCGTTTATCCTTAGTGGGTGGCCTGGAACACAGGGGATTTCAGGGCCTTCAGCGGGAAAGCAGGGCTCTACTAAGAGCAGATCTTCTCATTGATGGTGCAGGGCAAGGCGCAGTGGCTACTCATTCTCTGCAAAGAAGGAGGAAAAAAGGGAAGAAGGAGAAAGTCACAAAGGGAAAACTCACGCTGCCAAAATGTGAAGTTTAGGGTATTCCAGGACAGAAAAAGACATGTCCCAGCAAAGAAGACCTATCTAGACCTGCCCAGCTAAAGTGTCACTGATTTTTAAAAAATAATTAAATAATTAAAAATGATTAAATGATTGTGTGTGTGTTGCGCGTGTGTGTGTGTGTTTATAAAAGTGGGATGGCATTATCACTTGTTCCTTGTAGCTGAGACTCTCTGGGGGTTGTGAGATGGTCCAGATTTGTGGTAGACACAAAAGGGATTCTGAATTAATATCTGATGAATGAATCCACTCATTTATTTGTATTTGTTATGTGAATGAATGTTACAGGAATGACCTGGTGTGGAGAAAACAGATGGCAAGACTATGTGCTAGGGTAAAGCAAGAGCTCACGTGTTTTTGTTTTTGGTTTTTTAATTTAGAAAAAAAATCTGCTTTTCATATCTGGTTTTCCTATTTAAAGCTATGTGATTTAAGGAAAATGGTTTAACTCCTCTGAGCTTTAGTGTCATCTACAAAATTTGGATAATGATACTGAGGGAAGCTGAAAAGCCATATCAACCAACTTATACAAAAAATAATAAACATTCACTTCCATTTCTAATGCATGGTGCTGAAAAAGTCCTTGTATGTGGAATATTGTTCACCTTTAAGGAACCTGCTCTCAAGAGCTGATGCGGGACTTTTTTTAGGGCAGTTCTGTTGTCTCTGGCTGTTTTGTTCATTTAATTGGCACCTACAAGTCTCTTTGAACATTAAAATAAAATAAAGATTGTGGAGGAATAGAATACAAACACATAGTAAGGTGAGATTTGCATAACAGAGTATAGTAAACGATTTGTGCCTGATTCTTTTTGCATTCTCTTTGAATCATTTTTAGCCTTTATTCTAAGTCCCCAATTATTGTCATCCTTTTCCCAACAAGATTGTTTCTCTCCGCCACGGACATTCTGGTCAGGGTCTCTGCTTAACCATCTTGACCTCCTGAACACTCTGTTTGTCTTGATAACCTGATTTATGCTCAAATGATGCTCTTCCATAGGACGGCTTCCTGCTTTGCTCAAAGAGCATTCAATTTTTCAAGCTGTTTAGGGCTCTTTCCTCACCCAGGGTCTATTTGAAACCTTAGAGGGAAGGCTATTCTTTCCAGGAAGAGAACCCTGCTGGGTTCTAACCTCAATCTGTAAATCCACTGGGGTAACTGGGGTTAGCTCAGTTACTCCAGAGCTTGCTCTCTGAGAACTGGATGGTGCTGCTACTTCCCATAAAGGCTGAATAAAAAGAGGCATCTGCAGGCAGGAGAAAGCGCTATGGTCATTGCTGGAAGATTCCTTCTGACCATTAGCTATCTCTCTGACCTGGTGTGAGAAGGGTGACAAAAATCGGAGACTTGAAAACAGGCCAAAAAAAAAAAAAAAAAGGATTCAAAAGAATTTTAAAAGAATCATGCACAAGTTCTTAATTAGATTCTTTTATCCAAATCCATTTTGTCTGGAAAATAATACCTTACTACGTATCTGTATTCTATTCCTCCATAATCTATTTTATTTTATTTTAATGTTCACAAGAAGCTGGATGCTAGCTACCAAATGAGCAAATCAGCTACGATAACAGAACTGCACTAAAATCTCTCATCAGATATTGATACAGTCAAGACCCTCATGAGTGCCTATGATACAAATTCAGTGTGAGAGGCCAGCTTTCCGCAAGGAGAAGGCAACCAAAGCGGTAGCTAATACTGAGCAGTTCCTATTGCCCAGATCCATTTCTAGGTGCTGAGATCCAGCCAGAGAATCCCAGAGTCCTCATTTTTCATATGAAGAAACATGTGAGTGATTCACCACCCCAATCCTCATGTATCATCAGTTTTCAAACAAAGCCAAGTAGCCTTCTGTGCAAAAAGCTCTCCTAACCCCCAGTTGCCTTGATAGGTAAAAGTATTCTTATGACAGTGCTAGAAAAACACGGGCACAAGTGTTCCGGCAAGATGACTAGAAGGCAAGGCTAAAGTTGTCAAGGTGACAAAGTCCCTGATTGTCCTCTTGAAAGCTGAACGTGCCACCTCATGTGTATATGTGTATGTGTGGATGCATATGTGTATGTTGTGTGTACACACCTACACATATATCTACAAATGCATGTGTGTATGCATGCATGTGTGTACACGTGCATGCACACATGTATCTGTATACATGTATTATGTACACAGTATGCATGTGTACATGTATGTCTGTGCATGTGTAGATGTATACATGCATGTACACATGCATCTACATATGCATGTGTATGCCTAAATGTGTGTACACGTGCATGCATATGTGCACTATACATGTGTACATGTGTGTGTTTGTACACGTGTATCTGCACATGCATACGTACACACATGCATGTACATGTGAATACACACGTGTATGTATACATGTATGTACACCTGTGTGCACATGCATCTACATATGTGTATAACTATATGTATGTGTGTGTACCCAGGTGTACATGCATCTGCGGGTATGCATTTGTGTACACATATGTCTGCACATGCATGCCTGCAGGCATGGATGCGTGTGTGTGTGTGCATGCATGCATGTGTATCCATGTATGTGTGTACACAGAATGTTTGTATGTTTGTGTGTAGGTATTCGTGTATGCATAAATGTGCACATGCATGTTTGCATGCATTTGTTTACACGTGTACGTGTGTATGCATGTGTATACACGTGTTTACACGTGTACATGTGTGTATGCATGTGTGTATACACGTGTATACACATGTACGTTTGTGTGCATGTGTATGCACATGTATGCATGTGTACATGTATACATTGTGCTCATGTGTGCCTACATGTATGTATATATTGTACATGCATTGTGTGTATGCACATATGTATGTGCACGTGTGTGCATGTATGTACATGCATGTATGCACACGTTATTTATGTGTGTGCATGCATGTATTTGCATACATGTGTGTGCACATGTGTGCACGCATGCGTGTAGGCATGTGTGTGGATGTGCACACGTATGTATGGACACGTGTATTCTTGCATGCACGTGTACATGTATGTGTGCACACAGGCATGTGTAGGGATGTATGTATGTTGTATACATGTATGTGTGTATATATGTATGTATGCACACAAAATCTGTTTGTATGTACACCTAGATCTGTATTAGTCAGGGTTCTCTTGAAGGACAGAACTAACAGGATAGATGTGTATATGAAGCAGAGCTCATTAAGAAGTATTGACTCACACAATCGGAAGTTGAAGTCCCACAATAGGCTGTCTGCAAGCTGAAGAGCAGGGAAGCCAGTCCGAGTCCCAAAACCTCAAAAGTAGGGAAGCTGACAGTGCAGCCTTTAGTCTGTGGCCAAAGGCTCAAGAACCCCTGGCAAACCACGGGTGTCAAGAGTCCAAAAGCCGAAGAACTTGGAGTCCAATGTTTGAGGGCAGGGAGCATCCAGCATGGGAGAAAGATGGAGGCCAGAAGACTCAGCAAGTCTTCCTTTTCCAAACTCTTCTGAGTGTATGTATGTATACATGCATGCATGTATACATGTATGTTTTCAATATTTATACACATGGAATCATTTAGTATGAGATCTGGCTTCTTTGATATCAACTTTTCATTATGTTTTTAAATTCCATCTATGTTGTTGGATGACCACTTGCCTGATACTGTTCATTGCAATACAGACTTCCACGTATGAACACATCACAGTTTGTATAACCATATTGCCATTGATAGCTATTACATTATATCTATCCTTCAGTTATTACAAATGATGCCACTCTAAACATTCCTGAATGTGTATCCTGGTACACGTAAGCATGCATTTTCTATGCAAAAATGAGTGGAATTGAAACCATCTTTGCAAAAATTATGACAGTGAGAAAAATCTAACATAGCTGACTATCTTGCTTCTAACTTCACAAACTGTCCTTGTTCATTCCTGGGCATAGGCCAAGCTAACTATGGAGGAATTCATAGTTTAATTTTAAAACAAAGATGATAATAGCTGCTTCCCAAAAGTAACCCCTCCCTGCTAAGGGACTGAAACTACCTTTGTAAAACTAACAAATTAGGCATAAGGTTAAAATTATGGTTCAGGAATAATGTAGCTGGAAGTCACAAGATTGTAGCCTCCTCAGTTGCTCCTATAGATAACATCACTACTGTAAAGCCTAAGATTGGTGCTTGATGTATTTTTTAGACCCTGTATTTTGATGGACCAGCTGATGTCACCTGGACAGGTAACCCATTAAAAAACAAACAAACAAACAAAAAGCCGCCAGCCTGACCAACATGGGGAAACCCCATCTCTACTAAAAACATAAAAATTAGCCAGGCATGGTGGTGTGCGTCCGTAATCCCAGCTACTCAGGAGGCTGAGGCAGGAGAATCGCTTGAACCCAGGAGGTGGAGGTTGCAGTGAGCCGAGATCACACCATTGCCTGGGTGACAGAGTGAGACTCCGTCTCAAAAAAACAAAAAAACAAAAAGCAAACAAACAAAAAAAAACTGGCTCAGCTGGTCTCATGAACCCCTGATCCAGGAACTGACTCAGTGCAAGAAGACAGCTTTGACCCTTTATGATTTCATCCCTTACCCAACAAATTAGCATTCCCCAGTCCCTACCCCCTGTCCACCAAACTATCCTTGAAAAACTCTGGCCTCCAAATTCTCAGGGAGGTGGATTTGAGCATTATCTTTCATCCTTCCACTTGGCTGGCCCTGCAATTATTAAACTCTTTCTTTGCTGCAAAACCTGCTGTTCTCAATGCATTGGCTTTTCTGCGCGGCAGACAAGAAGAACCTGTCAAGTGATTACAGAATTGCTGGTAAGAAAAGTGTATCTTCAACTAGATACTGCCACACTCTTTTCCAAATTTACTGCATTCACTTGCACTTGCAGTAGCTGTATATTAGTGTTTTTCTTGCTCTACTTAGTTGAAGTCACTGTAATGTTTCTCATTGTGATTACTATGCATGTTCTCGAACCATATCCCTGTTTATTTCATTTTAATCTATTGATTGTATTTAAATGTATACTCTGTATTGTAGCCTCTGAAGTTATCTTAAAAACACAGCTTTTTTTTTTTTTTTTGTGGTGCCACTGTTTACAACCCTTCAAGCACTTCCTAATGTTGTCTTAAAAGTCAAAGCTTCTTAGACTTTCATGTTTGGTCTGATATGGTTTGGCTGTGTCCCCACCCAAATCTCATCTTGAACTGTAGTTCCGACAACCCCCATGTCTCAGGAGGGACCCTGTGGGAGGTAATTTAATCATGGGGGTCAGTTACCCTCATGCTGTTCTCATGATAATGAGTTCTCACTAAATCTGATGGTTTTATAAGGGGCTTTTTCTCCTTTTGCTTGGCACTTCTCCTTGCTGCCACCATGTGAAGAAGGGCATGGTTGCTTCCCCTTCTGCCATGATTCTAACTTTCCTGAGGCCTCCCTAGCCATCCTGAACTGGGAGTCAATTAAACCTCTTTCAAGTTACCCAGTCTCAGATATGTCTTTATTAACAGCATGAGAATAGACTTACACAGGTCCAATGCTTAACTCTCAAATTTTATATCCCTCTCCTCCTACATTTGAACTCATACTGAACTATTTTTAACTTCACCCTAAAAATGAAATTTGTATGTCTCAGTTTAATCACAGTCCTGTGAATTAATGACTCCAATCCTCTCTTCCCTTAACTTTCACAAAGATAACTACTACACATTCTTCAAAAACCTATTTATGACATCCATTGTCTATAAAGCTTTCCCCAGCCTGAAGCCTATGTTAGATTTCCTTACTGTGAGGTCCATGCAACTGTCCATAGTGCTTTCCAGGCTGTATTGCCATGTTTCCATATGGAAATTCCTTCCTGGCATTTCTTGGGAAATTTATAATTTTCCAAATCATGACAAAAATCAGTCAAGAAAGAAGGAAAATGGGGAAAGTATAATTAAAATTCTGCATAGGCAGAATAATGCCCCCCTCCAAGATATTCGTATTTTAATCCTCAGAACCTGTGAATCTATTACTTTGCATGGGAACAATGACTTTGCAAATGTGATTAAAGTTAGGAGTTTGAGCTAGAGAGATTATCCTGGATTATCCAGGTGAGCCTAATTTAATCACATGAATCCTTAAAAGTAAACAACCTCTCTCTGCCATTTCAGAGAGCAATTAAATGACAGAGGATTAGAACGAAGTGACATGAGAAGGAACTGACTATTTGAATGTGTGTGGCACTTCCCGTTTTGTGCTCTCTCCTGTCACTATGTACCTTGCTTTCTCTTTGCCTTCCGCCATGATTGTAACCTTCCTGAGTCCTCTCCAGCCATGAACTATGAGTCAATTAAAACTTCTTTCTTTTATAAGTTACCCAGTCTCAGGTAGTTCTTCATAGCAATGTGAAAATGGACTAATACAGAAAACTGGTACCAGGAAAGTGTGGCAGTGCCACAAAGATACCTGAAAATGTGGAAGTGACTTTGGAACTGGGTAACGGGCAGAAGTTGGGAGAGTTTGGAGGGCTCAGAAGAAGACGGGAAGATATGGGAAAGTTTGGAACTTCCTAGAGACTTGTTGAATAGTTTTGATCAAAATGTTGATAGTGATATGGACAATAAAGTCCCGGCTGAGGTAGTCCCAGATAGAGATGAGGAACTTATTGTGAACTGTAGTAAAGGTCACTCTTTCTATGCTTTAGCAAAGAGACTGGTGACATTTTGCCCCTCTCCTAGAGATCTGTTAAATTTTGTACTTGAGAGAGATAAGTTAGGGCATCTGGCAGAAGAAATTTGTAAGCAGAAAGGCATTCAAGATTTGACCGGGTGGTTTCTTTTTCTTTTCCTTTTTTTTTTTTTTTTGAGATGGAGTCTCGCTCTGTCACCCAGACTGGAGTGCAGTGGTGTGATTTTCGCTCACTGCAACCTCTACCTCCCAGGTTCAAGCGATTCTCCTGCCTCAGCCTCTCAAGTAGCTGGGATTACAGGCATGCACCACCACGCCCTGACCTGGCAGTTTCTAAAAGTGTACAGTCACATGCATTCACAAACAGATGGTTTGAAATTGGAATTTATGTTTAAAAGGAAAGAAGACATTAAAAGTTTGGAAAATTTGCAACTTGTCCATGTGGTTAAAAAAATAAAAACCCACTTTCTGGGGAGAAATTCAGGCTGGTGCATAAATTTGCATAAATCAAGAGGATCCTGATGTTAATCTCCAAGAAAGTGAGGAAAAAGTCCCCAGGGCATTTCAGAGACCTTCACGGCAGCACCTCCCATCACAGTCCTAAAGGCCTAGAAGGGAAAAATTGTTTCTTGGGTTGGGCCCAGGTCCTCGGTCCTCTGTGCAGCCTTGGGACGTGAAGACCTGTGTCCCAGCAGCTCCAGCTCCAGCCATGGCTCAGGCCACTGCTTCAGAGGGTGCAAGCCCCAAGCCTTGGCAGCTTCCACATACTGCTGGGCCTGCAGGTGTGCAGAAGACAAGAATTGAGGTTTAGGAACCTCCACCTAGATTTCAGATAATATAGGGAAGTGCCTGGATATCCAGGGAGAAGTGTGCTGCAGGAATGGAGCTGTCATGGAAACCTCTGTGAGGGCAGTGCACAGGAGAAATGTGGGGTTGGAGCCCTCACACAGAGTTCCTACTGGGGCACTGCCTAGTGGAGCTGTGAGAAGAAGGCCACAGTCCTATAGAACCCAGAATGATAAATTCACCGATAGCTCGCCCTGGCTGCCTGGAAAAGATGTTGGCACTCGATGCCAATCCATGAAAGCAATCAAAGGGGCTGTATCTTGCAGACACACAAGAGTAGAATTGCCTAAGGCCTTGAGAGCCCACTTGTTGCATCAGCATTCCCTGGATGTGAGACATGGAGTCAAAGGAGATTACTTCAGAGCTTTGAGACTTAATGACAGTCCTGCTGGGTTTTGGATTTGGATGGGGCCCATAGCCCCTTTGTTTTGACCAATTTCTCCCTTTTGGAACAGGAGTATTTACCCAATGCCTGTAACCCCATTGTAACTAATCTGTTTTTGATTTTACAGGCTCATAGGTGGAAGGGACTTGTTTGTC
This sequence comes from Pan paniscus, assembly GCF_029289425.2. NCBI lineage: Eukaryota > Metazoa > Chordata > Mammalia > Primates > Hominidae > Pan > Pan paniscus. Next base: position 72,599,127 of record NC_073254.2, read on the forward strand.
TCAGAAAGACTTTGGACTGGACTTTTGGTTTAATGCTGGAATGAGTTAAGACTTTGGGGAACTCTTGGGAAGGCATGATTGGCTTTGAAAAGTGAAAAGAACATGATATTTTAAAGGGGCCAGGGGCAGAACACTATGGTTTGGCTCTGCGTCCCTGCCCAAATCTTATCTCAAATTGTAATTCTAACATGTTGGGGGAGGGGCCTGGTGGGAGGTCACTGAATCATGGGGGCACACTTCCCCTTTTCTGTTCTTGTGATAGTGAGTGAGTTCTCATAAAATCTGGTGGCACTTCCCCCTTCACATTCTTTCTCTCCTGCCACCATATAAGATGTGTCTTGCTTCCCCTTTGTCTTTTGCCATGATTGTACCTTTCCTGAGGCCTCTCCAGCCTCAGGAACTGTGTGTCAATTAAACCTCTTTTCTTTACAAATTACCCAGTCTCAGGTAGTTCTTTATAGCAGTGTGTAAAAGGACTAATACAAAGACATTATGCTAAGTGAAATAAGCCAGGCACAGAGAGACAAATACCATATGTTCTCACTTTTATGTGGACTCTATAATAGTTGAATTCTAGAAGTAGAGAACAGAATAGTTACCAGAGATTTAGGAGTGAGAGGAATGAAGAGATATTGTTGAAAGAGTGCAATGTTTCTGTGAGACAGGAGAAATAAATGGTAATTATTAGAGGCGATGGGTATGAACTTGATTTAGTCATTCCAAATTGGATGCATATTTTAAAGCATAACTCTATACCCCATAAATGTAAGTGATTATAATCTGTCAATATTCAATATAATATATATACACATATATGTAATTATATACAGATACCTATAATATATAGAAAATGCATCTACTGAAACTGAATGAACCTTTATTTAAACTGGAAGCTGTAAAATTGATCAATATAAATATATATAATGATATATAAAGGTTATAGTGGGCCTATTGGGTCTTCTAATAACAACCTCTATATTTCTCCCCACTAAATAATGAGTATTAATCAGACTGCCTAATGGAATAATTTTAGTCCGATCAATTATTTTCTTCAGCATCTAATTTTCTCATATTCCATAATGTCTTGTTTTCATGCATAACATTTTTTTCCTTCATGACCATTAGACTAAATTTTAGTTATTTTATGTGCACTTGTTCCAAGCACATTTTCTTAAATATCTGTTCCTTATCTATTGATTTCTATGGAAATTTTTATTTTCCTCCAAGATGGCATCTGGGAGTTCATATGATTGGACTATTTTTATCCTCATTGCTGTTTGTCTTCATTTGTCTTTTTCTCTGATCACTATTATATATGTATATACACACACACATACATACATACATAAACATATATATGCATATATATTTCCCAGCATTTAATACATTTAATATCCCTTAGTGGATAGGGATGACAACTTACAAATTTAAATACTTTTTTTTATAAAAGAGTCATTTTTTTCTATTGAATTTAAGCTAAAACATGATCCCTCAGTTCTGTAGGCCATTGCACTTTCAATATAGCATTATTAAATCCAAATCATTACATAGCAATAAGCAAATAACTACACCCATAAGAAGAATGCCCATATAATTGAGCAAAAGAACACTTTGCCCTGGAGCCTGTGCTTTCAAGGGCTCCACTATGGTCCTCTCTCTGGCCACATTCCTCCCCAAAGTACAAGGAGTTTACCAGGTCCAAGGGGATGAGGTTAGTTGGAGGTGATGCTGCTCACCCCCACCTACCACCTTTTAGATCATGCTGTAGAACATAAAGACTTAGAATTCTGTCTTCAAAGGGTTTTGAGACTGCTTCCAGCGTCCATGGTCCTCTCCACCAGTTCTGTCTTTCATGGTGAACCACGTATACAGAATGCACAACTAGAGGCCCTGTGGGCCAATGGGAAGCTTTTTGCTGGAGCTACAGTGGTAGACTGAGTTTCAACATATCAACAGAGGTACCCAAAATGTATACACAGAAGGCCTCTCATGGTGTGAGACCAGGTCAGGGCACCGGCTCTCTCTATGTCGTCATATTCTGTGCTGGATGTTGACGGCCCAAGAATTCTAGTTCCAAACCTGAATTTCATTGAGAAGGTATATGTGTCAAAGTGAGAGAACACAGCATACTTTATTTAACAGTTTGTTAACTTGATTTATAACTTTTAAATATGCAAACATACACTATATAGGTTTTGATTATTATTCTTGCCCTAGGCCTTAAGAATGTTAAGTTTAAGACAACTGAATATTTTATTAGATATAAGAATGCAACCACATATACTCAAAAACATAAATGTCAAACTAGTAGTCCCTACTTCTAAAATATAATGAAATATTCCATTTAACATTATATTTAGAGTGGATCCCTTATGGAATCATGACATCTTTGCTGATTTAGTTACAGTGGAACTAAGTATTATGCCTGAAATCAACACTTTATTTTTCAAAACTCCCAAGATATAGTGTGTGACAGATATGTCTTCCACTTATTTTTTTAACCTAGGCTTTATTAATAAGACAAATTATTAGTCACAAATAAAACCTTAAAAATACAGTTCAGCCTTATTTACAACTATTTAGTTGTTTACCTAAAATATCCTACATTATACACACACAGGCGCACACACACATATTTCTAATAGAAACTATAAGAAGCAGCCTCGACAAATCAAGAGGACATTATGTTACGTAAAATAAGCTAAGAACAGAAAGTTAAACACTGCATGTTCTCACTCATATGTGGAAACTAAAAAAAAGTTGATCTCAGAGGAGGAAAAAGTAGAATGGAATATACGAGACAGGGAAGGGTGGGATGAGAGAAGGATAAAGAGAGATTTGTCAAGGGATACAAAATTACAGCTAGAAACAAATAAGTTCTAGTGTTCTATAGCATTGTGGGATGACCGTAGTTGACAATAATATATAGTTTCAAATTGCTAGAAGGGGTAAACTGAATGTTCCCATCACAAAGAAATAATAAATTTTGACATGATGGATATGTGAATTACACGAATCTCTTAACTATTCATTGTATGTATCGAAATATCACTACATACCCCATAAATATGTACAATTATCACATGTCAATTTAAAAAATATAATACTTAAGAAAAAATAGAAAACATTAAATAACGGTGATAGTAGATTTGCCCTCTCAAATATTAAAACATTCGATAAATTTACATAGTTAAAAGAGAGGGTAAATATAGAAAAATAATAAAAGTTGTGATGAATTCTTGGTGATAACTTGACAGTGCTACTTTGAATATTAAGAATAGTGTAGCTGGCTGGGTGCAGTGGCTCATGCCTGTAATCCCAGCACTTTGGGAGGCTGAGGTGGGTGGATCACCTGAGGTCGGGAGTTTAAGACCAGCCTGACGAACATGGAGAAACCTGTCTCTACTAAAAATACAAAATTAGCTGGGCGTGTTGACAGATGCCTGTAACCCAAGCTACTTGAGAGGCTGAGGCAGGACAATCACTTGAACCCAGGAGGCGGAGGTTACGGTGAGCTGAGATTGTGCCACTGCACTCCAGCCTGGGCAACAGAGGGAGACTCCATTTCAACAACAATAACAACAACAACAACAACAACAACAAAATATATATATATATATAGTGTAGCAGAACCAAAATTTAACAGGTGCAAACCTTTAAATAAGTGTATCCTCTCTAAATGATTTGAACTTGCTTATGGATAATCAAGGTCATAATGTTTGGGACATAAATGCCTGCATACTTATACCAAAATATATCAGCAGTTACAATTAAAATGATCTTACATATTATTTGTCATATCAGGACTATTACTATTACTATAATTACTATTTTTATTATGCTGAAGGTATATGATAAATTTTGAGATGTGATTGATGGATGCTTAGGTTTGAAGAAGCAAAATTAGAGAAAGAGCTTAAAGGTGTCTCTGATATCTTCCTTTCTCCCTGGATATGGGCTCTGTAACTACTACATTCAAATATAATCTGGAATATCTAAGGTCCTTTCTTCACAATCTTCCACAAGGGACTGAGAATCATAATGAGACACATTAATGAAGCCTAGTTATCATCTGATAATACTGTCATTAACATTTATTATCACATAATTAGATTGTGCATTAGCCATTTCTCAGAGCCACTTTAAAAGGAAAAAAAAATACGAGGACATATATGAGAACAAACACTGTAAGGAGTGCCTGTATAGTGATAATGTTTCAGAGTGAATGAGACATTTTATCACCTGGCATATTAACAGTGTGAAAGGACAGGGATCATATCAACCTCTCCCCTTCTTCTCTCTATCCTTTACATATTAGTTACTTGTTAAATCTTCTACCTTCTCAAACTGGAGCAATTATCTTAGCAATGACAGTTTTAGTGATGGGAGCAAATCATAATAGCTGTGGGTAATTGTTAGAAAGAAATGACTATAAATCATGCTGCTATAAAGACACATGCACACGTATGTTTATTGCGGCATTATTCACAATAGCAAAGACTTGGAACCAACCCAAATGTCCAACAATGATTGACTGGATTAAGAAAATGTGGCACATATATACCATGGAATACTATGCAGCCATAAAAAATGATGAGTTCATGTCCTTTGTAGGGACATGGATGAAATTGGAAATCATCATTCTCAGTAAACTATCGCAAGAACAAAAAACCAAACACCGCATATTCTCACTCATAGGTGGGAACTGAACAATGAGATCACATGGACACAGGAAGGGGAATATCACACTCTGGGGACTGTGGTGGGGTGGGGGGAGGGGGGAGGGATAGCACTGGCAGATATATCTAATGCTAGATGACGAGTTAGTGGGTGCAGCGCACCAGCATGGCACATGTATACATATGTAACTAACCTGCACAATGTGCACATGTACCCTAAAACTTAAAGTATAATTTAAAAAAAAAAGCTCTGAACTTTATAGGTCATGATATCTCTGTAGCTTGTGGGTTTAGCTGCATTTTGAAAAAGATAACTGTGTCTCCCTTAGCATATTCCTTTTTCCTATTTTTTTCTTGTAAGTTTACAAAGGTCAGATGCCAGTATGATCTAGAATAAGAGGTTTTGTGGCTGACTTTGAAAGGTTACTTTAGAGAAAAATCTCATGAAGCAGCAGTACTCCAAAGTGCTGCGGGGAATGTGGCTAAAATCTTGTTACATCCTAATGGAGCTTCTAACACATTAGACATATAGAGCATCAGATTCCAGAATGTGTCTGAGGGATTTAGTCTCTAGTTACTAAAAGGAAACGAAGAGGCATCTCAAGGTTAGAGTTACACTGACGAGGTCATGTTCATGGGACATCAAAGCAATGTGGAAATCAATTCTACCATCATAGCAAAGCCTGAAGTGCCTGTTTAATGATTAATTAGAATAATAATTGAAATGCAACATAATTATGATAAAGAAGGAAATGCCAGAGGCTTCTTTTCTCTATGGACTACAATACCATAGTGAATTGGGCCTTTCAAAATCCAGAAACTTTTTATTGGCTGTTTGTTTCACGAAAGCAGAAATACTCCAGGATGTGTTTTCAGTAATTAAGGTAATCTTTATAATACATATTTTTCTTTAGCCCAGCTGACTATCCAAATGAGTGAGTGTTTGGTGACTAATGTAAATATCTGTATGAACTATTCCAGATATTTTAGCTGTGAATGACTTGATGATAATTATAATAGAAGCAAAATGAGTGTTCCTCATTTTAATGTGACCTAATAACACCATATCATTTAAGACAATATTTATTTTTTAGTATAATATGAACTGGTCCTAATTCTGAGGTATGCTCATACCTTAGAGTATCAACACTAGAGAGTTATTACAATTAATGACTGGCTTTCTATTGTGTTACAGCCAGTTAAATTTTTTTTTTTCAAAATTCTCTTCTGCAAGTCATTTCTGAGGTCTTCTTGCAAACCATTTGCACAGTCATAACATCTATACAAGTATTTGCTTATTACCTTGGCCAGAAAAATCTCTTTTCAAGGCTGCTTCACAGGGTTTCTTGAGTATGCATGAGTCAACACACATGTTCATAGAGGAGAAGATTGTGCTGATTTGCTCTACACCAACGTTCTGTTAAAGGTGGAACCAAGTCACTTCTGTCACTGATCAGAGCACCGCTTATAACCAAATAAAATAAAAATAAAAAATTTAAAATACTTAGCCTAGACCTGACTGCAATATCTAACAAAACTTTCCTGGAGGCTTAAGTATTAAGCGAAGTACAATACAGAAAGTGACTTCCTTGAAGAGATCCTTCACATCCCTTGTAAGTTGGATTCCTAGGTATTTTACTCTCTTCGTAGCAATTGTGAATGGGAGTTCACTCATGATTTGGCTCTCTGTTTGTCTGTTATTGGTGTATAGGAATGCTTGTGATATTTGCATACTGATTTTGTATCCTGAGATTTTGCTGAAGTTGCTTATCAACTTAAGGAGATTTTGGGCTGAGATGATGAGGTTTTCTAAATATACAACCATGTCATCTGCAAACAGGGACAATTTGCTTCCTCTTTTCCTAATTGAATACCCTTTATTTCTTTCTCTTGCCTGATTGCCCTGGCCAGAACTTCCAACACTATGTTAAATAGGAGTGGTGAGAGAGGGCATCCTTGTCTTGTGCCGGTTTTCAAAGGGAATGCTTCCAGTTTTTGCCCATTCAGTGTGATATTGCCTGTGGGTTTGTCACAAATAGCTCTTACTATTTTGAGTTACGTTCTATCAATAACCAAGTTTATTGAAAGTTTTTAGCATGAAGGGCTATTGAATTTTATTGAAGGCCTTTTCTGCATCTATTGAGATAATCGTGGTTTTTGTCATTGGTTCTGTTTATGTGATGGATTATGTTTATTGATTTGTGTATGTTGAACCAGCCTTGCATCCCAGGGATGAAGTCGATCTTATTGTGGTGGATAAGCTTTTTGATGTGCTGCTGGATTCAGTTTGCCAGTATTTTATTGAGGATTTTTGCATTGATGTTCATCAGGGATATTGGTCTAAAATTCTTTTTTTCTGTTGCGTCTCTGCCAGGCTTTGGTATCAGGATGAGGTTGGCCTCATAAAATGAGCTAGGGAGGAGTCCCTCTTTTTCTATTGATTGGAATAGTTTCAGAAGGAATGGTAACAGCTCCTCTTTGTACCTCTGGTAGAATTCAGCTGTGAATCTGTCTGGTCCTGGACTTTTTTTGGTTGGTAGGCTCAAAATACCAATGACTTTCTTCACAGGATTGGAAAAAACTACTTTAAAGTTCATATGAAACCAAAAAGGAGCCTGCATTGCCAAGACAATCCTAAGCAAAAACAAAACAAAACAAACAAACAAAAAACAAAGCTGGAGGCATCATGCTACCCAACTTTAAACTATACTACAAGGCTGCGGTAAACAAAACAGCATGGTACTGGTTCCAAAACAGAGATATAGATCAATGGAACAGAACAGAGCCCTCAGAAATCATACTACACATCTACAACCATCTGATCTTTGACAAACCTGACAAAAACAAGAAATAGGGAAAGGATTCCCTATTTAATAAATGGTGCTGGGAAAACTAGCAACCCATGTGTAGAAAGCTGAAACTGGATCCCTTCCTTACACCTTATACAAAAATTAATTCAAGATGGATTAAAGACTTAAATCTTAGACCTAAAACCATAAAAATCCTAGAAGAAAACTTAGGCAATACCATTCAGGACATAGGCATGGGCAAGGACTTCATGACTAAAACACCAAAAGCAATGGCAACAAAAGCCAAAATTGACGAATGGGATCTAATTAAACTAAAGAGCTTCTGCATGGCAAAAGAAACTACCATCAGAGTGAACAGGTAACCTACAGAATGGGAGAACATTTTTGCAATCTACCCATCTGAAAAAGGGCTAATATACAGAATCTCCAATGAACACAAACCAATTTACAAGAAAAAAAACAAACAACCCCATCCAAAAGTGGGCAAAGGAAACGAACAGACACTTCTCAAAAGAAGACATTTATGCAGCCAACAGACACATGAAAAAATGCTCATCGTCACTAGTCATCAGAGAAATGCAAATCAAAACCACAATGAGATACCATCTCACACCAGTTAGAATGGCAATCATTAATAAGTCAGGAAACAACAGATGCTGGAAAGGATGTGGAGAAATAGGAACAATTTTACACTGTTGGTGGGAGTGTAAATTAGTTCAACCATGTGGAAGAGAGTGTGGCAATGCCTCAAGAATCTAGAACTAGAAATACCATTTGACTCAGCAATCACATTACTGGGTATATACTCAAAAGATTATAAATCATGCTACTATAAAGACACGTGCACACATACGTTTATTGCAACGCTATTCATTATAGCAAAGACTTGGAACCAACCCAGATGTCCATCAATGATAGACTGGATTAAGAAAATGTGGCACATAGACACCATGGAATACTATGCAGCCATAAAAAAGGATGAGTTCATGTCCTTTGCAGGGACATGGATGAAGCTGGAAGCCATGATTCTCAGCAAAGTATCACAAGGACAGAAAACCAAACACTGCATGTTCTCTCATAGGTGGGAATTGAACAAGGAGATCACTTGGACACAGGGTGGGGAACATCATAAACCAGGTCCTGTTGGGGGTGGGGGCCTGGGGGAGGGATAGCATTAGGAGAAATACCCAATGTAAATGACGAGTTGATGGGTGCAGCAAACCAACACGGCACAGGTATACCTATTTATCAAACTTCCACGTTGTGCACATGTACCCTAGAACTTAAAGTATAATTAAAAAAAAAAAAGTGACTTCCCCTAGTAACAAAGGTGATTACTTTCAGGGCCCAAAGGTCCAAGACAAATATCAGGATCCCTGAAAGTTTTCATATGTTCAAGGTCTACTTAATCACAATATATCAAAATTTTCTGGTTTTATTTTAACTTTAATGCCTTAGTTCACCAGATTCTTCATTTCTACATCCTGATTCCAAAAGCTTCAACAGTCATGAAAATGTCATCTTCCTTCAAATTCAAGGATTGTTACCACTCAAAAGTTAGACACAGCACACATATCCATTTATTTATGTGTGAAGTCCTCTCTCCTATCTGCTGTGGATCATTCAATCTCCAGGTCTCCCAGAGAATATCACAGTATTTTTTCAAAGTCTGAAATAATTCATCACAAAATACAAAACACTGTATGTGGGCAACCAGCAGTCTAGTCTAACTCCATTTGAAAACTTCAAATGATTTTCTAAGTCTCTGAAAGACAATCCTCTTAAAAGTATACTAAAATTCATGTGTTCAGATATACAGTGACTTTATGACTTTTGTTTTCACATGCACACACATATGAGTGCTCTCATACAGGAATAAATAAATTAATTTACATTTGTATAAACATAGTACTGTTCTGCTGGTTTTCTATTAAGTAAAGGAAGACTCCTAATAGAATGGATGCTTTCTTTGCTAGAAAAAGAATTCATGTGATATTGGCTGATTTGTGTTCCCCCCAATTCATATATTGAATCCCTAAATCTGAGTACCACAGAATGCAACCCATTTGGAGACAAGATATTTAAAGAAGCAATAAGTAAAAATTAGGTCAATAAGATGAGTTCTAATCCAATATATCTGGTGTCCTTTAAAAAAGAGATTAAGACAGACAGAGACACCAGACAAATGCACACACTAAGAGACAATCATGTGAACACACAGCAAGAAGGCAGCCATCTGCAAGCCAAGGAGAGGCCTCAGCAAAAACCAAACCCGCTGACACTTTGATGTCAGATTTCCCAACTCCAGAACTGTGGGAAAATACATTGCTGTTGTTTAAGCCATCCAGTCTCTTGTATTTTGTTGTGGCAGCCCTGGTAAAATAATACGTGGTGCTTAATAGATTTTGAATTAAAATTATCTTAACAAGCATAGTAATACTAACGTGAACATTATTTTTTTTCCACTTGGTACCTATTACCTTATGTACAGATAATAATATATACAACATATAAAATAATTACTCCATAAATTACAGAAAAATATCACTATCATTGACTCATGTACTTTAACATATGAGTGACTATATTGTAACTTTTTCTTATAGCTTAGATAGAAACTTGAAACCTAGAAAGGTTTGAGTATTTGTTTTTTTTTAATTTAAATTTAATTGAATTTCTGAAGTTCAAAGTGATGCTTCATATATGACATAATTAATCTCTCATTTGAATTCTATGATGTTGGCAGGGACAATTTTACTTTTCCCATCATGAATTTTTCTGGTGTGAATTTAAAATAAAATCACCGAAAGAAAAACTGAGAAAAAATTACCTACACAGCTGAATCTTTGAGATACACTAATCAATTTGATTTTATTTTATAGAGTGCCTTTTGTATTGAATAGTCACATTACATAATTTTTGAAAAAAATACTTTTTTTGAGCACTTCCTGTGTATAAAGTCTTATGCTAGTTACAACACAAGCATCATTGTTTTAAGCATCACAACACATGCATCATACCTGTGTCTTCCTAATTTACAGACAAAAGGTTCAGAAAATTAAATAATTTGCCTAAGATTGCAAAACTAGTAATCAACAAAACCAATGTTAGGGATTATTCAAATTCTAAACCAAGGCTTCTAAGTGTCACGCAATATTTTTAAGAAGGGTTAGCCTGAAGGAGGATTCCCAAATGATGAAGCTTAGACATATTGTATGTATCTAAGTATGTTTGTATATACATATTGTACACATTTCTATATATGAAGGTATTCATAATATATAAGCATATGTATACATATATTTGAATGTAAATATGTGTGTATATATACACATATGCATACATATATGTGTGCTTATATATACTTACACACACACACGGACTTATTTTTCTATGTAATCATGATACATTTTGGAGAAGTGTGGTAAGTTAAAAGTAAAATATTATAGAATATTAAAAAATAATTAAAAGTAAATTTAAGTATTTTACCCAATTTCTTTAAGCACATTAAAGTATACTTCATAAAAAACATAGCAAAATTTCATCACCCTATCCTCTCCTCTCAAAATTAGTAGAATCCCTAAATTACTCTTGAGATCTTCATAGATAGAGTAGGAAATAATGAACTTAACCACTTTAACCAATTAAAAGGAAAAATACAATCAATTCAACTATCATAGAAAATATCCTTTGATAAAGTTCTATACAGATCTTGGTATAAAATGTTTGGATTACTAGAAACAATATATATATTTTTTTACTTGACAAACTGCATCAACTAAAACTTAACATCGCTTCAGAAATAAAATGATATAACTAACCTCATTAAGTTAAAGAGTACAATAAACTGACCTAGAATCACTATTTCTCTCTGCATCATCTAGGAGATCCTAGGCACCCAAAATTAAAAGAAATTAGCAAGATCTGATTATCCAGTGATGTATTAGAGTCTGATGAAATGGGTTAACATTAATTAATGAAAAGAATATGTTTATCTGAAGTACCGTCTTATTTCTGGTCAGAAAATGAGCAAATCACGTAGGTGCTTACACTTGCTAAATTGGACACCACAGACCAAAGCTGGGACATAAATCTAGTAGAACAAAATGTCAATATTCATTATTGGTTATAGCTTAATATAGAAGTACAGACACCCACTGATTTTACTCTCTGCACCAGCACATCCTCAACAAAGAATTCAGGGCACACTGTCACACTGGAGGATATAGCCATTGAAGTTGTGAGCAATACCTATGACTCAGCGGAGAGTTGAAGATTTGAGGAGCTTTCTTTTGGGAGAACCAGAGCTATATGAAATGAAAGGAGAAATAAAAATGTCACTGCAGAAGGAAGAATTAGAATCTTTATTCTAGGATTGGCAGACTGTATCAGTAATTCATGAATATTGTTTGGGAGATGCGTGTGCTTCCAGTCTGAGCCAGCTGGGAAATCATCTGGGTTTTTCTAAAGAATACTGTCCCATTGCATGGATGAAATTGGAAACCATCATTCTCAGTAAACTATCGCAAGAACAAAAAGGCAAACACCGCATATTCTCACTCATAGGTGGGAATTGAACAATGAGATCACATGGACACAGGAAGGGGAATATCATACTCTGGGGACTGTGGTGGGGGGGGGAGGGGGGAGGGATAGCATTGGGAGATATACCTAATGCTAGATGACGAGTTAGTGGGTGCAGCGCACCAGCATGGCACATGTATACATATGTCCTAACCTGCACAATGTGCACATGTACCCTAAAACTTAAAGTATAATAAAAAAAATAAATAAATAAAAAATAAATAATAATAATAAAAAAAAAAAAGAATACTGTCCCATTGTCCTCAGAGTGAATCATGAGGACTCTGAGTTCTTAGAGAGGAAAGGAGATTAAACAGCATTAGGATGACATAAATTTTGTTTGAGAATATAGAAATATTATTAATTCCAAAGTTATTAACACTGTCCAATACATTAAGAATAAAACTTGTTCAATATGATAAATTATTGATAAATATTCGTATGAGAAATAAGTCAGACAACTAGAGATAATATATGTAGGTTGTTGTTTGTTGGTCAAAATTGTGAACACTTGTTAGGATGGATTACTTTATTTGGTGTTCTCAGGACATCCCTATGGGGATTAGAAAGTCTGCATTTTGAAGAGGTGGTAAAATTTAAAAAATTCTTCTTTCATGATAGATTTCTCACCTGCAGGGTATTAGCGAACGTGCTTTAGATTGGAAAGATGATACACACATGCATACACACACATGCTTTCAACTTCACAGACTCAAATGATTTCACAAACTCAAAATTTGTAGTACTCTAATAATGTTTTAGGAAAACTGCATTCTAAAGAAAACAAAACAAATAAATCAATATGTTGCTTGGGTCATAATTACAATGCTTCTCAATTATAAATTCCTGACCTCCATATATGTCCATTTTTGGTTAATGGACATAGACTCATAAAGGAATTATGTCACTTGTGTGCTGACTTGCTAGGACTGGCATGACAAAGTATCACAAAGTGAGTGGATTTAATAACAGAAATTTATTGTCTTTTAGTTCTAGAGGATAGAAGTCTAAGATGAATGTGTTGGCAGGGTTGGCTCCTTCTTCTGCTTTTTTTTTTTTTTTTTTAATTGAGTCTCACTCTGTCACCCAGGCTGGAGTGCAGTGGCGCGATCTTGGCTCACTGCAACCTTTGCCTCCCAGGTTTAAGCGATTCTCCTGCCTCAGCCTCCCAAGTAGCTGGGACTTCAGGCGCCTGCCACCAGGCCCGGCTAATTTTTTGTGTTTTTAATAAAGATGGGGTTTCACCGTGTTAGCCTGGATAGTCTCGATCTCCTGACCTCGTGATCTGTCTGCCTCAGCCTCCCAAAGTGCCAGGATTACAGGAGTGAGCCACCGCCCCGGGCCTGGGGTTGGCTCCTTCTAAGGGCTGTGAGGAAGAATCTGTTTCATGCTTTTCCCATTGTTTCTAGTGGTTTTCTGGCAATCTTTGCTGTTTCTCCACATCTTTGCCAACACTTGTGTTATCTCTTATCTTTTTTGATAGTAGCCATCATCTCAGGTATGAAGTGTTATCTCATTATGGTTTTGATTTGCATTACCCTGATGATGACTCAGACAAAAAAAAGACTAATATTGCAGAATCTCATTTATATGTGGAATCTTAAAAAGTTAAACTTATAGAAGTAGACAGCGGAATGGTGGTTACTAGGGGCATGGACATATAAAAAAGAGGGTGGGTCAGTCAAATGGTATAAATTGCAGTTATAACACCAAAAGCTCAGAGTGTCTGGGTGCTTTCTTGCATCTGAGTACTTTCCTGGTGGCCTGAGAGCATTTCAGATCTCCTAGTGCACCCAGAAGCCAACACAAGGATCTGGAGAATGGAACCACAAGCCAGTCTTGTTGTCCCAGGAATTCAGCATGCAGCTTGGGAGTGCCGAGCCAAGATCTGTGGCCATTACTCAAGCAGGGGAGGAGCCTACACTCAGAATAGGTGGGGATTGATGGGGTGGCACAGGAAATAGTTATGTCCCCCTTGACCGGGCCAGTTCAAAAGGTGTGTGGCTTATCCCCATAATACAGCATCTGCCCAAAGGAGCCCCACGGTCCAGAACATCTAATAAAAGAAACAGAGGCAGCTGGGTGCACTGGCTCATGCCTGTAATCCCAGCACTTTGGGAGGCCGAGGTGGGCAGATCACCTGAGGTCAGGAGTTCGATACCAGCCTAGCCAACATGTGAAACCCTGTCTCTACTAAAACCACAAAAAATTAGCTGAGCTTAGTGGTGCGCGCCTGTAGTTCCAGCTACTTGGGAGGCTGAGGCAGGAGAACTGCTTGAACCTGGGAGGCAGAGGTTGCAGTGAGCCGAGATTGTGCCACTGCACTCCAGCCTGGGTGACAGAGTGAGACTTCATCTCAAAAAAAAAAAGGAAAGAAAAGACACAGAGGCACAGTGCCAATGATGAGAGGAGCTCCCCCAAGGACCAGAAGTTGACCTGCTGAGGGGGTCACTTCTCTCCCTCTCACACTGCAGAGCATGGCTGCAAATGCAAGAAAAGACAAAGGAGCTGTGTGACTGAGTAAAGAGCCTATCTACTGTCATTACTCTTATGTCTCTTATGTGTCATTTAGTGGATCACAGCCCAAACTAAAACATCAAATATCTTTTGCTAATATACTTCCCCGTGAAACCAAGAGCAAGAACTCAGTCACAAATAAAGACCTTGTACGGAGGTCTGGCCCTCTGAAAACACCCAAAAAGAAAAGCCAACTGACCGTACTCAACTTAGTCACCTTTAAAAGAACACCAGCCCTCTCAGACGAGAAAGAATCAGCACAAGTACTCTGGCAATTTAAAAAGCCAGAGTGTGTACTTACTTCCAAAGGAGTCCACTAGCTCCCCGGTAATGGTTCTTAACCAGTCTGAAATGACTGAGAAGATGGACGTAGAATTTAGAATTTGTATAGCAAGAAAGCACATCAAGGCTTAGGATAAAATTAAAACCCAATCCAAGGAATGCAAGGAATATAGTAAAATGATGGAAGGACTGAAAGATTAGTAACTTTTAAAAGAAAGAACCACACTGAAATTCTAGAGCTCAAAAATTCACTACAAGATATATAATCGGAAGTATTAACAGCAAAATGGACCAAGGTGAGGAAAGAATCTCAGAGCTCAGTAACTGGTCCTTTAAACCAGGCTTAATTAGACAAAAAATAAATACAAAATAAGTTTAAAATGAACAAAACCTTAGAGAAATATGGGATTCTATAAGGAGATCAAATATATGACTCATTGCAATTCCTGGGAGAAAAGAAGAAAGAATGAAAGACTTGTAAAATACACTTGAGGACATAGGCCATGAAAATTTTCTTAATCTTGCTAGTGAAATTGACTTGCAAATTCAAGAAATAGAGAGCATTCTGGCCAGATGCTGTAAAAGTCAACCATCCCCAAGGCTCAAAATTAGATTCACCAAGGTCAACACAAAAGGAAAAATCTTAAAGGCTGCCAGAAAGAAGAGTCAGGTCATATACATTATATACAGACAGAACCCCATCAGGCTGGCAATGGACCTCTCAGTAGAAGTTTTACAAACCAGAAGAGATTGGGCTTAGTTTCAGCAACTTAAAAAAAGGAAATGCCAGTGAAGACTTTCATATCCCACCAAACTAAACTTCATCAATGAAGAAATAAAATTCTTCTCAGAAAAGCAAATACTGAGGAAATTTGTTTCCATTAGACCAGCCTTACAAGAGGGCCTTAAGGAAATGCTGAACGTGAAATTGAAAAATGACACCTGCTACTGCAAAAACACACTTAAGCACATAGCCCGCAGACACTGTAAAGCAACTACATGTTCAAGTCTACATCACACTCAGCTAACATGATGAAAGGATCAAAATCTCACATATCAATACTAACCTTGAGTTTAAATGGATTAAACACCCCACTTAAAAGACACAGAGTGGCAGGCGGGATAAAAAGACAAGAATTAACTGCCTTTTGTCTTCAAGAGACCTATAATGAAATCCACAGGCTCAAAGCAAAATGATAGAGAATGATCTACCAAGCAAAAGGACAACAACAAAAAAGAGCAAGAATCACTATTCTTGTATCAAATAAAACAGACTTAAAACCAATAATAATTAAGAAAGGCGTTACGTAATGATAAAGGATATAATCCAACAAGAAGACATAACTAACTGTCTTAAATATATATGCACCCAACATTGGAGCACCCAGATTGATAGAACAAGTTCCTCTTTATCTACCAAAAGACTTATTTAGCCACACATTCATAGTGGAAGACATCAACACCCCAGTGACAGCATTAGACAGATTATCAAAGCAGAACTCTAACAAAGAAACTTAACTTTGACACTTGACTTAAACTTGACACTAGACCAAATGTATCTAATAGGCATCCAAAGAACACTCCACCCAGCAACCACAGAATATACATTCTTCTGACCTTCACACAGAACATGTTCTAATATTGACCACATGGTCAGTCATAAAGCAAGTCTCAATAAATTCAAAGAATTAGATATCATACCAAGCACACTTTCAGAACAGAATGCAATAAAAAAATAGAAGTGAATATCAATAAAATCTCTCAAAATTACACAAATACATTAAAATTAAACAATTTACTCCTGAATAACTAACTTTTCAGGGAACATCAAAATTAAGGCAGAAATAAAAAATTCATTGGAATTAATGAAAATAAGGACAAAACTTATCAAAATCTCTGGGATGTAGCTAAAGCAGTGGTAAGAGAAAAGCTTATAGCCCTAAACACCTTCATCAAGAAGTTAGAAAGATCTCAAATTATCAGTAAAAATAACTAGGCTCATGCCTGTAACCCCAGCACT
Organism: Pan paniscus; assembly: GCF_029289425.2. NCBI lineage: Eukaryota > Metazoa > Chordata > Mammalia > Primates > Hominidae > Pan > Pan paniscus. The sequence continues at coordinate 72,616,019 of NC_073254.2, forward strand.
TTGGGAGGCTGAGGCAGGTGGATCACGAGGTCAGGAGTTTGAAACCAGCCTGGCCAACATGGTGTAACCCTGTCTCTACTAAAAACACAAAAAATTAGCCAGGCGTGGTGATGCGTGCCTGTAATCCCAGCTACACAGGAGGCTGAGGCAGGAAAATTGCTTGAACCCGGGAGGCAGAAGTTGCAGTGAGCCAAGATTGTGCCACTGCACTCCAGCCTGGGCGACAGGGTGAAACTCCATCTCAAAAAATAAAATAAAATAAAATAAAAATAAACTAGAGAAGAACTATATGTAATTGAGATGCAAAAATCCATACAAAAGATACATGAAACCAAGAGTTGGTTATTCAAACAAATAAGACTGATAGAGCACTATCTGAATTAACAACAACAGCACAAGAAGAAAATCCCATCAGAAATTAGAAAGAAAATATTACAAATGATTTTTCAGAAATACAAAACATCTCAGACTACTATGAACAACTCTATGCACAAAAATTACAAAATCTGGAGACAATATATATATATTTCTGGAAACAGATAATACCTCAGAATTGAACTAGGAAAAAAATAAAATCCTGAATAGACCAATATCAAGTTCTGAAATTGTATCAGTAACAAAAAACCTACCAACCAAAAAAAGCCCTGGACCAGATGGATTTACAGTCAAATTCTCTCATATGTATAAAAAAGAACTGACATCAATCCTACTGAAACTATTCCAAAAAATTGAGGGAGACTCCTTCCTAACTAATTTTATGAAACCAGCATCAACCTGATACCACAATCTGGCAGAGACAGTGAAAAAAAAAGTTAAAAACAAAACTTCCTGCCAGTATCCCTGATGAACATAGCCATAAAAATACTCAACAAAATACTAGCATACTGTATCCAGCAGCACATCAAAAAATTAATTCACCATGATCAAGGAGGTTTTATTCCTGTGATGCAAAGTTGTTTCAACCCATACAAATCTATAAATACGATTCACCACATAAACAGAATTAGACAGTAAAACCATATGATTATTTCAACAGATATAAAAAAAAAGACTTTGATAAAATCCAACAGCCCTCCATGATAAAAAACTCTCAACAGAGTTGGCATCACAAAACATAGGTCAAAATAATAAAAGCCATCTATGGTAAACTCACAGCCAACATCATACCAAATAGGCCAAAGCTGGAACCATTCCCCTTAAGAACTGCAAGACAAAGGTGCCCACTCTCACCACTCCTATTCAACATATACTAGAAGTTCTAGTCAGAGTAATAAAGTGAAAGAAAAAAATGAAAGGCATCCATATAGAAAAAGAAGATGACACTAATAAATGGAAAAGCATTACATGCTCATGGATAGGAAGAATCAATATCATAAAAATAGCCATAATGCCCAAAGCAATTTAAAGATTCGACACTATTCCTAGCAAACTACCAATGTCATATGGAACCTAAAAAGATCCTAAATAACCAGTGCAATTCTAAGTAAATAGAACAAATCCAGAGACATTGTACTACCAAAGTTCAAACTATACTGTAAGGCCACAGTCACAAAAATAGCATGATACTTGTACAAAAACACACATGTAGATCAATGGCACAGAACAAAAAACCTGGAAATAAAGACTCACACTCACAATCACCTGATCTTCAACAAGGTGGACAATACTAAGCAATTGGGATAGGACTACCTATTTAATAAGTAGTGCTGGGATAGTTGGCTAGTCACATACAGAAGAATGAATCTGGACCCCTAACTTTCACCGTATACAAAGCTAACTCAAGATCGATTAAAGCTTTTAAAATAAGTCCTCAAACTAAAATCCTAGAAGAAAACCTAGAAAATACCCTTCTTGATGTTGGCCATGGCCAATAATTTTTGGCTAAGTCCCCAAAAGCAATTTCAACAAAAACAGAAATTGACAGGTGTGATGTAAACTAAATTGCTTCTGCACAGAAAAATAAACTATTTACAAAGTAGACAACCTATAGAGTGGGAGAAAATATTCGCAAATATATACCAATCACCTTGTATCTGACAAAAGTCTGATATCCAGAATCTATAATGAACTTAAACAAATCAAGAAACAAAAAAAATCTCATTAATAAATAGGCAATAGACGTTAACAGACACTTCTGAATAGAAGACATACAAGTGGCTGAAAAGTTCAACATCACTAATCATCAAAGAAATGCAAATCTATACCACAATGAGATACTATCTCATGCCACTCACAATGGCTATTACTAAAAAGTGAAAAAAGTAATAATAATAACAGATGCCAGCAAAGCTGTGGAGAATAGGGAATGCGTATACACTGTTGCTGGGTATATGAATTAGTTCAGCCACTGTGGAAAGTAGTTTGGAGATTTCTCAAAGAACTTATCATAGAGCTACAATTTGTCCCAGCAACCCTATCATTGCATATATGCCCAAAGGAAACATAGATCATTCTACCACATGGACACATGTACCTAAATGTTCATCATCATGCTGTTCACAACAGCAAAGACATGGAATCAACTGAGGTGCTCATTAGTGGTGGTGGATCGGGTAAAGAAAATGTGGTATAAATACATTATGGAGTACTACAGAGCCATAGAAAAAAGAACGAAATCAGGTCCTTTGCAGAAACATGCTTGCAGTTGGTGGTCATAATAATAAGCAAATTAGTGCAGGAACACAAAACCAAATATGGCATGTCCTCACTTATAAGTGGGAAATAAATACTGAGCACACATTGACATAAACATGGGAAAAACAGACACTGTGGACTACTAGATGGGGTAGAAAAAACGGGTGATGTGAACTGAAAAACTACTTATCATGTTCTATGCGTACTACTTGGGTGATGTGATGCATACCCCAAACCTCAGCATCACACAACAGACTCGTGTAACAAACTTCCATATGTACCCTCATATCTAAACTAAAAGTTGAAATTTAAAACAAAAACAAAAGCAAAACAAAGCAAACTAACTAGGTGAGATTATAGATGTGTTAACTGACTTGATCGTTGTTATCATTTCACATAATATACACATACCAAATAATCAGATAGTATACATTAATCACACAATTTTTGAATTATACTTTATTAAACCTTCAAAATAAAAAAAAAGAAAATGTCATTTGGTATAAATAATGCAAGGTCTATCTATCTAATACCAATGAGAGTTGTTTCCTGTTAAGTACAGAGTTTTTGTGAATTATTATGGAATTTTTCCTGCATTTATTGTGAAGTAGTAGTAATCATCGGAAACTGAAATTTGTTAATATTTTTACTTTTGAATATATTTTGGAAATGGAAAGTATAACGAGATTTTTTCTTTTTATAATTCATCACAATGTACTGAATCTGGGATGTACAAAATCAAATGTGTATTTATTTATTCAATCACTCAAATATGTTTGTAAAGCTTTCAAAATAGGCATTACTCCTTTTTTAATGATGATCACAATCTAATGGGTAATACCCATTTATTTCCTGCTGTTAATTAGATTGATTAAATGTTACCCTGTGTCCTTGTCTCAAAATGCAAACTCTGTCTACTTCTTTAGTGGAAAATCTGTTAAAATGCTGAGAACTAGTTTTCAGTCAAGTCAGTCAGCCAATGGCTTACATCGTTAGAGGAAAATCTGTTAAAATGCTGAGAACTAGTTTTCAGTCAAGTCAGTCAGCCAATGGCTTACATCTTTAGAGGAAAATCTGTTAAAATGCTGAGAACTAGTTTTCAGTCAAATCAATTGAATAAATAAATACACATTTGAAATGACTTTGTGGGCATTAATAATTCACTTAATCTTTCTGCTTGGTACATTCTCACCTAGAACAGCGTTTCTCAGCCTTGGCTGCAAATTTGTATCATCTGGAAGTAGGACATGATAAAGAGAGAGAGAGCTAGAGATACAGATAGATAGATACAGATAGAGATACAGATAGAGAGATACAGATAGATATACAGATAGTGAACTATCTCTGGGCATGAACAATCTCTGGGCATCAGGTAGAGATAGAGACAGATAGAAAATGAGAACCATCTCTGGGCATGAACCTGAGTATCTAAACTATTAACAATCTTGCCAGCTTACTCTGATGGACAGTTGAGAACCACTGGTCTATGCCTGAAGCAATGCTAATCAATTTAAATAAAAATCCCGTAAATATGTGTCTCCTAACACATTGCTATGGTCACATACTTCTTAGTTGTCATTTATGGCTGTTAGTGACTATTTTCACCTACCTACCACAGATATCATGAGAATAATTAAAATAGCTTGTGGAAGTACATTTAGGGGATTTCTTTAAAATTACAAAATAGAACTTGGCTATAATCATCGAGATTATGACTAAAAAGGAGAAAAGAAATGCAAATTATGTTTTGGTCCTATAATTGGCTGTGTAATAACAATGGATTGACTCTGCATGTACACAGCATAAAGGGACGGAAAATGAGAATCTTAAGCCTGTGTTATTTGACCGAGGCAGTTTCTAAGGAATAATGCACTTTATACACAGACATTACAATACTTCTCAAGGATAAATAACCTACAAGTAATCCCGATTCCAAACGATGTTGCCAAGTACCTTTTGACCTTCATATCAGCTCTGAAGTGACTAGTAAATTGGATTACCCCACTGGGCATATTTATAGCAGTATTTAATTTTAACTACACAGAATGCACCTGTTTACTTAGACCTGATTTTAATATCAGAGTATCTGTGGAAGGCTTAATACAAATCCTTTTAAGAACTCTATTGACAGAATTTTCCAGCAGAAAAGTTGGTTTAAAAAAGTCAGAAGAGCAGGAACTACATCACTTTGCCTTGACTGGAAGAGACAAAGAGATTTTGAATTATTCTTAGGAAGATTTTAAAAAATCTAAAAATATTTGCTAAATATATGGAAGTGGTAGGTTTTCATTTAATCAACAAATTATTCAAGAAACTACAAATCTTGACTGTTGTTTTACATGAATATGGTACAGTAGGCTAATATATTAAACCATTATTATTAACAAATATGGCTCCTAAGTGACATTAAGAAGAGATAAAAGGGATGAGCAAACCTGTGTACTAAAATACTTTTAAATATATGATAATAAAGTCAAACTAATTTAGCTTACTTTTTGCTTTTTGATATTGCAATAGACTTTTAATTTCTCTGACATTTGAATTCATGCACAAAGTCATCATGTCTCTCCATCCCCATGTTGTGATGTCTCGACTATACCATGAGGAGTTTGATTTCTCCAAAATTTTTAAAATTATTTATTTATTTAATTTTTGCAATAGAATCTCGCTCTGCCACCCAGGCTGGAGTGCAGTGGCATGATCTCGGCTCACTGTGGCCTCTGCTTCCCGGGTTCAAGAGATTCTCCTGCCTCTGCCTCCCGAGTGGCTGGGATTACAGGCGCCCACCATCAATCCCAGGTAATTTGTGTATTTTTAGTAGAGATGGGGTTTCGCCATGTTAGCCAGGCTGGTCTCAAGCTCCTGACCTCAGGTGATCCCCCGCTTCCCAAAGTGCTCCCAAAGTGCTAGGATTACAGGCCTCCCAAAGTGCTGGGATTACAGGCATGAGCCACTATGCCCGGCTTCCAAATCTTATATAACAGTCTTTCATAAAAAATCTGAAGAATAAATCGTAGTATTTATACTGTGATTATTCTAATTGCTCTGTAATTTCAAATGCAGAAAAACTGGTCAGTTAATGCAATAGCATGTCTAATACTATGTGGTTAACTAATTGCTCTCCCAACCAATATGTAATTATATTATGAGACATAAATCTATATATTTATGGGAGTGACAGAAACCTAAATGGACATTTCACTACTTTATTTGCACAGTTAGAATTTGTGGAATTCTAAGTACTAATATAGATTTAAGACATATGTCTTCACACATAGATGTTACTAGATATTATATGTTGTGGGGGAAAATTATTGACAATTAACCCAAACAAAAGCAAAACACTTAATAAAACTCATTGTGGAAGAAATTGAAGATGAGAAAAAATATGGAATATATACATGGTCTTAGTCACTTTTTATATCACTTTTTTCTAATTGTTTGAATGAAATAGTCATATCTGGCCTAGGAAACTCATTCTGTGAGTAAACTCCGAAATAGTGTTGCTAAATTACTTGTTCCTAGTCACAATTTCAGAAAGTGGTAATAGTGAAATTATGTTCCAGTTGTTGATTTCCTCTCCAAACCTCTTTTTGCTACAATTGGTTAGCATTATTCAAATCAAAACTTTAGAGTTTAGCCATATAATTTTTATGACTATTGGAGTAATTTTGATTTATTACAGATAATTACTTAATCGCTGGGAATAGGACTTTTGGCAAATTTCATATGAACGTCTTCTGTTTTCAATTACTGAAACATATTTGTAGAATTTACTCAGATTACTCACGGCCAAGACATGCACGCTCCCAATGACTGCTGCTGAGCTTCCTATTTCACAGTAGCCACAACTGTATAAAATATGGCTACTGTGTTATATACCAAACTTTCGTAATCATGATTAAATAATCAAGTTTTATGACTCTCCTCTTTTAGAAGATGCAGTATGAACAAAATCATTATTGAGAAAGACCCTACTATGAATCTGTAGCTCTATTACTGACATCACACATTGTAGTAAGCTGAATGATGGCCCCCAAAGATGTTTGCATTGTTGTCCCCAAAATATGTGAATATGCTACCTGCCATGTTGAATGAGATTTTGTAGATGTGATTAAGTACCTTGAGATGAAGAAATTATCCTGGTTATTCTGTTTGGCATGTAGTCGCATGGGTTCTTAAAAGCAGAGAATCATTCCTGGCTGTGGTCAGAAAGAGAGATGTGACTATGGAAGAATGATGAGAGAGATAAAACTTTGTTGGCTTTGATGCAGGATGGGGACCAAGAGTTAAGGAATGTCGATAGCCTCTAGAAGCTGAAAAAGTCAAGGAAATAAATTATTTCTTCTAGCCTCTAAAGAGGAACACTGTAGCCCTTTCAACATTGGGATTTTAGTTCAGTGAGACCCATGTTGGACTCCTAACTTATAGATCTGTAAGATGATGAACTTTTGTCGTTGTAAGCTGCCAAGTTTGTGGTAATTCAATACTTCAGCAATACAAAAATAATACACAGCTCAAAAGCCTCAGCTATTCAAAAATCTACATTTCAATGTATTATTACCTTTCAGGAGCCAGATTGTCAATGGACCTTACCACCAATATCCTCTCCATCTACTCATATATTGTTCAGATAAAACAAAGTATGGGAACTAATCAATCTAAGAGCATACTAAATCTGGGCAAAGGCTGCTTTTCTTTTCTTTTTTTTTTTTGAGACGGAGTCTCCCTCTGTCGCACAGGCTGGAGTACAGTGGTGTGATCTCAGCTCACTGCACCCTCCCCCTCCCGGGTTCAAGCAATTCTCCTGCCTCAGCCTCCTGAGTAGCTGGGATTATAGGTGCATGCCACCATACCCGGCTAATTTTTGTATTTTTAGTAGAGTCGGGGTTTCACCATGTTGGCCGGGCTGGTCTTCAGCTCCTGACCTCAAGTGATCCACCCGCCTCGGCCTCCCAAAGTGCTGGGATTACAGGTCTGAGCCATCGTGCCCGGCCAAGCCTGCTCTTTTTCAGGTGGCCAAGGCAATTTTCAAACGTGATGTGATTTCTCTTATTTTTTACAAACATACAAACCTTGCCTATATGGAATTAGTGTCTATATTTCAGAAAAATTAAGTTTCTGATTTCATATGTGGAAATTCATAGAATGCAGAAATTCCAAACCTGAATTTCCTAAATATTTTTCATAAGACCTTCTACATAAATAATTCTGACCCATTTAGGGAATAATCTAATTTATTTGAATTTTTTTTTCTGTTAATCTACTATAAAACAAATAAATAATATGTGGATTAATTACAATCAGAGATTTTGGTTACAACCATGGATATATTATGAACGTTCACTTCTCAACACTAGATTATAGAAGAAATAAGACTGAAGTGAGGGATTTAGGAGAAATATACTTACATACACAAACAATCATATACATATATTTATAAACATACATATGTGTGTAACACATACATAGTGTATAAATAATAATTTTATCAATCGCATTTTCACATTTGTTCTTTTTTTTTTCCTTTTGAAATAGTTCTTTTTTTTTATTATACTTTAAGTTTTAGGGTACATGTGCACATTGTGCAGGTTAGTTACATATGTATACATGTGCCGTGCTGGTGCGCTGCACCCACTAACTCGTTATCTAGCATTAGGTATATCTCCCAATGCTATCCCTCCCCCCTCCCCCCACCCCACCACAGTCCCCAGAGTGTGATATTCCCCTTCCTGTGTCCATGTGATCTCATTGTTCAATTCCCACCTACGAGTGAGAATATGCGGTGTTTGGTTTTTTGTTCTTGCGATAGTTTACTGAGAATGATGATTTCCAATTTCATCCATGTCCCTACAAAGGACGTGAACTCATAATTTTTTATGGCTGCATAGTATTCCATGGTGTATATGTGCCACATTTTCTTAATCCAGTCTATCATTGTTGGACATTTGGGTTGGTTCCAAGTCTTTGCTATTGTGAATAGTGCCGCAATAAACATACGTGTGCATGTGTCTTTATAGCAGCATGATTTATAGTCCTTTGGGTATATACCCAGTAATGGGATGGCTGGGTCAAATGGTATTTCTAGTTCTAGATCCCTGAGGAATCGCCACACTGACTTCCACAATGGTTGAACTAGTTTACAGTCCCACCAACAGTGTAAAAGTGTTCCTATTTCTCCACATCCTCTCCAGCACCCGTTGTTTCCTGACTTTTTAATGATTGTCATTCTAACTGGTGTGAGATGGTATCTCATAGTGGTTTTGATTTGCATTTCTTTGATGGCCAGTGATGATGAGCATTTTTTCATGTGTTTTTTGGCTGCATAAATGTCTTCTTTTGAGAAGTGTCTGTTCATGTCCTTCGCCCACTTTTGTTCTTAAAAACACCGAGTAAGTCAGTGCCTTCTGTATCTCTTTACAATTTTTGTAGGTTTGATTTTAAATTAAATAACTATATATTTCAGTTTAAAGTTATCAAATCAATGTCTACTATCTGATCATATTTATTTCAGGAAAAAACTCTGTGTATTTGAAATTAATAAACAACCTATAATGTTGTTTACTATGTATTAATCACGATTTTAAAAACGTACAACAATAGCAAACAAACTTGAACAAAGACATGCAACTCATTCCAGAGGAATGAGAGATGTTTTTTCCAAGAAACTAATTTTCCTCTCCTCATTATTTATTTTAATGTCTCATTTTTACCAAATTATACAAATAATATGCAAATAAGTGATTAAAATAATGTGACAAAATCATAATGACCTCTAAAAATTATGATGAGCTGCAAAAAGAATACTCATTAACAAGGTTGTACAATTAATTTCATAAAAATGTTCCAAATGCAATTTGGCAGAAGAAAGATGCACAGGTTCCAGAAACAATTTATAGTGTTTATTGAAACATGCATATTTCCCAATTAAAATCCACTGATGAAATTTTTAAAATTTAACTTTTGAATGTCTTTATTCTATTTTATTAGATAGTTCTTTATCTTCAAATATAATACTGATAAATCTGAGGACTTGCCAAGTAATATGCTGTGGTAAGTAAGAATATTGGAATTTGTCCCTGTACTATTCCAGGTAAACATTGATGAGAATAAAAGATATATACAAAATTAAATAATTCAGATATTAAAAATTTAGATAATTAAAGAATTAAAAAAAACCCCAGAAGTATAAACATAGAAACATGCCAAAGTTCTGTAAGAAAGATTCCAAGTAACACATTTGAGAATACATTAAGGAGCAATATTATGAGTACATAAATAATTCTAAACAAAAGATCATTAATGCAAGTGAAAATAAATATTAGGAAGTTTAAGTTCCTACCTTTAGACCAAAGAAGCTAACATAAATTAAGAAAAAATATACAAATGCAGATATAGAGTATAGAGTTCATTAGGTAGCCCCTACCATCAGACTTGTGTTTATTATTCAGTACTGAGGGCATTAGAATCCACAATGGATGAGAGAAAAACATAAACAAAGGACCAGAGCAGTGTAGTCCTAAAGAAAACCTACTATAGATTTGCAAAGTTGCATTAAGTTAGTAGGTAGGGGAAAGGACAGAATACCTGTCTAACAGAACTCCTACCATCCCGTTTTTCTTTTGCTTTCTGTTTGAAATCATTAGTTTATTTCCACAATGCCTCACAAGGATATTGCCCCAAATGAACATACCTGGATGAATTTCATTAAATTATATAGACGTGTAAAGCATATTCATATACATTCTCCCTACATATATAATTATAATTTGCCCAATTCTCTGTGCCTGAATATTTGAAAAGGATATTTGATCAGCATCTAATTGGACTATGAGGGAGCTGGTGATAGGTCCTACCGTTCACCAACACTGGGCTCCCTAAATTATAAGGGGACGCAGTGTGGCATAGCAGTTAAGAGTTCCGTTACTCTAGAGTCAGACAGACCAGATTGCAATCTCAACTGCACCACTTACTAAATGTGTGACCTTGGCCAATATTTACATTATCCAATTTACAGCTACTCCAACTGTTGTCAAAACGAAACTAGTTATGATAACGCTCCCTATCTGCTAAAACCACTGTGAAGGTTAAATCAAATAATCCCTGACCGATGACAGACTGATAATAATCCCTGACCGCTGACAGACAGACTAAGAGAGAGGGAGCGAAAGAGAGAGAGAAAGAATGCTATGTGAAACAAAATCTGCAATACTAGCAAAAGAAAAAAAAACCTTTTATATTGGGAAAAAAAGAAAGAATAAGAATTTCAGAAAAATACTGCTTATTTTTCTTAATAAGAGTCTCATAGTTTGGATTTTCTAGAAGTAGAATTTAAGACAGTGATTCATATGCATACATTTTATTGGGCATACTTCTGTCAGACAAGGCCAATTCTTTGGAGTGAGCTGACATCACCTGGCAGCTGGAGATCGCTCACTGACCCAGTAAAGAATATCTAGGTAGGGCACTGTCCAACCCTTGCAAGCCTCAGATGAATATGGCTCTCACATTAAGTTCACCATATCCATGGTTACAAAACGCTGCCCACTCATAGCTCAATGTGGGCAACTGTGCAATTGGCATTATGCTTCAGAGTCAAACTTCATGAAATACATTTTATGTAACCAAACCTTCCACTAGGAGCTTTAAAAAAACATAAAAATAAAAAGGTTTAAGAGGAAATTTTAATACACTAACAGGCCACTTAGAGAATATTTCAGTGTTCAAATGCAAATTCTTAGCATGGTATGGTTTTTCAATTGTTAAAAAAAATTGAATTCAAAAACTGTATATATAAAATGTTACATTTTTCTCTAAATTAAGAGTCTCAAACTCCAGTGAAATTAATTTTAAAATTCTTAATATCAAATATGTATATTAGTAGTTTTTTAAGATTAAACATAGTCTATTTATTTATGAAGCTGTTTGGACATTTTACTATTTTTCAGGTGAACTACCTGGATTCTGCTTACCTAGACAATGTACATTAGACTTTTGACAGGAATTATTACACTCTTTATCTTTCATGGTGAAATAGTTCTTATTACATTAGACTACTGGTTTAAATTTTAAAAATATTGTAAATGTATGAAACAACAACATATATGGAGAGTTCTATAAATTATATACAATGACAAAGCTTGGGAGATAATTATTGACAATGTTACTGATGCTATACATTAGTTGAATTGCTAATTAAAAATAAATGTCATGGTCAGTGAGGTTTCCCACTTAAACCATGCATTGTGTCTCCTTTGGGTACAAACATTTGATTTTTTAAACGATTTTTTTTTCTAATCCATGCATCCATTTTCGTTAATTTGATTTCTTCCTTTTATCCTTCATTACATAAAGTTAGTTTTACCCTGGACTGATTCTCTCTACACTGGATAGTGAAAGGTAGTCTGAGAGATTAATCTTGTATTCATTTTTTCATATTGCACATTAGGGACTTAGTTCATTTTATACTCATAACAGACTCTCACAGACTTGTTAATTTATAATGAACCATGGTTCATGGTTCTGGAGACTGGAAATTCAAATGCATAGCAACGGCATCTGGTGAGTGCCTACATTCTCTGTCATCCCATGGCAGAAAGCAGAAGGTCAAGAGTAGGCAAAAGCAAGCAAGCAAGAATGGGCCAAACTTGTCTTTATAACAAACCCATTCTCATAATTAACTAACCCACTCCAAGGAAAATGATATTAGTCCATTCATGAGGGCAGAACTCTCATAATTTAATCACCTCTTATTAGGCCCTAACTCCCAACACCATTACATTGAGAATTAGGTTTCCAACACATAAACTTTGGGGGACACATTCAAACCATAGCAGGTATATAATTAAATTAATGGTTTTGTCTAGCTCTGAATTACTAGATATGGCAGAAAATCATTTCTACAGTTGAGATTTTAAATGTAGAGCATCTTGAATTCCTCTATTGTTTTTATATGCAAGTTCTCTTTATGTATCAGTGAAGAGGGGCTAAAATATTACAGAAAATTGCTTCAGATTGATGATTAGTAAATTGCAAAGCTTGTAATGGTTTATCTGAGCAGGGTAAGCTATTCTAAGCTCACTACCTCTTATTAAATAATGTGGAGAGTTCAACAAAACAGAATTTTAATTAAATTATAAATACTTATGGGTAGTTGGCTCTCTTTCTCCCCTTAGTATTCATTTGGATTTTAAAATTGTTTTAATTGAGAAAAACTGACATTGCCCTGACTTGCCTACCCTTTTCTTTGCAGCTGAAATTTCAATGCTACAGAGAAGAGAGAACAAGATAAACATGTTTCTTCACCTTAATGTACCTCTGTATAAGTTCTTGCATTCAATTACATATAATCAATGCATAGAATGTTCCTCATACAATGGGTATTCCACCTTGTATGTGCACACATGGATTAAAAATATAACTTCTGTACAAATTATATTGACAGCTTCTGTGTCTTACCTTTAAAGACATGCACATGTTTGCATTTCCATTTTTGGAGGATGGACATTTAATTACAATTTTAGATTTATGGTCCTCCATAAGGGAAATAACATAGCTAAAAATGAACGAAAAAGATTCCGAGCTTAATTTCTGGGTGATGTAATGTTATGTACAACAACCCCCCCATGACATGTGTTTATCTATATAACAAACCTTCGCATGTACCCGTAAACCTAAAATATAAACTTTTTAAAAAGATTGATTCCAACATTAGGAAGTCAATGTTTCTTCTTTAAATTGCAATCTGGAGAAAGATGCTACTACAGTTTTGCTTTATTATTATATTTGTATTTTAATATTTTACTATAAAATGTATTTTATTATGATTATGATAATTTTTTAAATTAAACATCTCAATAACAAAGTCCTCACAATTTCATATATGTCCGTGATACACTAAAGTTTCTGCAAGTATTGAAAAGTGCTTAAAATGAGAAGCAACATATATGTTGTTGATTATCATCCAAAGGCTATGGGTAAAAAAGCAAGGAGTGCTCTAGAAGGGCAAAAAAACAGACTGGACATAGAAAGACTCTCACCACACTGACAAAAGGTCCCTATTATATTTTTAAATTAAAAATAACAATAATTATTATATGCATTCATTCTTAAATACTACCTAGTAAACACACATTTTTAATCAGTGATTGGATTCCATCATTCTTAACCCTTCTGTAACCTTTAAAAACTTAAGACATGTTTATCTTGCCTATCCAAACAACAATGAGATGGTATCAATGGAGCATACAGAATACTTTGGTTTGTGTTGATATGTTAAAAACAAGAAAACAAACAAAAAACCAATTGATTTTTATTTTAGGACAGACAGTGGAACAAAGATATAAAATAATATATGCCATAAACCTTTGCACAGCAGTGCTGACGTGATCTTAACATCTGCCTATATTATAAAAGGGAAGTTAAGTTTGAATATGAAATGTGAAAAAAATAGCCTATTCAATTAAAAAGACTGATTTGGGAGGTGAACATTAAACACTAAGCAAATGCCCTTAGTGAGTTGGCAGGTGGTTAAAGAAATTACAGCAAAACGGTGGACTCCAGAGTCCTGAAGGGGTAATCAGCACAATGCCTGAGATGAAATGGTTAGGAAGCAGACTGTGATGTCTATTTCCAGAAAGATGATCAATGGTACAAGATATTTTGCACTCGAATTAGACAATAATGTGGCTCTTCCTACTAAAGCAGTAGAATAAAACATCATCTTTCACCTCAGCTCCTGGAGAAGATGATAATGTTTTTAGCAGAGTTCAAAAGGAATAGTGACTCAGGTTTTAGAGAGAGCTGCCAGGTGAAGCAAACAAGCAAAACAATTGCATGTTTAAAAAATTAAACAAGTAGCCAACATTTGGAAAACTATATTATGGAAAAGAAAAACCTTTCCAAATTTGCAGGATAAAGTCTCTGAAAGTGTCGAAAGGGACTTAAAATGAGAAGCTACAAATATGTTCATTATCGAACAATGGCCATGGGTAAAAAAGCAAGGAGTGCTCAAGAAGGGAAGAAAAACAAAATGGAAGAGACAGACTAACACCACATGGATAAAGAGACTTTATTATATTTTAAAATTATATACAGTAATTATTATACATTCATTCATAAATTCTATATAAGTAAACATACATTCTAATCACAGTGTTTGAATTCCATTTTTCTCAAAACACACACACACACACACACGAAAAGCCTGTAACCTTTGAAAGCCTAAAATGTAGGAGTTCCTCCAGGTACTCACTTCATAGTTCAGATGGATCTTACCAGATTATTAGCAACAAGCATTCAGTGCCTACATCACAGTAAAAATTATAGTTAAAATATTTAATAGAGGGACACCCACCCTCAATGCGGGTGGGCACCATCCAATTGGTCAGGGGTATGGATAAAACAAAAATGCATAGGAAAGCTCACTCTCTCCTGGACCTAAGACACCCTCCTTCTGGTGCTTTTGGACATCCAAACTCCAGGCTCTCTGGCCTTGGGATTCCAGGAGTTGCAAAGTGGCTGTCTGAGTTCTCAGGCCACTGGCCTCTGACTGAGAGTTATACCATCAGTTTCCCTAGTTCTGAAGCTTCAGGACTTGGAGAAAGCTACTCTACTCTCTTCCCTAGTTCTCCAGCTTGCAGACAACCTATCCTGGAACTTCTCAGCCCCCATAATCGCATGATCCAATTCCTCTAATAAATGTAGAGATCTCTCTCTCTCTTTCTCTCTCTCTGTATGTGTATGTATATGCATGTGTATATATATATATGTATACGTGTAGGTTCTGTCTGAGAGAACCCAGCCTAATACATCATGCAGCATATTATCAGAATAAAATTTGATAATGTATGTACAATGCTGAACACAGCATCTTGTATTTAAAAACATATTCAGCATCGAGTTACTGTAACTGCTGTCATTGATGCCTCTTCTTCTAAAATGAGATGCCATCACTTGTAAAATTATTTTTAAAAGATATATTTTTAAATGAAGAAGTCTTTCTATATGTCAAATAATTTACTTTAGATGTTTAAAATAGTATAGCTCACAAAAAATGTTGGCTCATAACAACTTCTACTGAGTATGTAAGAAAATGGTTTTGAAGTTCAATCTTTTTTAAAAAAAAGATGTATGAATGTATTCAAAATTTACATGAACACTCAGCTATGTATACTATAAATATTTTCCAAACTCCATGAGCTGATTAATTAAAACAGATCCTCTAGCCAGGAAGACAAGCATATGAATACAACAGTCTTTCTTTTATCAATTCTCCTGAAATATCCAGTGTAGCACATAATAATTTTTATATATGAGTGAAGGTGGTTTCTATGTCCAATTAGCAATAACTGTGCCTCAGGTCATCTTCATTGACTATGATACTGCCACTCTGAAAAGCTGTCTACATCCAAATATTAATTTAATTTGGCAAAAAAACAGGCAGGCTTAGAAAGTGTTTTAGAACAGGACAATTAAATAATATAATATTTTCTATAATATTTCATTTTCTTATTTCTTCTCAAGATCCCACGACAATGGATATAGTTGCTTTTTTATCTCAAGAAGTATAAATTTTACAAACATAAAAGGTATGTCTCCCTTCAATATTTCCTCTTAATGCTGAGTGCAAAATTGGTTCAGAAAGAAAATTGCTGACATTAAGCTAGGATGTGACTTGGCAACTGATTGCAACATATTTCTATAGGATGCTGTGGGATGTACTGAAAAAGGGATGTTTTAGACCCAGAAAGACTGTTGCTCTGTTCCCAGGGAAATGGAAAAAAAAACAAAAAACTTAATCTTGAGCTCTAGTTCTTGACTTATATAGAACATGGAATAAAGAAAAAGTTTTCTGTTCATCTCTATACTTCAGTAAGTGGAGCAATATTATTGGCTTTGCATCATTTCATCAATTAAGGAAGGTCTTATAATAGCATACTTCAACTCTTTTAAATATTAGACAATGGGTTTATTCACAAAGTATTTTTTATAAACATATGTTTTAGGCATAAAGTTTATTCATCCAAAATAAAGATTCCCATATTTCCATCTACTACGATTTTTCAATCATACTTAGTATTAACCAATAATAATTTATACTCCACTACTGATACTTGCTAATTGAATTACACTTCTGATGATCATTTTTTTTTCAAATGACATAGTGAGAGTTATGATCGGTTATTTGGGTTGTAAGGATTGAAAACATACCTAGATCATATAAATTTGTGAAGGTTTTGCCATCACAAGCATTATAGGGAATAATGAACATCAACTATCCTACAGCTAAACCTAATGAAGACCAAATTGCCTCCAAGGTCAAAACAATAGTTCTTTGTGCTCAAAAGTGGTTCATATAATTGATGCTGCATTGACGCTGTCTATAGAGATTCTAGTTTTCTCCACATTTTCTCTATTTTTCAATTTCCGTTCTTTTCACTGGGGTCTATTGTTCTTTAACAGAAGTAATGGCCTTTTGTAAATATATAATTTTCACGTTGTAAGCATTCTTTCCAAGCTAGCTGCCCATCATCACGTTTTGGCTAGTCCCAGTCTCTGCTCATAGAACACTTGTCCACACTCTAAATTCTCTCTGTTCTCCATAGCCCCCACTCATCTAATTCCTATAGTCTTTTAACTCAAAGCCTTCAACTTATGTACAGCTTTCTCTGCCTCACGTTTCAAGCTTAATGCATCATCTTAATTCATCTTTCGACATCTATTTCTACTACATGCTGCTCTCTTTCTCTATCTTATATCTCCCAGAATATGTTTTATTTCAACACATCGCTAATCTGTGCCAGGCATTGTTATTAGCAAAATGATAAGCCCTGCATGTAGCAAAGTTCCTGCCTTCACTGCATATGCATTAATAGCTCTGATTAGTCCACTTAAAAACCATTGTTCCTGTCATGCAGAACTCCATTGCCAAGCCACACAACACCCAGCCAGTAGGTTAGCAGCTCCGTGGAGCAAGATAAACATGTTGATTCAATTGACTTTGGGCAGAAGGGTAAGATTTTGTCTTCAGCTTTTCTCATGAGGAACATATACAACCCAAATGGAAAAACCCTGTAGCCTCCTGCCCAAGCAAATAATTCGATAATAATAGCTTCCACTAAAATATAATGAAGTGGTTACTTTGATAGGTAATAAAGTATGTGTTGTTTTCCTTTAGTTTTCTTTTAAAAATGTATGTTAACCTTGCTTCAGTTTGGTTTTCCAGAGTATCCTGCATAAATGGACACAAACCACATTCACTTTGCTATGTGGATGGGGGAGATGCAAAAGGTGTCTTCAGTGCATGCCCAGATATTCCCACATGTTCAACCTTCCACTTAGCTCCCAATAAAACATGTTTCTTTTTTCACAACTAGGAGAGCTCTCCTTTTCATACCTCTGCAGTGACATGATGGCATACTAAATAGAGAAGTAAAAGGTTCATATGAAACTGTAATGTAAATATTATTCACATATTGAAATGCTGTAAACAGTATTAATATTTTTCCTGTGATGCTTTTAAATTTTAATATTCTGTAAAGTATATTTTAAGCATTCACAATTTGGATTTATTCGTGATAAGAGTATATTTTACCTATAATAGTTTGGGAAATATATACGTGTGTGTGTGTGCATGCATGTGTGTGTGTGTGTATTAATATATTTTCCTTGAGACTAGTAGTGAAGGCAAAGTTCTGAAACTGAATTTGCCAAAATGGGATTAGATGTGTGAGGGATTTATTTGGATAAACACTTTTGCAAGGTGAGGTGGAGGAAGCAGGAATAGACACAGCCTTCAGCCACAATACTTGTAAACCTTATGAAGGAGGAAAGAAAATAAAAAAGGTTAGGTAAAATGAGTTTCAGATAGTAGCACAATACTTAACATATTTTGGCAGGCCAATGGAGAGTTATCAAGCCAAAGTTTTCCTCCATATTGAGCAGGAACAGCACCTCACTATGCTTTGTCACTGGCTGACAACAGCTGTGAGGTGCGGATTTTGGACTATAGGTAGTGATGGATACAAAGATGAACCCTAGGAGCTGTCAGTCAACTGTGATAGTCACTAGGGGAGATATACATGAAGCAGTCTCATGACAGTTACAAGCCTTGACCTTTTATTTTATACTAAAGTAAAATATAACTTTATTATGAAGACCATCGGGCCACCTAGTTACTATATACCAGTTGCTATGGTTTGAATGTGTCCCTCAAAATTCATGTGTTGGAAAATTAATCCCCAATGCAACAGTGGGAGGAGGTGAAATCCTTTGGGAAATGATTATGTCATGATGGTGGCATCCTCATAAATGAATTAATGTCACTACAAAAAGGCTTGAAAGAGGGAGTTTGGTCCCTATTCCCACCTTCGGTTCCTTCCTTCATGAGAAGATACAGTATTTCTTCCCTCTGGCGGGTGCAGCAACAAAGTGCTCTCTTAGACGCAGACACTGAACTACAGGTGACTTCATCTTGGATTTCCAGCCTGCAGAACTGTGAAAAATCAATTTCTGCTCTTTATAAATGACCAGGTAGTAAATATTTTGTAATAGTAGCAGAAACGAATAAACACAATTGTGAGGAAGTTATTTCTGTAACATTTTACATAACAAAATTCAGCATTTTATAGGTTAGTCTGTGAAGTAGAGTTATTTATTTATTTACTTGAAAGTTCTACTAATCTGCATGTCCCTGATAATTAAAGATGTTGAGCATATTTTTAATGTACCTGTTGGCCATTTGCATATCTTCTTTGAAGAAATGTCTGTTCAAATCCTTTGCCCATTTTTAAATCAGATTATGCATGTTTTGCTATTAAATTGTAGGAATTTCTTATATATTTTAAAAATTAATCCATTATCAGATATATGGATTGCAAATATTTTCTCTCATTTTATAGATTGCCTTTTCATTCTGTTGCTTGTATCCTTAGCTGTGTAGAAGTTTGCTTGGTTTTTGTTTTTCTTGTTTGTTTTTAGTTTGATATAGTCCAACTTGCCTATTTTTTGCTTCTGTTTCCTGTGCTATTGATGTCGTATTCAAAAAGTCATTGCAAATAGTAATATCAAAATGATATTACCTCACTCTTGTTAGGATGTTGATTTTCAAAAAACCAAAAGATAAATGGTGAGGATGTAGGGAATTTGGAACCCCTGCACACTGTACATTGAGAATGTACAATGATACAGCAACTATGAAAACAGTATGGAGGTTCCTCCAAAAGCTAAAAATAATAGAATTACCAGGCGATCCAGCACTCTTATTTCTAGATACATATCCAAAACAATTAAAATCAGGATCTTGTAGAGATATCTGCACTCCCACATTTATAGCATCATTTTTCACAATAGCCAAGATATGGAAATGACCCATGTCTATGCCCATCGGCAGATGAATGGATAAAGAAATTGAGGTATATACATAAAATAGAATATTTTTCAGTCTTAAGAAGAAAATCCTGCCATTGGTGACAATATTGATGAACCTAAGGGATCTTATGCTAAGTGAAATAAGCCAGTCACAAGAGGACAAATACTGCAGAATTCCACTTATATGAGGTATCTGTAATAGTCAAACTCACAGAGGCAGAGAAGACCACAGTAGTTTCCAAAGGCTCTGTTGTGGGGTAATGGGAAGTTTTTCAAGGAATATGAACTTTGTTGTGCAAGATAAATACATTTTAGAGAGCGGCTGTTCAATATAGTGCCAATAGTTTATACTATAATATTGTGCATGTCAAAATTTGTTGAGGCTGGGTCTCAAATTCAGTCTTCTCACCACATACATACACACATAAGGGGTTTAAAATAAACTTCAGGGGGTCTTGGATATGTTTATGTGAATCATATCCAAGTGAGTGTGGTGACAGTATCGGGGGTGTTTGCAGATGTTTAAACTCATTAAAGTATACAAGTTAAATATGTGCAGTTCTCTGTATATAAATTACCCTTCAAATAGCTGTTAATAAAGTGCTCTTTAATATCATTGAAAGTGCATTAACTGAAAATTCAAACTTCAGAAAATATATTAATGGTATGCAGTCATTAGCTGGTATAATTTCCTACGGTGATAACATCTCTCTCCTTAAATTCAGTACATAAGAATTGATACCAACTGCAGTTAAACAGTGTCCACCTTATTTTGTTATATTTTACATATCAATGTGTTCAAAAACCCAGAATTAAAATTTAAAGAATCTTAGAATATTTTCTCACTTATTGACAGAATTACAGATTCAATTTTTCTGATAGTTTATATTCAGCCATTGCTCCAACTATCCCAGAGATCGAGGGAGGTCTCAGTAACTTATGAAGCATCATTATGTATTAGACATATGATGGTTAAAATGCCAGCTCTTCAATTTTTCCTTTATTTAAAATGGGTTCCAGGCACACACTGCTGTGACAGCCCTTCCTTTGTAAAGAATAGAATCTGCCAACCTTATTCTCAAATTTTAAACCTAGAGCTGTATCCAAAAGCTACCTATAAAGTCATTTATTCTGGGTTTTGCTTGACTCACTCTGAATACCACAGGGTAGTTTTAGAGTTTAGGGTTTCCACCAAGATATTTTCATTAAGCATATACTAAAATAGAGTTTTCTTACTGAATTTTTTTCAGCAAGTTTATAAATCTCAAGTGCAGAGCTTTCTGTAAGTTATTAATCAAAAATTAACTTTGTGAATATATCTACAGTATAATATATATACATAAATATATTATATACTATAAATTCTGAATTCCTGAAATTAAATACTAGTTTTATTATTAAGTCAATTGTCTAATTTCCCCTGGTAGGGATATCTGTATATTTCTAAACCAAACATTCCATTTTGTTATGTGTATCAGTTAAGATGACCTATACTATACTGCAGTAATAAATAACTTTCACATCTAAAACCAATTCAGTCTCTATAATAAGTTTACAAGGAGACTTAGTCATTTAGGAAGACAGCTGATAAAAACTCTGTCACAACTCATGCTAATACAGCTCATAAGGGACCATGGGAAGGCCTTGTAAAAATTCCTTCTATTCAAATGACATTGGTCAAAACAAGTAAAGTGGTTTCATTTACCTTCAAGCAGGATGAAATACTGCCATCTTATTATTTGTATAGTATGAGAAAAACTAAAGTATTTGTGAGCAGCCTAATAGTTACATGATTGATAACATTTGTATTCACAATAGTGCCAGTAATAGAACCCAGAAGTATATTATTTTTCCTTTCAAACTACCCATAAACGTACCCATTGATTAATCATTGTGGGTATATTTCTTCAACGAAGAATATAGCACATAATACTTCCATCTGGTTTGATATTTTCTATGTGTGCATCAGAATTTCATGAGATGTTGTCAAATGTTATAATAAAATTAATAAGCTCAAAGCCCATGCATGACATTTAATCTATTCCAAAAGAATGCCATTATGAAACGTAGGAAATATAGTAATCAATCTTATCCATAGAGGATACATTCCAAGACCCCCAGTGGTTGCCTGAAACTGTAGGTAGTTCAAATCCTATATATACTGTACTATGTATTTTTTTTCTATACATACATAGCTATGGTAAAGTTTAATTTATAAATTAGGCATAGTAAGTAACAACAATAAAAATGATAAAATAGAACATTTATAATGTACTGTAATAAAAGTAGATGAATGTGGTCTCTTACTCTCTCTCAAAATATCTTGTTGTTATACACTCACCTATTTTTAGACCTCAGTGGAATGCTGGTTAACTGAAACCAGGGAAAACAGCCATGTACCCGGGGTTGGGTGGGGGGGTGGGGGGAACTAAACATGCTTTCTTTATTCTGAAGTTCTCAAAATCCTAATAATTGAGTAACTTTATTCTTTCCCTGCGTAACTCCAGGCAATTTATTGAACCTCTATGCACCTAAGATTCAGGGATGCAATGAGAATGATAAAACTGCTCTATCAGCTGATTTATGTGAGAATTAAATCAGCCAATGCATGTAAATTCCTTAACTTGGTCCTACACAGAAAATTCTTTAATTTGTTAACCAATACACTGTATGAAGTGAATGATATCACGTATATTATTTTGCAAACTCCTATTTTGCATATAGGTGCAGACATAGCTTCAGGTAAATACATGCAAACTAACTTATCTTTTAATATCTTAAAATTTTTCCATTACAAGGATACAAAAACTATTCTACCAATTACCTGTTGAAGAAACTCATGTTTAATTCCGGTTTATTTTGCCATCATAAACAATGCTGTGAAAGCATTCTTGTATATCGAGGATCACATATATGCCTTTACTTCTGTAGGATAGATTCTTTTTAAAAATATTTTAACTTTTATTTTAGGTTCAAGGGTGGACTTTTAATCTAGATGCTGAGACTAGCACATATGTATACTTTTGCACTATGAAAATATCAATAATTTTTTTCTCCAAGTGTAGTAACTTACAGTTGCACTAAAGTATATAAGATTTTCCAGGTTCATTGAAATTCCCTAGGAAATACTATATACTCTTATGATAAAAAATATATGTATAAAATTTATATTAGATTTCCGCATGTATGAATTTAATAAAGCAACTTTATAATTTTGCCAGAAGCCCAGCACAGTGCCTAGAATGTATAATTTCACAGTATATTTTAGTTAAAATATTATAATTATGCCAATTGAGGGATGTATAATATTAGTAATAAACACTGAAATTACAAATATACTACTTCTGATATTATCAGGCCTAACAAAAACACACTTGGTTGAATGTTATAAAATCAGTTACACATAAAAACATTATTATTAGCTATTACCCACTACATATTTTTCAAAATTCTGTTGTTGATTTAACTCATTTGCTAGATTAATATAATCGTCTCATTCAAGACCATAAAATCAATTTCCCATGTTTTATTTTATCTATATCTATGACAAACACTTTAAACCAAAATTTGAAGTGAATGTATTATAAAATAATTGGTATAAAATAAAAGCTATTCAAAAGACATATACTTCTATTGTATGGATATGTAAAATGAGTAAGAATGAGTAAAATGAGTAAGAAAAACTTTTTGTGTTAGCCAGTGGGATTTTTGGTTTGTGTATTACTTTAGCATATTATCTCATTTTGAATGCTATAGTTTAGGACACTAGTTTAAACTACTGAAGTTAAAATGTTCTCCTTATTTCAGAGGATAGAAGGATCTTACAGTGACAGACATCCATTAGTAAGAATTAATTTCTAGAGATAAAGTGAATTCAGTAACCAAAGTGTCAGTAGAGTCAGCATGGTCAAAATAGTCTACATGGGAAATGTTTGGTGGCTCTTAGTTGATCATGGAGTCTCTAGAACCAAAAGCTAGGAATGCCAATTAAGTTTCGATTTGGCTTATATGATCTCAAATCTTCAGGTTTACAAAACATATCTTGAGCCACCACCCAGCTCTGTCACCCAGGCTGGAGTGCAGTGGCACCATCTCAGCTCACTGCAGCCTCCGCCTCCGAGGTTTAAGCGATTCTCATGCCTCAGCCTCCTGAGTAACTGGGACTACAGGTACTCACCACCCTGCAGGGATTTTTTTTCTATTTTTTTGTAGAGACACGGTTTTACCCTGTTGGCCAGGCTGCTCTCGAACTCCTGACCTCATGATCCACCCACCTCAGCCTCCCAAAGTGCTGGGATTACAAGCATGAGCAACTGTGCCTCGCCCATTTTTCTTTTCACCCACCTCGGCCTCCCAAAGTGCTGGGATTACAGGCATGAGCCACTGCACTGAGCCTACAGCTCATTTCTTACCACATAAAGCTTTGCACCTCTCCACAAAACTGCCATCAAGGATGTCCCCAGAAACCATTCATCCCAGGTGCCACGCAGAGAAGAGTTTCTTGTTCACCTTTTCCCTTTACCTCTTCCCTCTCACCTCATCATGTTCATTCATTCATCCCTTTTCCATTCTCACTTTTAAGCTTTAACCTTTCAAAAGCCTATCTTCCCCTATAAGTAATGTATTCTAACTCCCGCCATCACCATATCCTTCTCCAACCAACCAAACTGCCATCCTGAGTTTACGGAAAGTCCATAAACTAAGAAGAAATGGGAAACATTCATTGCTAACTTGGCAGCCCTTCATCCACTCTACGTGAGAGCACAGATCTTATTGTCTTTGAAGACCCTTTCTTTTTTTTTTTTTGAGAAGCAGTCTCACTGTCGCCCAGGCTGGAGTGCAGTGGCACAATCTCGGCTCACTGCAAGCTCCAACTCCTGGGTTCACGCCATTCTCCCGCCTCAGCCTCCCAAGCAGCTGGGACTACAGGCACCCACCACCACGCCTGGCTGATTTTTTTTGTATTTTCAGTAGAGACAGGGTTTCACTGATAGCCAGGATGGTCTCGATCTCCTGACCTCATGATCTGCCTGCCTCGGCCTCCCAAAGTGCTGGGATTACAGGCATGAGCCACCGTGCCCAGCCTCTTTTTTTTTTTTTAAAGACAGGTCTCACTCTGTTGCCCAGGCTCAAGTGCAGTGGTGTAATCACAGCTTACTGCAGCCTCCAACTCCTGTGCTCAGGCTATCCGCCTGCCTCAGCCTCCCAAGCAGCTAGGACTACAGGCACACACCACCACACCTAGCTAATCTGTTTAGTTTTTGTAGAGATGGGGGCCCTGCTATGCTGAACAGGCTGGTCTCAAACTCCTGGCCTCAAGCAATCCTCCCACCTTGGCCTCCCAAAGTGCTGGGATGACAGGCATGAGCCACCATGCCTGGTCTGAAGACTTTTAAATGCTGCCATATTCAAGACGCGTTGAAACTCACCTGTATTCGATGAGCCTGCTTTTCGCAAATGAGTAACATAAAACAGACTGAAATACCTTAAGCTTCTCAGCCTTTTACCCTCCTCTGGAATAATGAGTGTATCCCAAAAGTAAATCCATAATGAGGTCCAGTTTGTCCTTCATCCTTGGCTATGAAATAGACAAGAAAAAGGCAAGCTAGCCATTTCCATCTCACTATAGCAGACTCTCATGTTTGCTTTTTGACCGTATGTGGGAAGCGGGGGCCTGACTGCTTTCCTACTTCCTAAGCACAACTTACTTTTCCTAGGAAATTCTCAACACAACCTACATGGATTAAACCAGCTTCCCCACTTTGTTTCCAATATTCTTACAGCCAAAATGTCCAGAATGGGCAAGGCAACCTGAAAAAATGAGGACGGGTACATTATCCCATGCGCTAAACTGCCACTTACACTGGTTAGTCATGAAATCCGCAAAATTCCAGATGAGCTCTCCAACCACGTATTTTCTGCGTTTTTGATCCAGACCCAGATGGTACTGCTCTAGCATACTTTTCTGGTACTCTTCACTGAACATCAGAGGTGGATCCTGGGATTCAAGGCAAAGAGAATTAAGAGTAAGAACTGGCAGAATTGTAAATGTTAGATAAAAATAAAGATCCACTTGATGGTGACCAAAATATCAGTCCTCACTGGGGGCTGCAGTGACTGCAGGACTCACTGATGCTAGGGTAAAGACAGCCAGGGAATGATGTAACCCAGAATTAAAAAGGAGGTTTAAAAAAAAAACATCAATTAGTAACTGCTTTATTTATAAATATAATCTGATACTTAATTTTTCTTCCTTTTCCATCTCTATCTGCTGATACAGTCTTAAGGCTGAACTACACTAGAAGGAAAAATATGTCTTTAGGTCAGGTGCGCTGGCTCATGTCTGTCATCCAAGCACTTTGGGAGACCGAGGTGGGAGGACTGCTTGAGCCTAGGAGTTCAAGACTAGCCTACAAAAAGTACAAAAGTTAGCCAAGCATGGAGGCACACACCTGTGGTCCCAGCTACTTGGGAGGCTCAGGTGGGAGGACTGCTTCAGTCCCGGAGGTCAAAGCTGTGGTGAGCTGTGTTTGCACCACTACACTCCAGCCTGGGTGACAGAACAAGACCCTATCTCATGAATGAATGAATGAATGAATGAATGAATGTAAAATGAAATTAAACTAAATCAGGCTGGGCATGGTAGCTCAGGTCTGTAATCCCAGCACTTTGGGAGGTCGAGGCAGGAGGATCACTTGAGCTCAGGAGTTCAAGATAAGCCTAGGCAACACAGTGAAACTCAGTCTCTATAAAAAGGCTAAATATTTGCTAGGTGTAGTGGCGCATGCCTGTGGCTCCAGCTACTTGGGGGGCCGAGGAGGAAGGATCACTTAAGCCCAGGAGGCTGAGCAGAGCTGTGATTATGCCACTGCACTCCAGCCTGGGCAACAGAGTGAGGCTGTCTCAAAAAAAAATTTTTTTTAATTAAACCAAATAAATTCAGTTATCCTAGTCATACATCAAGACCTCAATAGCCACATGTAGCTAGTGGCTACCATTTCAGACAGTGCAGACATGGGGCATTTCCATCATTGCAAAGGTTCTTTTTTGAAACAAGGTCTCACTCTGTCACCCAGGTGGGAGTACAGTGGTGCAATTATGGCGGACTGCAGCCTTGACCTACTGGGCTCAAACAGTCCTCCTACCTCAGCCTCCCAAGTAGCTGGGACTAGAGGCAAGCACGACCATACCCAACTATTTTTTTTTTTTTTTTTGAGATGGAGTCTTGCTTTGTCGCCCAGGCTGGAGTGCAGTGGCACAATCTCGCCTCACTGCAACCTCCACCTCCCCAGTTCAAGCGATTCTCCTGCTTTAGCCTCCTGAGTAGCTGGGATTACAGGTGCATGCCACCACACCCAGCTAATTTCTGTGTTTTCTTAGTAGAGATGGGGTTTCACCATGTTGGTCAGGCTGGACTTGAACTCTTGGCCTCGTGATCCACCCACCTCAGCCTCCCAAAGTGCTGGGATTACAGGCGTCAGCCACTGCACCCAGCCAAAACCCATCTTAAATATTTTGTAGAGAAGGGGTCCATGTTGTGCAGACTGGTCTCAAACTCCTGGGCTCAAGAGATCCTCTGACCTCGGTCTCCAACAGGGCTAGCATTCCAGGTGTGAGCCACCACACCCAGCACTGCAGAGGTTCTATCAATGCTCACCTAGACCCTCTCGAGTTTCTTAAGAATTCAGAACTGGGGCTGGGCATGGTGGCTCATGCCTGTAATTCCAGCACTTTGGGAGGCCAAGGCAGGTGGATCGCTTGAGGTCAAAAGTTCAAGACCAGCCTGAACAACATGGTGAAACCTCATCTCTACTAAAAAAAAAAAAAAAAATTAGGTGAGCATGGTGGTGCATGCCTGTAATCCAAGCTACTTGGGAGGCTGATGCAGGAGAATTGCTTGAACCTGGGAGGCGGAGGTAGCAGTGAGTCAAGATTGCACCACTACACTCCAGCCTGGGCGACAAGTGAAACTCCTCCTCAAAGGAGAAAGAATTCAAAGCTGATTACCTTTTCAAAGAGAATGAACAAGGGTGCATATCCACAAACCACCTCCCCCTACTTGACTAGTTTGCAGAAGTGTCATTCTGTAAGCACGATAAATTTAAGGGTGCAAACAGAACAGTGCAGTCCACTGTGGGTGGCTGTTCCCTGTGTGTCAACGGGAGTCCCAGGAGCTGTGCAAAAGAGTGTGAGCTGGCTGAGGAGGGGACAAGGGGCTGGATGGGGTTCAGGAATCCACATGAAAAAAAACCCACAAGACAAAGCAACATATCTTTGGTGAGAAGGACAAAAAATGAGATGGATAAACAAATGAGGACAGGCCAGGCATGGTGGCTCAGGCCTGTAATCCCAGGATTTTGGGACGCCGAAGCAGGCAAATCACTTGACGTCAGGAGCTCGAGACCAGCCTGGCCAACATGGCAAAACCCCACCTCTACAAAAATACAAAAATTAGCTGGGCATGGTGGCGGGTGCCTGTAATCCCAGCTGCTTGGGAGGTTGAGGCAGGACAATCACTTGAGCCTAGGACGTTGAGGTTGCAGTGAGCTGAGATCACACCATTGCACTTCAGCCTGGGTGACAGAGTGAGACTCCATCTCAAAAAAAAAAAAAAAAAAAAAAGACAAAGTGAGTGATTAAACATGGCTCTAAGATCTCACCCATGCCCTCAAGAGGTATTATTTAGCATGTGCTGTGTCAGCTATTGCAGAGTACCTGGGAAACAACAATAAATAGGACTCCTGTCTCCTGAGCCCACAGTCCGATCAAAGAGAGAGCCAAAGAAATAACAACGGTGCCTGGCGAGAATGTTGGGAGAGCCAGGTTCTGGCTGCAACAGGGCAGAGCACAGGGAAGGTTCCCTCCGCCTGGGGCAGGTGGGGTAAACCTCCCCACAGAGGGGACAGCTATGAGGAGACTCAGACGCCAAATAGGAATCTTTTCAGCCACATGTCGTGACTCATGCCTGTATTCCCAGTACTTTGGGAGTCCAAGACAGGAGGTGAAGACCAGCCTCATAGCGAGACTGCATCTCTACAAAATATTTTAAAACTAGGCTGCACATGGTGGTGCATGCCTGTAGTCCCAGCTACTCAGGAGGCTGAGGCAGGGGAATTGCTTCAGCCCAGGAGTTCGAGGCTGCAGTGAGCTATGATGACACCACCACACTCCAGCCTGGGCAACAGAACAAGACCCTGTCAGGAAAAAAATAAAAAATACAAAAAGGCTAGCACAGTGGATCACACCTGTTCATCCCAGCACTTTGGGAGGCCAAGGCAAAAAGATCAATTGAGTCCAGGAGTTTGAGACCAGCCTGGGCAACATAGCAAGACCCTATCTCTAAAAACATAAAAAGAAAAGGATCTTTTAGTTGGTGATTATGGTGCCAACATGGGCATTCCAGGCAGAAAGAATAGCTCAAGCAAGAGCAGGAGAGCAAATGAGGGCAGTGGAAACAGATCAGTGGCCAGGAGTGAGAAGAGAAGAGGATGAAAACCCAGGAGAGAGCAGAGGACACTGAGTGTCCTGACTAGGGGTTAGGACTTTGTCCTATGGGCCTGGGGGAGCCAATGATAGGACTCAAAAATTTTGATTTGTGGCCGGGCACAGTGGCTCACACCTGTAATCCCAGCGCTTTGTGAGCCTGAGGCAGGAGGATCACTTGATCCCAGGAATTCAAGACCAGCCCGGGGAACACAACAAGGCCCCATCTCTACAAAAGTAAAAAAAATTAGCCAGGCATGTTGGCCTGTGCCTATGGTCCCAGCTACTCAGGAGGCTGAGGTGGGAAGATCGCTTGGGCCCAGGAGGTTAAGGCTGCAGTGAGCAGTGATCGCACCACTGCACTCCAGCTTGGGTGACAGAGAGAGAGGCGGTCTCAAAAACACACAAAAATTTGGATTTGTTAGAAAGACCACTTGGGCATGGGTGACAGGAGGCTGTCTGGAAACAAGGCCAGTAAGGAGTCAACCTTTGAGGACCAAGCGAGTGGGGCAGAGGCCTGGCTGCTGGTGAGAAGGGAACGTGGACAGGGTAGCGGGAGGTGAGCCCAAAGCTGAAGCAAGGGGAGCACTGCAGTGGGTGCAGGGCAGGGTGGGGGAGGCAAGTGGCATCTCTGCCCAGAGAGAATACACAAGCAGAAAGTTCAACACCGCTTACCTGGTGAAACCCTACAAGCGTTTCCACTCCATACGCACTCTGAATAATGGGATTGTGATGTCTTACACCAATTCTCAAACTGGGTGGCCAGCTGTAGCTGAATCAACTCCAGGTGCCCGTAGTTGCGATACCAAGAGTAGTAGCTGTTCACACAGATCACATCCACATACAGAGCCTAGGACCAGAGCAGCAGAGCCGGTTCAGCAACCACAAGACCGCATGACTCAGTACTCACATGCTGTGGGGGCTCCTCTGACAGAGAAGGTAAGAAGGGGATGTAATCCCAGCACTCTGGGAGGCTGAGGCAGGAGGGTGGCTTGTGGCCAGGAGTTCGAGACCAGCCTGGGCAACACAGCAAGACCCCAGCTCTACAAAAAATAGTATCAAGAAAATTAGCACGGCACAGTGGCTCATGCCTGTAATCCCAGCACATTGGGAGGCCAAGGTGGGAGGACCACTTGAGCCCAGGAGTTTGAGACCAGCCTAGGCAACATCGTAGGACTCCATTTCTACAAAACAAAACAAAAAGCCTAGAACGGGAAGAGCTGCCTCTCAGGGCTGAGAACATCCAACTGCACCAATTTAGATCCTGAAATTACCCTGCCCCCCCAGCAAAAAACATGGTCACAAAGTGGCCCAAAGGAGGCAGGCCTGTGATTGCACACTGACGCTCACGACGTGTGCAGCTGGGAAGGGCTGTGAGAGGCAGAGCAGCTGCCAACACGCAGTCCTCAGCCAAAACCCAGGGCCCCTGCCACTGGAACTGACTCCTCTCCAGGCAGCACTCCCAGCACTGGGCATCCCCTCACCTTGCCCTGGAGAAGCGCTCCCACCCAAGGGGCCAATGCACTCATTCTCGCAGATAATCTTTTTTCGCTTTGTTTAGAAGACAGAGTCTCGCTCTGTTGCCCAGGCTAGAATGGAGTGGCACAATAGTGCAACCTCTGCCTCCCACGATCAAGCGCAGGCGTGGTGGCATGTGCCTGTTATCCCAGCTACTTGGGAGGCTGAGGCAGGAGAATTACTTGAACCTGGGAGGCAGAGGTTGCAGTGAGCTGAGACTGTGCCACTGCACTCCAGCCTGGGCAACAGAGCAAGATTCTATCTTTTTTTAAAAAAAAAAAGAATGCTAGTATCAGCCAGGCACGGTGGCTCATGCCTGTAATCCCAGCACTTTAGGAGGCTAAGGCAGGAGGATCAC
Source organism: Pan paniscus (assembly GCF_029289425.2). Taxonomy (NCBI): domain Eukaryota; kingdom Metazoa; phylum Chordata; class Mammalia; order Primates; family Hominidae; genus Pan; species Pan paniscus. The sequence continues at coordinate 72,647,382 of NC_073254.2, forward strand.
TTGAGCTCAAGAGTTTGAGACTGGCCTGGGCAACATAGTGAGATCCCATCTCTACAAAAACATTTAAAATTAGCCGGGCACAGTGGTGTACACCTGGAGTCCCAGCTACTTGGAAGGCTGAGGCAAGAGGGTTGCTTAGGCCCAGGAATTCAAGGCTGCAGTGAGCTGTGATCACACCACTGCACTCCAGCCAGAGCAACACAGTAAGACCTTGCCTTCACAAAAAAAAAAAAAAAAAAAAAAAAAAAAAAAAAAAAAAAACCTCAGGTTCCAACCCTGGAGTTACTAAATCAGGATCTCAGAATGCAGAGATCTGGCATTTCAAAAAAACTTCCCCTGGAGATTCTGATCAGCCAGGTTTGGGCCAGATGAACTCTAAGCTCACTTAAACCTTTGACATTTTATGAGTCTATTAAATCGAGTACAAAAAATGCTGAGTCCAAACTGAGCAAACAAATCCCATCTCCCTATGCCCAGCCTCCTTGGATTCAGAAAGCCACACTGCCTGGAGAGTAAGCAGAGAGAGAATTGTCATTAACCCAAAGACCATCTTTGAAAACAGACTGGCTGCAGCTGAGTGCAGTGGCACACGCCTGTAACCCCAGCCCTTTGGAAGGCCGAGGCAGGAGGATCACTTGAGCCCAGGAGTTCGAGACCAGCCTGGGCAACATGGCAAGACCCTGTCTCTATCTTTCTAAGTAAAACAAAATAAAAAGCTCAGACTGGCAGCACATGGTTCTTTCCAGCTGTTCCCATGAGCAGGCTTCAGGACAAGCCCAGGAAAAGAGGCAGGGAGAAATGGGGTGGGGACCCCCAGGCTCACCCCCTTGTCTGCTGCGTAGGTGGAGTTGGTCACAAAGGTCACAAGCTGGGAGGGGTCCAAGGCTTTGGTGTGAGCAATCACCATCCTGTCCACAAAAGAGAGAAGACACAGGTTCCGTCAGTCCGGGAAAGGCTCAGACACCCTCCCATCCTCTCTGTCCCATCTTCCCCTGACAGAACACAACTGGGGGCCAGGCATGATGGCTCACATCTGTAATCCCAGCACTTCAGGAGGCTGAGGCAGGCAGATCACTGAGGTCAGGAGTTCAAGAACAGCCTGGCCAACGTGGCAAAACCCCATTTCTACTAAATATACAAAAATTAGCCAGGCATAGTGGCACGCATCTGTAACTCCAGCTACTCGGGAGGCTGAGGCACAGGAATTGCTTGAACCCGGGAGGTGGAGGTTGCAGTGAGCCGAAATCACGCTACTGCACTCCAGCCTGGGCCACAGAGCAAGACCCTGCCCCCAAACAAACAAACAAACAAAAAAAAAAAAAAAAGAAAAGAAAAAAAAAAAACAAAGCACAGAGCCGCTGCTTTCTTCCCTAACTTGAGATGTGTTTTATATAAGGGCACGTTCCTCTAGTCCTAGACCGAGCTCTCTAACATCACTCTTTCTCCCCCACCCCTGAATCCAATTCCCCCAGAGGCATAGCCACCCTGCCAGGTACACAGAGCTGAGGTCACTGGACTGGACAGTGCCAAAAATGAGGTTCGCTTCCTGAAATAGCTCTTGAACACAGGAGTGAATGGGCTTTGGATTCAGGTGGAATATTTATTAATGCATCAAGCAAACAGGTAGTGCAAGGTGGGAGGTAGGCACAGGGCTGGGTGCTAGGCGCTCAGTAATGACTCAAATCTAAGTCCACAGGTCCTGGGCAGTGGGAGTGGAGATGCATGCACAGAAAAACGGTGCAAGTGCCAGGCGAGGTGGCTCACGCCTAGAACCCCAGCACTTTGGGAGGCTTACTTGAGACCAGGTGCTTGAGACCAGCATGGGCAACATAGCAAGACCTTGTTACTACAACAAATTTAAAAATTAGGGCCGGGCATGGTGGCTCAAGCCTGTGAGCACTTTGGGAGGCCAAGGCAGGTGGATCACGAGGTCAAGAGTTCGAGACCAGCCTGGCCAACATGGTGAAACCCCATCTCAACAAAAAATAAAGAAGAAAACTAGCTGGGCATGGTGGCGTGAGCCTGTAATCCCAGCTACTCGGGAGGGTGAGGCAGGAGAACTGTTTGAACCCAGGAGGTAGAGCATGCAGTGAGCCAAGATTGCAACACTGCTCTCCAGCCTGGGAGACGGAGCAAGACTCTGACTCGTGGGGAAAAAAAATATTAAAATTTAGCCTGGCAAGGCAGCGCACGTCTGTGGTCCCAGCTATTTGGGAGGCTGAGTGGGGAGGATCGCTTAAGCCCAGGAGGTTGAGATGGCAACGAGCCATGATTGCACCACTGCACTCCAGCCTGGGCAACAGAATGAGACCCTGACTCTGAAAAACAAACAATGAAAGAAATGTTGCGAATGGAAATGACAAGTGTTGGCAGGAATTGGGCACTCTATGAGACAACAGACACATCCCGGATTGGAGAGTCAGGGACAGGCTCTTAGAAGAAATGGCCTTTATGCTGAGTCAAGTTAACCAGGAGGGATGAAGGGAAGAGGCTCCCAACAGAGGGACCAGTCCGTGCTCAGAGCTCCCAGCATCTGCCCAAGGCCTCCACAGAACAGACTGTTGTGTTTTTTTGTTTTGTTTTGTTTTTTTTGAGATACAGAGTCTCATTCTATAGCCCAGGCTGGAATGCAGTGGCATTATCTCAGCTCACTGCAATCTCTGCCTCCTGGTTCACCTGAGGCCATTCTCCTGCCTCAGCCTACCTAGTAGCTGGGATTACAGACGTCCACCACCATGCCCAGCTAATTTTTGTATTTTTAGTAGAGACAGGATTCACTACCTGTTGACCAGGCTGGTCTCGAACTCCTGACCTCAGGTGATCCACCCACCTCAGCCTCCCAAACTGCTGGGATTACAGGCGTGACCCACCGCATCCGGCCTAGACTGTTGTTGAAGCTGGTTTTCTTCTTCTTTCCTCAGTTCTTTTCTTTTATATCTTCCCCCCATCATTGCTCTGCCCATCCGAAGGCTGTGGCTGGCACAGGACAGAACAGAACCTCCTAGCCTCAAGTTCCAAACCCACATTCTCCAATAGCCAGGCTCTCAGATGGGAAGCTTCAAAGCCTTGTGACAGCCTGGCTGAACCTCTCCAGCCTGGGCGCTCCCTCCATTTCCTGCTCCTCTGGCCACCTCCCAAAGCCTGTCTGGAAGCCTCAGGCACCCGCTCCTGGAAGCCTGTATGATTCACAACAAAGGGCCTGTCCACCCAGTCGTGCTGAGCACACCCCTATTCCCCCGAGCTCTGAATTGTCCTTTGCCCAGGCTCGGACAACATCTCAGAGCCTTCTGCCTGCTGCAGACTCGGCTCAGCCCAAATCACTCCATGAAATTGGGGTGTGGCATCTGCCTCAAGGAGCATTTCTACAACCTCTGCTGCCTCTACCGCAAATGAAACTGGCTCTCACCCACTGGCTCTCGGTGACGGGCACAGTGCGGAGCCCCACAGGGAGTGTGTAGAAGTCAAAGGCCCCAGTGACTTCTGTGCAGTCAGCCGCACCTATGACAGCCAAAGCGCCAGGTGTGAGCGCCCCGACAGCCTGAGCCCCATCTGGCCTGCCCTACAGCAGGAAGACCCCTCGTGCATGCACCCCAGCAGTCGCCTCTGGGCCTGCAGAGAAGCAGCAATCAGAGGCTCTGCCCTTCACTGGCTGACCCTGGGACCTGCCCTTCAAAATCAGGCCTTCTCCTTGACCAGACGAGGTGGCTCATGCCTGGAATCCCTACACTTTGGGAGGCTAAGGCAGGAGGATCACCTGAGTCCAGGAGTTCAAGACCAGCCTGGGCAACAGAGTAAGACCCCAACTCTATAAAAAGGATTTTTTTTTTGAGACAGTCTCACTCTGTCACCCAGGATAGAGTGCAGTGGCATGATCTCAATTCACCGCAGCCCCTGCCTCCTGGGTTCAAGTAATTCTCCTGCCTCTGCCTCCCGAGTAGCTGGGATTACAGACGTGCACCATCATGCCCTGTAAGTTTTCATATTTTAGTAGAGACGGGATTTCACCATGTTGGCCAGGCTGGTCTCCAACTCCTGGCCTAAAGTGATCCGCCCGCGTCAGCCTCCCGAAGTGCTGGGATTACAGGCGTGAGCCACCATGCCCGGCCTACAAAAAAAATTTTTTTAATTAGCCAGGCATGGTGGCATGTGCCTGTAGTACCAGCTACTCAGGAGGCCAAGGTAGGAGGATTGCAGCTCAAAGCTGCAGTGAGCTGTGATCAGGCCATTGCATTCTAGCCTGGGTGACAGAGTGAGATCATCACAAAACATAAATAAATAAATAAACAAATAAATAAATAAATAAATAAATAAAAATAAATAAATAGATAAAAAATCTGGGCCTCCCACCAAGGGTGGGAAACATCAGAAAGCTCAGAGGACCACACCTGCCCGTTCACCTACCCTGGGCTCCTGCTGAAGCCAGGGCTACCAGATGGGGGCAAAAGACCTCCCTTAAGCAAGTCCCAAACCACCATTACCTCCCACGAGTACAGGTAGGCGGGGTGTTCGTGCATCAGGTATGGCCACCAGAGGTTGGCACCCAGCACCTTCAGCTGGCCCTGGGTCCCAGCCTGGTTGTCCACGACTTTGTTTTCTGCATTCAAAAGACACACTTCCAACTTGAACTGGTTACTGCACTTGACGGAGATCTGGTAATTCACCAGCCCTGCAGGAGGCAAGAGAGACCAGGGCTTAGGGAGGGACATGACCTGGGTCACAGAAACGGGAATGCCCCACAATAACCACTCCCAGGCACTCTCATTTGCTTCTGTTGCTTTTTTTTTTTTTTTTTTTTTGAGATAGAATCTCGCTCTGTCGCCCAGGCTGGAGTGCAGTGGCATGATCTGGACTCACTGAAACCTCTGCCTCCCAGGTTCAAGTGATTCTCCTGCCTCAGCCTCTGGAATAGCTGGGATTACAGGCACCTGCCACCACATCCAGCTAATTTTTGTATTGTTAGTAGAGACAGGGTTTCACCACATTAGCCAGGATAGTCTTGATCTCCTGACCTCGTGATCCGCCTGCCTCAGCCTCCCAAAGTGCTGGGATTACAGGCTTGAGCCACCGTGCCCGGCCCTGAACCAATGCGCCCGGCCCGCTTTTTTTTAATTTAATTTTTTATTTTATTATTATTATTTTTTTGAGATGGAGTCTCACTCTGTCACCCAGGCTGGAGTGTAGTGCTGCGATCCTGACTCACTGCAACCTCCACCTCTGGAGTTCAGGTGATTCTCCTGCCTCAGCCTTCCGAGTACCTGGGAATACAGGAATGCACCACCATGCCCAGCGAATTTTTGTATTTTTAGTAAAGATGGAGTTTTGCCATGTTGGCCAGGCTGGTCTCGAACTCCTGAACTCAGGTGATCCACCTGCCTCAGTCTCCCAATAGATTAGATATATTATTAATGAATTGCTTCCTTTAACACCCTATTCATTGAATTTTCCAGTAAACCACAATTACTAATTACTCCTGAAATCAGAAAAGAGGTTAAAAAGATTTTATAACAGTATCCTATGAAATCTACTACTTTCAAGTAATAGTAGTTGAATTACCAAAACCCGTCACTCAAGCCAATGACTACAATTAAGATATCAGTAACATTTCCTAGATAAATAAAGTCAATTAATTATATTTGCATCTGGGAAATAGAGAAAGTACATATAAGCCATGATTTTGAAGTCAAAAGAGAGAGAATATTTGGCAAGGAGGGGTGAGTTATAGTATGTAATTATAACATATAGTAGTTTTTGTATGCTGGTAACTAATTTTAATTTCCTACATTTTTATGTAGATTTCTGCTATTCTTGTCCTATTTTCCTAATCATCTTTCTATATGGATGACTACATAAGTCTGAGAATACCAAAAGAGACAGACACAGAACCAATCGGATTCCTTTCTTCTTGAAGCTTCTGCACAGCAAAAGAAACTATCAACAGAGTGAACAGACAACCTACAGAATGGGAGAAAATTTTTGCAACAATGCATGTGACAAAGATCTAATGTCCAACACTGATAAGGAACTTAAACAAATTTACAAGAAAAAAAAAATCTCATTAGAAAGTGGGCAAAGGACATAAACACACACTTCAAAAGAAGACACACATGTGGCCAACAAGCATATGAAAAAAAGCTCAACATCACTGATCATTAGAGAAATGCAAATCAAAACCACAATGGCATACCATCTCACACCAGTCAGAATGGTTATTATGAAAAAGTCAACGCCAGGCATGGTGGCTCACGCCTGTAATCCCAGCACTTTAGGAGGCCAAGGCAGGCAGATCGCATGAGGTCAGGAGTTCCAGACCAGCCTGGACAACCTGGCGAAACCCCGTCTCTACTAAAAATACAAAAATTAGCCCAGCGTGGTGGCGGGCGCCTGTAATCCCAGCTACTCAGGATGCTGAGGCAGGAGAATCGCTTGAACCCGGGAGGCAGAGGTTGTAGTGAGCCGAGATCATGCCACTGCACTCTCCAGCTTAGGTGACAGAGCGAGACTCTGTCTCAAAAAAAAAAAAATATTTGAATTTTGTTTAAATCGCTAACACATACTGGGCATTTAATAACAAAAAAAAAAGGACATGAGATTGTGATCCTTATGAGGGTTTGAGAAGCATTTCACTAGGGTTCAACATAGAGCAGTCTGAAACATACTGTAATAATTTAATCCAATGGCTCATCTACAGCACCTAAAAAGATTACAGCAGATTCTCATCATTCAGTGTAGTTACAGTCTAGAAAGTTCCATGAACAAATAAAAACTTAGGTTTCAGCAAGCTACTGGTCACATTTTTGTAAGCTTACCAACACCTACTTTTGTTGTATGTGTGCTTATTTAATATATATTGTTGGCCAGGCACAGTGGCTAATGCCTGTAATCCCAGCACTTTGGGAAGCCAAGGCGGGCAGATCATTTGAGGTCTGGAGTTCGAGACCAGCCTGGCCAACGTGATGAAACCCCATCTCTACTAAAACTACAAAAAAAAAAAAAAAATTAGCCAGGCATGGTGGCACATGCCTGTAGGCTTAGCTACTTGGGAGGCTAAGGCAGGGGAATCGCTTGAACCCAGGAGGCAGAGGTTGCAGTGAGCCAAGACTGCACCACTGCACTCCAGCCTGAGCAACACAGTGAGACTCTATCTCAAAAAAAATAATAATAATTAATTAAATGAATGAATAAATAGATAATATACATTGTTTATTCATTAACATTGAACTCACAGCCAATGGCACTACAGCACTCACGCCTGGAGTTTATTTAATGCATGTATTTTCTCTGCAAGGCACATCACAGACTTCTTGGACTTGTGAATGCTAAGCAGCACTTCAGCACTATGCTTGGGGGTTAATTTACATGGCAAAACAACCAACAAACAGCACAAAAATAGGAAAAGCATGGCATTAAGTAGACCACAAAAAGCATACCTGACTATTGTATGAGAGCTGAAAAAGAAGGCAGAATATCATCCTGTTCAAACTCAAATTCTTTGACACTCTACGCAAACACATGACTATGAAAGTGCTGTGAGTACTGATTTGGGGGTTACAAAAAATAGTAGGTGAGTTCACAAATACAAAAGCTGAAAACAAGGAGGATCGACTGTATTTTTGTAGACAATCTAATCTCATAGAAGATTTCAATTCAGACAAAAATCATGAGAATTACTGTATTACAAAAGGGCACTACATGGGGGAAAAGAGTAAAAATCAGAATTAAAACAAAGGTTCAAAATTCTGCATCAACCATATCCAGTTACACTTTAATATGGTTGTGGCAGACTACATTATTATTCCCAACTCATCACCCCTCCCTATATCTACAACCTTTCCCCAAGACAATGCAGTTCCTCCTGCTAGAGATCAGGTATATTTATCTATACTATCAATGTTAGCCATGGACAAGGTATGTGCTTTGGCTGACTGAATGTTAGTGGACATGATAGAAGCAATGGCTTAAAATGTACTTCCAGAACTGGAGTTTCCTTGTGATTCCATCACTGTGACAAAAACACATTCTCAGGTAGTCCACTGATCCAAGGGGGAACAAACAAACAGAAAACATACCTACACTCTATCTGCAGCTTGCAGCCTCACCAAGCCAAGAACAGTCAACTCACAGATATGTTAGCAAAAATAAATGTTTTTCGTACCTTAAGTTTTATATAATTATTGACCAATAGTTAACTGACATACAATATACATTAATCTTAAAATATCATTATCCCATTAAAAATATTTACATTAAAAACTGAGACCACTTTCTTTCCTCCTTTTTTTTTTTTTTAAATTAAGAGACAGGGTGTCTCAATGTTGCCCAAGCTGGAGTTCAGTGGCTAGTGGCTATTCACAAGAACGATCATCCGATCATCGCACACTACCTCAAACTCCTGGGATCAAGCAATCCTCCTGCCTCAGCTTTCCAAGTAGCTGGGACTATAAGTGTGTACCACAGCATGTCAGCTCTCTCTCTCCTTCTTGACCTAAAGCCTAGCATAAAATTAGCTAAGTAGAATGTTTCCAAAGATGCCTGCATCAGTATCTCCCATCCCACATAATTTCTGTTTGATTTTGCCATTCACCCATAAAATGGTGGGATCTACCTCCCCTCCTTGCAAATTTGAGCTGGCCCTCTGATCCTGTCTAAGATCTGAAGCCAGATATTAAGGTACTTCATTAATTTCCATGTTTGTCCTCTATGCAACCTAGCAATCAAGCAAGAAGTCAAAACCTACTGATATAGTTTGGATGTGTCCCCACCCAAATCTCACCTTGCATTGTAATAATTCCCACGTGTCAAGGGTGGGGCCAGGTGCAGATAACTGAATCAGGGGGATGGTTCCCCCCATACTGTTCTCGTGGTAGTGAATAAGTCTCAAGAGATCTGATGGTTTTATAAATGGGAGTTCCCCTGCACATGCTCTCTCCTGCCTGCCACTATGTGAGACATGCTTTTGCACCTCCTTGCCTTCCACCATGATTGTGAGGCCTCCCCAGCCACGCAGAACTGTGAGTCAATTCAACCTCTTTCCTTTATAAATTACCCAGTCTCAGGTATGTCTTTATTTGCAGTGTGAGAACAGACTAATACAATAAGTTGATACCAGTAGAGTGGGGTGCTGCTGTAAAGATACCCGAAAATGTGGAAGCAACTTTGGAAATGGGTAACAGGGAGAGGCTGGAACAGTTTGGAAGGCTCAGAAGAGGATAGGAAAATGTGGGAAAGTTTGGAACTTCCTAGAGCCTTGTTGAACGGCTTTGACCAAAATGTTAATAGTGATATGGACAATAAGGTCCAGGCGGAGGTGGTCTCAGAGGGAGATGAGGAATTTGTGGGGAAATGGAGTAAAGTCACTCTTACTATGCAAAGACACTGCAGGCATTGTGCACCTGTATTAGAATCGGGCATAAGATAGGCACAAAAGAGTGAAAATAAGAATTTTTTTCTAGAGTTCCCTAGAGATCTGTGGAACTTTGAACTTGAGAGAGATGATTTAAGGTATCTGACAGAAGAAATTTCTAAGCAGCAAAGCATTCGAGAAGAAGCAGAGCATAAAAGTTCAGAAAATTTGTAGCCTGATGATGCAAGAGAAAAGAAAAATCTATTTTCTGAGGAGACTGGGTTGTAGAAATTTGCGTAAGTAATGAGGAGCCAAATGTTAATCACCAAGACAATGGGGCAAACATCTCCAGGGCATGTTAGAGACCCTCACAGCAGACCCTCCCATCACAGGCCAGGAGGCTTAGAAGGAAAAATGGTTTTGTGGGTCCAGAACCCCCTGCTGTGTGCAGCCTAGGAACTTGGTGCCCTGCATCCCAGCTGCTCCTGCCATAGGTAAAAGGGGCCAAGGTACACCTCAGGCCATGGCTTCAGAGGGTGCAAGTTCCAAGCCTTTCAGGTTCTAGGCGGTGTTAAGCCTGCAGATGCACCGAAGTCAAGAATTAACGTTCATGAACCTCCGCCTAGATTTCAGAAGATGTATGAAAATGCCTGGAAATCCAGGCAAAAGTTTGCTGCGGGGGAGAAGGGGGGGGCCCCTCATGGATAACCTCTGGTAGGGCAGTGTCAAAGGGAAATATGGGGTTGGAGCCCCCACACAGAGTCCCCACTGGGGTACTGCCAAGCAGAGCTGTGAGAAAAGGGCCACCATCCTCCAGACCCCAGAATGGTAGATCCACTGACAGCTTGCACTGTGTGCCTGGAAAAGCTGCAGACACTCAATGCAGCCAGAAGGGAGGCTGTACCCTGCAAAGCCACAGGGGCGGGGCTGCCCAAGACCCTGGGAACCCACTTCTTGCATCACCTAGATGTGACACATGGAGTCAAAGGAGGTCATTATGGAGCTTTAAGATTTGCCTGCTGGGTTTTGGACTTGCATGGGGCCTGTAGCTCTTTCGCTTTGGCCAATTTCTCCCATTTGAAACGAGTGTATTTACCCAATGCCTGTATCCCTGTGTATCTAGAAAATAACTCACTTGCTTTTGATTTTACAGGCTCATAGGTGGAAGGGACTTGCCTTGTCTCAGATGAGACTTTGGACTATGGAATTTTGAGTTAATGCTGAAATAAGAGTTTGGGGGACTTTGGGGAAGGCATGATTGCTTTTGAAATGTGACGACATGAGATTTGGGAGAGGCTGGGGAAGAATTATATGGTTTGGCTCTGTCCCCACCCAAATCTCATCTTGAATTGTAACAATTCCCATGTGTCAAGGGTGGGGCCAGGTGGAGATAATTGAATCATGGAGGCAGTTTCCCCCATGCTGTTCTCATGGTAGTGAATAAGTCTCATGAGATCTGATGGTTTTATAAATGGGAGTTCCCCTGCACATGCTCTCTCCTGCCCACCATGTCTGACTAAATTTTGTATTTTTACTGGAGACGGGGTTTCACTATGTTGGCCAGGCTGGACTCCAACTCCTGATCTCGTGATCCGTCCACCCCGACCTCCCAAAGTGCTAGGATTATAGGCATAAGCCACCACACCCGGCCTCTTTTTCTTCTTTTTCTTTTTTTTATCTGGAGACTCAGTTTTGCACTCGTTGCCCAGGCTGGAGTGCAATGGTGTGATCTCAGCTCACTGCAGTCTCCACCTCAGCAGGAGAGCAGGAATCTTCAGTGATCCACGGGCAGATCTGCAGCCATTGTGGGCACCTGTTCCTCCTGTGACCTTTGTGCCCGTGTCTCTCCCTCCAGTACCTATTGCATGACCCCCTACGTCCGCCTCCTGCCATTGCCAGCAAGTGCCTTGCACGGGTACCTGGCTGCGCTTATTAATCCATTATGGTCGCTCTGTCACTGGTGCCATTATGTGCTCACACGCCCACTCCCTCAGGTTTAGAAGGCACGTTGCCCGGCAACAGAAGAATCTGCTGGCTTAGACTTTGGCCGAGTTGGCAGCTGGATGAGGACGCTCAGAGCCCAGCTCTCGAGAGTTCAAGCATCTAACGGTTCCCCACTGCTCCCAGGAGCGGTTACCCGGGCACTCTGTGCCCCTCATTCCTGTTTGGGCCAAGGCCGAGGACCTGTGAGTAGGGCTCAGTTGCCTTCAGCCCATCCCCCAGTTCACTTTGCTTGTGGGATCTCCCCGTTGCTCCTGCCCCTGGACTGAGTGGCAGGCCGTCCTACAAGCACCCGGACACTCGACATCAGTGGTGTCAAGACAACTCTAAGAAGGTTTTCCGTGATCCTGCAAGACCTGTGCTCCATCCTGGTGATTCTCCCTTCAATTTCACCGCACAGGTACCACAGTAAGCCAGTGCTGTGTGCTCCGAGTTCCAGGGCATCCTCCAGCTCAGCCACTACACTGAGCACAAGGACTCTGTGGGGCCCAGGAGCAGGTAGTCACCCCTTTGGGGTTCAAAACACCCGGCTGTCCCCAGACTTGTGTCCAGGGAAGATAGTGTTGAGGGCCCTCAAGGAGAGCGGGGCAGGGATGCCTGAGCAGGACAAGGATCCCAGAGTCCAAGAAAATCCTGATGATCAGAGAACGGTCCCCGAGGTCACCGGGGATGCACGGTCTGCATTTCAGCCCCTGCGGGACAATGGAGGCCTCTCTCCCTTTGGGCCCAGGCCCGGGTCTCTGCAGACAGACCTCCATGCCCAGAGCTCAGAAATCAGATATAACCAGACATCCCAGACCTCCTGGACGAGCTTGAGCACCAAACGAAATGCCATCTCCAGCTCCTACAGCTCCACGGGAGGCTTGCCGGGGCTAAAGCAGAGGAGGGGGCCAGCCTCATCCTGCTGCCAGCTGACCCTCAGTTACTCAAAGACAGTGAGTGAGGACAGGCCTCAGGTTGTCTCTTCGGGTCACATACGGTGTCAAAAGGCGGCAGATACAGCACCGGGGCAGACACTCGCCCCAAGGGGTGGCTCCCCCAGATCCCAGGCCTCTAGGACCCGTAGACGCAAGATTCCCCTGCTGCCACGCAGGCGAGGGGAGCCTTTGATGCTGCCACCTCTCTTAGAGCTGGGGTACCGGGTCACGGCTGAAGACCTGCACCTGGAAAAAGAGGCAGCATTCCAGCGGATCAACGCTGCACTGCAGGTTGAGGACAAGGCCATCTCGGACTGCAGACCCTCACGGCCTTCCCACACTTTGTCCTCACTTGCAGCAGGGGCTTCGGGTGGGCCTCCCGTTTCTGAAGAACCCACTATGGATGCACAGCAGGACAGACCCAAGTCCCAACACTGCCTGGGCCTAGTGGCCCCCCTTGCATCTGCTGCAGAGGTCCCCTCTACAGCTCCCGTGTCTGGGAAGAAGCACAGACCACCAGGACCCCTGTTCTCCTCCTCAGATCCCCTTCCTGCCACCTCTTCCCACTCCCGGGACTCAGCCCAGGTCACCTCGATGATTCCTGCCCCCTTCCCAGCTGCAAGCACGGATGCCGGCAGGAGAAGAACAAGGTCGGCTCCTGCAGCTGCCGCAGCAGCCCCTCCCCCCTCCACATTGAACCCCATGTCGGGGTCACTACTCAATGCAGTGGATGGAGGCCCCTCCCATTTCTCGGCCTCAGCCACAGCTGCAGCAGGTGCCCAGAGGTCAGAAGTGAGATATAACCAGAGATCCCAGACCTCCCGGACCAGATCGTGCCCCAAACGAAATGCCAGCCCAAGCTCCCACAGCTCTATGGAAGGCCTCCGGGAACAAAAGCGGAGGAGGGGGCCAGCCTCATCCCACTGCCAGCTGGCCCTCAGTTCCTCAAACACAGTGAGTGAGGACGGACCTCAGGCTGTCTCTTCGAGTCACACCCAATGTGAAAACAAGGCAGATACAGCACCAGGGCAGACACTCGCCCCCAGGGGTGGCTCCCCCAGATCCCAGGCCCCTAGGCCCCGCATCAACAGTGCACTGCACGTTGAGGACAAGGCCATCTCGGACTGCAGACCCTCACGGCCTTCCCACACTTTGTCCTCACTTGCAACAGGGGCTTCTGGTGGGCCTCCCGTTTCTAAAGCACCCACTATGGATGCACAGCAGGACAGACCCAAGTCCCAAGACTGCCTGGGCCTAGTGGCCCCCCTAGCATCTGCTGCAGAGGTCCCCTCTACAGCTCCCGTGTCTGGGAAGAAGCACAGACCACCAGGACCCCTGTTCTCCTCCTCAGATCCCCTTCCTGTCACCTCTTCCCACTCCCGGGACTCAGCCCAGGTCACCTCGCTGATTCCTGCCCCCTTCACAGCTGCAAGCATGGATGCCGGCATGAGAAGAATGTTTTGTGTTCGAAATTGTTTGAGGGGTTTGGGTTTATTTTTGATGGTTTTTTTTTTGTTTTTGTTTTTGTTTTTTTGCTTACATGGGCATCCTTCAGCTTTTAATAATCTGAAAAATTCTATTTACCCATTGTCAATGTGTATAAATTAATCTGAGTCAATTTTATACAATAAAAGGTGAACTTTTATGCATGAAACAATAATTTAACAAAAAATGTACTGGAAGAAGAATGTTCATGACAAATATAGGAAACATAAATATTACCAAATATTGGCAAGCACTGAAATGTTCAGAAATATAAGTCTATTACAGTTATAGCTCTCTCAAGCAAAAAAATAGCAGAGAAAAACTTAGTTTACCTTAGGGGCTATTTATTTACTTAGAGATTTGTTAAAAGGTCAAATGGGGTCACACAGAATACTAAGAAGAGCTGTTCACCCAGGCCTCACTAAGAACTCTTCTTCATTCAGTAGCTATATAGTAATATGACAACTGCTCCTACGACCCAAAGAGGAACTACAGCAACTACTCTTTAGCATCTGTTGCTCCCAACTCTGCTTTTCAATTATATGACTCAAGCATTCTGGCTCCATTAACTATTACTTCTGTTACTCCCAATTAAATTCCCTCTAAAAAATAAAAATTTTTAAAGCTGCAATTTAAGCTCTCTGCTGCCTCATGACTTCAGTTCCATCAGAGTTATGCATTGTTTCCTCTGTACAGCTTTGCTCTGCTTCCATTGCTAATTCCCTAGTAAAGTGTTGTATATTCAAAGTTCCAAAGAAACAGAATATCCAAGACATCACCAATCATCCAAAACACAGTGTAGGAGGCCACAGTTAAGAGAAGCAAGACCATTAGCTCTTTTTATAGGCTCGAGAACAACAGGATGCTTTGGTCCTGTATCAGCAGGATGCTTTTCGGGTAGATCCTACCTGCCACCCTAGCTATGGGCACATGTCAGAGTCCCATGTAATAAAGGAGACAAAAGGAAACCACCACGAGTATAAACTAAGAAAAGTACTCCAAGGTTTCTAAGAATGGAGCTGTATAACTCACTTTGCCCCATTTGTTACTTCTCCACGGTACTTACCACCACCTATTACATATATTTTGTTTACAGTCAGTCTTCCCTCATTAGAATGAAAGTTCCGTGAGGATAGGACTATACAGTCAGCCCTCAGTATCCATGGGGGACTAGTTTCAGGATCTCCTGAGGATAACAAAGGATACTCAAGTCCCTGATATAAAATGACACAGTATTTGCACATCACCCTTGCACATCCTCCCATATACTTCATATCAACTCTAGATCACTCATAATATCCGATGTAAATGTCATGCAAATAGTTATTGTACTATATTGTGTAAGGAATAAGGAGAAGAAAAAAGTCTGTACATGTTCAGTACAGACGCAATTTCTTTTTCCAATATTTCCAATCCTCGGTTGGCTTAATAAACAGATGTAGAACCCAGGAATAAGTTCTGGTGTCCTATTGCATAGTAGGATGAGTATAGTTAACAATAACGTATCATATATTTGAAAATAGCCAGAAGAGTAGATTTTGAATTTTCTCCCTACAGAAAAATCATTATGCAAATTACCCTGATTTGATCATTACACATTGAGTACATGTATTAAAACATCACATTGTACCCCATATATATGTACAATTATTATGTGTCAATAAAAATTTAATGTCAATATGTGAAATAAAATGAAAAAATAATTTTTAAAGCTGTAATTATCTCCATCTGGTAGGAATATATATAATCTGAAATAAAAAATATATTTGTAATTGTTAGGACAAAATAGATTATAGATTATTTTAAGTTTGCAAATTATAAATTATAAAATGCTCACAGAACCTGAAAAATTATCGGTATTGTTAAATATTTAAAAAGCTGTCCTTGGAGAGAAAGAAACCTATCAGATTTACATCAACAAGTGTAATATATCAGCCTATTACCATCTGCTACAGACTGCATGTTTGTGTTCCCTCAAAATTCATATGACAGGCCGGGCGCAGTGGCTCATGCCTGTAATCCCAGCACTTTGGGAGGCCGAGGCGGGTGGATCACGAGGTCAGGAGATCGAGATCATCCTGGCTAACATGGTAAAACCCCGTCTCTACTAAAAATACAAAAAATTAGCCGGGCGCAGTGGCGGGCGCCTTAGTCCCAGCTACTGAGGAGGCTGACGTAGGAGAATGGCGTGAACCCAGGAGGCGGAGCTTGTAGAGAGCCGAGATTGTGCCACTGCACTCCAGCCTGGGTGACAGACAGAGCGAGACTCTGTCTCAAAAAAAAAAAAAAATTCATATGATAAAGCCCTAACCCCCAAGGTGAGGATATTGGGAGGCGTGGCCTTTAGGAGAGAATTGGGTTTAGATGAGGTCATGAGAATAGAGCCCCTATGGTGGCATTACTTCCTTTATAAGAAGAGACACTAGAGCTGCTTTTCTCCCTACCATGTGAGGATACTGAGAGAAGATGGCCATTTCCAATCTAGGAAGCAGGCCCTCTTTAAGAAACGTAATTTGCCAACACTTTGATCTTGCACTTCCAGTCTCCAGAACTGTGAGAAATATCTCGTTTTTTGTTTTTTGAGACAGAGTCTCATTCTGTCATCCAGGCTGGAGTACAGTGGTGCGATCATGGCTCACTGCAACCTCCGCCTCCCAGGTTCAAGCAATTCTCCCACCTCAGCCTCCCAAGTAGCTCAGACTACAGGCATGCACCACCATGCCCAGCTAATTTCTGTAGAGACAAGGTTTTGCCATGCTGCTCAGGCTAGTCTCAAACTCCTGAGCTCAAGTTATCCACCTGCCTCGGCCTCCCAAAGTGTTAGGAATACAGGCATAAGCCACCACGCCTGGTCAAAATACCTACTGTTTAAGCTACCTAATTTATGGTATTCTGTTTTAGCAGCTGAAGCAGACTAAGATACCATCCTATAAGCTACAGACCAGCACTATCCAATAGAACTTTGTATGACGAGGAAATGCTTTATATCTGTGCTATCCATTATGTTAGCCACTAGCCACATGTATCCATCAAGTATTTGAAATATGGCTAGTGCAACTAAAGAACTTAATAATTTTTTTTTTTTTTTTTGAGATGGAGTCTCGCTCTGTCCCCCAGGCTGGAGTGCAGTGGCGCCATCTCGGCTCACTGCAAACTCTGCCTCCCAGGTTCACGTCATTCTCCTGCCTCAGCCTCCTGAGTAGCTAGGACTGCAGGCGCCCGCCACCACGCCCGGCTAATTTTTTGTATTTTTAAGAGAGATGGGGTTTCACCGTCTTAGTAAGGATGGTCTCGATCTCCTGACCTCATGATCTGCCCACCTCGGCCTCCCAAAGTGCTGGGATTACAGGCGTGAGCCACCACGACCGGCCAATTTTTATTTTATCGTATTTAAATAACCACATGTGGCTAGTGGCTAATGTATTGAACACTACAGCTGTAGACAATATGAAATAAATATAAAGCAGTCTCAACTTTGGAAAAACAGAAGACTCTTACTGCCTCATAATATAGATGAAAAATGAAATACTAAGTTAAGTAAAATGTTCTTTAAAGAACAAAAACATAAGAAAACCTAATGAAAGCTATAAAAGTCCATTGGATAATAATGCTACCAGTACTAAGGAAGTACAGCCCCTAAAAGTGACTTGCAGTCACAAATATAAAAATGACTATTCAAGTGAACTCCTAAGGTAAAAATTTGTTATTCACCATGCTCCAAAATGGTCTGTAATATTCTTCAGAGATGGCACGGTAAAGTATGATACAAGGGTAATATTAACAGTATGCTGTCACGGGTGCCATTCTCTTAAAAAAGAAATCCCAAAATAAATATAAATGGAAAGCAAATAATTAAACACACTAAATACAGATTATTACAAAAATCCATAAGGAATTCTGGTGGAGAAACAATAATCAAAATCCCAAATATAAAATTTATCTATCAAAAATGAAAATGCTGACATACAGTTTCTTGCAAAAAAAAAGTTTAGAAATTTTTTAATATAAATAAATAAGAACATCTTTTTAAACAAAATCTTAGCCTGTTGAGTCCCGTTTATTTTCTACACCTCTAATTCCAAAGCTGAGAAACAAACGGATACTTCAGAAAAAAAAAAAATAACTCATGACAATTTGTCTTTTGGACACAGAATATAAAGGAAAAATAAAATTTATGTCTATCTGGCCAGACCTCAATTGAATTTTTCATCCTAGCTGGTTCCTAAATCCAAATCAGATACTTATCAATAAAACTGTTTTTCTGCACAGCTACTACTAGCTAGAAACTGCTTCTCCAAATTTATACTGACCATTTCTTCTAAAATGTGGAAATTCTAGCTCATAGTTTTTAAAAAACCATTCTTAATGTACTGATTCCAGAGTACTAATTCCAATGGCCAAGAAAATTCAAAAAGATTTGGAGTGGTCTCTGAGATTAGAATGTGTGACAATGTGAAGCATTTCACTACAATGTCCAAGATTAAAGTGTCAAAGCAGATGAGGAAATGAAGCTCCCAAAACAGACGCCCATGAGAAAGAAGCCCAGAAAAGCAAAAGGGGCCACAGCCCAGGACCTTACAATAAAGAAAAGTGGCTCTGGCCCCACGGTATCCTTCCTGAAACACTGGGAAAGAATGAAGTCCTTAGCAAAATTCTGACCAGGATCCCAAATTTAAATGTAAGCTTGTAAGGAAAACACCTATGGACTTGTGTTTAATTTGTCCATCTAAGATATAAAATTACAAGTTTGACCAAATGTGCCAGTTGTCCACTTATTGTCTCTCAGCTCCGAATTCAACCTTTCATGTCTGCTCTGCAGAAATGAACTTGGACCCTCTAAACATTTTTCCTTTGCTAGTTGGCATGATGTTAGATCGACATTGTAAGAGGAGATTTTCCTCTTCTTTCCAAGAGTCTTGTGTGCTCCTCTTGGCAGGGTTCTGTACTGCAACACAGCTTCTGCAGTGTCCAGATCCAGAACCCGTGCAGTTTGCTCCATTGTCAAGCTCCTGAAGTGCACAGCAGTCAGCAGCACCGAGTATCTTCCACCAGTACCTCCACAAGGCAGTATTATAGCAGAGTGATTCTGATGAGACAGATTTCTACCACAGCAACTTCTCTTCATTCAGTGAGCCACAGCCATGCCCCCTCAAACAGGGTCTGGATCTTAATCCCAGAGGCCCTGGATGTTGTATCTCAACCCCAGGGGTTGACGCTCCTTTTATCTGTTATTCTTATATTCCTTAGAGTTCTCTTTACTTTTTACTAGCCAATCCTCATTGCTCCAAAACCGTTATAGCTGGCAATTCTTCGTATTAATCTTTCCTTGTTCAAATTACATGTGATTTCTCTATTCTAATCAAACCCTGACTGATAGATCAAATTTCAGGCAATTAATCAAACTGAGAAAATTATAGGGCATTATGCCTAATTTGTTATTTTATATATTAGCAAACACATAAGATCTGATAATCAGAAAGTTCAGAGCGCTAAACCAAAGTCTCTGAAGAAACAATGGAAGGAATCAGTAACGGTCTTTGCTTTGACTTATTATTTTCTATTGGTTAGAATCTAACACAGCCATGTGAGGGTCCCTGGTATTATAACACACACAACACTGACAGCAATGCCCATGAGTCTTATCTGGTGTTGACACAAAGGAACAACGCCCCGTGGACTTGGAAAGGACCACAGCGCAAGCATCAGGGTGTCCTTGTATGACTGAATGACGTTCTTCCAAGGCTTCTGCGACCTCTTTCTGCACTCTGTCCCCATGCTGCTGCAGCCTCGCTGTCTTGCTGGCTGTCTCACTGCATTAGAGAAATACATCTTTGACATATGCTCTGTATGTGTTTCTATGAAAGTCATGTTTTTAACTTTTTAAAAATGATACTTGGACAGAAATTTGGCAAATATATATCAAGGTTCTCAAGTGAATATCTTCTCTGCAACAGGAATGTCGCTTCTAGAAATTTTCCCTCTGAATAGAATTAGATAGAAGTTGAGGCCAGGCGTGGTGGCTCATGCCTGTAATCCCAGCACTTTGGGAGGCCAAGGTGGGCGGATCATGAGGTCAGGAGATCGAGACTATCCTGGCTAACATGGTGAAAACCCGTCTCTACTAAAAACACAAAAAAATTAGCCAGGTGTGGTGGCGGGCGCCTGTAATCCCAGCTACTCAGGAGGCTGAGGCAGGAGAATGGTGTGAACCTGGGAGGCGGAGCTTGCAGTGAGCCGAGATCATGCCACTGCACTCCAGCCTGGGCGACAGAGCAAGGCTCTGTCTCAAAAAAAAAAAAAAAAAAAAGAAGTGAAGAGACATCAGCAAGGAAGTTCAGGTGGCTTTGTCTTACAATGATAGTTTAAAAAAAAATGCCATTGGTTCTCAACCTAGGGTGATTTTGTCCTCCAGGGAACATTTGGCAATGTCTAGTGACAGTGTTGATTACCACAGCTAAGGGGAAGGGATGTTTCTGGCATCCAGTAGGCAGAGACCAGAATGTGAAGCCACATCCTGCAGTGTCCAGGGCAGTGTCTCTGAAAAGGATGGGCTAACCCAAACTGCCCATGGTACCGAGGCTGAGAAACCCTCACTTAAGGTACCACCCTAGGGATTAGGAGGAATAAATTAAAGTGGAATGTTTCACAACCATTTTAATTATGATTAAAAAAAAACTATGATATTGTCCATGTATATTTAAGACTTATTGTTAGGTAAAAAAATTATAAAATTATATTTGTGGTGTTCATATGATCAGAAAAAATACATTAATTAAAATTTCATATGTAAAGAATATTACATCTTTCATGTTTTCCATAGAATGAATACATTTTTGTATGTATGTGTATATACACAGAGAGGGAGAAAGACAAAGTAGCACATAAATAAAAATACATACATTTTATTACCTATTACAGTATTTATTCTTCTACACACTTCTCAGTTCATGTATATACGGGAGCTTTCTTACATGGATGCCTGAGGGTCCACCACTAAGGAGTCTTGTCTCTAAGTGAAGAAGTCATTAAAGCTGTTTATGTAAAGCCTGTGTCTTGGAGACAGGGCGTTAAATCTTTATCAGTCACACGCATTGGGTATGAAATGGCCGATTGGATTGGCTGGCGTGCCTGTCACTCAGCACCGCCCTGGGACCAGACAGCTTTGGTGACTGAGCTGGAGAGGGGCTCCAGAGCTGGACTGACCCTGAGAAGGCTCCACCTCAGAGCAGCACAGGGAGGAGATGAGGCCCCACTGGTTTCCCTGGGGCCAGGCCTCATGTCAAATTGCAGAAACAGCCTGAGGACAGAGCCATGGAGAGCCGAGGAGAGGGCAGGCTTGTCCATTCCAACTTCCATCTCTGCCTCTGACCCACATCTGTGGAATCAGGGCGGTGAACCAGAAGCCTCTGGAGTTTCTCAGTGCTCTGATCCCGTGAATTCCTCCTCTGTCCCCGCGATTTCGCAATGAACGGATGCTTCCCATTCTCACCAAGTGCCTGTTGAAACTTTCCTCAGCCTGACAACTTTCTTCTGTTACTTTCAAATGATCACAGGCTCCCAGGAGGAAAGTTTAGGTAAACCTCTCTTCAAGTGCTGCGTCCCAAAAGTCCCAAAAGTCTACCTATGAGGTGCTCTCAGGACCTGGGACGTGTGATCACGGTATCCGGGGATCAGCCAGCGCTGCGCCCTGGGGAGGAGGAGGCGCCGGGTTACTGGCTCCGGGCTGCATCCCCTCGTCTGGGTCTGTGCTGTTCCTGCACTTCATAACATAATTTTCCTCTTATTCCTTAAGGCTCAACAAGTCTTCTACTGCTCTCAGTCACTTTATCCTGGGAGTCGGATGTTTGCCTGGTTTTTTAGTGCATGTGAATACCTACCCAAAATTGCTATGTGATTTTCAAAATGCTAAATTCCATAGATTCTTTGAGACCAGTGACTTTCACTCTTTCAATCCATTTCCATTGGGTTGAACTGTGAAGTATGATGGGGAGAGAAAAGAACACCTTTGTAAACAGCAAAAAAAAAAAAAAAAAAAAAAAAAACAAGAAAAACCTCCACAATGTCTTGAACTTCACAGACTTGTGCAAGGTTGGAGCCAGTGTTTTTAACCCTGGCACTATTGACATTTTAGGCTGGACAATTCTTTGTGGTCAGAGACTGTCTTCCCTGTGGAAGAGTATTTAGCAATGTCCCTAGGCTATACCTACCAGATGCCTGTAGCTCTGCCCTTAACCCCCACTACAGGGTGAAAAGTCAAAAATGTAAAAATGTCATATCTAGGGCAACACAGGGATCCATGTGCCCCGTTGAGCCTTCACTGTGAAGGTGCAGAAGGAGCCCAGAGCTCGTCTCTCTTCTGTGGAGATGGATGCCTCCTCTTGGTGGCCTGCAAGAATGTGGTTGATCCCAGACCATACGTCTGAAGAGTCATCAGTCCCATTGAGCAGCAGACCATAGCTGGGATGGTTTATAAAAACTGGTCCAGTACATACATGCAAGTGTTACAAGTCATCATGTTTGTGGTAGAAATTGTGATAATTAGGAATGATAATACGTTCTTCTTTGTATTCATTCATGCAACCTAAATTGTCTATGTTTATTCATTTAGTAATTTTTTAAAAGCTGAAGAAATGGAAGAAATTAGAGAGATGTTTCATGTACTCTTAGGTGATGTGGCCAACACACCCTAAGGTCACCCCTCCCCGGTGATCTATGTTTTGGATAATCCACTCCCCTGAGCATAAAGGGGCTTGTGACATAATTCTAGATAATAGAATACAGCAAATGTGATGGTTACATCTGATGTGAGATTCTGCCTTAGCAAGTGGGGGCAAGAGAGACTCCCTCTTGCTGACTTGTGTAAGAAGGGTGGCCGTCCTATAGGAAGGACTGTGAGAGGCCATGTGGCAGGAACCATGGCAGCCCCTGGATGCTGAGAGTGGTCCCCAGCTGATAGGTTTGGCTGTGTCTCCACCCAAATCTCATCTTGAATTGTAGCTCCCATATTTCCCACATGTTGTGGGAGGGAACTGGTGGAAGATAATTGATTCATGGGGGCAGTTTCCCCCATACTGTTCTCATGGTAGTGAATAAGTCTCATGAGATCTGATGGTTTTATAAGGGGAAACCCCTTTTGCTTGGCTCTCATTCTCTCTTGCCTGCTGCCATGTAAGGTGGGCCTTTTGCCTTCCACCATGATGGTGAGGCCTCCCCAGCCACATGGAACTGTGAGTCCATTAAACCTCTTTTTTTTTTTTTTTAAATAAAGTACCCGGTCTCAGGTATGTCTTGATCACTAGTGTGAAAATAGACTAATACACCAGCTGACGACCCCCCAAAAACAGGAACTTCAGTCCTACAACTACCAACAACCTGAGAGAGCCTCTGACAGGACCACAGCCCTGATTGAGCCCTGATTGTAGCCTGCTGAGACTCAGAGTGGAGGCCACAGCTGGTCTATGCCTGAACTTCTGACCTACTGAGAGCGGAGGTAACTGGTGTGTGATGTTTCGAGTCACTAGGCTGTGGTCATTTGTTATGCAGCCACAGGTAACAAACACAGACAGCTTCCCTCTCCTTTGAAAACACATCAGCCAAATGCCTTTCATTATTGCAGCCACCTCTAGGCTAAGAGAATGTGAACCCTTGAGTATTCAGTATCTGCCAGATCAGAACTTACAGGATATTGAGGGGGACATGCAGCCTGGAAGAGCTGGAAGCTGACCTGCCTTGCCGCTCTGCCGCTCTGCCTTGATGGACTCCTATGGACACAAGCAATGCCACACAGCACCAACACTGGACAGGGACACACTGTGATGGTGGGGGCGGGGACAAGGCAAATCAATACCCCTCTGTAATCTGGTCTGGTCACAAACAAAAACAAGAACGTGGTCAATACCACAAATACGCCTAGGCATGCCCCACCCCGACTTATGTGAGCAGCTGCTGCTTTTACATCAATTGTAGCACCAGCCTCATTCCATTTCTCCCACCTTCCAGGACAATTAAGACATTCAACCACAGAATTACTCCCATTTCCAGACAGCACTCCATCTGAGCATGGCCTGTGTATTAGTCAGGGTTCTCTAAACGGACAGAACTAATAGGATAGATGTACATATGAAGGTGAGTTTATCAGGAGAATTGGCTCACATGATCACAAGGGGAAGTCTCACAACAGGCCGACTGCAAGCTGAGGAGCCAAGAAGCCAGTCTGAGTCCCAAACTTCAAAGGTAGGGAGGCTCACAGTGCAGCCTTCAGCCTGCAGCTAGAGGCCTGGGAGCCCCTGGCAAACCAATGGTGTAAATCCAAGAGTCCAAAAAAAAAAAAAAAAAGCTGAAGAACTTGGAGTCTGATGTTCGAGGGCAGGAAGCATCCAGCATGGGAGAAAGATGAAGGCTGGAACACTCAGCAAGTCTGCTCATTCCAACTTCTGCCTGCTTTATTTTAGCTGCTGTGGCAGCTGATTAGATGATGCCCACCCAGATTGAGGGTGGGTGTGCCTCTCCCAGTCCACTGATTAAAATGTTAATCTCCTTTGGCCACACTCTCACATATACACCCAGGAACAATCCTTTGCATCCTTCAATCCAATCAAGTTGACACTCAATATTAACCATCACAGCCTGTTTCCTTGACCCTCCCCAAGATCACCTTGTATAAGCCAAACCCTCCAAGTCTTTCCCAAGGCCCTCTCACTGCTGCTGCTGAGCTGCTGCTGGGTCCCAGTGGTGCACAGCCTTCCTTGTTGTGATGAGCCAGTCGATGGCCTCAACTTTGCTGGGCTACAGGTGTGTTCCTGGTGGCCTTTAGATGATATCATTGACAAGATTATGACCAAGATAATTTTGATGCATCCTAGTTTCAGCTTAAAATTTGGGAAAACATTCATTTAAAAATAACCCGTACCAAGGTTTTCACAAAATACAATCAAAATCAGGGCATATTAGTAGGTAGCTCATATGTGTACCTGCTCATATGTGTATATGTGTATGTGCTGTTGTCATTGATGTCTGGAATGAAGTAATGAATTAGAAAGTCTTCAAACACCAAAGAATGATTTAATGAACTATATTTACATAGTGTATATAACACATATAACATAATTACTTTTTCCTAAAGATAAGAAATTATAATTGTGCATTTTAGAAAGATTTGGTCAAAAGAGGAGGAGGTATGAGGATTTTATCATGATTCTCAATTTCACAAGCATTTCTGTAAATTAGGAGCCTACTGTACTAACTAGAAATGGTGAATGGGTTTTTAACTTCAATTCCATCCATCACGTCCCATCTAAATGCTCTGAGGTGGTAACAACAAACTGTGTCCTAGATCTTCTTCAAGCTGAAGTGCTTTGGGATGATCGCATATTCCAACAATGCCCCCTGGAGGCCAGTTGGCCAGGGCCAGTGGACACTTGTCCCCACAGAAGCAGGTCTGTGCCACTTCTCAGCTGTCAGGATTTGGATTTCCACCCTGATCCAGCTGCTAAACTGTCCCTACCACGTGTCCCTCACCCACTACCAGCCAGTGACTCCTAGCTCATGCAATTTCCGGTGCTCACCTCTTGCTGTCCCCCACCTGGCCCTATCATAAGTTTGTGTCCATGTTGCATTCAGTGCATGAGACACTGAGAGCGGTCCCCAGCAGACAGCCACCCATGATTCATTGACAGAAGAGAAAGGGGACACAGGGAAGAAATCTGTTACACCGGCGAGACAGAAGCCGCCCCTTTACAAAGGTGCATGGTGGGAAAGGCAGAGACATCCCAGCTGTACTGCAAAAAGACCACATTTTGAAAGATGGTTTCAAGGCCAGGCATGGTGGCTTATGCCTGTAATTCCAGCACTTTGGGAGGCCGAGGCAGGTGGATCACGAGGTCAGGAGTTCGAGGCCAGCCTGGGCAACATGGTGAAACCCCGTCTCTACTAGAAATACAAAAAATTAGCCGGGCATGGTGGTGCACGCCTGTAATCCCAGCTACTCAGGGGGCTGAGGAAGAATTCCTCGAACCTGGGAGGCGGAGGTTGCAGTGAGCTGAGATCGTCCCACTGCACTCTAGCCTGGGTGAGAGAGAGAGACTCTGTCTCAAGAAAAAGAAAAAAAATCTGTATTTCATATGTCCTACACACACTTATAGCTTTCAAGAACATAAAAAACATTAAAAAAAAATTTTGTACCATTATCATTTCCAGACCCTTCACAGCACATATTTTATCGGGGTTTTACAGTAATTCATCCTTTCCACTAGTGCACTTAGCAACCAAGACAGCTCATACCCCCACATACAGACAAACTTTCTATTAAAAGGGTGAAAGTCTTAGTTTCCTCAAGTGTACTATGAATACCCAGGGAAAGACTCCAATACCAAGCATGAGATAAATAATGCCCATATGAGAATTTTCAACTTTTAAAGAAAAGTAAGTCAAACTGTCTCACGGTAGGAAACTAGGGTTCCTGCAACCCCTCTCTTCAATTTCATAATTTACTAGGACAGCTCACAGGGAATCACTTTTAATTCGACGGTCTAAGTGTAATCTAATTGCCAAGTCTGGAAGAACACTAAAAAAAAAAAAAAAAAAAACTCTTATGAGTAACTTCCCATATAATGATGAATACTACTTCCATAAATTATCCCAATGGTATTTTCTATTTACATGCTAAAGCTAAGTAGATTTTTCAAAGAGATAATCAATTTAGATTCATGTGTTTAGATCAGAGGTAGAAATTGCAGTCCAAAGATGTAATAGTAAATCAAGAAAGTTCAATAATTTGTCCACAAAAATCAAAGGAGATCATAGTCTTGAGACAATTTTTCAAAAATTTAAAAATTTAATAACTCCCCAAGTTCCTCTTAGGTAAAATGTATACATGCTTTACTAAGAAAAATTACAAGAATTTAAAATAATATTTATAAAGTACTTTGCTGTTTATAAGCTACTACACCCAACATCTTAATCTCTTCAAGAAACGTCCAAGGTAGATGATACACACACAACAGGGTTATGAAGGATCAGAAATTGGAAAACCCATCCAATGTTACTCATCTAGTAGAATGTGGGGCTGGGCCTTAAACCTAGGTCCCCCAATTCCAAATCCCAAGCTCTTTCCAACAGATTGTGCCCCCCTTTTTTTTTAAGACAGAGTTTTGCTCTCGTCGCCCAGGCTGGAGTGCAATGGCACGATCTAGGCTCACTGCAACCTCCGCCTCCCAGGTTCAAGCGATTATCCTGCCTCAGCCTCCCGAGTAACTGGGACTACAGGTGCCCGCCACCCACACCCGGTTAATTTTTGTATCTTTAGTAGAGACAGGGTTTCATCACGTTGGCCAGGCTGATCTCAAACTCCTGATCTCAGGTGACCCACCCACCTCAGGCTCCCAAAGTGCTGGGATTACAGGCGTGAGCCACCGTGCCCAGCCCAGATTGTGCCATTTTAAAACATTCCAAAGCAGCAAGATTTCATTTTTTAACAAGACAGTATTACAGGTCTAAATTCAATTTAATATTCTCAAAATATTACTGAGAACCTATTTTACAAAGCAAAGTACCAGGGGCTATAAAACTTACATACCCACAAATATATACATCTACTATGTACCCACAAAAATTGAAAATAAAAAAATTAAAAATAAAAAGCTTCACTTTGGGAGGTTGAGGCAGGCGGATCACTTGACTTCAAGAGTTTGAGATCAGCCTGGCCAACATGGTGAAACCCTGTCTCTACTAAAAATACAAAAGTTAGTCAGGTGGTGGTGGCACGTGCCTATAATCCCAGCTACTGGGGAGGCTGAGGCAGGAAAATTGCTTGAACCAGGAGGCAGAGGTTGCAGTGAGCCTAGATTACACTATTGCCCTCCAGCCTGGGCAACTCAAAAAAAAAGTAAATAACAACAAAAAGCCGACATAGCCAAATAAGACAATCCTTGTTCAAAACATGTTGTATTATATGCTTAAAATGGTAAATACAAGGTACCTATACTGTGATAGTACAAACATTCACTAAATTGTTTAAAACATTTGTAAATGCCTCAGATAGCATGTCTTTGTCTATCGTTTGAGGATATTAAAATTGTTTTTTGATGTGATGATATTGTGGCATAATATGAAATATATTTGGCCAGGTGTGGTGGCTCACTCCTGTAATCCCAGCACTTTGGGAGGCTGAGGGGGGCGGATCATGAGGGCAGGAGATCGAGACCATCCTGGCTAACAGGGTGAAACCCTGTCTCTACTAAAAATACAAAAAAAAAAAAAAATTAGCCAGGCATGGTGCCCGGTGCCTATAGTCCCAGCTACTCAGGAGGCTGAGACAGGAGAATGGCGTGCACCCAGGAGGCGGAGCTTGCAGTGAGTCGAGATCACACCACTGCACTCCAGTCTGGGCGACAGAGCGAGACTCTGTCTCAAAAAATATATATATATATATTTGGTCTTTGTTTCAGGTTCCTGCCACACAGCTTCTGAAACCCTTGGAATTTCCTGAGTGATAGGAGCTGTCTTTTGTTATTCATTAGAAGCCCCTTTGGATCCCACCTAAATTTATGCTATTGAAGTGACTTAGTGTGGGATCCCTAGGCCTCAGGATGGGACTGCTGCTCACTAAAAAAACTGACGGGTTAGATAATTGGAACTTTCATCCCCACCCACCAATCTCTGGGGAAGCTGGAAATTAAGATGTATAGAAATTTTTTTTTTTTTTTTTTTGAGACAGGCTCTTGCTTTTTTACTCAGGCTGTGATGCAGTGGCATGATCATAGCTCACTGCAGCCTCAACCTCTGGGCTCAAGTGACCCTCTCACCTCAGCCTCCAAAGTAGTTGGGACTACAGGTGTGCGCCGCCATGCCCAGCTAATTTTTATAAGATTTTTTGAACGGGATCTCACTGTGTTAGCCCAGGTTTGTCTCAAACTCCTGGGCTCAAGTGATCCTCCTACCTTGGTCCCCCAAAGTGCTGGGATTATAGGTGTGAGCCACTGCACCCAGCCTAGACACTCCTGAACCACTAGATGTGATTAGCTTCAGGGTAGTTGAACACAGGGGGATGCTGGGGAGTTGGTGCACCCAGAGAGGGCACAGAAGCTCTGCACCTCTCCCACCGCATACCTTGCCCAATGCATTACTTCATCTGGCTGTTCATCTGTATCATTTATAATATTCTTTATAATAAACTGTTAAACATAAGTAAAGTGTTTCCCTGTGAGCCATCCTAGCTAATTATCAAAGCAAAAAGAGTGGTCATGGGAACCCTGATTTATAGCCAGTAGATTAGAAGCACTGGTCACAACCTGTGAATTGAGATTAGTGTCTGAGTGAAGGCAGTCTTGTGGTAGTCTCCAGGCAGACGGTGTCAGAATTAAAGTGAGTTACCGGATACCCAGTTGGAGAACTGGTTGATGTGTGGGGGAAAACTCCTACATATCTGGTGTCAGAAATAAAGTACTGGTTCACACCTGTAATCCTAGCACTTTGGGAGGCCAAGACAGGTGGATCACTTGAGCCCAGGAATTCAAGACTGGCCTGGACAACATGGTGAATTTTTTTTTTTTTTTGAGACAAGAGTCTCACTCTGTCGCCCAGGCTGGAGTGCAGTGGCAAGATCTCGGCTCACTGCAAGCTCTGCCTCTGGAGTTCACGCCATTTTCCCGCCTCAGCCTCCCAAGTAGCTGGAACTACAGGCGCCTGCCACCACGCCGAGCTAATTTTTTGTATTTTTAGTAGAGACGGGGTTTCACCATGTTAGCCAGGATGGTCTCAATCTCCTGACTTCGTGATCCGCCCCTCCCAAAGTGCTGGGATTACAGGCATGAGCCACCTCGCCCAGCCAACATGGTGAAATCTATCTCAACTAAAAATACAAAAAATTAGTGGGGTGTGGTAGCACCAACCTACAGTCCCAACTATTTGGGAGGCTGAGGTGAGAGGATTACCCGAGCCCGGGAAGTGGAGTCTGTAGTGAGGCAAGGTCATGCCACTGCGCACCTGTCTAAGCAACAGCAGTGAGACCCTGTCTCAAATTTAAAAAAAAAAAAAAAAAAAAAAAAAAGGAGGGGAAAGTACTGAGAGGAGTGTGAGAGGATAGGAAACAACTTGGTTTTTCCTATCTCTTACACGTACCTTGGCTAAGCTTTTTTTAAAACAATCCTTATCGTTTTAAGGTATATACAAAAATATTTATGAGTAAAATGATGTCCAAGATTTGCTTCGAAACCATCTGAAAGGGGAAACAGAAGTAACGCTAGCCATGAACTGTTACAGTAGTTAAATCTGATTGATGGGTACATGGTAGTTCATGACTATACTTCCGTGTTTGAAATTTCACATAATAATGAAGGGTTTTGCTGGGTGCAGTGGCTCACACCTGTAATCCCAGCATTTTGGGAGGCCAAGGCGAGTGGATCACGAGGTCAGGAGATCGAGACCATCCTGGCTAACATGGTGAAACCCCATCTCTGCTAAAAATACAAAAACAAAATTAGCCAGGCGTGTTGGCAGGCACCTGTAGTCCCAGCTACTCCAGAGGCTGAGGCTGGAGAATGGCGTGAACCCGGGAGGCGGAGCTTGCAGTGAGCCAAGATCACACCACTGCACTCCAGCCAGGGCGACAGAGCGAGACGCCATCTCAAAAAAATAACGATAATAACAATAATAATAATGATGGGTTTTGGCCTGGCACAGTTGTTCACACCTGTAATCCCAGCACTTTGGGAGGCCGAGGCAGGCGGATCACCTGAGGTCACAAGTTCGAGACCAGCCTGGCCAACATGGCGAAACCCCGTCTCCACTAAAAATACAAAAAATTTAGCCAGGCGTGGTGGTGGTCACCTGTAATCCCAGCTACTCAGGAGGCTGAGGCAAGAGAATCACTTGAACCCAAGAGGCGGAGGTCACAGTGAGCTGAGATCGCGCCATTGCACTCCAGCCTGGGCGACAGAGCAGGCCTCCGTCTCAAATAAAACAAATAATGAAGGGTTTTTTCAAAAAATAGTACATGTAGATGGCTTTCTTTTCGCCACAAAAAAGTTTTCTTCCAAAGACTGAAAATATTTTTTGTCAGGCACACTGCCAAATACTGGATATTGCTGCTGTACAACATTTTATTTTTTATTTTAGTTATTTTGTTTTATACTTTATATTTTATTTTATCTTATTTTATTTTAAGATGGAGTTTTGCTCTTGTGGCCCATTTTATTTTATTTTATTTTATTTATTTTGAGATAGAGTTTTGCTCTTGTCGCCCAGGCTGGAGTGCAATGGTGCGATCTCAGCTCACCACAACCTCTGCCTCCCAGGTTCAAGCGATTCTCCTGCCTCAGCCTCCCTAGTAGCTGGGATTACAGGTGCCCACCATCACACCCGGATAGTTTTTCTATTTTCAGTCAAGACGGGGTTTCACCATGTTGGCCAGGCTGGTCTCGAACTCTTGACCTTAGGTGATTCACCCACCTCAGCCTCCCAAAATGCTGGGATTACAGGCATGAGCCACTACAACTGGCCCATTGTTGGTTTTAAAATGATAAATTGGGCTGGGTGCGGTGGCTCACACCTGTAATCCCAGCACTTTAGGAGGCAGGCAGATCACAAGATCAAGAGATCAAGACCATCCTGGCCAACATGGTGAAACCCCATCTCTACTAAAAATACAAAAATTAGCTGGGCGTGGTGGCGTACACCTGTCGTCCCAGCTACTTGGAGGGCTGAGGCAGGAAAATTGCTTGAACCGGGGAGGTAGAAGTTGCAGTGAGCTAAGATCGCACCCCTGCACTCCAGCCCAGCAATAAAGCGAGACTCCATCTCAAAAAAAAAAAAAACCAAAAAACAAAAAGCAGGGCACAGTGGTTCACGTCTGTAATCCCAGCACTTTGGGAGGCCAAGGTAGGCGGATCACAAGGTCAGGAGTTCAAAACCAGCCTGGCCAACACAGTGAAAACCCATCTCTACTAAAAATACAAAAAATTAGCCGGGCGTGGTGGCATGTGCCCGCAGTCCCAGCTATTCGGGAGGCAGAGGCAGGAGAATCGCTTGAACTGGGGAGGTGGAGGCTGCAGTGAGCCGAGATCATGCCATTGCACTCCAGCCTGGGCAACAGGGCGAGACTCCATCTCAAAAAAAAAAAAAAACCCAACAGTGACAAGTAGCATAACAACATTCTTTTTTTTCTTTGTTCTCTGAGATGGAATTTCACTCTTGTCCCCCAGGCTGGAGTGCAATGGGGGGATATCAGCTCACTGCAACCTCCGCCTCCCGACTTCAACCGAAGCTACTGCCTCAGCCGCACGACTAGCTGGGATTACAGGCCCCTGCACCATGCCCAGCTAATTATTGTATTTTTAGTTGAGATGGGGTTTCACCATGTTGGCCAGGCTGGTCTCAAACTTCTGACCTCAGGTGATCTGCCTGCCTTGGCCTCCCTAAGTGCTGGGATTACAGGCGTGAGCCACGGCGCCCAGCCAACATTCTTTTCTCTTTTTTAATATACTTGCATGAGGTATACATAGTACTTAAACCAATAAAACGACAAATATCTGAACTTCTTACCCAGTGTTTTGCGACTTCTTTCCACAGCTGTTCTTCGAGTTTGTTCAAACATTGCTTCCAAGTCAAATGTGCGAGCTTTTTTACCTAAAACATGAACAAATGGGAGACTGTGATTGTCTTGCAGTAAGTTGGCCAAACTTTAGGTGATCAATACTGATCAATAAACACTTACTTTGTCTAGTTTATAGCATGGCTCCAATATAACCATAAAATATCACAGAAGGAGTTTGAGTCACAGAAAACTTCTGATGACAATCCCTTCACTAAGTACTATTAACCAGGCAACTTTCCCATCCTCCTCTAGATCCCTACCCTAGGAAACAACAACACTAATGTGGGAGGCAGAATGGAGAATGTCCCAAAAGTTACCCTTTGCAAATGTAATTAAGGTTATGGACTTTTAAATAGGGAAACTATCCTAGTTGGCCCTTAAAGGCAAAGATGCACAACAGCTATGGCAGAAGAAGTCAGAGAGATCCAATGTTTGAGAAGAATTTGAGGCATTACAGTTGGCTTGAAGACGAAAGGGGCAACATGAGAACTAATGCAGGTACTTTAAGGAGCTAAGAGGGAAACAGAAATCTCAGCCCTATAACAAGGAACTGTATGAGCATGGAAACATTCTCCTCCTCCCCCAGTAACTTTATCAAAACTCTTAAAATTTTCCCCTCTTTGGCACAAACATATGGACACCTTTCTCACTCCAGAGTAAAGGAATGATGTACTAAAATGAAGGATTTATACCGGGTGGGGTGGCTCATGCCTGTAATCACTTTGAGAGGCTCAGGTGGGCGGATTGCTTGAGCTCAGGAGATCGATCAGCCTGGGCAACATGGTGAAACCTCGTCTCTACCAAAAGTATAAAAAATTAGCCAGGTGTGGTGGCACATATCTGTGGTCCCAGCTACTCAGGAGACTAAGGTGGGAGGATGGCTTAAGTCTGGGAGGAGGAGGCTGCAGTGAGCCAAGATCGCACTAGTACACTCCAGCCTGGGTCACAGAGCGAGACTCCATCTCAAAAAATAAAAAAATAGAAAAGGCTGGGCGCGGTGGCTCACGCCTGTAATCCCAGCACTTTCGGAGGCCGAGACGGGCGGATCACGAGGTCAGGAGATCGAGATCATCCTGGCTAACACGGTGAAACCCCGTCTCTACTGAAAATACAAAAAAAATTAGCCAGGCGAGGTGGCGGGCGCCTGTAGTCCCAGCTACTCGGGAGGCTGAGGCAGGAAAACGGCGTGAATCCGGGAGGCAGAGCTCGCAGTGAGCCGAGATCTTGCCACTGCACTCCAGCCTGGGCGACTGAGCGAGACTCCGTCTCCAAGAAAAAAAGAATGAATAGAAAAACTACAGAACTAGTATGTGTGAACACAACCCAAGGCCAATATGTGTAAGTCTACTGTTTAATTACTATCATAGAATTAATACACGCTGGTCAAAAGAGAACAAGAAGACCTTGAGAAAAGGTTCAGGGAAGTTAGAATCCCAATGTTTGGATGAACAGCATTTATAATTTTAAAATGCAAAATAAAGAGAAATCATTTCTCATGTATCAGTCTACTAAAGTTTTGTTTTCATTTTTTAAATAATTTTCTTTTTAAATAATAATACCTACTCTGTGTTGGTACGGATATGGTCAAAATGGCATTCTTAAATTCTGTTAACTTTGGTATAACCTGAAACAAGTTTTTTGATGGGTATTACGGCAGTAAGCATCAAGAAGCTTTAAAAGGCACATACCCAATTTTTCAGCTTTTTAAGTATTTATACTTCTGAATAAACTAGGCTCTCTTTTAGAAATCTACCCTACAGAATTACATATTTTTAAAAATCCTCGTACAAATGATGTTATTTACAAAAATGTTCATTTTAGCATTATTGGTGACTTAAAATTAGAAAAATCCTTTCTCTTCCTCTCTCTCCAGGACTCTCATAACTGTCACCTGAGTTGGTTCCAACGGATATGCAGAATAGAAGACAAATGGGAGAAGAATATTGACAAACTGCAAGGTATGCACCCGAGCTACAGTAATTCCGAGTTGACAGCTCGATCTCCCCTCCCATTCTGCGGCTCTTCAAACCTCTGCAAAAGGAAGAGGGTCTCTGCCTGGGGCAGTCACTCACCGAACCCCGTGAAGCCCATGGTGACCGCAAGCTGCGGGTCCGGTCCCGATGCGTCTGAGCCTGTCACTGGAGCAAGAGGAAAAGAGAGGCGGCCTAGTTAGTGCGGCACCCCAGCTCCCCCGACACGGCCCACCCCTCCCGGACTCGCTTCATGAAACCCACCATCGCTGGGCCCAGAGCGCTCCATGGCTGGCCGCACACCGCAGAACCAGCCACAGCGACAGCCCAAACAACTGCAGGGGAACTTGCCAATAACTCGCGGCAAATGCTGGAGGAAGTACCGCCTCCAAGCTACAGCGGCGCCGCCGAAGCCAAGAGCGGCGCCTTCCGCAGAGGGACTGCGGCTTTCTGCGCAGCGCCCCCTACCTGACAGGCGGGAAAGCGCCGCGCAACTCAGACCACTGGAGGTGAGTTGTATCTGGAGTTTCTGTAACGTCCTCTCCCTTTTTTTTTTTTTTAAAGCCAGAGCCTCTGTCGCCCAGGCTGCAGTACAGTGGCGTAATCTCAGCTCACTGCAACCTCTGCCTCCTGGGATCAAGCGATTCTCCTTCCTCAGCCTCCCGAGTAGCTGGGATTACAGGTGCCCGTCGGCTAATTTTTGGTTTTTTGTTTTGTTTTGTTTTGTTTGTTTTTGTTTTGAAACGGAGTCTCTGTCACCCAGGCTGGAGTGCAACGGCGTGATCTCAGCTCACTGCAACCTCCGCCTCCCGGGTTCAAGCGATTCTTCTGTCTCGGCCTCCCAAGTAGCTGGGATTACAGGCGTCCACCACCACGCGCAGCTAATTTTTTGTATTTTTAGTAGACAGGAGGTTTTGCCATGTTGGCCAGGCTGGTTTCGAACTCCTGGCCTCAAGTGATCCGCCTGCCTCGGCCTCCCAAAGTGCTGGGATTACAGGCGACACCCTTTGCTTTTTTTTTTTTTTGAGGCGGAGTATCACTCTGTTGCCCAGGCTGGAGTGCAATGGCGTGATCTCGGCTCACTGCAACCTCTGCCTCCCAGGTTCAAGAGATTCTTCTGCCTCAGCTTCCCAAGTAGCTGGCACTGCAGACACGCACCACCACACCCAGGTAATTTTTTGTATTTTTAGTAGAGACAGGGTTTAACCATATTGACCAGGCTGGTCTCAAACTCCTGACCTCCTGATTCACTCATCTCGGCCTCCCAAAGTGCTGGGATCACAAGCGTGAGCCATCGCAAATACAAATATTCATTAAACATATAGGCTGTCTACTTACTCTATGACCTTTCTACCTAGACTAAAGCCAAAAAACTCTGACACCCTAAAAGATTCATAAATTATTTACTACATAAGGTTTAGATGCATCATTACCAATATTGCACATAGAAATTTAATGTTGTTAGTTGAGCAAACAGATGCCATGACTATTTCTTCTCTTTATAAATCTTGGTGGCTTATGGCAGCAGAAGCCTACTCCACTATTTAGGCTCCTATGACAGCTACTTTTCCCCTGTTGAGAAAGTTTCACCTTAAGTTACTACCAAAAAAATTATACAATTAATATATTTTGTAACTCCTGAAAATAATTGTTTATATTATCATCTCAAGTAAAATAAAATATTTTCATAGAGAGATGGAGAGATGTGTAGGCAATTTATCAAATATTAACCTCTTCCTAAACATGGGGTTGAATTCCTCCAGTAACATTGTAACGTTGTTAGAATTATGTGAAAGGGGGCTTTGTCTCAACTATCCTGCTAGTCATTCATTCAACAGCAATCTATTTATGTTGTATGTTTCCCTAAATGTTTCCATTTTTGCCTCCAAACACTGCTAATTTGGTTTGGTTGCTATTTATTTTATACTGTCTTATAAATCCCCTGGAAAGTGTATTGCCCCATGCCTGCACACACTGCAGTACAAGAGTGTACTGAAGTACATAATGGAAGAGTTGGTTTTTTCTGCCACTCCATCGCTTGAGTTTAAATAATAAGGAAACACAGAGATCTAAAACATTTTGAACAGTTAAGAATTATTAAAAGAAAGTAGAATGACAAACAGGAAAATTATCTATCCACATCTATATATGTATATCTTTCTAGAAATGTCCTATAAGGACAAAAGAGGAAAAAATGAAGGGAAAATTATGAACCCTTGAATATGAGTCCTTCTGAGCAAAACTCTGTTCTTAGCATTTCTCCACTATTATCAAGTTTCTAGTATCCTCCAAGAAAATACCATATTATCATCCTGGAACTTTGGTAGTATATACCTGTCCTTTCTATCCCTATCTACAGAGACCTGTCTGATTTAGATTCTAAACTGACCTTCCTCATTTTTTTTTTTTTGAGACAATATTGCTCTGTTGCCTATGGTGGAGTTTAGTGGTGTAATCTAGCCTCACTGCAACGTTTGCCTCCAGGATTCAAGTAATTCTCATGCCTCAGCCACCTGAGTAGGTGGAATTAGAAGTGTTCCTCATTTTTAAAACTCTAGAACACAGAAATTTTATTTGTCTCCCAAAGTCCAAAAATTTAAGAATAAAAGAAAAATTAAGAGTCAGCTTTGATATCCTGACATACAGTCTTCTTTGAGATATTAATACCTTTTATAATAAAAATGAATGGGTATTTTTATGACTTTTTAGTAAGAAAATAGTGAACCAAACCTGCTTGCACACATTTATATTTACATAATTCTCAAAGACAAATATTTAATTATAGAAATGGTATATATACATATGTACACACATACATACATTAGTGACTCATTTTCAAGGACTCATATTCTAGGGTTCATAGTTTTCCCTTCTATATATATATATATATACATTATATATATATACATACACAGACACATGTATATACACATATAAAATACTAAAAAATGTTTAAAAGTTAACTTGTAAATCTTACATTCAGATATTCTGATTTACCGTGTCTATATCAAGACTCAATATGGTTTTGTAAAAGTAAACACTCCAAGTAGTTTTGATGCAAGTCATCTAAATCACTCATTAAAAAAATTGTGGCTCATAAGTGTTCATTAACAAATAAATGGATAAAGAAAATATGGTATATATACCCAAAGGAATACTACAGAGCCATAAAAAGAATCAAATCATGTTATTTGCAGAAAAATGAATGAAACAATAGGTCCTTATGTTAAGTGAAACAAGCCAAGCATAGAAAGACAAATATTGCATATTCTCACTTATTTGTGGGAGCTAAAAAGTCTGATCTCAGGAAGGTAGAGAGTAGAATGATGGTTAACAGAGGCTGGGAAGGAGGCAGGATGAAGATAGATATTGGTTAATGGGTGCACATGTAGAGTTATATAGAAGCGATAAGTTCTAGTGTTCAATAGCACACAAGAGTGATTATACTTAGCAATAATTTATTGCCTATTTCAAAATATTCAGAAGAAAAGACTTAAAATGTCCCCAACACATACACACGAAATAAATGTTGGAGGTAGTGGATATCCTAATTACCATGATTTGGCCATTATGCATTGTATGCATGTGTCGAAACATCACATGAACCCCATAAATATGTACAATCAATATGTATCAATTCACAAAGACGGAAAGATGGAAATGTTTTCGTTTATAAAAACAAGGATGGAAAAAAACATCCTTACCTAAATACTGTCCACAATGTCACCGGTGCTTTGTATCATTCAGGTGAGCGATGTTAGTGTCCCTTCTACTTATCCCCGGAGTTTAATTTGCACCAAGATTATTGTCTGCACAAAGATTCAATAATATACAGAAAATCTTATGGTGACCCAGAGAAGATGTGAAATGATTATAGTTTTATGCCTTAGATGATGTTGCATTTCTAGCCATGGCAACACATCCCCAGAAACTTTTCTGTAATTAAAATGGAAATACTATATAATTTATCCTTTCATTATAAAAGTAGTTACTCTATATGTGGAAGGTTTTGGTGGTGTAATTTCCCCAGATATGTATATCAATATGTGCAAGCAAATGCTTGTAAGTAAAAACAGATAAGATAATTTTATATTCTATATGATGTTAAGAGTGTTAAGCCAGAGCAAAATTTCATTTTGAATATGGTAACCCTGGATTTTTTGTTTCAATCTGGATTTTATATTTTAGATAGGGTTAATTAATCAGAAAATAGATCACTCTTACTGCCTCTTCTGAAATTTTAACAAATAGTTTTGTTATCTGTTAAATATCAGCATCTTTAAAGTCTTTGGAGAGACTCTTTTCAGTTTCAGTAAAGCATTAGTGTTTGTACACTAATGTATGTTTGTCAGGTTTATTTATTTATTTATTGACCTCAGTGCAGGAAAATTTCACCCCAGGGGCTCTTACATTATTTTTCTACTCCAAAATACATAGGCTACACAGAACAACATCATTAGCAACATTGTTTCAGCAAGGAAATAATCCTTATTGGCAAAGGGAAACCAAGGAAAGAAAACTATTGTTTTCTTCGGCTACATGCTGTCTGCAAAGCACCCCATGGATTCAATTTCTCATCAATTCAGAATGGAATACTAACGTGCTGCCTAGAGATACAGAAGTGGGATGAACGCAGGGCCTTACTCAGCATTCAGAACAAAACTGTGAGTAAACTTTCAGGCATGACATGCTTAGAGTCAGTCATAGAGGAAAAATAGAAGCCTCAAGTTCTATTCAGAGACATCAACTTACCAAAGTTTAGGCTAGTATATTCGTCATTTGCACTGGTGCTTTCCAAAGACCCAGATGCGACATTAGCAAAGTCTTCTCATGACCATTCGTGTGCAATAAATTCATAAAGGTCAAATATGTGTATTTATTCTCCATATATTTTTTAATTGTATAAGCTTCGGGCTCAGAGGTGGCTTGGAAAAGATGTCCCTGACTGCATCGCCCTTCACTGCATCTTTGTTCAGCAAAATCTTAATTAAGAGCAAATCATCCTTCACTGATATCAGTGAATATGGTAACATGAAAAAAATAACAATATGAAGGTAGAGAGAACATGGAAGGAGAGGTGAATAATGAACTGGAATGTCCAGTTGGAAAAACCATCTAGAAAGTATTGAGAAGGTATAATGATTGATACTATCATAGTAAAGTCAGAAGACATAGAGAAGTAGTGTTGACACATCCCATGTTTTGCTAGTCTCAGAATTAAAACTTAAAGAAATAATAGTCAATAATTTTTAATGATTAAATAAAAATGATGAAAAGACAATGGATTAAAATAAAACAAACAAAACTGCCTCTACATTATCGATGTTAATGTTAAGGAAGTTAAAGACAAAAAAATGAGCTTCCAGACAGAAAAAAACTTAACTACAAAGAAGTCAAGTGGAGATGAACATAAAGTATGAAAAAAATCTTTCTATGCAACATGCAATTAGACGTATCTAATAACTTGATAATATATAATATAGTATAATACATCTTGTTAATAAGAATAATTTAGAATGCATTAAGTTTACCTATAATTTATAGGTTGGTTAGCCATAGTAAACATGATAATACATAAATGTAGTTCTGTAATTTCAGTATGTAATGACTCCCTACAATAACTTTTGGAAGAAGTGTACATATGGGGGGAATCAATAAGACATACTCCATCAATCAGCTATTGTTCAGTAAAAACCACATCAAAACTTAGCAGATTAAAACAATAATTATTTATTATTTCTCATGATTGAGCCAAATCTGGCTGATCTATGCTTATATATCTGAAAACTCAATAATAATAGGTTAGTGGAAGTCAGTCTGTACTGAGACTACTGGTATCTGCTCTGTTGTAATTAACTTTGTGGGGCTAACATTGCTCATGACATTGACAGGGCTCCAAAAGCAACAACAGAAACAAGAAAGCTGTTTGAAGCCTAAGCTCATGGATGACACATTCTCTTCATGACATGAAACATGAAGTAAAAAACTAATAATATCTCTACACACTTAATATACATAAAAGTAATAAAACTACTTATTTATTTAATTTTGCATTTAGTGTTTGCCCATCTCTGTTTAGCATATTGAATACCTATCTAAAAGTGATTAAAATTGAGTGAGGAACTCAAAGAGTTTATAGAACAGTGAGAAAGAGAATCCAGTCATAAGAAAATGCATCTGGAGTAAAACTGGATGTACAGACTTCCTGGAAGGGGCATATATTTATGCTACCTCAGTGTGTTATTTGAGTAGATATGTAGTTAAACAGAAAGGATGTAGAACATCAGGCTGAAGGTAAAATGCCATTATGTTTATGATTTTTTTCTTTTGTTGAGTACAGGGGACTTTATTGATGGTACATGACAAGGTGGGGCTCCCTAGGCTTCTCCCATTCTTCAGGGGGTCTGATGTGGAAACTGTGTTGAAGGGAGAGTCTCAGCATGTCAGGGACAGAATGTGGCAGCGACTTGCTAGCCCCTGAGGACCACTTTTCCTGTTGTTTTCTCACTGGGGCTGATGGTCTAGGACAGTGTGGCAGGGACTTGCTGCAGCTGAGGGCCTCTGTTTTCTTGTTGTGTTCTCACTGGGGCTGATGGTCTAGGGGGCTCTTACTCCTTGGAGGCCATGTGTACCATAAAGTCTACCACCCTGTTGCTGTAGCCAAATTCCTTGTCATATCAGAATATGAGCTTGACAGAGTGATCACTGAGGACAATGCCAGCCCCAACGTCAAAAGTGGAAGGGTCGACGTCACTGTTAAAGTTGGAGGAGACAACTTGGTGCTCAGTGTAGCCCCACGATGCTCTTGAGGGGCCCTTCCGTGCCTCCTTCATTACCTTCTTGGTGTTACCATATTTGGCAGGTTTCTTTATATGGCAGGTCAGGTCCACAACCAACATGTTGGCAGTGGGGACACAGAAGGCCATGCCAGTGAGGTTCTCATTCACTGTGGGGATGACTTTG
The DNA here is from genome assembly GCF_029289425.2 of Pan paniscus. NCBI lineage: Eukaryota > Metazoa > Chordata > Mammalia > Primates > Hominidae > Pan > Pan paniscus. The sequence goes on from NC_073254.2 coordinate 72,688,647, forward strand.
CCTTGGTAACACTAGTTAATTGCAGGGGTGATGTTCTGTAGAGTTCCATAGCTGTCATCCCAGTTTCCCAGAGAGGTTGTCTTCATCTTCTGGGTGGCAGTGATGGCATGGACTGTGGTCATGAATCCCTCCATGATGCCAAAGTTGTCATGGATGACCTTGGCTGGGGGTACTAAGCAGTTGGTAGAACAGGAAGCATTGCTGATGATTGTGAAGTTGTTTTTGTTTTTCTCATGATTCACAACCATCACAAACATGGGGGCATCAGCAGAAGGGGGAGATATCATGACCCCTTTAAGTGAGCCCTAGTCTTTTCCAAGGTAGTGATGATGCTGGTGGATTCCACAAGATAATCAGCACTGGCATCCCCCTATTTGATTTGGATGGGATCTTGCTCCTGGAAGATGGTAATGGGATTGCCATTGATGACAAGCTTCCCATTCTCAGCCTTGATGGTGCGTGGAACTTGCCATGGGTGGAATCATACTGGAACATGTGGACCATGTAATTGAGGTCAATGAAGAGGTCATTGATGGTGACAATAATCACTTTGCTAGAGTTAAAACTGTACTAGTGATCAGGCACCCAGTAAGGCCAAATCTGTTTACTCTGGCCTTCACTTCAACCTTCGTGTCTCAGGGACATGGCTGGCACTGCACAAGATGTTACTGTCTATAGAATGGGAGGAGCAGAAAGCCTATATTTATGATTTTTATATAATTGCAACAGCACGGAAGAACTGTTGGTGCCTAGTATGCATCTTGCATATTTGGCATCCAAAACTATTGCTTGATTTGATTTCGTTTCAATCTAAAACTTTTTTTTTGTAATATTAACATTTGGGGGAATTTATGCTCAGCTGCTCTTCAGAGAATAGAACACAGAGATGATAGAATTGGTAAACTGTAAACTAGTGTGGATGAATCTTTTGTAATGGTTGATTTTGTGTCACAGGGTGCCCAGATATTTGGTTAAACATTTTTTCTGTGTGTGTTTGTGAGAGTATTTCTGGATAAGATTAACATTTGAATTAGTAAACTGAGTATAGACGATTGCCCTGTACAATGTCCCCAGGCCTCATCCGATCAGTTGAAGATTGAATAAAAACAGAAGGCTGAGTAAGGAAGAATTCACTCTCTCTGCTTGACTCCCTTTGAGCTGGGACATCAGTCTCCTCCTGCCTTTGGACTTGGACTGAGACTGAAACTTACACCATCAGCTCTCTTGCTTCTTGGGCCTTCAGACTTGGACTGGAGCTATACCATCAGCTCTCTTTGAGCCTGCTGACTTTCCTAGCTTGCAGATCTTAGGACTTGTCAGCCCTCATGTTGCACGAGCCAATTCTTTATAATAAATCTCTCTCTCTCCCCACACACATGCGTGCGCATACACACACACACACACACACACACACACACTAGTGGTTCTGTTCTCTGGAGAACCCTAATACACATTTTGGTATGGAGTCTAGAGGAACAGAATCTTAAGAATGAGCTTTCTGAATTGGTTCTGGGGTTTTGGAATTGGCTCTGTAATGTAATTAGATTTAGAGATTCTCATAACTCTATTTCCAGCAGTAAAGAGAGCATTGATAGTACATGTTGTACTCTGGTGATAGCGATATACAAAATAGCACCATTTGATACTCTGAACCACTTATAGGAAGTAAAGATCTGAATGACTGTTTATATGAGACTTTCTAACATTTTTGGCAAACTAATGAGTATAATGAGATTGACTGGTTGCTCCTATTGTCACTAGACAAAGTGGGAAAATTAAAGGATGAGCTCAGGGATTTGAATATGATAAAGATCAGTGTCCCAGAGGCTGATGGGTGGATCATAGGAATCCCTTAGCCTATTTACCTGAAAGGGTGCTTGTACCAGGTGTTAACAGACTGGGTGAGTAATTTGAAGGACTTGCTCCAATATTGGGAAAAATGAAAACATGAGGCCATCTTGAAAAGTTTTTAAGAGTAGAGATAAGCTTTGTTCATCTTTGAAAAAATTGCACATCCATGGGCTTGGTACCTTTTTACTGGTGTGTGTTCAATAAAGGCTGGTTAAACTGGGCCACATTCTTGATGATGGAGCATTTCCCTTCCTGTTGAGGCTTTTCAATGGCAATAGAATTGCCTAGTAGCTGAAGAATGAGTGCTAAGGTGCAATGTTCTGGGAAACTAATAAGGGAAGTTTATTGATATAAATTTGCCTTACTCCAGAATAAGTATTTTTTGGCTGGCAGTGTTTTTTTATTTTATAGCTGCCTTGACTACTAGCAAGAAACTCAGGGAATATAAATTCTAACTTGGTTTTAACGGTAGGAGAGTACATGGCATCTCTTGGCCTCAGATCCCTCTCCTTCAATTTAAGTAGGATAATCAATTAACCAAATCATCAGGCTGTTATAAAATATATTTTAATAAAAATATCCCCATACGAAAGAATCCCTTTGGTGATTAATAAAAAGTTGGTATAATGAGGTTGTAATCTCCAGCTCAGTAGGAGGGAGAGAACTACAATGGGAAGTATTAAGATTCTTCAACCCCATCAGGGGACAATTACAATAATAACCATAATAACAATAATAATAGCAAAAAACCCAATAGTACTTGCCATTTATATTACATTAGAGCCAGAAATTCTATACAGAAGGAGGGTGGCACCCTAGTTGGAAGGAGGTAGTGAGGCTAGGAGACACCTTGTGGTTGAATTGGTATAGCACTTTACCTTCGATTGAGAAGACGACAACTGTTAGGATCAAAGAATGGGGATGGGCTGGGTGCAGTGGCTCACACCTGTAATCCCAGCACTTTGGGAGACCAAGATGGCGGATCACCTGAGGTCAGGAGTTTGAGACCAGCCTGGCCAACATGGTGAAACCCCGTCTCTACTAAACATACAAAAGTTAGCTGGGCATGTTTGTGGGCACCTGTACAGCTACTTGGGAGGCTGAGGCAAGAGAATCACTTGAACCCGAGAGACGGAGGTTGCATGAGCCAAGACCATGCCATTGCACTTCAGCCTGGGCAACAAGAGTGAAACTCCATCTCAAAAAAAAAAAAGAAAAGAAAAGAAAAGAAAAGAAAAGAATGGGGATGGGGCAGGTGAGTGGAGGTGAGGAATAGGGATGGGGGTGGCACATATCTGGCTACCTCAATCGTGTGAGCTGAACTTTTCTAAGCCAAGCAGGCACCTCACTACCAAATGAAAGACCCAGTGATGATTTAAAATGCATATAATCCAAGCCTGTGCCTTTGACAGTCAGTTTTCTCTAAGAACTTATCCCTAATGTTGACAGGATACCCAACTAATTATCTTTGGTCACTTAGTTAATTAATTCCTACAAGAAATTTAATGCCTGAACCCTCTTCTCACTCCCCACAAACTACTTCTTTATGGCTGATGCATGGTGCTTTGCCATTTCAGAACTTGAAATAGTTTACTTACATCAATATACCTATTGCAGATATAATTCCTGTATAGTCTTTGTTCAAAGAAAGTATTATTTGTTCTTTAATTTTTGTTATGTCATTCTCTCACAGGATGGTGCTAGCATATATAAGACTGAAACACCAAAGTCCTCCGTGGAAGTTAATGAATTTCTGTGAGTGCACTTTACGTTACATAGGAAGTTGTTTGGTAGCAAGTAGCACATATTTGGGTGATAAGGGGTTAATATGCTTCCATCTACATAAAAGTTCAAAGTTTGATTATTATGCATTGCATATCAGGGTGGATGACTAGTTTTGTTTTTGTCAGGATAAATGTGTTCTCCCTGCTCCAACCATTATGCCAAGGATGGCCTTATTCTAGAACCTCCTAATTCTGTTTTGAACATTCCTAGTCATCATTCCTAAAAATGAAATATTATATACTAGTACATGAGCTCATGAGAGCTTTCATAGCTGTAATTAAAGATGCATAAAAGGCATGTAACACTTTCAACTCAAGTCACATGCTGGTCTGTTTTATCAACTATTCGCAAAGATTCTCCTGATTGGTGATTAAAAGTGAATTAACAATTTGAGTTTCTTTCTTCAGGGTTATGAGTTGGATTCTTCAGCGGAGTATTTGAGCCATGCCTTGAGGCACATACTTCAAGTTGCTGCATCCAGTTTTAAACTCCAGATTGAGCTTTACATATTAAATGTGCACATTTGTTTTCACATTTTTGAGCTTTGCCAGTGGCACCCTCTCTAATTAATCATCCCGCGGGCTTAGAAAACTTCTGCCCAATCCTTTCTGATTTGTTAAAAGAAAGAGAGAAGGTTTTAGTCTGAAAAAGGCCTTATCTGATAGACATCACAATATACGGATTTTTACATTTAAGTACATTTTCTTTTTAAATCCGGTGGCTTTCCCAAACTAGAAAGATGGAGTGTTTGCATACATCCACCAACCACCAACATCAGCAGAAAGAAAGCTTGATACAGTAAAGGAAAGAAATGGCAATTTAACAGTTCTTTTATTTTCCATTCAGATCACATACACATTAACCAAATGAGGCCTCACAGCATGGAATCTAATATCATAGCAATGTTTTCAGGAAGCAATAATTGAATACTTCTCATTAAAAAGGTTCATAAAAGAATCCTGTTAAAACCAATACGAATAATAAACCTTGAAAATGCTGCTTTAAATTCCAGGAGGATGGCGAAGATCTGCGTCAGTAACAGTCTTCCTGTTCATAGAGTGATTTTGAAAATCTCGTGGGCTGAATTTTTCCAAGCCAAGCAGGCATCTCACTATCCAGTGAAAGACCCAGGGACTATTTTAAATGCATTCAATCCAAGCCTGTGCCTTTCACAGTCAGTTTTCCCCAAGAATTTATCCCTAATCCTGACAGGATACCCAACCGAAAGGCTAATTATTTTTAGTCACTTAATTAATAGATAATTCTTACAAAGAGCCCAACACCTGAACCCACCAAGTCCTCTTTGCATGGGCAAATCCAGCTGGTTTGATGCACTAATTTCACTAAATGAAAATTTGGACAAATTGTATGTTACTGCAAATAATGGTAAATGTATCCAATTCAAAAAATAGTAATAAAAAGGTTATTTTTTTGTTCCCTTTTTAATCACAGAGGCAGCTGTGGTAGACCCCAAATGCACAGGGCATATGGCTCACCTCACCACCCCAGACGGTGCCACTGGCCCAGCCTTCCCAGCGTCCACCCTGGCAGTCTTTCCTCATTCCCTTGGCCCTCACCCTGTCTCCTCAGCCTTCCAGCTGCACTGCTATTGTAGGCTGCTCTTTCTCGACAATCTCCTCTTATTTTCTGTGATGTCTCAGGATGTTTCTTCTTCTCAGGGGTTTTCCAAGCTTCTTCCACACTCAGGTGCTCAGACCTTTTTATGGTCTGGCTTCTGAAGGAGATCAAAATTCATATGGACAGGCATTTGTGTATTAGCCAAGAGTTGCTAATGCATTTCTTGATCATAAGTCTCAGAGAAATGGGATGAAAGATCTTAGATTTTTATACACTCTGCTTCAATGATTTCTCAGCTTTTCTGATCTGAAAAGAATAAAGGACACCTTTTAGCTAAGCACTTTCTGTTTTATTTCTTATAATGCCATGTAGTGGCTGTTATTGCCAACACAGCAGTCATTTAATAAACCCTGAATGTCTGTAGCATTTCTTCTCATTCATTTCAGTGAGTGCTGTTCTTTTCTGTGTTTATTTTTTATTTTTTTTTCCCATGCAGTATTTCTTGCACCCTCTTATTACTCCTCAGCCTTTGGATTCTAGATCAGTGGTTCTCAAACTGCCTGCATCAAAACAGCTGAAGGGCTTGTACAACACAGATTGCTGGATCTCATTCCCAGAGTTTATTAATTGTTAGGTCCAGGTGGGCCAGGGAATTTGCATTTCTAACATATTCTCAGGTGATTCTGCTGCTGCTGGTCCAGGAACAGCACTTTGGGAAATGCTGCTCTAGAGAGAAGAGAAACTAGAGGTTAAGTGTTTTAGCTTGAGGGTCAGTTGTAATCCCTGCTTCACTACCTTTCTAGCTGGGTAGTCTCTCAGCTGATAAAGCTCCCCCAAGTTCAGTTTCTTCACTCTTAAAATGAGTTTATTAAAACATCCCTAGCAGGGTTGTTTAAAGGAAGAAATTATATAATGTTTATTAAGCCTTTGAAAGAAAAGCGATCATGGCGGGTGTTTTGCTGTTATTACTGTTTATTTCTTCCTGAGGACTCACTTTTTAGAACTTCTAATTGAATCATAAAGGATCCTTCAAGCATCCAATTTGGTTAAGGAAATTGTGTGTCTGTTTAGAAAATAAGAAAATGAAATCCTTTTGAGAGGATCTTGACCAGATAGATTCTAAAATCTACCTGGACATGCTAAACAATAGTCAAGAGAATTTTGAAAGGAGGCACCTCTTTTGATGTGAGTCTTACCACAATCAAAACAGTCACAAGAAATCAAAATATGTTTTAAAGTCACAAAAATCAAAACAGCATGGTATTGGTTTAGGAAAATGTAAGTCAATTAAATGACCAGAGTAAAAAATTTTATATCACATTGAGAGACAGGATTAGCTGGATTTCCTAGGCTGACTAAGATTTCCTAAGCCCAGCTGGGGAAGGTGACCGCACCTACCTTTAAACACAGGGCTTGTAACTCAGCTCGCACCCCACCAGTCAGGTAGGAAAGAGGGCTCACTAAAATACTAATTAGGCTAAAAGCAGGAGGTAAAGAAACAGTCAAATCATATATCGCCTGAGAGCACAGGAGGAGGGGCAATGATTAGGATATAAACCCAGGCATTCGAGCAGGGAGGGGCAACCCCCTTTAGGTCCCCTCCCATTGTATGGGAGTTCTGTTTTCACTCTATTATATCTTGCAATTGCAGACTCTTCTGGTCTGTGTTATGGCTCGAGCTGAGCTTTTGCTCACGGTCCACCACTGCTGTTTGCTGCTGTCGCAGACCCGCCACTGACTTCCACCCATCTGGATCCAGCAGGATGTCCGCTGAGCTCCTGATCCAGTGAGGTGCCCATTGCAACTCCAGATCAGGCTAAAGGTTCGCCATTGTTCCTGCACGGCTAAGTGCCCAGGTTCGTCCTAATTGAGCTGAACACTAGTCGCTGGGTTCCACTGTTCTCTTCCATGACCCATGGCTTCTAATAGGGCTATAACACTCACCACATGGCCCAAGGTTCCATTCCTTGGAATCTGTGAGGCCAAGAACCCCAGGTCAGACAACAAAAGGCTTGCCACCATCTTGGGAGCTGTAAGGACAAAGAACCGCCGGTAACAACATGCAGGCACACACACATACACACATACTCATATATATCGATATAGATATAGGTATATAGATATAGATATCTATATCTATATAGATATATCGATATATATGAGTATATATAAGTGTGTGTATATGTGTGTGTGTATGTGTGTGTATATATATATATGAATATTATTTCCAGCTAGTGAGGGAAATACAGCACGTTAAGTCATATTGGGGCAATTCATTATTGATTTGAAAACAACTTTGATATTTGTCTTATATCACACAAAATCAACTTCTGGATTGGTTTTTAAAGCTTAAAAAATCAAAAGAAAATATAATGTAATATTTCTATTATATTGGGGAATAAAAGGAAATAAAGGTAAAAATGTTAGATTTGAAGTGACAGAAATTTGAAATTTCTGTATGAAAAAGATGTTTATTATGGATAAAGTTGAAAGACAAAATAGACTGGAAGAAAATATTTCAATCAGATTATGGAAAAGGATTAATACCTGGATAATAAAACTACCTTATCAAAGCAACAAAATACATACAATACAATAAAAATACAAGTAAAGCATATCAATAGCCAATGCAGAAGAAAAGGAAGAAGAAGAGGAAGAAGAAGAAGAAAAAGAAATAATAATAATATTAATAGAAATGCCAGATAAAGATTGGTAAGATTTAGCACTGTTAAGGTTATGAAAACCCTGTCACTATCATTCAGTGTTCCTGAAAATATAAATTTATCCAGCTTTTTGATGAGAAAACTAAAAGTGCACATATGCTTTGAAACAGCCAGTCCACTTCTAGAAATATATGCAATAGAAGGATTTTTATGTAGGCACAATAATATATTCACAGGAATTCTTGAGGCATTTCTATTAATACTAAAAAATTAAAAACAATCTAAGTGTACATTAACAGGAAAATAATTATATTATGGTACATCTACACTATGGGATACACATGTAAAAGGCAGGAATTGAAATTACAGCAAAATGAAAATCAGATATCACGAGACCCTTTGCTAGATAAAATACAACTATCCATTGAAAGGCATAGTTGAACTTGGAAGAAAGTAGGAAATTTTCACAGGGGCCAAAAAGATGAATTAGAAAACCAGAATGTTAAGCAAGCCCAGAATGTTCTGAAGACATTTGTTTAGAGTGGAATTTGGAGATAGTGAATAGGTGACAAATTCTTGGGCCTGTGTGGGATGGGGAGCTGGAACTGAGGCTTCACGATAAAATGATTCATTGTGGTAGATCTTCTGTGAAAGAATGTGCTAAACATCTGCAACTGATAGTTAAGGAAGATGAAAAAGACACTTGTTTGTCTCAGACTGGCCCTGAGGGGGAAAATTAAATATATGTAAACTTCTTCACATTAATCAGAAAACCCTGATATAGTCCAACAGAAAAATGGGAAAAAATACACGCAATTTTCAGAAGAGGAAACATGAATAGCCAATAAGTATACAAAAGAGGCTTAATTCCCCTAGTAATTAGGAAATTGCAACGTAAAATCAAAATGAAATATCCATCAGATTGGCAAACCATTACAGGTCAGAGGATACCTATTATTAGAGTATCAGAACTTATGGTGGGAGAATACAATGGAACAACTACCTTGCACAATAATATGGCCATAACTAGAAAATTAAAGATACAATATCCTATGAATCATCAATCTATTTCTACATTCATACCTTAGAGAAACTCCTATACAAGCACACGATGAATTTACAAGAATAATAATAGCATTTGTAATAGCAAAAAAATTATAAACAACCAAAGTATTCAACAAGAAAATAGTGTATAAATTATGATAAATCAAATAGTAGATGACATATTGCAGTGAAAATTAGGAAACTAGAGGACCCAGATTATCCTTACAACATAATTTTGAGTGAAAAATTGAAGTTGTAGAGAAATACATACACTTTGGTACTGGATAGGGATAAAGTTTAAAAACATGCAAAATAATACTGAATTCAGCTCAGAAGTATATACATTTCTATTTGTAGGAAAAAGTAGAAATGGATGGGTTTAATAGATGCATTTAGAAAAATTATTATCTTGGGTGGGGCCATGGGAAGTTCAGGTTGTTGTGGATACAAAACATGGAACAAAATTTAGTGACCAGTGATAGGTAAGAATGTAATAAATGTTGACACATTTCAGAATATTTTCCATCTTTCCAAATGACAATTATGTAGATTACACATCAACCTGGAGAAAAATTTTGATACAATTAATGAAAACAATACAAACTAGAGATATGTATATTATGCTACATTAAAAAATGCAGGCGCATGTAGATGAAGGTTGAAAGGTATCGAGCAAAAATGGAAATAATTCTGTTAGAGTAGTCTGATTAATAAAAATTATCTTTAATTTTGATATATCATTTTTCAATTCTTAATCTTTTTTTAGATTCACTTAAGAATCAGATAAAAACTTCCAAACACTATAACTATTAATCTGATAACTCAATCAAAATCAAAATAATCTGTCATTCAGAGCTTTTACAGCTCAGAGCCACTAAAATATGCAAAAGGTCTGAAGGAGCTAACTGAAGCACCTGTAATTTTTGTTATGGATAAAGTATATATGGCAGATTGTATTATTTAAGCAACTTTTATATCAATTTGAAATTTAAAAATAAAATGCTAAAATATTCATGTGGAAAAAGTAAATACAGAGTAAAGATTCTAAAAAATAAAAGCAGTGAGAATTATTGAAATGTATATTAAAACATATTTTAAAGCTTCTGTCATCAAAAGAATATGATACTGGAGGCAAATAACTAGACTTGATGCTTGCTACTCAGTTGGGAACAATGGAATCAGGAGCTATACCCAACCATTTGGTGAGACTACTGGTCTCAAGGTGGTTCAAGTTAGTTGCTTCAGACCTTTCACATATTTTAGTGGCTCTGAGCTGTAAAAGTTCTGAATGACAGTTTATTCAGATTTTGACTGAGTTATCAGATTAATACTTACAGTCTTTGGATTTTTTTTTTTATTCTTAGGTGAATCTAAAAAATGACTAAAAATCACTTGGCATTAACAAGGCTACAGAAGCTCTGCCACAGCTCCCTAAGTCCTGGATATCCCCACCTCTGTGCTTTCCCAAGTGGTCATTGCTTCAGGCTGCCCTTTCCACATGCAGTTCTCATTCAAATGCATCTAGTTGGCATAACCTGGGCCACATTGCCCACTTACTAGGGAGAAGAAAGTGTGAGAAATTTAGTATTTATAAATCTACTTTGGGAGGGTGGGACATACAATATATGAAACTACCAAGATATCGAGGAGATGTTTAAATTTGCTGGTCAATCAAGAATATAGATGGTCATCTAGTTCCTGACTCAGGAAATGACTATTCTTATAAAGGGTGTCCACAAAGGGACACCAAGGCTTGGACAGAAAGATGGCATAGAATTGAATGAAGAGAAAAGTCAAGAGAAACTAGACTAAGGGGTCTCAAACTTGAATGTGCATTGGAATCACGCAGAGGGTTTGTTGAAGCACAGATTGTTTGGCCCCAGCTCCTTGTAGTTTCTGATGCAGGAGTCCTGGGGTGCGACAGAAGATTCTACAGTTCTCATAGAGTCCCAGGTACTCTTGATAATGACAATCCTAGGCTCACATCCTGAGAATCACTGAACTACTTAGACCATACATATTTCCTTCTGCAATAGCTGGTTTTCACAAATTCGCAAATTCGAGTTTTCACATGTTCAGTCTTAATGTCAGATTGAATGTTGGTAGCAAAAGTACAGTATAAATTATTAGTAATTTTATATATTTTTTGAGTAAGTTTACTTAAATTGAAAAACGGAACATACTGGCACATGAATAGATAGACCATTGTAAGTAACAGAAAGTTCAGGGCTGGGCATGGTGGCTCACACCTGTAATCCCAGAACTTTGGGAGGCCGAGGCGGGCAGATCATGAGGTCAAGAGATTGAGACCATTCTGGCCAACATGGTGAAACCTCGTCTCTACTAAAAATACAAAAATTAGCTGGGCGTGGTGGTGTGTGCCTGTAATCCCAGCTACCCGGGAAGCTGAGGCAGGAGAATCGCTTGAACCAGGGAGCCGGAGGTTGCAGTGAGCTGAGATTGCGCCACTGCACTCCAGCCTGGCGACAGAGCAAGACTCTGTCTCAAAAAAAAAAAAAAAAAAAAAAAAAAAAAAAAAAAGATAGGAACTTCAGAAACAGAGACAGTATATACAGAAAACAGTATATACATAAATTAAATATAGAAAGTAAATATAAATGTGTATGTTAAATTACTGTGAACAGGATAGATAAAATGGTTTTGGAAAAACTGGATAATTTTGGAAAAAATAGAGTCCATATTCATAGTATGCATTTAAATAAACTCCAAATGGATCATCAATTTTAATGAACTCATGACTTTAATAGATTCTCTTTCCTAGCTATGTCCACTGAAAGGGCCAGGATGCAGTGACACATTGCAAACAAGGTTATATTAGTTTCCAAATACTGTTCCCACCAAAAGGGCAGGACTCCCTGGAGTATTACATGATTCCAGGTCTTGCATTAGATGAACATGAAACATCTTGTGCCAGAAAGCAAGGAATTGCTGAAAGAGTGATGGGAAGATGTCAAAAGAACATAGGAACGACCACCTGACTGGCTAAATTTGAGACAATGTGAAAATAAAAAAAAACGACAATGATAGATTATAGAACATTGAATATCCAGAAAATAATGACAAGGACCCTCAGACTAATCCAGATTGTAGGACATTTCCTAAGACAATTGATCTGAACTCTTCAAAAAATGTCAATGTCATGAAACACTGAAATGACAGTCACTGAAATGACAAAAAGGCAGGACACTGTTTAAGTTAAAGGCAGGACACTGTTTAAGTTAAAGAGGAATAAAGAGACATAAAAACTAAACAGCATGTGTGAACCTTGATTGGATCTCAGATTACAAAACAGAGCTATAAAGGATATCTTTGTAGATAATCAGGAAAATCTGAGTATGGACTGTGTATTAGAAAATATTGTATCAATGTTAAATTTCTTGGGTATGATAATGGTATTGTGTTTATTTAAAAGAATGTTCTTGAGATTTTCATGAGATGTAAGTAGTGATGAGGTGTTACAATATCTTTAACTTACTTTCAAGTGGTTTTTTCATGAAGTGTACATGTCTGTCAAAGAGAGGGATACGAAGAGACAAAGCAATGTGAGAAGATGTTAACAACTGGTGCATCTAAGTGAGGATATATGCTGTTCATTGACCTGCTCTTTCAATTTCCTATAGCTTTGCAATTCTTCAAAATAAAAAGTGGAGAATAAAAATAAATAGTCTTATTAAATAATTAAATTACCATTTATATGTAAATAATATTCATAGATCATGCTATTATGTCAGATTCTTTATAAATTAAGGCAAATGTAAGAAATAAATGTACGAGTATATAAAGGAATAAATGATGTAAGTAGAAACCATCTGTCTTCTTACTTGGTAGATGAAGACACAGATCCATGAATAAATTATCTCCCCTAAGGTCACCCTCTAATATGTGTAAGATACCATTTCTGGGAGCTTTATATGGCAACTGAACATCAAATATGGTCCTTTGAATACTTGAAATTTTCTTTTCAATCTGTTGGTTTGAAGAAGTACATTGTATTACACCTTATCAAAGAGAACAGGCCTTTTGAGGATTTTGTTTTTCTTTTTATAGCTGCTATTTTTATCTCACATTTCAGTAGGGATTGAAATATCAGTAGGGATGCTTTCTGTTTCTCAACCCAGTTCTTTATAGAGTGGTTCTTAACCCATTTCTTCATAGGTGGTTGGAAGTCCATTAGATCTGTGGAATAAAGTAATAGAGATGCTGAAACGAACAATAAAGCCAGGATGTTAAAATAGATTCTAGTCAAAACTTAATATTTTGAAAATGTACATGGTCCTCTGTTCCTCTGAGTTAAGCAAGGATTCACTTTCCAACCATGGATCGTCACGGATCATGATATCATACATCATTATCACTACCACCTGCCTGGACAAGGAAACTGTGTGACACCACTGATTGTTCCAGCAGTGCAGTTGGAGTGCTGGCTCCATTTCTTGCTCTGCTTCTTACTGGCAGTGTGACTTGGAGCAAGTTACTTAGCCTCTCTAGCTTCAGTTTCTTCCGGGGAAACTGAATAGAAATAACAGTATCTAATTGATAGATTTGTTGAGAAGATTAAATGAGAATGGTCATAGCACAGGGCCTCGTATATAGTAAACATGTAGTTTTTTAAATTAAGCTCTATATTATTAATTAGATATTTCTCAAAAGACTAGAAAAAATTTAAATGGTTTCTGTTTTACAGATCTCTCTGACCTTTCTATTTTCACATTTACATATTATGATGACTTAACTAGAAATTGTCGCCCATAAAAACTAGAAACTTTTAATTTAATTAATTTATTTATTTAGAGGTGGAGTCTCACTCTGTCACCCAGGCTGGAGTGCAGTGGCATGATCTCGGCTCACTGCAACCTCCACCTCCCTGGTTCAAGCAATTTCCCTGCCTCAGCCTCCCAAGTAGCTGGGATTACAGGAGCCTGCCACTGTGCCCGGCTAATTTTTTTGCATTTTTAGTAGAGATGGGTCTTTTTGGCCAGACTGGTCTTGAATTCCTGACGTCAGGCAATCTGCCCACCTCGGCCTCCCAAAGTGCTGGGATTATAGGCATGAGCCACCGCGCCCTGCTGAAACTATATTTTTGACATGAAAATACATTTAACAAAATAATTTCTGTCTGCCATGCTTCCAGAATTTTTATTTTGGTCACGTGCAATTGTTTAATATATGTTTCTTCTTATATATAGATAGAATCTATTAAAGTCATGAGTTCATTGAAATAGATGATCCGTTTGGAGTTTATTATAATGCATGCTATGAATATGGACTCTTTCCAAAATTATTCAGTTGTCCCAACGCCATTGTGTCTATTTTGTTCACAGTAATTTAATATACAAATTACTATATACTTTCTATATTTACTTGAATCTAATTTCTGTATAAAATATATAGGAAATATTATTGTGATATATAAGCCAAAGTTAGGGTTTTTCTTCAGACTTTTATATGGAAACTGGTGCTAGTAATGCTTTTATTCTCACATTTTTTCTGTGGAGTAATTTCATATTTGATTGGCTTTTACAATATGTTTAAGGATTTGGAGTTAAACACGGACATTCAGCAATGAAGATTTAGGGTTCAACAAGAATCACTATTAATCTGACTGCTTCCCATTTCTTTACTTCATATAAAATCAAACTGCACGTTGGCTAATTTGCTCATTCTTCTCTAAGTATTTGTCAAGTGGCTGCTATGTTCAGTGTTAAGGGGAAAAATGTAAGGAACAGTACCTCTTCTCTAGGAACAACCGATATAATTAGAAATATAGATTATACACATAAACATGTATATAAGAATGGATGATAATATATAAATGGCCAAAATGAGTGGTGTAGGTAGGTGAAGGTCAAAAGAGCCAGAAATGGTCAGGAAGAGACCCCCGTGGGCTTATGTTAAATGAGTTACTTTTTAAAGAATGAGCAAGAATTATCTGGAAAAGAAGGGAGAAGTATTTCTATGTGAGGGGAACTGCATGATCAAAGACTTAAAATGGAGACTTAGGCCAGGCGCGGTGGCTCACGCCTGTAATCCCTGCACTTTGGGAGGCCGAGGCTGGCAGATCACAAGGTCAGGAGATCGAGACCATCCTGGCTAACATGGTGAAACCCTGTCTCTACTAAAAATACAACAAAAATTAGCTGGGCGTGGTGGCGGGCACCTGTAGTCCCAGCTACTGGGGAGGCTGAGGCAGGGGAATGGCGTGAACCCAGGAGGCGGAGCTTGTAGTGAACAGAGATCGCGCCACTGCACTCCAGCCTGGGCGACAAAGCAAGAATCCATCTCACAAAAAAAAAAAAAAAAAAAAAAAAATGGAGAGTTAGCTCAACATGTTGTCAAAATAATGAAATAATAAGCAATCTAGAGTGTAGGAAAGGTTTTTGGAGTAATCAGAGATAGGTAGTGGAGAGAGATATTACAGAGCATCTTAGCTAGAGAAATCATGTATTTTGCCCTGAAGGAAACAGAAAGCTTTAGAGGATATTCAGCAGTGGGATAACTGATGAAATAATATTTTATGGAAATTTAAAATGTGTTGGTATAATTAAGAGGATGGAGCAAAAGAAGCTGGGAGCAGAGAAAACTGATAAAAATAAGCTCTGCATTTAGTTTTCCCAAGGAAGATGATGCTGGACATGTTGCATTTACCAGAATAGTAGAACACACACGGGAATTCAGTGCTGCAGATAGAGCCTGAGTTATTATTCAGAGGTCAAGCTGTCTGATATAACCATTTCAGTGGGCCCAAATGCCAGACATAGTTTTGTGAAGGATCATAGCACCATCTGTTTTGCCTAATGACTCTGGATTGGAAAACATTTGATAAGGCATTAAATGTGCTGCCTAAGTAACTTAAAGGGGTTCATGTTCAATGTCCTTGCAACATGCTATTTTTAACCTTTGGAATGAATATTATGGGAATTTATGATCATAAAGAATATTCTAGATTCAAATGGAAAGACCACAGAAGCTCTTTATTTGTGACAGGTGGATTAATTAGGAAGTCAATGGGGGAAAATAGTGAAAGCAGAAGGTTTGGTGGAGAGTCATGTGAGCTTTTGTGGGTAAACTTTGATTATATCAAAGTTAGTATAGGAGAGGGAGTGGATTATAAAGGAGCTTGACTTTTCGAAGGCCAACTATGCATTAGGTGTAATGTCCTGAAATCCAAGTTTAGGGCTGCACATTCTTGGATCCAGGCGAAGACTGAGCAAGGCTGGCTCACCAAGTTTATTGCAGCTGTGAACAGGCATGGATCAGTGGCTTCGTCAAAAGCAAATTATCACCCACAGGGGCACATGGAAATGGGGACATAAAGGGAAGGGCGACTCTTCTCAGTCGGCTGGGGAAAGAGGGATATGATTGCCACCTGATTTGGTAACCAACCTGACCCAGTTAGTATTCTTGTGACAGCCTGGACAGTGAATCTTAACACAATCCTGGTCAGAATACTCATTAGACCTCTGGGGAAGTGCCAAAGAAGATACTCTTAGTCTTCAGCGGCTTCTTGATCCTTACACCATTTGAAGTCTGAGATGGAGATCTGAGCATAACAGCTTCTCCCTAGCCTTCATATTCCTACCTTCTTACCTGTGATCTTTTAAGGCATCCTTTTCTCTTGGGCGACAGTACTACGTTGCCCTTGGGAGAGGGCAGGGGAGGGCCTTATCTTTCAACAGTTCTGTTTGGGCATTGGTCCACAACATTTTCTTGGCTTAACTTACATGTGTTACTGTGCTCAGTGCTTTATATACGTTTCAAAACTGCTAGGGAATTACAATGTGAAACACCTGGTAATTTCAGTTAGAATTTGAAGCCCACTGGGGATTTGGCTGACAGTTGGGGAACAAACATTTACAGTGGGTCTAGGGAAAGAATAACATTTGAGGAATTTGGTGATAGCTAGGTCATTTTCTTTGCCTTAAACTACTTAAAATAAAATGATTTATGTGTGGACTTTTCTTGGAGGTGCCAAATATGAAGATAACCTCCAAGGAGTGATTTTCTAATGAATAGGAAATCTTTCCATAAACAACCTATCTCAGTGGAAATATTGTCCTTGTTGAGAGAGAAACTGAGGAGATCTTATGTCTCAGTGTAAAAGTCATGGTGATTTTTCTTTTGGTAATTTGTTTCCTGGCCTGAGAAAATATTTGCATATAAATATGTAAGGAAAATTATAGAAATGGAGCTGAAATGTATTTTCTCTGAATACGTGTTAATATAATACTATTGAAATGCAAAGATCTGGTTGTCTGAATACAATACTGAAGTATTCCTAGACCCCCCACCTCAAAACTGGTCAATATTTATTAAAACATATCTTTAGGCTGAAGAGCAAAGAAGAGAAACAAGTATCAATAGAATGGACTTCTCATTGTTTGCAAGTGTGTGCATGTGTGTGCTTTCTCTGGAGATACTCTTCCTCCTTAAGAAGAAATGTTATACTTATTCCTCAGAGGCTTATTCTAAGGGAATGATGAAAGCAAATGGGAACATTTATGTGTGGTTTGAGTTGTTAATTTTGTTAAATATTTGCATCCCTGCCTATGGGTTCCAGAAGAAAACAGAATGAGCATGTTTAAATAAATGAATAAATTAGAATAGATGAATTTAGATGACTTAATCTTATTAAAAATTTGGGATATAGGATAAATTGTAAGCAGAACATGGGTGATTTAATTTTTGTTGTCTACAACGGGAGAATATTTCATTCCCTGATCTTGCTGTCTTAGAAGGGTACTAAATGCAGTGTAGAGCTTTTGGGAAGCAGCTTTGAACCTGGATATTCCACTCACTTGCCAATATTTTATGACCAAGCAGATGTGTACACAAATCACACCTGTTCTAGTCCCAGAAGCTCTGCTTCAGTCAATCACTTTAAAATAACATCTGTCTCTAAGATACAAAATGTACTAAAGAATCTTGAAGGCTGGACAATGAAGGTGTCAGCAGCTCCCCGACCAAGGGCACAGCTGAAACATATGGTCACATTTTCCATGCTTTCATGGGACTCCAGGGAGCACTCAATGACAAATCAATGAAAACTTCTCATGGACGGGAAAGTGAGAAGCCCAGAGAATGTGTTGGGAGGACAATAAGGCACATCTTGCTCTGTGGATGCTTTTCTTTTGCTGCTCTGTTCAGAAAAATCTTGAAGTAGTAATGGCCTTTTGCGATATAGTAACAGCAGGTAAATCTTATTCTGAAGTCAAAATTGTTCTCTGAGAAGGTGAAAGGTGAAATACTTGGCATTAACTGTTTTGATTGCTTTTAAAATATTTTTGTGTTTGTCTGGCACAAAACAGATACCATAACCTAGAAGAACAGACTGATACTTTTTCTGAAATGATTTAATAATAAAGTGAGAATTGCCTGGTTCTATAACTCACATCCCTAAGCACCATTGTTTGAGTTGGATCCTGAGTATTTAAACAATTCTGAAGAGATTTTTTCACTGAACAATAAACAGGTTTTGAATTTATGATGGGCATTGTGTAATCTGGGTTCTGACAGATCCTTGTACTTTTCTTCTCTGCACATGGCCACATGTTATTTCTGCTTTGTAAAAGTAGGCTGTTTTGTATAAGGTCAGAATTTACTGTGTTCTGTTTGAACACAACACAATGATTTTTCATTGCATTCCTTGCAGACACTTAACAGTTAATTGTTGATGAGAGCCACTGTCTCTATTGTGTCTGGCTTTTTAATCCACAGTAGCCACATTTACGGCAGTGCCCATAGTTACCCAGCTGATGATCTCTCACCGGTAGCTACTGTTCTTTGTCATAAGTTTCACATCCTTTTTGTTGTCAATTGTCCTTTCCTGTATCACCATTGTAAACTTTTTGATATAAAGAGAGCAAGCTTAGATCTTTTTAAAAAACAATTTTTAAAATTTTATTGTTTACTATTTATTTACCTATGGCATGCATAAAGAAAAATGAATGTACTACAAGTGTGAATACTGTATGTAAAAGTTCAAATGAACACACCCAGGTAACCCGGACCCAGATAGGAAAATGCAGTATTGCCAGCACCACCTTCAGATTCTATCCCCAACTACCATAGATAACCACAGTTTTGATTTCTAGGAGCCTAGCTTAGCTTTGCATGTTTCTGAACTTTATTTAAATGTTTGTATGTACAAACATTTTGCTTGTATGTAGTTTAGTATGTTTATTTTCGTTGCTATATAATATCCCATTTTTTTCATTCATTCTAGGGTTGGGCATTTACACAGTCTGTAATGTTTAGCTAATATGAAGAGAGTTGTTACTCACATTCTAGTAAATGCCACTTGATGAACATATGTATGCATACCTCTATAAGTGGAGTTGCTAGATTATGTGTATGCTTGATTGTAGAAGTTTTAAAAAGTAACTAATCAAATTAGGCTTTCGGAAAGACTTTCTCACAGCAGTGAAAAGAATGGATGAAAGAATGGTAAGAATAATTTAGATGAGGAATGATAAGAATTTGAACTGATGATTATCAGTGAGATAGAAATAAAAAGATGATTATGAGAACATTTGCATGGGAAAATAACTGAACTTGATGGCCTCATTAAACATGGGGTGAGGTCAGTATGACTTCCAGATGATGTCATTCATAGAGATAGAGAATCTCCTTAAATTAATATTAATATGCATCCAGGAAGTTGTTCTTGTTTATTTTGGAGATGAAGAAGTAGGACTGATACAGATAATACCTAATAAGTGGCTTATTTCCTCCAAGATGTAAGACTTATTCTTTAAATAGCCAAAATAGTGCCTGGATTCGTTTACCAAATGCCATGCCTTCTAATAATTGTACCCAATGACACCTACAGAGTGCTTAAAGAGAAGACCTTGTTTAAGTCTACCTCTGTCATTTAGAAGTTACATGGATTTGGGCTAGTTAATATTTAAAAGGCATTTTTTTTCACATGTAACACAAGGTTAATAATATACATCTTGCATAATTCAATGAGATCAAGTATATAAAGTTTCTTTTAATGCCTGGCACATAGTAATTTTAAATGATAGCCATTATTATTGTTACATTTAGTCATTACATCTTAATGCTTTTTAAAAAACTATTCGTATTCTCAAATAAAGAGATGAGGCCACCTTTCTCTTCTCCACATCCTCTCAACAAATTTACCCTAAAATCTGAGCATTTGGACATTAAGTAAAAACTGACATTGTATTTAGCAGCTTTAAACCAGGCTTGACCATTCTGCCCACCTCCAGGTAGTTTCTAATTGAAAATAAGGATGTAAGCATGCTTAGATCTTAATACGAATATATTCCAATTTTATCCAACAAGCTTATCCTGATCTTTTATTAATAAGTATCCTACAATTGCTTCGTAGGATCTCAAAGTTTGCACCCAAGACGAATCATCATCCATAAAAATTCCACTATATCTTCTTGGCTTTTAAGGTATAAAACTCCACTTGTCTTGGAAACAAATTGTACAGAGTAGAGTCTGGAAAAAGCTACAACTTTAGTTTTACAGCATGGGGATTATTACTATTCACCATGTGTACCTACGTCTGCACAGGAAACAAAAAGACTCAGCACAGCCTCAGCTTCCAAATTCTGAAACATTTTGTGAGACTCCATAAAAGCAATGATGATCTTGGGATCCAGCTAGATCTGTTTTTCGTGCGGTCATTTCCAGGAGCAACAAGCAAGACCAGGGGTCTCCTTGTCCTTGCTGCATCATGTTCGGATCTGCTAAATGCAGTGCAAGCTGTTGAAGGAATTTTGAGGATGAAAATTTTGAAGATAATGTTGATTTCATCATTGAAACTGTCAGGATAACAGAGGAATACTTTCATAAAGCCTTTTAAATCTTCAGCTATTTGTTCCTAGGCAAAGCATCCCTTCATTCCTGTCAGTTTCTCTGTCCCCTCACTCCCTTCACATTCAAATCCCATGTATCTTTGTATTTATGTAATGATTCAATGAAATAAAAATATTATAGCAGTTTTGGCTAATACTATTATAAAGTAATGTTCATTATCTGTAAAAGTTGACGGTGATATATGCCATTCACAATTCACTGACTTTTCTGATATCTGCAAAGGACTTGGGGTTAGATCTGGACTAGAACATATTACTCATGTGACTATATTCTCTGGTTTCCAGGCTATAGAAAATTGTATCACACGACTATGCTTTGTTCTCTGAAAAACAGATGGAAGGGACACTATTTTTTAAATATCAGACTGATTTTGGTGGTTTATTTTCATGTGGCTTGCAGTAACTGAAGGAAGATGAACATGTTTTAAGATGTATATGTCTCATTATATTGATCTGAAGACTCTGTAGGCATGTTTTGTTTGCTAAAACACTAGGAAAGATGAATATACACATAACAACAGCATATAAATGGTAAAGGCAGAAAATTCTGAGGTTGCCTCCAAATGCTTGTCTCATGAGTCTAAATTTAATATCACCCTTAAGCATTACAAGGAATAACTTTGGGGCTAATGCTGCTCCAAACTGCAATAGCATACCTTGGCAAAATCATCCCCTTACCACCACGCCAGCCATGATATCCTTCATACATTTTACAGTTCTTTACATGAGACATGAAAATAATTAAGATGAATAGAATCTCAGAAATTCTGTTTACTACAGATATTCAGAGTAGAGGAGTCTCTTTAGGCTGAATTTATTGGCAGTGGAGGGGGACCTATGAGTCAGACACTGGTAAAGTGTACTGGGGAGGGTAGTGGCATCCAAGTCCATTGGTTTGTAGCCACCACTAGGGTGCATTTCTTGAGAATGCTGTCATTTTCCCCAACATGGGCCTCTGGTCATGTTGCCCTCTTGATCACAGCCATCAGGATGTGGTGTGTCCACTCATTAAGAAGTCAGCGGAGCAAGCTCTATCAGTTAAATATTGAAAATCTGTCCTATAACTAAAGCTATATTCTGTTATGTTGTTTATCTGTCTATAGCAAATCCATGATTTCCCTATAAATTAATAATTCTACAAAAAATCAAGAAAAAGGCAGAGAAATTTGTTAAAAGGAAAACCTTACACAAATTAAATTCAACAGAGTTTAATTGAACAAAGAATAAAATTGGTTAATCAGATAACCCCCACAAACCAGAAGAGGCTCAGAATGACTCAGGCGTTGTCTCATGGTCTAAGAAAATTTATGAGGAGAAAAAGGAAAATGACAAAAGTGAAGTATAGAAACAGCTGGATTGGTTACAACTTGGCATTTGTCATATTTGAACATGGTTTGAACAGTTGGTTGCCTTTGGTTGTCGGAAACTTGGTGATTGGTACAAGAGCAGGTTACAGTCTGTTTATACATCCAATTAGGTTACAGTGCACTATATATGGAAAAACTTTAGGCCAAACATAAAATATGTAAGGAGGTAGCTTTAGGCTGAACTTAACAGGCTTAATGTTTTGAGTTTATTTTAGCATTGGTTTTCATGAGGACCCTGATTTCAGTGTCAGTGTCTTTGTTTTGTTGTGCTATTTTTTTGGCTTGCTGAAAGCATCCCTCTGTTATCCTGACAGTTTCAATGATGAAATCAACATTATATCCAAAATTTTCATCCTCAAAATTCCTTCCCAGCTTGCACTGCAGTTAGCAGATCTGAACATGAGGGAGCAAGGGCAAGGAGATCCCTGGTCTTGCTTGCTGCTCCTGGAAATGACAGCACGAAAAACAGATCTAGCTGGATTGTAAGAACATTGTTTCTATGGAGTCTCACAAAATGTTTCAGCATTTGGAAGCTGTTGCAGAGCTGGGTCTTTTTGTTTTCCGTGCAGATGTAGGTACACATGGTGAAACAAAACAAACTGAATTTGTTTTCAGTTTTAGGCCTTTGTTTTATAAGCATTTTACATTAAAATATAGAAAAAGGAAATACATAAAATTTCTTTTCTTGTGAGAAAGTGGTAATATGAATTCATACAAACTTGACAAAATACAATGGATTTGTGAGATTCAGTCCCTTTTAGTGACATGGATGATGATGTGTTATCTGAACTGCTCTTTCCAAGTGTACCATTTTTTTTCTTGTTAAGGGTCTGTCTTTATCAGAGGGTCTGTCTTTATCAGAAAGTCCAGATACATTTTTAGTGTAATACATGTGACATGTATTTGTATATAAATTTCCCCAGGCATTTTTTGGTTGTAGAATATTATCATTTGGTAGTTCCACAACTCCTAGAAATATTTTAAGCAGGATAGATGTCTTTACCTCAATCATATTAGGCATTTATTTAACATGAACCATGCCAGATGGTGTTTTGTATATGAAACTGAGAGTGTGCATGACATACAAAATTTGAAAGGTACAAAGAGGATTCAGTGAAAAGTAAACCTTTACTCAGGGCCCCCAGATACCCAGTCAGTGCATCTCCATCACCATTTTATCATTTTATTCTCTATGTTTATACATAAATATACAAAATGCATATATCATATTATATACTATATCCCTATATGTACATGTGATGTATATAATATATAATTTATTTAATCAAGTATCTATTGATAATTTTAGATTGTTTTCAATCTTTTACCAACACATCAATGCTGTGATGATGGTGTATTTAGAATACCTCTTCTCATAGGTGTCTGTGGAGCTTCTTTCCTTATTTCCCTCAGGTTTCAGTTTAAATGTCACCTCCTTGCTACCTTATGTAAAGCAGAATCCCTTCCTCATTACTCCCTACTCCTCTTATTCTATTTTTCTTCATAGCACTTGCCGTCAGTTGACATATTATGTATTTATTTGTTTAAAGGCTCTTTCCCCAACACACGTAAGCTTCATGAGTCTCTCTACTGTGTTTGCTTCTCTATCCCCAGTGTGTAGAACAACAGCGGGTGTGCCATTGGTGTTCACTAGGCATTTATTAAATGAATAGTTCATTTTACACATTTGTGAGTAGATTTGTAGGAAAAATTACTAGAAGTGGAATTGCTGTGTTAAAAAATGTGGGCATTTTTAATTTTGACACATGTTGCCGAACAGCTTTCCCTAGAAGTTGTAGAAATTTATATTTTTATCAGCAGTGTACCCCCACCTTCACCAGCATCAAACTTGCTATCAGTTCATATAACCTACGGTATCTCATTTTAGGTATAATTTGTATTTCTCTATTATGAGTGATGTGCATACACTACCAAAACTCTTCAGCTGTTTATGATGACTAAACATATATGAAGTATTTTCACTGAATCTTTTTCAAAGACCAAAAGATCTTCCTGACACTCATGCTCTTATACCAGAAGTTGTCTAATATCTGCCCTGCTTGACTCTGGAAGAGTCATAATTTATCTGTGTTGAACATTGACTGACAAAATCTGGGATTTTTTTTTTTTTTTTTTTTTTGAGATGGAGTCTCGCTCTGTCGTCCAGGCCGGACTGCAGTGGCGCTATCTTAGCTCACTGCAAGCTCCGCCTCCCGGGTTTGCGCCATTCTCCTGCCTCAGCCTCCCGAATAGCTGGGACTACAGGCGCCGGCCACCACGACCGGCTAATTTTTTTTGTATTTTTAGTAGGGACGGGGTTTCACTGTGTTAGCCAGGATGGTCTCGAGCTCCTGACCTCGTGATCCACCAGCCTCGGCCTCCCAAAGTGCTGGGATTACAGGCGTGAGCCACCGCGTCCGGCCAAATCAGGGATTTTTGTAGTTGCTTTTGACTTCTAGATTTCTTATGCAATGAAATCTATCTAATTTTCCTTTTACCTTATGAATTTAATATTCTCCTGCTCCTAGGTTATATTTGGGACCTCAGTCTGTGCCACCCGGAATATCAACATCAAGTAGTACATCTTACCATAATGAAGTTAAAAATACCAGGGCTTTGATATATAATGGGGTCTAATTTAAAAAGTGATATTGGCCAGGCACGGTGGCTCATGCCTATAATCCCAGCACTTTGGGAGACTGAGGTGGGCGGATCCCTTAAGGTCAGGAGTTGGAGACCAGACTGGCCAATATGGTGAAACCCCATCTCTAAAATTACAAAAATTACCTGGGCGTGGTGGTGCATGCCGGTAGTCCCAGCTGCTCAGGAGGCTGAGGGAGGAGAAGCTCTTGAACCCGGGAGGTGGTGGTTGCAGTGAGCTGAGATTGCACCACAGCACTCCAGCCTGGGTGACAGAGTGAGTCTCTGCCGTAAGAAAAAAAAAAAATTAATATCAATCCGTTGTGATGTTTCCTAGTTAATCATATTTCAGGAGATCTTTTAACTCCCCCTTTAAAAATGTTTACATATATTAAACTCATGTGTTTGAACTATCATGGTTTTGCTGGAAAGTAAAATAGATATTTCCTGTTAGAATTAATTATTTGAATTGTTAGATGAAATCTAAATGCACAAAATTCAGAATCCTCATAGCAAGAATAAAATAATGTCACAAAGATGATCTTCAACAATAGACCCTCTTGCCACTGCAACTCTAATCATACCAATACTTTTATATACCCTCCCCTGCCGCTGACAAAAAGACATGGATCATTTACCTTTTACAAACTCTACCAAAACTTTAAAAATGGAACTATTATAAGAACACTGAGGCAAAGACATCAATTTTCAGGACTCCTGAAAACTTGTGTTGTCTGATTTCTAACAAGAAATAAAAAGCATTATAGCATGTGGTTTTCTACTTTTGAGTGTTTGTCTAGGATCCTCTGAATTTTAATGTGGCTTATCCTTATAATTTGTTATATGATGTTTGTTAAATAATACCTTCATTCCTTTTTTTAATTAGGTGAGGCATTATGAAGAGCCATTGTTTAACAAACATAAGTAATACTAATAAGATCTAATTTTTAAATGAGGTTAGTATTATATTGATTAATATACAACTGAAAGTTCAGAGAAATGTTTTTTTGAAAATTTCTCACTGAAGTTTTTAAATCTGTAAATGTTGTATTTGGAAATTTTATGAGCTAGAAACAGATCATGTATAGATTTTCACTGGTCAAGGAAAGACAAGGTAACAAAGGATTGTTACAAGAAATATTTTGCACTAATAATATTCATGTTGCATGTAACCTTGATGAGAAAATTTTTATAAGCAGCAACCATAATGTTAGGGCTCAGTGATTATGAAAAACTACAGTGGCTAAAAGAAAATAACCTTGACACTATAATATAAAATCCCTGAAGTGTTATGGATGACTATGTTGTATAAATGTAACTTAGAAACATATTCATGCTGAGATTTAATACTTGGGGGTCAGTGCAGTGGTAAAGTTGGAAAAAAATAAACATATCAACTAAACAAACTTCATTATTATGTCCACCAGGGAGTCTCAGTATGAAACCTTTTCATATCAAGAATAATTTTAACACGAGTCAAAAATCCTAAAGCATGCAGGAGATCAACTAAGCAACGACAAAATTCTTAAAAAGAAACACAAACTCCTGAGCTCTTGCATATAAGGTTTTATACATAATATATTTAAGCATATATTATTCAAAGATAGGTGTCTCAAGTATACATATATATAATAAAATCATTTACTTATTTTCCAAAAGAGTTGAGTTAATCAAAAAGATTAAAATGCTATTTTAGAAACATCATCACATCAGATACACATAAAATTAAAGTATTAAAATAAGTTAAATAAAAAATTCTTTCATTTATGTTTACTTTTATATTAAACAACAGCTTTTTTGAGGTTCAACTGACACATAATAAGCTGCGCATATTTATAGTAAACATTTTGGTACATTTTCACATATATGTGCACTCATGGAAGTATCAGCACAATCAAAATAGTGAACATTTTCATTATTTTCCAAAGCTTTTTTATACCCCTTTGAAATCCCTTCTCCTGCCCCACCCTATTTAATTCTCCAGACAACTGCTATTCTGTGGTTACTGTAGTTAAGTTGGCATTTTCTAGAGCTTATATAAATGGAATCATACAGTATGTAATCTTTTTGCCTTCTTTCACTTAGCAAAATTATTTTGAAAATCATCCATGTTGCATTCACAATAGTTTATTTCTCTTCTATTGCTGAGTAGTATTTCATTGTATAGATATACCACAGTTTGTTTACCATTTACCTGTTGATAGACATTTGGGTTGTCTGGATTGTTATGACTATTACAAATGAAGCTGCTATGAACATTTGTGTATAAATCTTTGCATGGACATATGCTCTCTTTTCTCTTGAAAAAATACCTAGGAGTAAAATGGCTGGAGTATATGGTACATGTATTTTTAATAAAGTGCCAAGCTGTTTCCAAAATGGTGGTACCATTATACGTTACCACCAATAGTGTGGTAATAGAGAATTCCAGTTCCTCTAAATGTTTGCCAACACTTGGTATGAGAAGTCTTTTTAATTGTTAGACATTCTAATAAGTGGGTTGTGGTCTCCAGTTGTGGTTAATTTGCATTTTCCTGTGACTAATGATGTTGGGCATCTTTGCATTTGCTTATTTGCCATCCATATGTCTTTTTTGGTGAAGTGTATGCAAAAATCTTCCATGTTCAGGTTGAGTTTGCTTCCTTATTATTGAGTTTCAAGAGTTAAAAAAATATTTTTTGGATTTGAATATTTTATATATATAGTGGATACAAGTTCTTTGTCAGAGAGCTGCTTTGCAAATAACTTCTCCTGGTTTGTAGTTTGCATTTTCATTTTCTTATGACTATGAGAAGAGAAATCTGCTGTTATCCTTATTTTTGATCCCCTATAAGTAATGTGTATTTTTCTTTTAGCTGCTTTTAAGATTTCCTATTTATTCTTGGGTTTGAGCAATTTTATTATGATGTGCTTGTAGTCTTCTTTATGTTTCTTGTTCTTGAAGCTTGTTAAGATCCTGAATCTGTGGGTTTATGGTTTTCATAAAATTGAGAAAAATTTCAAACATTATTTCTTCAAAGAAATTTCCTGTTTTCCCTTCACTATTATGTTCTTCCATGACTCCGATTACATATATATTAAGCTACTTGAAGTTGTCCCAAGTTCACTCATTTACTTTTTAAAAATATTTTTTCTGTATATTTTATTTTCTAAAGTTTCTATTGCCATATCTTCAAGTTCACTGATCCTTTGTTTTGCAATATTGAATTTTCTTTTAATCCCTTCTACTGTATTTTTCAACTTTAGCATTGTAGTTTTCATCTGCGGAAAAAGGTTGATTTGGATTTGATTTTATAATATTTTCGATGTCTCTAACTTTTGGAGCATAGAGGGTAGAGTTACAATAATTATTTTAGTGTCCTTGTCTAATAATTCTAACATCTGTGTCAATTCTGGCCAATTGATTCTCATTGTTATGTAGTTCCTTGCTTCTTTGCATGGTAATCTCGAATTAGATGCCAGACATCGTAAATTTTGTCTTTTTAGATGTGGGATATATATTTTTTGTTTTTATAACTCTTTTTGAGCTTTGTTCTGAGGTGCAGTTAATTTACTTAGAAACAATTTGATCTTTTCAAGTCTTATTTTTATGATTTGTTAAATGGATCTGGATTAATGTTGAACCTAGGGCTATTTCCCACCACTGAATCAAGGCCTTTCTGAATATTCTACCTAATGCTCCATGAATTGTGAGTTTTTTGGGATCTGGCTGTTGTGAACAGGCACTATTCCCAGTCCTATGTTAGCACCTGGCACATTCCTTCAAATCATTTCAAATGGTTCTTTCCCCAGCCTTGGGTAGTCTTCTCAAACACAAGTGCTGATCAATACTTAGTTGAATACTCCAGGACACCCTCTGTGGATGTCTGCATTTCTCTTTCCATATAGTTCTCTCCTTTCTGATATTCTGTCCTATGAACTCTTGCCTCTTTGGTCTCCCTGGACTCTCAACTATGTCTCTTCAACTCAGAGTATATCAGGTTCAAGCTAGGTTCCCCCTCCCTCTACTGAGGCCTGAAAACTCTTTCAGTCAGTAAACTGGAGGCAATTGCAGGGCTTCATTTATTTCCTGTCTCTCAGGGATCACTGTCCTTTTTTCCTTCCTGTCCAGTGTTTTTAAAATCTTGTTTCATTTATTTAATCTAGGATTTTTTTGTGGGGGTTGTTTCAGGCAAGCATTACTTCATCTTGGCCAGAAATGGAGGTCTCCAAAGACTAATTTTCCAAACATTTATATTCTTTTTTTAAAGACAGGAATAAGTAATATTTTAAAGATGTAAATGAGGAGAAAAGTGAATGCAACATTTCTGTTTATATAGAAAATTTATTCTGAGGTGCAGTGTTAATAGTTTGGGCTTCCCTTTTCAATTTTTTCTGATATTGAAATTTTTATTATTTAATACATGCTAAGCCTTCTAGATATGAACTCCATTGCTGTATGGTAATTAATCAAATTCTACCTCGAGGAACTTGAAATCTAATGGCATTACATATATGTATATAATATTTAATATTGGAACTCAAATATAGAATTAAAATATAAGTGAACAGGGATAGCTAATGTGGAAATGCACTAGGTTGAAACTTTAATCTTCCCTTTTCAACCTTTCTTTAAATGGGGAGTCAAGCTACAAAGTAATAATGAAAGGAATAATTATTGAGAGTTATGAGAGGAGATAAATTAGGTGAATTTCTACAATTGGAATACTATTGGATGATCATACAGAAATAGAAAAGATGACATGCACCATATAACAACCTCCTGAGGTAGGTAGGCAGGTATTATCTCAGTTTTAAAGATGAGAACACTGAAGTCTTGGGAGAAACAAAATGGATTCTTCAAAGATATACCTCTGCCAGCCACTTAAGTGGAGCTGATCATACGTGCTCTGGTGCCCCTAACTGTTCCTTTCTCATAAGGCTATGGGATCACACTGAACCTGAACCAATAGTTCACATGATTATCTTCCTTACTGCAATGTATATAGATTTGTTACATGGAAAATATATATGTTTGGAGGGATAAAATTTGACACAAAGAGATCTTTGTGAGTTTATGTATGTTTAAACTTTTGAGTGGTATAACAATTGTGTGGTTTTGACACTGCTGTGGAACTGTACTGTATCTTATCCATCTTTTAATTTCTATTATTCAGCATAGCATCATACATATAGTAAGTGGCCAGTAATTGTAGAATAAATGAATTAAGGGATACCCTGAATTTTAAGAGAATTGGAGCTAAGCATACTAACTTTGAATGTAAAACAGTATTTTTTAAATTATGACTTTATTACTTTAAGTGGGGTAGAGGCAAATATTTGTTTTAAAAAAGGCAAGATTCAGAGTCTTCTAACCTCATATCTTCAATGTTTGAAAGAATAATGATGAATTTATTATTTTACACACTTTACTTTCTTTCATATCTACTGTTCCTTTTCTTCCCAGTGTAACTCAATCTAACACTCTCCACCACCCCCATCACTGCTCCCCTTCTTGAAGCTACCATGACTTCACCTGCCCTGCAACAAATGATCTCCCTGCTGCCACTCTTGCCCCCTACCATCTATTCTCTACTCAGCAGCCAGAGCGATTTTTAAATGTGTCTTCCCACTTCCCTAGTTAAACATTTTTTGTGGGTTCCCACTCCATTTCATAACCTAACAGGCCACAGAGGTGTGCTACTGCTGCTACCGTGCCTTCTTCTTTTACCAATTTCCCCCCACTCACCTGCTTGTATTGGCCTTGGCGTTCTTTAAGCACTACTTATGTTGCACTTGCTCTCCCTTCCACTTGAAATGTCTCGCCCATTTTATCCCAAAGTTATTTGAATAATGGTGTCTCTAATACAGTAGACATATAAAGCTCCCAATGGACTCCTCTGAAAAGCAACACACGTTTGGGTAGATAAGTTGCGGGTTTGTTAAAGAACCAGTCACAGTGACTTCTAGTTACAAAGCTTTTGGAAATAAAGATGGTTTACTCTCATTCTGCAAGGGGGTGGCTTGCCATGTCTCATGGTTGTCTTGGGAGGTTGACATTACTGTTTGAACCATGAATTACCCGGTATCTATGTTGGTAGAACAAGCAGCTGTTATTCCTTCTGTCTCCCTCAGTGTGTTGTCACCTCTACCATCGATATTTTCCAGCTTGAATGATCGTCCTTAGGGATGTAACACCTCCCCTTTTCCCTCCAAGGCCGATTGTAGTTCAGTTGACAGGGACAGAACTATTATAGCTATGTTATACAATTTGTTTTTTTACTCTGATCCATTTTGTGCCATTAATATGGGTATGGCTGTTTTGTTAGAAAAAGGAGCTACGTTCAGGGAGAAGAACATGAAAAATTACCTGGGGAGAAATGGGATCTTTCTAACAAAGAGATATATCAGTGTAAGAACTTATTAAAAACATAGCATTTATAATGCACAAATTGTAGTCATTGCAATGGCCATGATTGTTATTCTAAACCACTCCTCTAGACTTTCAAAGGAGACCAGTGTCTTCAGACAGTCTCTTTTGTCAATGATGGATTTTTCTTTTTATGTTGCAGTACTGTGGGATTTGTTTCTCTGCTTAGTTCAAAGGGCTGCTCTTCTGTTCATCCCTGTTTTCACCAATTTCCCTTCCATCTTGTCTCTTCTCGGCTCATTACAAGAGCTAAGAATATTTTTTCCTTTCCAAAAATAAGCCAAACCTAAATTACCTTTCAGCTTTAGGAAATTTAAAACTTTCATATAAATACTAATAAAAATATGATTCCTGTAGAATCTCTAACAATCCATTTTTGTTTTCCATAAGAATATTTTGACATGTTGCTTTTTAATGGCCAAGAATACTATGTATTTCTGTGATACTTAGGAAGATGGTGCATTCTACCACAGGTAGACTTTTTATATATCTACATGCAGAGTGTTTGCAAATATTTGGCTTCTCTTTTTCAGGGTAGAAATAGCCACTGTTGTATCATTTGAACCAGTTCAACCAGCATGCTGATAATTGTGAATAAACAGAGTAGGTAGAGTGTACTGGTCTCTAGGAATCAGAAGTGGTATTGTTTAATTTGAAAGAAACTTCTGTGCTAGTAGCAGTGTGACAGGCCTAGCAAACAGTTCAAATGGAGCGAAGACAATATATGGTAGAAAAAGAACTATAGATAATTCTTTAATCTCTTATTATATACTCGTAAATCAAGGAAGTAATGCAACTAATGGAAGTACTTTAGGGAAGAATGTGTGATCCACAGTGCTCAAGTCAGGTAAGGTGGTAGATGCTGTTTGCAGATTAAGGGCTATTATGGACTGTTTTTGTCCCCCTCACATCAATATGTTGAAATTCTAAACCCCAATGTGGTGATGTTAGGAAAAGGAAACTTTGGGAGGTATTTAAGGTTCAACAAGGTCATGAGAGTGGGGCCCTTGGGATAGGATTAGTGCCCTTGTAAGAAGAAACACCAGGGAGCTTGCTCTCTTTCTCTCCCTGCCACATGCACAACGAAGAGGTCATGTGAACCCACAGTGAGATGGCAGCCACCTACAATCCATGAGAAGGGGCCTCAGAATGGAACTACCTTCGTGACACCTTGATCTTGGACTTCCCAGTCTCCAAAACTGCCAGAAATAAATTTCTGTTGTTTAAGCAACCTAGTATGGGTTTACGTTATAGCAGCCCAAGAAGACTAACACGGGAGCTCTGTGAGAATGTGTGTGTTCCATTTGGCATGGCAAGGGGAGAATCTAGTGCAATAGTTTTTATATTAAAACCTTTACAGTCTCTCTTATGTTATAGCTGTTTGTATATTGAGGTTGACCTATCTCAATCTCCCATCATATAATGAGTTACAACTCAAAAAGGAGTAAATTGTAAACCCTGGTCTCTCCCAATCAATGCCTGCTATTTGTCTTATCTTAGGTCTCCTTTTTACTGAGACAGGTTTTTTATTTTTATTTTTTAATAAACAGAGGTTCAGAAGATGAAGAACAACTTGTCATTTCATACATCAGCAACTCTGACAAATGTTTAGAAGTAAACATTTGGAACTGAAGTGAAGTTTAGTAATAATTTGGGAGTCTTACTTCCTCAGTGATACTCAGAGATTAAATAGTACTTAATTATTGCTGGGAAGGTTGACGGGTAGGGAGGACAGGAGTAATTTGTTCCAGGAGCTTTTATTGTTATGTGGCGGGAGGTCTGAGTCCTCCCCAGGCCTTCTGCTTCCTTCCTCTGTGTTTGTCTGGCTCCAAGACTCACCCCTCTCCTCCTGACTCCCCATTCCCCCTGCCTGGCTGCGCCAGTGAGCTACCATCTTAATATTAAACCGCCTTGGGGAAGAGAGTGCCTAAAGAAATCAGATATTTCAGAGAAGATGGTTGTTTTGTTCTAATGATAACTTTGAGTTATTCTCCTTCTCCTACCCCGTTACACATGACAAATAAGTGTTAACAATATTCAGTACAGATATTTATTGACCTGCCTTTATATACTAAGCATTGTGCTAGGCCTCAAAGCACAAACAGGAGTAAGGTCCGCTCTGTACTTGAAGAGCTTCCATTCCAAGGTGTTGTAGGAGAGGGATAGAGTGAGGCACTTAATAAATAATAATATATGATATTTTGTAGTGGCGAAAGGACAGATTCACTCAGGAGGGGTCAGAGGGAGGATTTAATAGGGCTTCACAGGGAAGATAAGCATTGAACTTGGACCTTGAATAATAAATGAAAGTCTCCCAAATGGGATTTGGCAAGAGGAGCCTTCCAAGCAGAGGAAACTGCCTGAACCAAGGCCAACAGGTAGGAAAATGTTTGTAGCGTTTAGAAAGCTGAGAATCTGCCTATAGGGAAAGTTAAGTGGATTTATGGCAGGGAGAAGGCAAGAGATGAGCTTGGAAATTTAGTCCTCAAATGACAAGGCTAGGGGTTTCTCTTACCCCAATCTTGGCATGGGGGGCCACCAAGAGTTTTAAGCAGGAAAGTATTATGAGAGTTAATTTTTTAGAAAACTCACTTAGGCTGTGTGTAAAGAGTGGATTGATTGCAATTAGGGAGATCAAGTTGGAGCTTGCAAAAATCTTTGCAGGTGATGGGAGTGTTGCAATTTAAAAAGTGGAGATGGAAGGAAGGAGCCAGAGATGCCAGAGATAGAATTGACAGTTGATCTAAAAAAGAACAACAGCTGATTGGGTTTGCCTATCTACAAAACTTTGGAACTGGTGAAAAAAATTAGGAGGCAGATGTCTTCAGCTGGACATGTTGAGAATAGAATCTGGTATGATCAATTTTACCTAAAGACACTTAGATTCATATTACATAGATACTGAATTCTCAGTGCAGTGGTGATGAAGGATGCCTAGCTTTTTCCTGTGTCCATAGATTTTTAGTTGGTTTACCCACCTCCAAGAACCCAAGAACAATATAAGGGAATAACCAGTGTCATACTGAAACCACATAAAACAAATTAATATTTGATAATATTGATAAGGTAGTCAGAAATTTATTCATATAAAAAGAACCTGGTCCAAAAGTATTTAAGATAAGTTTTTCCTAAAATAGGAAAACAGGTAATTTATATTAATGAATTCTTTTAGGGCATAGAAAGAGATAGAAAGCTTTTACATTCAGTAAGATTTGAATATCAATAATAACAGAACTGATTGAGAATAACTTAAAAAAAAGAAAGACTCATTTTATTTCCGAACATAAGCACAAATAGCTTAAATAATATATAAGCAAACCAAGTCCGTCAAATATACTTAAAGTTGAAATATCATGAGCATTGTTATTAAAATAAGAAGTTATCACTATTAACATTAGACAGGTGATCCTAACCAAAGACTAGAACAAGAGGTAATCAATAACTAGATCAAAGACACAAAGGAACAAAAAAGTATGAGTATTAGAAAGATAAAAATTTATGAGTAATTTTAGACCTAATTTTTAATAACAAAATTTCAACCAAAAATCATTTGGGCTTCTAAAAGAATTAAGGAAGGCGTCCTGTTGCTATACACTGAATATTTATGTCCTTCTAAAATTTGTATATTAAGATTCTAACCCCAATGTGATAGTATTTGGAAGTGGGGCCTTTGGGAAGTGATTAGGTTATATTGGTGAAATGGGATTAGTGCACTTATTAATAGGATGAGTGCCCTTATAAAAGAGACCCCAGAGAGCTCCATTGCCCTTCTGCCTTGTGAGGATGTAATGAGAAGACAGCCATTTATGCATCAGGAAGTAGTCTCTCCCCAGATACAGAATCTACTGGCACCTTGATCTTGTACTTCCCAGCCTCCAGAACTGTGAGAAATAAATTTCAGTTGTTTATAAGCTACCTTGTCTATGGTATTCTGTTATAGCAGCCCAAGTGGACTATGACACTTGCCATTCAATCAACATACAAAACTCAAATTATTTCAAACATTATCATTTAGAGGTGGAATTTAGAAATGTAATTGATGAAAGGATGTTTTTTAAAAAAATAGCCAAAAAGCTTAGGACATCTAGCAATAAATCTAACAAAAAATGTGCAAGATCTATGTATTAGTTTCCTATTGCCACTGAAGGAAATTGGCACAAACTTATGTCTTAAAGCAGCATAAATTTATTAGCTTACAGCTGTGGAGGTCAGAAGTCCAAAATAGGTTCACAAGTCTGCATTCTTTCTGGAGGCTCTAGGGAAAAATATGTCTCATTGACTCTTCCAGCCTGTAGAGGGTGCCTGCATTCTTTGACTCATGGTCCTTTCCTCTACCTTCAAAGCCAGCAGTCACATTACTTCAAACTCTGCTTCTTCTCAGATACTTCTACCTCCCTCTTTCATTTTTTCAGGATTATGATGACATTGAGCTTACCCAGATAATCCAGGAGAATCCCCCCATCTCAAAGTCCTTAACTTAATCACACCTGTAAAATCCCTTTTGCTGTGTGAGGTGACATATTCATGGTTTCCAGGGATCAGGAAATAAAAACCTTTTGGAGCCCATTATTCAACCTGCTACAGGATATATGAAGAAAATGGAGGCATTATAATGTTATGGTTAAAAATGAAGTTGTTAGCTCTGAAGTCAGACTACCTAAGGGGGAATGCCAATTCTACCACTTCTGCTTTTTTGATCTTAAGAAATTAACATAATCTTGCTAAACTTATTTTTTATTTGTAAAATAATGCAAATTATCTTTCATTCCTCAGAGAGTGATTGCAGGAAATAATATGATAATCCTTATAAAGAGTTTGGCACAACTTGATAATTTAAGAAGATACTGAATCCATAAATATGAACCACATGCAATGAAAAACAATGCTTATAAACAATAAAGAATGGTTGAGAAACAAAGTTATGTTATCAATATAAAATTTCGAGAAGAATTGAAAGGTAAAGTTAAAAAAATATCACAATGTGAAACAAACTAAAAGACAATAATTGGAAAATATGAGCTATAATAAAGGCCAGACTTACAGACAATACTTTCAGGAACTCCTATGATAATAGGCTTTCAGAAAGAGAGAACAGAAAAGCTTAACAGAGGACATTAGAAAAGGAGTAAAAGCGGCCAGGTGTGGTGGCTCATGCCTGTAATCCCAGCACATTGGGAGGCTGAGGTGGGCGGATCCCCTGAGGTCAGGAATTCAAGACCAGCCTGGCCAACATAGTGAAACCCCATCTCTACTAAAAGTACAAAATTAGCCCAGCGTGGTGACGGGCACCTGTAATCCCCACTGCTCAGGAGGCTGAGGCAGGAGAATTGCTAAAACTGTGAGGTGGAGGTTTCAGTGAGCGGAGATCATGCCACTGCACTCCAGCCTGGGTGACAGAGTGAGGCTCCATCACAAAAAAAAAAAAAAAAAAGAAAAAAGAAAAAAGAAAAAAAGGAGTAAAAGCACGTAGTTTCTCACAGCTAAAGAATGGCATTGCTCTTCTAATGGAAGAGGACTATTAACTGCTAAATTAAATGAATGTATCAGACTTTTCAATGGAAATATCAAATGCTGGAAAGCAGTGAAGTATAATGTTCAAAAATTTGACAAAAAATGAATTTCAACCTAGAGTTTTATACCTAGCCAAACTATCATTTGACACAAAGAAAAAAATACATTTTTAGACATACAAGGTCACAGAAGGCCTACCTTCCATGTACCCTTTTTTAATGAAGTAAAATGAGGGCATGAACTAAAGAAAAGAACTTGAGATCTAGGAATTAAAGGAATCAACTAAGGAGAGAAATGCAGGTGGTTTCAGAATGACAACTGAGGATTAGGTCTAAAAAGCAATCAAGTTGGAGTAGAATGATAGAGATCTTGTTGATTTACTATTTGTAGTGTGTTATCCTCATCTGAATGATCCAAAATGGTTCACTACCATGTCCAGCAGAAAGGGAAAAAGGAAAGAGGTGGGCCTTCCTTTGAGTACATGATCCAAATGTTCACATTATTTCTGCTCACATCCTATTGGCCAAAACCTAGTCACACTTCACTGGAAGGGTAGCTCAGGCTCCTGACTCTGTGCTCATTATTTCATTATTCTACTTTTATTCTGTGCTCTATTTCATTATTCTACTTGCTCTTGACTACTATTTATTGTTTAACATTTGCTGACACTGTGATAAATTCTTAAATAGTTTTATCTGCAAAACAGTCATATGAGGCATTATCTACATATTGCAAATAAAAATTTAGGGCCTCTGGAAGTTTAGATAATCTCCCCAACATCATGCAACTACTAGGTAGAAGAGTTAGGACTAGGACTCTCATCTTTCTGACTTTAGTATTCATAATCTTAACTGCTAAGTCATACTGCCTTTATTATAATTGTCAACTGATGGAATGACAGTTCTTGACCACCAAAGCTGTACTCTTGGCATCATATCTGAGGTATGCTGCACACTGCCCTGTATTGTATTACTGAGGGCTGTGGTTTCTTGATTGGATATAAAAGCTCCTTTGGGCAAGGAGCTTCTTTGTAGAATAAAGTGGAGGTGGGGAGTGGCAGTGATTCTCAGGCTGTGTGGAATATAATTGCAGTTTCAACTATACAAATTAGGGATGTCTAGAAGCATTTTCCCACCTCTTATCTCTAGATGTGAAAGTGCTGTAGATGTGACTTAGGTGCTAATCATTTCTCAGGTCTATTCATCTGCTTTATATTTAGATATAAACTCTTTCCAAAACTGGGAAATTCCTTCATTGATATCCTTTATTTAAATTCTGTCACGACTTCACATCTTTTTCTGTTTTCATGGGTCTTTTGATTGGAAGGCAGATGAAGGTGGATCAGGCCCAGTCTGCTTTTTGCTGTCAAACTTCAAAATTGATCCAAGGCCAGTCTTTGTACTATTAAGGAAGCAGCTATTAAGAGAAGGACAGTAGAGCAATGGCTGCTTTATATTCTCAGCAGGTCTGAGCAGACGCAATTTGACATCAAGGGGAAATATTTTTTAAAAAGGAAAGAAAAAAATGACTCTACTGTTTAGCATGTACTTTCTCAGAGAGTGAATGATTGTTTTATAAAGAGGTCTGTGTATGTTTGTGATTGTGTATGTGTTTGTGTGTGTAGGTGAACAAGTGCTTAAATAGGTGGAAAAATAAAAAAGGGGTAGTTGAAACTCATTTGCTGGGGAAATTTTGAAGGGCATGAGACTTGCAGTGTCCTCTTTGTATCAAGTCCTTCATTCCTCAAACCTTTTCTTCAGACGTAGAATGCCAGATACCACCACCTACTATACAGCTGAGGCCCTCGAAGACTTTATTCTAGACCAAATTAATCTGATTTGAATTAATACACTGTTTGGGAGAAATAGGTGCATCTGGTTTGAAAACAATGGCTGTGGGCATACAGTGAAGGACCTTCCCATCAGATAGGTCTCCAGCCACGTGTGGGTTTGGGAGTGGAATGGAAAGAAGGAGGTGGTAAGGTACAGATGTCAGGGCAGCAGAGAAAGGTCACAAGTGAGATGTGATTGTGTGAGGAGTCCTGGGAAGGTTTACTTCTTCAGATGTCTTTCCTTTGGATTATGGGAAAAGTTGTTTACTATACACTTTCAGTTTTCCTGTATGCATAATTCCTTTTCATTTCTCCAACCCTTGGGTAATGTTGAATTCTCCTGTACAGCCATGTGTGATAGTGTTGTTAAGAATAAAGTGAGAGTACGAGGTCAGGAGATCGAGACCATCTTGGCTAACACGGTTAAACCCCGTCTCTACTAAAAATACAAAAAATTACCTGGGCATGGTGGCGGGCGCCTGTAGTCCCAGCTACTCGGGAGGCTGAGGCAGGAGAATGGCGTGAACCCGGGAGGCAGAGCTTGCAGTGGGCCGAGGTAGCGCCACTGCACTCCAGCCTGGGCGAAAGAGTGAGACTCCGTCTCAAAAAAAAAAAAAAAAAAAAAAAAAGAAAGAAAGAATAAAGTGAGAGTAAAGAAGAATGTGACTTGGCCCCCATCCGCTCCCCAGAGACAACAAAGGAGCTACTTCAGTCTCAAGAGCCTGAGGGATGTCAGTCCTCTGTGGTGCTCTAACTGTCAGGGGGAGCCCCGCTGGTAAGCAAAGACCGTGGAGCAGGCAGTATAGGAAGAACTCACAGAAACCCCACCTCTTCTTTCCTTGTACAGCAGTGGGAAGTGATCTTTGCAAGGGGGAGGGCGATGATGGGGGCATACTTTGATATAAAGTGCTAGTTTATTTGTGTGTTTTCTGCGTTGCCATGATTTTATGACCAGTCTCCTAGTAAGATTAAAAGATTGTAAACGATTTCTTACATGAATCACCACAAAACCATGTCAAGATAAAATATTACTTTTCTCTATGTATGCTCTCTACAAAAAATACATTTTAAAGAGATTTCCTATAAGGACACTTGTACACAGAAAAAAATTTCATATGTCCTTTAACAAGTACAATTCTAGTTAAAATCCAATATGCTTGCATTAGCATTTCCAATTCAGAGATAACGATGTGTACATAACATATACCATGCCTGCTGAAAACCAGGCTTGGAGAGAGTTTGTAAATAATTTAACAGTATTCAATAGTACAGGCTGTGGAGCATCTGGAATTGCTTCCTTCTTTTTTGGATTGCACAATTTCATGTTTGTTTTGCCATATTTCCCATTTTTCTGTCTTGTTTTGTTTGCCAAAACCACCCAGTAAGGGACAACTTAAAATCTAAAATGTGTTTATCCTCCTGACTGCTTTGGTTCACCTTCCAACTTCCTGGCACCAGATTACAGAAGGGATTTTGTTCTCATCATCAAGACACACTTGTCCTGTTGAGAACTCATTCTCAGGGATAACCTCTTACTGGGGCCCCACTGTCAGAAGAGTTACTTGGCTCCATTGAAAGTGATCTTGTGCTTTTTTCTTGCTACAGTTGCTGCACAGAAGTGAGGTAGTGAAAGTCTTAAAAAGCATTTTATGTGTTTTACCCTTCCATATTCCCCAAGTCAAGAAATCTCTGGCTCTTGATTAAAATGTTCTCTTCT
This sequence comes from Pan paniscus, assembly GCF_029289425.2. Classification (NCBI taxonomy): domain Eukaryota; kingdom Metazoa; phylum Chordata; class Mammalia; order Primates; family Hominidae; genus Pan; species Pan paniscus. The sequence goes on from NC_073254.2 coordinate 72,728,913, forward strand.
CTACCCTTAGGATCCACATTACAGTTTTAAAGTGTACAACAGCCAATGGGTCTAACAATCTTGGAATTCTTGCCTTGTAGACGGGGAACAGGTGTTCTTCTGAATAGGGAAATCCATATGCACAGTGGCAAAGGTCCTGTCCTTACCTATCACATTTGAGCTTTATGCAGGCAGTAACGGGTTATGGCCTGGTTACAGCCATCAACATCTTTCCTCTGTGGCCTTTCCAGGTCAACAGTTCTGGGAAATGTGGTGTCAAATGTTTCTGTTTGAAGCTATTCACTTCCACAGTCTTGTTCAATGTTCAGAAACTATAAGTCCACACTGACAATTAGAGAGTTTGATAGTCATTTGTTCTCTTAGTCCTGTCTTAAGCCAGTAGAATTTTTGGCCTTTGCAGGGGCAGAGAATACAGATGTGACTGTATCTTTTCGAATCACTTGCTAGTTTGGGTCCTGTGTAGTTAAAGATTATGGGAGTATGTATACTTTCATGGGCATTGATAAGGAAGATGTTTTCAGAATGATTCCATTATAAGGAGACATATTTCCAGTTTGCAGGCCAATTAACAATCAGAACGATTAGTCAAGAGCACATAGGCATATTCATATAGCCTTGGGATCTTCTGGGGAAAGTGATACTTGCTGCTGTAACAGACAATTCTAAAATCTCTATGGCATTACATGACAAAATATCATTTTTTACTCACATAAAGTGAGGGTAGGAGAAGTTTGTTCCACACTGTCATTTAAGAATTCAAGCTTCTTTCATATAGGACATCGTCTTTAAATATGGCTTCAAAGGTTGTTGCAAATGGATATTGCTTATTGCTGTAATAAGGAAGGGTTGACAAAATTTTTCCGTAAAGTGCTAGGTGGTAAATATTTCTTTAATTTTGTGAGCCATGTGGTTTTGTTGCAGTTACTCAAATCTGCCATTGTCATGGAAGAGCAGTTGTAGCTGTAGTTTTGTTCTATTAAAACTTTATTTACAAAAGCATTACAGTAGCCTAGAGTTAGCTGTCAGCTATAGTTTGCTGATGCCTGGACTAATTTTGTCTGGGATATATTTATAATTCAGATATAGAAATAGCATATATTACTTCCACTCATTCTGTTGGCCAGAAATCAATGATTCAGTTTTAGCCTAACTGCAAGAGAGCCAGATATGTAGTTTAGTGGGGTGTCTAGAAGAAGAGTAAAGGTATTGTGGGCCCCAGGGATCTTTTCTATACTTTTCAACAGCTTAATGTGAATTGACTGTCCCTGGCAAACCAGAAGTTTCTAATACTGCAGCTTTGTGGTTAGGATGTTAGATCACTTCAAGTGATACTATTTCCTACTGTGGTTTTTGTCTAAAAAACCACCACTATGACAAAGCTCCAAAAAAGTTATTTTACAAGGTACATTGAAAATTTCACTGCTTTTCTGATTTTGGTACTGATGCTTCAGAGAACTGGAGGAAAGTTGCCTGTAGTTAAATAGAAGTAAATGAGTGCTGCCTCAATCCTCCCTGGCTGAAGGTGGAGTAGGAGACCTTCCATAGTTGTAGCTTTTAGCAGAGACTCAACCTAAGAAAGCCTACAGGAAGGTGGTTAGTCCTCAGCAGTCTTCTTTCCTGTTACTTTTTGGACAGGGTTGGAAGATCACTGTTTATATGATTTTTATTCCATATAATAAATAAGCTGCTAAAGAATACATTTTATTTCTCTGAAAAGAATTTTCTCTTCTTCTGATTTTTCTTTTAGCTACATCATTCTCCACCAAGTGACTAGTAATAGATGCATTTTGAACTTAATAAGCTAATAATCAGGTAAGACAGATAGAATATAAGCCCAATGATTTTCAAATGCAATCTAAGTTTGTCTTGAGCCATTAATGGGATGTTTTGATAATGTGCTCTTTTACCTTTCTGAGGACTAGACCTTTCCCCAAGTTAGTCCAAAACCAAGTTGTCTGATACGGTTTGGCTGTGTCCCTACCCAAATCTCATCTTGAATTGTAGTTCCTATATTCCCCATGTGTTGTGGGAGGAACCAGTGGGAGGGAATTCAATTATGAGAACAGTTAACCTCATGCTGTTCTTGTGATAGTGAGTGAGTTCTCACAAGATTTATGGTTTTATAAGGGGCTTTCCCCGCTTTTGCTCAGCACTGCTCTCTCCTACCATCATGTGAGGAAGGACATGTTTGCTTCCCCTTCCACTATGATCCTGAGGCCTCCCCAGCCATATGGAACTGTGAGTCAATTAAACCTCTTTCCTTTATAAATTAGTCAGTCTCAGGTATTTCTTCATAGCAGTGTAAGGACAGACTAATACAGTCTGTATGAGAAGTGCAGTGTTTGTTATAGACAGAATGAAAAGAGAAAGAATAAGGTAATGGTCAACTTTTAATATGCAAAATGGGATTTTTCAGTAGGTCTTGAGATCCAAGATGACACTATTTTAAAAGTTATAGAGGGGATAATCTGAACAGAGTCCACATGGGAGGTCCATTTTGGAACTTAAAGGTGTCTACACCACCAGTGCCAACTGACATGAGGCTGAATCACCCAGGGAATATTACCAGGCTCTGACCTAGTCAAGAGAAAACAAACTACAACCTAAACCTGTCATTGACTTCAGGTGTGATGTGATGTGATACCAAGATAACGATGTGATACCTACACTCAGTGTGGATCCAAGGACCACATTTAGCTTCAAATTCATGTTCTCTTTCACCCATCTTCCCCTTACTCTCAGACACCTAGAAACAAATTAAAGGACAGAAACAGAGGGAAGCACTTTTATCTAAGAGAAATTGAGTAATACCTAAAGGTACTATTAAACCATAGAGTCAGATCTCAAGTAAACATATTGGACATTTAGGTAATTTTTTTCTTACTAACCATTTCAGGAGAAAGGCTGATTGGATAAATCAAGAAGTTACATTTTCTCACCACATCTGAACTGATTTGTGAGTTAAATATTTGCTATCCTGCTACACTGGTTAATGAATTAAAATTAAAAGAAAATTTAAAAAGAAAATCAGGTAAAATTTTTATTGCATTTCAAACTCTCAGCTAATTGGAAAATATTTGTATTATCTAAACACATATACTTACATCCACTTATCCTGAAAGAATCAAGTATGATAAGTAAAACCACTTTCTCTTAACATTTGGCAGAGAGGAAAATTGGATGTATTCTAAGCTTTATAATAGTATACCTCAAAAAATTTTTTAAACAATAATATACTTCATAGGCTGACTTTATGTAACTACAGTAGTTTCCTTTAAATATACAAATGTCTTTTAAAAATGTACATTGTTACAGGAAAGTTACTTTTCTTCTTATGCAATTGATAGCATCACAGAAAAAGGCAAATCACTACACATTTGCCTGTCATTAATATTGACTGAAATCACAAGCCATTTTCTACCCTTAAGCTTCCTGCCTATTCTACATGTTATTACTTTGTGCCAAAGATGGAAATTTATCATAAATAAATTCAATGCATATTAAAGAGAGGAAGCATTCTCATGGCAGAAGTGGGGAGCACTTTTTGTTTCCACTTGTTTATAAGGGAATATTTTATTCATTTCTTACTCTCTCTCCAGGGTAGCATGCAAACAGAGTCACTCAACTGTTTCTTGCAGCCCTACTCTGTCCCTCTGTCTCCATGCATATGTTTGACTTAGATGAGCCTCTCTGGGCATTTGGGAATGCGTGAAGCGAGCTAAGCCTCCCTGATGAGGGTTGCCATTTCTGAGATGAAGCTCTTGCCTGACTGCTTGCTGTAGTTGCAGCTAAAGTCTGGAGAGCTGCTGGGACCTTGTGCAAAGGCTCACAGCAGCTGCGCTATCAGGTGGCCAGCCTGGCGCTCCCTCCCTGGCCACCACTGCCTCTGACCACAGTACAGTGTAATTCAATAGAACTCAAATCTTTAGCTGCCTAGAGCAGCCAGGCAGCAAGACCAGAGGCCCTTTCAAATCAGGGTTTTTACAGTTATTTTAATCCACGAGAGATGCCAGCATTTCTCTGCCTCCCAAAGACAAGCAAAACTGTACAAACAGACGCTAGTAAGATACAAAATCTTAAGGAGAAAGTTGAGCCAGATTCTTTCATGGGAAAAAAATGAGAGCAAATGTATGTGTATTGTTCATTGTGCTAATCTGCTGTATATTTTCATGTCTCAAGGACATATTCAGGTAGAAAATGATACAATAAATAAATGGTGAGTTAAAGTGTTGGATTAGGTTGGACACTAAATCACTGATAGTTAATAGTGATTTAACTCTGCTGGGTCATCCAGATTTGTCTTAGCACTAGTTATTACACAAATCTGGGAAGCAATACCAACCACATAACCTAGGAAAAGCAGTACAGCGTGGTAGTTAGACCAGCACAGCTTCTGGGATCAGGCTGCCTGGGCTCAAAGCCTGCTCTGCCATTTACGAGTGATGAAAATTTGACCACATTTGTAACCTCTCTGTGCTCTCTGAGATGAGAAAGATGATGATGATAACTATAGTGAGGATTAAGTGAGTAAATTTATGCAAAGAATATAAAGCAGTATCTGGCACACAGTAGGTGCTATTCAAAGTGTGATCTGTAGATCAGCAGCATCTGCATCATCCAGGAGCTTATTAAAAATGCAGATCTCCAGGCCCTGTCCCAGACTGACTGCATCAGAGTCTGTATTTCAGCAAAATTTCTATTGACATTAAACACCTGAGAAGCATTGCTATGTAAATGTTGGTGTTGCTATTTCAGATTGGCTTTAACTAGCTTATGTTGTCAGGGTGAGAGAGGCACCCCTGCTGATTTGCATTTTCTTTCCAGCCTCTGAGCTCAAAGGAGAGACTTTTTGTCTCTGACACTGGTCTCTGATTATCCTTACATCATGGCAAAGAGTGGACCGTATGCTTGTGAACCTGCCTTCTGCATCATCCTCAACCTGCATCCCAATCTTTTTTTTTTTTTTTTTTGAGACAGAGTCTCACTCTGTCACCCAGGCTGGAGTACACTCTGTCACCCAGGCTGGAGTACAGTAGTACAAGCTTGGCTCACTTCAACCCCACCTCCCGGGTTCAAACAATTCTCCTGCCTCAGCCTCCCAAGTACCTGGGACTACAGGCACCTGCCACCACACCTGGCTAATTTTTGTATTTTTAGTAGAGATGGGGTTTCACCATGTTGGCCAGGGTGGTCTTGAACTCCTGACGTCAAATGATCCACCCACCTCGGCCTTCCAAAGTGCTGGGATTACAGGGGTGAGCCACCATGCCTACACTGCATCCCAATGTTTAATGTTTACTTTGTATGCAGATCCCAGTGTTTCTGACTCCAGTCAGCTAATTTAACCCCAAGTCTCCATTATTGTCTTTGCTTGTCAGCTTTATTTGATGTCTTAAATTATACACTGCATCCTGATACCTTCACTGCTCAGTTGGAAGGTTCTATGCCCAATTGCCCTTCCTGATCAAAGTAAGGAGAACTTTAGGAATATATTAGGAGAAATAAAAGAGTTGGGATTATTTAACACTTCCCTCCTAGGCTCCACACTGCACAGAAACATTTGATTTTTATAGTTGTCTCCAAGAGGCAATTTTCTAACAGAGATTTTACAGCAGAGAAGAGAGCTTGGCTTTTAAACAATGCAAAGGTCAACAAAGCAAAATTTGCTCTATTTATGGTATGGGTGTGACATTTGGACCTCTTAGCATCCAACATTCTATTGGCTTTAGGAAAGAGCTCATCGCCACACCTGCTTGCTTTATTTCACATTAAATGGTCTTTAGTTAAGAGGTTTGGAAACAGAAATTTTCCATAGGCATTCATGCCAAGCTTATCACAGTTCCATGATGCCTGGTCAATAATGCAATGAGAATGGATGACACCAGGATACCAGGGCCCTTGGTGTGTGGTGAATTGAAGGAATGTAATTGTATGTGAAATGGACAGAAGAAATGCTTCAAGGGCACACTGGCACCTAACTTAAAGTAGCAAAGCAACTCTGTTGAGAGGCAGGAATTCACAGCAATAAGCCTTGTATCCTGCCATGGATCAAATTGGAAAAGGGGAAAGTCTAGTTATTTGTAGACTGTGAGATTAATGTGACTCGCAAACAATTTCAATCGTGGATGTCCAAACTGCTTGGAAGAACTGCTCAGCCATCCACAATTATTGATTGCTTCCTCTGTGTACAGCACCGTGAAAGCAGCTGAGGGACAAAAAGAAGTATAAAATCTAGGTCCTTTCCACCAAAGAACTTAGAATATACCCACATCTACATGAAAGAAAATAAAATTTAGCAGCGGTAAGTTGAAGGCTCTAAACAAATAAGACAGGAAGATTCTTCTCTTTAGAGGGGCCAAGACAGCATGAGTGATGGATGGCTGCATGCATTTTTTGATACTTTACTGCTAACTTGGACAGAATTATCTATCTAATCACTGGAAGAGCTGGACAACCACAGGCCATTCCACAAAGACAGGGCCTTACTGCGTGGCAAAGAGCAGAACAAATGCACTCTGTCTGTAGGCAGGCATCTAGGAAAGTGAACATAGAAAGTCCGGTGGACATTAGATTACTTCATGCTGGCTTAGCACTTTCTTCAAAGCTCACCAATCAGAAAAGCTATTTCTCCTCCCTGGAAATACATCCTCTTCTCATCTGCCTACCTGCTATTATTGCCTGGAGTTTATGCTATTGTTAATTGACTCTGTAAATTGAAATCTGTGCAAGAAATCAAATGAACAAATAAACACTGTCACCATCACTTATCTTTCTTTAAATCTGTGTTTTTGTGATGACAATGTGTATATATATTGAATGTCTATCTAGTGTTGTCTTCTCATTAAACCAGTTTTTCTGTGTTTGATATAGCATTGTAACTATAAAATAAAGCTTTAGAATGAAGATTGTATGATGTAAAAGTTGTGACCTCTTTCTCTAAGAAATATATTACATCCTTATATTTCATTGTGGTGATTGTCTTGAAGGTCTTAATATAGATGACTGTTGGAAAGCTCCTTTCTCATCAGCCTCATTGAGAACTGTTAAAGAAACACTTATAATAAGACAAGAGAAGGCTCGGGAGAAACAAGAAAACTACAGTGTTTGGACTCTTATGTGGAAGGCAGATAAGATTTACTCTGTGGTCTCATTTCATGTAACTAAGGGCAAAGACTAGAAGTTATGTGGAGATATTTTACTTACATAGGAGGAAAATTTTTCCAACAATGTGAACCAATTAAATATTGAAAAGGGTTATCTTGGGAGATTGTAAATTTTCCATGCCTAGAAATGTATCAACCAAATCACTTTTTTTTAAGGTTATTTTAAGCATCAGATTGCTGGTGGCTAGATCAGAAGCTCCTAAAAGCCTCTTCTGAAACTAGTGGCCTCATTGACTGTTAGATTAATCCAGGGAATGTATAAAATATAAAGATTACTGGATAGAAATTATGATCCAGTGAGATTTGGGAGAGCCCCATAATGTGGATCAGAGTTTCCCAACAGGTATAGTATGCCATGGATGGGCCTGTGTTGAGGGTGATGGAGTTCAGGATACTCTACCCCAAAATGTGATGCCTTGGCATTTAAGAAAACAGTGAAAGCAGGAAAGTCTCTCTGACCTCCTGCCATTCCTCTCTGAAGCAGGCCATAAAACCCCGAAAGGTCATTCACTGACCTTCTTCCCTTCTCTCCTGAAGACCCTCATGAAAATGTACCCTGCCCTATACCTGGAGGAGAGGAACAAAGACACAGAGATGCCAAGAAGAATCTGAACAGATGGGCTTTGCTAAATTCCTCCCAGTTTATTACCATTAGATCATACCTCCTTTTGTCCAACCATACTTCTACACAAGTGTCTACTCGCCATCAAACCTAAGCATAAAAATACATACTTTTCTCTGTTTCATGGAACTACCTTTGGGTCTTCAATTCTGAAGGCTCTTGTGTCATGTAAAATTTATACTAAATAAATGTAGATGATTTTCTCTTGCTAATCTGACTTTTATTATATGTGCTTCCACCATGAACCTAATAATGAGTGAGGGAAAGAGCATTACTTTTTCTCCTCTACAGGTGTCCTCAAGAGCACCCTTCGGCTCTATGATTCACTAGAAGGACCCACAGGACTCAGGAAAGCTCTTAGACTTATGGTTGTGGTTTATTGTGAAAGGACACAAATTAATATCAACAAAGGAAAAAGGACATCAGGTGCAAGCTTCCAGGTGTCGCCTCTCAGTTGAAGTTGCATGGGCATGAATTTAATTCTTCCAGCAACAATGTGTGACAACACGTGCAAAGTATTGCCAACCAGATAAACTCACTCAAGCCTTGGTGTCTAGGGTTTTCACTGGGGGTCAGTCACTTAGGCAATCAGCACCTGAGTGACTGATCTTAGTTATTCAATCTCAAGCACTCCAGAGATCATACGGAGGACATAGCATGGTCCACAGCTTTGGGCACACAAAACAACCACTCTTACCAGACAGGATATTTTGAGGGCTCAAAGGTTACCACCCAGGAGTCTGTCAAGGGCCAGTCCTTTTTTTTTTTTTTTTTGAAAATGCAGTGTTTGAGTAATCGTAGCCTGCTGAATTAACCCTTCAGTGTACACATAGATACAGTTGTGGCTGGAGATATTGATCCCGTCCGTTCTCAGTAGGCCAGTGACCCTAGGCCTGGCAACTTAGCCATGAGCAGCCTCCTCTGGGCTTCTTTAGGGTCTGATGTAGGTGGAGTAGGAAAATGTTGGGAAGCACTGACAGATATTTAAATACCTCTCCAGGTGATTCTAATGAACACTGAAGGTTGGGACCTTTGTGAGTAGATGATTTTTAAGAATTTTGAAACTGTTGTTTCTATGAGTATTGAAGTTATAGTTCCTTGCAGATGTCTTTCACTTTATCTGGATTCTTATTTGCTTAAGTTTAGTTTCTGGCCAAAGACAGTACATTTTGGAGAAGTATTTCAAACAAATGCTACGGCCCCTGTTAAGTTGAAGAGAAAACAGTCCAAGTGCATTCCCAGATGAGGAGGCATCAGGAAACCCTCAGGTTAGAGGGCACTTATACTAACAGGGAGATGGGTGGGGTAGGTCCTCTAATAGGCTTTATAAAGACCTTAGGACAAAAGACTCTTGTCATTGAAAAATGATGTAATGAAAAGATGTGTAACAAATGATTGAACGATGGTGTTTTCAATTTTGTGGAATTTCTATTTTGCGGGAACTCTGGCATGTCACATGTCTCTCTAGGTCCCGTTATTAGCTAGTTAGAATTAAACAAAACTACATCTGCATGATTATAGTGCTAAATATAAAGAGTATTTCTGAGAAATTTGCAAATGTAAATGTTAAATTAATTACCAGCCTAAAATTTTGTAGTCTCTAAAGTTAGTTTATAGCACATGATATGCCCACTTAGGTTATATGTTCTAAAAATGAATTAATTTGCATTTTGGTATAAGCTTTCTTCTTTGTAATTTGCTTTTAGCACAAACACTAGGTCTCTTTTATTTTCTTCCCTACATATTACTGTGCTCTCTATGCTTCTAAGATGATTTTCATTCCTCGGTATCTCCCTCTCCTTTGATGTTCTCTCATTCTCCTTTTTTTTTAGAACCTCATTCCTGTCCCTTAAATATAGTCGTGCCCAATTATATTTATAAGGTCCTATTCTCAGTGCTTTATTTATTTATTTATTTTGCTAATTCCTACAGAAAGGTAATTAAATAACAAATGTGTATTGAGTGCCTACTCTGTGCCAAACAGTGTACAAGGCACTAGGGGCAGGCAGGGACTTGAAGGTCAAAGAAAGACCCTGGCCTCAAGAGCTCAGACTTTGCCTCTCAAAAATTTGATGAGATTAATAATTTGTATTCAGTTCCCCTCCTCTGCAGTTCCAACCTCAAATTGCAAACAAAACCCCTCTTTTTGGAAGTCCTGTTGGCAGTGCATACCCAATGCAGAAAAATACCAAAGTCACTATTTTTCCCTGTAAACCTACTCCTTTTTTTGTGTGTGTTCCTTTTCTCTATTAAATAACATTATCCCAAGCTCCCATATTAGTAAGCTTGTCATCCTCTGTGTAGCTACTCAGCCACTAATTCCGTTTTATTTTGCCTGTGATATGCCTCTCAAGTACGTATCCTTTTCTCCATTGCCGCTGTCTTAGCATAGGCCCCTGTCAGCTCTTGCTGGCACAGGGACAGCAGCCTCCTAATTGTGTTTATGCTTCCAGGTTATCACATGGCCCCAGAATTGTCTTTCTACTCACACACTTTTCTGCATGTTGTTTTTTGCTTACTTTCAGTGTAGCACATAACCCTTCCCGACGCGGTCCTAACTATTCTTTCATCCTCCATCACTTTCACTTGTGCCCTTGTGCCCAGGCAACACTGAACTATGCAGAATTCCCTGCACAATCCCATGTCTTTCCATGCCTCAGTGCCTCTGATGACCCATGGGCCTGGATGCCCTTCCTCCCCATCTTTGCTTGATAAACTTCAATGGTCAAGGGCTAGTTCAGGTCCTTCTTCGGTGAAGCTGTCTCCATATTTCCCAGGCAGCTGTTTCCACATCTTCCAGTTATTTGGTTATATTTCTCTTATAACACTTTTCACGCAGTAGTTTGTATTCTCCGGATCTTGTTTCATATCTGGAACAGATGATCAATTCTTTTTCTTTGTCTTTCTTTTTTTGATGGCTGTTGGATGAGCAAAATAAAATTTGTCATACTTTTATATCTAAGGTTCTGTATCTATGTAATCCTTCACAACTTATTTTAGCTTTAGTAAAAGACTGAGTTGTTGAACAGTAGATATATTTAATTTTTAATATTTAATTAATTAAGTGCCATTGTGAGATGTGAATTTTGACTTGCTGGGTTTACATTTAGCTGAGAATTACATCTTAGTACAAAAATAGAATTCTTTTTTTAATATCTCTAACTTTCCTTTCTTAAAATATATTCCGATAAAGGAGTTGCACCTGAAAAATTAAGATAGGCCACTTTGCCTAACATATTTTTGGCAGGTAGTTTGAAGGAACCGAAAACGTTCTGAGATTTTGCAAAGCATAATTGCTTTCGATTCTATTGCCTATATTGTTCTTAATATTGTACTTTACACTTTAATGAAGTGTAAAGTATTGAATAATAATATGACTTCTTTTTCTTCCTTCATGGGTTAGTATGGATATAAATGATAGGAAGGCATATAGTTAATTCCATTTATTCTATTTATTCATTCATAAATGGGTCATGTACCTATTATCACCATTTTCCATGGTAGGATTATTGAGTCCAGTTATTATGTGAATCTTTGGGTTTTCCTTTCAATTCCAGGTATTGTAACCTGATATGTGAGTAAGTTTATTATTGTTGCAGTGTGCTCCAGGAATACATTCCTACTAATCTGATTGTCTCCACAGGGTAGATTTTGCAGATACACTTCAAGTCATTTACAGTTCAGGACAGCATGAGAGCAGGGGGATAATAAAGATTTAGTAATGTTATTGGTGTATTTGGCTGCATATGGATATTTGTATTTTTCCAGATTCTTCTTGGATTTAGTGTTATTTCTGAGGGATTTTTCTTCTCAGTGAGTTTCATCTAAGATTGTTAAGAAGCATAGAAAGAATAGGCAAGATTCTCCTTGACTAAACATTTAAATATAAAAGCACTCAGGATACAGTATAGAATGGAAATAAATATTGGGAAAACTGTTAAACTGACCCCAAACATTAACTGTTTATAGTGGATTGAGTGGTTCCAAGCTGTAGAGGGACCTACCCAAAATGGTACAATTAAAACAAAAATGAATTTAAATACTCATTCCCCCAATGAAGTGTGTGCTGTTATGACACTTCAGCTATTACTCATTAATTCCTGCATAATTTGTGAGGCAAATTAAACAGATCTATAGCCATTGGATAAATGATCCACACTCCAGCAGCTTGTAACTGTCTGTGGTTCCTCGCACATGCTAGGTGTTTTTATTCCTGTTTTGTCTTTACTGATTTAGTCCCATCTGCTGGAGTATACATAACTTCTGCTCAGTCCTTAAGGCTCATAGCAGGTGACACTGATTGCAGGATATTTTCTTGTTACTCTCAGGCTGGGATAGGTGCCTCTATTTTACATATGTCTATCACTGTATTTTTCCATCCCATTTTTACAATTACCTTTTCACCTGTCAGTTTCTACTATTAGACTATGAGGTCCTTGAAATTATTCACCAATACTTCACTCTATGTTTTCAGTCTAGTAATAAATACTGCACAAGTGTCTGTAGAGTGAATACATGAAGCCAACTCTCAGAAACTAGAATTTTCATTGCTGTGAAGCACTATTGAAAACTCTTATTTTGAAAGCTGAATTAAACATATTATCACCTACATTTTATGGACACATCTGAATCACTGCATTAAATTACTGTGTTTAATTTAGTTCTAAAATAAAAGCAATATCTTTGACCTCTAGTTTTTTAAGGGATATATTTTTAAAACAGAAAGGGAAAAGTCATAAGTGTAAATTGCTTCCCAATATAATCTCTTGAGTTCATATTTAATAAAGATAAGTTAATCAACAATTATTCCATGTGTGAAGGTATTTGTACATAAATCACTTAGTCTGGCTTGGATTTAACATTGATAGGACATAATTGATCTTTAAAAGTTTTATGAAGAATCACAGACTGTGAAATTAAAGGCGATTGAATCATTTAACTTTGCCTTTCCATCAAGCAGACACCTATTTTCTTGGTAGTGGAAATCTTGTTTTATATGTATTATTGACCAGTCCATTAATTAACTGTCTCACAATAATTAACATCATGTTACCTTTTAGTTTATATCAGGAAAACCTACCAGAGTTTTCTAATCTGATAAACTGCTGATAAACTGCCAGCTAGAGTTTTTCCCACTCCCTCAAAATGTTTAAAGGTGTCATGAATGAGGTATATTATGTTTTCTGGCTCATAATTTGGCAATCCAGTTTGTCATTACATATTACACAGAGTTGTCATGGGTAAGAAGAGGTGGAAAATGTCCAGTAAGCCAGTTTTACTCTGCTTCTGTCAATTTATAACAAGCTGCCCCTTGAAATTTACTTTCTGATTATTCATAAGTATTGTCACTGTTCTTGGAAAAGGGAAAATGAAAAGTGCACAATAGGCCAGTTGTGGTGACTCACACCTGTAATTCCAGCACTTTGGAAGGCCAAGGCGGGTGGATCACCTGAGGTCAGGAGTTCAAGACCAGCCTGACTAACATGGTGAAACCCTGTCTCTACTAAAAATACAAAAAATTAGTCAGGCATGGTGGTGGGTGCCTGTAATCCCAGCTACTTGGGAGGCCGAGGCAGGAAAATTGCTTGAACCCAAGAGGCGGCGGTTGCAGTGAACTGAGATTGCACCACTGCAAGCCAGCCTGGGTGACAGAACAAAACTCCATCTCAAAAAAAAAAAAAAAAAAAAAGAAAGAAAAGAAAAATACACAATAGTCAAAGTTTGTCACTGAAATCTTTGGAAAGTATTGCATGTTTATGTATTTGTCTCATCCCCAAAATTAATGGTTCATGAGGTCACCTATATTACTTTCCTATTGCTACTATAAGAAATTACCACAGTCCAGGAGCGGTGGCTCATGCCCATAGTCCCAGCACTTTGGGAGGCCAAGGCAGGAGGATCACTTGAACCCAGGAGTTTGTGACCAGCTTGGGTTCTATAGTGAGATCTCATCTCCACAAAAAATTTAAAAATTAGTGCAGTGTGGTGGCACGCACCTGTAATCCTAACTACTCAGGAGGTTCAGGCGGGAGGATCGCTTGAGCCCAGGAGTTGGAGGTTGCAGTGAACTATTATTGCACTGCTGCACTCCAGCCTGAGTGATAGAACAAATCATGTTGCTAAGAAAAATAAAAAAGAAAGAAATTACCACAAACTTAGTGTCTTAAAATACCACAAATTTACTAGCTTACCTCAGTCCAAAATGGGTTTCACTAAGCTATAATCATAGTGTCAGCAGGATTCATTCTGGAGGCTTGAGCAAAGAATCTATCTTCTTAGCTTTTCCAGCTTCTAGAGGCCACCTGCAACTCTTGGCTCATGACATAGTCCTCCATCTTCAAAATCAGCAACCACATCACTCTGACCTTTACTTTGATTACATTGGGCTGTCCACATAATCCAAGATAATCTCTCCATCTCAAGGTACTTAATCATGTCAGCAAAATCCCTTTTGCTCTGTGTGTTAGGGATCCCCAAGAACACTCCCAAGTTTAATTCTTTTTTTCTTTTTTAATTATACTTTAAGTTCTAGGGTACATGTGCACAACGTGCAGGTTTGTTACATATGTATACATGTGCCATGTTGGTGTGCTGCACCCATTAACTCGTCATTTACATTAGGTATATCTCCTAATGCTATCCCTCCCCCCTCCCCCCACCCCACGGCAGGTGCCAGTGTGTGGTGTTCCCCACCCTGTGTCCAAGTGTTCTCATTGTTCAATTCCCACCTATGAGTGAGAACATGCAGTGTTTGGTTTTCTGTCCTTGAGATAGTTTGCTCAGAATGATTGTTTCCAGCTTCATCCATGTCCCTACAAAGGACATGAACTCATCCTTTTTTATGGCTGCATAGTATTCCATGGTGTATATGTGCCACATTTTCTTAATCCAGTCTATCATTGTTGGACATTTGGGTTGGTTCCAAGTCTTTGCTATTGTGAATAGTGCCACAATAAACACACATGTGCATGTGTCTTTATAGCAGCATGATTTATAATCCTTTGGGTATATACCCAGTAATGAGATGGCTGGGTCAAATGGTATTTCTAGTTCTAGATCCTTGAGGAATCACCACACTGTCTTCCACAATTGTTGAACTAGTTTACAGTCCCACCAACAGTGTAAAAAGAACACTCCCAACTTTAATTCTTTGCTAGGAGGACTCACAGGATTCAGCATATAGTCATACTCACAGCTATGATTTATTATGGCAGAAAACATCCAAAACAAACCAAAGCCAGTCAAGAGAAAGGCCCTTGGGCAAATTTGAAGAAATTGTGCACAAAGTTTCCAGGGTCCTCTCTCGATGGAGTCACCAAGGATGTGCTTAATTCTCCCAGCAACGGGTTGTGACAACACATGTAAAATGTTATTAACTGAAGCAAGTCATTAGAGACTTAGTGTCTACAGTTTTTACTGGGGCTGGTCATATAGGCAACTTCTACTGATCACGTTCTAAAATTCTGGACTCCCAGAAGCAAAGGAGGCATTCAGCATAAACTATATTGTTTGCCAAAACATTTTAGGCACAGCGAGCAACCCTTATCAGTTAACAGTGGGAACCCTCTAAAGTCTAAATTCCCAGATACTATCTAAGGGCCAATCCTAGAGGTAGGCCTTTTCAAGAATAGCAATTTAAAACTGTTGTTTTAACTCGTTTCTTCACACCATATAAGGTAATTTATTTGCAGGTTTCAGGGATTAGGGTGCAGACATTTTGTTTTTTTATTATTATACTTTATGTTCTGGGTTACATGTGCAGAACGTGCAGTTGTTTTACACAGGTATGTACATGTCATTGTGGTTTGCTGCACCCATCAACCCGTCACCTACATTAGGTATTTCTCCTAATGTTATCCCTCCCCTAGCCCCCAACCCCACACAGGCCCCGGTGTGTGATGATCCACTCCCTGTGTCCATGTGTTCTCATTGTTCAACTCCCACTTATTAATGAGAACGTGCGGTGTTTCGTTTTCTGATCTTGTGATAGTTTGCTGAGAATGATCGTTTCCAGCGTCATCCATGTCCCTGCAAAGGACATGAACTCATCCTTTTTTATGGCTGCATAGTATTCCATGGTATATATGTGCCACATTTTCTTAATCCAGTCTATCATTGATGGACATTTGGGTTATGGCTGCATAGTATTCCATGGTATATATGTGCCACATTTTCTTAATCCAGTCTATCATTGATGGACATTTGGGTTGGTTCCAAGACTTTGCTATTGTGAACAGTGCCGTGATAAACATATGTGTGCATGTGTCTTTATTGTAGAATGATTTATAATCCTGTGGGTATATGCCCAGTAATGGGATGGCTGGGTCAAATGGTATTTCTGGTTCTAGATCCTTGAGGAATCACCACACTGTCTTCCACAATTGTTGAACTAATTTACACTCCCAACAGTGTGAAAGCGTTCCTATTTTTCCACAACCTCTGCAGGATCTGTTGTTTCCTGACTTTTTAATGATCGCCATTCTAACTGGCATGAGATGGTATCTCATTGTGGTTTTGATTTGCATTTCTCTAATGAGCAGTGATGATGAGCATATTTTCATATGTCTGTTGGTTGCATAAAAATGTCTTCTTTTGAGAAGTGTCTGTTCATATCCCTTGTCCATTTTTTGATGAGGTTGTTTGCTTTATTCTTGTAAATTTAAGTTCCTTGTAGATTCTGGATATTAGCCATTTGTCAGATGGATAGGTTGCACAAATCTTCTCCCATTCTGTAGGTTGTCTGTTCACTCTGATGATAGTTTCTTTTGCTTTTCAGAAGCTCTTTAGTTTAATTAGATCCCATTTGTCAATTTTGGCTTTTGTTGCCATTGCTTTTGATGTTTTAGACATGAAGTCTTTTCCCATGCCTATGTCCTGAATGGTATTGTCCAGGTTTTCTTTTAGGATTTTAATCGTCCTAGGTCTTATGTTTAAGTCTTTGATCATCTTGAATTGATTTTTGTATAAGGTGTAAGGAAGGGGTCCGGTTTCAGTTTTGCAGGGTGCAGACATGTTTTAAGGGGAGACATTATTCTGCCTACAATGTCCTTATTTTTTTGTATACTCACACCTCTTGCCCAGTGTCTTGCATTTAGTGAGTGCACGGGAAGTTTTCCTGTGGACCATGATTTGGCATATTCCCCTGTGGCCTGGGCTTAGCAAATGTCATTAACATCCACCCAGTACCTGAATAGAAAAATCTACTTTGGTCCCTTCCTTTTTTCTGTCCTTCATATTCAATCAATCACGAAGTCCCTCTGATTCTACTCTCTAAGCATTTTTTTTTATTTCCTTTGGATTCACAACTATACTACCACTGTAGTTCAGGCCACCATAACTTCTTGACTATCTTTGTCTATAAACTCTGGGCTGGTTTCAAGCTCTAGTTTTGCTTCCCTCCAATCCTTCCTCCAGGCAGAAACAAGTGTGTTCTTTTAGAACACAAATCAGATAGTGTTATTGCCCTATTAATAACCCTTCAGTGGTCTCTGTACTTCTCCAGGCTCAATTTTTACCCTCTTGCCTTGCACACTATACAGTTTCCAGTCACATTGAATTTCTCTTGGTTTCTCAAACAGACAGGCTCCCTCAGGTCTTACGTGAGTTTGTTCCTTTGTACTAAACACTTTCCCCTTTCTTTGCCAAGTTAATTCTGCTTATCCCTTTACTTGGGTCTCAGCATACACATTTCTTTCTCAGGGAGATCTCACCAGGCTTCTAAATAGATTAGGTCCCTTTACTACCTACTCCTTGGTACCTGAACTTTCCCTATCATTCCACTCATCCACAAAGTTATGATTTTGTCTATCTCTCTACTAGATGATACTCTCCACTATGGTAGAGTCTCTGCTTTGTTTTCTTTTATTTCACTAATAGCTAGCACATGAAATTGGGCATACTAGGTTCTCAATAAATATTTCCTAAATTAGTGAATAGATTGCTACCTAAAGCTTTTAAGAGTGATTGTATGGCAGCTTTGGAAAACAGCCTGGTAGTTCCTCAAATGGTCAAACATAGAGTTACTCTATGACCTAGCAATTTCACCTCCATATATGTATTCAAGAGAAATGAAAACATACATTAGTGATTTTCCAGAGCTGAGGAAGTTGGAAAGAAATGGGGAGTGACTGCTGAGTATGGGGGTTTCATTCTGAGGTAATGACAATGTTATAAAGCTGATTATTATAATGGTTGCACAATTCTGTGAATATATTAAAAACTATTAAATGGTGCACAGTGTATTGTACAGTATATGTGTTGTATGTCAATAAAGCTGTTATTAAAAAAGAATGATAGAAAACCAGCCAATGTATCATTCAACTTTGAAAGAGAGCTGATGTCTAATATAGATTAAGAAGAACATTAAGTTCAAGAAATACTAATTGAATGAGTGAATAGCCTACTATCTTCCCAAGACTACTGCATTCTGTGTTGACTAAAATGTCCGGTCAGCTAGTTCACTTCACAACTCAAGCACTCACATACATGCTTTTCCTTGGGTTGACTGTTGTACTTTGGTAAGAAGCAGAAGGGCTTTATGTATATTACATAAAATATTTTTAAAAGGAATGAATTCAAGGGTTGAGATTTAATAAAATTAATACTTTTAAGTGATTCATCAAGAACACCCTTAACTAACACTGGCTCCCCCTCATCCTTTGCCCCAGCCACTGCTAGTGTGTGGTACAGGGTAATGAATGCAATGACTGATTCAGGTTTAGATGCCAGCAAGTGTCCTCATTATTGCTTTTGCAATAGTGTAATATCACCTTATTGATATTGAAGAAGGCAAGTAGCTTCTTAGCATGAAATTAGTTTTGACCAAATGATTGCCCTGAAAGGATCTCAAGGAATCCATGCAGTTCTGTAGACCACAGTGTGAGCACTGCTGTCCTAAGTGATATAAAACCAC
Source organism: Pan paniscus (assembly GCF_029289425.2). Lineage (NCBI taxonomy): Eukaryota > Metazoa > Chordata > Mammalia > Primates > Hominidae > Pan > Pan paniscus. Next base: position 72,747,610 of record NC_073254.2, read on the forward strand.
AGAAGCCTTATAACAAAGGTTCAGAATGTGTTTACAGATCTCCCTGGTATTCGATATTAGGTTGTGCCCAAGTGGTCCTTGCTTTTAGGATTGATAATCATTGCAATCAAGGTGGAAATTATTTGGTCAAATTTCTTTTCTTTTTTTTAAGACAGGGTCTCTCTCTGTTATCCAAGCTGGAGTGTAGTGGCACAGTCACAGCTCACTGCAGCCTCAACCTCTGGGCTCAAGCAATCCTCCCATCTTAGCTTCCTGAGTAGCTGGGGTAACAGAAGTGTGTCACCACGCCCAGCATATTTTAAAGTTTTTTTGTAGAAATAGGGTCTCACTATGTTGCCTGGGCTGGTCTCAAACTCCTGGGCTCAAGCAATCCACCTGCCTTGGCCTCCCAGAGTTCTGGGATTGTAGACATGAGCCACTGTGCCAAGTTTCTCCTTAATGTGGTATACTTCTAATTAAGGAGACAGCATTGCTAATTGTTAAATAATTAGCATTTCTCTGCTTTTCACTGTCAGTGGATATATTAACAGCAATCACTTCAAACTTTGTTATCTCTGGTCTTAATGTTTTTTTTCCTCTTCTGTTCTCTTCTCTCTTATCTAGAATAGTGAAATAAGGTGGCCAAGGAGGCAGAGATGGAGTCAGGGACTCTGTGGTAAGTAACCTTTCATGGTCTAAGAAGCTCATGCCACTGCTCTGGATATCTTTTCTTAGAAGCTTTCTGAATGACTTATGGTAATAGATTGGAGATGGATTGAAACATTCTGGCTGCTCCACATCTGGGTACTGAGAAGCCTGCCACCAAATTCTTGATTTGAGTTAAAAGATGCCATTCAGGACACAGTTTCAGGCATAGTTAGGCTAAGCCCATGAATAATTTTCCAAGCAATGATGTAAGAGAAAAATTGCCAAAGTATTCTGTGATTTGCAATTAGATTTTAAGATATAGCTACCATACTTTGTGATAACACTGAAGGATAATGTACCAGTGGCAGTTTAGAGTTTTGCAATGTGTTAATGAAGATTGTCTTTGTTTAGCTTTTTCTACGCATTTCTTCAGGGAACACTAAAATACTTCTTTGTGTTGCAGAAGATTTCTCAGCATGGCCAGGTGGCATTTAAAGAGCCTAATGAGAAAGATGACTTGGCTCCAAGTGGCAATGTCAAAAGATACATTGCAGCTGCCCTGTCTCAGAGGGCCTGGAACGAAACCAACATTCTCAATTACTGCCCAGTGCTAGCGCATCACTACTTCTTCTCAGCATCCGTCATGCCCTCTCTTCATCTGTTCAAGTGGGTGCTTTGGCATGAAGGAAGCTGTGCTTTATCTCCCAAATGCATCTTGCTGTCTTTGGCACATTTGTTGTTTGTTGGTGGTGGTGCCAGGACTCAGCCGTTTCATGACAGGCTTTGAGAGAGTGAATCAATTGTTATTGTTTTTCTTTTTGAAATACCCATCAGACTTTGTGATTCCCCTTTAAAAATGAAGGCTGCTTCATGTCACTATCAGGAAAAAGAAAAATAAGTCACAGAAAGTTATATCATTTTCACATTTGATTATATTCGGTAACTGGTCAGAAGAAAACTAAGCCTTGATTTTTCACAATGTTCATCTAGGTGGGAACAAATTCTAGATTTCTCAGAAATCTCATTTTATAGAAATATAGCATTAGGAGTATACTGATTTGGCCTTGGCTTTTAAAATTCCTTAGAAAGACCGACAGAGAGAGAGAGAGCAAGAAGAAAAAGAAAGAAAGGGAGAGACAGAGAAAGAAAGAAGGAAAGAAAGAAAGAGAAAGATAAAGACGAAGAAAGAGTGAGACTTTATTATTTCCAGCTTTTCACTGTCCCAGGAGGGCAGGAACCCTTTAAGAAGCACTTTGTGAGAATCCAGGAGATTGCTTCTCACTTGAATGGTATTTGAAATTTCCTGTGGACTGTGGATCTGAAATCTTAGGGTCAGGATGAAGGATTTGTGATCTAAGGCTTCTTGATCCCACCTCCTAAAAAAACACAAATTAATATTGGTAGAGCTCATCACCACAGGATTACTATCCAGCTGCATCAAATCCAGATAAAACTGAGTAATAAATTCACAAAGTTGAATGTTCTTTGTTTTTGAAGAATCAAGTTAAACCTTTTATGTCTGACACTGTTATTCAAAACCTAAACCAGTTCTGTTTAAAAACCATTGTAAGAAAACTTCAACTTTTTAAGGTTTTTAGAATGATATTTAAAATTTGGCTGAACCTAATTTATGGCTTAAAAAAAGAGGAAAGCCGGAACATATTCATGCCCTACCTTTGTATATGGTTCACATTCTGTGAAATAGTTTCCACAGCATTGCGCTAACAAGGGATACTGAAAAAAGAAGCTTCTTGAGGTCAGTGTCTCCTCTTGTTTTTACTAGCAATCAGCTAGTTTTGCCAGTTATGTGACCTTGAACAAAATCACCTTTCCATGCCTTAGTTTTCTCAACCGTGATATGGGAATAATAATAGTGATATCTTATAGAGTTGCATAAGGATTAAAATAATAAATACAATAAAGCACTAGAACAGTGCCAGATACAAAAGAAACACTACATTAGGTGTCGTAGTTATGACTGAGATGATGCTAATTGTACAAGAAAAAAGATGAATAAAGAGAATGTAAGAGAGAGGAGAGAGAGAGAGACAGACAGACAGACAGACAGACAGACGATCTTCTTCCTGACAAGGAAGGGGAAAGGAGTTAGTAGTGATAGCTGGTGTGTTTCGTGGCATTCTTGGCATTCTTTTTTGGAAACTAACTTTCTAAGTGGGTGGAGAGTTTTCTTGAAGAAGACGGCATGGTTCATGGAGGAAGGCTTCCCTTTGGGCACGGGGTCTTTTCAGCCTTGCCAAAGATTCCCACATCCCTGGGATCTGCAGAGCCCCGGACATGAGGACTAATCTCAGTCATGACTATGATAATCTCAACAGTGATTAGTGAAGACCCATGCATCTGGATTGGGGGTAGGGTGGGATGAGTCTGTTCTTCTCTACCTTTAGTGCTGTAACACACACAATCTCTGTGCATTCTTAAGAGAAGAAAAACTTAGTAGGCTGGGTACTTGGAGTTGAATTTAGGTTTGTTTAAAGGTAATAAAGAAATTCAATGTTTTTTGTGTGCCTAGATTGTAGACTAAGATTTATACCCACTGCGTTAATTGGCTTTTGTAGTTATTGTTTATAGATGTGTTTTGGATGTTTCACATATGTATGTCCCATTTTTCAAAATATATCTTTGATAGTAGGGACCATTTAAAAATATCTGTCATAATTCTCCACTGTGCCAGAATATCACAAATATCACTCTGTGCACACAGCAAGTGTTTAGTCAATATTGATGTTCTGTACAGGGTCCCAGGATATGGTTCATAACTGGCTTACTGGGGTACAGAGGTATAACTATATCCCTTCACCAAGTCATATGATACAAAACTTTTATCAATATGTAACAGTTTTTTTCTTTGCACCAACTGAATACTGTCACTCAGAACTCTGTAAAATATGACATAGATTAAATGGATTGTGTGATGCAGTTTAGTTAATATAAAACTATCATTAAAGAAAGAGCATGTGAGAACATTTGTACCAGGAGAGTATAAACAGCTAAGATCAGGGCAGGAGACAGCTCTATTGAAACAGCCACACAGTGCAGAAAGGCTGCAAGGGAATGCATGAAGCCATAACTAGGGAAGCTTTTATGGAAATTGTGAGATGTCACATGATTTTCATGTTATTGTTAATGACTTTGATGATGATTTTGGTATTTAGTCTCTTTCAAGTACACTGTCAAAAATTCTAGAATTCAAAAAAGTGTGACAAATACTGAAAAGTTAAGAATTACTGCTTTGGAATAATTATATCTTTTAAAAAATAGTTTCAGGCGCTTGAATATTAGGAAGTTGATTTTTTCAACAGCATCTTTTTGGGCCAAAAAGAGTTATTTCAGCTGGATTGCCTCCTGTCTATTGTCCAGTGGTCAAGGAGATTTTAAGCAGCAAGGACAAGGAGATCTTCTGGTATGACTTCCAACACTTCCATGCATGTCTTTGGAAAAGAAACAATTAGTCCAAATGTCTTTAGACAGTTTATGCAGGGGCTTAATGTTTGCATCAGTTTCCCTTGTTCTGTAAGTCACATGGGGTTGGTGCACACATGGGCCCAGGAAAATATTGTACACATAGGATATGTGTCACTGCTGAGAAACCCTGAGTTTAAAAACCCTCAAGCTGGTAAGGGGCTGCTGGTAAACCTGTCCAATCTTTGCTCTCTAGGAAAACATTATCTTTATTACCTTGGAATGTAAGCAAATCCCCCATGAAGAAGGCAGGGAGACTTTATTATCCTGAAGTGACTAAATAAATCTGCTCTGTGACCAGGAGAGTGACATTCTCTCTAGCTTCTATAGCTGTCTGTTATGCAAATATCCTTGAACAAAATTGTTATTGAGCAATCATTGATGTACAATGCACTGGGTTTAACACTGAGGAAGAAATGATAGAGACCATCAGATCTGAATTTGAATCTGAGTTTTGCTGCATACTAATTGGGTCATCTTGGGTGAGTTATTTAACTATTATTCCCTGTAAAGTGGAGAATAATATTTTCCTCTTCAAAGAGCTATTGAAATAAGTTACATGGTGTACTTCAAGCACCTGGCACTAAACAGAAATAATCACATTGTAAAAGTTAGGATGGCATTAGGCTGAGAGTACCGGAAAACTTGGCTATCAGTAGCTTAAAAGAAGACTTTTTTTTCCCCCTTGCATAAGTACAAGGCCAGAAGTAGATACCCAAGAGCCAGTTTGGTTGCTTACTAATGCTGCCAGAGATAGGCTTGCTCTGCCTTCCTTAACATGTGGTTCTTGCAACTATAATGATAGTTGCAAATGGTTGCTGTTCCTCTAGGCCTAAATCTACTTTCCAGGAAGGAAGAGAGTGGAAGGACCCAAAAGCCTTCTACTTGCAAGCTTTGTATTTCTATTTTGGAGTGAAAGCCCTTCTCAGGGACTTCATTCACATACTAACTGGCAAATTCTGGGTTACGTAGCTACTTTTAGCTGGGAGATTGGACATTTTTAGTTAGGTACACAGTTTCCCTAAACAAAATCAAAATTCTGCTAAAAAGGAAGAAGGTGGAATAGCCCTGGCTAGTTGACTGGCAGTGTCTGCCACAGACATTATACGTGTTCAGGCTGTTCATGTTCTAATACGGTACTTCCGTGAGCATTAAAAACTTTCTGTCCTGGCAGTAAGAGACTCTAGCTGGTGTTCACTTTTTATTAGACATTTATATTTAAACTTAAAAAGGTTAATTCTACTTGATCCAGTGGTCAAAGGACAGATACATTCTCAGCTTCCAGATTTCAGACAATGTGAATAGCATATTTAGTGAACTCTAAAATAGAACAGAATTAACATGTTGTAGTTAATAGGCCTACTGGAAAGCTTTATCAGCCCTAACACAGGTAGCCTAATTACCACATATTTTAATTTCTTCTTCTTCATTAACAGGTACTATGGGGGGCATTTTCAATGAATTGGCTCTCAGTATTTTGGCTTTAAGCTTCTGTTTCCATCTTTATATTATCAAGAATTGGTCAGTTGGGTATCAAGTCATTCTGTGGAGCCTAGTTTCCTGGTTGTGAATTAACCTGTAAGTTTAGGAATATTTATTTCAGTCCCTTTCTGTGGCATAAATGCTACTAAAATGTATTTCTCATTCCTTAATAGGAGAAAACTGAAAACAATTTTTCCTAATTTTGGTGATTCAGAATCACCTGTTAAGCATCAGTTATTATGAAATTTTATAGCCATAGTTATTGACATAAAACTCCTAGAGTCAGCTTATTCTTTATTTGCTTCTTTTTCATAAAATGAAGCTGATTCGTGAGACCCTTTGGGCCAGTGTAATAGGCCACCCTCAAGAGTCATCATCATTCTTAAAGAAGTTTTCAATGCATTCACTGTTGCTCTTGTCCTTGACTTCTCACCCCCGTTTAAATAATTATTTTTGGTATCTGTAACATCCATAGTTGGATCACAAGTACCAATCTATGAACTTACACCCACTTTCCCTTCTCATGTGTACAAATTTCATTAACAAAGTAGAAGGGGATTCTCCCTCACCCTTTCAAAGAATTTTGAATGTATTTTGTGTGGGCTTATTCCAAAGCAGAACTCAGCGAACATTTTCTGTAAAGCGAAGACAGTAAATATTTTAGTCTTTGTGGACCACATACAGTCTCTGTTATATATACTTTTTTTTCTTTCTTTCTTTTTTTTTTTTTTTTCATTTGCAGCTTGAAGGGCCATACATAGATAGGTCAGATTTGGCCTGTAGGCGAAGTTCACTGACTCTTGTTCCAAAGCATATGGTTCTTTATCACTACAGCAGTGGTCTCCACAATTTTTTAAAAGTGTATCCCTCTTAAAAAAGCTTCAAGAATGTACTCACAGCCTAGATACTGAAATGTTTATTTTTATTTATAAAACATTAGATGTTTTTATCAAACTAATAAATTATGTACATTATAAAACATGCTCAAAAATATAAATTTAAAAAGCATGAGATGAAATGTGAATGTAAATAGAAGTTCTAAAAGTTCTTTCTGTGCCCCAGGAGATCATCTTGCCTACTTTTTGAGCAATCTGCATTTCATCTTGGAGTTCTCCCTGTTGGAGGAAAAAGATGATGCTTGTCACATGACACTGGCCCACAATTTTCTAGAAGATCTTAATATCAGCCTTTATCTTGAGCCTACTTAAATCCAAGGGAACTTGATTCATTTGGACCTGCCAAAATAAAGGTTGAAAAACATTACAAGAATAGACTTAAAAAATTAGTTCTCAAAGCTATTCAGAAAATAGACTATGATAGAAAATAAGCTCTTCAAGATTATAAAAGTCTCCTTCAGGGTCATAATTTATTAACCATTTCATTTTTTTCACTGGTGAATGTACAGTCTTTTAATGTGATATATCACTTGAAATGCCAAGGCTACCTTTTGGGAAACAGCATGGAATCCAGGTAAATGCATTTACTTATGAAACCGGACTGTTAAGGGACCAGTACCTAGAACTCAGGGCACTCTCAAATTGCTTTCTAAGAACCATTATTGAAGTGCCCTGCATCGGACCCAGCATGGTAGGTACCACGCTAAGTGCTTTACACACATTTCCTCATTCCTCCTCAATCTTAAGGGACAAGTGCCACCACCCTTTTAGGTTAATTTTCTAAATGGTATAGAAAAACAGCACATAACAGAGCTGCTTTTAGGTACCACTCATAGGCAAAACCAACTTGAACAAGCATGAGGGGAAAAGAAAGTACGTTTGATTCATACCAGCAACCTGTGTTCACAAAGGGTGAAGGGGCAGCTGTTTCAGGGCAACTGGAAATAGGACTGGGAAATTGGAGAACTCTGCTACTTCTCTCTGCTTTTCTCACTATGTGGGCTCCACTCCCTCTTCCTGCAGTGTCTTCCTCCTCATGGTGGGAAACAGGGCTGCCAGCTCACGTGTCCCAACTTCACCACCTGAGAGAGAGACCCTCTTCCTAAACCTGGTCCACTTCGCTGGCCAGGGTGTGCTGCCCTGACTGGCTCAACCCTGTATGTGACTCTAACCTCTGCATCAATCATGGTCTGAAGGGCAAGAGATCAAACTAAGATTCTTAGTTTTGGATTTATGGAGTTTATAGTTGGCTATAGGTGAATTTTGGTATACCAATGAATACATTACAATTTTTATGTGGAGTGTATGTATGAAATAGGTGCATATTTCTGGGGGTATGTCCATAACGTCTATTTAGGAGATAAAATTCTCTTTTTGCTTGTTCAGTTACCTTGTTAACAATTGACCTTAGTTAATAATTCTTTATATTAAATTATTTCTGGAAAAATAGCTGGTGTGACTTCTAAGTGGTCACAGAGGTAGCATTTGCAGGAAGCTACTGCTACTCCTAGAGTTGAAGAAACAAAAAAAGGGGGTCTGGAATCATTACAATTTAAAAATGTGGGGAGGGGGCCCCGTAGACCTGAAACTCAGCTCTCTAAGGAACCCCTGCTCATGTGGTGCTGGGACCTCTAAGAAAGAACGCCAGGCAGCTGGTGCGAGGGTCTCTGAGGGGACGTGATGGTGCTTGTTCTGAGTGCCGGAATCTCTTCACACTGGACTCAACTGAAGCCTCCAAAACAGACTGGCATTTTGAGGATGGAAGTACAGGAGCCACAGCAGAAAGTTCGCCTGCAGGAAGAAACAGGACCCTTCTTCCTCCTCCAGTCTTGCCATTACCCCAAAGCGCCACCTCTTGATGAACTCCAACAGGTGACAGCTAGTGAAGCAGAAGTGTAATTTGCAACATCACAAAGCTAGGGGTTTTAAAGTTCAGAGATAATAGTTCAATCACTGGCCCAGTGGCCCATTCAAATTCTTAAAGAGAACTGGGACCCCAAAGGTTAAAACCTCTACCTTATATTTCCTAATATTTGGGGAAAAGGATTGTTTTATGCATGGAGGCACTGCTTCACAGGTGAAGATAAATCAAAATCTGAACTGTTTTATTTTCTGGGTTCTGGTATCACATAGAACAGATTAATCTCTTATGGATGTTCTGGAACTAAACTTATGCATTTAGGCGGTGAGGTTCTATTTTTTTCCCTTGAATGTTCTGCTTCTTCCCTTTTGCTTTGCCTGGAAGGAGATTTCATTTCTTAGGATGGTGTATTGCACACCATCTGTGGTGGTCTAGAGCACCAAGATCATCTCTCTTGCCCTTCAGGCCATGATGGATACAGAGGTTAGAGACATCTAAAGGGTCGAGCCAATCAGGGCAGCATACCCTGGCCAGTGAAGTGGTCCAGGTTTAGGAAGAGAGTATCTCTCTCAGGTGGTGAAGTTGGGACACGTGAGCTAGCAGCTGCTGGCAGCTCTGTTTCCCACCATGAGGAGAAAGCCACTTTGAAGAAAGAGGGAGCAGAGCCCACATAGTGAGAAGAGCAGAGAGAAGTGGCAGAGTTCTCCAACTTCCCAGTCCTATTTCCAGTTGCCCTGAAACAGCTGCACCATCACCCTGTGTGAACACAGGTTCCTTGTATGAATCAAATGTACTTTCTTTTCCCTTCATGTTTGTTCAAGTTGGTTTTGCCTATGATTGGTACCTAAAAGTAGCTCTGTTGTGTGCTCTTTTTCTACACCATTTAGAAAATTAACCTAAAAGGGTGTGGTGGTACTTATCTCATAAGACTGAGGAGGAATGAGGAAATGTGTGTAAAGCACTTAGCTACCTACCGTAAAGTACCTACCATATACTACATATCACAAAAAATTGTCATGGGTCCAATATTGGATCGTTAATAGCCTAGCTTGTCACTAATCTGTGTTGTGTATAGCAACTTCTCTCTGAGCCTCTTTTACTACTTTACTATGCCATTTGTTTTTCCCTTTTTCTGATACCCTGATACTGTCAAAACCCAACAAGGCATAGGGAGGTAGCTATTAACCCACAATGGCAGTGCATCACTTCTTCAAAGACATTACCTTAGTGCAGGTGTCTGTGGGGGAAGGTGTCCATTTAGACTTAAAAGTGATTTGATTTTCTCTTCATCTTCTGTTAGGCACCCTTGCTGTTCTTCTCCACTATCACTATCTGTTGTTGAATCTGTGTCCTTATTTCTAATTGGTGATGTGGAAGCTACACATTTGAGTCTATCTTCTCTCAGTTTTTTCTTTTCATTATGTTTCTTCCAAATCTTATTATGTCTCTTTTGCATGTTGGCTTCTCATGTGAAAAGTCTGGTTATTTATTTATTTATTATATTTCAGAAGATCAGTGTAATAATTTTCAGTGACGATTATAACTCTCCTGCAGGCCAGTGTATTCTTTTGAGGCATGAGATAGGAAGCTAAATTACAATCAGAAGCTGTCCTGGGCGAGCACAGTAGGTCATGCCTGTAACCCCAGCACTTTGGGAGGCAGAGGTGGGCGGATCACGAGGTCAGGAGATTGAGACCATCCTGGCTAACAGGATGGCCTCTACTAAACCCCGTCTCTACTAAAAATACAAAAAAAAAATTAGCCGGGCATGGTGGCAGGCGCCTGTAATCCCAGCTACTCGGAAGGCTGAGCCAGGAGAATGGTGGAACCCGGGAGGCGGAGCTTGCAGTGAGTTGAGATAGCGCCGCTCCACTCCAGCCTGGGCAACAGAGCCAGACTCCATCTCAAAAAAAAAAAAAAATACAAAATATTAGCTGGGCGTGGTGGCGGGCGTGCCTGTAGTCCCAGCTGCTTGGGAGGCTGAGGCAGGAGAATCGCTGGAACCTGGGAGGCGGAGCTTGCAGTGAGCCGATATTGCACCCCTGCACTCCAGCCTGGTGACCCTGGCGACAGAGCGAGACTCCGTCTCAAAAGAAAAAAAGAAAAAAAAGAAAAAAAAAAGGTGTCTTGGCGATCTACCAGTCAATGTAAGAGGACACCCTTTCTCCAGGTTGTTTGATTTAGCCATCACTGCTGCAGACTTAAGAGGATAAAAGTACTTAGTTCTTCAGAAATTATTTTCAATTATCAAACCAGACAGCTAATGATTATGCAATTGCTATTTCAAATGAATAGTTTAAAAATAAAAATAGAACATAATTGTTTAATGTGTCTAAACAACTATCTCTGCCTCATAAATACAAAGATATGGGGATGTACTCAATTATCAAAAACAAAAGAGAACAAAACAAAACCCAAAAAAGCATGTGGGAGCAAGTAATGTCAAGAAAGATTTCCTACAATAATCAATGGAAAAATTGTTGTTAGGGAGGCAAATGGATTCATATGAGTTTTGCCAAGCTTGGTCAAGTGTAGCATTATCAATTTGATACTTTCAGCCACACAGGCTACATTAGTTGAGTTGATTTAAACTGACCTTCTAAGTGACTGAAATAACTATGTTGATTGTTCAGCTATTTGGATCACACATGCACTGTTTGAGACAAATTTCAAGCTGCATCAGTGCAGTGAGACAGAGTGATATAATAATGATACGTCTACATTTCTATCTTGTGCCCCACCCCTCCTCTGCCTTCTTGGCTTATCCATCCAACTGGCCACTGGACAGTCCACATGAATAGCTACCTGATATGGTTTGGCTGTGTGTCCCCACGCAGATCGCATCTTGAATTGTACTTCCTTAATTCTCACGTGTTGAGGGAGAAACCTGGTGGGAGATAACTGAATCATGGGAGCGGGTTCCCCTATACTGTTCTCGTGGTAGTAAATAAATCTCGCGAGATCTGATGGTTTTATCAGTGGTTTCCGCTTTTCCGTCTTCCCGATTCTCTCTTTGCCAGCTGCCATCCAAGTAATTTGGGATTTGCTTTTCCTTACCCTCCTCCATGATTGTGAGGCTTCCACAGCCACGTAGAACTGTAAGTCCAAGTAAACGTTTTTCTTTTGTAAATTGCCCAGTCTCGGGTATGTCTTTATCGGCAGCGTGAAAATGGACTAATACACCACCTTAACACATTCAAAACAATTCTCAACTTCTTTCTGAAAAATCTGCTACTCTCTCTTTTCTGTTGGGCCAAATGATACCCATTGTCCAACCTTTTCTCAGGTCAAAATCCTAAATTATTCTTGGCTTCTTTCTTTTGCTCACATTCCATAGATGCTTCATCAGCTGTACCTTCAAACAATGCTCCAGTTCTAGATATGTCATATTTTAGCACCCATAGTGCTCCTATCTGGTCCAAGCCTCCCTCATTTCTCTCCTGGATCTGCAGTAGCCCCCTAACTGGTTCTCTCTGCCTCTCAGGCTCTTCACCATTCTCCACAGAGCAGCCACCCGGGTGGTTTAAAAAGATAAATCACCTCACATCTTTTGCATATTCAAAATGCTCAATAAGTATCCAATACACTCAGAATAACATCTAGGTGATTTTTGTTTTCTTATTTATATTTCCTATAATTACCATGTATAATTTTTATAACCTAAAAAACAATTTTTTTTACATTTTTACTTTTATAAAGGATGTACCATTTTAAATACAAATGAAAGAAAGTATTTCTTGGTACAGGTTTGCTTTCTTTAATCACTTTTTTTTTTTTTGAAACAGTCTCACTCTGATTCCCAGGCTAAATGCAGTAACACAATCATAGCTCACTGCGACCTTGACCTTCCAGGCTCAAGCTATCCTCCCACTTCTGTCTTTGGAGTAGCTGGGATCACAGGTGTGCACCACCACACCCAGCTATTTTCTTCATTTTTATGTTTTGTAGAGACAGGGTCTCACTGTGTTGCCAGGTTGATCTCAAACTCCTGGTCTCAAGCAATCCTCCCACCTTGGCTTCCCAAAGTGCTGGGATTACAGATGTGAGCTGCCACACCTGGATGAATCATTTGGTTTGATACACTTACCCTGATGCTGACTTCAGAGGCTTCCTTTTGTTGTGACTATTTTTATTGCCAATTAGATAAAAGATAGTACTCAGTGACACTGGAAGACAGCATATTACAGTGGAAAAGTTACAGGTTTTAAGCCAAAAGACATAGGATTTAGTTTGTTTGTCAGTGGAATTGCCACATGGCTTTAGCCAGTTGACTTAAACTTTCTGTCCCTCATCTAAAAAAAGTGAGACTAATAATATCTGGCTTACCTACCACATAGGATTTTTGTGAAGATCAAATCAGTATTAGAAAGTGTTTGGTAAAGTATAAAACACTCAATGAATGCTAGTTAAAAACAACAGAATTACTCAATAGTCAAATAGTGTGTTGTAAAATCTGCAGATGGTGTAATGAATTACCTTAAACACTTATTAAAGTAAGCATTCAAATGAGTATTGCATTTCTTACATGTAATAATAACCCAATATCCATATGCATAAAGGATTAGATTAGTAGTTGTCAGATGCTAACTGAATAAAAATTAGAATGACAGATGTAGAGTTGGAGTAGGTCTGCTCATTAGAGGAGAACTGTTCATAACTCAGCGAAAAACTTTGCCTTATTAAGTGAATAGGCTTTCTTAAATACTGTGAGGGAGCAGTTAAGAGCATAGACTGGGCTGTGAGTGGAAATGGTGCTCTGTTCTGGGTAGGGAGAGAGGTAACTGGTAGTTTTTCCCCGGAAGCCATAGGCTGATGTTGAGAAAAGTGGTCGTCTTGTCAGGCGGTTCTAGGAGGAACTTTGTTTTGCTAGTCTTGGAAGCACCATAGATACTAGAAATGAGGTCTCAGGAAAAAACCTCTTTGCCCACTGGGAAAATTTAGAGTTGGAGCCTTAGAAGAATGAATAAGAAAGGTTTTGAGATGCTTATTCAGTTTAAAGCAAAAAGCAACCCAACATTTACTGAATACCAGACATTGCTAGATCCATTTGTATATTATCATATTTGATTGTTAGCATGCATTTTTAGGTAGATGCAATTATCACTTTACAGATGGGAAAACTCTAGACTCAGAGGAGTTACAGAAGTTGTTCAAGATCGCCCAACTAGTAAATGAGCAATTTGGGATAGAAATCCAGTTCTGTTGCCTCTTTACACTATATCCTCTTAAGTATCAATGAACTTCTGTGTAGTAGAAGCCTTGTATTTGTTCATATTAAAGATTTTCAGTGAGATCGATATGAGGATTTTTTTAGGGATATTAGCAGTCTTTGATACTAGGGTGTGATGCTATTGGAAGAAACAAACCCCAGTAATGTGTGAAGCTGCTTTCTTTAACAAAGGAGGAAAATTAGAATTATGGCTCAGCCTCTGAAAGATTATCATGATTTTTTTCCAGTCAGATATTTTCTTGGCAAAAAACTATTTTGCTGTTTTGAATATAGCCTTTACAATATCCAAAAGAATCTTATCAAATCAATGTGTATTATGTAAGGAACCAAGGATTTTTCTGCACTAAAAGCTCTGGATGGTTTCATTCAGGTGTAGGCAAACGGCATAGCTGCCTATAATTCATGACCTGCTTCATGGAGTCAGGGACATTATTTGACAAGGACACTGTTTCATTTACATTTTTCTGCTCCACATAACAAAACAGAATACATGATTTCAAAGAGAGCTTTTCAGTCATGTGGGCGTCTTTTCAAATACTTCAAGACAAGATTTTTGCATTGGGGCAAATCCAAGATTTAGTAAAATCCAGCCTTCTTTTCACAAAGATTCACATTTTTTAATGTATTACGGACATACATTAGGTGCTCCTTTGAATTTTGTTGGCCCCATATTTTTATTAGAAAAAAAGTCTCTTAACACCAAAACAACTGAGACTTTTTTTCAATTTATGTTGAACTAGGTAAGTAAAATCCAAGAGTATGGAAATTTTATACTTTATTTTTCCTGCAATTTACAGCTAGGGTCTGTAACATAAATTTGTAAAAATCATCTGTCCATAAATATAATGATAGTTTAGGTTTTATTTATTTATTTATTTATTTATTTATTTGAGACGAAATCTCGCTTTGTCGCCCAGGCTGGAGTGCAGTGACGCATCTCGGCTCACTGCAAGCTCCGCCTCCCGGGTTCACGCCATTCTCCTGCCTCAGCCTCCTGAGAAGCTGGGACTACAGGCACCTGCCACCACGCCTAATTTTTTGTATTTTTTTAGTAGAGACGGGGTTTCACCGTGTTAGCCAGGATGGTCTCGATCTTCTGACCTCGTGATCTGCCCACCTCGGGATCCCAAAGTGCTGGGATTACAGGCGTGAGCCACCATGCCTGGCCCTCTTTAGTTATTTTAAAATAAAAATTAGTCTAGATATCTTAGCATGGAAACAGTGATGGATTGTGTATGAACTGACCATGTATAGTACAAATAGTGTACTGATATTCTAAGTTATCTAGAGTTAACAATACTTTAACTTAATGTCTTGTAAATGAAATACTTATTACAAAGTTATGTTTTAAACTATTCAGAAAAAATTAAAGACAAAATAGTTAGGCGTCTTTTTCATGTGGCCCCTGAAATCAATCAATGGACCTCAAACTACAGTTTAAGAAATGACGTTTTAGAGGAAGTCCAAGCATTAGTTAGCCATGGTATAAGAATGATAATTTCCATAATCTGTAAAATTCAGTCTTTCTATTGTAAGAATCATTAATTGTATGATTCAATTAGATGTCAATGGCTTTATCTGATTGAAATCAAGGATATCAGATACCCTATTGTCTGACAGAATCAAAATGCCCTTTATTTTAGAAACACTTTACAGTTCTTCAAGTTTCCAGGTAAAGTATTTTGTATGTGATAGGGTTGCATTTCAGTTATCTATTTTGTGTCCGGCTACCTCCAAATTTAGGGTCTTCAAACAACATTGATTCTTTCTTGTGGTTCTGCAGTGATTCTTTTTTCACACATAGGGTTGACTGGGATCACTCATGCAGCCGTATTCATCTGAGAGCTTGGTTGGAACACCTTGGTTTGTCACATGGCCTCTTTCTTTAGCAGGATAGCTAGTACGTCCTTACAGATGGCAGTAAGCCTCTTAAGAGGGAGTGAGCTGATGTATAAAGCCTCTGCTTGTATCATGTTTGCAAATATTCCATTGATCAAGGCAAATATATGGCCAAGCCCACATGGGAGGGAATTTTAATTGGGCGTGAATATTGGGAGGTATGGTTAGTTGGGGGCTATCAGTGTATCTCCCACAGGCTGCTACTTCTCTTTTAATATCTCTTGTCCTCTTCTCGTTTTCCTTGGTAATAAAAGTCATTTTTAACAGGATGCATGGCCACCTAAAATAAAGACTACTTTTCCTATTATATTAATAACATTTATCAAATTGTGGCTGGGAAGCTACATCTTTGAGCAGTAGGATTCAAGCAGAAGTGTTGTGTGGGACTTCTGAATAGTGTCTTTATTATGCATGTATTGCTGTTGGACAAACTTTCACCAAATGTGGCAGCTTAAAACAAAAAATATCTTTATTTTCTTACACAGTTTTCAAGAGTCAGGTTTTGGGAGTATCTAAGCTGGGTGACTTTGGTTTAGCGTCTTGTGTGATTGCAGTCAAGATATCCAGAAGGGCTGTAGTTATTGAGATGTTGACTGGGCTAGAGGATCAATTGCATGGTGGCTCGCTTGCATGGCTGTTGGCTGGAGGTCTTAGTGCCTCACTGGCTGTTGGGAGGAAGCCTCAGTCCCTTAAATGTTGCTCTCTCCATAGGGCTGCTTGAGAGGCAGCTAGCCTCATGCCATGGCAGCTAGCTTTTCCCAGAGTGAGTGAGTTAAGAGAAGGAAAAAGAGAAAGGAACCAAAATGTGTTTTATGACCTAGCCTTTGAAGTTGCATATTATAACTTCTGTATTCCTTTGGTCACACAGATCAACCCTGAGGATTGGGAAGGAACTATACATACCAGGAGGCAAGGAGCACTGGGGGCCCTCCTGGGACTGCCTGTCACAGCGTCCTCAAAGGTAAAGTGTAGATGTTTCTTCTTAGTTTGAGTTTTGAATAACTTTCAATATTCTAAGCAGTTATGTGAGATAAAACTGAGCAAACCAAATTCTATATAAAAGGTTCTCCACAGTGTAGCTAAGCTCCAATTTTTTGTATGCTTCCTTCTTATGATAGGGAAACAGAAAAAAAATCATTTCTTAAAAGTGAAAAACTGTTATGACAATATTAACTGACAATTCTGTTCTCTAACCTAGTAGAAATGTTTTTGGATTGTTTGAAAACACTTAAGAAAACATGGCCTACAATAGAAACATTGCTGTCTTATTCATAGTCACTGCAGAAATATTACAGATTATTGTTGGCAAACTCATCTTTTTTTAAAAAAACTATAAATGGGGCAGTATAAACTGTGTGTGGTATGAAAATGAATTTTAATATTGACCACTTTGGCTATTGCTTCCTGCTGTATTCATAGCAGAGCTCTTGGTTAAACCCTATCTTTAACACATCCAAGAAAACACTGAAACTGTTTACATAATTATTAAAGAGAAGGTCACATCTTATCTGTTTGGCACAATGGAAATTTTGATAATTTAATTCTATCAGTGGATCAAGGCATTGACTTTGTGTCAGGGATTCATGGTTTTAGATTCCAGTTTGTCCTTTCCTTAGCTATGTGTCGTTCATATGCTCTAAGAGGCAGTTCCCTCATCTGTAAAATGGGAGTAGTATCAAATTCACAGGGTGCTGTTATGTATAAGATCAGATACATAAGGCTCATTGTAAGCACTTGATAAATGGAATTGTTGTTAGCTAAATATTCTTTAAATCTTTATTAGGATTAGTGTCTTTGGTGAATGCTAAGCATATTGTCTAACAAGACCTTCCCTTTAAGACAACTTACTCTGTGTGTGTGTGTATTTAAAAAGAAGAGATTAAGCCACTGAGGCGCTAGAACTAAGAAAGCATATTTCCATTTTGAAAGCCTCTTCTATTGTAAAATTTCTTTTAGCAACTTGAGTTGTGTTAATATAGACAAATAACTAGAAACCATCCACTCATCTATATATCTAGCCAATTATTTATCCAACATTTATAAAGTCTTCATTATGTGGTGAGCAATAAAAATGCAAAGAATAAGATCTTACCCTACCTTTAAGGGTTTCACAATCTAATAAAGATTTATATCAAAGAGACATATAAATATAATTAAAGCAGTGTTTCAGTTGCTATATTTGTAATGTATCAGTTATTAGCTGCTTATGACACTAGATGCTTGCACAGGAAGAAGCACTTAACTGATCAGGAGAGGATCCCTAAAGGGTTGATGCTTCATCTAGGCCTTGAAAAGTGAATCGTTTCTTAGATGGCCAAGGAAAGAACTGGGGGTATCATAAGGAAAGAGGACTTTCTGGGCAGAGGCTGTGCCTGTGAGAAGATAAAAAGGATCAGAAGAACATGGTGTATTCTGAGGAACCTCTATAGTTTCAAATGTCATGACTGTGGAGTGCTTAAGGGTGGCAGTCAGGGCAAGGCTAGAAAGGTAGGAAGGGCCAGATTATGAATGAGCTAGTGTGGCATGATAAAGAATACAGACTTTACCCTGTAGATATTGGTGAACCATTACAGGATTTTTAAGAGAGAAACAAGCAAATTAACACTTCCACTCTGGTGGCAGTGTGGAATATAGACTAGAGGGCTTGGGAAGGGAGGCTAAGAGACCTGGGGGGAGGCTACTGCAAGCATCCAGAGAGGCATGGTGAGAGACTGAGCTAAGGCAGTGGTGCTGGATATGGAGGAAAGAAAATGTGTCTGACTGGCCTGTGTGTGGGGTGAGGGGTGGGGAGGGGAGAAGTGGTGAGAAAAACTCTTCCACTGATAGGAAGAACTAGTAGTGGAGTTCTAGGAAGAACTCTAGAAAGACCCTTTTGGGTTTTGATTTGGGTGACGGAGGAGGTAATGTATATCATTTTGGACATGACAAGTCTGTTGTGCCAGGGTAATCCTAGTGGAGGCATCCTGTACCTGTTGGATGAATGTAGTTCAGGGATGGAGGGTGCTGGATAGGCTCTAAGTCCAATCCCTTTTCATCAAGCAGCTGCATATACACAGCAATGAATTTGGCTCTTAGAGTGGAGCCTGCTGTAGATGTACTCTGAGGTATGTGCCTTCTACCACCTCCTCACCTTTTAGAATACATTATTGGCTGCTACTTTTATCTAACCCGTGTCTACCTTTTTAGCCCTACTTTCTACTATTTTTTTGTATTTATCTTTTATCCTGGTTACTCCAGACAACATGCAGTTTTATGGATAATTTTATACTATTTTATGAATCCATCATGCTATTCCAAGTTCAGTGTGTTCACAACTGTCTTCTGCTTTAAATTCTCTTCCCACTTTTTACATTTCATTGAAATTTCACTTACTAACTGCTTTCTCTAAGAAGCCTGCCTGGATTCCCTGTCTTTTTAAGATAACTTTTTGTGCGCAGTTCTTAAGTGCACAGCATGTTGGACTTTATATCATTCCAGGACAGTATTTATAAATATTACATATTATAAGTTTAATATTTTATATAAATGAAATTATCTATTGATTACTTGCAATGTCCCATGTCAATGATTTATCTGATTTACCTGTACATATGAATGGGAGTATACTATACTTACTTTTGAGACCACTTTCTGCAACAAACAATATATCATAAACAATTTTCATGTTAGTAAATATATGGCTTCACTATCTTTTATAGTTATATGGTATTTTAAGATTGTATGCATTTATTATATTAATGATTTTTAAAATAGCACTATTTCCCTATCTCTCAGTTTTAAAAATTTACTTGTCTATCTTTTCCTGCAGATTGTAAGGTCCTTGCTAGTAAGAGCTAAGTTTTGTTGGAAGGCAATTATCTGGATTGCTTGTTTCCTGCACATATTGAGAACAGAGACTGATAGTCTTTGTTCTGGACTATTTTTTTAAAGGATGTTTATATAGTAAATAGCCCTAGAAGTTATAGTGTCTTCCTCTGAAGCGGAGAGCATGCATGATTACTAGCTAGTATAATAAGGATAATGTTCACCTTCAGAACAAATGTTGGGCAAGTTTGCTTGCAGCCCATTATATAAGATTTGAGTGCCCTAGGCTCAGAGTGCCTTAACTGTGACCCAACCCTTGTGGGACTTTGGGGGATGAATGGAACTGTGTTCATGCTACTGGCTCTTCTCTAACAAAGCCCATTGTCTGACTTAATAGTCTAGTGACTTTTCCCAGCATCCCTGAAACTGTGACAGGCTCCCTTGTCAGCTTGCAAGTAGGGTTGAATCTCACACTTTTCAGTGTATATCTCAGTACTTATTGTTACTATTTATTATTATTTTAAAAAGCTAGCATTTACTAAGTGCTTACTATGGGCTAAATTTTACATGCATTTTTTTTTAGTTGTCACATAACCATGAGTAGAATGTTATTTCCTCATTTTATAGATAAGCAAATTTTATGGAGATGTTAATAACTTGTCCAGATCATGTCATTAGGAAGTGATGGAGTTGAGAATCAAATCCAGGCCTTGAAGTCCCAAACTATTATTTTGCATACCACCGCAGAATAGCTAAGTGGAGAAATCATCCCAGCGATTGTTAGTACTATAATTGGGCTAATTTCTTAATCTAAATGAGTGAATTCTTTGGTTTAAAGAAAATAAACACAGGGTAGAGGGACCTTTGTGCACCAGGAGGCCTTTCCCACCCTCCTCAGATAAGATGACAGGAAATAAATTATATATATATATATATATATACTCAGCTTAGCTGAGGGGAACAGGATATACATGTTGGACATAATCCTTGCTCTCAGGGATCTTGTAGTCTTGTTTGGGAGGTTAAATTTACACATATTAAGCAATTAGAAGAAAGTAAGATAGTATTCAATTAAGTTCCACATTGAATGGTTCAAGCAATAAGTAAGTTACTAGTAGAGAGAGAGCTATGAACAATTAGGGCTGTATCCATTGGAAAAGATTTGCGGAGGAGGCAGGGCTTGAGCAGAGCCTGGAGGAAGGGAAAGTCAGTTCCATGGGGAGTCAAAAAGCCTAAAAATTCTAGGAGAAAATAACACACTTGTTCTCTGTTCCAGGAAAAAATACTTCTCATGCCTGATTTACTCCTTATATGGAAAGAACAGTTTTGCAGTTTTGTGTCCTTTAAAAAATCACAACATACAGCCACACACACGCGCGCGGGCTCACACACACACACACACACACACACACAACATACGCAAAGAAACGAAACCCACCATGCTATTTTCTCATTTGCACTTAACTTGAGAGGTTATGAGTCTTTTTTCCTGGTGTGGATGTTGCCACAGGCTCCTGACATTCTTAACTTGGTTGGATCCCTGCAGTGCAGTCTACTTCAGACTACCTTTTTTAGACCACTTGAAAGTTTTTCAATTTATTCAGCGGAATATATCAGCCTGTCAGCTTTGGAGAGCTAGTGCCTGCAGAAGATATATCTTTCCTCTGCAGGTGGCACTGCCTGCCAATTTTTCTTTGGGGTGAGCTCTTGTTCGGAAGCAGCCCTCTGTGGTTTGAGTACCAGTCACATTGCAGTTGATCTCCTTTTCTGTCTACTGCTCTGTCTGGATAATGGGTATACCTGCTGTGTGTGAGTGGAGAGAGGAGCCTATTGTATTATTTCTTTGCTTTGTGATTAGCAAATTACTTTTTGCTTAAACTGGGTCATCCCATCTCTTTTTTCTTGCCTGAGCTATTTATCTGCCTCTATCATTTCCTAGATGTTGATATCAATGTCACTTTACCTTAGATGGTGTCCCCTGCATCCTTAGAGTTCCTGCTGTCTTCTCTTTGATTATTTGACATCCACTCTGCAGAATGGCTTCACTCTCCTCCTGCTGTCCATCCTCATCATATAAGCAATATGGTTCAGCTGAACTTCCATGAGCCTTTCCCACTGGGCTTCAGAGAGGAAGCAGAAAAATTTCCTATGGGATTGTCAGAGACCTTTAGAAGGTACCTCCATTTACTCCTGATAGCACAAGACAGAGCCTCAAGGCAAAACATACTTATTGCTGTCAGTTTTACTAAGTAGATTTTATGAGATGACATTGACTTCAAAAGTAATCATGAAGGAGGGAAAAGACTTCCTTTTTTCTGGAGTTTTCTTCCGCTTTCTCTGTTCTTTGTGAATGTGAATTTCCTTCTTCTGCACAGCAAATTACCAGGGGATTAATTTTAAAAATTTAACCAAATTAATTATAATTCCAGGCTGTGTCTTAAGGCATACTAAGCTCTAGTGATGGAAAAGTCCAGAAGAGGCCATTGAGCTCTTTTTTTTTCTTTGTGGGAGGGAGGACCCTTGAGCATCCCAGACAGAACAGATGGGTTTTAAGGGTATTTATGGGTATCTTGTAAAACAGGGAGTGGGAGGAGATGTGGCTTATGGTAGATGGGTCTGTTTTTAACAAGTAACAGTTAGTAGTAATGAAGATTGTACACTATTAATAAAACAGCTAAGAAAAGGACTGGAGAATTATGGTAGTTAATGATCTGAAGAACATTTACTATAAACCTGATTTTATGATACATTTTAGAAGAGGAGTTTGATCATCAATATTCACTCTCTCGTGACATGTTGCACATAAAGTCTGATCCCAGGAACATCTTTAAAATACCTTCTAAAATTATAGAAGACAAGAAAAGATAGCTTTCACATGCTAGGGAAGTTCTCTGGAGCTTTTTGCCACTCTTGAAGTAGGAATCTTCCATCAGATTATTTCCACTAAAGATTTACCCTTAGGGAAAACTCATAAGAAAGTGAAAAGGTCAGCTCACAGAATATTTAAACTTCTGTAAAAGAATGAGATATTCAATCAGGTGGTAGGTGGCTCACAGGTGTCTTGGTTTTGAATTTCATGATAATCTCAAGGAGTTTTTGTTAACAGTAGAGTTACAGTGTTTGGTCTTTTAGTTACATCTTTAACTTATGAGGAAAGTTCGCTCTTTTCTGCTCACAGGTGATGGCAACTATCAGTTGAATCTTCCTTTGAGGTGCTAATGTTAGTGAAAACTCTTTCACCCCACCCCAGGCACTGTGGGCAAAGCTGTGATTTCAAGCATGGCTAGTAAAATTAGTGCCGAGATATTTTCCTTCCGTTATGTCCCTGGTTTCTCAGGGCATATTTTAATTTGGAATAAATAGCCCTGGCTTCCCTTAAACCAGAAACAGATAGAAGAACTTCATTGTATTACAACTCAAATTGCTGCTTTTTTTCTAGCTCTCAGGAGCAGTTCCTAATTCAGTCTGAACTGAACAATGAAGAAATGTGTTAAAGAAGGAAAGATAAAAAGGGTATTTAAGAACTTCTAAGTTTTCTCTAAATCAAATCTTCAATATGGGATTTTGTTATTAATTTTTGCTTTGTGTATACTCCCAAAGCATAAACCACACTTGTATTCAGAATAATTATGAAAACAAGAAAACACATCCCAATGGTATATATACTTTATTTGTGGGTTACTTGATGTTTTCTACCATATCTCTTCTTTCTGCCACTTGTTAGGTTAATGATCTGTAAACTATTTTATTAACTCATGTGTTGGTAAAATACTTTGAGCATGCACTCCCCAAATATCTTTATATATATATTATATATATATACACATATATAATACATATATATTATATACGTATATATAATATACATATATTATATACGTATATATAATATATATATTATATACGTATATATAATATACATATATATTATATACGTATATATTATATATATGTATTTATACATTAAATATACTTACCATTATGCTAATATATGTACATTAAAATATGTGCAATAATTTAAAAATAAGCTTAAAAATGTATTTTAAATATCTTGCCCATGTATATGTGTGTGTATTTTTTTTTTAAGGGATGGAGTCTACCTCTGTTACCCAAGCTAGAGTGCAGTGACACAATCATAGCTCACTGCAGCCTTGAACTCCAGGCCTCAAGTGATCCTCCTGCTTTGGCCTCTCAAAGCACTGGGATTACAGGCATG
Source organism: Pan paniscus (assembly GCF_029289425.2). Taxonomy (NCBI): domain Eukaryota; kingdom Metazoa; phylum Chordata; class Mammalia; order Primates; family Hominidae; genus Pan; species Pan paniscus. The sequence continues at coordinate 72,771,105 of NC_073254.2, forward strand.
AGCCAGTGCACCTGGCCTTGTTTCAAATGTCTTGATAGTATCATTTGTTAATAGCTTATGGCGTGACAAACAGTTAAGACAAAGGTAATTGTTAACCATAGTAAATGTAAATTCATATTTTATTTTTTCCTTTAAAAATGGTTTGTAATTGACACATAATAATTATACATATTTATGGGGTACATAATGATGTTTCAATACATACAATGTATAGTAATCATATCAGAATAATTAGCATATCCATCCTCTCAAACATTTGCCACTTCTTTGTGTTGGAAATATTCAGTATCTTTCTTCTAGCTGTTTGAAGTATATATTATTAACTATAGTCATCCTACAGTGCTATAGAACACTAGAACTTATTCCTCCTTTCTAGCTGTACTTTTGTGTCTTTAAAAAGTCTCTGCCTATTCCCCACACCCTTCTCAGCCTCTAGTATACTCTATTCTACTTTTACTTCTGACTTCAACTTTTTTAATGTTTTATATGTTTTTTTATTGATATATAATAGATGTACATATTTTCTGAGTACATGTGGTAATTTTATACATTCATATAATGTGTAAAGATCAAATCATGGAGACTGGGATATCCAATTTTTTGATATTTAAATGAAATATTTATCTTTGCTTTATGCTAGGAACATTCAAATTATTCTCTTCTATTTTGAAATATTCCATAGATTATTGTTAACTATATTCACTCTACTGTTCTACCGAACACTAGGCATTATTTCTTCTATCTAACTATATATTTGTACTCCTTAATCAGCGTTTTAAAATAGTTTCCTCTCTCTACCCCTCCTGGCCTTTGATAACCACCAATCTTTCACTATCTTCATGAGATTCACTTTTTAAATTTCCACATGTGAGTTAGAACAATGCAATATTTGTCTTTCTTTGCTTGACTTATTTTACTTAATATAATGTTTTCTAGTTCTATCTGTGTTACTGCCAATGACAGAGTTTCATTCTTTTTGATGGCTGAGTAATATTCCAGTGGGTATATATACCACATTTTCTTTTCTTTTCTTTTCTTTTTTTTTGAGACAAGGTCTCACTCTATCACCCAGCCTGGAGTGCAGTGGTGCAATCTTGGCTCACTGCAACCTCTGCCTCCCAGGTTACAATTCTCCCACCTCAGCCTCTCCTGAGTAGCAAGGACTACAGGCACACACCGCTATGTCCAGCTAATTTTTGTATTTTTTGGTAGAGACAGGGTTTTACCATGTTAGTCAGGCTGGTCTCAAACTCCTGACCTCAAGTGATCTGCCCACCTTGGCTTCCAGAAGTGTTGAGATTACAAGTATGAGCCAATGTGCCTGGCCTCACATATTCTTTACCTGTTCATCTGTTGTTGGACACTTGGGTTGACTCCTATCTTGGCTATTGTGAATAGTGCTGCAATAAACATGGGGATGTAGATGTCTCTTTGAAATACTAATTTCCTTTCCTTTGGATAAGTACCCAGTAATGGGATTGTAGTTTTCTGAGGAACCTCCATACTGTTCTCTGTATTTGTTTACATTCCCACCAACAGTGTACAAGCATTTTCTTTTCTCCACATCCTTCCTAGCATTTGTTATTTTTTGTCTTTTTGATAATAGTCATTCTGAGGTGAGATGATATCTCATTGTGGTTTTGATTTGCATTTCCCTGATGATTAGTGATGTTAAATGTTTTCTCATGTACTTGTTAGCTATTTGTATGTCTTCTTTTGAAAAATGTTTGTTCAGATCATTTGCCCATGTTTTGAAACTGGCTTTTTTTTTTTTTTTTGGCTGTTGAGATGTTTGAGTTCCTTTATATTCTGGATATTAATCTCCTGTAAAATGAATAGTTTCCAAATATTTTCTCATTCTGTAGGTTATCTTTCCACTCTGTTGATTTCTTTGCAGTACAGAAATTTTTTAGTTTGATATAATCCCATTTGTTTACTTTTGGTTTTTCTTTTGCTTATGTGTTTGGGTCTTATTCACAAAATCTTTCCCCACACCTATGTCCTGAAGAGTTTCTCCTGTGTTTTCTTCTTGTAGTTTTATAGTTTCCATCTTACATTTAGGTCTTTAATCTATTTTGAGTTGATTTTTGTATAGGGTAAGAGGTGGAGGCCTAATGTTATTCTTCTGTATAGGAATATCCAGTTTTCCTAGCATCATTTATTGAAGTGACTGTCCTTTCCTCAATGAATGTTCTTGTTGTCTTTGTAAAAATTTAGTTGGCTGTAGGTGTGTGGATTAATGTCTAGGTTCTCTATTCTGTTCCATTGGTCTATGTGCCTGTTTTTATGCTAGTAGCATGCTGTTTTTGTTACTGTAGCTTTGTAGTATATTTTAAAGTCTGGTAGTGTGATGCCTCCAGCTTTGTTCTTTTTGCTCAGGCTTGTTTTAGCTCTTTGGGTTTTTTGTGGTTCCATACAAATGTTAGTATTTTTTTTTCTATTTCAATGAAGAAAGTCATTGGTATTTTGGTAGGTATTGCATTGAATCTGTAGATTGCTTTGGGCAGTAGGGCCATTTTAACAGTTAAATTCCTATTTTAAATAATCCTCTTGATACATTAAAATTATTTTTGGCCACCAAATTATTATCGTTTTTATCTTATAAGGAAAATTTTATGTAAAGAGAACTCTCAGCTTTGTCATTTATTGTTAATTCATGTTTACATTATTAGTATCATATTCAATCTGTGGTCTTTGGAGGAGTGTTTTTAAACTACTTGTCTAGTTTAGGAGAGTCCTTTAACTAAAACTAGAAAATTATCTATAAATCTGAACAGCCAGTCACATTTTAAGCACAATATGTCTACTACACTAAAAGGAAATGCACGAGTGAGGCATGACTTTTAACTCCTCCGTATTGTGGAGCAACTTTTTCCCCCAGTACACCTCATCTCCCATATGTGATGGTGACCATGTGATACACAGATGGGCAAGGATGTGAGTGTTCATCTGAATATTAAATGCTAGAAAATTGATAAAGCTTAATTGTCTTTTTTTGAAGATAAAATGAATAAAAATTTAAATATTTTCTTTTCAACTCATATGGATTGTCTTGTGTACCCCTGAGAGAGAGATTGCCATCTTGGAGATGACTCTTTTTAATAGTATGAATTAATAATCTGAAAAATCTATGTATCTATTTAAGGTGAGTACTATTTTATTTTATGGTGATAGATATAAAGACAAAGTGTCATAGTCAAGAAATCCATTAGGATTCAATTAAATAAGGTATCTATGATTCCCAATGACTTTTCAGAATCACTTCATTTAACTCTGCTACTCTGTATGAATTCCATTAAGGACTACTTTTTAGGGAAGAGAAGTCCAGCAATTAAGTTCTAATTAAGCTGTTTAAAGTATAGGTTAACTAAAATATGCATTTAATGAAGTATAGTGTTAAACCCATTAGGTAACATTTATGAGAAATTCTGTCAGTCTCTTGTGGATCTAATGAATTCTGATAAAATACCTCAGAACTTAGCTTGTGAACTGCGAAATGGTTCTAATGAAGATACAGCTACAAATGCTCCGGGCTGTTGGAAAGTGGAAGTGTTTACTAATGTAATTGATCTTAGAAAAAAACTGATTCAAGAAAAATGGGCATAAAAGAGATTAGGGATGTTATTTTGGAGAGTGAGAACATCTAAAACAAAACTTATGATTACTTCTCCTTTATTTTAGATAATTAAAAAGATTTGTTTATTACATAAATTTGGAAATCACTATTCTACATAGTTATAGGATTAGAATTAGTTTTTTTGTAAGTACGTTCTTAAGAGCTTAGGGTATAATATATTTAACTCTGGGAAAGATAGCAATGGTTCCCCCCAATCCAGGAATAAATAGGAAACAGTTTGTTTTCTTTATTTTTTTCTCTAAATATTTTGTACTTGCCTTCTAACTTTTGAAGCCATATGCCATGGTAGAAGCAGTGGCTGTATGTTTTAGAGACACCAAAGGGCCCCCTGATGTTATTTGCAGGAGCAATTTATCTTTAGGATAGGATTTATGAATTTTTTGAAATGTATCTGAGCTATTCAAGTTTATTTTTACAAAGGCTAGTATCAGTAGGTGTGACTTCTTAAGATAGAATTCTGTTAAAATTTTTATCCTAAGTCTCTTTTTGTGTCATTGTATAAAATCAGCAAGTGTATTTGGGAATAGGTACAATAAAGACTCTTTCTTATCCTCAAAAGCTTCTTGATAATAACATTTTCTTCTTTCCAACTTACGTTGTGAGGAACAGTATGTCTATATAGACATTTAAAATGTTGGATGTATTCCATTCACATATTATATATCCTTTGGACATCAAGCAGATTTTGAATTCTCTTGTAGTGTGAGCATCACATCTTTTTTTTGTCAAAGTGCTATTCAGCTTTTGTTCCTTTAGCATTAAAAAAAGATATCAAAATCTATTAATGCTTTCTATGACCTTTTATAGATGAAGACAAGGCAAAAACATTTTTCCCAAAAAATCAATTTAAATTATTACTATAAAATTTCTGAATGATCTGCTGTGCAATAGGGGCATATATTTTCCTAAAATTAAGACTTAAATAATAGGTTTATATTGACTATCGATTAGTAGCAAAACTTTAGAGATGTCCATGAATCCTCATATTCTGGAAGTTGCTAGAAATATAGAGGAAATTAAAATTAACAGTCTTGTACCAGATTCTTATTGCCTATACTTCATATTTCTCTGTATTTGTAGCTTGTAGTCTCTGCAGAGTCTTTTCAATTTGAATGGTAAAGAATAATGGCTGCCAAACATGGCTAACCATTAAAATCATGGTTGTTAGGAAACAAGATCTCCAGCCCCATAATTGATTCAATGATCTGGGGACAGATGGTGAGGGTGGGGGAAAGGGGCATGCAGAAATCAGCATTTTAAAACCTCCCCATGTGGTTCTGATAATAAACCAGATTTGGCTTAAGTATCGAAGTGGTCATATTTCTTATTACAGCAATTAGAAGGAAAAGAAAAACCTCATGGTTTTAAAAGGGCAGAATTTCAAGCAATCACAGTGTCAGTGCATGTAATAGAAGACATTTACTTCAATAAGTTTGCTGCTTATTGCAATATCCCTCTCAGAAACAATGTGACTTTGTTCTCGCGTCACAAAGCCTGGCATACTTAATGAGAGGGTGTAATGAGAAGGCAGTCATAGCCCCTTGGGAAGAGGACTAGAGGAAGGCCATCCTTTCTGATTCTGATAGATTGTGGACAGAAAGAAGGAGAAGGGAGAGTCAGTCAAAAGTATGTCTAATTCCCTTCCTCCCGTTAAGCTCTGATGTGGAAGAGAGTTACTTGGGTTTAAGTGAATAATTGTGGGAAGCAGCCCAGATTTATTGGCCGGCTTCCCTGGACTTACAAGGAAACAACTGCAGATACTTAGAGGAAAAGTAACCTTTAGCTCAGTGCCACAGCTTAGCGTAACATAATTGAGATGGCGTAAGTCATAGAGAAGGACAAACAGGGAGTAAAATTCAAGTTTTGGGAATCACACCAGTAAAAATTATTATACTATATCTGAAATTTAAAAGTAAGATGCTAGATTACCATATAGAGAATTTACAAAATAAATGGAAAATATCAAATTTAACACCTCATGAGCCCCTCATGTAGGGGGTCTCACATTCACATCAAGACTGTAAAAAGGTGGTGAAAATGGACCTAGGGAGACTGTTAAAGACAGGGGAGAAGGTGAAGAGGACGTGTGTACGTATGTGTGGATGGGGAGTAAGAGAGTTTCTATCTCCTTCACTTCAAGCTCAGTTTGGGAGGAGGCTTCAATGGGATCACTCAGTTTGAAATGTATTCTCTACACTTGGGTAACACAGAGAACAATGCCTGTCTGCAACAGAAGGGTAAAGGTGGCAGTGTGAGGACAGGCTAACACTTATAAGCTTGTTGGAACTAAGGATCTATGAGCATTTCCCATGTTGGGGATGTGGAAGAGAGATCTTTCTGAGTTGGGAGTATGAGGAATCTTTTAACACTGAAAGTCCAAAATTGAGTGGGGCACTATAAAAGCCAGGGGCTCAGGAAGGGCAGGTGTCCACATGTCAATGTGGCCAGAAATGGAGGTTTCCAGTGAGAACACTCTCTAAGGAACCCATAAAAGCCTCTATGAAGAAGAGTCAATATTAAACACACACTCCAGAAGGCCCCCTTATCACGGAACAATAGAACTTGCCACTGTCCATGGCCTTTTCTTAATGCACTCTCCATGTGGGACCAATCCTGGGAAGTTCTGCATCTTGCTGATCAAGCTGGTGGAAGAAGAGTAGGATTAGCCTAGTAAGAGAGGCTAATCCTTTCCCACTGTAAGTTGTCAGCTTAGGCCCCAGCAAGTGAGAGCAGAGGGGATACTAGTTAAAGTTGTGTTTAGAGTTTTGATTATCACATGAACCAGCTTAATTTAGCAAATCAGAATTTTTTTTGAGTTGTAATGACTGAAGGATTGCTTATATGCGTGAAAGTTTTACATCTATGGGGAGGGAGTGGAAAGAGATTTTATTAATCTTAAAAGTGTTTAAAAGAAGGGAAATAAAAATGAAAATTGTGTTTTAATCACACTGGGTTAGCTTAATACAACCATTTCAGATAGGCTGATTGGTAAAGGGATGTGGAAATGTCTGTGTGCCCTGGGGAGGGATGTGGAGGTGCAGAGAGTGCTGGGTGAGTGGTGGAGTCACAAGGCAGCAGTATTCTGTACTATAAGACTAGGGGTAAGGAGTAACTTCAAGGACTTCACTTTTAAGAACCAGCAAGACATCTTCCTCTCACCAAAAATAGAAAAATAAGTGTAACAAAAATATTGACCTAGTGTAAGTGTAGTACCAGAAGACCAGACCAGTTGCTCTGCAGAGATGACCCGTAGATTCAGGTCCCTTTTCCCAAACTCTGCTGCCTTATATGTCATACGCTACTCCCTTCACTTGGTACCATCTTGAAGAGGAGGAGAGGATGGGTGCAATGGAACTGGACAATTTATTGAAGTCATATAAGCAGAGACTGAGTTACCTAAAGAGGCAGCTTAAATTATTAGGTCAAATGAAAGATACTGCAATGACTAAATTTTAGTTTTTCCATGCTAAATAATTACTGATAGTAATGGTGGTTGTAACAATGGTAGTGAAGGGTAGTAGTTATAAAAAAAGGTCAGAACAAGTTAGAAAAAAATTATAGCATAGTATGAGGGAATTATTTACTTTTCTCCATTTGTGGTCATTTTTTCTTGTAGTATTTCATTGGAGGAGGAAGATAAATCAGGTAGCTGCTGTGTAGTACAAGCTCAATGCTTATTTCTTTCACTGATTTTAGGGCAGTATTAGGGATCATACATTACTTTGTTTCTTGGGCTGGTGAAGAGAGAATCTGGTGTGGGAGAGAAGAAAGACTGCACTGGATGAGAGTGGAGAAGTCATAGAATGGCTTATATTTTCACACCAAGCAGTCAAAAATAGCGAGTGGCTTCTTCACATTAGTTCTGTTTTGAATGGGTCAAGAGCCAAGTGTGTTTAGCTTTTGCCACCACATACTTTCTCAAAGAGAAGGAGGTGGGGGAAGGGAAGAGGTTGATTTATTATTGTAGGGGATTTCTCCTTGATTTTCTTTTCCTTGATTTTATTTCCAGAATGGATCTAATGGTATTGAAGATATGCAAAACTAGGTGGTATTGTTCAAGTATACTGATTTAACACTTCCATTTTACAGCTTTTATTTTAAAAAGGGAGACTGAGAAAATTTATTTTACAAAAAAAAGTGAGGCTACTGAACTTCTTGATTTCTTAAGAGGACCACAAGGATTTAATAACCTTAGAAGTATAAGCTACCTTGTAGATGGCTGCAGGATGGCAGAATATCTATAAGAGTCATGGATATGGATTCTTTTAAGAAATCAGTCATCTTAGGTGATCAGACCGTATTACAACAGACAAGGCAATGACCTTTTTCCTGGTTAACCTATTTATTTTTCCTCTTGTGTTTATTAAAGAGTCTATTTTCAAGGTGGGGAGGATAATATAGGCATATTATTTAGACCTAATAAATGACTGGTAACATGGCTTTTTTTTTGAGAGTGCTTTGATGGAATTTTGTTTGTTTTAACTTTGAGGGTTAGTATTATTTTTTAAAAAAGAAGAAAAAGAAAAGGGAAAAAATTATGAACTTTTTGGGACTTCATGATCTTGCATCAGCATGTATTTAAAAGCCATTAAGCATCTTGATTAGTTTGGAACATGGTATAAAGACTGTTACATTACTGGTTGCTGCAGCTGAATACTGGTTGCAATATTTGTCACAGTAAAATGCACCAATCAGAAAATGTGGGAAAATTATTATACACTTCAGTGGTTGATTTGGCCTAGGTATTGGACATAATGAGAGTCATTTAAAGAAAAGTATTCAAAGAGTTAGATACTATAGAAGGGATAGCAGTTCAGCTGTGGTAGATATGACCACAAAATAAAGCGTGGAATTTCTTAGGCCACACATAGAGATAATTTTCCTTATTGAATGATCACACTTTGCATATGTTAATGACTTTTCCTTACATCTTTAGGTTGAGCGATCACTCTTAATGAGTTATTATTATTATGTTTTTTTTACAAAAAACCCCAGCCAGGCATGGTGGCTCATGCCTATAATCCCAGAACTTTGGGAAGCTGAGGCAGGCAAATCACCAGAGGTCAAGAGTTCGAGACCAGCCTCGCCAACATGGTGAAACCCCATTTCTACTAAAAATACAAAAATTAAGCAGGCATAGTGGCACATGACTGTAATCCCAGCTACGCAGGAGGCTGAGTCAGGACAATTGCTTGAACCCGCGAGGCAGAGGTTGCAGTGAGCCAAGACCACGCCACTGCACTTCAGCCTGGGGGACAGAGCAAGACTCTGTCTCAAAAAAAAAAATCCCCCCAAACCCCCAAACTTTTCTTCAGCATACTAATTGGCATTGTACATACTAATGACATTGTTCATCTACTTTAATTGGAAGGTTTATGTTCACATTTAATATACCAATTCATTATGTTCTGAAATAAGGATAACATGACTTCACTAAAGTCAGAATGCATATGTCTGACTTCAGATCTTATTTAAAAAGTCAAAGTGGGCTTTCATTGCAAACCCTGATTTTTCTGGACATGGATCCTATAGAACATGCTCTGTTATGCAACAGCTGCTTATTCAGCCTGATTTTCTACTGGCTTACTTTTCTCCGTGGCATCCTTAGGAAGCCTGTTAAGAGGATTTCTGACAAAAAAAAAAAAAAAACTGACTCAGAGATCCAGCTATCAAAACATGTATCATCCAACCACCCACTGGAGTCAGCAGAGGTTGTTGGGAGGCAGGGCTGGAAAAGACAGTGACAGGTTTCAGAATGAGCTCACAGGCTCTGCTCACTCTCCCAGAGGACTTGATTTTTGAATTGAGCAGGATTAAGTGACTTTGGGAGGACAGAAGCTAGTATTATCTGGGGAGTAATAACAAGGCTCAGCCACTCTGTTACCCTGAAAGGAATGTGAGAACTGTTGTGTTTTTCTATTTGATGTTTTGTTTCATAAGTTTTGGGAGCAGAAGAAGGCTAGGATTGCCCTGAGTTCTGCAGGTTAAAAGTATGAACAATGTGTTAGGAGCTCTTTAAATTTAAAAGGAGGCTCTTTTCGAAGTTTTACCTGAGCAAAGGGTAGATAGGCATCAATCTTCCCAGATACTAGTAACATATAGTGGGAATATGTTTGTTGTAGAATATATTTGATTTAAGCATGCAGATATTTTACTATCTTAAAATTATATGTATTATTTATAAAAATATATGACATTATTTTGTAAAGAGAATGATTAAAAGCTGCTAAATTTCCACCTCAACTTATAACATATAGGAAATGTGCCAGGTATATTAGGATGAAGATACACTGTGATATTGATAATTGAACTATGATGTAATTGCAAAAGAGTGGGCCAACCATACAAGAATATCTTGGTGGAATTTTAGTTATAGTATTAGAAATGTAAACTTGAAGGTGAAGTGAGGTTTTCTCTGGGGATGGAGATTAGGGAGCATAAAAAATGAAGCCAATGAACTCAAGGAAAAACGTGTCCATTTAATCAGCATTTGTTGTACTTTTAAAAAATGGCTTATTTAAAACAGGTTTTTTAGGTTAGCTCAAAAAAAATTTTTTTTAAGTATACAAAAAGTTACATATTTCTTCCTCTATCTTCCTCTTACCCATCTCACACTCTGTTCACCCACTCCTGCTGGTAACCACTGCTATACATTTCTTATGTTCTTGCTGTGGCAGATTGTGTTTCCAAAGATGGCCATCCCACCTGCTCTTTTGCAATGTGACTTTGCCACTTCCCCCATTAAGAGATAGAATCTATTTTCCCTCCTCTTGAATCTGGGCTGCTCAGTGTTCTAAGCTCTATATAGGAATTAACTCATTCGAGCCTTACAAGAGCCATATGAGGAGATACCATTATTATCCCTGTTCTATAAATGAGGAAACAATAAAGGTAATAAGCCAAAGGTTACTTAAGAACAACATTCAGAGAGTAGAAATTATAGTATATACAAGAAGAAATAGAAACTTTAATTCATCCACAGAAAGCACTCAGGAAGTGTTGGTTATTATTAACAGCATTTCAAATATGTTATTTCTATGTTAATTTTGTATAATTTCTTTTTTATTTCACATTTTTCTAATTTTCTAACATATTATTTTCATTGTTTCAAAATAATCTTCCATTCCCTTTTTTATTGTTTTACTATTATTCACTTTTCTTTTCAAATCCTTAATTCTGTTTCTAAACCTTAATCCCACATAATTTTCCATTTTTAAACTCAAATTTTAAAAAATTCATTACCTCTTTTGCATTCCTGTTTTTAGTTTTAAAAATTCTATTGTTATGGAGACTTCTCAACTTAAATCTCATCTCGTATTTCATTATTTTTAACTCATTATTTAATTCTTATTTGGAAATTAGTTTTTTCTTAGTTTTTAAAAATTAATTTTGCCTCTTTATTGTATTTTATTCTTAGTATATTTTGAATCTTTTAAGTTTCTTCTAGACTTTCATGGTGAGAGTTTCTGATAATCTTCGTAATTTGTCTCTCTCACAAGTAACATCATCTAGTATATAAGACTCTAGAAGCCTGTAATCTCCTACCTTGAACTGGATGATCTGGGACGGGTTTCTACACTTTGAGTAGTGAATTTGATGGTTTAAGCTACCTTTAGTTGTACCTTTTGAGATCCATTATCTTCCCTATTTTATGGAATGTGGCCAGTTGGGGTCATTAAACAAAGGACACTGATGTAGTAGCTTTACTTGTTTTTTTATGCATACACCTGCAAGAGAAGTCAAAATACTCACTTTGCCATATTCATGTTTTAGGCTTTTTTTTAAATTGTTCCTGATAATTGGTTAAAAAGGTTGGCTGAGATTAGGTTTGGGCTTGCTGTTGAGTTCCTTGATCATATGACAAGGATTTTTCTTAACAATGAACCATTATAGTCAAGGTAGACTCTGTATTCTGGACACAGGCTGGTTCTCTTTTTGCTGATACTTTAGTTTCTATTTATTCTACACACACTGTAATTGAGCTTATTATTGTTGGTCACTGATGACCAGAACTGATTTCAAATTCAAGGAGGCATTTTCTGGAGTGATTGCAGTAGTTCCTATCTCTGTGAGCCTTCTCCCTTCAAGGCAGATGCATTAACATTAGTGAAGACTTCAGGCACATTTCTTCTCTGGGGACCAGCAATCTAGACCACTGAATATTAAGCTTTCTTTGCTTATACCATCTCAAGATAGATGCCTTGAACTAAATATTTTTATCTTTGGAAAAAAAGTAAACCATAGCCAATACTACCCGTGGTGAGAATAAAGAGATAAGAGGACAGAGAAGACTATGATGACCAAAGGGACTTTAAGATATATTGGTTTTCGGTTGTGGTCACAACTTACGATGGTAGCTTAAAAGGAGATTTCACCTCTTATTTCCTCTTAACAGTTTTGGTAACTTAAAAATGGTTTGATACATGTGGTATCCTAGAAAATGTAGAAATCACCTTCTAATGCTTGGTTTGACAAAGCCTTTTAGGTAGCAAAGAAAACAAAACACTACAAAACTAAACAAAACAAAACAAAATTAAACAACAAAAAGAGACTAGATAGTGCTTGACATATGAAACAAAAATAAAAAATTTCCACCTGCGATTTTTACCACATGTAAACTATAGGGACCAAAAGGAAAGTTCCCCTTGGCCCTCTGATGATTCATTGAAAAATTGACTCAAAAAAGGCATATTAATTGGAGAAAAGGCATCCAAATTCATTTAATGTATACACATAGAAGTCTTCAGAATGAAGACCCAAACATACAGGGAAAATTGTCCATTTTTATGCTTAGGTTCAACAAAATACAGACATCCATGTAGAAATATAATTGAACGAAATGTGTATGATCTAATGCTAATATGCTGAGTGGGGAAACCCAGCAAGGCCTGTCTGTCCAGATTGTTCTTGGCCTCTCTGAACATGCACTTTTTCCTCTGAGTGTAGATCTGAACCTCTCTTGAGTGGGGGGGTCAAACAAGGTAGGTCAGATAAATTTTTATGACCAGTTTTTACACAGCAAGGTAGAGGGAAAGTTAGAAAAATATTTTTAGGTTTTCTGGCTGGCTTTGGGGAAAAGGGATTCTGTTTTCTGTATCCCACCTTGGGGAAGAAGGATTCTAATTTCCATGTCTAGCTTTGGGGGAGAATGGGACTTAGAGATAGGAGGGCAGGGGAAGGTCAGGGAAAAAATTTTTCTTTGAGCCTGATTCTGAGGCCTTCATTTCGGGGTATTGCTTTCTGAGTCCCAAGATTATCCAGTCTGAAACTTCTCCAAGAAATTTACAGTCCAGAAATTGAGTTGGTGGACCATCTTATAAGCAGCTGAACCAATCTTTTCAATCCCATGAATAGGCCAGTCCAATTAAACAGTTAACATCTGTGTTTCATTTCAGGCAGTGATGTTGTAGATGGCCGTCCACCAAAGTAATGCCTCTATATGATCTGAGCAACCAGATGTTTATTAAGAGATGTTTCTATGGAAATAAAAGAAAAACAAATGTTAGTGGTTAGAACAAACTATAAACTCATTTTTTTTGAGTCCAGATGGCAGCCAATCATGAAGGTTTTTAGATGTTGGGCTTGAAGCATCTTCAGGAAGTGAGAGCAGATAGTGGCAACCTGACACATTTTTCCTGATTTGTAGTTTGCCTCAGGTGTTCCAGTGAGCTTTCTGAGCAGTCTATTTATCAACAGGCACAGAGTCTGTTCATATATTAAGTTGCTGTGATGATTTTTTTCCAAGTTTGTATCAAATTTTCTGGCTTCAGCTTCCAGGGCTTCAGGAAAAAGTGTTTTTAATTTTAGTGATTCCAAGTGATTCCAAAAACACTTCAGGAGAAAGTGTTTTTAATTTTAGTGATTTCCAGAAAAATGGAAAGAAATTTGGAAATATTAGTAATATTAGTTTAAATACTTGTAGACATGAAAGAATTCAAGGTCCACTGCAGATTTGTAGGGAAATAATAAATATTAAAAAGCAATGGACAAAGCTAGAGTCTAATAACAGGTGTACTATAGTTTTCTGCTGAAAACATAAATTTTCTCTCTCTAGTCCCCCATTTCTACCACAGACGAATAGTAGGACTAATTTATTTGGAAAATAAGTTTTAGTCATATATTTGGCTTGATTATATATGTGAAGTTCACTGAGAATAGTGATTAGACAATATAGCCTCTTTTTAAGTTGGCTTTATTGGAACTTTTTCAAAAGAAATCTCAGATTAGTCTTTTACAGGCCTCAAGGCTAAGAAGGCAAGCCAAGGATTTGCCGACTGTACCTATAATACTGATATAAATTGGTTGAATTCCTCTCTCTCAAGGTGCCAAAATAACTTGAGCCTGTCAGAAAGTGACATTCCTTACTTACCTTGTAAAGAAACCAGGTAGACAAGGTACCAGAACAGTCTTTCCAAGGAACTTTTTATTGACCCTATAAAGTCAACATCAATTTCTCGAAGTGGTCTGAGCATATCTGAAAATCTGCCATTTTAGTTATGACTGGTGAAATAACCAGTGTCTCCATTTGTATCTTGTTATAAAACAGATAGTTATTGATAATAATTATTGATAATTATTGCCATAATTTTTATTTTTTTGAGATGGAGTCTTGTTCTTGTTGTCCAGGCTGGAGTACAATGGCGCAATCTTGGCTCACTGCAACCTTCACCTCCTGAGGTGATTCTCCTGCCTCAGCATCCTGAGTATCTGGGATTATAGGCACCTGCCACCATGCCCAGCTAATTTTTGTACTTTTTTAGTAGAGATGGGGTTTCACCATGTTGACCAGGCTGGTCTCGATCACCTGACCTTAGATGACCCACTCGCCTTGGCCTCCCAAAGTGCTGGGATTACAGGCGTGAGCCACTGTGCCTAGCCAATAAATTAAGCGTACTTACAAATGGTTTCCAAATTCTGGAGAAATAAGGTAGAGAGAAAGATAAATCCTTCAGATTTTGCTTATAAAAGTATACTTTACCCAATTGGTTGTAAGCTATAAACAGTTCAAAAGGAAAAAAGAAAGTTTTCTTGACTGTGTTAAACAAAGCATGAAAAGAATCAGCAATGTTTCAAACAAAAAGCTCACAAAAAATTATCTCAGTCCTCTATCAGTTCAGTCCCAGGTAATTAACTCTTGTCAGCTTGATGTTGGGTTAGCAATCCTCATGAATGCATCAGCTTTTCAACTAGAATCCTGGAAGTTTTTTGCTAGTCCAATGGTATGATCTCCAAGATTATCAGAAAGCTGTATTTAAGAGTACTCCTAAGAGTCCTTTTCATGAATTTCCCTAAAAAAAGAAGCAAGTTTTGGTCTGTATCTGATTATAAACTACTTTTTGAGGAGAATTCAGATAAAACAATAATTGTCTGTGGATGACAGAAGTCTTAGAATAACTGTAGTTAAAAACACAATTGACAAGAAAATTTGGTTATTTTTGTGGCATACAACAATTTAATATAATAATTATTATTGATAACATATATTAAGGCATATTATCAGAATTTTAGGAATCACATACAATTTTAGAATACATATTGAGAACATATTTATACAAATATAACCTCCCCAAAAGTTAGACACTATTTCTTATTTGACATTCCTATATGATTTTTAACATATCAAATCTTGTATTATCTCTTGGACTTCCAGGGGCCCTAATATCCAGAAAATTAGCTTGAGGTCAAAAAGACTGTATTTAGAAATTGAAATATTGATTTTACCAATTCAAATATCAAAGGTTTAAGACAGTTGCTCAATATAGAATCACAGGTCACTCTGTAAAATAAGGCATTCGTTTAGCCAAAGCACTAACTCAAAGATTTCAAAAAACAACAATCTTTAATCTTTGATAGAAGTCTCAGTTTCCTAACAATCACAAGACCTAATAAAGATACCATGAGGCAAACACTGAATCTATCTCTCTTTCTTGCCCCTTTTTTTGTAGTTTACTCAAAAGGTAAACAAATATCTTTTAATACCTCTTATTAATACTACCAAAAAATCTCGTTCAAAAAAGAAAAAGTTTACCTTTGTATCAGTGTATTATTAATGTTAAGCTAATTTTAACAAAATCTTATAAACAAATCCATCTAATCCCAATCAGCTTTGACCACATAAAATAAGATTTTTATAAGCCTTTTATAACCTCTTATAATTTTTCTCACTTTTAATTTCCTGAACTTTTAATATATACTTAGTTTTATTTTTCTATTTTTATTTAATTTAAAACAATTAAAACATTTTTTAATTAGATAAAATTATTTTTCTTTTAACAAAAACTACATTCTTATGTCTTCTTTTAACTTATTTTACCAAAAACACATCCAACTTTTAAAATACACTTACATGTAGAATTATTTCTCTCTTATCAAGTAGGTTTAATTACATATATGAATTACAATGTTAACTCTTGGTAACCCTTATTTTCATTGAAAAATCTAGGAAGTAAGCAGTTTTAATTATGTGTATCAGATACGTAACCCAGGACAAAGGACAATGCACAGGGGATCTAATTTATCCCAGCATGGCAAGAAGCACAGCCAGACCAGAGGACAGGCTGGGTGTTGTCCCTAGGCCTCACCATGACCCATGGTTGAAATCCAAAAATACAAGTTCACAGATTTAAAAAAAATATGTAATTTATTATTTATATATATAATAGAAGCAACAGTTTTATTACTGTGAAATATCTAGTAGAGATAGCATAAACCTATCTAACCAATAGATTCAAGCAAAAATGTCTATATTAGATTTTTTTTTTTTTTTTTGAGACGGGAGTCTTGCTCTGTCACCCAGGCTGGAGTGCGGTGGCGCAATCTCCGCTCACTGCAAGCTTGGCCTCCTGGGTTCATGCCATTCTCCTGCCTCAGCCTCCCAAGTAGCTGGGACTACAGGTAGCTGCTACCACACCTGGCTAATTTTTTGTATTTTCTTTCTTAGTAGAGATGGGATTTCACTGTGTTAGCCAGGATGGTCTCGATCTCCTGCCCTTGTGATCCACCCGCCTTTGCCTCCCAAAGTGCTAGGATTACAGGCATGCGCCACCGTGCCCGGCCTAGATTCTTAAGATGCTTTTGTTTTACCAACACATTAAAAACTATCTTTATTTACCAAAGATTAGTAAAGTCACATGAACTAGAAAAAGTAACTAATACTTTTACTTAGTTTATGATAACTTGTTTATTTATAAGTCAATTTAATATAACATAGACAGTATATAGACAGACATATACCCATGTACACACAGATATAGACAAACATAAATAAAGATATTATAGTTTTGCTTTTAAAATTTCAGCCAAGAGACAGGTAAAACTCACCAGTTTAAAAGGACAGTGGGATTAAATGGTGCCTCTGTAAATCAACAAGTTATGGCTGAAGACCGTAACAAGTTTAGAGTAAAGGGGCAGTAAATTTACATCTCAAGGCAAAGAGAGAGAATTTGAGCTTTTTCAAGAAAGTGTTTAGTTGTGTTAGTTCAAGGAAGATTAAAAATGAATGCCAAAGTAACACAATAGCATAGGAATTTACCAGAGGATTGCATAAAGAGACCAATTTCATTTAGATAGGTAGCTTTTAATTTAATATTTTTCAACTAAACCACTGAACTCAGGGCTGAGCCCATTAAGAAACAGGGCAAACAAAGTATTTGCAGTTTTTAGGACCTAATAATTTAAATATGTGAAAAGCAGGCATAATTGGAAGGCAGAAAATCTAAACTTTAAAAATCAAGAATTTCACTTTTACATTGAATCCCAGAACCCCTCAAAGAGGGAAGTGCCACATGACCCAGCTGTACAAGGCTTTCACAGTGTACTTGGCTACAAAGACATTTCTCTAAGTGTTTAAACTGCATCCTTTCTTATCTAAGCATGCAAAGATAAGAGTAACCCCAGTAGTAGAAACTATTGACTATAAACAACTGCGGCTCTTACCAGTGACCTGCCAGCCACCACATACACAAAGGTCAAGGTTTATTTTTTTTCACAGAACAAAGTAATTTTCTGATACTCTCCATAGTAAAAGAGATCAGATAATGCAGTGCAACAGAGCAGAGTTTTAGACCTGACAGGAGACTGTCCATGACTTCTAAAACTCTATAAGGAAAGTAGAAGAGCCCTTGAAAGGGGCTGGGTGGTGCTTTTTTCTGAGCTCCTTAAGGAGTCTGAGTCATTAGAATTCTTCTCTGGATCTTTTCATTTGTACCAAAGGTGGCAAAGAGAAAGGAGGAGTAAGGAGGAGGAAGAACAATTTTTAAGAAAGGAAGCAAACAGAGGGACCAAGCACATAATTAAGAAAAAAAAAAAAGATTTTAGTCCACTGAAAATAATATTTCCAAAAACAGAATTCAAGGAGAAAGAACAGAAAGGCCTTGTATGTATATATATATATATATATATGTGTATATATGTATATATTTATGTATGTATATTTATGTGTGCATATACATTATGTGTATTTGTATATATATGTTGAATGTTAGGTTTTCATTCAATTAACTTTTAATTGTAGAGCTCTTAAAAAATCCTTTTAAGTCTCTTATTGTCAGATTTTATACAGGACAAACTACTGACATTTCTGGCTTATGAACTTTTTTTTTTTTTTAAACCAAAGTTACCTTTTAAAGTCAAGCCTTAACTACCCAGAATCATCCTAAAGACAGCTCAAAGTAGGAAACTTTCTCTAGAATACTTTTTAGGGTCTCAGCTTCTCAGCTGCCTATCTACACAAAAAAGGCCAAAAAACCTTGTGTGCCTTCCACAGATAGAAAAAGACATAAAATCAAAAGCTGTCCATGGATGGGAAAAAGATCAAGAACAAATAGGTACCCTGAAAAGTTAAAAGCCACACAAATATCAAAAATCAAGAGGGAATGGTTTCCTGAACAGGAATTGAACCCAGGCCATGGCAGTGAAAGCACAGAATTTTAACTATTATGTCACAAAGTGGAGTGGCCTTTATTGTTACTCCCACGGGGAAACTAAAGCGGGTGGTTTGAGAATACAAAGGATTTTAACTTTGTTTTAGGTCAGATTTTTGCTCTTTAATTTAGTCAAGAGAATTTCAAAGGCTAGCCATTGTACTATTACGTGTCTTTCTTCTAATTTAATCTTCCCATCAGTTGTTTAGAATAAGTGATCTCTAAAATTCTTCTTTTCCTTCTTCTTTTTTTTTTAATTCAGGAAGCTTTCTAATTGAAAGGATCCATCTTTTGTCCACTGATTAATTAGAATTTCCAACAGTGCGCTTATTCCAATAATGACTCAATCCAATAGCCTCTTCAGTGAAGAAGCAATTTCAAAGATTCCCCCAAATAGGGTAAGATAGACAAACTCTCCTAAGAGCTTGACACACTTGGAACAAAAAGTCTCGGTTTCTGGGCCATTCTCAGACTGGCCACCTAACGTGACCTGAAAATGACACTGCTTGGATGGCAAGATCAAGAGAGAGTGCTCCCACAAGGTCACAAGTCAAGCTCTCAAAAATGTAAAATACAATGAGAGAGAGCCTCATTTGGTACCTCTCTTTATGACAGAACAACGCAGAAAAACAAATACAATGAGTATTTCTGGGAGGAAAAGGATCAAACAATACAAATATTAACGTTGCAAAGTACCAAAAAGTACATCAGAATCGCTACACCGACTAGTTACACAAATTTTTTTCTCTCATTAATCAAAATTTTGCAGAGGAAAGGTGATTTTCACCATCCTCTCAGCTGGATTACATAGAGAAGGTGAGAGCCTGTCTGGTAAGAAATTCCTACCCTTATGCTAACTTACTGGGTCCTGGATTCTCTTCACTGAGGCTTCCGGAAGAGCAGAGCTTTGATCATCTTGTTCACAGTGTCAAATAGTTGGGGCAAAGGGAAAGTTTCCCCTTCACCCTCTGAAGATTCACTGAAAACTGAACTCCCCAAAAGGCAGAGACTCCAATTAATTTCCTTCTTTATAACATGTACCATAGCTTGATAGCCTTTTTGTGAGTTGATTTTTCAGTGAACCTTCAGAGGACAAAGGGGAAATATTCCCTAGGCCCCCAAAAACATTATCAGTGTCTTTTTAAAAAGTGGTGAAATAAAACTATGTGGAAAGCTCCAACAAACTAGTAAGAATAGATTTTGAGATGTAATTACTTGGGGTACGATTTTGGAAAGTGAGGAAGAGGACTGGTTATTTATATTTCCTAGCTTTACAAAAAAATAATTTGCTCTGAATTTTATAATGAATTGCTTCCCTATGCTTCCTTGTCTTCTGTCATTGACTTAAGAGTTTAAGATACTTGTGGACAGATTTATCTTTTGAATTTTTCAGACTTCACATGGTGTGTTACAATTTCTTTCCATTTCTTTGTTAATTAATGCCACATTTACCCTAAAATATAGTCCATCTTTTCTTTTTTAAAGGAAAAATTACAGATCTATTAGAGTATAATACAATAAATTCCTTTTACAATACAGACCATGTTCTTCTTGGTGAATTGCAAATTTGATTTTTTATGTTAATGTCCCCCCAACCAAACAGGCAAGATTTAAGCATCGTTATTCCATTATTGACTTATCATACTCTGTCACCTCGTAGAAACCTGTCTTCACAGCAGTGTGAACTTGTTTGCAATTTTGACAATGTAGACAAGAATTAATTGACCTTAAATTTGTAAGCAGAACTTAATTATAGCAAAACTAAATTTGCATTCCCCAGTTATTCATGTTTGTATTAAATTGTGCCTTAAATATTATGGGGAGAGCTGGGGTTATTAGTAATGATCTTTTGATCTTTTGATTGATCAGATAACAATTGTTTTTGTGCAAGAAGGACAGAGTTCTGATTCTCCTTTTTTATCACTTGTACCATGGCTTAATAGCTGTTTTTGATTAGCTGCAAGCATACTTCCCACATAAGATAATAAGTATATTTTTAGATGTGATGATGGTGGTGATGATGTGGTTTTTTTTTTCTTGGCACGTTAGAATATGTTTTATTGAAGGAAATTAATGAAATCATACTTTTATACATGCTTAACTAATTATTACCTAAGCTAGGGTAGTAACAATTTTCTAAAGTCTTACAATACTACAGTAACACAATAAACTAGCATTTTTTGAATGCTGGACGTGTGCCAGGTACTTTCCCCAGGACTTTACATGTATGATCACATTTAATTCACACAATAACCCTTTTAGGTAAATACTATATTCTTATCTGCATTTTTAAAATGAGGAAACACAGGTAGAGACAGATCAGTTTCCCTGATGTCACACGGTAAGTGGCAGTAATTAGAATTCAAAATTCAGTTTGACACCAGAAAGCAAATATACATTATATGATAGAAAGTTAAAGATTTGCTAACTGCCTGGTGTGGTGGCTCACACCTATAATCCTAGCACTTTGGGAGGCCGAGGCAGGCAGACTGCTTGAGGCCAGGAGTTCAAGACTGGCCTGAGCAACATAGGGAAACCCCATCTCTATTAATTTTTTTTTTTTTTTTTTTTGCTAAGAGCTTAGTGGAAAATTAACTTACTTCAAATAAAAATCTGTGATAATATCACTAAGAAATTTTCCTTCATTTAGGCAGTGTAGGTCCTCTTTAGTAACAGATATCTCCCTTAGCTGGAGGTGGTAAATATACTATCAAATATTTTTATAGGATTAATGGAAATGGCCTGGCTCTCTCATTGATTTCTCATTATCAAAACAGTGGATTCTCATTTGTTTCAAAGTGGTATTTTAGATTCAAAGTACACATTTCAAATTTTTGTTTTGCTTATGCCTTCCTTTGATGCTTCCTTCACAGGCAACACATCTGCTACTGGCTTATTCAAAGAGAATTTTCCCAGAAAAATTAAAAATATTCTTCATTATACTAATGTTAGTAATACTTTCAAATACTATATTTTCTAGAGGGTTAAAGCTAGTTTGAAAAATTAAAATAATATTTTGTTCTTCCTGAATTGTTAACCTATTTATTTCTTTGCAATTATTCTAAACTCTATCTATCCCTATTCATTTGCAGACTTAGTCCCAGCCTTTGAAAAACTGCTGGTACCATCTGCAGAAACACTACCGGTAATTTTCAGACATTACATCATTCACATTTAGTTTGGCCAGAGGCATTTAAAGTAATATCTGCAGGATCATTTTTTGGTTCTTCTAGCTGTATCCTGATAAAGTCTAAATAAAAAAAATTATAGACTCTTTAACAGAAGAATGTTCCTACTAGTGTACTTCCGCAGTTTAAAATGACACCTTCAAAGGAACTTCTGGATCAACTAAAATTTCTGGAGAAATCACTTTATGACCTTTTAGAGGTGTGTTGGCAATAGAATTGGCAGACTGGTCATGTGATTCTTGATTTCCTGCGAAATGTAACCGTCTTTAACTCTGAATCTGTGGGAATGCTTTATGCTCTACTTTGCAGGTGTCTTTAGTTAGTACTGCTTCTACTTTTCCGGAGAATGGTGCTAGGGAAGAACATGCTAAATTATCTAGGTTAGGAGATATCCTTTCTCTGTTAGTGCTGTTACTATTGTTGTCCTCATTGTGGTCATTGTTATCATCATCATCATCATCACTGAACACACTGGTTGCATTATTTCAGTCCAACAGACTTTTGAAACAGGAGACAAAGGAGACACAGGAGAAGTAGACTAATGTGTACTACAGCGACGTTTCTGTTCCACTTTCCTCTTAATCTCAGGGTCCAGTTTGTGATTCAGACTTTTGTTTTCGTTATTATGCATTGAACACCTTGAGGCCAGTTTAATCTTAAAGGGTTAATTTCAATTGTTTAGACATGAGATGGTTATTTTCTTTGGGCTGCTGTTTTTACTATTCTTATCTGTGCCTTAGCATGATAAAAACACCTACTATGAAGCTTCCAGAAAGTAATTATGCATTTTGTGTATTTTCACTTAGTTTCTAATTGTTGCTCAACATGTTAAATCCAATTTTGTGGCTTTCCAAAGTTTAAAACGTCCAGCCTTGCTTCTTTTTACACTTCAAGACAAAATCACCAGAATCACTAACAACTTTGGATCTACAATTTAATGTTCAGAGACGTCACTTCCCCAGCGTCTTCCTCGCGCCGCAGGCAGCCATCTTCCGTACTCCCCCACAGCCTTGAGTTCTTAATCTGTGGCCCACATGGCCAGTGGCTCCCCAGGATGCGGGGCCACTCCACAGGAGGGAGGCTGCCACAGCCTTGTGGGCTTCAGGCAGGTGCTCCCACATCCAAACGTCCTACACCAAGGCAGGACCGAAGCCCCCCGGCTTGTCCGTGTCCGTGGTTCTGGGGAGCAGAGAATGGCGCACTGAGGCGCTCCTCAGGGCCCTGCAGGGCGCGAAGAACAGTGACAGCAACTGCTCCTCGCAGGCCCGGTTCCACTCTTCCCCTGACACCCCATCCACTCCTTACTGAGGAGAAGGTTCCCCTAGCCGCGGGAATCTTCACTATGAATTGTGAATCTTTTATAAGAATAGAGAATATAAGATTTGCCTATTCTATTACAGAGAATATGATACTTATGAAAAGCATATTTTAAAATAAAAATAAAGCTACTTTAAAGTAGCAATGTGGTTTTATTAAATATAAATTAGGTGGTATTGCCTATAACCATATGTCACTTAATTTTTAGACACAAATGTAATATATCTATCATATATTACCCTTTTTTGTGTACCCTTAATTAACTGCAGTTTTCAAAATTAGATACCCTTGTCTAACAAAAGAAGTTTTATATTTGGAAGACATTTTTGCAATTATAATGTTAAGACCAATAGGATTTCAACAATACAACATGTAAAACTAAAATAGGTATATATTCAATCAAAACTGGAAAAGAACTATTCCCACAACTCTAATAGTTAATATGTATGAGTAATGGAATTGTAGTTTGTTTATTCACTTTTTGAAATTTGATTTGCTGTCATCTTATTGTTTTGTGAATAGGAATAACAACAATATTAATAAATCATGTAATTTTGGACAATGTAGGAGAGATAAAATAGGTAGAGTCAATAGCACAGTTTAAAATATTCCCAAATTCATCTACCTCAAAACAAAAACTGGATGTACAGTTTGAAAATGTTTTAATCAATGCAATAATGCAGGAAACAGAAATGAATGGTATAATTATCGAAAAGGTAAATCCTTATTTTAAATGTTTCAGAAGGTCTAGCCAATACGACAAAGCTGGAAACTCATTTTTGAAAAAGATAAAATCTGTTTTAAAGTATTTTTGTACTTCATCTGGATAATAAGTATATGAAGATTAAATGAAAGATCATTGGAATCCAGAATAAATTGCTAATCCCCAAAAAACGAAATCCAAGAGCTTTCATATACATTCTTGCAGTAACCAACTAGAAAACCAAATGGAAGATCCTACTAACAGAATGGAATAAAAAATTAGCAATAAATGTCTAGGACAAATAAAAAACTATAAAACCTTATGTGTAGAGAGAAATAAGATGAGCAAATGAACAGATATAAGTATGTTCTTTAATGAAAATGCAAATATTGCAAATATTTCAAAACTCCCTAAATTAATGTATAAACTTAGAACTTAACAAAATAATGTTGAAGGTTATCAAAAAGATTATATGACCCAGAAAAAAAAATGGTCAAGAACAATTTGAATACAAAAATAATGAGAAAAAATGTTAACTACCAGATATTAAAATATAAGATTAAGAGTAAATTAATTAAATAACCTAGTAGATTCTCAATTTCCTATCACTGGAAGTATTCAACTGAAAGATGTAATAGAAAGGGTATAATGGAATCTTCTTACTGGCCATAAGCTGTCCTACATAATTTCCAAGGTTCCTGAAACTCTAAACTTCTGCCTTTATGTGTTAACAAAGGTGATACGTCAGATATCCTCTGCAAAACATATTGTTTTACAGTGAGACCTTCACATTTTGCCTCAAATCTTAATAGGTAGACACCTGCTAAGGCTGCCAGCCTGTAACTAGGGCACCCCAACATAGCACATGTTGCAACCTACACATCCCCAGAGGGTGTGTAGCCTTCAGTTTATCCCCTAGATATATTTGGGGATACAAGCCAGTACACAGAGCCTTGGGTCCAGATGCCGTCTAGTATTTTGCATCTAGGGGCTACAAAACCTCACTTCCCCTAACTTGCCAAGTAAACTACACTTCATTCCAGGTCTGGAAACTGCTTTCTCCCCAGACAGTCAGGGTTTCTCCATTTGTGTGATTGCAAGGTATCCTCCAGCCATCATCTTAAAAGAGACAGTGCTCCATAATCATAATAGAATTTCAGATTCCCAACTTTACTGTGACAAACAGGAAACTTTCCTCACTGAAGAAAATAAAACTAACATAAAGTTAATCTCTGGAGGATTTTCATTCTCATTTTCTACCAAATCTCACCCATTTCAGGGGACCTTTTTGTAATTCTCCTAAATCAGATCTACTGAATCAAACTTTCGAGGAGTTCAGGAATAGCTATTTCTTTTAGCAAGCTCTCCATGAAACACTTAGATATTAAAGTTTGAGAATCACTGCCTGAGGCTTTAATCACTTTACCATTGTCTCTTTTCCCATTTCATCAACATAAAACAACGTTACATTATCACAGTTATGCTTTCTATTTCTATGGCTTCAGCAAGAATTTCTTATGCAATTTGAAAGAAGAGGAAGAATAGACAAGCAGCAGAAATCATGGCGTGGTGGTGGGATAGCTATCAGAAACAGCAACAGCAAATTATAGACTTTTTTGCAAAAAAGGAAGGTTAGCAACAAGGAGAAGGAAAGGTGTAGATGCATAAACTGCAGAGTAGAGGCAAACTACCGTCTTGTCAATAGTCCCTTCACCCCTGCAAGCACATACACAGAAGAAAACCTTTGCATATCTTGCTCCTACTTCCGTGCATGCTCTCTTTATTAATTCATTAGAAGGTTATGCCAGGCACTGTGTCAGGTTCTGCATATTCAACGATGAACAAAACAGATATGATCACTATCATTATGGAACTCACTATGTGGTAAGAGAGATAAGCACTAATCAAGCAAAACTCAAAACTGTAAAAGTGCAATAAGTTCTAAAAGATGTGCATGAGTGATGAGAGAGAATAATGGGAAGGTGAAAGAGAAGGCCTCAATGAAAAAGCAACACTTAAACACTTGCTAGATTAGCATGAACTAGGTAGAGAGTAAGGAGAGAGGAGCTCAGGGTGCTGGGGAAAATAGCTGTAGGCACAACAGAAAGCAAGTGCAAAGGCTGTGAGGTGGAAACAAGATTAGTGCCTTACCGTCTGAGAGATATAGTAGTTATAGGAAATGAACAAGGAGAAGGATGAAAAGATATTATGTTGAATATTCAGAGATCAACTCACACAGAACCTTAAGAACATTGTCAAGCTTTTAGGCTTTAAGTGTCATGGGAAGTCAACAAAAGGTTTTAAGCCAAGACAGTTAATCTCTTTCTTTTTAAAAAAATCACTGTGGGTACTATGTGGAAAATGGATGGAGGTAGTCAAGAAAGGAAATAAAGTGAGTATTCTAGGCAAGGGATGATGTAGTTTATATAAAAGTGTTTGCTTGTGTAAGAAGCTCAGTAGAAAGAGGACACCAGTTACTAAATGAAAATAATAGGGGTAGAGCAGGTTTGTAGGATGAAACTCAGAAATTTAACCTTGGACACATTATATTTGAGATTCTTTTGACAAATATGGAAAATATAGGTAGCATAATATAGGTATGAAGAGCAAACAACTGTGGACTGATCTGGAGATATGAATTTGAGTTATTTGCCTAAAAGTGCTACTGAAAGCCACAGGATTACGTGAGATTATCAAAAGGCGGTGTGCTGCTAAAGAAAAGGAAAGCTAAGATGAATCCTTGATAATTCTAACATCAGAAGTTTATGGGAAAAAAGCCACTTCTATGTAACTATCCCAAGAAACTTAACATCAGTGAGCTATGCCAAGAAGTCAATCAACAGATGAGATGACTGAGATTTACCATTGTAAGACAAACTGTAAACCATCTAGTGTTGTGTTCCATCGTGTCAACAGATATATTTATATCTCTATGTGCATCATAGCCCAATAAATGCAGTTCAAGGAGGAGTTGCCAGTTATTGACTGATTATTATAGCTCAGAGATTATAAAATAATCTATGTACTTTGTATGTATTAGGAGATACTGGGCTTTGGAGAACAGTGGCTAAGCATAGGGTCCAAAGCTTTTTAGAAAGATCTACAACCTTGGTGCCAGGCAACAGTGTCAGTAACACTCCAACAGAAAGAAACAAGGTCAGCAGGTGTGTCACACTCAGTATCTCTCCATTCAGCATGTAGAAGATTGATTGCTTCTATCGCCCACTTTGAACTA
Source organism: Pan paniscus (assembly GCF_029289425.2). Classification (NCBI taxonomy): domain Eukaryota; kingdom Metazoa; phylum Chordata; class Mammalia; order Primates; family Hominidae; genus Pan; species Pan paniscus. The sequence goes on from NC_073254.2 coordinate 72,798,106, forward strand.
AATAAGAGTCCAGGCCTCTTTGCCAATTCTGGGATGCGGGCGCCTTGAGAAGAAGATGCTAGGTTTTGTCTAATAGGGCAGAAGGGTGCTCAAGCGAAATATGATCATAAGTGTATCCAAAGCTGACAGAATGGATCATATGGGTTAAATATATAACAAGTATATTAAATTAGCTTACTCAGTAGGATACAATCTAAAAATACTTCTTTGTTCTTACTGCTATCTTTCCAGTCTGCTCTATTGTATCTCACGTCTCTTTGGTGGGTTGCAATGGGGGCATGCTCCTATTTCACCAACAGTAGAACAAGAGTGTCTCCTAATAACAAGAGCTGGGCTCTGGAGCATGGGCAAATATAAGGAGCATGGGCAAAACCATCTTAATAGGTGAGGCCATAGCATCAGGAAGAAGCTGTATGGGGTCACGCCTTCTAGGCTAAAAAATCCCTTCAAATAAATCCTCTTTCTTGTCAGAGTAACTCATGGATGCTCTCTTGTGTGTGGCCTATTATGTCTCAAGTAGCTTTGGCTAGTTAGCAAGTCATTCCATTTAGAATGTTTGGGATCTTGTCATCTGTTGTGTTCAGCATTGAGTTTCCATCCAGAACTCCTAGACAAGAAGATGGTAGCCCATTAAATAAACCCTTGGTTGTAGAAGATACTGTCTCCATCCTCCAAAGGAGAAAACTGAGGTTCAGAGAGAGTAAGTGACTTTCTGCAGGTACAGGTGTAACAAATGACAGTGAAAGATTTTCACCATGTTCTGTTGAACCTCTAAACTGTTTCAGTTGCACTGCAGTAATCTGTGTTTAAGAAATCAAGCCAGATAGACTATCATTTAGAAACTACCCACCTAACTAATTAATTAGTTAATTTGCATGTAACAGATTAAAGCAGTGATTTTTTTCAACCAGGGATATAGATCGGAATCACTTTTTAAAACTATAGATCTCAAAACTCCAATTTTGGAATTCTGATTCAAAAGTCTGAGACAAGGTTTTTTAATCTTTATATTAGTTTTTAATGAGGGAAACTCCTGGGTTAAACTTTCAACTTTTCTTTAGTATGTTATTTGAGGTTGTCTTGTCTACTCAAGCTTTTAGTAAATAAGCATATTTAAAAATCTGCAAACTTAGGAGTGGAAGTAGATTAAAGGATATTTGTTTAAGGTAAAATGGGAGCAGGAAATTATATTGTTGGAGTATCAGTCACTTAGGCACACAAAGAATAAGGAAGGTTCTTTCTGTTAGCAAATTACAAAACCAGCACAAAGGCAAGTAAAGCAGTGATTATGGACTTCAACCAACCTTACCTTTGCCTGGATTCTGTCTAAATTTTATCAAAATATAGCATAGGTACATTCATAGTATACCTTACTCACGTCTTCATCACTTCAAAAGCAAGTGAAGAGCCAACAAGATTTCTTATTTAAAATGGCACTTGTTTACATTTCTTGCCTTTCCTATCTTTTAACCAAAATGCTTATACAAACATAGGAAAAGTTGAAAATATACCACCACCTAAAATTAAGATCTAGGGACAACCTCAGGAGGCTGAGTCAAGAGAATGGTATGAACCCGGGAGGTGGAGCTTGCAGTGAGCCAAGGTCGTGCCACTGCACTCCAGCCTGGGTGACAGAGCGAGACTCCGTCTCAAAAAAAAAAAAAAAAAATCTAGGGACAACTTGAAGCAAACATCTGGAAAGAATCTCTACAAAGCACAAGACAGATGAATTCAGTTTGCCTTCAGATGGAACCCTGACTACATTTTTTTCTCAACGTGTATAAATCTGAGAAGTGGATTCAGTCATGACTCAAATGGAAAAAGAGACTGAAAAAAGACAATCTAACATCTTGCCTATGGAAAAATACAGTTTAGGCAGATAGAATCTCTTTCAAAAATTAGTACAGAGAAAAGAGCCAACATGAAACACATAAAATATTTCTTTTTTTTTCTTGTTACTGACAAAGATCAGGAAAATATTTCTTAATAAACTTAAGAATATAGATATTTTTCTAAATACCACTTCATCTATATCTCACGTTTTGATATGTATTTTTTATTATTGTTCAACTCTAAGTTTGCAACACAAGTTATTTGAGAATATGTTTTTAGTTTCAAACATACTTTATTTATTCTATTTTCATTTCACTGTTAGTTCTCTAGTAATGTTTTAAGACAAATTTGTTGTAAGATAATACAATTGCTTCTAATAATTTTGTTTTCTAATAAAATTGTTTTAAGATAGAAAAAATGTTCCATATGTCTGTTTTTTGAAATTTGTTGAGATTACTTGTGAGCTAGTACATGATCAATGTGTACTTGAAAAGAATATGTTTTATCTTGTGTGTATGATTTTTATGATTTATCTTTAGATCAATATTCTTGACCTACAGCCAGTCCAGATATAACATAAAGCAGAAAAATTATAAAATTCCACATTATCAAGAGTAAACAGGAAAGTTAAGACTGTGGGCCTAGACAAAATTTGTTTCAGATTTCAGAGGAAGCATGACCCTGTCTACACCTTAATTTCAGACTTCTAGCTTCCAAAAATGAGACCACAAATTTCATTGTTCTAAGCCACCCAGTTTGTGATACTTTGCTATGTCAGCTGTAGAAAATTAACACTAAGATGTTTGCAGATATTTCTTAGTGAATCTAAAGAGTTCATAATAGCATCAAAATGTAGAAAAATTCAAAGTAGTATTTTAAAATTAAAAGTGGGATAAAGATCTAGCTGGAAATCCTGAATGAATATCAGAATAAAATTCTGGAATGAATGAATGGCATGAAAAACTGGAATTCATTTGAACTCATTGCCAATTCTCAGTCTTGAAAAGTAAGAAATGATACAGATGGATATTTTAGCATTTTAAAATTACTGAGGGAAGAGCCAATATGGCTGACTAGATGCAGCCAGGAAGAGCTTCTCCCACTAAGACCAGACCACCAAGTACACCGGCATACTCTAAACAGATCTTCAGAAAAAAGGCATTGAGAGTGGATAGAGGGAGGATATAGATCCTGGGCTGAAGGGGGAAAAAGCTAGAAAGGCCACACAGGGCTGCAGAGCAACAGAATTCATTCCTTGCCATGAACAGATTCTAGGGAAGGGGTAAGTCAAATAGGTGTAGAACAGTCCACTCTTGCCACAGACCTCCAGGATCCTAGCTGTGGAGACCCAACAACCCCCATGGACATTTTGAGTTTTAGAGGGAGAATTGCCTGTGAGTTGGCAGAGAAAGAACTCCAGTCTGCACAGAGCCTGGAGGGTTTGGTGCGGGAATGGCTACAGTGGAGCATAGCCATTGCTTATCCCCCAAAGTTCACCATACTTCTCTAGTTGGCTTTAGCTTTCATTAGCTGCCAGACCTGGAGAGAGCAGGGCTGTCTTGCCCAGTGGACACAGTCAGTCTGATCTGAATGCCCCCTCTATCTGCCGGCCTCTCCCAGGGTCCCTGTCTGGATGCACCTGCTTACAGTACGGCCTCAGGTGCCCTGCCAAAATGCTTGCCTGTGGTCACCACCATAGCTCTTTTGCCAGCATCCCCCATCATCCCATCAGAGTACTTTTGCAGATGGAACCCTGCTGGTGCACACTCACTAGCAACCTCCCCTCATCACCTTGTTGGTGTGTGCACACATGCATACAGAAACACCACTGCCCCACTGGCTAACACACACACAGGGCCCCCTGCTACTCCACCAGCGTGCACACGTCTGGGTCTCATCTACCACTCTGTTGGTGTGCATTCATCCGTACTCTACCCACCTCATTGCTGCACTAGTGCACAGTTGCCTGCAGCTGCCTCGCTGGTGCACACTCATCCAGGACCGTCTGCTGAAATGCACTCTCCCACAGTGCACCTGCCGCCCTGCCAGAGCACTTTTGCTAACAGCTCCCATCAGAATGTTATTGCCAGTGGACTGGGAACACCTCTTCCCCTCCAGTGCAGTTGGTGCTTGGCCTTGAGGAACCGGAAAGCAAAGCCAGGGTCCTGGTCTTAGGCCGCATTGTTAGAACACGCAGCCCACGAATGCTGAGTTAAACACTGGCCCCCTGAAGATATCCAGAAATGAAGCCAATTGACTAAACCCAACTTATACCACAGTCAGACCCTCAAGGACAACAAAGAATTGAAAAGCAAAAAGCCCCATTCACAAGGCCAGCAACTTCAGAGATTAAAGGAACAATAGCACACACAGATGAGAAGGAACCAATGCAAGCATTCTGGCAACTCTAAAAGCCAGAGTGTCTTCTTGCCTCCAAATAACCACACTAACTTCCCAGCAGTGGTTCTTAACCAGACTGAAATGGGTGAAATGACAGACATAGAATTCAGAATCTGGATGGCAAGGAAACTCAATGAGATCCAGGATTAGGTTGAAACCCAATGTAAGGAAACCAGTAAAATGATCAAGAGCTGAAAGATGACACAGCCATTTTAAGAAAGAAGCAAACTTAACTTCTGGAAATAAAAAAATTCCCCAAAGGAATCTTATAATACAAATGGAAACATTAATAACAGAATAGACCAAGCTGAGGAAAGAATCTCAGAGCTCAAAGACCACTTCTTCCAATCAACACGGGCAGACAAAAAATTTTTTTAAAAATTTTAAATGAATAAAACCTCCAAGAAATATTGGATTATGTAAAGAGACCAAACCTATGACTCATTGGCATTACTGAAAGAAATAGAGAGAGCACAAACAACATGGTAAACGTATTTGAGGATATAATCCACAAAAATTTCCCAACCTTGATAGAGAAATTGACCTACAAATTCAGAGAACACCTGTAAGATCCTATACAAAATGACTGTTGCCAAAACACATAATCATCAGATTCTCCAAGGTCAACACAAAAGAAAAAAAAATGCAGCTACAGAGAGGGGCAGGTCACATACAGAGGGAACCCCTTCAGGCTATCAGCAGAAACCTTACAAGCCAGAAGAGACTGGGGGCCTATAACCAGCATACTTAAAGAAAATAAATTCCAACCAAGAATCTCACTTTCACCCAAACTAGATTTCATGAGTGAAGGAGAAATAAAATCCTTTTTCAGACAAGCAAATGCTAAGATAATTCATTACCACTAGACCTGCCTTATAAAAGGTCCTTCAGGGAGTGCTCAACATGAAAATGAAAGACTGATGCCTGTCACCACAAAGACACACTGAAGAACATAGCCCACTGATGGTATAAAGCAACTACACAATCAAGTCTACATAACAGCCAGCTAAAAACATGATGATAGGGTCAAATCCTCACATATCAATACTTACCTTGAACATAAATGGGCTAAACACCCCACTTAAAAGGCAGAGTGCCAAGTTGGATAAAGAAGCAAGACCCAACTGTACATTGTCTTTAAGAGACCTGTCTCACATGCAATGACAACATAGGCTAAAAGTAAAGGAATGGAGAAATACCTATCATGCAAACAGTAGACAAAAAAGAGCAGGGTTGCTATTCTTATCTCAGACGAAACAGACTTTAAACCAGTGATGATCAAAAAGGACAAAGAAAGCCATTATATAATGATAAAGGGTCTATTCAACAAGAAGACTTAACTGTCCTAAATATATATGCATCCAATCACACCAAGATTCGTAAAATAAATTCTTAGAGACCTATGAAGATACTTACATAACCATGCAATAATACTGAGAGACTTCCACATACCACTGAAAGCGTTAGACAGATCATGAAGGGAGAAAACTAACAAAGATATTTGGGACTTGACACTTGACCAAATGGACCTAACAGACATCTACAGAATTCTCCCACCCCAAAACAACAGAATATACATTTTTCTCATCTGCATATGGCACATGCTCTAAAATCAACCGCATCCTCAGCCATAAAGCAATTCTCAACAACAACAACAAAAAATACCAATCACATTCTCAGACCATAGCACAATAAAAATGAAAATCAATACCAAGAAGTTCTCTCAAAATTAAACAACTTGCTCCTGAATGACTTTGGGGTAAATAATAAAATTAAGATGGAAATTTAAAAATTCTTCAAAACTAGTGAAAACAAAAATACAACCTGCCAGAATCTCTGGGACACAGCTAAACTAGTGTTCAGAGGAAAGTTTATAGCACTAAATGCTCACATCAAGAAGTTAGAAAGTTCTCAAATTACCAACTTAACATCACATCTAGAGGAACTAGATAAATAAGAGCAAATCAACCTCAAAGCTATCAGAAGAAAAGTAATAACCAAAATTAGAGCTGAACTGAAATAAATTGAGATGCAAAAATCCACACAAAAGACCAATGAAATCAAAAATTGGTTCTTCAAAAGAATAAACAAGACTGATAGACTGCTAGCTAGATTAATAACGAAAAAAAGAGAGATGATCCAAATAAACACAATCAGAAATGACAAAGTGGAAACTACAACCAACCCCACCAAAATACATAAAACCATCACAGATTTTTACAAACACTTCCATGCACACAACCTAGAAAATCTAGAATAAATAGATAAATTCTTGGAAATATACAACCTCCCAAGATTGAATCAGGGAGACATTGAAATCCCAAAAAGACCAATAACAAGTTCCAAAATTGAATCAGTAATAAAAAACCTACCAAAAAAAAAAAAAAAAAAAGCACTGGACCAGATAGATTCACAGCTGAATTCTACTAGACATACAAAGAAGAGCTGGTACCAATCCTACTGAAATTATTCCAAAAAACTCAGGAGGAGGGACTCCTCCCTACCTCATTCTGTGAGGCCAGTGTCACCTTGATATCAAAACCTGGCAGAGACACATTGAAGAAAAAAACTTCAGACCAATCCCCATGATGAGCATAGACACAAAAAACCTCAACAAAATACTAGCAAGCCAAATCCAGCAGCACATAAAAAACAAATCCATCACAATCAAGTAGGCTTTGTTCCTGGATGCAAGGTTGGTTCAACATATGCAAATCAATAAATGCAATTCACCGCATAAACAGAATTAAAAATAAAACCACATGATCATCTCAATAGAAACAGAGAAGGCTTTCAATAAAATTCAACATCCTTTCATGTTAAAAACCCTCAACAGACTAGGCACTGAAGGAAGTTACCTCAAAATAGTAAGAGTCATCTATGACAAATTCACAGCCAACATCATACTGAACAGACAAAAGCTGGAAGCATTCCCCCTGAAAACCAGAACAAAAGGATGCCCTTTCTCACCACTCCTATTTAACACAGTACTAGCCAGAACAATCAGGCAAGAAAAAGAAATAAAAGGCATCCAAATAGGAATAAAGGAAGTCACACTATCTCTTGTCACAGATGATATAATTCTACACCTAACAAGCCCCACAGTCTTTGTCCAAAGGCTCCTAGAACTGATAAACAACTTCAGTAAGGTTTCAAGATAGAAAATTGACATACAAAAATCAGTAGCATATCTATAACACCAACAACATCCAAGCTGAGAGCCAAATCAAGAATGCAGTCCCATTCACAATAACCACAAAAAGAATCAGATACCTAGGAATACAGCTAACCAGGGAGGTGAAAGATCAATACAACAAGAATTACAAAACACCACTGAAAGAAATCAGAGATGACACAAGCAAATGGAAAAACATTCCATGCTCTCAGATTGGAAGACTCAATATTGTTAAAATGGCCATACTGCCCCAAACAATTAACTGATTTGATGCTATTCTTATCAAAATGCCTATGTCATTTTTCAAAAAATTAAAAAAAATTCTCAAATTTATATGGAACCATAAAGAAGCCCAAATAGCCAAAGCAAGCCATGTGTATAAGATTGAAACTGGACCCCTACCTTTCACTACTTACAAAAATCAACTCAAAATGGAATAAAGACTTAAACATGAGACTAAAAGTATTAAAACCCTAGTAGAAAACCTAGGAAATACCATTCTGGAGATAGGCCTTAGCCAAAATTTCATGACAGTCTCCACAGAAATTGCAATAAAAATAAAAATAGACACGTGGGACCTAATTAAACTAAAGAGTTTCTGCACAGCAAAAGAAACTACCAACAGGGTAAACAGACAACCTACAGAATGGAAGAAAATATTCATAAACTGTGCATCCAACAAAGTTCTAATATCCAGAATCTGTAGGGAACAGAAAACCTAATACCATGTATTTTCACTTATAAATGGGAGCTAAACATTGAGTATACATGGACTGAAAGGTGGGGACAATACACACCAAGGCCTATTTGAGTGGGAAGAGTGGGAAGAGAGTGAAGGTCAAAAAACTGCCTATCAAGTACTGTGCTCGCTACCTGGATAATGAAATCATTTGTACACCAATCCTAGTGACACATAATTTACCCATGTAAAAAACCTGCACATGTACCCTCTGAACCTAAAGTAAACATTGAAAGACAAAAATATCCTAAATTAAGTATAGTAGAATAAAAATTTAGTGAACAATTGGCCTTTGTCTAATATATGCCTGTCTTCTTTGCTCTTAGAAAGTTCTAATAATACATTAAGTATTTGTGGTGCCCTTATTAAATCTTAAATTACCTAGTGAACATATACATACATATCTAACCACGTAAACCTTGGGGAAGGTTAACCAAGCCTTTCCTTTGGATATCAAGTCTATGGTTTATTTTATTCCACTCAAAAATGAGATTGATCAAGGGATAATTAGTTATGTAGACGATTTCAGCAATTTTTTTTTCAAAAGAAAATACAATTTGGAAATAGCAAATGACTGCTATAACCAACTGAGCAATTACATCCCTTTTTAATAGTGCATAAAAACATGCACTCATTAACCCTTGTTATGGTAGTATGTGAATAAATTGACATCACTTGTTTCTTTGGATTACCTGGCCTTTTTTTTTTTTTTTTTTTTTTTTTTTGAGACGGTGAGACGGAGTCTTGCTCTGTTGCCCAGGCTGGAGTGCAGTGGCATGATCTCAGCTCACTGCTACCTCTGCCTCCTGGGTTCAAGCGATTCTCCTGTCTCAGCCTCCCTAGTAGCTGGGACTACAGGTGCGTGCCACCATGCCTGGCTAATTTTTGTATTTTTAGTAGAGACGGGATTTCACCATGTTGGCCAGCATGGTATGGATCTCCTGAGCTTGTGATCAGCATGCCTCGGCCTCCCAAAGTGCTGGGACTATAGGCGTGAGCCATCGTGCCCAGCCCGATTTATCTTTTAAGATTACAGACTGGCCATTATCAGCTCAATGGCTTTTTAAAAATGCATAATTACATATGCTAATTATATGTAAGGACAGAGTTCAAATGTTATTATTCTTATATTTGCTTTCTTGCCTGCTAAATGAAAGGAAACAATTCTCATTTTCAAATAAAAAGTCTTTAAATGGCACGTTTCATTCTTTAGAGTAAATTCACAAAATTAGGCTCTTCTCATATCGCTATAAAGAAATGTCTGAGGCTGGGTAATTTATAAAGAAAAGAAGTTTAATTGGCTCATGGTTCTGCAGGCTGTACAGGAAGCATGATGCTGGCATCTGCTCAGCTTCTGGGGAGGCCTCAGGAAGCTTACAATCATGGCAGAAGATGAAGGGGGAGGAGGCAGTTCACATGGCCAGAGCAGGAGCAAGAGAGAGAGCAGGGGAGATGAGCAGGGGAGATGCCACACTTTTTAAACAACTAGATCTTATGAGAAATTCACTCACTATAACCAGGATAGCACCAAGAGGACAGTGCTAAACTGTTCATGAGAAATCCAGTCCTGTGATCCAGTGACCTCCCACCAGATCCCACCTCCAACATTGGGGATTACAACTCAACATTAGATTTGGGCAGGGACACACATCCAAACTATATCGTTTACCATAATACGAAAACAAAGACAAAAATGGCCTGAAGTGTGCTTTATGAAATCAGTTGTGTTATTGAATTTTACATTCTAAAAGAGCTCTACTCACTACCTGGGTGATAGGATCATTTGTACACCAATCCTCGGCAACACGCAATTTACCCATGTACAAAACTGCAAAAGAAATTATGTTAAAAAAATAAAATAACACTTCAATTTAAATAACTCTTCTAAATATCTGTCCTTTTTTCTTCAGAAATCAGATTAACATTGAAATAGTGAGACTCTGCTATGCTAGGAAAATGTATTTGTATTAGTCCATATCACATATATATCAGTTGAGAGACTTATATTTCTCAATTAAAAATTAAAACAAAATATGATATTTTCCTCTTCTAATAGCACAAAAATCCTGAATCCTTCAGAAAAAAGAAAAAAAAAAGAACTCTGCTATGGGGCACATAGTTGACCCTGTTTTTTCCTAAAGTCGTAATAGATATGTTTAAGAAAAATGAAGTTAATATTTTCTCAGGAAAAAAGCACATCTGTATAAATTTTTTTAAGTTCGAGTTTTTACTTTAAATGGTTATTGTTGTAACAACACATAAAAATTATTGCCATTATTGTAAGATTTCAGAGACCTAAACATACAAGGCTAATTGTGCTCCTGTACATAAATGAGTCATGTATAAGAATAAACTATTAAAACTCCCAAATCCAAAAAAAGGAATCATTTTGTAGCATATATAAATTAAAATTTTGCTACAGCAAAAACAAATTCAAATCTATCTGAAGAAAAAAGCAATCAGATAATCTATACATATACTTGACATATAATAAAACTGGGCATTGATTAAATTCAGTAATATTTCAAATGCTAGTATTTTCTTTAAACTGAAAGGAAATGTATCATTCAATAGAAATCTTAGTTATACTAGAATACAACTATCAAAATGTCCTACTAAGATTTTTATCTAATTTTAAGTAGCCTAGCCAATGAAAACACTCAGTGGTTCTAAATTGTTTGTATTTGTGCTACCTTTGAATCTGACCACAACAATTCTAGTAGTCAACACTAATATTGAATTAATTCTGGTATTACACACTCTAAACAGGGTCATACAGGACAGCAGAGTATGCATTCACTTTCACAGTATAAGAATGTCTTAGTACATTTAAATATATTGTCATATTATTCTTTGCCCATTATTATTGTATGGGTATTTGTTTAAAAGTAGTTATTGTCCTCATAGGGTCTCCAGTATATACCATCAGGGGACATTTTGGAATAATCTAATAAATATGTTACTTTGCTTGTTACCAGTTTGAAATCATAATAAGCCCCTTGCTTCTGACTCACAATGAAGTGTACGTACATTTCCCTCAACACAATATTACATGAATTGATCCTACTTTCCTGAATCACCATTTATGAATAAATATATCCAGGAGGAAAAATTTTTCCTCTGTCCTCTCAGGTTGAGTGTCCTGTTAAATTGAAAAAAAGGCCAATTAATAAGAGAAAAAGTTTATTCATATGTAAAATAAAATTAACAAAAGAAGTAGCCAGCTCTTTAAATGGGTAAAGTTACAGACTTACATTCCCAATAAAGTTTCCATGTCTATTTCTTATCTTAAGTGCCTCCTATTAGGGGAATGAATAAAATAGTCAATTATATAGAAAGGATGAAATAATATAATTTCCAAATATAATTTGGAAATTTAAATATAATTAAATTTCCAAATATAATTTCCAAAGGATGGAATTAATAACTTGCTTAACGTATATCATGAATAAATTTCAAAATCAATGTTCAAAGTAAAGCAAAACAAGTTTATTTCTATAATTTTTAAAAAATACCCAAATGGTATCTATTTCATTCATGGATACATGCATATGTAGACAGTAGAAAACATGGATAGTAATAATATACATGAACTTCAGAAGTGTGGTTAACACCTAGGGGAAAAGATTTACCTATTGTTGCAAATCTTTTTTAAGACAGAAGGAGAGAGGGAGAAAGAGGGAAGGAAGGAGGGAGGGAAGGAGGAAATTGTTAATATATATTTAATTTCAGTGGTGTATACATAAGTGTGATATTTTCTCTACATTTTATTGTTTAAACATTTTTAAAGTTTTAATTTTAACTAAAAGCTCATATAATTTTAATCCCTCTGAAATTTTTGGAGAAAAATATCTTTTTTGGCTCAATCTATCCATTTATACTGGAAATCAAGCCAACAACCTAGAAACTCGAATCTCTCTCTCATCTAGAAAGAAATCACAATGCGCCGGGCATGGTGGCTCATGCCTATAATCCCAGCACTCTGAGGGGCCAAGGTGGGTGGATTACAAGGTCAGGAGTTCGAGACCAGCCTGACCAACATAGTGAAACCCTGTCTCTACTAAAATACAAAAATTAGCTGGGTGTGGTGGCACGCGCCTGTATTCCCAGCTACTCAGGAGGCTGAGGCAGGAAATCGCTTGAACCCAGGGTGGAGGTTGCAGTGAGCCGAGACCATGCCATTGCACTCCAGCCTGGGTGACAAAGCAAGAGTCCATCTCAAAAAAAAAAAAAAAAAAAAGAGAGAGAGAGAGAAAGAAATCAGAATCTATCTTCTTCTTTCCTCAAGAGAGCTGGGCAGTTATAAAAACTGCTTTCTTCCTTTAGTATTTTCATGTACCAAAATGGGAAGAAGTAAAATGGTACAAGTACCAAACTTCCTCTATCTACAGAGGGGAAAAAAATGAAATTGGCCTCTTAAGGGGTTGAAGGGCTTGGAGAATTCACATGTTAGGTCGTACTTCTTTGATTTCCACCCTCCTCTGTAGGAATGAATATTAGGAACAATAATAAGTATGTCAAGGTCATGTTTACCTAATTCCAATGAAGCAAGTCATAAATCTCAAATTGTTAACCATCTGCAGGGAATGAGTGGATCTTTTTTTTTAGAAGCCAAGTAGTTAAAATGGAAAAATGTGTTTAGTGTGAAAAGAAACTGGAGTGTTTCTGTATTAGATAAGGGAACAGTCTGTGACCACATAATGTCATTGATGTGATCGGAAATTATGTGGTCTTTTAAATTGCTTTATTTCCCTCAGCAGAATATTAACTTCAGGTGAGTAATTTAAATTGCATTAACAGCAGCCTCCTTAAGATGACACTTCATTTAGTTTTGAAAGTTGCTGCTGTTTAAGATATCCCCTAGCCTGCCATTTCACACTGGTGCTAACTTGTGCCAGATTGTATATTGTTTCTTTCAAAATACCATGGGGGTGTCAAATGCTTTATTGCAAACCTGCTGCTTTATGGGAATATGCAATGTAAATAAACCAGAGAGACACTTCTGTAAATTGCCCTATTTTAGATGGAAAATGTTTCAATTAGATGTATGAAATCAACTGACAGTTTTATGAACCAAACCATTTTGAAAATATCCTTCACATGCACTAGGTATCATCATATTTTCAGAGACCATATGTTGTAAAGTAGATCCACAAGATCTTCAAGGACAGGCAAACTTATACTCAGCATGAATTTCTATCCCAATGCCTTTGTCTCCTTCACTAACAAAAGTCCAGGTAAGACAACTTTCAAAATCACTAATTTGGTAGAAAGGGAAGTATCAAAATAATTTTTAAAACTTATCATGGTTATTTTCCTTAGGAAAACAAGATACATGCACATTCCTGCACTCTTTCCTGGACCATCAATCCAGTAACGCAAATAGAGACAGACTGTCAGAACCTGGGACAAGGGCTACAGGGTTAAAGACATGTTTTTGTAAGCAATCTTTGTTAGGAGACTTAAAAACCAACTCATAACATGGATAATCATTTGCAGGAGAATAAGAGTTTCATGGGTGACTGAATGAGATTATTAAATGGCTCAAGAAACTTCACAGTAGTAGCAAATAAATATATAATTTGAATTTACCTTTGATCTACCAAGCCCTTCTTAAAGGGAAGGATACATTCATAATTAGATTTGACAGAGTCGTTGGTTCAATCCCCTTCTCTTTATCAAATAACCCTGTTTTTTCTTTTTCTGTTCTTTTTCCTATTATTATAAATGGTTTACAAGCACCTTCAGAGATATATAATTTTTTTTACTTTTACAATACAAGGTCTTTGCTTTCCCAACCATAATTCCTTCTGACACACTTTCCTTTTCTCCTATAAACTCTATATTCTAATCTGTGACACCTCTCTCCTGTGACTCACATGCTCTCTGAATTTTGCTTCCTGGCAGCTGCTTTTCTGTGCTGCCATTGCTTACTCTTTCAATCTATTCCCGTGGTGTTCAACTCAGCTGCCCTGATACTGCTGTCCCTGGCTGTTAGCTGCCTCCTGAATCCAGCTCACATACTCCAGAGCCATCTTTCCAGCAAGGGAGTTTCAGGCCATTGACTCCACTCCAGCAAATCACTGATTTGACTGAGTATATCTTTCTAATTCTCATTTAATGTAGGATGGAACAGATTATTTCTACAGAAACCCTAAGTTTTAAAAAGAAAAAATGCACAACATTCCCAGAAGACCAGCAGCAGGAGCGACATTCCAGAACCTTGAATTTAAGGTGCTTCCTGTTTACTTCTCCGTGAATTATCATTGCCACCTCTGTGAAATCACCTAGCCACATGAAGTAGCAAAGCTGCCTGCCACCCAATGGGCTGCAGGGGTAAGTGTGCATTGCTATAATCCTCAAAGAGGGAAATTTGAAAACCCTTGAGACAATAATGACAAAGAAGGATCTAAATTGCACAGCAGGAGCCCAATAACCTAGCAAAGAACATACAGTGATGTGGGATGTTGAGAATAGGTATTTCTTGAATTATAGGTAATCTAAAGTTAGTCTCTGTTAAAAACATAAGAAAAACTAACCTAGAAAGAAGAAAACACATTACCTTTCTTATATTAATCACAAATACAATAATACGTTTTAACCTTCAACAAAAACTGGCAGAATGTTCCAGAAAACTGATCTGTTTCTTTCATATTAATGAAATGATGCAAGGAGTAGAAGCAAAGTATAAACAAGGAAATCAAGAAAGTCTTAGCTATGGTGACTTTACTATATTTCCTTCCATATGTAAGTTGCTTTTAGGATGCTTCTTTTTTAAAAGATTATAGAGATGGGGTAACTCTAAATGAGAAAGCCTTTAGCCCTAACTCCTGATAAATATAATCTGGGTCATTTGTCATTGTTCCCTCAACACACTGTGTAGCAAAAAGCAGCAGGACTCTGAAGACTGATGCTGCACTCACATGGGCTGAGCAGAAATAACACTGTTTAGTCCCAGGAACTAAAGGAAATTTGTAGGCTTATTTAATTTTAGCCCATCTTCAAATGGCACTATAAAGTTATAGGAAAGCAGATATTGTCATGGTAACATGAAAAATATAGAAACCAAGGCTCCAGAAGAACAGGTGAATGGAGCCATTTGCAGGTCAAGGGATTAGGAACTCAGCTATGGATCAGCCAGAACAGTAGGAGCTGCTACTTTAAGATGTGCCCTAAGCTGGAAGGGCGAACAGCTAGGAAAGCCTGTCTGCCTGCCTGCCTGCCTGCCTGCCTGCCTGCCTCCCTCCCTCCCTCCCTCCCTCCCTCCCTTCCTTCCTTCCTTCCTTCCACTGTTGTTAGCCCGGGCTGGAATGCAATGGTGCTATCTTGGCTCACTGCAACCTCCGCCTCCTGAGTTCCAGTGATTCTCTTGCCTCAGCCTCCCGAATAGCTGGGATTACAGGTGCATGCCACCACACCCAGCTAATTTTTGTATTTTTCAGTAGAGATGGGGTTTCACCATGTTCGCCAGGCTGGTCTCGAACTCCTGACCTCAGGTGATCCGCCCACCTCGGCCTCCCAAAGTGCTGGGATTACAGGCGTGAGCCACCGTGTCTGGCCCAAAGCCTCCTTTTAAACAGGAATCTCCCTCTCCATTCTTTAACATATAATTCACATGCCTCTAGATTGAGATGATATCTAAAGTGTTCTGTGCCTACCTCTCTGACTATGGTCAGCCTATATCACAGTCTTTCAGAAAATTCCTTCCCCAGAGGAACACAGCTTGTTTTCCCAGGGTACCTTTTTATTTCTTATTACAAAACTCCTTTAGTTTAGATACAAAAATTTATTTGCTCCTTAGGGATCCTGTTTGACATATCAGAATATGTTTTCAATATTTTTATTGTGGTAAAATATATGTAATATAAAATCATTTTAGGCCGGACACGGGTGGCTCACGCCTGTAATCCCAGCACTTTGGGAGGCTGAGGTGGGCAGATCACTTGAGGTCAGGAGTTCAAGACCAGCCTGGCCAATATGGCAAAACCCTGTCTCTACTAAAAATACAAAAATTAGTTGGGCGTGGCGGCGGGTGCCTGTAATCCCAGCTACTCAGAAGGCTGAGGCAGGAGAATCACTTGAACCCATGGAGAAGAGGTTTCCATGAGCAGAGATCCTACCAGCCTGGATTACACAGAGAGACTCTGTCTCAAAAAAAATTATTTTAAAATCATATTAACCATTTTTAGATAAACAGTTGAGTGGTATTAAGTACATTCACATAGTTGTGCAACTATCACCATTATGCATCTCCACAAATTTTTCATCTTCCCCCAAAGGAACTCTGCACTTATTACACAAAAATTCACTTTCTGCCCTTCCCTTTCTGCCTAAAAGCAAGGCATAAATTTCCCTTTGTAAAGGTGAGATAAGTTATTTGTAAAGGTGTTCCCGTGTCCTGTACCAGGAAGACCAGAAACAGCACTGAGATGAGACTGCATAACAAACCTTACTAAACATTCTGTATCTACCATACATTTCCTAGTACCTTCCAACAATTTATCATCGTTAGAAACCCAGTGTTCTTTTCATTTTCTAGTTACTTCTCCACAACCTATCGCCCTTTGTTAAAATGGTACATAAACCCTTGAGTCTAACCACTTCTTTTTTTTTTTTTTTTTGAGACGGAGTCTCACTCTGTCACCCAGGCTAGAGTTTAACCACTTCTTTGGGTTTTCACTTCTTTTCTGTGAAGTACCTGTATATGTAAAAATATTAAAATTTGCATGCCTTTTCTACTGTTAATCTGTCTTTTCTCAATTTGATGAGTGTGCCCCAGATAGAGAACCTAACAGGATAGAGGGAAAGTTTTTCTTCTCCTAAACTACTTTATTTCTCTATAAATTTGACTATTTTAGGCACCTCACAGAAGTAGAATCATACAATATTTGTCTTCTGTGCCTGTCTCATTTACTTAGTATAATGTTCTCAAGTTTCATCCATGCCACAGCAGGCATCAAAATTCCATTCCTTTTTAAAGCTGAATAATATTCCATTTTATGTATAGACAACATTTGGTTTATCCATTCATCCTTCAATGGACATTTGGTTTGTTTATACCTTCTGGCTATTGTGCATAATGTTACTATAAATAGTGTGCACAAATATTTGTTCAAGTCCCTGCTTTCAGTTCTTTAGTGTATATATCCAGAAGTGGAATTAGTAGATCATATGGTAATCTATGCTTAATTTATTGAGGAACCACCATACTGTTTTCCATCCAGCTGTACCATTTTACATTCCACCAGCAATTTCTCCACATCCTCACTGATATTTCTTATATTTCATTTTTTAATAATAGCCATCCTTCATCTATTGGTATGAAGTGGCATCTCACTGTGGTTTCAATTTGCACTTACCTAATGATTAGTGATGATGAATAACTGATATGTCAGATTTACAGCTATTTTATTTCTTTCCTTGAAACTGCATTTATTTATTTTTCTCTCTTTAGAACTTTATTGGCATTATAACTTATATACAATAAAATGCATATATTTAAGGCATGCAATTTGATAAATTTTGACAAAAGTATACACCTTTGAAACTGTCACCACACATTAAGACAATCCATCACTCCCTAGAGTTTCTTCTTGTCTTTTTATAACTCCTCCCTGCCACACCTCCTCTCCTTACCTCATCTGCTGGCAAGCACTGATTATCTACTTTCTGTAATTTTAGATTCACTGGCATTTTCTAGAATTTTATGCAAATAGTTATAGAATATGTACTATGAGGTCCATCCATGTTGTTGCATATATCAATAGTTTATTCCTTTTTGCTGCTGAGCAGTATTCTATTATATGGATATATCACGTTATATGCACAATTACCTGTTGATGAATATTTGGATTGTTTCTAGTTTTGACTATTACAAATAAAGCTGCTATGAATAGTCCTGTATAGTGTTTGAATTGAGATAATATTTTCATGTCTCTTGGATAAATATTGAGAAGTGAAATGGCTGGGTCATTATTAATAATTTCATTATTAACTATTTAGAGAACTGTTTCATTTGTATTAGAGTTCTTCAAAGAAAGAGGGAGAAAGAGTGAGAAAGAAAGATTATGGAAATTCACTCATATGATTACGGGAGTCAAAAAGTCCCACCATCTACCTTCCTCAGGCTGGAGAACCAGGAAAGTCAGTGGTGTAATTCAGTCCAAGTCCAAAGTCCTGAGAACCACGGGAGCCAATGGTATAAGTCCCAGTCTGAAGCCAAAGGCCTGAGAACCACTGGCAGGAGGGCAGAGGAGTCTTGCTGGTATAAGACCCATAATCCAAAGGACTGAGAACCAGGAAGCTTTGATGTCCAAGAGAAGGAGAAGATGGATATCCTTGCTCATGCTTCTTCTGCCTTTTATTCCTATTTGAGCCCACAACAGATTGGATGACGTCTGCCCACTTTAGTGAGGGAAGATTTTTTTTACCCGGTCTACTTATTCAAATGTTAATATCTTCTGGAGAACCTCATACAGACACACCCAGAAATAATGTTTTACCAGCAATCTGGGCATCCTCAGCCCAGTCAGGGTGACACATAAAATTAGCCATTACAACATTACTGCCATTTTACAATACAGTGGCAATGTGTGAAAACGCCAGGTCCCCTACATTCTTGGCAATACTTGGTATGGTCAGTCTTTTTCGTTTTAATCATTCTAATGGGAATGCTGTAATATCTCATTGTGGTTTAATTTGTATTTTCCTCATGATAATGATAAAGAATATCTTTACATGTGCTCATTTGTCATCAATATATTTTCTTTAGAGAAGTATCTGTTCAAATTTTTTGTCCAATTTTCAATTGAGTTGTCTTCTTAAGTTGTAAGAGTAGTATGCCATTATACAAATATATCACATATGTCACACAAAGGATATACATATATAATATTGTCAAATTTGTGTTTTGTGAATATTTTCTCCAACTCTGTAGTTTGCCCTTTCATTTTTTAACAGTCTTTCAAAAAGCAAATGTTTTAACTTCGATAAATTCCAATTGATTGATTTTTCTTCTATAGCTTGTGCTTTTTCTGTCAAATTTAAGAAATCTTTGCTAAACCTAAACTCACTAATCTTGCCTCCTAAGTATACCTAATATCTTATTTCTAAAATAAACTGAAAGTAAATCATGTACACTAAAAAAAAAGAAGACTGACCATCCAACCCTACCATGAATTAGTGCCACAGAATCTCTGTTAGTATCTTTAAGCTCTCTGTCCCTGATGGTCCTGCTGACCCAAAAGGCTATTCTTTGAAGAAGGCTGAAAACTCCATACATAGTATAACAAATCGTAAGAACTGGACTAGCATAGATCAGTGGTAACCACTCAATACCCTCTGTAAAGGCACCTATACAGTGATGCCTGATCCATCATCCCATCTTTACTAATTCAGTTTTTCCTTTTCAAAGACTGTAATCAGGCAAAAACAGGCAAGAGATGCAGCCAGGAAGTGCTGCCCCCATGGAGAGACACTGGGATTTAAACCAACATAATTTGAACAGGTCTTTGGAGACAAAATGCTGAATGTGGATGGGGAAAAGATGCAGATGTTGAGGTTGAAGAGGGAGGAAGCTGGGAACCCTGCATAGGGTGCTGAATGATAAAGCTGGTTCCCAGCCCCAAACTTCTTCTGGGGAAGAGAGCACAGCTGCAAATGCCAGGATACACATAGAAGCCATGAAGTTGAGTAAGTGCTTATCTACAGCCCATTGTTCTCAACTGTCTTCTATTGGATCACAGCCAAAGCTACAACATCAAGAAATTCTTGGCTAATTCTGCTTCCTGCAAAATCAAGGGCAAGAATTCAACAACAAAGATCCAGTACAGAGGCTTAGCCCTCTGAAAACTTCCACAAATGAAGCCAATGGACTATACTCAATTTAAAACACAGTTAAAGGACACCAACCCTCCCAGATGAGAAGGAATCAGTGGAAGAACTCTGGCATTTCAAAAAGCCAGAGTGTCCCCTTACCTCCAAATGAGCCCACTAGGTCCCCACCAATGGTTCTTAACTAGTCTGAAATGTCTGAAACGACAGACATGAAATTCAGAATACGAATGGCAAGGAAGCTCATCAAGAACTAGGAGAATGTTGAAAGTGATTCCAAGGAAACCAAGCAATTCAAGAGCCGAAAGATGAAATAGCCATTTTAAGAAAGACCCAAATTAAACTTTTTAAGCTGAAAAATTCACCACAAGAATTGCATAATATGATCAGAAGTATTAATATTAACAGCATCCCAGTGCAGTGAGTGGCTCATGCCTGTAATCTTGGTACTTTGGGAGGCCGAGGCAGGTGGATCACTTGAAGTCAGGAGTTCAAGATCAGTCTGGGAAATATGGCAAGACCCTGTCTCTACTATAAATACAAAAAAAATAGCTGGGCATGGTGGTACATATCTGTGGTCCCAACTACTCAGGAGGCTGAGGTGGGAGGATTGCTTGAGCCCAGGGGGTGAAGGCTGCAGTAAGCCAAGATCACACCACTACACTCCAGCCTGGGTGACAGAGCAAGACCCTGTCTACCCTGTCTCCAGAAAAAAAAGAAGTATTAATAGCAGAATAAACCTATCTGAGGAAAGAATCTCAGAGCTCAAATACCAGTTCTTCAAATCAACTCAGTCACACAAAAATAAAGAAAAAAGAATTTTTACAGTCCCACCAACAGTGTAAAAGTGTTCCTATTTTTCCACATCCTCTCCAGCACCTGTTGTTTCCTGACTTTTTAATGATTGCCATTCTAACTGGTGTGAGATGGTATCTCATTGTGGTTTTGATTTGCATTTCTCTGATGGCCAGTGATGATGAGCATTTTTTCATGTGTTTTTTGGCTGCATAAATGTCTTCTTTTGAGAAGTGTCTGTTCATGTCCTTCGCCCACTTTTTGATGGGGTTGTTTGTTTTTTTCTTGTAAATTTGTTTGAGTTCATTGTAGATTCTGGATATTAGCCCTTTGTCAGATGAGTAGGTTGTGAAAATTTTCTCCCATTTTGTAGGTTGCCTGTTCACTCTGATGGTAGTTTATTTTGCTGTGCAGAAGCTCTTTAGCTTAATTAGATCCCATTTGTCAATTTTGGCTTTTGTTGCCATTGCTTTTGGTGTTTTAGACATGAAGTCCTTGCCCATGCCTATGTCCTGAATGGTAATGCCTAGGTTTTCTTCTAGGGTTTTTATGGTTTTAGGTCTAACGTTTAAGTCTTTAATTTACACTGTTGGTGGGACTGTAAACTAGTTCAACCATTGTGGAAGTCAGTGTGGCGATTCCTCAGGGATCTAGAACTAGAAATACCATTTGACCCAGCCATCCCATTACTGGGTATATACCCAAAGGACTATAATTCATGCTGCTATAAAGACACATGCACACGTATGTTTATTGTGGCATTATTCACAATAGCAAAGACTTGGAACCAACCCAAATGTCCAACAATGATAGACTGGATTAAGAAAATGTGGCACATATACACCATGGAATACTATGCAGCCATAAAAAGTGATGAGTTCATATCCTTTGTAGGGACATGGATGAAATTGGAAATCATCATTCTCAGTAAACTATCGCAAGAACAAAAAACCAAACACCGCATATTCTCACTCATAGGTGGGAATTGAACAATGAGATCACATGGATACAGGAAGGGGAACATCACACTCTGGGGACTGTTGTGGGGTGGGGGGAGGAGGGAGGGATAGCATTGGGAGATATACCTAATGCTAGATGACGAGTTAGTGGGTGCAGCGCACCAGCATGGCACATGTATACATATGTAACTAACCTGCACAACGTGCACATGTACCCTAAAACTTAAAGTATAATAAAAAAAATCAATTGGAAAAAAAAAGAATTTTTAAAAATAAAAGATCCAACAATATGGGATTATGTAAAGAGGCCAAATCTATATCACACTGGCATTTCTGAGAGAGAAGGAAAGGGAATAAGCAACTTGGAAAATATATTTGAAGATGTAGTTCATAAAAATTTTCCTAATCTCGCTAGAAAGGCTGGCATGCAAATCTAAGAAATACAGAAACCCCTGGAAAATACAATAAAAGATGACCATCCCCAAGGCACATAGTCATCAGATTCACCAAGGTCAATGCAAAAGTCAAAATCTTAATGGCAGCTACAGAGAAGGGGCAAGTTATTTATAGAGGGAACCCCATCAGGCTAGCAGCAAACTTCTCAGCTGAAACCATATAAGCCAGAAGAGATTGGGGGCCTATTTTCAGCATCCTGAAAGAAAAGAAATTCCAACCAAGAATTTGATATCATCCCAAGTGAAGCTTTATAAGTGAAGGAGAAATAAAATCCTTCTCGGACAAACAAATGCTGAGAGAATACATTTCAACTAGACCACCCTTACAAGAGGTCCTTAAAGGAGTGCTAAACAGGCAATTGAAAAAATGACACCTGCTACCACAAAAACACACTTAAGCACATAGCCCACAGGCACTATAAGTCAACTGCACAATCAAGTCTACATAACAACCAGCTAACAGCACAATTACAGGATCAAAATCATACATATCATTACTAACCTTGAATATAAATGGGCTAAATGCCCCACTTAAAAGACAGAGTAGCAAGCTGGATAAAAAGAAAAGAGCCAACCATCTGTTGTCTTTAAGAGACCCATTTCATATAGCAAAACACACATGCTCAAAGTAAAAGGATAGAAAAAATCTACCATGAAAACAGAAAACAAAAAAGAGTAGGAAGTACTATCCTTATTCAGATAAGACAGAATTTAAACCAATAAAAATTAAGAAAGACAATGAAGGGCATTACATAATGATAACGGGTACAATCCAACAAGAAGCCTCAACTATTCTAATATATAGGTTCCCAACATTCGAGCAACAGGCTCATAAAACAAGTTCTTCTTGATCTACAAAAGGACTTAGACAACCACACAATAATAGTGAGAGATTTCTACACCCCACTGGCAACATTAGATGGATCATTGAGGCAGAAAACTAACAAACTCTGGACTTAAACTCGACACTTGTCTAATTGGACCTAATAGACATCTACAGAACATTCCATCAAACAACCACAGAATATACATTCTTCTCATCTGCACATGCAACATATTCTAAGATCAACCACATGCTCAGTCATAAAGCACGTCTCAATACATTGAAAATAATTGAAATCATACCAAGCACATTCTCACACCACAGTGCAATACAAATAAAATCAATATTAAGAAGATCTCTCAAGACTACACAAGCACATGTAAAGTAAATAACTTAGTCCTGAATAACTCCTGGATGAACATCAAAATTAAGGCAGAAATCAAAAAATTATTTGAAATCTATGAAAATGGGGATACAACTTATAAAATCTCTGGGATACAGTCAAAGCAGTATTAAGAGGAAAGTTTATAGTGCTAAACACCTTCATCAAGAAGTTAGAAAGATCTCTTATTAACAATCAAACTTTGCACCTAAAAGAACTAAAAACAGAACAATCCAACCCAAAGCCAGTAGGAGTAAATAAATAACTAAAATTAGAGAAAAACTTAATGAAAACTTAAATGCAAAAATCCTTACGAAAGATCAATAAAACCAAGACTTTGCTCTTCAAGTAAATAAATAAGGTAAACTACTAACTAAATTAACAAAGGAAAAGAAAGAGAAGATCCAAGTAAGCACAATCAGAAATGACAAGGGTAATATTACAACTGATCCCACAGAAATTTTTAAAAATAACCCTCAGAGACTACTACAAACAACTCTATGCACAAAAATTAGAAAATCTAGAGGAAATAGATAACTTCATGGAAGCACATAATCTTCCAAGATTGAATCATGAATAAATCAAAACCTTGAACAGACCATATCAATTTCTGAAATTAAATTAGTAAAAAAGAACCTACTGACCGAAAAAAGCCTTGGACCAGATGGACTCACTGCTGGAATCTACCAGACACACAAAGAACTGACACCAATCCTACTGAAACTATTCCAAACAAATTGAAGAGAAGGGGCTCCTCCCTAACTCATTCTATGAAGCCAGCATCAGCCTGATACCAAAATGTGGCAGAGACACAGTAAAAAAGAAGACCTCAGGCCAATATCCTCGATGAACATAGATGCAATAATCCTTAAGATATTAGCAAACCAAATCCAGCAGCACATCAAAAAGTTAATACATCACAATCAAGTAGGGTTCATTCTTGGGATGCAAGCCTGGTTCAACATACAGAAATCAATAAATGTGATAGACCACATAAACAGAATTAAAAGCAAAAGCCATAGGATCATCTCAATAGATGTCGAAAAAGCTTTTAATAAAATTCAACATTGCTTTATGTTAAAAACCGTCAAGATGTATGTTCCTAGGCATTGAAGAAACATACTTCAAAATAAAAAGAGCTATCTATGACAAACCTTAGCTAATATCCTGCTGAATGCACAAAAGCTCGAACCATTCCCCTTAAGAACTGAAACAAGACAAAGATGTCCTCTCTCACCGCTCCTCTTCAGTATAGCACTGGAAATCCTAGCCAAAGCAATCGCAAGAGAAAGAAATAAAAGGCATCCAAACAGGAAAAGAAGTCAAACTATCTCTCTTCACTGACAATATGATTCTATACCTAGTAAAACCCAAAAGACTCTGCCAAAAGGCTGCTAGAACTGATAAATGACTTTCGTAAGGTTTCAGGATACAAAATCAATGTATAAAGATCAGTAGAATTTCCATACATTAAAAATGTCCAGGCTAAGAGTGAACTTAAGAAAACAATCTCACTTTAAGAAGCCACAAGGAGGGGCTGGGCACGGTGGCTCACGCCTGTAATCCCAGCACTTTGGGAGGCCGAGGCGGGCAGATCATGAGATGAGGAGATGGAGACCATCCTGGCTAACACGGTGAAACCCCGTCTCTACTAAAAATACAAAAAAAAAAATATTAGCTGGGCGTGGCGGGCGCCTGTAGTCCCAGCTACTCGGGAGGCTGAGGCAGGAGAATGGCGTGAACCCGGGAGGCGGAGCTTGCAGTGAGCCGAGATGGGCCACTGCACTCCAGCCTGGATGACAGAGTGAGACTCCATCTAAAAAAAAAAAAAAACAAAAAAACAAGCCACAAAGAAAATGAAATATCTAGGAATACAACATCTCTGCAATGAGAACTACAAAACACTGCTGAAAGAAATCAGAGATGAAACAAAGAAATGGAAAAACAATCTATGCTCATGGATGAGAAGAATCAATATTGTACAAATATCCATACTGCTCAAAGCAATTTACAGATCAGTGCTATTCCTATCAAACTACCAATATCATTCTTCACAAAATTAGGTAAAATCATTTTAAAATTCATATAGAACCAAAAATGAGCCCAAATAGCCAAAGCAATCCTAAGCAAAAAGAACAAAGCCAGAGGCATCACATTACTCAATTTCAAATTATACTATGAAGCTACAGTAGCCAAAACCGCATGGTAATGGTACAATATTAGATACATAGATCAATGGAGCAGAATAGAAAACCCAGAAATAAAACAGCATGCCTACAATCATCTGGCTTCAACAAGGCCAACAAAAACAAGCAATAGGGAAAACACTCCCTATTCAATAAATGGTGCCGAGATAATTGGCAGGAGGTGGAGGTTGCAGTGATCCAAGATTGTGCCATTACACTCTAGCCTGGTGGACAGAGCAAGACTCTGTGTCAAAAGAGAAAAAAAAGAAAAAAAGAAAAAACGAAAGAGTCCTTCAGACAAACAAAAACTGAGGGAATCCATCACCAGCAGACTTGCCCTTCAAGAAATGTTAAAAGAAGTTATTCAGATGGAGGAAAATGATATAAGTCAGGGTCTACTTCAAGAAAGAAAATGCTCTGAGGAAGGAATGAATGAAAGTAAGATAAAATCTTTTATTTTTCTTTTTTTTAGTTGATTTAAAACATCTCTTTCTTTAAAGCAATAATCATAACAGTACATTGGATGGTTATAACATATAGATAAGCAAAACGAATCACAGCAATGTCACAAGAGACAGAAGGAATTCAGGATATTCTGTTGTAAGGCAACTCTACCCACATATGACAGAGCATAGTGAGAGTTATTCAAAGGTCGACTTAGAATAGTTAATAATGTGTATTGTAAACTATACGTCAACCACTAAGATGTTTTTAAAAGAAGTCATTGATATGCTGAGAAAGGAGTAAAATGGAATCATACAAAATGTTCTATTAAAACCAGAAAAAGATGGAGGACAGGGAGAGAAAACAAAGAACAAATGCAACAATCAGAAAACAAACATAAGTATGATAGGTATTAATCCAATTATATCAATAATCAGTTTAAATATGAATGGTATGATTGGGTAAAGACTGATTCTCTGGCTTATTGACTTGACTAGGAATTTTAGATGCAGTTTACATGAGAGGTCTTTACTACCTTTTCCATTTTGCTGTAAATTTAAAAGTAATAAATATTATTTTATTTATTCTAAAATTAAAAGGTTGTTTAAAACCGATATTCAGCTAAAGCCATAGAGTCCATAACCTTAATTTTAAGTAGTTCTCTCAAAATGCAATGCATTAATTCCAAGAGGATTGGGTTTTTCTGCAAATGCAAATTTAAAGACATCATTGTCTAGAACAGCACTGTCTGATAAAACTTTCTGCCATGACAGAAATGGTCTTTATGTGTGCAGTTCAGTATGGTAGCCACAAACCACATGTGGCTACTGAACATTTCAAATGTGGCTAATGTAGCAAAGAAAATAAACTTTTTATTTTATTTTCTATTAGTTATTTTTTTAAATTTAAATAACCACATTGTACCATATTAATGCAGGTGTCTTGTGCAAGTTGAATACAAGTCTTAATTTAAGCAAGCAACTCACTCTCCTACCCAGTTCTAGCATTAACTTATTATATTAGGTGCTAAAATTTTCATAGTTGGAATTTAATGATATTATGAATTTATAAAAATATTTTTTTCAGACTCTACCAGATTAACTATGAAAATATAGTTCTGAAATATAATATCAGGAGAGAAATAAGATTAATTCCAGTTTTAGAAACCTCTAGTCCAAATTATGGACTTTTATTTTGTTAGAAACTAACTCCTTTCATCTTGACAAAAATTGTATATGAACTAAACTGTGCAACTGCGTCAAGCTATTATCACACACGTTTAAAGCTTCTATCACAGTACCACCAGCTTTCAGTTAAAACAGAGCCTAGCTAGAAGTCCCTGAAATGGAGTAATCCCCAAATTCCCACTAAAATATCTTTGAAAGCAAAAACAAAGACAATACACAATAGCACTGAAAACTAGAATCAACTTTATGGAGGAATTTTCATTAGTTATTAGGCCAATGGATCTGGGTTGAGAAACACAGGTTTTTTCTTCTAATTGGTTTAGCCATAAGAAATGGAAAATTTATCTGCCTAAAATGAGGCCAAAAAGCCATTAGTCCTCCAGATATAACTTTCTAGTTCATAAAACAAAATATTTATTTACCTGAAAACTGGGTAACTGTTCTTCTGCCTCAAAGCAGCACTTATTGAGGTAGCCCCAGTGAGTACTTGTCTTTCTTTGCATATTGGGGAAACAAAATTTGCAACAAAAAATTGGGCTGCAAATGAAGGCCCCAGAGATGGGTGTTGTACACTTGCTGGCACCATCCCCAGGCAGAAGGACTGTCAGTGGAAGTGGAAGCCAAAATATCTCTAGTGACACAAGGTGTATGGTCTTGTCAAATTAAGTCTGATATGGAAAGGGAAGAAACCATCTTCATGAGATAGATATACATATTCGGTGTCACTGGGAACTAAACCAGGGCAGGAATATCCATGCTGTTGTTTCAGAAGAGGGTTCACCTGGCATCAAATGGAAAGTGAACTGGAAATATAGAAAACTGTAGATTCGACCACAAACTTTATTAAAGGAAGATGATCTGAAACTCAACCAAAAATGATAAGTGATTTAAAAAATAATGAAAATTTGACAGATGTGGAACCCAGAGAATGAAGAAACTATGTTAAGAATTACAATTATTCCCAAAGATGTAACTAGAAACACGTAACAGAGGCCATGGTGAGTGACAGAATTGAATAAAACTTGTCAAAGCTAGTTAAAGACATTATAACTTAGTTTAAAAGGCCAACTCAACTATTTTCCAAGTAAATATCCATCAACAGAGCAAAATCTACATATTCTATGAAAGTGCCCCATTAACAGGCCAAAATAAAGTCCATAAGCCTCTAGGCAGAAAAAGCAAAGAAACTGGCCTCCCCATCAAGGAACAATATTAGGCTGGCCTGAAATTTTTTTCTTTGCAATATGTAGTAAGCACACAATGAATTTTTAGGGAGAAAAGGCAAATAATACAAGGATGTAGCTCTGCCAAGTTGTCATTCACATGTGAAGATAACAAAAAGACAGTCTCAATGACAGAGGGTTCAGAAAACATACCACTGTTACACCATTTTTACTTAAAAGGTCAAGTGCAGTTATGTAGTGGAACTCTTATCCTTTGCTTTTCACATCCCCATTTCAAACTATAAAAACCATATTCCTGCTTCAGCCCAAAGTCTGCCTTCCTAGGGAGGCTGGGGAGAGGGTTTTCCAACTTTCTTTCCTCTCTAAGAAGGGAAGAATGGTGGAAAGAACCTACCCTTCATTGGTTCTCACTACTGGGGAATAGTCGTTGTGCCTCGAAGGAAGAAATGGACTCCACTGATTCTCTCTACTGCTCCTTCTCTGCCTCTGCTGTAATTACCTGCTCAGGCAGAGCATGCTCTCCTCTTTTCCCTGTTCCCAAGTGGTAGACCATCAGCTCAGAGCCTCCAGGCTTGGAGAAAAAAGGCCTGCAATACATCCTTTCTGCTTATGACTGAGTGGAGAAATTAATTTCTGGGTACATCCTTGGCTTTCTCAGCTTTACTACTGTGTAGATAGGAGATTTGACTCTGGACATCTATTCCATCCTCTTTCTATAGAATATTCCTGTAAAGCAGAGAATGGAAGATCCAACAATTCAATTCATAGGCTACTTTGCACTAAAGTTCCAGGTGTGATTCAGGTTAGACCAATCAAATACATTTGCAGGAGATTTGGAAAAAGCTGCAGTATTGCACAAGGCACTTTCTCCGGCTGCTGCTCCTATTTCTGCTGGCAGCACAGTCATGAAGGACCTTAGTTTTTCTGAGGCAGCATTAATAGTCCAGTCCCTAGCTTCATAGCTGTCAAAAGGCAGACCGTGGGTCATCCATTTTGCCAGCACACTTTCTAACAAGTGGGACATGGTTGTGCAGCCAGGTGCAGAAGCAGCTTCCTAATCATGGCTGTGACAGAATGACCCTGGAGCTGGACATTTCCTGATTATGGCAGTGGGGGAACCCCCATAGGTGACCTGGTCCTGGGCCGTAGCTTGGGAGTCACTCTTGTATATTCCATTTTATAAACTATTTAATGTCATGTACACACAGACACGCACACACACACAATTATTTTTCCTGCTTTAACTAGCAGAAATGGATTAATTTCTCTGCTACTGAACTCTGACCAATACAACCAGAGAGCCATATACTTGTTCAGGTGTTATTGATCCTACTTGACCCCTATGTCTGTTATCAATTCTTTAGAACTTGGCGGGGGAAAGGGATGAAGATTGGGCTCTCCTAAACCTCCAAAATCAGTCATCTAAGAAGAGGATTAAAATTAAAAACTCAATATTTTATACAAGGTTGTTATGTAAAAGGATTGGTGGTGAGCATTAAAATCAAATAATGTTTGACTATATAACATTACTGTAAACATAAAATAAAAATTTCACAAATAATACATAAAATATGTATAGCCTAGAAAGTACTTATTTAACTACTCATATAGCCTAAAATTCAAGATAAAACTAATGAAATTTAGGAATTTAGAGCTATTATGGGTCAAAAATAAAAGTGGCATAAAGAATATTAAAAATATTTAGCTCTTACTAAAATAAAGATTTTAAATGTAGCTGGAAAGTTATTTTTTCAAAAAATGTGAACCTCTACTATGCCTTAAATATTGGCAAACAAAGCAAAATTGGGACAGTTGTAGAAAAATTCAGAAATAAGGAAACAGTAATTATGGCAAGGAAAAGTAAATTATAAAATAACATATCAAATCCTTCAGATCATGAATGTGAATAATATAGATTTCTCAATTAAATTATAAGGTTATGATACACTGCTTACAAAAGAAACAATAACAGAATGATTACAATGGGTTAAAAATAAAAGCCTTGTAGAAAAGATATCAAACTCAAGCTGAAATAAAAACAGTAAACACCAGGCGTAACAATATTAATTTTAGACCAAGCCACATTTAAGATACCAATTATTAAGTGGGCAAAAATTATCGCTTAAAAAATTGAATCCATAAAACAGAGATATACACTTTCATTTGACAAAACGTGAAATAAAAACTAAGTACAAGGAGGAATATGTAGGCACACAACTGTTTGGGAAGCTCATAAATTCAAGCTCTGGCAGACCATATTAGTGTTAATACAGAAGAACATAGATATTTTAAATCATATGTGGAGGGAGAAAAAACATTTGTTCTTTATAAAAAAGAAATAAACTCTCTAGGAATATTCATCTGCTCCTGGTAAAAAGAAAAACAAACACCTTTCTTTGAAAGAAAGTTAAATTTAAACCTGTTAACATGTTTTTAATTCCAGGTACAAAGATTCGTGTATATAGATATTAATAATAGTTACCATTTTAATGCTTACTATGTCCCAGACATTCTGATAAGAGGTTTACATGTATTTATATGCAACAATGACATAATAAGTTAAAAATAAGGAATGAAGAATGTTTGCTAACTTGGAACAGTCACATGCTATAATATGAAGTGTATGTCAAACTAAGAGTACATGTATTTGTGTGCCTGTGTGTATACATACAAATAGTAGGATCAACCTTTGTAAAATGTAGACAAAGTCTGAAATGAAACAAAAGCATCCATATAGTAATGGCAGTTTCCTCTGAGTAGTGAGATTACAAGTGATTTTTTTGTTGTTGTTCTTTATATTTTTCTGTAGTTTCCAAACTTTCTTTCTATACTTCACTATTTAATTATCAAAAAAATGAGTTTTTAAATAAAATACATAGGGAAAGTTTCTGATAAATAAAATGTCAACTCATTGCAATATGAAACAAGGCCCCTTATTTTAAATTTCGCTTGAATAATTTGAAATATCAACCAACTGAACTAAATAGATGTTCCCTTCACTGTAGCAATGTTGAAGGCATAGTTTAGTATATCTAACTAGGAGCTGACTTGAACAAACATTTTAGCTAGTTATAGTAAGGAAAAATTTAAAAATAGCAGCTTAGCAGAGAATCTGATAAAACCAAAATACCACCTTGGTATGTGGCAGACATGTTCTTGTATAAAAACACTTTATTGTACTTTATAAAGTACAAGGCAATTGTACTTTATAAAATAGGGAAATAAAAAACATTGTAGAGATGAAAGTCTACAAGATGCATGTATATATGTAGCGGGAAAAAAGTCACTAAAAGCAGTTGATACTGGTTAAAAAATGAAGCTACCATAATTTGAAGAAAAATTAATTAGTAGTTCACAAGACAAAAACGAATAAAGGCTTACTTGGAACACATGAAACCCATGAAGTTTATGGTGAGATGGAACACATATACTATGTTTTTATGAAATCCAAAATCAACAGGAATAATCACTAGAAAATTAGGGGTGTAGGAAAGTGGGATTATGCTTAAGAATCCACTTACAAACTGACTATCATCTAAATCTCTCTCCTTCATCTCCTCAATAAGATTTGACAATTATTTATGTAGGTAATAAAAGGTACATGAATGAATGTACAATAATAAGTCATGCATGATTATAATTTGCCACTCATTATGTTAAGTCCAGCACATTTGCTTAATTCTTTCATCAACTCCATGTAGTAGACATTATTAACATCTCCCTGTCACAGATGAGGTAACTAAGGCTTAAAAGAAAAATAATGTTTTAATTGTCCAACTAGAAAATGGTAAAACCAGGACTTAGATACAATTTCATCTGACTCCAAACCTCTGCTCTTAACCATTGTGATGTGCTATATAATTAATGCCAGTAGATATTTATATTGGAATGTCAAATTAATTATTTGTATCAACTTTTCCTCATTGTGACTGCCTTTTGCACAATACTTCAATTACCTTACATCTAAATTAATCATAAATTAAATCATTAAGAGCAAATATAGTGACTAAGTTAGAACTACACTCCCAAAATGTTTCCAGTTTGGAATTGGTAAGTTAGAATTTTCACGAGAATTAGAAAGTGGAAATGAATGTCAATCATGACTCTCAGAAGGTCAATGTGAGTTAGATGCAAAGATAGACTGGCATGGAGTTGGCAGCAGGTTTCAGTTGGTCCTGGTTCTCTACTCCGCATCCACGTCTTAACAACAGCAGTCCCAGGTCCACCCCCAGACTCTTGGTAGTGAATGCACAGAGGCCTTAGTTACCCAGAGTCACAGCTCCCCATGGACTTTTCCATGAACTTTCCCTTCAGCCTCATTTTGGAAGTTGGAAATACTTTGCAAACTTTTCATATTAACTGGTTGCTGATCTTGCCTCTCACCCTCCAATGCCTTATTGGACCTTCTCTTTTCCAGCTCCTACCACAACTGTAGAAATTCTAATTCCTATAATAAATCTCTTATCTCATAACTCATTAGTGGTTCTGTTTCTGTGATTGAACCTTGACTGATGCAACAAGTATAACCTTTTAAATAAAACATAAACTTATGAAAATAATGTCAATGAAATATATTTTTTTTGGTTACAAGGAAAAGAATATCCAAACCAAACTGATTTTTTTAAAGTGAAGTAGGGGCATTTATTGGCTCATGGAACTTAGTAAAAGGACAACAATAATTCTGAGCACAGCTTGATCTAAGAGCTCAAACCGTGTCAGCAGGACCATGTCTCCTCATCCAGATTCTGCTTCCTTCTGTGTTGGTTCCAATCCCAGGAAGCCACTCCTATCATGCGGACAGAAGAGAGAATAAAATGGCCACCAGCAGCCTCAGACTTACATTCTTTACTTCTCAACGAAAGCAGAAATGAAGAGCTTCTCACCTATAACAGGTTGAACAAAAGTCCTGGACCTTGATTCCATTGGTCCAAATTAGGTCAAATGCCTATCTGTAAATCAATGCCTATGCCCAGGAAGAGGTAAGCTTTATAGATGGGCTCAGGCTGCAAGCCAAGCTCAACACCAACCAGATGGCATATAAAAAGGAGAATGGAAGCCTGACAGATCCACAAGAATATCCACAAGTGTCAGATATCCCTTTTGTAAAATCATACAAGAAATAAACTAAAATAAGAAAATGAACTTAGAGAAGCATCACCCCAGGTTTACTTATTTTATCTTGGTAATTACTAAATACTCTGCTTTACTTGGCCATGTAGCACTCACTATAACTTTACCCTGGTGTCTGTGACACTGAGGAAAAAATGCCAAGAAATCTACTATTATCCAAAGAATACTGATTAGATCGGGCCTTGCAGAATGTCCTTTAAAAAAATCAGCTTTAAAAAACACCTTGTAGTAACTGTCAAATTTCCAATCATGCTTCCAGACAGATCAGCATTTGTGGTAGGAACTGTTCTCAGTTTTTATTAAAAATCTCATTTGCCAGTAGGTTCATATATTTTTTAGATGTCTGGCCTAATTTCTTTCAACTCTGTACATATCACATATTTTTCTTAGCTATAATTAGTCACTAAGACTTATTAGCATAGTAGTAGTTCCAAGAAACTCTAAACTACAAGTCAGCGTGAATTTTTGCTTTTATGTATTTCTTGACACTCAGGGTAAGTGTTTCGTTTCTTCCCCCTGGAATAAGGCACACATCAGGTTTCCTCTTTTCACTCCTTGAGGATA
The DNA here is from genome assembly GCF_029289425.2 of Pan paniscus. Taxonomy (NCBI): domain Eukaryota; kingdom Metazoa; phylum Chordata; class Mammalia; order Primates; family Hominidae; genus Pan; species Pan paniscus. The sequence continues at coordinate 72,832,194 of NC_073254.2, forward strand.
ACTATTATCATTAGGAGGGAACATTAGAATAATTCTTAAAGTAACACATCAAAAGGATTTGGTTGTGTTTAAGCAGTCTCTCAATTCTTTGACTATAGTGTAGCAAAACTTTCAGGCATCAGGAGAAAAAAAAAGTTAAAACAAACCCTTTATTACCAGCTGCTACATTTGGAGGTGAATCCATAATACTAACTGACAACTTTTCATATGAAATTCAAAGAGTCTGAAGTTTCCTTTTTGTATTCCCTGAATATCTGTTCTCTCCACTTCAAAGGACTGTCTGCTGCACAGCAAGGAGAGGTGGCTCATATACAACGGCACTCCTCTTCTGTTTAAATCATACCTTTCAGCAGTTCTGGGGCTGCAGGCAATGATAAAAGGGCACATGGCTTTGATTGTTTATTCTTCAATAGCAAAGGCAGAGAAGCACCATGAACAAGGGCAAAAACTAAAGAGATAAGCAGGCTAGGTTCTAACCACTGCTCTGCCACTTAGTCTTGTGTGTGACCTTGAACAAATTATTTAACTTCCAAATTACTCCTGTCCTCATTTGTAAAATGAATATACAGTTGTCCCTTGGTATCCAAGAGAGATTGGTTCCAGGACCCACTTCCCTACCTCCCCATACCAAAATCTGCGATGCTTAAGTCCCTTATGTAAAATGACGTTGTATTTGCATATAACCTATACACATTCTCCTGTATACATATTTTTAAATCATTCTAAATTACTTATAATATCTAATACATTTTGTATTAGATAGGAAGAAAATGTAAAAAGTATTGGACAAGACATCAGAGAAATGCAAATCAAAACGACAATGAAATATCACTTCACACCCATTAGGATGGTTATATTAAAAAAGACAGATAAAAACAGGTCTTGGTGTGGATGTGGAGAGATTGGAACTCTCCCATACTGATGGTGGGAATTTAAAATGGTACAACTACTTTAGAAAACAGTCACACAGTTCTTCAAAAGGTTAAACATAGTGTTATCATAGGGCCCAGCAGTCTCACTCCTAGGTGTATACCCAAAAGAAATGAAAACATGCCCACACAAACACTTGTACACAAATGTTCATAGCAGCATTATATATGCTACCCAAAAAGTGGAAACAGCCCACATGTCCATCAACTGATGAATGGATAAACAAAATGTAGAATATCCATACAATGGAATATTATTCTGAAATTAAAAGGAATGAAGTGCTGATACATGCTACAACATAGATGAACCTTGAAAACATTACACTATGTCAAAGGAGGCAGTCAGAGAAGACCACATATTATGTAATTGCATTTATATGAAATGGTCAGAATAGGCAAAGCTATAGATAAAAGCAGGTACCCAGTTGCTAGAAACTGGGGTGAGGAGAAAGAGGAAATGGCTGCAACTGGGTATACGGTTTTGGGGGAGGTGAAGAAAATTTTCTAAACTTAGATAGTAGTGATGGTTGCAGAACTCTGTGAATCTACTGAAAATTATTCCATTGTACATTTTAAATGGTTGAATTGTATGATATGTGACTTATATCTCCATAAAGCCATTTTAATAAAAATGTTGTGTGTTGTAGGCAGAATAAACTGCCTTCACCCAAAGTGTTTTTCTTTTTGTCACTGTTCGATATTTACTTTTCCAATATGATTTCATAGGCTTGGGAAAGGCCTTTGTGTACCAAAAATGTCTCCTGCCCTTACCCTGCTCCTGCTTCACTAGTTTATAAAATTATACCTTATTAATTTCACTCCTTCTACTGAAGGCTTTGCTTCTAACAAATATTCAAAATAGCTCAAGGAAAGATTTCTCACTGAGCTTTATCAACCATGTGCTATTTAGTATGAATGAGTTTGCCAGATCTTTTGCTGACATCGGAATTTGGTTGAAGGCAAACAGAATGAGGATAAACTGCCAAGGGATGAAGGAAGAGGGCATTCTAATGAAAAGAGGGTACACATACATTTTTTTCATCCCTTAATGTTTTAACAGCAATGATCCTACTGCCTGCCTGTCTTTGCTAATACCCTGATATGTCTCCTGTGTTTCTCTGTTTTCTCATCTACTGATTCATACCATCTCTGTATCCTGCAGGACCTGATTCGAAGGTCACTTATGCCAAAGCCATGATTGTTTAAAGTTACTACTTATGTTTCTATTTCCTATGCTTTTGGTCCATATCTTTATTTATTTTAATTTGAGATTACACTGAAACTTTTTCAAGCTGCTTCATATATACGAGTTTTGCTCTTTAAATAAAATATTAGTTCAGCAACAACATGACTATGTCACAGATTGTGGATAGGTTTTGTTTAGAGAATCAATTCCAACCGATGGTCAGGAGCTGTCTGAGAAGGACTCCAAACCTTTCTACCCTCAGCAAGGAGGCATACTGTGATTGACTAGCTATGCCTGCAATTAACACAGGAGGGAGTAGAGAATATGCGTGCCACTCCTCATTGTTGTAACTCCTTAGACAGCCCTTTGTTATTTGATACTTCCCTCTGCCTTACAATCAGACATGAGTTTTACCTACACAGTAGAAAAACTTTCTTCGTTTTTGCACACCAGCGTGGGCTGTCTTGTTAGATCATTTGCTAATAATCCTAACACTCTGTACTCTATAACATTATGTGACACTACAATATTTCATCTATTATTTTGTAACACTACCTATGTGGCTTAGATCGTCTAACCTCCATGAATAAGAAAAATATTTTTTAATATATATACATGACATATGGCACAGCACACACTGTTGTCTGGCTAACCAGCATCCATCCCCTCAACCCTCCTTCCGAAAACAATTACAATGTTGCTTCCTTATCCACCCTTTCCCGTGGGTCCAGGTGATTCAGGGGAGGTTGGGGCTACTACAAGGCAAAGCCTCGAAGCCAAACTTGACAGTTCTGTTCCTCTGCCTGGGGTTGGTTTAAGCCAGTAATATGATGCAACTCTGATGGGAAAGGAGATTGCTGCTGGATTGGGGGCATCTGGGAGAGTCCCCCTCTCCCTCTTTTCAAGACTTACAGAAATAGATGTTCTCTTTTTTCTCTGGACATTGTTGTGTGTGGATACTAGGCCTGGAACTGCTATACCCTTCATGCTATGAGGCTAAGAACAAGGTCTGTCCGCAGAGGAGGGTGAAACAGAGAAAATGACAAAGAGGCAGAGCCAGAGTCATGACAGCCTGTACCTGGGGTATGCCAACTTGCCCCATCACTGGGCTTCTTAAGAGAGGTAATAATTCTGGTACTTTTTAAACCTACTTGATTCCAGTTTACTGATACTTCACCTTAGTGATACGTGTGGTAATTCCAAACTATAGTTACACCTATATATTTGATAGCACAGACATAAACATTTATCATTAACTGCAATAACCCAATCTGGTTCAACTTTGCATAATAAAGTGGGAAGTTATTTCTCGGTTGCCATGGACCCCAAGGTGGCAAGTTATGTAACCTGAGCATACCCAGATGAACCAAGCATGCAATCATGGGCAGAACCTAAGTGCTCAGACCAAGGAATGGTGACTGAATGAAGAAGCAAACACCACATGGCATGATCCAGGTCCAATCAGACCAAGCCCTGTGATCACCTCATGGCATAGTCCAATCAATGCACACCTCCTGGCACCACCCCATCACAAGATCCAATCAGATCACACTTCATTACCCTCTGACTATAAAATTTGCCCAATCTCCATCTTGGAAAGACAGATTTGAGCCTGGCTCATGTCTCCTTGCAGCTGCCTGGTAATAAATCTTTCTCGCTACAAAACCCAGTGCTTTTGTGTTTGGCTTTCCATTGCACACAGGCAAATGGACACAGTTCAGTTTAGTAACATGTCTCTGTGTGTGTGTGTTTGTGTGTGTATGTGTGTGTAATTTCAGATGCTCTTTATAACAATTTTATAAAGCAGCTATTTTACAGGAATTATCATCTTGAATTAAAATATAAAGAAACTGAGCCTCAGACATGCCAGAAATCACACAATTTGTTAGTGCCATGCTTCATTCATTCATTCATTCCTCTAGGCCCTCCAGCCTGGATCTAGGGTGGCATTATTGAGCAATACAATTATTTGTTTCATCCAAGAAAAACCAAATGCATTATTTGTGCCAGGCATTCATCTAAGGACTGGTGACACACCTGAAGATGACACACCTGCTGTCATGAAGCTTTTAGTTTGTAGGAAAATATATGTGATAACTATTGGGAGAAAATGTTACACAATTCAGGCCGGCTGTGGTGGCTCACACCTATAATCCCAGTAACTCTGGGAGGCCGAGGTGGGCGGATCACTTGAGGTCAGGAGATGAAGGCCAGCCTGGCCAACATGGTGAAATCCCCTCTCTACCAAAAGATACAAAAATTAACCGGGTGTGGTTGTGGGTGCCCGTAGTCCCAGCTACTTGGGAGGCTGAGGTGGAAGAATTGCTTGAACCTGGGAGGTGGAGGTTGCAGTGAGCCGAGATCACGTCACTGCACTACAGCCTGAGTGTCAGAGTGAGACTCTGTGTCCAAAGTTAAAAAAAAAAAAAGAAAAAAAGAAAATGTTACACAATTCGAATGGTAATATGTCCTATGAAGGAAAAGGTCTTAGATTGTTTAAGAGAACCTTAAAGTATGTTAAAGAGTAAGCTCATCTGGACCAGGATGTTAGAGTTGCCCTCCCTATGGAGCTGAAGATAGGAAGAAGTTAGTTGTGGGAGGAGGAGGAGTTGGTTGGAAAGCATTTCAGGGAAGAAGAAACAGTGTGTTAATATGAGTAAGGCTCTAAGGCAGGAAGGAGCTTGGTTCTCTCCCTGAACCAAGAGAAAGCCAATCTGCCAAAACATTATGTACCCAGGGATGTGGACATACCAAAGACAAGGTGGAATGGGCCAAGAGTATTAAGAACCTGAAGCCACTGAAGAGTTTTAATTAAGGAAGTGATGGGATTGGATTTACACTTTAAAAGATTTGGAGAGAGGCTAAAGAGGAAGGGAATATATGAGTTTATTGAAGAATAGGCAAGAAATGATGGTGACTTAGACAAATTAATTAATTCATACTAAATGCTTCCGCCACACAAATCCTCCCTGCTGTCCAAAGTCCTGTGTAGCTCCTATCCTGGCAATAGCATAATCCATAAACCTTTATGGCATTGGGATTCAACTGTCTTTCAACCCAAGAGAATGAATAAGAGTCACAGAGAAGCATTCCCCTGGAGCCTGTCACAAAAGCATATGCCTTAATTTACAGGTCACACTGTGTTCTTATAAAATTATTTTTCATGAGTTTGCAATACCGGTCCTCTCATGCACAGGGCTCCTGTCAGAGACCCCTCAGACCTAGGTGTAAGGAGAGAACGTGCTGAACAGCACAAGGATTTATCGTTGGAATAGTTCCATCCAAGATAAACTGATTGCTAAGTGCATGCTAACTGGATGGATTAAGCTGCTATAAAAAACAAGATTATTAAATATAAGCCAGTTAAATGTTGAGGAACAACTATCACAAATGACAGCCTTAGTTTAGAATAACAGACTCGCAGCCCTTCTTTTTGTTTGCAATTATATGGCAGATTCAGTTTTATATTAAGCATATTGCTAGTTTGTGACAGAACAGTCAACATCAGGGGACAGGGTGAGGATGGGGGCTGGGTGGCTTCTCTAGAGCCCATGCAGGAGGAGTGTGGCAGAGGGAACCCACCTGCACTGCCTGTTACTGGTGGAGGGTGTCCAGGTTCTTGGCTTTTTGAACAAAGAATTGGACAAAACACACAAACAAAGCAAGGAAAGAATGAAGCAACAAAAGAACAAAGCAGGGATTTATTGAAAATGAAAGTGCACTCCACAGGGTGGGAGCAGACCCCAGCAGTGGCTCAAGGGCCTAGATACAGAATCTTCTCAAGTCCAAATACCCCCTAGAGGTTTCCTACTGGCTACTTGGTGTTCACCCCAAGTAAATGAAGTGGTGGTAATCAGTCCGATTGGTTGTGGAAAGCAGAGGCTGAAGTAAAGTTACAAAGTTACACTCCTATGCAAACGTCTAATTGGTTGCAAAAAGCAAATTTCAATTTCCCATCTGCCCTGCAGAAAAGGTGGGGGTTTACAAAAGGTGCTGCCTCTGGTCTTTTTGTTACTTAGGCTTGGAAAGTTAGGGTTTTCCTTTCAATTTAGTTCTAGGAAGTCAGTGTGAAATGGCCTTAGCTTCCCTGCCTCCAGACCCTGTTCTCCCACCTGTAGCAAAGGCCTCCAGGTGCTTTCACTTGAGAATGCAGTGGACCCATGGCCAGAGGCAGTGGCTGCAGGAGCCAAGGCTTGGGGGTGCCTGAGGGTCACATAGCTGTTGCCCCCATGGTGTGTCGGGTACAGCCATTTCATAACCAGTGAGAGGAAGGGTGTTTGCCTGCACCCCCTTCACCAGACCATCCTGATTCTTTCATTTTTATCTTTTAATTATTCTCTCTGCATTGTACGTAAAATTCTAAAGGTTTTTTTCCAATTAGATTTTATGCAGCGTTGATTCTGAACCTCAGTGCTTCTAAAGATCTTCAGTTAAAATTCAGTGACTATGGTTTTGTCTTTAAAATCCTTGTCTCATCCAGCTCTTTCTCCCTCTCAGCAAGACAGCCTTTCAGCTGAGACTGTTATGAGTTCATCTTTGGTCATCTCTCTTTTTGCAGAGTCATTTAAATTTTTAATAATTGAGGACATAAAGAAGATGCATATTTCTGTTTTCTGTGGAATGCTTATCTTTTATACCTAATATTTGGTATAAAATTTTTTTATTTGCTTCCTTAACACTGCCCCCACCCCACCTTGTCTTTAAAAAGGAGAGCCAACATATACTACAAATGGTCAATAATAATGAAATGTGTTTAACAGTGATATATCAAGTTCAGATTAAGAAAGAGATGTACTTACTCCAAGTCTCAGAGAATGTAGAGAAGCAGGGGTTTGTCTTTCTTTCACTGACTGTCCATCTTCGCATATCCTGGCATTGAATCAACACCTTTAGGTTCTCCAGAGGTCAATGGTTCAAAGTGTACAGATCCCAATGCTAGAGGAAGGATCACATATTATATCAGTATTATGATAAGTCCATGACTCTGGTGTAAACCTGATGTCATACTGTGTATTTTGTAAAGTGATATACTTGCACATATGACACCTAACTCCTAAGTTTTAATGAGATCACTTAGCACTTTCAATGACTTACTATTATCTTTTTTTAAAATCAAGGATTAATTTAATTTTTAAAACAAATACAAGTTATTGATTTACTCTTCTCAACTTGACAGTCTACCTGTAGTATAACTGTCAGGTAAAAACATACATCTTTACAACTTGGCACCCCCAAGTAAAAACAAGCAAACAAACAAACAAACACACCATTTCACAGAAAGGAAAGAAACAACATGAAAATAGCTCAAGAAATACAGTAATGAGCAAAAATATATGGGGAAAGAGGAACGTGTAGTTTTGACTTAACTGAAGAAACCAAGAGGAAACTGGTCTACGTATGAAAATGTGCATCCTGAAAGTCAGGTGTCAAGATTTTCGAGTAGGCATCTATATGACTTGAATCTCCCCTATTTCCTGAATAAAAGTGACATCTTTCAGTATTTATACTTCATGGCTCAGACACCTACCTCATTTGGTTTTGTTCCTTACTTACTCTAGCCTTTACTTAAATGAGTCTGAAAAACTTGGGGATATAGCATAAGAAGAAAAATAATCACACATAATATTCCCCTTTCTGTAGCTACTTTAGACCTGGGTTGTTACTAGAAAATTCCTGAAGAAAATTTCAATGTAAGTCTGCGGCTTTGCTGAATCAAACCCCCCCGCCATTAATATTTAAAAAACACCCACTGTTTGGGCTAATAGCATTATTGGTGGTACCTATTATATAGAGGGATAGCTGAACAAAGTCTGTGTCTTGAAACCAGTGTTGAATCACTCTCAGGGTTGAGAAGAAAAAAGGGGAGTCTAAAATCACAAGAAGTAAAGACATATCTAGGACTCTTGTCCTTCTGGATCCACGCTTCCTTCAGGGTCTTCATTGTTGTAAATGTTCTCTGCCATTTGCCACACTTGCATAATATTGTCTTCTGGTACAGAACAAATCACCCAAGGTTCGTTGGGATTCCCGGAGAAATCAGGTATCTTGGCAGTGTGACCACCATGAATAAACAATAACTCTGGTGGCCTGTCTTTTTTATCTTCTGGGGATTGTTTCTCTCCAATTTTACTTAAATCCCAGACATTCAGTCTGTGATTGGTACCACTGGAAGCCAAAATAGTCTCATTGTGAGGTGACCACTGAACCTGGAATATTTTATCCTTAAGTAATTCAAAGGAATGCAACTTAAGTTTCAGATTTCTCAGATCCCGCAAGGCAACAGTCTTGTCAGCGGATCCTGTGGCAAGAATGAACTCACTATAAGGATTGAAAGAGAGGCAGCAGTGTGAGCATCATTTCAGCAGTGTGAGCGTCAACTGAATGGCTTGGTTTGGAAGCACTGTTTGAACAAGTATCCCAAATCATAAGTTTCTGATCATCAGCAACTGACCCAAACAGAGACTCATGGAGCAGATGCCAGGAAACATCTTCTACTATTGCTGTATGCCCTGTAAAGATGGTCTTCACATCCACCACTTTTTCCCTCCTTTGGGACAGCACTGCTGTCCCACAGGCAGCTGGTGTGGTCATCTGAAGCACTAAGTAAGTGCCCACAGAGATTTGGGTTCCAAGAAAGCCAATAGCCTTCCTTCTGATGTCCACAGAGACACAAGTCTGGATCGCACTCTCCAGAAGGATCTGGTTTAGAAGGGTGTTTTGTATAGTCAAAGACAAGAACATCACTGGAAGGAGTCTTAGTTGAGATGATACAAGGGTTCTGGGGCATATAACGGACCTTGTTCACTTCTCCTTCATGGTTGATCTTGATTTCTATTTCAATTTTTCCTCTAACTGAATAAAAACCTCCAAATTCTCCTTTCTCAGTGTTGTAGTGTGACGCATCAAACTGAGTGTCATCATTAGGGAGTTGCACACTGGCTATAACGAGATGGTTTTGTTCATCCAATGTGTATGTCCCCAGGACAAGTTGATGAATGCTGAAATCTTTCCCTTCTGGTCTGGTTACATCTGGAAGCCACTGGGCAGTTAGGCTGGGCCACTCCAGAGCATGGGTCAACACCAAATCATAAAGAAAAGGGGTGTTCTTTTTCCATTTTTTGTACTCCTCGTTGATCACTCGTTCTTCCACTGCGTCGTCAAAGGCTGCTTCCTTCTCGGCCATGGCAGGCAGGCAAGCTGGGGGAATCCTGGGGTCGAGCGTTGCAGGTGAGGGTGGGGGCACTATTATCTTTTAATTTAGTTATATAAAGGTTTTTTGTTTTCTTTTGGATGTTTTTGGTTTACCATTGGTTCCTTTCTTTTTCCTCTACTATCTTGGAGTAACTGTTCTGATGTGGGTATTGTTTACTGTATTTCAAGTACAGTTAGTTGAAGTAACTGTTCTGATGTGGGTATTGCAAGGTAACATTTACTAACTATTGAGGAGATTGTAAAATATTTTTTCTTCATTCTTAAAAATCAGTAATTTTACCATGATGTGCTTAAGTGTGTGTCAAACATTCCTGGATTTAGTGAGGCCTTTTAATAAGAGAACTGAAGATTTTCTTTAGCTCAGGGAAACTTTATCTATTATCTGAAACATTATCACATTTTATTCTATCCCCCCACCCCTACCACCCCCAGCCACCTACCCTTTGTGATCTGCCCTTGAAGCCCCTTTTCTCTTATTTGCCCTTTTGGGACCTGAGTTAGTGACCTAAAAGATTTTAAAAATCCTTGTGTTAAATTCATTTACTGAATTAATTTTTTTTAGCAAATTCTTCCAATCCTGAGATTTACTGCATTTTTAATTTGAAAATCATGTCTATTTTTAGAAAATCTTTTGTCATACTGAATCTTAATCGCATTCAATTTTTGTTCAGTAGTCATTTTTTTTCCTCTGGTAGCTGTGTCTCACAAGGTGGTGTGTTTGTTCATTCTCTCTCTGACTGCTGGGACGTATTACGAGGAGAGTGTAGGTGGAGGAGAAGAAGGTGACAGCTGCTCCATTGGGGGGATGTTGTTAGTAGCTGGATTGGAGTCAAGAGGAGAGGGCAAAAGGGGTTCCCATCTTTCCAGAATTTTATATAATCTTAGCATAGGATATTTTTCTTTGTTACTAGAAACAGAAGTCTCATAGATTTTATGTTAGGAATCATGGACCCCTCAAATCAGGAAAATCATCTATTTTTTTTCTTAAAAATGGCAAAAAAATTGATTTTACCCCTTTAAATCTTTCTTCTCATCATTATTAGGTTGTTTTGCAGGATTTTGTCAACTGAAATTTTATCTGTAATAATGTCAGAATCTAGTGACACTGCAACCGCAGATAGGTAGTATTTTTGGCAATGAAAGTTTACAGTGTAATCCGATATAAACTGCTATTGTTCAAATATTAATAGTATATAAAAACTAATGAAATATGAAGAAAAATCAGGCATGCCTCATTTTATTGTGTTTCACAGATTTTTTTATTTTTTAATAAATTGAAGGTTTGTGGCAACCCTGCACTGAGTAAGTCTATCATTGCCGTTTTTCCAACAGTATGTGCTCACTTCATTTCTCTGTGCCACATTTTGTTAATACTGATACAATAATAATAATAAAGTTTGAAATAGTTCATAGTTCTCTTTTTTCCTCTCATTCTTATCAGATCATCACAACAGATAGGTATCTGTTGTGATGATCAGTGATCTTTGATGTTACTATTATAATTGAAGTTGTGGTAGATATAGCAAGACAACTAGAATTAGAGTGATATCTAAAGATGTGACTGAATTGCTGCAATCTCACGATAAAACTTGAATGAATGAGGAGCTGCTTCTCATTGATGAGCAAAGGAAAGTAGTTTCTTGAGATGAAATCTCACAGTGAAGATGCTGTGAGCTTTGTAGAAATGACCACAAACGATTTAGAATATTACATAACCTTAGTTGACAAAGCAGTGGCAGGGCTTGAGAGGATTGACTCCAATTTTGAAAGCAGTTCTACACAAGGTAAAATGCTATCAAACAGCATTGCATGTTACAGAGAAATCTTTTGTGAAAGGAAGAATCAATCAGTGCAGCAAACTTCATTGTTGTTTTTTCAGAAATGGCCACAGCTACCCCGACAACCTTCAGCAACCCCACCCTGATCAGTCCGTAGCCATCAACAATGAAGCAAGAGTCTTCACCAGCAAAAAGATTATGACTTGCTAAAAGTTCAGATGATTGTTAGCATTTTTAAATTTTGTTTTATTTTTGAGATGGAGTCTTGCTCTGTCACCAGGCTGGAGTGCAGTGGCATAATCTTGGCTCACTGCAACCTCCACCTCCCAGGTTCAAGCGATTCCCCTGCGTCAGCCTCCCGAGTAGGTGGGACTACAGGTGCACCACCATGCCCAGCTAATTTTGTGTGTGTGTTTTAGTAGAGACAGGATTTCACCTTGTTGGCCAGAATGGTCTCGATCACCTGACCTCGTGATCCGCCTGTCACGGCCTCCCAAAGTGCTGGGATTATAGGCATGAGCCACTGCACCCGGCCCGATTGTTAGCATTTTTTTTTGTTGTTGTTGTTAGCAATAAAATATTTTAAAATTAAAGTGCGTACATTGTTATTTTAGACATGATGCTATTGCACACTTAACAGACTACAGTATATTGTAAACATAACTTTTATATGCACTGGGAAACAAAAAATTCAAGTGACTCACTTCATTATGATTTCGCTTTATTGTGGTAGTCTGAAATTAAATCCATAATATGTCAGAGGTATTATATGCTTTTCTGATTCAAATATTTTAATTACGTAAGTCTGAGGTAACACAAACAATGTAGAACTGACCACAATTAATTAATTGTATTTATTATACTAGTCAAACTCCTGATTTAAGCCTATTATAACTCAGCTATTTGGCCTTAAAGTAAGATAAGGTATGCCTGTGTGTATTTACTGAATACATTTATCAGAGGTATGCCTGTATGTATTTTACTAAAAAACGTTTTCATATTAATTTCTATATTTTATTTTTCTCTCTGTGTTCCCTGGCTGAGTGTCAGAGCAGTAATTATTCCCTGAAAAAGGGAACAGGCTTCTTCCAAAGGCGTTTCTATGGCACCTCCATAAATCAGCAAGGAAAGGCACCTAAGAGAGCAGTAAATCAGCACCCTGGGCTCTGTCCTCTCATTATACTCCCTTCCTGAGCACGATGAGGCTATATTTATTCCATAAAGCAGTCCATCTATGTAAATATTTGAAAAAATGTATATATTTTTGGCTTTTGGCTTTATGAAAGCTTTAGGAATATGTTTTACTTCTTGTACATAGAAATCTATTTCTGTCTGCATATTTTGACTGATGTATGAGTACATATGATCTGTGAGCATAGTTCTCTTTTATCCTCTCATTCTTATCCGTCTACTTCTTGATACATGTTTAATTTCAATTTGGTATACATACATCCACTGATTAACTTGATACATCATAAATATTGTAGGTATTGGTGATATTAAAATAAATATAGCATGATTCCTGTGTGCATATATAATTTGTAAACACTGTAGGAGTGAAATGAATTTTTTCTTTTCCCCTCTGAAGGTTTCAATCTGCTGAAATAAACTGATAATACATTAATAGGCAAAAAGGCATACAAATTTGTTAATGTGCAAGTGTGCATGGGAGCCATGTAAGATATGAGACTCAAAGAAGGGAACAGAGATGGTTGAAGGTTAAAATAGCATGAAGGAATAGGGGCTTCAGACTTTTGGTGGACTTTACAGGTGGCTGTAAGTTATGGGAGGGAAAGGGGAGGAATCTCATGGTGACCAAAGTTTATCTTACTACACAGATAAAAGTCTCTTAGGTAATAAAAGTTCTTTAAGGATCAACCTTCAGGAGAAGATGCCTGCTGTCTGGATGTGGTGATTACCTCTTTTTTTCTTTTTTTTTTTTTTTTTTGTGACAAAGTCTTGCCCTGTTGCCCAGGCTGGAGTGCAGTGGTGTGATCTTGGCTCGCTGCAACCTCCATCTCCCAGGTTCAAGTGATTTTCGTTCCTCAGTCTCCTGAGTAGCTGGGACTACAGGTGCATGTCACCATGCCCAGCTATTTTTTTTCTTTTTTCGTATTTTCAGTAGGGGTAAGGTTTCATCATGTTGGCCAAGCTGGTCTCAAACTCCTGGCCTTGAGTGATCTGCCCACCTTGGCCTCCCAAAGTGCTGAGATTACAGGCGTGAGCCCCACTGTGCCCAGCCTGGATGTAGTGATGACTTTTAATGTCCTTTCTGGTAAATAATCTTTTCTGGTTGTTTGATGAGATTCCTAGGGAAGGGGTTCAAGACAATTGCATTCCTTTTGGAAGAACTTCCTTCAGTCAGATAAGGGAACTTGAGAAAGCTCCTCTCTGCACTAGCAAAAGGAAAGAGAAGAAAGGGCAGGAGAAGGTCAGAGAGAGCGACCTTAGTTCTGAGGCTCATTTCTGAGGCTTTTCAATCTTCTTTGTTCAAAGCACTCAGCATGCCAACATGCCATATTGTAGGGTATTATCTTCTGAGCCCCAACAACACATAGCACATATTCTAGCTAGATATTTAGTATGCTCGTCAAGTCAGAATATTTTTAGATGATAGAATACAAGTAAAGCCCTAATTTTTATTAAGCCTTTAGAGAGGTGGTGAGTTTACAATTGGGCCATGTGAAAGTAAATTATACAGCACTCTGGAGAGGTGGAGAAATAGAAATTATTCCCTTTTATCTTTATCCTTTTATCCTGACCCAGCCACAAAAGTCAGTTGTCTGTTTCCCTGACAAGTTAAAAATTATCCCAAGGCCCTAAGAATATTTATTACCCCTTTTCCTGTTTTATAAAATGATATCTAACTTTAAAAAGCATTTGTAGCCTAATGAAAATAATACTATAGTGGGAAACATATACTAATTTGAGATCTTGGCCTATTGAACCCAATAAAAGCTCAAAATTTATTTATTTTGATGATTTGATCTAGGTCACATCTGAAACTTTAATTCAATGGAATTGAAAATATGTTTTTAAAAATTATTTTAATCATATAAAAACTTTAAAGAAAGTTATCATCTTTTGTAAGCTAGTTTTGTAGAAACCATTAACTAATCTTTATCAGCACAGATCTACCTCAAAATTGTAATTGCAGTCCAGTTGTAATTACCTAAAAAGGTACAAAGGGATGGTATTTGAATTTGGCATATATGTTCACATATTTATAGTAGAAGCTAAGTTTTAGAATAATAAATGTATAATATATTTTCTAGGTATAAACTGATATGAAGGATTTACATATAATCTGAAAAACGAATATGTAATTGATGTTAGATAATTTCAGGAATGGAATAATTTGTGTAGTTGTTATTAAATAGTGACATTATTTAGCCTTGTTTGAACAAAGTAGATAAAGGATCCAAAGTGAAGCAATATTTAGAAATAAAAATTTTTAAGGAAATAGCTTATAAGCTGAAGTAAATATTTTCAAAGTGTCTTATGTTGTCAAAATGATAACATAAAGCAAGCTGGAGACTTTGCTCTTCAAATCTACACAACAGGACTGGCGCCTATCCATGAACCTTTCTACATGTAAATATCTAGTTAGAAAGGAGCCTTCTGGGGAGTCTATTCTGGGGTAGATCTGTGTTTAAGACAACTGAGTGTACTGGAAATGGACTCTCCAGTCACTTGCAAAACATGTTATTTCATTATTTATCTTTAACACTTTAAGTTTAATTAGCATTTTTTTTCAGGCTTATATATACATTGGCTCAAGTGCAGCCAAACTTGCTTTCAATTTGTGAAAAGGAACTTCAAGTAGGAAAAAAGAATGTACAATGTATATTGTTAGAGTTCTTTAAAAGAAACCTTGAAACAATCCATAATACAATGATTTTTTCAGGATTTGAGCATTAAGCTATCCATCTGAAATATTCCTTCATAAATAAATAAATTATGTTTTGCCTTAAAGAATGAGATAATTTTGAGCCAAGCACAGGGTATTATGCCTGTAATCCCAACACTTTAGGAGGCCAAGGCAGGAGGACCGCTTGAACAAGCCAGGAGTTTGAGACCAGCGTGGACAACAAAATGAGACCCTGTCTCTACAAAAAATGTTTAAAGACTTAACTGAACCTAGTGTTGCATGCCTGTGGTCCCAGTTACTTGGGAGGCTGAGGCAGGAGGATCACTTGAGCCTAGGAGTTTGAGACTGTAGTGAGCTATGATTGTGCCACTGCACTGCAGCCTTGGTGACAGTTTGAGACCCTGTGTCTAAAATCAAATAAATAAATAAATTTAAAAAATTGAATGGGATCATTTATCTTACTTTAAGGCCAAACAGCTGAGTTATAATAGGCTTAAATCAGGAGTTTGACTAGTATAATAAATACAATTAATTAATTGTGGTCAATTCTACATTGTTTGTGTTACCTCAGACTTATGTAATTAAAATATTTGAATCAGAAAAGCATATTTTTTGTGTTAATTTGATAAGCATGGCCGCCAAGTACTCATCTCTGTTTGCCTTTTTTTTCTTTTTCTTTTTTTCCCTCCCTTGTTTCTTTGTGTTATGAACCAAATCATAACTTCCTCTTACAGATCCAGAGAGCTGTTCGTCTTTGAGTAGGAACATACAGAAAAGACGTAAGGCATTTCTTTTCTCACATTTTAAAATAAAGAGCCTCAGCATTTCCAGAGTGAATTTTATGGTTTATGGCTCTGAAAATTGCAAGTTAAAAAGCACATTAGCAATTATTTTTGAATTGCACTAGAAATTATGGACCAGTTCAAAACAGATTGCTGATGTTCTAAAGTGAACTGCAGGTGCAACAAAAATCTTTTGCAATAGAGATTTTTGTTATGATTTTATCCTTATCCTATACCCTTTTTTCCTGCAACATTACTGCATTATCTTTTAAACAATGCTATTACAGATAATTCCCAAAGATATAATGTAATCTTCTGCTCAGAACAGGATAAAAATGGAAAATTCCAGGTTCTATTTCTGAGCTTTGCTTATAGCGGTTTAGTAGAAAGCTTAGTATCTGAGTCTCCCCATTACAAAAAATAAAGTTTAATTACTATTTATCCTCAAAGATACTTAATTATCAGTAGGAAAGGCTTGATGCTATTCAATGATCCTCAGATCAAAGCAATTTAAACATGCATTATTTTAACAATACACAAGTACAAAAGCTAAGAAATTATCTAGTGCGAGGCTCATCACCCTCTCTCTATGATTTTTTTTTCTCAGAATTTATGGGTAACCTAGATTTTGAAGTGGAGATATACAAAGAACATCCATTTGAGGCAGAGGAGATTATTTCCTTTGCCTTTTGTTTTGTTTTCTGCATAAAAGGAATCGCAGATATTTCCACATGAAAGGATTTATTTATCCAGGAATACTTTTGAACTTATACTATTTTTTGGGGGGCCCAAATCATTTAGAAGATTTTTGTATGGGGGAGAAAACAATAGCCACATTGTGACAGGATGGTAGAGTCATTGTCAGTAGCATTTAGTTAAAGGACAGTACGATGGACAAGACATAGGCCTTAAAGTAGAAATAAAGTGCTTGCTTTGGTCCATAGTTATTGCTGGCTTAATTGGATATTTCATCATATACTGTGATGGACTTTTGGTTATCATGTTTATGTGTCTTTTACCTATTTGAATCTTTACACAAATGAAAGGCTCTTTTTGAGACTGTGTTTTTTTTTTTAAAGGGGAAATCATATTGGACTTGAGCACTATAATCGATTGGTTAGCTCATAAATATATGATAATACAGGTACTATAAATAATGTTTTTACCTCTGTTTTTGATCTCTTTTTCTTTCGTTTTCAGCGTTTCAGAGCTGAAGCATCCCATGTAATTGCTTTTACTTTCCCACATCTCAGTCATTCTGCTCTTTTTCTGTTAGTGATTATATTAGCTCAACAGTATTTAACTACAGTTTTCATGGTCAATTATTAATGAATGTTTCATTTTATCTGTGGTATTACTTTGCCAACAAAACTGCTGTGAAGTTAATTACTTGGCAGTTTTTTAAAATATAAAATGGAAAGAAATGGCTTTTGCTGTTAAATTGTCATGCAGACCCACTTTTGTCATTACAGGATACAAGAGATCCCTTTGATAACTGAGCCAAGCAGGTCAGCCACTCTCCATTGTTCAAATGGTTGATAAAATATGCACAAAACTGAAATCTGGTGGGGTCTGGAACCTGTGGCTTTGCAATTTGGAAGGCATTTGATTATGTCCTTTGTAGATTGTTCATGTTCTTTGAACCTGTTTGAAAAAACGTTTATATTTCAACCTGCTGAGTTCCTAACATTTAAAAGAGAATAAGTGGCTTCCATAAATCCAGGCACCCCAGGCAGAAAAGCTTTGCCTCACAAACAATGGCTGAGAGAGACACCTGGCTTCAGGCACATCAAGAGGCTGTATTGTTAGGCCTGGGCATTGTGGAGAGTGGATGTTCAGGAAAAGGCAATTCCTAAAAGGTTACTGTACTAAAAGGCTTAAGACTCTTATCTGTCTTGACTCATTTCAAACATTCTTCTTCACAAAAACATCAAGGCAATACCTTTAAGATTTTTAATTAGAAGTTGTTTGTGTGCTGTGAGGGAAAGCACAAGCATAATCTCCACCTTAGGGTGGCCAGATACAGCGAATAAAAGTACACAGCACCCAGTAAAATGTGAATTTCAGAAAGTAAGTATGAACCACATGTCCTGTATTTTATCTGGAAGCCTTACATTTTAGTTCTATTTCTTTTCATCCCACATAAAAGTTACATGTTTTGCTGTCACATATAATGAGTAAGGGGAGAATTCATGAACACAACGTAAATGAAATATGATTATATTATTTTATTAACACTTTAATTTGAGGTAGTTTTGAGAGTTTTTCTAAACATCTCAGTGCTGGTTTCCAATCTTGGGTACCTATTGGATTCGTATCTAGAGAACTAAGAAAACTCACTGACATATGCTCAAGATGGCCTTAATGATCCACTTAGTTTGTCTAGACTTTAGATACGTTTCTTAACTATAGGCCCTTGACCTCCCTTTTCTCTTTTCTTTTCTTTCTTTCTTCTTTCTTTTTTTTTTTTTTTATTATACTTTAAATTCTGGGATACATGCGCAGAACATGTAGGTTTGTTGCATAGGTATATATGTGTCATGGTGGTTTGCTGCACCCATCAACCCATCATCTAGGTTTTAAGCCCCACATCTATTAGATATTTGTCCTAATGCTCTCCCTCCCATTGCCTCCTACCCCCCAACAGGCCCCAGTGTGTGATGTTCCCCTTCCTGTGTCCATGTGTTCTCATTGTTCAACTCCCACTTATGAGTGAGAACATGCAGTGTTCGGTTTTCTGTTCCTGTGTTAGTATGCTGAGAATGATGGTTTCCAGCTTCATCCATATCCCTGCAAAGGACATGAATTCATTCTTTTTTATGGCTGTATATTATTCCATTGTGTATATGTGCCACATTTTTTTTTTATCCAGTGTATCATTGATGGGTATTTGGGTTGGTTCCAAGTCTTTGCTATTGTGAATAGTGCTGCAATAAACATACGTGTGCATATGTCTTTATAGTAGAATGATTTATAATCCTTTGGGTATATACCCAGTAATGGGATTGCTAGGTCAAATGGTATTTCTGGTCCTAGATCCTTGAGGAATTGCCACACTGTCTTCCACTATGGTTGAACTAATTTACACTCCCACCAACAGTGTAAAAGCCTTCCTATTTCTCCACATCCTCTCTAGCATCTGTTGTTTCCTGACTTTTTAATGATCACCATTCTAACTGGTGTGAGATGGTATCTCATTGTGGTTTTGATTTGCATTTCTGTAATGACCAGTGATGAGCTTTTTTTCATATGTTTGTTGGCCACATAACTGTTTTCTTTTGAGAAGTCTGTTCATATCCTTCACCCACTTTTTGATGGGGTTGTTTTTTTTTCTTGTATATTTGTTTAAGTTCTTTGCAGATTCTGGATATCAGACCTTTGTCGGATGGATACGTTGCAAAAATTTTCTCCCATTCTCTGGATTGCCTGTTCACTCTGATGATAGTTTCTTTTGCTGTGCAGAAGCTTTTTAGTTTAATTAGACACCATTTGTCAATTTTGGCCTTTGTTGCAATTGCTTTTGGTGTTTTAGTCATGAAGTCTTTGCCCATGCCTATGTCCTGAATGGTATTGCCTAGGTTTTCTTCTAGGGTTTTTATGGTTTTAGGTTTTACATTTAAGTCTTTAATCCATCTTAAGTTAATTTTTGTATAAGGTGTGAGGAAGGGGTCCAGTTTCAGTTTTCTGCATATGGCTAGCCAGTTTTACCAGCACCATTTATTAAATGGGGAATCCTTTCCCCATTTCTTGTTTTTGTCAGATTTGTTGAAGATCAGATGGTTGTATATGTGTGGTGTTATTTCTGAGGGCTTTATTCTGTTACATTGGTCTATATATCCGTTTTTGTTTCAATACCATGCTGTTTTGGTTACTGTAGCCTTGTAGTATACTTTGAAGTCAGGTAGTGTGATGCCTCCAGCTTTCTTTTTGCTTAGGATTGTCTTGACTGTATGGGCTCTTTTCTGGTTCCATATGAAATTAAAAGTAGTTTTTCTAATTCTGCGAAGAAAGTCAATTGTAGCTTGATGGAAATAACATTGAATCTATAAATTATTTTGGGCAGTATAGCCATGTTCACGATATTGATTCTTCCTATCCATGAGCATGGAATGTTTTTCCATTTGTTTGTGTCCTCTCTTATTTCCTTGAGCAGTGGTTTATAGTTCTCCTTGAAGAGGTACTTCATGTCCCTTGTAAGTTGTATTCCTAGGTATTTTATTCTCTTTGTAGCAATTGTGAATGGGAGTTCACTCATCATTTGGCTGTTTGTCTGTTGTTGGTGTACAGGAATGCTTGTGATTTTTGCACATTGATTTTCATATCCTGAGATGCTGAATTTGCTTATAATCTTAAGGAGTTTTTGGGCTGAGACAACGGGGTTTTCTAAGTATACAATCATGTCATCTGTAAACAGAGACAATTTGACTTCCTGTCTTCCTATTTGAATACACTTTATTTCTTTCTCTTGCCTAATTGCCCTTGCCAGAAGTTCCAATACTATGCTGAATAGGAGTGGTGAGAGAGGGCATCCTTGTCTTGTGACAGTTTTCAAAGGGAATGCTTCCAGCTTTTGCCCATTCAGTATGATACTGGCTGTGGGTTTGTCATAAATAGCTCTTATTGTTTTGAGACATATTCCACCAATACCTAGTTTATTGAGTGTTTTTATCATGAAGCGGTGTTAAATTTTATCAAAGGCCTTTTCTGCATCTGTTGAGATAATCATGTGGTTTTTGTCATTGATTCTGTTTATGTGATGGATTACATTTATTGATTTGGGTATGTAGAGCTAACTATCCTAAATATATATGCACCCAGTACGGGAGTACCCAGATTCATAAAACAAGTTCTTAGAGACCTACAAAGAGACTTACGCTCCCACACAATAATACAGTGAGACTTTAACACCCCACTGTCAATATTAGACAGATCAATGAGACAGGAAATTAACAGGAATATTCAGGACTTGAACTCTGCTCTGGTCCAAGTGGACCTAATAGACATCTACAGCACTCTCCACTCCAAGTCAACAGAATGTACATTCTTCCGAGCACCACATAGCACTTATTCTAAAATCAACCACATAATTGGAAATAAAACACTCCTCATCAAATGCGAAAGAATGGAAATCATAACAGTCTCTCAGACCACAGTGCAATCAAATTAGAACTCAGGATTAAGAAACTCACTCAAAACCACACAACTGCATGGAAACTGAACAACCTGCTCCTGAATGACTACTAGGTAAATAATGAAATTGAGTTAGAAATAACGAAGTTTTTTGAAACCAATGAGAACAAAGAGACAATGTACCAGAATCTCTGGGACACAGCTAAAGCAGTGTTAGGAGGCAAATTTATAGCACTAAAATGCCCATATCAGAAAGCTGGAAACATCTAAAATGGACATCCTAGCATCACAATTAAAAGAACAAGAGAAGTAAGAGCAAACAAATTTAAAAGCTAGCAGAAGACAAAAAGTAACTAAGATCAGAACTGAAGGAGATAGAGATACCAAAAACCCTTCCAAAAATAAATCATTGAATCCAGGAGCTGGCTTTTTGGAAAGGCTACCAAAATAGATTGACCACTAGCCAGACTAATAAAGAAGAAAATAGAGAAGAATCAAATAGATACAATAAAAAATGATAAAGTGGAGATTACCACTGATCCCACAATAATATAAACTAGCATCAGATAATACTATAAACACCTCTATGCAAATAAACTAGAAAATCTAGAAGAAATGGATACATTCCTGGACACCTACACCCTCCCAAGACTAAACCAGGAAGAAGTTGAATTCCTGAATAGACCAATAGCAAGGTCTGAAATAACCAGAAAAAGCCCAGGACCAGACAAATTCACAGCTGAATTCTACAAAGAAGAGCTGGTACCATTCCTTCTGAAACTATTCCAAACAATAGAAAAAGAGCGACTCCTCCCTAAGTCATTTTATGAGGCCAGCATCATCCTGACACCAAAACCTGGCAGAACCACAACAACAAAAGAAAATTTTAGGCCAATATCCCTGATGAACATTGATGTGAAAATCCTCAATAAAATACTGGCAAACCAAATCCAGCAGCATATCAAAAAGCTTATCCACCACGATCAAGTTGGCTTCATCCCTGGGACCTCCCTTTTTTTTTTTTTTTTTAATAACATTTACTTTAAAATTACAACTGTAAATTCTTCCTCCCTTCCTTTGAGATATAAATATTTTTCCAGCCTCTTGACATTTTTTACCACCCGCTGATGTCTTTCTCAAGGACCTGGAGGCCATCCTTTTGAAATGTAGTAAAGGAAGATAGTGTCACTATTTTCCAGTCTCTGTGAGTGGTAGGAGCCTAACTTCAATAGGAGACAATTAGCAAACACAGATGACCTAATCACATTGGCAATCATTCTGCTAAGAAGCTAGCTCACCCCAGTGCTTAAAAGCTCTTCTACCTTTTATTTCAGTAGAAGTCTTCCTCCCCTACTACAGTAGCCTGAATAAACTCATCTTACTATTTTTAACAAGTGTCCAGTGCATTTTTACTTAAACAGATAGGACAAAGCCTAGGCCTTGGACTTTACCAAGTCCCCTGGGTGATTCTAATACTGACCCAAGTTTGAGACCCCTTTAGCTTTTGTAGTATTTTTCAAAACACCACAGTAATAAGTCTTGAAATTTATTTGTGGTTATGAGACAAATTTGTAATGCCTGAGAAATACTCCCTTACTTCAATGGCATTTTTTAAAATAATAAAAAAAAAAGGGCCACCTGTAATCTCAGCACATTGGAAAGTTGAGGTGGGAGGATTGCTTGAGGACAGGAATTCAAGATCAGCCTGGGCAACACAGGGAGACCGCCATCTCTACAAAAAAAAAGAAAAAAAAAATTTAGCTGGATGTGGTGATGTGCACTTGTAGTCCCAGCAACTTGGGAGGCCAAGGTGGGAGGATAGCTTGAGCCCAGGTGTTTGGGGTTACAATAAGCCATAATTGTGCCACTGCATTCCAGCCTGGGAAATATAATAAGACCCTGTCTCTTAAGAAATGATAATAATAACAAATATTAAATAAAATAGTTATTGCTCACTTTGTCTTTTTCTTTACCTCAATCTAGCCATAATTCTAAACTTTAACCAATTGGATATTCTTGGTTCCTAAGGAATGTGGCCTAGGTCTCTCAGTGAGAGTGGCTTAGCATGGCACTTACTCTAAGCAGACAGAGAAATGGGATTCAGTGAAGAGGAGAGGTATGGAGTGTGTTAAAGCCCCTTGGGTGGTTCTGCTTTTCCAATCCACCTCCTCACTGAGAAAACTTGCTTGGGACATTCTTGGGTTGTCCCTTGGTTTGTCTGGGTAAGTTGCTCAGAAAGGAGATAATGTCCTACTCATTTGTTTTCTCACTTCCTAGCACAGTGCCTGGGAATAAGTTAAAGCTTAATAAAGTATTCTTTTTTTCTCTAGTCCTTTGTAGGATTTTTCCCAGTGTGTGTCCTAAGCCATCTTCTTCTTTTTTTTTTTTTTTTTTTGGCCTGGCATGGTATTAAAATTAATTTAACTTTGCATGTGAAATTTTTCTGTGGGACTAGAACATTCCAGATTAGAATAGGAAGGAAATTAGTAACTTTGTATTTTATTTCTCTAGCAAAAGAATTACCAATTTTTATGGGTAAAAGCTGGAAGCATTCCTCTTGAACACAAGAACAAGACAAGGGCCCTTTCTCACCAGTCCTATTTAACATAGTAGCAGAAATCCTGGCCAGAGCAATCAGTCAAGAGAAAGAAATAAAAGGCATCCAAATAGCAAGAGAGGAAGTCAAACTATCCCTGTTTGCAGATAGTAAGATTCTACACATAGGAAACCCCATCGTCTCTGCCTAAAATCTCCTTAATCTGTTAAACAACTTCAGCAAAGTTTCAAGATACAAAATCAATGTACACACATCAGTAGTATTCCTATATACTAACAACAACCAAGCTGAAAGCCAAATCAAGAATGCAATCCTATTCACAGTAGCCACAAAAAGAATAAAATACCTAGGAATACAGCTAATGAGGGAGGTCAAAGATCTCTACAGTGAGAATTACAAAACACTGTTGGAAGAAATCAGAGGTGACACAAGCAAATGGAAAACATTTCCATGGTCATAGATAGGAAGAATCAATATGGTTAAATTGGCCATACTGCCCAAAGCAATGAGCAGATTCAGTGCTATTCCTATCAAACTACCAATGACATTCCTCGCAGAATGATAAAAAACTATTTTTAAATTCATATGGAACAAAAAAAGAGCTCAAATAGCCAAGGCAACTCTCAGCAAAAAGAACAAAGCTGGAGGCATCATCTTACCTGACTGCAAACTATAGTACAAGGCTACAGTAACCCAAACAGCATGCTACTGTCACAAAAACAGACACATAGACAAATGGAACAGAATAGATAGCCCAGAAATAATGCTGCACACCTACAACCATGTGATCTTTGACAAAGTCAACAAAAACAAGCAATGGGGAAAGGACTCCATATTTAATAAATGGTGCTGTGATAACTGGCTCACCATATGCACAAGATTGAAACTGGACCTCTTCCTTATACCATATACAAAAATCAACTCAAGATGGATTAAAGACTTCAATATAAAACCTCAAACTATAAAAACCCTAGAAGATAACCTAGGAAATCTCATTCTAGAAATAGGACCTGACAAAAGTTTCATGACAGAGTCATCAAAAGCAATTGCAACAAAAATGAAGATTCACACATGGGACTTAATTAAACTGAAGAGCTGCTGCACAGCAAAAGAAACTATTAACAGAGTAAACAGGCAACCATAGAATGGGGAAAATATTTGCAATCTATGCATCCAACAAAGGTCTAGTATCCAGAATCTATGATGAACATAAACAAATCTACAAGCAGAAAACAAACAACCCCATTAAAAAATGGGCAAAAAACATGAACAGATACTTTTCAAAAGAAGATGTATATGTGGCCAACAAACATATGAAAAAATGTTCAACATCACTAATCATTAGAGAAATCCAAATGAAAACCACAATGAGTTACCATCTAACATTTCAGAATGGCTATTATTAAAAAGTCAAAAAATAACAGATGCTTATGAAGTGGAAAAAAGTGGAGATAAGAGAATGCTTATACACTGCTGGTGGGAATGTAAGTTAGTTCAGCCATTGTGGACAGCTATTTAGCTTTCTCAAAGAATTCCTCAAAGAATTCAAAGCAGAATTACAATTTGACCAAGCAATCCCGTTATTGGGTATATACCTAAAGAAATATAAATTGTTCCACCATAAAGACGCATGCACATGTATATTCATCACAGCAGTATTCACAATAGCAAAAACATGGAATTAACCTAAATGCCCATCAACAGTAGACTGGATAAAGAAAATGTGGTACATATACACCAAGGAATACTACATAGTCATAAAAAACAATGAGATCATATCCTTTGCAGCAACATGGATAGAGCTGGAGGCCATTCTTCTAAGTGAATATGGGAACAGAAAACCAAATATTACCTGTTCTGACTTATAAATGGGAGCTAAACATTGAGTACATATGGACACAAAAAAGGTAACAACAGACATCAGGACCTACATAAGGTTGGAGGGAGGAAAGAGGGTAAGGATTGAAAAACTACCTATTGGGTACTATGTCTATTACCTGGGTGGCAAAATAATCTGTACACCAAACCCTTTTGACACGCAGTTTACCTGCACATGTACTCCTAAACCTAAAAGAAAAGGAAAAAAAAAGTTGGAGACAAAAAAAATCACCAATTCTAAATCACTTAATACATTTAAAAATTAGTCATAAAATCTAAGTACGTATTTCCAGTTGAGGAAACAAAGGCAGAATACCTCAGTTGCTCCAGGTCAGATAGTCAAGTTGTGCTGAGTTAAGACTCGACCTCTGTCTCATTATTGTCCTAAGTTATTCATTCATTAAACAGTTACTGAGAGCCTATTATGTGCCACGTACTATATTAGCTACTGGAGATACAAAAGCAAATATGTTAAATAATCAAAAGGATCATAATCTGATTTAAAGAGAATGTATTCAAGTGCACAGTTTGAGGGTAGCCCTCCTAGAAACACTAACTTTAAGGAATGGAGTCAGCCTTCGGAAGTAGAGGTTTCATTTATACTTCCCTGTCATAGGGGGCTGTTTTGCACAATGCAGGATGTTTAGTAGCGTCCCTGACCAAATGCTAGTAGCACCCACCAGATGCCAGTAGCATTCTCCAATTTTAACAAACAAAAATGTCCCCAGATATGGCCAGATGTCCACTGTGGGGTAAAATCACCCCAAGTTGAGAACCAATATACTAGAAGAAATATTTAGATTTGCCTCACTGAGGTGAAATCATACAGAATCATTATATTTTAGGTTTTATTTAAATACTCTACATGTTAAGGACTATATATTTAAAATGACAAATAAATAATGAGCTTTGAATACAAGAAAAAAAGCAAGCATACTAATAATTTTAAAGAATATTATCTGCTTATTGAACAATTCAGAAGGACACATCCATGTTTATTTAGTCACTATGAAATTTATGGATGGATTGTATGACAGCAATACAACCTTTCTTGGCAAACTGTCATTATCCTTTCATCTGGGTCTGTATATCACATAGGTGTCAGGCCTATGGAGATTAAGACTTGATTAAAAAGCTCTGTGTGTGTATAAGTACATGATACTTACTAACAAATTCTTTTAAAAAAATCTTTATAACAAAGTCTATGTTTAAAAATAACAACACAAATCTTTATAAATCATTCAAATAAAGTTGGATTTATTTCTAGCTGAACATAACAGAAACATCTTGACACAGCTTCTTTTTCTCTAGAGAAATTCCAGGTATGGAGTTTCCTAGACTGAGTTATGAATCCTGCAAGATTGTTACAGCTCTCCAATAACTCATTTTCTGAATTTCCTTCCCCCTTTAGTAGAGGCACTTCTTCCTTTTAGGTATACAGCATACTTAGGCTTTCTTGTGGCATACATTCCCCTACACCCTACCCTAGAAGGGTAGGTAAGTCTCTGATTCCTGTGATAGATGCTATTTGCCTGCTTGACTTTGAATCAGCCTCAGTAAACCAAGCACGTGCACATTAATTTGAATTATCACAAGAAAGACTCCATACCTCTCTTCCCTACCTTGATTTCATATGTCATCGACCACATAAGGAGATGGAGGAGGGAAGGGTAAGGGGTTCACTGCAATTAAGTGTTGATAGTTTCTTTTGAGCACTTTCTTTGGATTTATTGAGGTTGAGCCTGTTAACCCAAACAAGGGAAAAAAAGTGACTAATTATCTTTAATTTTGGAATTGGATGTAAACTCTATTGTTGAAAAATACATTTAATAACACTTCCTCTTAACCTACGTGAATTTGAAAAGAAGTTACTTCTTGTGCTCTAGGAACTTGCTATGGTTTGGATGTTTGTCTCCCCAGATCTCATGTTGAAACTTGATCCCCAGTGTTGGAGGTGAGACCTAAGGGGAGGTGCTTGAGTGATTCTTGGGTATAGATCTCTCATGAATGGTTTGGTCCCATCCTCATGGTAATGAGTGAGTTCTTGCACTATTAGCTCCTATGAGAACTGGTTGTTTAAAAAACCTAGCATCTCCCTGCCCTCCTCCCTTGCTGCTTCCCTCACCATGTGATTTCTGCACATGCCCTTTGTTTCCCACCTTGAGTGGAAGACACCTAAAGCCCTTACCAGGAGCAGATACTAGTACCATACTTCTTTTACAGCCTGCAGAACCATGAGCCAAATAAACCTCTTTTCTTTATAAGTTACTGAGCCTCAGGTTATTCCTTTATAGTAACACAAATAGGCTAAGACAGAACTAGAACCTAAACTCTGTTTCCGAAACGTGTGCGCAAGTTTGAATAAAATCAAGTAAGTGTTAGAAAAAAATTCTTATTGCGTTTGCATGAATGTGTACACATATGCCTGTGTATATCTACTATCTACACACACATGTATGTCCACTTATATGTAGGAAACGGTCAGTATTTTTTGACAAATTTATATTTTAGGCATTTACATGGTGGTGGTTTCTCTACATGCATATATGAATAATTACACTCTAACTCACTTCAGTAATTTTATAATTTGCCTCATAGCAAAATACCTCTTTCCATTTTAAAGAAATTACTGTGGCCTTTTAAAAAAGAATATAAGGGAAATAATGACTTTTTTTTTGTATTTTATACCCATACCACATCCAAAAGCTTTAGGATTCAAACACAAAGTAGCAAGCATTTATGTAGAAAGCAAATCCAAAGAAAAGAGGATTTATGTCAGACCAACTAACCAAGTAGGGATTGAATTCCAAATTCAGAGAAAAAAAGGTTTATTAAAATATGTCAGCTCATCAATTTCTAGATTACGCTTTTGAAATAGCCAGTGGCCCTCTTTCAGGTGATTTCAGATAGCAGTTCATTTTCTTTCAGGTAATAGGATTGAATAAATAGAGAAGGAAGTATTTCTACCTATTTAATCCCTTGATGCTGGCATATATCAGCCTGTTACATAACTATGCTTCCATTTATAGTTTAAGTATTTTTTTGTTACATTTAAATTATAAGAATGATTTCAGTCCATGGCCATTTAAAGTGGATCCAAGCTGAGATCACATTGAGAATAAGCCTCTTACTGTTTGCTGAGCTAGTGGTCTGGTGACCTATAAGAACATCTGTCAGCATACCTTGTTATGAATAAGATATTTTGTTCTAGGTTAAGGCAGAATTTTTAATTGCAGAAGTACCTGGAGGTGGTGTGTGGCAAATAACAATGGAGAGAGCAAAATGGCTACAGCCTGTTTGGATTTTTGAGCCTCGATAGAATGATGGAGGGGAAAAAGCTGAAGGAGCTGCTTTCATGAGAAATGCCATGATGCTTGTGGAATGAGCTGGGCTGCTTCAAGGACAATGACAGAGGACTGCATAGAGTATGTGAGGGGGTCATTTTTCCAACCTCAGATAACAATTGGCATAGACTACTATTCCAAGATTGTCTTCTTTGGGAACATGGAGGCGGCACCTTAACATGGGCCCAGGCATTTCATGGAAGTTATGGGAGGGTATGGCTGTGATTGGCAGTTTTCCTGCAGGAAGGCAACCCTCAGAGGGAGAAGTTGGAAGCAGATAACATAGCAGATTTATTCTTCCCCTGTTGGACACTTCCAGAAATACCTGGGCAAGGGACCCTTCCAGAGATCGGAGTCCTTCCTCCATGAGCAAAAAGACAGTGAACCACTGAATATTGGATATCTGCTGATGCAGCTTCCTCTCTTTCCACAGGCTGGTGACATCTAGAGACATCCAAGTTATCTTGAAACTCCATAGATAATGGAGTTTCAAAATTACTGTGATGGTCATTTTTAAATGAAGGGTGCATTGAATTACAAACAAATAAAAAATACGAACAACACCTGAGTGATGTTCACAAATACAGTTTTGTTTTCACCGTCTGGACTCATTATACAACTTCTGAATTATCTTTGTGCATATAAATGAGCTTAATAATTTGATGAGGATGAGGGAGAAAATGTAGTTCATAAACAATTGGTTAAGATTCTGAGAATACAGCCTGTATTAGACTATTCTTGCATTGCTATGAAGAAATACCTGAGACTGGGTTATTTATAAATAAAAGAGGTTTAATTGGCTCATGGTTCTTCTGGCTGTACAGGAAGCATAATGTTTTCTGCTTCTGGGGAGGCCTCAGAAAGCTTCTAATCGTGGTGGAAGACAAAGGGGGAATGAAGCACTTTACATGGCCAGAGTAGGATGAAGAGAGAGATGGGGGAGGTGCCACACACTTTTAAATGACCAAATTTCATGAGAACTCACTCATCCACTATCATGAGAGTAGCACCAAGAGGATGGTGCTAAACCATTCAGGAGAAACTGCCCCCATGATCCAGTCACCTCCTGCCACGCCTCACCTCTAACATTGGGTATTACAATTCAACATGTGGTTTGGTGGAGATACAGATCCAAACTGTATGAAAATCTGTAAGTTGTATCTGTTTATTCAGAAAGATTATATTCTCAGTTTCAGAATTTAAGAATTACATATTAAATTATCAGATAACTTATTTGGTAGAAAAATTAGGATTACAATTCTATTTTTATTTAACTAGTGCCAGAACACACATTAAAGCACATTTTATTATAGTGTGCTATACTGAAAATTGGAGATCTGTTAGCTGGACAATGGACTAATTGTCAATATGCCCTGTACTATATGACTTTATGAAACTTGGAAAATACTTCAGATTGGGGAATAGTATGAGGTATACTATGGGAGGTTTTGAGTCACTATTAGTATATTTTAAGTTCGTGCTTTTGTTTTGCAGTGATTTGGGGCTGTGATTGCTCAGAAACATTTCTACTCTAGCACAAAAACATAGAGCTATTTATTTTATTTGCACTATTTTGCTACCAAAGTAGCAGTGTACTCCTCTACTTACTGACCGAAAGATACTGAACAAGTTATTTTTTTCAACCACAGTTTTGTCATTTGCAAAGTGGGGATAAAAGAAGCCCTAATAATATTGGTGTGTTAAGAAACTGAGATATAGTCATTCCCAGCATCTGACTCAAGTTGAGCACTCTCCAGCTTTTCCTTTCTGTAATGCAATTCTTGTAAAAAACAAAGTCTTGGATTTAAATTCTGCTCTATGATCTTTTTTTCTGCCAAATGTTCCAGGGTTATAATTATATTGTTTTCATATATTAATTCTATACTCAGATGATGGCCTGTCAATGATGTAGAATGAAGTATACTTATCTCTAAATCAGTAAGTCTCCAATTTTGGTATTTTTTGGAAATGTCTTATATTTGTCATCTCTCTTTCCTTCCTAACACCGTAATTCTAGTTTGGGTGCTTATCATCTCATATAGGGATTACTGAGCAACACCTAGCAGGCATTGCTGATACCAGATTTCCCCAGTTCCATTCAATGTGCATTATGCTGCAAAGATTATTTTCTGTAAAAGTTGTATCATTCCCCTTATCAACTTCAAGACATTCAGTGGATTGATAAAATTTTAAATTTTATTATGCCCTCCTAATTTCTTTCCTAGCTTTGATGGCTCTTTATAACAAGAAACATTTTTATCTCCCATTTCTCAATATCCCTCTTCCTATATACTCCAAACTCCAGGCAGGAAGTTTTTTTAGTGTGTTTGTTTGTTCTGACCTCTGTGCTTTTGAGTGCGCTGTTCCACTCATCTGGCATGCTTCTCCTTTCCTACTCATCTTTCAGGCATCATCCTGGTTTTTCTTTGCCCTTGATGCTTCCTACCCAAGTTAGATGAAACCTCACCAAATCATTATGTTTAGTACTCCTTTACCATCGATTTTTATACATACAGTAACTAATTGATCCTGACCTTTTTTTATTGTGGTAAAATATTTATAACATAAAATTTACTATATACCATTTTAGAGTGCACGATTGAGTGACATTGAGTACATTCACTTTGTTGTGCAACCATGGCTACTCTCCAGCATCTCCAGAACTTTTTAATCATCCCAACTTGAAAGTCTGTACCATTAAACAATTACTCCCTGTTTTCCCCTCCCCCAAACCCTGGTGGCTACCATTCTATTTCATTTCTCTATAAATTTTACTGTTCTAGGTACCTCATGTAAGTGGAACCATATAATATTTATCCTTTTGTTTCTAGCATATTTCACTTATCACAATATTCTCAAGGTTTCTCATATCCCATGTTATAGCATGTGATAGGAATTCCATTCCTCTTAAAGGCTAAATAACATTCCATTATATGTATAGGCCACTTTTTGTTTATCTGTACATCTGTTGATGAACTTTTGGGTTGTTTCTACTTTTTGGCTATTGTGAATAATGCTTCTATGACTGTTGGTATACAAATATCTGTTCAAGCCCCTGCATTCGATTCTTTTGTATACATACGCAGAAGTGAAATTCTGGGTCATATAGTATTTCTATGTTTAAATTTTTTGAAGAACAGCCATTGTATCTTCACAGTGCCCGCATCATTTAACATTCCCACCAGCAATATACAGAGGTTCCCATTTCTCCATGTCGTTGCCAGTAGTTGTTATTTTCTGCTTTTTGGACAATAGCCATCTTAATGGGTGTGAAGTGGTATCTCATTGAGGTTTCAATTTGCATTTCCTAATGATAGTGATGTCGAACACCTTTTAAAATGCTTCTTGGCCACTTTTATACCTTCTTTGGAAAAATGTCTATTCAAGTCCCTTGTCAATTTTGAATTGAGTTGTTTGGTTTTTTGTTTTTTAAACACACACAGTTTAACAGGTGTTTGAAGACATAAGTCATCACAAGGAATGTGAGTTAATGCACTGTGTGTATAATGCAATGGGAATCATTGAGGAGGATAGGGCTTTTCAGTGGTCTCAGATGCATTGCTTCTTGAGTTATTGAGTATTGAGTATTGAGTTATTGGGTATTCTCTTTTTAGGTTTTCTGCCATTTTTTTTTTTGGTTTGTTTATAGCAGCTCTTTTGTTGTTGTTGTTGTTGTTGTTGTTGTTGTTGTTGTTGTTGTTTTGGTATGGTGTGCCTGTCTATAAACTATTTTCTTTCTCACTTGATGCCTTAATCTAATTTTTTTCTTGAAAACCACATGATCTTATTTGTTAAAGTTACATATAAAGTTAGACTAAATAAGCACTTTTCATGGCCTTAGAGATTCACCTATGGTAAAAAGTAGAAGCTTTATTGTATGAAGCTCATGATGTCACACATATTGCTTACTTTTGTTTCTCACTGATAGAGCTAAGTGAGATTTCTTGATGGTCTTGTTCTGGAGAAGTGAGGTTTTGCATTCATTCAAATTCATTCATTAAGGGTAGTAGCCATATTTGGTTGCTTACCTACCTTCTATATCTTACTATACTTATCATATTAATATTTAGTGGGTATCTAATGAATATATTAAGCTGCTTCGTGGTAGGTTCATTCAAGTTATATCACAGGGCAGTTTCTACATCCTCCCATGCCTATTTTAATCATATTTTTTCATTGATAAAATGATTCTAAAATCATAGTGATATGGTTTGGATGTTTATCACCTCCAAATCTCATGTTGAAATGTGATTTCCAGTTTTGGATATGGGGCTTGGTGGACAGTGATTGGATCAAGAGGGCGGATCCCTTATGAATGGTTTAGCACCATCCTCTTGGTGATAAGTGAGCTCAGTTAGCTCATGTGAGATCTGATCGTTTAAAAGTCTGGGACTTACTCCCCATCTCTGTCTTGCTCCCTCTCTTACCATGTGAGATGCCAGCTCCCCATTTGCCTTCTGCTATATTTTTAAGCTCCCTGAGGCCCTTACCAGAAGTGGAGCAGACGCAGGTGCCATGCTTCCTGTACAGCCTTCAGAATCACAAGCTACGTAAACCTGTTTTCTTTGTAAATTACCCAGTCTCAGGTATTCCTCTATAGCAGTGCAAAACTGACTGACACAGATAGTCATTATATTTTGCTGGAAGCGCCGTGTAAAACAAAATCATGGTCATTGTAAAGAAGAGGCCTTTAGATTTGTTTTGATTCTTTAAAAATATTGACTGTATTATTAATCTTTGCTTTGTTACAAATCCCAAAACTTAGTGTTTAAAACAAAGATCATGAGCTCATTTGCATACAACTCTGTGGGTCAGTATTTTTAGGTTAGGCTCATCTGGGGTATTCTGATAATCTCATTTGTGGCTACAGTCAGCTGGAGGGTGGCTAGGATCTCTGGTTGGTTCCATATGTCCCTTTTTGCAAGTGTGACAGTTGACTTGGATGGCCAGGGTGAGTGGGTCACATATCCACCCTCTAGCAGGCTCGCCTAGGCTTCTTCACACGGTTCTAAAAGCAACAGGTAAAAGCACACTCCAGTGTGCCAGCTTTCTTCTTGTCTCTGCTAGGGTCCTTTGGCCAAAGAAGTCAGGTGGCTAAGCCCAGATTCAGGAGAAAGTGAAATAGATTTTATCTCTACATGGAAGGAGCTGCAACCTACTGTGATTAGTTTTTTGTCTTTGATCTACCAAAACATCAATATCAATTCATGGTCTTGATTTTTATTGATGTATTAACAT
The DNA here is from genome assembly GCF_029289425.2 of Pan paniscus. Lineage (NCBI taxonomy): Eukaryota > Metazoa > Chordata > Mammalia > Primates > Hominidae > Pan > Pan paniscus. The sequence continues at coordinate 72,866,099 of NC_073254.2, forward strand.
TACCATATGAAAACAATATTTCAAAAATGTAACACTAACATTCTATATAGATTGAAGCAATAAATACACAACACTGAAATTGCATCAGGCTTGAAAATCTTCTGTTTGAATTTATAGTTTAAAATATTTTCCAACAAGTGAAAAAACATCAATTATTTGTCTTTTTATCAGAATTTGCAAGGTGAGAGAATTACTAAAATGCCAAAATCTCTGTTCATTAATCATACAAGACAACTGAAAGCCATAATTTTTAACATCAAATCGCTCCCCAAAGTAGCTTTGTCCTTTTAAAGGTTAACTTCTGTAAAATATCAGAAAAGGGAGAAAAAAAAGGAGTAAAAAAGCAAATGTAGAGTAAAATTGTAGTCATAAATCTGTTGAAGTTACCTAAGTTATTTGGAAACTAATTACAACTATGTGCAAAGCAAATGAAGTGAGAATTGAATTAATGAATATCAGCTACCTCCCACAAGCTAATGAGGCATGCTTTATACCAATAGTGCCTCAAATTGAAAAATTAAACCACTTGATGGGGAGAAAAGGGAGCATCTCATGTACAGAATAGCACACAAAGCCAAAGGACTTACCAAATGAGTTCTCTGGGATTAACAGTATTTGCTTATTAGTCTATGATATGGTCTATAGACTGTAGAATCCTTGTGATTCCCCCAACTTTGCTTTTTTTTCTCCGACCCCCTCCAAAACAATTCATGCACAGTGGTTTGCTTTAGCCCCACAGAGTCAATGTAGGTAAAAGTGCTAGTGTTCAAATTCATTTATATTTCTCAGGTGTTATGCTTAACTTCTGTGCAATGGTAGCCTTTCTTTTTGCTTTTCTTGGCATGATCATATAAGTGATTTACAACCAGGTTCTTTTTACATGTTTTCCCCCACTAAACTCATATATAATGATATGAGAAATATATATATGAGAAAATATGGAAACAAATATATATATATATTTTCTTTTGAAATTTTTTGCTTCCATGTTTTCTCTTATGTTTACCCTTTTACATTCATAAATCAACACGCCCATCTTACAGTTACTGCACTTAGTATATCTCCCTTTCACTCAAGTTATATTTTTGACTTTTTTAGGAGAAATGTATGTGAGAAAAATATATACAAAAAAAAGAAGCAAAAATTTCTAAAAGTAGTATATATTTTCTTTTGGAATTTTTGCTCCCATGTTTTTTCTCTTGTTCACCTTTTACATTCATAAATCAAGATCCTGATGTTATAGTTACTGTACTTAGTATATCTTCTTTTTGCTGTACATCTCAAATTATATATTTTTTTTAGGAAGCCACTATGTTACACAAAATATATTTCTTAATGTTAAAAATACTTTTGTTAAGAATGTGTAAAGACAGACACAATTTTTGAAACTAATTTTAAACTTTTAAAAAATATTTAATTAATAAAGGTAACACAAATAGTAACACACACAGTCACACGACATGTCTTAAATGTTGATAATTTTGAATTTAGAGACATAAAATAAAGACATTTGATCAAGTCCTGGAAAATTTTGGAAACTTTAGAAAAAATGTTGTGGCCGAAATGTAAATGTTTTTGTTTGCCTAGGTTTTGCCCTCTGGGTAGCAAGTAAGATCATCTTATTAAAGACGTAAAACAAAAAGTTATTGTATAGAGTTAATAAGAATAACTTATGTGAAAGGTTAGTTGTTAAACATTTAAATTTTTTAATTTAATTTAATTTTATTTTAAGTTCCAGGATACATGTGCAGGGTATGCAGGTAAACGTGTGCGATGGCAGTTTGCTGAACCTATCAACCCATCACCTAGGTTTTAAGCTCTGCATGCATTAGCTATTTATCCTGATACTATCCCTCCCCCAACCCCACCCCGACAGGCCCAAGTACGTGTTGTTCCCCTCCCTATGTCCATGTGTTCTCATTGTTCAGCTCCCACTTATAAGTGAGAACATGCAGTGTTTGGTTTTCTGTTCCTGTGTTAGTTTGCTGAGGATAATGGCTTCCTTGAAATAGTAAGACAGTTATTATTGATGACAAACATATAGCCAATATTATACTGAATGTGCCATTTATGACAAACCTATAGCTAATATCATATGAATGTGCAAAAGCTGGAAGCATTCCCCTTAAAAATTGGCACAAGACAAAGACGTCCTCTCTCACCACTACTGTTCAACATAGTGTTGGAAGTTCTGGCCAGGGCAATTAGGCAAGAGAAAGAAATAAAGGGTATTCAGACAGGAAGAGAGGAAGTCAAACTGTCTCTGCTTGCAGACCACATGATCCTTTATCTAGAAAACCCCATTGTCTCAGCCCAAAAGCTCCTTAAGCTGATAAGCAACTTCAGCAAAATCTCAGGATACAAAATTAATGTGCCAAAATCACAAGCATTCCTATACACCAATAATAGACAAGCTGAGAGCCAAATCGTGAATGAACTCCCATTCAGAATTGCTACAAAGACAATAAAATACATAAGAATACAGATAACAAGGGACGTGAAGGACCTCTTCAAGGAGAACTGAAAACCACTGCTCAAGGAAATCAGAGAGTACACAAACAAATGGAAAAACATTCCATTCTCATGGATAGAAAGAATCAATATAGGGAAAATGGCCATACTAGCCAAAGTAATTTATAGTTTCAATGCTATTCCCATTAAACTACCATTGACATTCTTCACAGAATTATAAAAAACTACTTTAAATTTCATATGAAATGAAAAGAGAGCCCATATAGCCAAGACCATCCTAATCAAAAAGAATAAAGCTGGATGCATCATGCTACCCAACTTCAAACTATACTACAAGGCTACAATAACAAAAACAGCATGGTACTGGCACAATAACAGGCACATAGACCAATGGAACAGAATAGAGAACTCAGAAATAAGACCACAAACCTAAAACTATCCAATCTTCAACAAACCTGACAAAAACAAGTGATGGGGAAAGGATTCCCTATTTAATAAATGGTGCTGGGAAAACTGGCTGGGCATATAAAGAAAATTGAAACTCGACCTCTTCCTTACACCTTATACAAAGGTTAACTCAGCATGGATTAAAGACTTAAATGTAAAACCCAAAACTATAAAAACCCTAAAAGAAAATCTAGGCAATACCATTCAGGACATAGGAATGGGCAAAGATTTCATGACAAAAACATCAAAAGCAATTGCAACAAAAGCAAAAAAAAGACAAATGAGATGTAATTAAACTAAAAAGCTTCTGCTCAGCAAAAGAAACTATCATCAGAGTGAACAGACAACCTACACAATGGGAGAAAATTTTTTCAATCTAAAGGTCTAATATGCAGAATTTACAAGGAACTTAAATAAATTTACAAAAAAAAACCCAACCCCATCAAAAAGTGGGCAAAGGACATGAACAGACACTTCTCAAAAGAAGACATCTATGTGGCCAAAACACATGAAAAAAAGCTGAACATCACTGATCATTAGAGAAATGCAAACCAAAACCACAATGAGATACTATCTCATGCCAGTCAGAATCGCAATTATTAAAAAGTCAAGAAAAAACAGATGCTGGCGAGGCTGTGGAGAAATAAGAATGCTTTTACACTGTTGGTGGGAATGTAAATTAGTTCAATCATTGTGGAAGACAGTGTGGCAATTTCTCAAAGATCTAGAACCAGAAATACCATTTGACCCAGCAATCCCGTTACTGGGTATATACTCAAAGGAATAGAAATCATCCTATTATAAAGATACATGCATGTGTATGTTCACTGCAACACTATTCACAATAGCAAAGGCACAGAATCAACCCAAATGCCCACCAATGATAGAAAGGATAAAGAAAATGTGGTACATATACACCATGGAATACCATGCAGCCATAAAAAGGAATGAAATTATGTCCTTTGAAGGGACATGGATGGGCATTTAAAAATCTTATCCTTTTTTTTAAGGACAAAATTTAAAATTTTGGACATAAAATTTTTAAGGACAGAATTAAAAAATAATGTTTTCTTAACCTTTGGAGGAAAATGTAATCATATAGATGTGTTAGTTTTTTTCCATGCATTAAAAATACTAATAATTAAAAAACTTTCTGGTTATAAAGACATTTTAGAAAATTATAAGTAACAAATACACATCATTTATAATATTATCACCTAGGATTTATTAATGTTTTGGCATATTTCTTTCTCACCTTTCTTATGTGTATGTATACTATTTAAATAAAACTTTATACTCTATATAATTTATATTCTTTATATTCTCTGTATATGTAGTTTATATATTCTGACTTTGCATTTAATGTTATCATGAGCATTTTTCTATGATAAAAAATAAACATCAGAGTATGCATTAAATATACCCCCAAACCATCATATTATTGCTTCCTAATATTCCATCCTATGGGTTTACTATTATTTTTTAAAATAATTGTTCTATTATCTATATTTCAAATGAGATAATGAAAAGCTACCTATTAAATATACCAGTATTAGAAAATTTTAAGGGCTCTAATATATTCTCCTTCTTTCCTTGCCTTTCTCTCTTCCTCCCTCCTCTTTATCTCTCTCTCACTCTCCCCCTCACCCTCTCTTTCTCTGTCTCTCTCCTGTAATAAAAAATTTTAATAGGAATAATCTAGCCATTTTGTCCACTGATTTTTTTAAGGCTTCTAAGTACCTGCCATCTTTTTTTAATCATTTAAGCCTTTATAGGCTATTCTGTTATTACTCAATAACTATGTTTTTATGAGAACTTATGAAATAAAAAATGACATAATTAAAATAAAGGGGCAAGTATAGTGGGTTACAGTTATGAACTAGTTTCAGATTTGCAACAATATATTTCATTAACAAAGGTATAGCTATAATCGTGCAAATACACAACCTAAACGTCACTCAATCAGTATTTATTACGTCCATCCCTTGCTATCATTAACACAGGACTTCTTAAACATTCTTACTTCCTCTATCTTGTGTGGTTACGATAAAGCTCAAAGCCACTCAAACAGAGGCTTAAGCTTTCAGTGTTTGGTGCCAGTTTTGAATCTTGATTACTCATAACAACTGGCAGAATACAAATTGTTTACCCTAAATAATGGATCACCAATGTCTCCATAGGGAGTTATGAAAACTTCTGCTGGGACTCAGCAGAAATGTGGATGCAGTATTCTTCTCAATTGTTTACATTCTGCTAGTTACTATTGATATAGTTTATCTTCAGGGAATATTGAGACCCTCCTCTAAAGGCTGAGCTATTCATAATTTTATTAAATATAAATATAGGAAGATGTGAACTGCTTCTGAGGGTAATCTATAGCTATTTCACATATACCACAGTACCAGACATGGATAAGTGTGCAATAAGCAATGGATGTATGTAGCATACATAGTTATTGCTTTTTCTTGCTTACCTATAGACAATTGAAGTGGTATTATGAATTTATCAAGAACTTTGTATGTACAGAAATGATTCTAAGCAATTTATTTACTATGAGATACGTATTCAAATTATCTGTACTTATAGATGAGAAAACTAATGTACAAATAAGCTAAATTATTAGACCAAGGATGAAGCCATCTCATTTCAGAGCCACATTTTTAACTGCTATGCCATGCTCCACTTCTATATGTAAAATAGTCTGACTCATTTGGGAGAGATGGATTTAATAATTACATAAGAGAAACATTAATATATTGGACCTAATTCAATCATGGAGATAAAATATTTTTGGGAATAATTGAACACTAGTCTTTAAATGAAACAAATACAAGCTTAGATCTTATATCATCCACTTAACAGTGTGTGAACTTGTTCAAGACACTTCAAATAAACATTTCAACTAATGCTATGAGAATTGTGTATAGTTAATTGCATGATAATCCATCAAGAAATATTAAGATTTTATTACCATCTGTAAAATAGAGTACTGAACTATAAACTTGGAGGCCAAGTCTAATTCTTATTTTGCACTAGTTGGTTGTTTAGATAAATTACATAAAATTCTTTTATTTCCCCACTTATTAGAACAATTTTTAACCATATCCTCTACAATTATCACAGGAATGTTAGAAAAATGGGAAAGTAAATGAAAATGCTTTGAAAAAGTATTTTATAAATTCAAACTGGTGTCATTGCTATAAACAGAACTCAAAAATATTAAGTTCTATGTGATATTTAGGTCCTTTTTAAGGTCTCTCTTATGTCCAAATGGCTGCTTGTGTTGAGAACAGTTGGTGGTTACTGAAATCAAACACCTGTTTGTGGTGGGAAGGTATATGTCCTATAAGTTTCCTTCCGCTATGATTTTATATTAACTTTTCTGAGGCTTCCATATATAAGAAAACTAACCATAATAATGTTTTAAAATATGTCTTATATATAACATATATGTATATATACAAATGTCTATATGACTATATACATACACACCCACATAGATATATTTCTCAGCTTTAGAATCACAGTGCTTATTCAAGTTAGAGGCATTTTTGGAAGTTGATCTCATTCAAACCCCACATTTTGTGATCAATAATAATGCATCATTGTTGCCACTAACACTATTTCCAAATTAAGAGTAAAACCAAGTTGCCTGCAACAGAATACAGGGCATTTTCCATTTTCTGTGGAAGTGGTTACCTCTACCAGTATTCTGATGTGCTATTTTCTTTATTTGATCTTATCCTTTATTTTTCTTTCTTTCCATTTTGTTAATTTCTTTTTCATTTTCAAAATGTCCTTCTCTTCCACTCTCTTGTAATAAATTCACATCAGAGATTTTTAAAATAGGACCAAAATTGGTTAAGAAAAATGAAATATCTTCCATCTATTCACATTTTTGGAAAAAAAGATACTTTTAATTTTACCATATTTGGTTAAATATATAGCTGCCATGAAAAGGCCAGTTTAGGCTTTTTTTTAATATACAATTTTTATTTTTAAGTTTTGTGGGTACATAATAGGTGTATACATTATGGGATACTTGAGATATTTTGATACAGGCATACAATGCATAGTAATCACATCAGGGTAAATGGGGTATTAATCACCACAGCATTTATCCCTTTTATTTGTTAAAAACAATCCAATTCTATTGTTTTAGTTATTTTTAAATGTGCAATAAATTATTGTTGACCATCGTCACCCCATTACACTATCAAATACTAGCTCTTGTAGATACTTTCTTATTATTTTTCCATACCCATTAACCATCCCCACTTTTCCTCCCACCCAGGAATTCCCTTCCCAGTCTCTAGTAACCATCATTTTATTCTCTATCTCCATAAGTACAATTGTTTTAATTTTGTGAGAATGTATGAAGTTTATCTTTCTGTGCCTAGCCTATTTAACTTAACTTCCAGTTCCATCCATGTTCTTGCCAATGACAGGACCTCATTCTTTTTAAAGTATATGTGTGTCACATTTTGTGTGTATGCGCCCATTATCCATTTGTCTGCTGATGGACACTTGGGTTGCTTCTTAATCTTGGCTGTTGTGAATAGTGTCGCAATAAACATTTGAGTGCAAATATCTCTTTAATATACTAATTTCCTTTATTTGGGGGTATATACCTAGCAGTGGGATTGCTAGATCATATGATAGTTCTATTTTGAGTTTTTTGTTTGTTTGTTTTGAGATGGAGTCTTGTTCTGTCACCAGGCTGGAGTGCAGTGGTGTGATCTCAGCTCACTGCAACCTCCACCTCCAGAGTTCAAGCGATTCTCCTGCCTCAGCCTCCTGAGTAGCTGGGACTGCAGGTGTGCGCCACCACGCCCAGCTAATTTTTGTATTTTTAGTAGAGATGGAGTTTTACCATGTTGGCCAGGATGGTCTTGATGTCTTGACCTGGTGATCCACTCTGTTCTTCGTTGTGCTTGTACCAATTTACATTCCTTCCAACAGTGTACAAGGGATCCCTTTTCTCCACATCTTCACCAGCATTTCTTATTGTCTGTCTTTTGGATAAAAGCCATTTTAACTAGAGTGAGATGAGATCTCATTGTAATTTTGATTTGCATTTCTCTATTAATCTTTTGTCAGATGGATAGTTTGTAAATATTTTTCTCCCATTCTGTGGGTTATTTCTTCACGTTGCTGATTGTTTCCTTTGCTGTGCAGAAAGCTTAAAACTTGATGTAATTCCATTTGTCCATTTTTGCTTTAATTGCCTGTTCTTGTGGGGGTATTACTCAATAAATCTTTGCCCAGTCCTATGTCCTGGAGAGTTTTCCCAATGTTTTCTTCTAGTAAAAAAGACCTCATAGTTTAAGGTCTTAGATTTAAGTCTTTAATCCATTTTGATTTGATTTTTGTATATGGCAAGAGATAGGGGTCTAGTTTCATTCTTCTGCATAAGAATATCCAGTCTTCCTGGAACTATTTATTGAAGAAACTGTCCTTTTTCCAGTGTATGTTCTTGGTATCTTTGTCAAAATGGGATAACTGTACATGTATGAATTTGTTTCTGAGTTCTTTACTGTTCCATTGGTCTATGTGTCTGTTTTTATGCCAGTACCATGCTGTTTTTGGTTATTATAACTTTGTAGTATAATTTGAAGTCAGGCAATGTGATTGCTCTAATTTTATTGTTTTTGCTCAGGATAACTTTGACTATTCTGGGTGTTTTGTGGTTCCATATACATTTTAGGATTGCTTTTTCTATTTATGTGAAGAATGTCATTGGTATTTTGATAGGGATGACATTGAATTATGTAGATTGCTTTGGGTAATATGGACATTTTCACAATATTGATTCTTTCAGTCCATGAATATGAAATATCTTTTGATTTTATGGTATTATTTTCAATTTCTTTCATCAATGTTTTATGGTTTTCACTATAGAGATCTTTCACTTCTTTGGTTAATTCCTAGGTATTTAATTTTATTTGTAGTTATTGTAAATTGGATTACTTGTTAAATTTCTTTTTCAGATTGTTTGCTATTGGCATATAGAAATGTTACTGCTTTTTGTGTGTTGATTTAGTATCCTGCAACTCTACCGAATTCGTGTATCAGCTGTAATTATTTTTTGGTGGCATCTTGAGGATTTTCCAAATATAAGATCATACCATTTGCAAACAAGGATAATTTGACTTCTTTTCCAATTTGGATGCCCTTTATTTCTTTCTCTTGTCTGATTGCTCTAGCAGGACTTCTAATACTATGTTAAATAACAGTGGTGATAGTGGGCATTTTTGTTGTGTTCTAGATTTTCAAATAAAGTCTTTTCAGTTTTTCTCCATTAGATATTATACTAGCTGTGGTTCTGTCATATATGGCTCCAATTATGTTCCTTCTTTACCTAGGTTTTTTGGCAGTTTTAATTATGAAGACATGTTGAATTTTATTAAATGCTTTTTTAATATCAATTAAAATGATATTAAAATGATCGTATGGTTTTTGTCCTACATTCTGTTGGTAGGATGTATCACATTGATTGATTTGCATATGTTGAACCACCCTTACATCCTTGGGATAAGTTGTACTTGGTCATGATGAATATCTTTTTAATGTGTTGTTGAATTTGCTTTGCTAGTATTTTATTGAGGATTTTTGCATCAATGTTCATCAGGGATAGTGGCCTGTAGTATTCTTTTTTTGAGGTGTCTTTATCTGGTTTTGGAATCAAGGTAATACCAGCCTTGTAGAATAAGTTGGAGGTATTGCCTCCTTCTCTATTTTTCAGAACAGTTTGAGCAGGATTGGTATTTTAATGTTTGATAAAATTCAGCAGTGAAACCATCGGGTACCAGGCTTTTCTTTGTTGTGAGACTTTTTATTACTGCTTCAATCTTGTTATTTATTATTGGTCTGTTTAGGCTTTGAATTTCTTCATGACTCAATATTGATAGTATGTATGTGTCTAGGAATTTATCCATTTTTTTCTGGGTTTTCCAATTGATTGGCATATAGTTGCTCACAGTAGCCACTAAAGATCCTTTGAATTTCTGCAGTATCAGTTGTAATGTTCCCTTTTACATCTCTGATTTTATTTGCATCTTCTTGCTTTTTTTCTTGATCTGGCTAAATGTTTGTCAATTTTGTTTATCTTTAAAAAAACAACTTTTTATTTCATTGATCTTTTGTATTATTTTCTTTATTTTAATTTCATTTATTTCTGCTCTGATCTTGTGTGTGTGTGTGAGACAGGGTCTTGCTCTGTCACCCAGGCTGATGTGCAGTGGCACAATCATGGCTCACTGAAGCCTTGAACTCTGGGGCACAAGTGATCCTCTCACCCCTGCCTTCTCAGTAGCTGATACTACAGATGTGTGCTACCCCACCCAGCTCAATTTTTTTTCTTTTTTTTTTTTAGAGACAGAGTCTCATGTTGTCCAGGCTGGTCTTGAACTCCTGGCCTCAAGCAGTCCTCCTGCCTTGGCCTCCTAAAGGCTAGGATTACAGACACTTGGTCTGCCCTCATCTTTTTTATTTCTTTTCTTCTGCTAATTTTGGATTTAGTTTTCTCTTGCTTATCTAGTTCTTTGAGATGCATCATTAGGTTGTTGACTTGCAGTTTTTCTACTTTTTAACATAGTTGTTTATAGCTATAAACTTCCCTCTTAGTACTGTTTTTACTGTATCCCATAGGTTTTAGTATGTTGTATTTTCCCTATCATTTGTTTTAAAATTTTTTCAATTTTCTTCTTAATTTCTTCATGGAACCACTGACCATTCAGGAGCATATTCTTTAAATTTCACGTGTTTGTATAGTCTCCAAAATTCCTCTTGTTATTGATTGCTAGTTTTATTCCATTGGGGTCAGAGAAAATACTTGATATTTTTTTTTTTTTGAAATTTTAAAGACTTTTTTGGTGGCCTAACATATGGTCTATCCTTGAGAATGATTCATGTGCTGAGGAGAAGAATGTGTGTTCTGCAGCTGATGGATGAAATGTTCTGTAAATATCAATTAGGTTTGTTTGGTCTGATGTTTCTTTGTTGCAGGAAGTCAGGGACCCTGAACGGAGAGACCTGCTGAAGCCGTGATAGAAGAACATAAATTGTGAAGATTTCATGGACATTTGTTAGTTCTCCAAATTAATACTTTTATAATTTCTTACGCCTGTCTTTACTGCAATCTCTGAATATAAATTGTGAAGATTTCATGGACGTTTATCACTTCCCCAATCAATACTCTTATAATTTCCTATGCCTGTCTTTACTTTAATCTCTTAATCCCGTCATCTTCGTAAGCAGAGGATGTATGTCGCCTCTGGACCCTGATGATTGTGTTAACTGCACAAATTGTTCGTAAAGCATGTGTGTTTGAACAGTATGAAATCTGGGCACCTTAAGAACAGGATCACAGCGATTTTCAGGGAACAAGGGAGATAATCTTAAAGTCTGGCTGCCTGGGAGCTGGGCGGAACAGAGCCATATTTCTCTTCTTACCAAAAACGGGTAAGAGAAATATAGCTGAATTCTTTCCCCAGTAAGGAATATGGGGGCCTCTAAAATGGCCGCTCTGGGAGTGTCTGCCTTATGCAGTTGTAGATAAGGGATGAAACACGCCCTGGCCTCCTGCAGCGCTCCCAGGCTTGCTAGGATTAGGAAATTCCAGCCTGGCGAATTCTAATCAGACTGGTTCTCTGCTCTTGAACCCTGTTAAGATGTTTATCCATGACATTGTGTGCACAGTGGGACATGGAAGTTCATTAGTGATTCTAGTTTCGCCCTGACCTTGTGATCTTGCCCTGACCTTCTGCCTTGTGATCCCTTGAAGCATGTGATCTGTGTGACCCACACCCTATTCGTACACTCCCTTCCCTTTGAAAATTGCTAATAAAGACTTGCTGGTTTTATGGATCAGGGGGCATCACGGAAACTGCCGACGTGTGATGTCTCCCCTGGACACCCAGCTTTAAAATTTCTCTCTTTTGTATTCTTTCCCTTTATTTCTCAGACCAGCTGACACTTAGGGAAAATAGAAAAGAACCTACGTTGAATTATCGGGGGTGGGTTCCACCAATATTTCTTTGTTGATTTTCTGTCTGGACAATCTGTCCAAAGCTAAAAGTGGGGTGTTGAAGTCTCTAGCTATTATTGTATTGGTGATCTCTCTCAAGCTCTAATATTTACTTTATATATCTAGGTGCTCCAGTGTTGAGTACATGTATATTTACAATTGCTATATCCTCTTGCTGAACTGACCCTTATTCTAGGGTAAAAAATTTGTTTTTTAGCTCTTTAAATATGTCATGCCATTGTCTCCTGGCCTGTAGGGTTTCCACAGAAAAGTCTTCTGCAAAATGTACTGGAGCTTTTTTGTATGTTGTTTCTTTTCTCTTGCTGCTTTTAGTATCTTTTCTTTATCCTTTGACCTTTGGGAGTTTGATTATTGAATGCCTTGAGGTAGTCTTCTTTGGTTTAAATCTGCTTGGTGTTATGTAACCTTCTTGGAGTTGGATACTGATATCTTTCTCTAAGTTTGGGAAGTTCTCTGCTATTATCCCTTTGAATAAACTTTCTACCCCTATCTCTCTCCCTACCTCTTGTTTAAGGCCAGTATCTCTTAGATTTGCCCTCTTGAGGCTATTTTATAGATATTGTAGATGTTCTTGTTTTTTAAATTCTTTTTTTCTTTTGTCTCCTCTGAGTGTGTATTTTCAAGTAGCCTATCATCAAGCTTACTAATTCTTTCTTTTGCTGGATCAACTCTGCTGTTAAGAGACCACTGCATTCTTCAATATGTCAGTTTCATTTTTCAACTCCACGATTTCTGCTTCTTTTAGTTTTTTCAATGTTTTTGTTAAATTTATCTGATAGAATTCTTAAATCCTTCTTTGTGTTACCTTCAATTCCACTGAGTTTCCTCAAAAGCTATGGATTATCTGTCTAAAATGGCACACATCTCTGTCTCTCCAGAACTGGTCCCTGGTGCCTTATTTAGTTCATGTGATAAGGTCATGTTTTCCTGGGTGGTGCTGATGCTTGTGGATATTCGTTGGTGTCTGGATATTGAAGAGTTAGGTGTTTATTATAGTCTTTGCAATCCGGGCCTCTTTGTACCTGTCCTTCTTGGGAAGGCTTTCCTAGATATCAAAGGGATTGGGTGTTGTGATACAAGTTTTTGGTCACTGCAGTCACATCTGCATTATGGGGCACCACAAGCCTACTAAGGCTGTGGCTCTTGCAGACTTGTAGAGGCACTGCTTTGGTGGTCTTGGATAAGATTCAGATGCATTCTCTGGATTACCAAACTGAGACTCCTGTTCTCTTCCCTTACTTTATCACAAACAAATGGAGTCTCTCTCTGTGTGCTGAGCTGCTGGAACTGGGGGAAGGGTGACATAATTAACCTTGTGGCCACCACTGGGACTGTTCTGAGTCAGACCTGAAGCCAGCACAGAACTGGGTCTTGCCCAAGACCTGCAGCAACTACTACTAGGCTATTGCCTGTGTTCTTTCAAAACCCTAGGGCTCTACCACCAGCAGGTGGCAAAGCCAGCCAGGCTTGTGTCCTTCCTTTCAGGACAACAAGTTCTCTTGGAGTGTTTCCAGCAATACCATCCGGGAGCCAGAGTCTGGAGTCAGAAACCTTAGGAATCTCCCTGGTCCTCTAGTCTGCTGTTGCTGAGCTGGCACCCAAAGCACAAGACAAAGCTATTCCCACTCTTCCCTCCCTTTCCCAAAAGCAGAGGAGTCTCTCCCCATGGCCACCACTGCCCCAGGACTACCTGGCTACTTCCAATGTTCACTCAATGCCCAAGGGCTCTTTAATCAACTTTTGGTGAGTTCTGCCAGGCCTGAGACTCTCTCTTCATGGCAGTGGGCTCCCTTCTGACTCAGGGCATGTCCAGATATGCCATCCAAGAGTGAAGGCCTCGAGCTGGGGACCCCAAGAACCTGTTTGGTGTTCTACCCCACTGCGGCCAAGCAATACAAAGTCTGCTTTACTCTTCCCTCTCATTTTCTAAAGCAGGAATTTCTGCCTGTAGCCACCACAGCTGGGAATGTGCTGGGTCACACCTGAAGCCAGCACATCTCAGTCTCACCCAAAGCCCATGGCAAGTACTAGCTGGCTACCACTGATGATTTTTCAGGGCCCAAGGGATCTTTAGTCAGCAAGTGATAAATGCTGCTAAGACTGGCTCCTTCTCTTCAAGGCAGTGGGTTCCTTTCTCACCCAGGGTGTGTCTAGAAATGTTATCCAGGAGTTAGGGTCTGGAATGGGGGCTTCAGGACTTTGCCTGGTACCCTGTTCTACTGTGGCTGAGCTGATATTCAACTTGCAAGACAAAGTCCTCATTACCCTATCCTCTCCTTTCCTCAGGCAGAGGAAAGGAGTCTCTCCTGGAGCTGTGAGCTGTGCTACCTGGGAATGGGTGAGGGGTGGTGCAACCCCAACTCGTTTAGCTACCCCAGCTGGTGTCTTACTAGGTTGCATGTCCCCAGGTCTACTGGCTCTGAGCCCAACACAGCACTAGCACTTGCTTAGTGGTAGTCGTTAAGGCTTAGACTGCCTTTTGAGTTTATTTAGGACTCCAGAGTACTTTTGCCTTTGGCGGTAAAGCTTGGTGGAACTCAGGTTCTGACTGCTGGAATGGGCAATTCCCCTCTGGCTAGGGCTGGTCAAAAAGCTCCCTCCATGGGAGCTGGCTGAGTTCTGCACAGTGTTGCTTTCTGCTGTGACAGGGCAGCACTGAGTTCCAATGCAGAATCCCATAATCACTGCATTCTGCCTCTCCCAAATGCACAGATTTTGTCTCCATGCCATGTGGCCACTGCCAAGGAATAGGGGAGGAGTGGCATTGACAATTCAACACTTTCTTGGCTGGGTGCAGTGGCTTATACCTGTAATCCCAGCACTTTGGGAAGCCAAGGTGGGAGGATCACTTGAGCCCTGGAGTTCAAGACCAGCTTGGGAAACATGATGAAACCCTATCTCTACAAAAATACAAAAATTAGCTGGGATTGCTTGAGGCTGGGAGTTCAGTGCTGCAGTTGAAGTGGCTATGTTATTTGGGGTATAAACCCGGGGTATGTCATCACGTGCCAGGAAAATTTAGGGCATGGACACACATGAGGAGTTTAGGAGTGGAGGTTTAATAGGTAGAAGAGAAGAGAAAGAAAAACAGCTTCCTCTATAGAGAAAGCAGTCTCCGAGTGGAAAAGGACTGGGTGGCAGCAAAGTGTTGAGTTTTATAGTCCAGTTTGAGGAGGCGGTGTCTTCTGATTTACATGGGGATCACAGATTGATTCAATCAGGTATGACGTTTCCATAGTGCTCTGGGAAGGCTGATCGCTCCACCCTAATCTTCTTATGCAAATGGGCCTTCCAGTTGATCAGTACCATCTTGTCTGCTCCTTACAGTGCAGGTGGCTGGCAAAGAAGGGATGGTGGAGCCACCATTTTGAAAATGTCTAGTCCTTAGTTCCTGCTGGCATTCACCTGTGCAAGCTCCCAGCTTGCAGGCTGCTGTTTGTTAGAAAATGATTTGGGGCTGCTTTTCATTAAAAAGAAAAGCCTTACCGAGGACTCCCATGCCCTTGCTGTCTGCTTAAGTAATTACTTCTTAACTCCTATATGACAGTGAGCCATAATTGCTCTACTGCACTCCAGGCTGGGCAACAGAGCAAGACCTTGTCTCAAAATAAATAAATGAATAAATGAATAGTAAATAAATGAATGACCAAAAAAAAAAGATTTTCTACCTTTCTCAGTGCCTCTTTCAATGATATGAAGTAAAAACCAGGTAGTGTGATTGCTCACCTGATTTGTGGTTCTTATGAAGGTGCTTTTTTTGTGTGGATGGTTGTTATGTTTAGTGTTCCTGTAGGGAGGAAGATCAATATAAGCTTCTATTTAGCCATCATGCTGTGTCTCTCTCTCTGCTTCTCATGTAGTTAGGGACATTGTGCAAGTGATCTAGCTCAGATTTTTATTAAGAAGTTATATAATGTATAGAATCCACATGCCATCTCCCAAGTAGGTGGACTGCTTATGGACATAGATTTCTCAGGAAGTCATGGTCTTCGCAAAGCCTATATACTTCCCCCTTAACCAGGAATCATGAGCCCCTTTTTTGAGGCAAAATACCCAACTGTGAATAGAGAGGTTTCTTTGTTCAGTAATGTAGCTCCCAACTTTCTTTGAACCCAGTTGGATAACCAAATTTGATATTTTCTAACCTCAGACCACTGTTGGAGACAATGAATCTACTACATTTCTCTTCTGTTTTAAAGGAAGTTTATATACACAGTATAAGAGAACAGATGACACACTTTATTGGATTATTTTCCTTAAATTCTTTTAAAAATAATTAAGATAGTGGCCTATTAAACAAGCACTACTTAATGTAATCAATAGTTCATTTCTTATACTTTAAAATAGAACTGTGATGGACAGGGATGGGTAGAAGGGATGATTAAAGAATTGGGTGGGAAAGTATAGATTCATTTGACAAATAATATGTTAGTACTGCAGTAAGTCCTTGAAACTCTAATAAGAAAAGTGCAGGACCAATAAAAGAAAATTTAAAAATTTACCCAGTGAGTAGTTTATTGAGCTCATGCCTTTGGGGAGCATTTTTAGGGAAGCCAGGCAAGACCTTCCTGAATTACCTACCATTTGGCTATGTTATCAATGACTAAATATTAAATAGGGTGGGTCAAGGTCCTTACCTAGTGAAGTTATTTTTCTGTTACTTTTGCACTTAGGTTCATAAGCAGTCCTAGCTTCCATGATGGACACTGATAGAAAATCTCCTTTTTTTTTTAAATTTTTTATTATACTTTAAGTTTTAGGGTACATGTGCACATTGTGCAGGTTAGTTACATATGTATACATGTGCCATGCTGGTGCGCTGCACCCACTAACTCGTCATAAGACTGCTCAAAAAGAAAGCTTTGCTGGCGGCTTAGGTACACTTTTGAAAGGGACGTGACATCAGCAGTACTTATGAGTTTCTTATGAAAATTTAATGGAACTTGTGATATAAAATGAAATATTGGATCAACTTATGACAGGCTGCCTTTAATGACAGTTCAAGATACAAATAACTCATTTCAGAGACCATTTACCTAAGGCTTTTAAATTAAATTTTCTAAGTACCTTGCATATTCAACTCTACATTTAAAGCAAACAGAATTCCACTTTAGGGAACTGAAGCTATTTATGGTCATAAAAAAATAGATTCAGATAGGCGTTTCAATAAAAGGGTCAGTGTATCAAAAATCTGAAGGATATTACTGTAAATAAAAATCTTTATTAAGAACTAAAGAGTGCAATTGATTTTAAAGGTTGCTATTCTTTCTGGCACATAATAAAATAAAATAATAATGATCAATACTAAAATGTTCCCTAGAAAGGAGGAGGTCCTGAAGCAATACAGAGCTCTGTGCCATTGATGAGGATTGCCCAGTACATAAAAGTGATGGGTTGGAGGACTGTGTGAATGAAACCCAGTTACAAAGGCCAAAGGTCAGCAGTTCACCATTAGGTTTATTTGTTTCTTAGTGAGAAACGTTGCTCTTAACTCCAGCAAAGACTCTGTTCACAAAAGGTTTTCACCCACGTCAATTAGTTAATGTTTGTTGCTTAAAAGGTGTTTTGGCAATTACAGCTGGCTCTAAGGAAAATAAATTAGTAATAGTTGAAATTAGTATTCCTCTCTTAACAGTTTTCTGTATCTTTTTCCTTGCTTTTGATCCACTTCTCTGCCACACACTTATACACACCTATAATAGAATAGAAGACTAAAGCAAACCTATGGAATTAGTGACTCAAAGTGGCATCCATTCTTCCTCATCCCTCCCAGGAATATTGGCCTGTTTAAAGAGAGCCCACAATGTTTTTCTGAAAGAGAGTCAAACAATGACCAATATTATTATACCCATTTTGCATATTGGAGAATTGAGATTGAGGGTAGAATAAACTTCTTACTCAAGGTCACATGGTTAGGAAGTTGCAGAACAAGAATTTATACCTAGATCCAGTTAACTCCCAGGTTCTTGAATGCTAAGCTATGTCACCTTCCAGTCTCTGGCAGATACTTTGCAGGAAATCCCTTAGGAAGATGAGGAAGAGTTCCTGCTCTCCCACAAAGCCACATTATATACCAACCTCTCCTCCACTGGTACACAAAAGCAGTCCATCTGGCCCAGGCCTCCTTAAGAAGTTGCCTTAGTTGCTAACTCATGGCTATTTATTCTGACTTTTACCTCAACCTTGGCCTCCCTTTAGATTTGCAGCAAGCCTTCATTTTTGAATTTTAACTCCTTTCACATTCCATGTTTCTTCCTGTCTCCTTAGGTTTTCACTCTCCTAGGATGACCCACGTATAGAATCTGCCCCTGTGGTTCAGCTCCACCCTCTCACCTGTCTCTTGAGAGCATTGTGAAATTCTGAGACACAGCAAGGACAGAAACAGAGGGCATGGAAGATGCTTTCAGGTTGGTTTATTCTTACTGATTAAATTAACACTTCATGATTGTCTCAGTCTGCACAGGCTGCCATAACAAAATACCACAAACTGGGTGGCTTAACGAAATTTTCTCACAGTTCTGGAGGCTGAAAGTCCAAGATCAAGGTACCAGCAGGGCTGGTTTCTTCTCAGGCCCCTCTCCGTGGCTTACAGATGGCGTCTTCTTGCTGTGTCCTCATATGGCCTTTTCTCTGTGCATGGAGAGAGATAGATCTCTGGTGTCTTCTCCTGTTCTTAGAAGGATACCAATCCTATTAGATTAGGGCCTCACTTTTACAATCTCATTTAACCATAATCACTTCTTTAAAGGCCTTATCTCCCAATACAGTCACATTGAAGGTTAGGGCTTCAGACTACAAATTTTAGGGGAACACAATTCAGTCCATAATAATTATCCCAGTAGAAAGCAGGATACATGAGAATGCGGTAACTTGAGAATCTGACTTTGTTTTTCTCTATATCTGTAAGCTAAGTCCCAGGCCTTTAGTGAAGGTTTCTTCCACTGCAGATAGAAAGAAAAAAAGGCCTTTATAGACATAAAAATGACTTAAGACATTTGCTTCTCTGATACTCACTTCTGAGAAATGCTTCTTCGTCTCTGTGCCCAACCATTTTTCATAACTGTATAGAATGAACATTCATCCTGATTGAGTAGAATAATAAATTTAGTAGCGCTCATTTGTCCTGACTAATTATTAATAGTGTCTTCTTTTTCTTCCAAAGTTTAGATGACACAGATGTCTAACCTATAAAGGAGTTTTTCAAGTTTAAGCTATTTTTTTACTACCTAGATTTAAGTAATTTTCTTATTTTCCTCTCCACATGAATATACCAATATATCTCTCATAACCCTTGAAGTTTTGTCTCTACTCTTCTGAGTTTTGTGCTCCTGCCCCCTATTCTGTTTGCATCTGTGGGCTTTCTTTCCTTTTACTGTCTTGCTCTGCATGTATGTACTCATATAATCAGTTTCTGTGAACTCTTGTCTGCTGCCAGGGGATTGGTTTCCTCCAGCTTGTTAACAGCAGTTACAATTTCTCACATTCAACCAATGCTAGAATAGAGAAGTTAAGATTAGTAGCCACATGAGTTTTAACCAGACTTTAAAATGTGTGATGCTAATTTTATAGCTTTACTTACTACAGAAAAACATCCACACATCTCCTGTGGTAGCAGCTAAGCTGATTAGTGCATGGAGCTAATGAAACCCACAGCTTTGTCTCCCTTCCTAAGGCTGTCCATTGTTGTGTCTTATCTCTAGCGGAGGCCTGCTTCTATGGTCCTCCGTCTCGTCAACCAATGATGTTCCTTATTGTTGGTCACAGGGGGCTTGGTAATAGAGAGGATCGGCTTCCTTCCTGCTACTAAAAAAACAACTTACGGCACTCACTGGGGAGGCAGAGTGCTCAGCAGGACAATCTTCTTATGTTAAGGTCAGCACGTTATTAAATATTCTCCATTAGGAGGTGATTGGATTAAATAATTAGTGAATGTAAAGTGCTTTAAACTGCTAATTATTATGCTTTGTGGGCCTACTTTGCAGATGATCCATAGTCAGTGAATCTATTACAAGGCATGAGGAGCAGGATGATGTTCTCTCTCACTTATCTCCATTCCCCATGAGTGTTTACAATTATATCATGGATGAGTTTTGGCATTTTACAGCATTCGCAAACGTAATCTACCATGTGACTTCTCAAACTTTGGTACCCAAGAAAAACAGGGCGAGATAGCTAAGGAAACCTTTTTAGGAGAAAAGGAAGATTAGATACACTAGATTAGCAAACAGCTCACACTATTAATTATGTATCACCATACCAACATAAGTACTGTAAGTTTGTGTTGTGTAGGGAAAAAAAGAAGCCTAGAAATAAAGCTCAACTACTGATAGTCTCTTATGAGCTACTTGCTCTAAAAGTTCAATTTAATCTCCTGTTGCAGCATGGAGATTTGAGAGGTAGAGAAGTAATTACTCCTGTCCCTGGAAGATCAGGCTCTTGTCCATTAAGGAATTTAAGCCAGTTTTAGAGATGATTTAAAAAGCTATTTTGACATATACAGTACATAAATTTGAATAACCATATCAGCATGGTTTCCAATAGGTTTTATGTTTGTTTTTGATTTTTTGAGACAGGATCTTGTTCTGTCTCCCAGGCTGAAGTGAAGTGGTGCAATCATGGCTCACTGCAGCCTTGACTTCCTGGATTTAAGCTCTCCTCTTCTTGCCTGTTCACTCAGCCTCCTGAGTAGCTAGGATCACGGGTGCACACTGCCACACCCAGCTAATTTTTTTTCTTTTTTTTTGTAGAGAGGAGGTTTCTCTATGTTTCCCAGGCTGGTCTTGAACTCCTGGGCTTAAGTAATCCTCCCACCTCGGCCTCCCAAAGTGCTGAGATTACAGGTGAGAGCCACTGCATCTGGCCTCCAATAGATTTTAAATAATATTTCTTTGTTTACAAAATTATTTTGTTTAGTAGTGACACTTTTCCTTTGCAAACTGCAAGAGAACATAACAAAATTTAAATATAAAGCACTCACTCCAAAGTTGGGCTGGAATTGAATGCAGTTGACACCATTACTTTTAAGTTAAGATATTTTGGAATAGTGTTAGGAGAGGGGAGTATTAAATTAGGAGACAGTGTGTTGTTGAGCATGTAAACCCCAAATGCTATCACTGCCTTACATATATGGGGGTAGAGTTAAGTGAATCCATGGAAATAGAATATGTCAAGATAAAAGCAAACTAAATATTTAAAAACATTTGCTTATGGTAGATAACTAATTATTAAAGGGAAAAGGATTTCTGGAAACAACTGTCACATTCTCTTAGCCCCTTATTACCCCACCCGTTTTCCATGTTTGATTTGAAAAGGAATAAAACAAATGGATAAGCCAGTGATGGGAATCCAGTGAGAAATGACTTTGTATGTCTGTGCTGGCCCCAAGCCTGAGGAAAGCTCTGATTCTGTGTGCAGCATTTGAAAATGTTAACTCTCTGAAGGCTTCCTGGAAAGAGGGGGATTGGAGAGAAGAATAAGGAGGGAAGGAGTGAGAAAAACATAATTAACTTCCTGCATCTTAGCTAGAGGCAGAGAGCAGCACCACAACCATCTCAGGCTATTAGAGAAGGCAGGCGGGCTGGAATAGAGTGTGAGTAGCATCTCAGGGTGGCTCTGAGAGGCAGCATATACAATGGCTTGAGAGCATGGAGTCTGAATTCAGGCTGCCTCTGGTCATGAATCCAGCTCTCTCTCAGGGGTTAGCTGTTTGTCCTTAGGCAGATTATTTAATTTTCCTGGGCCTCAGTTTATTTGTCTGTAAAACTGGAATAATAATAGATTGCTATGAAAATTAAAGTGATGGTTTCCAGCTTCATCCATGTCCCTACAAAGGACATGAACTCATCCTTTTTTATGGCTGCATAGTAGTCCATGGTGTATATGTGCCACATTTTCTTAATCCAGTCTATCATTGTTGGACATTTGGGTTGGTTCCAAGTCTTTGCTATTGTGAATAGTGCCGCAATAAACATACATGTGCATGTGTCTTTATAGCAGCATGATTTATAATCCTTTGGGTATATACCCAGTAATGAGATGGCTGGGTCAAATGGTATTTCTAGTTCTAGATCCCTGAGGAATTGCCACACTGTCTTCCACAATGGTTGAACTAGTTTACAGTCGCACCAATCATTCTCAGCAAACTATCGCAAGGACAAAAAACCAAACACCACATGTTCTCACTCATAGGTGGGAACTGAACAATGAGAACGCTTGGACATAGGAAGGGAAACATCACACACCGGGGCCTGTTGTGGGGTGGGGGAAGGGGGGAGGTATAGCATTAGGAGATATACCTAATGTAAATGACGAGTTAATGGGCGCAGCACACCAACATGGCACATGTATACATATGTAACAAACCTGTACGTTGTGCACATGTACCCTAGAACTTAAAGTATAATACAAAAAAAAATATATATATATAAATTAAAGTGCTTAGAACGATACCTGGGACACTGTAAATGCTATATAAATGCTACTATACAAAGCAATATTAAAATTGCTGTTGTTATCTAAGATAACTTTTGGAAGATAAATTATTGTTCATAAAATAAAATTACTGTTATAATAAAAATATAAAAATTATTATTATTAAAAACTATAAAATATATGCAAGATGTGCATTTCTAATCCACAACTGAGAATAAATTAATTGTGGTTAACTATTAGTCAATTAACTATTTCCTAATTAACTTGTAGGAAAGACAGTGTGATATAAGGGAAAGAGAACTTGGCTTTAGAGACCAAATACCTGAATTGAAATTAGGACTCTGCAGCCAGTATATTCCAGATTGAAGTCGTCCTCTTTTCCCCAAGGCTCACTTTTTCTCTCATAGACGTTCGTTCACTCAATGGCACCAACATCTCTGGAGTCAGCTGTGACTTTCCCTTCTCCCTTCCTGAATTTATCCCTTGCTAGGTAGAGATGAATGCTGTATGGGGACCCTTCTTGTGACCTGCCTCCACCACCACTGTTCTTGTGTGCTACATGAATGGAGCTTCTGCAATAATCTTCCATTCCAGATTTTGAGTATTCAAACTATATGATATTCTGCTATTGGATTAATTTTCTCAAAGCACCATGCAAATTTCCAAAGGTCCTCATTTTTTTAACAAAATAAAGATAATATTTTTTCAAGTGCTCTAGACTTTTCACAGCATGACCTCCCCCTAGCTTTTCAGCGTTACTGTATGTACCTTCTTGATCCCACCAAACTAAGCCAAATTAACTTCCCTCTGTATCATCGTTCATGTTCCTAGACTCCCCAATGTCACTACACAATTCCAAATTTGTCCTTTCTGAAGTCTTTGTTCTTATCTCTGATTTTCCATCATTCTAACCTCCTTTAAGATATTGTAGACATTCTAGGCCAGGCGCAGTGGCTCACACCTGTAATCCCAGCACTTTGGGAGGCCGAGGTGGGCCGATCATCTGAGGTCAGGAGTTTGAGACCAGCCTGACCAACATGGTGAAACCCCATCTCTACTAAAAATACAAAAAAAATTAGCCGGGCGTTGTGGCGCGTGCCTGTAATCCCAGCTACTCGGGAGGCTGAGGCAGGAGAATCGCTTGAATCCGGGAGATGGAGGTTGCAGTGAGCTGAGATCATGCCACTGCACTCCAGCCTGGGCAACAAGAACGAAACTCAGTCTCAAAAAAACAAAAAACAAAACAAAACAAAACAAGACATTCTAGTCAATCATAAATTGTAACAATTGGTATTATAGTTACGTGTGTAGACACTTTACTCCATGTCATAAGTCTTTATATAAGGCTTGGGCTGGGTCTTTATCATCTTGATATTCTCCACAGTCCTTATGGAACTTCTTCCTTAAACTCAGTAGGCATTCAAATATATGATGACATAATAAATTAAGTTAATGAATAAATGCTATTAATTAACTATATGACCCAGGAAATCTCACTTTTAGCTCAAATTTTCTTATTTATAAAATAATAAGGTTGAAGGAGAATCTTGATATCTGTGTTTCCCTCCAACTTACAAAGGTTACAATTCTATATCATCCCATATCTTCACATAAAGAGATACTACAGTATATTTTGAAAAAGTATAAAAAACAATATATTTGAAATAGGTATAAAAAACTCTTTGAATATAATTACTGCTTTTTTCCCCAGCTTTATACTTCTATTACTTTTAACTCTCTACTAATGTTTGCATATTAAGCACAAATACCATTATTGTTCACAAATTAATATAAAAAAAGCCTTTTTATCAAATAAAGGAATGCATAATGGGCTTTCCAGTGAGTAATAAACTAACAGAATCTGTTTATGCCAAGGTGTTCATGATCTGACAGATTTTCCCAAAATTTAGGGTTGTTGCTATTTAGTAAGAAGTAGGGAGCTTACATCTTTCTGTTTATTTTAATTTTAGGTAAGTTGATTAGTGCTAATGGTTTCTTTTCTTTTTTATACATTTTTTATTTCATCTTGTCAATGCTTTCTTATCAGTTACATCCAGTCTCCCGTAGAGATGCACTATTTCACCATTGCTGTCATGGTGTAGGACTAATGAGACATCTGACAGTTTTTCATGTTTGTGATATGTGTTCTGTATCCTTAGTACACAGGGGATGTGCCCAGATTTGGAGAGTAACTGAACCTGTGGAATAGCAAGACACTTTCTAATGGCATTTGACTGTATTTTCAAAAACCGTTATGACAAGGGATGTTACTTTGAGTCATCATTCAGTTAAACAAATAGATGCATGCATTGGGATTCTTGACTTAGTGTGAAAGTTATATTTCACTTGGCATTTGACTGAATATTTGAATTTAAAAGTTTTATTACATAATATACAAGCAAAATAATCCCAGTGCTTATTTTGCTTACTACTTGAGAGAGGCAATAAGAATGAATTTCTGTAATGTGTTTGTAGCAAGACAGGTGTTTTGAAGTTATTTCATCGCATTATTTGATTTGTACACATCTGTGAGTTTCCAGGTATAGAAAGATTTTATTGACAATTTCAGTTCCTTTGGAGGTTGAAATATTTCAACATGCAGCTTATAATTGCTTCTTTACATTGTAAGAATGATCCTCTTTAGTTATAATTGTATGCTTTGTTCCCATTCTTACAATTTTGGAACACTCTTATGCATCAATATATTTTAATATATATATAGGGGAGAGAATAAATTATTAACCAACTGCTTAAGCTTTAGCTCTAAGAACTTTATGTTTATCCTATATGAATTATTTTCAAAATTATTACATAGTTAAGATCATTTCAACTGCAAAACTCATTGACCCCCATCTAGTATACTGGATAACATGAGGAAGTTTGACTTTGCTAATACTTGTCATTTTTCTAAATAGGCAAATTATCCTACCTGGTGTGTTGAAGGGACTCTACTCAATAGTTTGCATTTGGGAAATAACTTTAAGAAGTCCTGTCTAATCCAAATAAAATGCATTCTACATGCAGTTTAAAGATTCTCTTCTGTTCATCTTGGTATTCCCTGGTCTTGGCTTAGGCATAACCCAGGTTCTACAACTGGCAGCATTGAGGAATGGGCCAAAACATGGCCTGTTTCTTCACTGGTTTTGTTCTATTTCTTCTACCACTTGTTAGCTGTTGCGTCTGGCTCCTTTAAGATCAGGCAAGGAAGAGGAACTAGAAGAAAAGCGCAAGGTTTAACTTGATCACTGCCATTGGAATCTGGCATTGAGGCCATCAGTTTGGCAGATGTGCAAATAAATGCTGGTTCTTTCTCTCAAAGAATGCTTTGTTGGACTCTATAGAATCCTTCCTACTGCCCTCCCCCTGCCTACTCAGGGACCTCCAGCCCTATACCTTTCTCTGAGGTGGATGACATATTCTCTGGCTGGCCTGAATGGACATTGTCCCCTCAGTTACTGCTTCTAAGAGCATACCTTGCACATACTTGCTATAGAAGGCAGTTTTCCTGAGCTGTGTACTTTACAGATGTCTCAAATCCAGAGAC
Organism: Pan paniscus; assembly: GCF_029289425.2. NCBI lineage: Eukaryota > Metazoa > Chordata > Mammalia > Primates > Hominidae > Pan > Pan paniscus. The sequence continues at coordinate 72,892,042 of NC_073254.2, forward strand.
CTTATTCTAGCCAAAAAGAAAACTCAGCACGTTTGTTTTTGTGTCTGAAACTTGGACATGCAACAGGTGCCATTGCAGCTTTTCCTTGGATATTTGCCATCCTGTGCCTTTTTCAGATGACAGCCCAAATTCTAGGCAATGCAGTTGAAGGTTCCAGGAGAATTCTTTTCTATATCCAGGTTCAGTAGTAACATTAAAGTAACCTATGAGTTTCTATAGCTGAATAAGCATGGGATCTGCGGGCAGAGGGGTTAAAAAGAGAGGCGTTAAGATGTTATTCTTTCCTTTGCAACCCATAGTTGTTCAGGCACAATTACTCTAGAATATAAAGCAGTGTGTTTAGATACTTGAACCATTTTTAAATTAATGATTAGTTTGTATTTAAGAGAAGAAAAATGATCTGTTTATGTATACACATACACATAGAATCATCATGAATAGCATAATGGTAAATGCATGATGTAAATATCTTGAATTCATGACTCAGGGACCAGTACTGTCATGGGTAATATGATTTTCTAACATTTTAATAAGTTTCTGAACAAAACAAATGGTAATGATTCTCAACTTACACAATAGTTGTATTCCAAGGAAATTCTTTGCATTTTTAAACCATGCTAGACTTTTACTTCCAGGTATGAGTGACTAAATTGTGGTCGTTGAAACCTCCTTCCAAAAGCCAAAGGGTAGGGGAAACTATTCAAAAACATCTTGGAGTCACCAAGGCAGCCAGAACTGAAGGAGCCATGATCCTGGAGAGAAGGAAACACACTATCATCTTCCCCTCAAAACACTGGCAAAGTCATAAGCAGTGAACAGTGAGAGGCTGGAAAGATGAGCAGAAACTGGTTGCCAACAGGGTAAAAAACTCAGCAGAAATTTTGGAAGTCTCATAGTGCTAGAGGGATAGAGCTAGAGGTTAGCTTTTGCCAAGGAGGGAGGGACTCAGGCTCTCCTTTGGGACCCTGAAGGCCTGTTGTCTAGAAATAACAGAAATAGACCAGATCGTCAACACTGAGCCTTGAATTAACTCAATATCCAATTTAAATCCTAGCCAAATTCTAAAACAAATCCCCTTTGGAGAAAAATAACAATGTTGAGAGTCTCTACAGATTTTTATACCTAATGTTCAGCATTAGATACAAAATTATTAGGTATACTGAAAAATGATAGCAAGAAAAAACAGACAATGGAAGAAGGCCCCCAAGTGATATAAATATTAGACACAGATAATATAGTAAAATAAAATCATTTTATCAAGAAAATAGAAGAAAAGATGTAGACTTTTATCAGAGAACTATGCCCAACACACACACACTGTCTCTGTCTCTGCTCTGGTGTGAATGTTTGTATACCCCTACAAATTAATCTGTTGAAATCTAACCCCCAAGGTGGTAGTATTAAGCGACTGGGGCTTTCACAGGTCATTGTCATGAGGGCTGTGCCCTCATGAATGGCGTTAGTGGCCTTTAATTAAAAAAAGTTTGAGAGAGACTCTTTGCTCCTTTCACCATGTGAGAACACAGCTGGAAGGTGTCATCTATGAGGAACAGGCTCTCACCAAACACCAGATCTGCAGGCATGTTGATTTTGGACTTCCCAGCCTGTAGAACTGTAGGAAGAAATTTCTGTTGTTTGTAAATTACCCAGTCTAAGGTAGTTTGTTGGAGCAGTCAGAACAGACGAAGATGTACACATATCTATGTATATGTTATTAGTATTATAGTATTATATAAAACAGAGTTAGGTTCTAGGCTCAGATGAACATAAATATAACGTTAACATGAAGAAACAGAAACAGGTTTTGAACCTATATGAGAATGTTTGTTGGGACATTTGAAAAGCTGTGGGATTTGAAAAGATTCTTCATGGTATAGAGCTGTCAGGAGCATTGAAGGGTATCTAGTCTCCCTGCTTGGCCAAATGCCCATAGCACCTTAAAATCATCATGAAAACTGAAAACACTTCCACAAGATTTCCAGATACCGTGTAGGGACAGTAATGCCCCTGTTGAACACTACTGCTCAGTTGCTCAATCTAACACATTTTTATGGGTAGTGGTGAAGCCAAAGAGTTGTGATAGTTACACAAATCTGCATAGATCATACAGCTGGTTATCTACAGAGGTGATGTTTGAACCTCCAACCGCCTAACTTTTAATACTAACTTCTACCAACCCTCTATTCCACTGAACTTTAAAAATTCTTGAGAAATCTGATTTTGATTTCTAGGTTAATCAGAAATTTGAGGATTTTTGTGTATATGCCCACATAAATGAATGACACAAGATACATGAAAACTATTAATAACTGAAAACCAATAGTTAATTTTTAAACTCCCTTTAATATAGTAATGCAAATTCCTTTCCAAAATTCTAAAGTAAATTCAGACTTTTGCTGAGAGTTTAAAGGTCTGAAAACGTCTCACCCTGCTTCAGCTTAGGGGAATCAAAGGAATACTTCAAAGACCTCAAGTTTGAAAAATATCAGAAAGTCCTACTTATAGTACAGTTCAAAGCAATCATAGGTGAATCATGAGGGATTTCTATGGAAACTTAGTATCCAAATATATTTTTCCTTTGAAATTCACACAGGCTTCTAAATTCAGTTATATTATCATTTTTATAAATTCTTTCACAACTCCACTATTCTTCAGCATCACCTGAAAGCATACCCTCTACTTCAGCTTTAATGTTGAGATATCTGGCGTCTCACAGCCTTCTGAGATATGTTTTCCATGCATTTGCCCTCTGCTTCTCTTACATGTGGAAAATAGAGCTTGCATGAAAGATTTGATCTTTCTCTGTAACTTCACATTTGCATTTCTATTACTCCTGTCTCAAAAATGTTGGTATTACTGTTTAGTATTAATGGTTCTTTATTGATAATACTCAAAATTAGTGAATCATTTATTGTTCTGGGTAGGTTTGTATGCAAGCTATACTCTGTTTCTTATTTTTTTTCCTCTGACCTAGTAGATTCCTAATATCTGCTAGTGATCTATATAGTATTATACGTGTATACACACATACATATATACATGCTAATAATATATATTAGTACTATATACATATATACTAGTAATATGTATATACTGTTGATATATCCAGGCATACCTTGGAGATAATGCAGATTTTGTTCCAGACCACTGCAATAAAATGAGTCACCTAAATTTTTGGTTTCTCAATGGATATAAAAGTTATGTTTCCACTCCACTGTAGTATATTAAGTATGCAATATGATTATGTCTAAAATTAAAATGTACATACCTTAACTGAAAAGACTTTATTGCAAAAAATGCTGATAATCATCTGAACCTTCAGTGAATTGTAATCTTTTTGCTGGTGGAGAGTCTTCCCTCAATGTTGATGGCTGCTGGTTGATCAAGGTGGTGGTTGTGAAAAGTTGAAGTGGCTGTGGCAATTTCTGAAATAAGACAATGAAGTTTCCTGCATTGATTGACTTTTCCTTTCATGAAAAGTTTCGCTGTTGCATGAGATGTTTGATACCTTATGTAGAACTTCTTTCAAAGTGGAGTCAATCCTCTCAGACCTTGTCACTACTTATAAACTAAGTTTATGTGCCATTCTAAATGCTTTGTTGTCATTTTGGCAATGTTCATAGCATCTTTACAGCAGTAGTTTTAATTTTAAGGAACTCCTTTTTTTTTTTTTTTTTGCTTACCCATAAGAAGCAACTTGCTCATCCCTTCAAACTCTATCATGAGATTATAGCAATTCAGTAACCTCTTCAGACTCCACTTTTAATTCTAGTTCTCTTGCTATTTCTACCACATTTGCAGTTACTTTCTCCACTGAAGCCTTGGATTCTTCAAAGTCATCTGTGAAGGTTGGAATCAATTTCTTCCAAACTCCTTAATGTTGATATTTTGACCTTCTTCTCCTATGAATCACAAATGTTCTTAATGGCATCTAGACTGGTGAATCCTTTCCAGTGGCTTTCAATTTACTTTGCTGAGATCCATCAGAGGAATCACTATCCATGGCAGCTATAGCCTTACAAAATGTATTTCTGAAATAATAAGACTTGAAAGTCAAAATTACCCTTTGATCCATGGCTTCAGGGGTATTTTTTTAGCAGGAATGAAAACAACATTAATCTCCTTATACATCTCCGTCAGAGCTTTTGGGTGACTAGGTGCATTGTCAATAAGCAGAAATATTTTGAAGGAAATCTTTTTTTCTAAGCAGTAGGCCCCAACAGTGGCTTAAAATATTTAATTAAATTATTAAATATCTTAATCTGGTTTAACATATTTAATTAAATTATGCTATAAACAGATGTGCTATCATCCAGGCTTTGTTATTTCATTTACAGAGCGCAGGAAGAGTAGATTTAGCATAATTCTTAAGGGCCCTAGGGTTGTCAGAATGGTAAATGAACATTAACTTCCACTTAAAATCACTGGCTGCATTAGCCCCTAATAAAAAGGGAATCAGCCTGTTTTTTTGAAGCCAGTCATTGATTTCTCCTCTCTAGCTATGAAAGTACTAGATGGTGTCTTCTTCTAATAGAAGGCAGTTCATCTAGATAGCAAATCTGTTGTTTAGTGTGACCACCTTCATCAGTCATCTTATCTACATCTTTTGCATAACTGGCTGTAGTTTCTCCATCAGCACTTGCTGCTTCACCTTGGACTTTTATGTTATGGAGATGGCTCTTTCTTTAAACCACATGAACCAACCTCTGCTAACTTCAAAGTTTTCTTCTGTAGCTTCCTGACCTCTCTCAGCCTTCATAGAATTAAAGAGAGTTAGGGCCTTGCCCTAGATTAGGTGTTGGCTTAAGGGAATGTTGTGGCTGGTTTGATCTTCCACGCAGACCACTCAAACTGTTATCATATCTGCAGTAACGCTGTTCACTTTCTTATCATTCGTATGGTCACTGGAATAGCACGTTTAAGTTCCTTCCAGAGTTTTTCCTTTGCATTCACAACTTGGCTAGCTATTTAGTGCAAGAGGCCTAGCTTTCAGCCTGTCTTGGCATTTGACATGCCTTCCTTACTAAGCTTAATTGTTTCTAGCTTTTGATTTAAAGTGAGAGACGTGTCTCCTCCTTTTGCTTGAAAACTTAGAAGCCATGGTAGTGTTATTAATTGACCTAATTTTAATATTGTTGTGTCTCAAAAATATGGAAGCCGAGGAAAGGAAGAGAGTTGGGGGATTGCCCAGTTGGTGGAGCAGTCAGGACACACAGCCTTTTTTGATTAAGTTCGCCATCTTACATTGGTGCAGTTCTTGGTATCCTAAAACAATTGCAAGAGTAATATCAAAGATCCCTGATAACAGATCACCATAACAGATATTAAAATGATGAAAAAGTTTGAAATATTGTGAGAATTACCAAAATGTGACACAGACACACAAAGGGAGTGCATGCTGTTGGAAAAGTGGTGCCCATAGACTTGCTTGATGCAGGATTGTCACCAACCTTTAATTTTAAAAAGACACAGTATCTTCAAAGTGCCATAAAGTAAAATACAAGAAAATGATATCCTCTTTCTCCCTATATATATATCACTAGTGCAAGAGCTTAGTAATGAGCACCCCTACATACCTATAGAAAGTAATTACAAGGCCATTTAATTCATTTTATACATGTACACAAAACCAAACAATCTCACATTTGTCACAGCCTCAGTGAATTCCATCTCAATGAGCTTTGCTGAAAGGTACTGTACCCTCCAGAGGGGTTGACATTTACTTGCTAGACCTCTGGGTATGCCAGGGAAGCTTAGGAAATTGTGGATGCCAGTTGTTACCCTTCATTCACTTGCTATTTAGCAATGGCCTTGGTAGTAATATATCTCTGAGAGTGAATTTTCTTCATTCCTCCATTCAATAAATATACTTGAATGTGTGCTTAAATGCAAGGCTCCTCTATTGGTGTATATGTGACCATAGGTTCATATTCAAATATTTCAGTCCTTGACTTTTTACATGCTTTTGGAAATCTGCGAAAATATTATTTCAGTCCTAATTCTTTGCTTGAGTTCTTTTATGTAGCTGTGGCATTGAAGTGAACCATGTGTTCACAGCAGCTGTGAAGATAGATTTCAGAGGTGTCATGAAGGCCTCTGACTTCCCTATATCCTTACCCTCATTTTTCCTTTCCTACCAACTAAGAGATGCTTCTCCTACCAGCTCATGGGTGTGATTGTTCTATTTGGAATTGTTTATATGACTCAAGTTTTCAAAGTGGAAACTGAAGCCTATTATTTGGTTGCACATTAGTGTGAATTTGCCATTACTTTCAGGAGAGCATGTGTTGATAAGAAGGTGAAGGATTCTGGTTACTTTGAGGAAGGAAGTGCAACCGTTGAAGGAAGCCAGGAGTACCCAAGCCATCTAGAATAGATTCTGCTGATCACCATATAACTTACTGGTTTAGAGAGCTGTTACTGGAATTATGATTCTCCTCTTTTATCTCAGGAAGAGACAAGTATGTCATCTAATTGACTAATTATGTTGATGCTTAGACTTTGAGTGTGTGCTGGTCCAGGCTAGAGGAATTTACTTAGAATATCAGATTCAACAAGGTTTTTTTCTTTTCATAATCCAGAGTGAGAGTTGAGTACTCTCTCACCCTGTGGAAAAAGAATGGTAATACATTTTTTTCTTACTTTACAATAGCCTTATATTTTTATTAATTATATATTTCTCTAAAGGTTAGTGTTGAAAGTGTAGATTCTAGAGTCAAGTAGCCTATTTTCAAATCCTGGCTGTGCTACTTACTAATAGTGTGACCTTGAACAAATTAGCCTCATTGCACTTATGTTGCCTCAAAAATGGGGAAGAAGAATGGGATCTAACTCATAGGGCGATTGTGGTGATTAAATAAGAAAATACATAGCTGGGCATGGTGGTGTGCTCCTCTAGTCCCAGCTACCTGGGAGGTTGAGGCAAGAGGATGGGTTGAGCAGGAGTGCGAGGTTGCAGTGAGCTATGACGACTGACCCATTGCACTTCAGCTTGGATGACAGAGTGAGACCCTGTTTCTTAAAAGGAAAGGAAAGAAAATATGTAGATATAATTTAGCAGTTTGTGGAATGTTAGCATTAACTATATTAAAGTTTCATTTAACAGTTCCTTTATGATTTCATACAGCTTCAAAATATGGTTGATTAGCATCCACTTAGGTGTTATTTAAATGCTTTTCTTATCCCTCTCTTTTTCCTTTCTTTCCTTTCTTTCTTTTTTGAGGTGGAGTCTTGCTCTGTTGCCCAGGCTAGAGTGCAGGGGTGCAATCTCAGCTCACTGCAACCTCTGCCTCCCGAGTTCAAGCGATTCTCCTGCCTCAGCCTCCTGAGTAGCTGGGATTACAGGCACTTGCCACCACGCCCAGCTAATTTTTGTATTTTTAGTAGAGACGGGGTTTCACCATGTTGGTCAGGCTGGTCTCAAGCTCCTGACCTCGTTATCCGCCCACCTCAGCCTCCCAAAGTGCTGGGATTTTAGGCGTGAGCCACCACGCCCTGCCCATTTAAATGCTTTTCAATGGCTACTGACTATAGTATTTTCTTTATCCTTTTGCAATGCAAGGTATGATAGCTGTTTTCTGAATATATTGGTTCCAGAGAATTACTTGCTCTTTCAGATAGTTTTCCACCAGTGGCACCTTTATATGACAACATTGTACACACATGTTTGTGTGTCAGCTGTTTGTTATATCAACCTGTTAATCCTACATTCCTTAATTTAAAACAGATGAAAGCTGTGACAAACGCATAAGCTGAGTTTATAATTGCCCAGCAAATTTTCCTTTAAACTTGCAAATATACAGTATCCCAAATATTCCCACTAGTGTAATCATCTTTTGTTTTCACCAAAGTAGCTTTACAAAAGACATCTTTCAAACAACTGTTTCATAGACTGAGTTACTACTTTCTTTAAAGTTAATCAACACTTGCTGTCCTTCCAAATGAAGTCTAAATCTGTTTACTTAGACCTGGTCTCTGAACCCTTATAAGCATGTCTGGTATATATTTCTAAAGTAAAGCTATTATTAAAAAGCTATTATTAAAAGCGTTTGTAGTAGACATAACTTGGTGTGGTTGCCTTGCTTGCAATAACTTTCCAGGTGGTCATGAATGTGCTGTTTGGGTCACTGATTTCACTCTTGGCTGCGATTGAACAGGGTAGGCCAATCATAGTGCCTCCTTTCAGCTCACAAATGATTGTATTATTCAAAAGGTGGTGATAACATCCAAATCAAACTTGAGAAAAAACTGTTATTTTAATTTTTAATTTTTTCTTATCAATAGCAGTATGATGGTACTTCCAGTACCCTAGTGACACCTAGCCTGAGAAAGAAGCAGAGATAAAGTCTATAGAGGAAGAGAGCATCTGAATGACATTTGAGTCCCTGGATCCACTGTGTGAAGCCAGAGCCACTCCTGCAAATGTTTTGTTTAGGTTTAAATTTGATTGAGATTTTTATTACTTCAAAGTAAAAAATTCTTACTAACGCAATGCCTTCAGCCTTCCACCTCAAAGTCACTGAAAGGATCTTAATATTTTCAATGTATATATTTATAACTTATAATTTAATGTATTTATATTATAAATATAACTTATAATTTAATGTATTTATATTATAAATATAACTTATACTTTAATGTATTTATATTATACATATAATTTATAATTTAATGTATTTATATTATACATATAATTTATACTTTACTGTATTTATATTATACATATAATTTATAATTTAATGTATTTATATTATACATATAATTTATAATTTAATGTATTTATATTATACATATAATTTATAATTTAATGTATTTATATTATACATATAATTTATAATTTAATGTATTTATATTATAAATATAATTTATAATTTAATGTATTTATATTATAAATATAATTTATAATTTAATGTATTTATATTATAAATATAATTTAATGTATTTATATTATAAATATAATTTATAATTTAATGTATTTATATTATAAATATAATTTATAATTTAATGTATTTATATTATAAATATAATTTATAATTTAATGTATTTATATTACAAATATAGTTTATAATTTAATGTATTTATATTATAAATATAGTTTATAATTTAATGTATTGATATTATAAATATAGTTTATAATTTAATGTATTGATATTATAAATATAGTTTATAATTTAATGTATTTATATTATAAATATAGTTTATAATTTAATATATATAAAACTTATAAATATATTAATATTTTAAATATAACTCTTACTAGCAATTTGAGACTGGGAACACCTATGTCAGAATTTACCTAGTGTAGAACAGATAATTTACAACTTTTGTGAAATCTCTTACCATTACGTGTGTAAACTACAGCAGTAATGTCGCAAGGAAGGGCGAACTTAAACTCAACATGCATCCTTGCTGAAGGGTCAAAAGTAGCATAGATCTAGGTTCAGATCCTGATGACAACGTATTGCCTAGGGGACCTTGGCCTGTCATTTACACTTTTCCTTTGTAAATGAGGATTGTAATGACCTCATAGTCTGTTCACGAGGGGTAAATGATGGCATAATGAATAAAGGAGAACTTAATAAGCTTTTTTTCCAGGATAAACATACATCTTTCTGCCCTTTTGTTGGCATTCAAACCTCTGTTCAGACTTTCATTCTGCTACAAAATATCTTTGTATGGGCAGAGGGTGGGTTGGATTGCAGCTGATCTTGGCAGCAGATCATAAGAACTTTTATGTACCTGGCCTTTCAGTTTACTGGGATCTTTTCACTGTTATTCAAGCCCTAAGCATCTGAGCTGAAGTAGTTGTCTGATTGTTCCATTGTCATGTATTCCTTAATACCTACTTTCCATAGTTCTGTACAGATGCTTTTTATGCAAGTAATCTTTGACATAGAGACAGAACGGCTGAAAATAGATTTTCCCTTAGCTGAAACTTCTCCCAGGCAATTTAATTCTTTATCATCACTTTAGTGTGTTTTTCTAGTTTTCTTTTGTTATTTGTCCCTAATATTGAGTCTAATGAAGATGTGAGTTTCAGTTTTCCTTCTCTTTTCCACAGCTAGACCTCCTCAGCCAGTAGGAAGCTCTACCCTTCCTCATTCTCTGATCATCAGCACCCCAGACACCCATTATTAGCAGATTCTAGTCAAGGCATGTGCTTCCCTTTGATGCTTTTGATTCACTAGTCCCTGACACATTTTAAACGCTGAATAAATGGTAAATATAATTTTCATCACCATAATTGTCAGGCATACCATGTTTACAAGTGCTAAGAAAAGGTAGATGAACTGACATCTCTCACCTCCTGGGTCACCAGATTCTATTTTTCTACTAATCTGATTGGTGGAGTGGGTATCTCTTTCTTTCTTCTCTATACCATGTGTGTCTTATCTGAAACAGTTCACTCAATCAAAAAGGATTACCTTTTTTTTTTTAATAGAAGAAGACCTTCTTTTCTTTACCACATGGGTATATGAGTTAAGATTTTCTTCTGCTAGAATTTCCAAGAAGATTTAGCAGATCCACAGCTGTTAGACCTGTAGCAGTTAAACTTAAAATAATTCCTTATTAAGTCACTAAACCTGAATGTAGACTGTCATGTACAGATACTAGTAATAACCCTGTAAATAAACTCTCATATATTTTACATTCTTGATAAGAAAGAATAACAGTCAGTTATGATGTTTCTCCTTGGAAATATTTCTCAAGTTCAAGAATGGTTTTATTATTGCCTTTCTAAACAAGTGGAATATTTGGATGAACAGGTAATCAGTAAAATGTCCTTGCCTTAGTGCTAATAAACTTTGAAGAAGAGTTTTCAGCTGCTTTGAAGAATTTTTTTTTCCCTTCTGATACCTTGTAAGTAATTCAAGTTGTAATTTTCACTGTTGCTATAGCCTGGCTATCACTTTAACGTGAAGGAGCAAAAGATGAAACTTGATAGGAGTCATCTATCAGAATAACTAGATCCAAGAGTTCAAAGGGGAAGCAGAAGAGACCAAGAAGAAGTGATTTTTTCTGTCAATTATACTGTGTTTTATCTGAAATGATATGTATTAGGAAGAACTGTGTCAGATGTTGGATTCTCTGCACTCGCAGACACACATCATCCCTACCTTTCCAAGCCTTTTTTTCAACTTCCTCCTAGTGGTGAAAAGTATGTATAGCACTTGTGAATTACCTTAATAGTCACTGCTTATCTATTGAGTTGAGGCATGTGTTAGCTATCATGCAAATTTAGAAAATATGATGCATGGTAACTATCACTTTGAGCAGTAGTATGTCAAAGTAAAAATAATGAAGAGAAGGAGATGTGATGTTGGAGCCAGTCCTGGAGACAACTAAAATGCCTCAGGTGGTGAGATATTTTGGCATTACAGATGGGTTTCTGGACCAATTTATCATAATCTTTCTTAGGACATCATTATATTTCAATCAAATCGAGCAACTTTATGTCAGGCAATTTAAAGAAGACAGCCCTATTTGTCTTGTGTAATAAAATCAGCAAATAAAGAGGTGATACCAATTTGTTGATTCCCCTTTGTTCAACAGTAGGCCCGGGGAAAATGCCTTTCAGTGCAGGTTTTATTTCCACTGATGGGTCCACCTTTCAGTGAATGTGATGCTCAAGACTCTCTGGATCATTTTTCCTGTCCTGAGGACAGGGATAGGGTTGAATCTGAAGTCATCATAGGTACATGATGGATATAATGCAGCACCAGCAGCATCAGTCTGTGAAGAGGGCTAAGCCTTTCATTAGGCCCATCTTCAGCTGCCGTTTTTCTCAGTAAGCTGGTGCCTCACAGGACCATCCCTCTCAATTCTGCTATCTTTAATTAGTTTATTTACTCCTAATGTTGGTTCATGAAATGTTTGTGGAAAGACTTAAAATCAGTTTATAGTATTGGCAGTTGTGGCTTTTAGTGCTCTGATGAGCATGTTGTGTTACAACGAACTATTAGACAATTTGAAGAATAGTTTGCTTCAAATTAGAGTGTATCAATACTTTCTTAAGGGGTTGCACCTGTAGTTTTAGCCATCAAATAATTATGATTACAGTAGCCCCCTCTTACGCATGGTTTTGCTTTCTGCTGTTTCAGTCACCCACAGTAAGCTGCATTCTGAAAATATTAAATGGAAAATTCTAGAAATTCAGAAATTTTGAATTATGCATTATTCTGAGTGTGTGACTAAATCTTGTGCTGTATCAGTCCTTCCTACCTGAGACATGAATTATTCTTTTTTCCAGTGTGTCCATGCCATATATGCTCCTGGTCCCTTAGACACTTACTAGCTGCTTTGGTTATCAGATTGACTGTCATTGTATCACAGTGCCTGTGGTAACTTGACCCTTGTTTTATTTATTTTGGCTATTTATTGTGGTAACCCGTATTTTACTGAATAATGGTACCAACACACAAGAGTAGTGATGCTGGCAATTCAGCTATGGCAAAGAGAAGCCGTAAAGAGCTTTCTTTAAGTGAAAAGGTGGAAGTTTTGAGTTAATAAGGAGAAAGAATATATGCTGAAATCACTAAGATCTATGGCAAAAGTAAATCTTTCATCCACGAAATTGTGAAAAATGAAAAAGAAATTCGTGCTAGTTTTGCTGCTGCACCTCAAACTATAAAAGTGCATGCTACCGTGTGTGTATAGAAAAAACACAGTATGTATATTGAGTTCAGTACTATCAGCAGTTTTAGGCATTCACTGGGGGTCTTAGGACTGTTGTCTAATTATATTTATTACTAAAATATAAAAAAAAGTACAAAGATTTCTTGAGTATCCTGCTTCATTTTCTGAGGAAGCTGGCTCAACTGGCTAAAAGGGATGGCACTTTTCCTTTGTAGTTGACAAAATGGTGGCCTAAGTGCAACTGGGTTGATTCTTACCTTATGAGTAAGAATCATAATTTTAACAAGTTGTATTAGTTTTCTGTGACTGTTAAAACAAACGATCACAAATTTGGGGTAATTTATTCTATCACAGTTCTGGAGGCAAAAGTCAGAAATCAGAGTCACAAGGCCAAATCAAGGCTGTGCTTCCTCTAGAAGCTTCAGGAGAGTTTATATCTTACCTCTTCCAGCTTCTGGTAGCTACCTGGATTTCTTGTCTTATGGTCCCATCACTCCAGTATGTGCTTCCATAGTCACATTGCCATCTCCTCTTTTATCTGTTATAAAATCTTCCTCTGCCTCAGTCTTATGAGGATACATGTGATTGTATTCAGGGCCCACACTAGATAATCTCAGATTATCTCCTTATCTCAAGATCCTTAACTTGATCACAGTGATAAAGACCTGTTTATTTTTTGTCATATAAAGTAGTGCTCATAGGTGCTAGGAATTAGAATGCAGATATCTTTTGGGAACCCATTATTCAGCCCACTACACAAGTGTCACCAGGATGTTTAATGGATAAATAACATGATCAAAATTACTAACAACAGTGCTTTTCAGGAATTAGCAACATTCTTTACTAAGAACATAGAAAATCTAAGGTGGCAAATTTGGGGGCAGTTTGGCATATGAACTAGAATGTTAAAAAATACAATTAAAAATGAAACTTGCAGACTTTGTATAGATTTGAGGTTGTCTGGAATCGTATATTTAAATTTTTATAAATTTTAGATAAGGCATTTGTTGTCTGTCCACAACTTTGAATGTTTTCCAAAATCTAGAGCTTGTCTGCTAGGTCACTATATTCTGTTCTGAGGATATTATTTGAGATGAGAAGGTTAAAATGGATATTTTTTCCTCATCAATACATAGATTAAATATGGCATGTTCTGGAAGCTATAAAAAACACTGCACCAAAATTGTGAGTTTTTTCTCACATTAAGGAACTTATATCTTTCATCATTATAAAAGATTTTGTTTTGACCTAGAATTGATCCTTCAGTTTGTATATTGATCCCAGGATCCCTTTGTCAGATAATCTGACCCAGAATCTGATATAGAGAGGCAATTACTGAGTTCCCATGTAAAACTACAGCTCTATTCCTGATTCTACCTGTTCTGTATCACATCTCTTCTCCATTACATATTATCCAGTTCTGAGGCCTTATGATTTGGTTCTTATAGTCATGGATTGCTCTCCTACAAACTAGTGGCTCGCTTCTTTATTGTCTGTCTGTAGATATTCTTGGGCAGTGACTGCTTCCCACCCTTTAACTTACCTGCCTCTCCAAGGTGTCTTGAAATATTATGTCTCTTTCTTAATTTTAATCCTCAATTATGGCAAAGTAAAAAATAATAATGTGAAGGAACTCAAACACTATGGTCAATAGCTTGAAAAGTCTTATTTCTCCTTAGTTGAATGATGAAAATGAATTGTTGAGGCTATAGTGTTCTAGATATTGGCTTGTTAAATGTTGAATACAAGAAACAGTGATTTTACTAGCCTGTGTTTTAGAAAAGACTAATCCACAGACATTTATTAATTCATTCAACAAACAAGAGTATTTCATTTTCCAGGACATTTGCTAGGTGATGGGGGAAAATTACAAACAAAAACAGACTTGCTTTGTGCCCTCTTGGAGCTTACATGCTAGTATGGAGGGTCAGATATTAAGTAGTCACAAAACATTACACATTACAATTTTGAGTGATAAAAGACCTATTCCAGAAAACGTTAGTGCTTGTAATTGGTTACTCAGCCTAGTTGAAGAGAAGCATTCAGGGAGAATTTCCCTGAAGAGGCAATATCTGTATGGGAATTTGAGACATGAATGGAAATTAGCAAAATGGAGCGAGTGGAGAGCATTCCATACCACGGGCATATGCGCAAACATCCTGTGGTGAGAGGGGGCATGGCATATCAAAGGAACTGTGAGACTGGAATAATTAGAAGTAGCACAGTAAGATTGGAAGGGTAGGTAAGAATCAGATTATATTAGAGTTTATATGCCTTTTAAAAATTTAGTCTTGCCAGAGAGTCATAGGAAACTATTGAATACTTTCAGCAGAAGTATCATGTGATCAGATTTGTTTTATTTTGATTAATCATTTGATTAATTGGATTGTTCATTATTTTACTCTAAAGTAAAGTAAAATACTCTGCAATGAAGTGTTTGAATACACAGGTAGCTCCAGTTACAATGTTTGCGCCTCATGCTGGTACGCAGTATGCCCACAGCCATAAACCTGTTTTCATTGTTACTGTTATTTTCTAATTTCTCAGAGTTTTATTTATTTTTAAATGTATTTTTATTTTATTTTATTGTGGTAATAACACTTAATATCAGATCTACCCTCTTAACAAACTTTTAAGTGTATAAGACATTGTTGTTGACTATTGGTATGGTGTTGTACAGCAGATCTCTCTAGAGCTTATTCAGCTTACTTAACTGAAACTTTTTGCCCATTGATTAGTATCTTCCCATGTACCTGACGGGGGAGACAGCATGATCAGATTTATGTTTTAAAAAGGCCACTCTTCTGTGTAGAGACGAGTTTGTAGGAAAGCAAGAATGGCTGTAGGACACCTAGTTAGGAGACTACTGCAAAAATAAATATTTAAAAAAATTCACTTTACTATTCTATATTCTTTGATTTCATGTTTTTCTGGTTTTCTGCATTGTGCCTGGATGAATATGTATTTGTTTAAAGAACAACAAGAGATTCATGAATGAATAATTTCAGCTATGGCTTGGTGCAGGAGACTCAGACCAGCTATCCTCTGTGTTTTCAGTGTCTCTGATGTTTGTCATTGATACCCATATTATATCGAGAAACTCAAAAGTTCTATAGCATCATAAAAATACAGAGACATAAATGTTCTAAATACAACAAATCACTCATTGGTGTAATAAGGAAAGAAATTACAAAAGTTATAGGAATATAGGGCAGACATCCCATATCTCAAATCCTTGTGGACCAGTAAGTGATTAAGCAAAATTAAAGGTCTGATTAAGATGGCAAAGGGTATAGAGATTCCTGAGGTTCTTGGTAATTATGCAATAGAAATTTAATCCAAATTGTCAGGAAATTAGTCTTTGAAGGATAAGAAGATGATAACTAGGTCAGTTGACAATATGGTATGAATATTTTGTCTGAGCTTAAGAAGAGGTCATTCTAACTGCTTCATTAAGACTCAAATATTTTATTAAAATAGAGATATTCTAAGAATGTCAAGCTTTAGGAAAAAATCTAGGAATTACAAAAATATATTTTAAGTTGAAAGTGCTTGTTGCCCATCCAGGAACTGAATTGATAGCCACAAATATATACAGTTAATATTTCTGCTGAAAATTATCTTAAATTTACCACAAAATATATAACATATTGCAAGCTAAAACAGAAGCTTTGAAGTTTTTCTATGTTTGCTGTTTCAGTTGGATTCCATGGCATGTGGGTGTCTCAGTCAGAAGTATTGTTAGTGTGTCCTCCTGCTTAATGAAGGGGAGAGTGGAGGCAGCAAAGATTTGCCTTGATTGGCTTCTATCAGAACTAATTTTTTCCTATTTTTTAATTTTCAGAGATCAGATCCAGAGCCTGACAAGTTTATTTACTTGGAGAAGCAGATTCTAGGTTCTAGAAAAGAAGGCTGAAAATACAACTTTAAGGGAAAGGATAATCTGATGACTAATTCTCATTTATCAAAAAGCCACTTTGCCTTAGATCTGTCTGTATAAACTCCATGCTTCACAGTAAAATCCTTCTAACTTTATTGAAAAAAGGGGGCCACCTAGCAAATAACACCAAGAGTATTATTTCTGGGGTTCAGTTAACCCAAAGACAATTATTTATCTTACTAAAATCCATTTCTAGGTCTATAAACCTATTGTGTAGTACATAAATACATAGGCTTTAGTCCTAGATAGTTGGAGCAGATCCTGGCTATACCAATTGTTAGCCATAAGCCACGATCAATGTACTTAACGTCTCCAAGTTTCTCATCTTTAGAATGGGGATAATAGTGCTATTTACTTTATATAATTATTGGGAGGAGGAAATGGCTTCATAAATATAAAGAACTTAGCATAGTGAATGACACATAATAAACCCTAAATAATTGTAGCAACTGCTTTTATTAGGAAGTCTTCCAGATCTTTGTGATCTTTGTCCAGTTGTCATCACAGGCAGAAATAAAAGAATAAAAAATTTCCATTGAGAATTACGCTAATTATATAAACATAATGCATATTCTATGAAACTAACATTCTCAGAGGTAATTATACAATTTTAGGAGAAAACATTATTTTAAAATTTACCAGTAAAGCACTATTATAAATATCAATAAAAAACATTATTTTAAAATTTACCAGTAAAACATTGTTATAAATATCAATAAAATATTGTCCAACCTACTGAAACATTTAGAACATACTCTTCACTTTTCATAGCCATGGACTATGAAAGTGTTATGGCATATTATATGTTTTTTGTTATATTCAAAAATAGTTTATCCTTGGGAAAATATTAACTGTGGAAGGAAATTCTACAAAGTTAGTGACTGGAGGGAATAAACCTAATGCATATGTTGAATATCCTAGTGTTTTCTCAATTTGTTTAAATGGGATAAATCATGTGATATTTTTTGAAAAATGCAATTTATATGAAAATGTAATTTCTAGACATTCAGCAGCCCATTCACATGGTAAAAACTTGTCATAAATCCCCCAAAAGTACAATCTTACATTCTCATGACTATTTATCAAAAATGGAATATTTTTCTGTAGGCATGATAGACAACTTATTATTATACATTTGGGGTTTTTAAAGATTCATATTTTGTTTCAGAAACAGGCTATTATTTCTGATTGACTGCTTTGGGTTTTAAAACCAATATTGTCATTAGCAAAAAAGTATACCAAGTTATGTAAGCATAAACAAAACCAGGCTATATTTGAACAGCACCTCAAAGGAAGTTTCTCAAGAAGTGATTTAGGTAATTTAGAAAATATTTTTTTGTCTCTGATGTTTTAATATGTTACATATAGATGCAAGAATTTAATTGCCTTTGTGTTTAGTCTGTTCTGGCTGCTATAATAGAATACCATAAACTAGGTGGCTTATAAACAACAGAAATTTATTTCTCACAGTTTTGAAGCCTGGGAAGTACAAGATCAAGGTGCAGATTCAGCGTGTTGAGAGGGCCCACTTTTTTGTTCGTGGATGATACCTTCATTCTGTGTTGTCACATGGTGAAGAGGCAAGGCAGCTCTCTGGGGCCTCTTGTTATGGCACTAATCCCATTCATGAGGGCTCTAGCCTTATGATCTAATCACTTTCTATAAGCCCCACCTCCTAATACTATCACATTAGTGATTATGTTTTGACATATGAATTTTTATGGGGACTCAGACATTTAGGCTATAGCACCTTGGATGATCATTTAGAAATCACAAAACTAAAATCCTAATCCCTTTATCTCTACAATGCCTTACAATGTTTCTCTTGAGATCATCTGCTTTACCTCTTCTTAGGTAATTAATCCCAGAGAAGGTCTTCCAGGTATTCCTACCTACTCCATATGAAAGTATCTGCTGTTAACTATATTTTAAAGGAACCATATTATAGATATTTGGCAGTGTCTGCCTCACCTACCACCCTTTTCTGTATCACATGGTCCCCACCCTTTAAACCCTGACCATTGTTGCTTGGGCCAGAGCTAGACTGAGATTCATTCAGTAAGACCCTTTTCTCTATTACTTAGAAACTGAGTTTTTGAGCCAGTAATCTGTTGCAATTTCAATGGCTGACTTTTCATTTTTGGGTAACCCTCTTCCAAAATCTTAGAAAGAGGGATACCTAATTTTCAAAGAGAGAAGGACTAGACAGATTACACAAAGAAAAGCAAGCATGAATTTCATGAGTCCCCAAAAAGAAAAGAGAGTAATTTTATTTCCTGACACTTTGCAGCTGCTGATTCCAGTCCCTCAGGAGACCCAAGTATTCATGAGTTCTATGAGCTTTTCTTGTATGCTTATAACAAATTTCTTTGTAGCTTAAGCTATCTTGTGTGAGTTTCTGCTATTTGCAACCAAAGTGCCTCTATTAAGAAAGAAATTCAAGTCTATGGCCTTATATGGGGGAAAAAAGGTGGTAAGGGTGACAGGATTTTTCCGTATGAAATTGTGCAAGTTGGAATTTATATATCCCTCAAAAGCATCTGAAACAGGGCATTTTGGTGAAAGGCACAAAAAGCAGGTGTGAATAATAATTTTAGGAATTGCCGACCACTGACAAAATGTGAAATGATTTTTTATGTACCAGGAATGTTTTGTCAATCTTTGAGGAGGAATATAAAGAAATAATTTATGAAGCATGAAAGAGAAAATTTCCCTCTCCCTCTCCCTCTCCCTCTCCTCCTTCTCCGCGCGGTCTCCCTCTGATGCCTAGCCAAGGCTGGACTGTACTGCCACCATCTCCACTCACTGCAATCTCCCTGCCTGATTCTCCTGCCTCAGCCTGCCGAGTGTCTGGGATTGCAGGCGCGCGCCACCACGCCTGACTGGTTTTCATATTTTTTGGTGGAGATGGGGTTTCGCCAGTGTTGGCCGGCCTGGTCTCCAGCTCCCGACCACGAGTGATCTTCCAGCCTAGGCCTCCCGAGGTGCCGGGATTGCAGACGGAGTCTTGCTCACTCAGTGCTCAATGTTGCCCAGGCTGGAGTGCAGTGGCGTGACCTCGGCTCGCTACAACCTCCACCTCCCAGCCGCCTGCCTTGGCCTCCCAAAGTGCCAAGATTGCAGCCTCTGCCCGGCCCCCACCCCGTCTAGGAAGTGAGGAGCGTCTCTGCCTAGCCACCCATTGTCTGGGATGTGGGGAGCACCTCTGCCCCGCCGCCCGGTCTGAGATGTGAAGAGCGCCTCTGCGCGGCCGCAACCCCGTCTGGGAACTGAGGAGTGTCTCTGCCTGGCCACCAATCGTCTGGGATGTGGGGAGCACCTCTTTCCTGCCGCCCCGTCTGAGATGTGAAGAGCGCCTCTGTGCGGCCGCGACCCCGTCTGGGAACTGAGGAGTGTCTCTGCCCCACCACCACCCCGTCTGGGAGGTGAGGAGTGTCTCTGCCCGGCCACCCTGTCTGAGAAGTGAGGATCCCCTCCACCGGCCAGCCACCCCATCTGGGAAGTGAGGAGCCCCTCTGCCCAGCAGCCGCCCCGTCTGGGAAGTGAGGAGAGTCTCCGCCCAGCAGCCGCCCCATCTGGGAGGTGGGGGGAAGCCCCCGCCCGGCCAGCCGCCCCGTCTGGGAGGTGTACCCAACAGCTCATTGAGAACGGGCCATGATGACGATGGCGGTTTTGTCGAATAGAAAAGGGGGAAATGTGGGGAAAAGAAAGATCAGATTGTTACTGTCTGTGTAGAAAGAAGTAGACATAGGAGACTCCATTTTGTTCTGTACTAAGAAAAATTCTTCTGCCTTGGGATGCTATTAATCTATAACCTTACCCCCAACCCCGTGCTCTCTGAAACATGTGCTGTGTCAACTCAGGGTTAAATGGATTAAGGGCGGTGCAAGATGTGCTTTGTTAAACAGATGCTTGAAGGCAGCATACTCGTTAAGAGTCATCACCACTCCCTAATCGCAAGTTCTCACGGACACAAACACTGCGGAAGGCGGCAGGGCCCTCTGCCTAGGAAAACCAGAGACCTTTGTTCACAGGTTTATCTGCTGACCTTCCCTCCACTATTGTCCTATGACCCTGCCAAATCCCCCTCTCCGAGAAACACCCAAGAATGATCAATAAATACCAAAAAAATTAAAAAAAAAAGAAAGAGAAAATTGCGTGGGAATTTCTTAGGGTAATTTATACAATTAGGAATTTTTGCCTCTGATTTTAGAATCTAACCCCTTTGTGTAAGGCATGACTCCACTGCACAGTCTCAGAGAGAATTTAAGTAATGTCCCTAAAATCACAGCAGGTGTTTGCTAGAACTGAGATCAATTCCAAGACACATTTTCTCAGCTACTTTTTTATTCTGCCTCCTCTGGTGATCCTAAACCTTGGAGTGTTGCCAGGCTTGACTCTTATAGGAAGTACATTTTTCAATTAGTGATCTGTTCAAAGAAAGGATATAAATAAAGGAAGCTCTGACATTCCTTATCTACATTCCTTGCTCCTTTTAGGTATTCATCTTCTACCCATCTCTGCTCTTTTCCAGGCCCACGGCTACTACAGAGGAAAACACTTGGGCATTACCATTATTTAGTAGCATGTAACTTCCCACCACCCATCTTTACTGCCCCTTCCTCTACTTTTCTTGTGGTTCTGCCAGACTAGAAGTCATATTTGAGATATTATAAAGTAGGATGGTGGCATTGGGAACCTTCAAAAAAATAGAGGCTTGTGGTATAATTCTTCTTTGTTTACTGTGTAAGCTAACAGCTATAAGTATTGTTATGAGTAAATGACCACCTTTGTCAGCTATCACAATTAAAAATTGAGGCCTAGAGACTGAATATTTCTTGTTATTTTAAATAAAGCTGATAGCATTAGGAGATTCCAGCATTAGGAGATTCCAGCATAATGTTTTAAAGTGTGTTTAGGTGGTTATCTATAGTTGATGATGACAAATGAGCACAGCTTACGGCTCTATTCATATGAATTGATCCATGCTAAAAATACCAGTATAGCTCCTATTGCAATATGTTGTGAGCATAAGAACAATGACAAATTTAGGATGATTCAGTTACCTAAGCTGTAGCAAGAAAAAAATTAGCCTGTTTTTGAAGAATATAAGAATAAACACCATAGCTATTGTAATGACTAAAATATCTCTGACAGAATTACTATAATTTTCTTCTCTAAGAGAAATTCCCTACCGTATGATTTGGGGGTCATACTTGTAGTGCCAGAGATCAGTTTAGGTGGAGAGATAGCAAGCAAGTTTCATAAGTTATTATTACTTCCAAAGTCTAGCAGGAAAAAGGAACAACATCAGAAATAATTGATAGGGAAGGGATGAGAGAGATAAAAAGAGATGGACTGGGAAGAATTTAATGACTCTTTGTGGCTTTACATCTGTCACAGTTTTTGTGCTACATTAAAGTTTCATTATTTTCATATTTTGTGCTTTCATATTTTTTCATCTCCTTCTTTCTGCTAAATTTACCAAGTAATGCAATGTAGATAATGGAGAGCTATTTCTGCAAATGTCATCGAATCTGTTACTGGAAATGAATAAAGTGTTTCACTGATGCATTTCCTTCAAAATACATTTTCAATTAGCAGGAGATGATTTGTGTACAAAATATACTCTTTATAAAATTACATAAAAATAGTATGAAAAAAATGAAAACCTAAAGTCATGAATATGTGTATCTTTGTCTCTGTTTAATTTCATTGGATCAAATGATTGTGTCAACCTGCATTTACAAACTTTATTTTCTTGTAATATTTGGAATTTACCTAGAAATACACTCTACCTCAGCTCCTTGACCTTTCACTTGACATGGCATGCATTTTAATTGTGATTTCTATTAATTTCACCAACAGATTAAAGATATGTTTTGTATGAATATTTGAGGGCATTTGTTGAACGATTTTCATAACCATGTATTTGCATAATTATCTTGGAGTAAATCTTCATTCTGAGTTAAGAAAGAACAATGATTCTGTTCTGTTTCCATGACTGAATCATCATGTAACCTCTTGCAAGAACTTGCATTTTTGGTGCCTTAGTTGACTCAAGTAGAAGTGAATGGGTTTTAATAGCTTGCCTTAGGCATGTTTGTCTCATAAATGTGTGGAGGCACGCTGTAACTTAAGATGCTGTTATTTCAAACAAGCACTGAGCTTCTAGATTACTGTTGCAGGAAAAGCAGGAAGGAAGGGATCCACATCTTCATTCACCATTTCTTTCTTTTTATGTTTTTATTTTTGTCTCATTTTTAAAAATTTTGAGCTCAGGGGTACAAGTGCAGGTTTGTTACATAGATAAACTTGTGTCGTGGGGGTTTGTTGTACAGATTATCGTCCAGATATTAAGCCTCGTACCCATTAATTATTTTTTCTGTCCTCTCACCCTCCACCCTCCAAAAGGTCCCAGTGTTTGTTGTTCCCTTCTGTGTGTCCATGTGTTCTCATCATTTAGCTTTCACTTACAAGTAAGAACATGTGGCATTTGGTTTTCTGTTTCTGTGTTAGTTTGCTAAGGATAATGACCTCCAGCTCCATCCATGTCCCTGCAAAAGGACATGATCTCATCTTTTTTTTTTTTTTTTTTTTTTTTTGAGACAGAGTTTCACTTGTGTTGCCCAGGCTAGAGTGCAGTGGAGTGATCTCAGCTCACAGAACCGCCCCCTCCTGGGTTCAAGTGATTCTCCTGCCTCACCCTCCTGAGTAGCTGGGATTACAGGCATGCACCACCATGCCCAGCTAATTTTGTATTTTTAGTAGAGATGGGGCTTCTTCATGTTGGCCAGACTGGTCTCGAACTCCCAACCTCAGGTGATCCCCCCTGCCTCAGCCTCCCAAAGTGCTGGGATTATAGGCATGAGCCACCACACCTGGCTGATCTCATTCTTTTTTATGGCTGTATAATATTCCATGGTATATATGCACTACATTTTCTTTACCTAGTCTATCACTGATGGGCATTTAGGTTGATTCCATGTCTTTGCTATTGTGAACAGTGCTGCAATGAACATATGCATGCATGTGTCTTTTTGGTAGAATGATAATTGATATTCCTGTGGGTATATGCTCAGTAATGGTATTGCTAGGTTGAATGGTAGTTCTGTTTTTAGGTCTTTGGGTAATCACCACACTACTTTTCAGTATGGTTGAACTAATTTACACTCCCACCAACAGTGTATAAGCATTCCGTTTTCTCCACAACCTCATCAGCATCTGTTATTTTTTGACTTTTTAATAATAGTCATTCTGACTGGTGTGAGATGGTATCTCATTGTGGCTTTGATTTGCGTTTCTCTAATGATCAGTGATGTTCAGTTTTTTTCATATGACTGTTGGCTGCTTATATGTCTTCTTTTGAAAAATGTCTGTTCATGTCCTTTTCCCACTTTTTAATGGGGTTGTTTTTTCTTGTAAATTTGTTTATGTTGCTTGTGGATACTGTATATTAGACCTTTGTCAGATGCATAGTTTGCAAACATTTTCTCCCATTCTGTAGGTTGTCTGTTTATCCTGTTGATAGTTTCCATTTATTTCTTTTACTCCGTATCTTGCCATGTACACAACCCTGCTTAGCTTTGGGAATCATGTAGGACTTTGTATCTTCAGGTGAGAATAATCTGTTTTATACATTTTCATTAGCCCTTGGTCTGGCATAAGAAATATTAATTAAATGATCGCTAAATGCATTTTTGAATACTACATCTTTAATTCAACTCTGTTTACTTGTCTACATTCAAAGAAATCTAAAATAGCACCAATCACACAAAGTGCCTGTTGTTTCTAGAAAAAAATGAAAGAATTCCTCAAATTCCATTGCCATTTGTATTACTGATCTAGTTCAGAATCTATTTTTTACTTATCCATGTGTTACAGGTTAAAAGATGGAGATCCAGTCTTATGGAGCTAAATGATGGAAAAAAACATGATATTCGAGTTGAGAATTAAGCTTGTCCTCATCAAGCAATATTGTTGAATAACATCACTTTTTAGCCTATTGCACTCTTTTAGGGTGGCTTTTCATTTAGATATCATTCTCTCATTTTTTGGATTTCAATAATGTTTTTTAATAAGTGATATTAATTGTTAGCATCCAGTCTGCCTCTTTTAAGAAAAACTAAGGTGTCTTTGCTGTATCTTTGATTATAGGTGAGCAAGTTTAAAAAAATTAAGAATAGGAATCCTTTTATTGACATCTATTTGGAGTTTCATATTGCATCATATGAGAAAGACTATTATGTGATATCAAGGCAATTTGCTATATTCATAAACTGTAGCTTATTTTTTATTGCTTTCAATAAACATTTATAACTTTTTTGATGCCACTTAAGTTTTGTGCAAGAAGATAAAACATGGCTAGAGCTACCAGGGTTACGGTGTGCCCTGTGGCTTACCACCTTCATATGTGATGGTCACAGTCATGTGTACCTGTGCTTGAACTTTCTAGACAGCTGTTGTAAAATTGAAAGAGCTATGTGTTTGGAGTTGGAAAACTGGGTTGAAATCTAGGCTCTGTTTCATGTTAGCTTTATGGTTTTGGTTAATTCCATTTTCTTTCTGCAGCCTCAGTACTCTGTTATGTCAAAAGCAGGCATATTTGTGTTAGGCTTGTGAGATAATTCATGAAAAGCACTTGTAAATTCTGGAGAGGTTCATTTAAGACATTAGGATTATTATGAAATGTGTAGGCAGTTATTGGTATTGAGGAAATGGAAAGTACTTTCAATGAAAATGCCATGCCAGCAGAGAGCTTGCCAGAATATCTCACCCAGGGCTTCTTTGAAAGCTGGCTTCCGGCTGGACTTGGGTACTTGATTGACAGTATCATGCTTGGAGCACTACATAGCCCTGCTTCAGTGCTCCCACTGCATTTTCACACAGCTTGCTCATTATTAATTAAACTGAGCCAGGAGTGTCAGCATTTATTAAGCTGGACTCTGACAAGCATGGAACTGTGAAAGCTAAAAAGAATTTAAAATTTGTGAAAGGTTATTTACAATACATAGGCTTTGAGGTTTACATAACTTACCTTCTTGTATATTATAATTTAAAATAGGCCTCTTACCCAAACAAAGAAAATGCAAAAGAAATGTCCAGCTTTGTTAATGCTGATGGGCACATGGGTCTTTCAGTGCCATTGAAGCATTTAGATTTTTATCCACAAGAGGCCTGCAGTCTTCACTCAGCTGGAACAAGTGGGAAAGGATTTCATTGATAACAATGTTACAGCCAGAACGTCTAGAGCCATTTTCATCTGCATGATGTGTTTTACTTTCTTCACCTTTAAAGTGGAAAAAAAAGGAAAAAGCTTTGTTCCTTCTTTTTATTTTTTCCTAATTGAGTAGCACAACTCACATCTTGAAAAGCTATTGACAGACTCCCATTTCTTTGACATATTTAACCAGAGGGGGCTCTCGATGATGAGAGATCATTTACAGATACTTTGAAAGGTGGGAGTTAATGGAAGTGAGAATAAAAGGAGAAATTAGTTTTATTCCTTACTATGACTTCCAGTTAAAAGATTTTTAGCCTCATCTGAAGGAAATGTGCTTCATTCACCTGCCTGGTGATTACTGATGAATATTGACCTATGTCTTTACCACACCAGCATTAATGTGTCTTGTTTTTTCTTTATGAACATTTCCTTATTTGAATCATTAAAGGCAGATTTAAGAGGGGTTTTCCTACTCATTCTTAAAGCAGAACACAATTTTAAGGTGTCTGTATAGAAATAAATTATACTTTGATGCTTCTTTAATAGCCAAAGGTAAAAAATTGACAATTTCCTTAGAATTAGAAAGGGATGTACTCACACTTACCAGTATTTGTAAAAAACAAATATTTCTTAAACAAATTGACTAGTCAGTGACACACAAGCATATGCCATTGTGTCTGAAGTTTACTTTAGGGGCTCCTGTGTGACATGAAAGTGTTACTATCAGCTTCACATTTCTGCCTGCTAGCAGCTCCAATTTGTGCAAATTTAAAGGTTTAAATTTGTTATATATATAAAGGATATTTTAAAAAACATTAGACTGCAGCTTATTATAATTCAAAATTATAATGAGTGAATTATGCACACTGAATTACATTAAAAATAATCTCACTTAAACCATAGAAACAAATGACATATAATTGTTTTACACAGTTTTGCTTAATTTTGTCATAAATCAATTGGAGACCATTCTCTTACATTTTGTTTCTTGCCTCATATAGGTCAGACATAACATTGGTGCTTTTCAATGCTTCTAATTTTCAAAGTGGTTAAAATTTATTTTCCACTTCAGCAATTTTTAGGTACTCAGCCTATTTGTAACAACCAAAGGGAGAAATAAAATGTGTCTTATGAAGAGACATGCATTACTGGGCAAAATATATGGCGATTAGGAAAGTCTCTCTGAATCACAAGTCAGGGATGGCATTTAGTATCCAAATCCACCTCCAGACAAAATTAGCAAAGGCTGCAGTGAAGTTAAAGCCTGCTGGTTGCAAAATTGGAAATTGGTTTCCTGGGGCTTTCTGTAAACTCTTCATTATTTTACTAAATCATGGTTCATTAGTAAGTTAACAGACAGAAGACCAGTGCACATTGGGATATATGTGGAGCCAATCCTTCCCTCTCCCTGAACATCACTTAAAACTTGAATGACACAGCAGCTTAGACATTGCATCAAACTGCAGTTTCATACAATGCTGTACATGGTCAGTGGCAGATCATATTCACTTAACCTCCAAATACTGTCAGGTATCTTTGTTTTATCATGAATTTCATAGAGCAGCAAAGGTTTTAATTCGGGGCGACTGATGGAACAAATAAAAAATCTCGAAAGACATCTGAGAAAGAAACTTGAAGAAACTCAGTTAAGAGACTCAACTAAAGTAGATTTAATGGTTCTCATTAACTTGGATCTAATTCACTGGAGGGGAAAAATCCATAGGGACATTAGGGCGTTTAAATGTGCTTCTGAAAATGGTTGGACAAACTGTAGCCTTGGCACATGAAATAGTGTTGCTCAACCTAAGCAAATGGCTTTGACTGTCAGATCAAAACAATTCATTTTATGCAGTTCATATCACAGGGAAGTATTTCTGTAGTCTTATGACTTGTGAAAAACACTAACTAGAAAATGTATGTAACTCCCAATGACTCACTAGAAGTTATGGTATATTTCTACTTTGGCCTGATGGGCATTTCTATTACTCAGCGGATCTGTTATTAGTTGTTGTCTAGACGGTCCATTACTCAAGTCTTACGTGTGTTTCATATTCTGAGAGTGTTTCATATTCAGTGAGTAGGCCTGTCAGATGAAATAAAATTGGATGGATGTTTAGTATGAAAAGGATTGAGTTTGATAGAAAGAAAAAAACATGTAACTATGGATTGTACATTATTTCTAAAAGGTCAGCGTAGTAGCAGCTAGTCTCCAACAATAAGTATCAAAACAAAAATGGTATTTTATGTAATACTTATTTTACATAGGAGAAAAAAACAATGACAATGATTTACCTTGGCTTTCTTGAGATAAAATATTTTTCATTTTTTTCCCTCATTTTTGTTTCAGTAGCATGTTCCTTGCATTTATTTAACAATTTCTAGGTCAGCCTTCCCTATATCATTTTCTCATTTGTTTTCACATAAAGTTTTAGAGAATTTTATGAAACACAGCCTGCATGCTGGCAGGTGAAGACACAGCTGTCTGATCATTGCACTTTAGTGTCACCTGATAGATCCAAATTTATTGATTGGAATGAGTTGTTCACCACAATTTTTAAAACCCCTAGTAAAATTGTATTCAATAACAGACAATTGAACTATATGTTTATTTATGTTCAGGCTACAGAATTCCATTGTCATTAATTTTTTCTTGACATTTTAATAAATGGATGAACAGGTCTTTTGTAGAAACTTATTCTATAGAGAAACCTCGTTGTAAGGTAAAAATTGCTCCATCCTTTCTGCCTCCAGAAAATTAAGCTCTTTCTGTTTTAAATTACGAAGAGGAGATCTGGTCCAGAAGGAACCCATGTTTCAAAGATATCTGAGAGTCTGAGATGGTCAATGGGCCAACCTGGGCTTCTTCTAGTTTACGCCTAGAGAGGATTAGGAGTACTCTACTATACTGGGCTCAAATTAAGCTAAATTTTAGGTTAATGATTGAGATTCAGGAGGGAGAGAGGTTTGAACTGGCCTTGAGACCTGCACCATTAGATGTGTTTGATTTATTTTGTTAGGCCTTAACAAGAAAGATGCCATATCATGCATTAAATTTCTGTCCTTTTTTATTTTGGCATCCTTATCAGTGCATCATTTGTTCTTACCTGTCCTCTATTTTCCTTCATACACTCCCTGAGAAAATTCAATGGCACTGTAAGTATAACTTGAAAATATTCCCAAATAGTAAGGTAAAAAAAAGCTAATATAAAATATTCCTTGCATAAATCAGGCTGACTTTTTTACATTTATGCTTTTGGCACTACTGTTTAGATTACAAACTTTAAGCAAACGAGGATAATGCTAAGTTTAACTTTTATCCAATGCCATGTGATTAAACCTTAATACATGTTGACTATTTTTACCCATTAACATAATCTTGTTTACCCAAATGCAAAATTTTCTTTCTTATTTCTTTAATTTACATTATGTGCACTTCAAAGTGGAGTCAATAGGAAACCTTCTTTGTGCACTTACTTTTGGAGATTTTTACTTTTATCAGTATTTGCCCTCTCCTTTACCAGTCTTATTGGCAAAGACATTACTCTGTTATTTTCAGCAGGATTATTTTTCAGGTTGCCTTTTGGTTGCTAACTACCTTGTTTATAAACATCTCAAGAAATATTCTTCTCTTGTACGGAAGTACTTAGTCTGTACTTCACAACTAAATGCCTAAGGGAGCTGAGTGTGGATGTTATCGATCTCAAATCTCTTGACACAACGAATTTATCAGCATGCACATGATCAGTTTGTGGGGCTGTGCCACACTTTGATGGATTCTGACCTAATTATTTCTTCAGTAACACCTAATCTGCAGAGAAATATTTTTGTCTTGTTCTCTGAGAACAGCTACCTAATGAAACAGTTAATCACCTTCCAAATCAAAGGCAAAAATTTCAATTAACAGGCCTGCAGAAATGGAAATTATAGGTGCTACATCTGAGTAGGAAAGTGAGTGAAGTATAGAACTAGTCAAACCCATTGAATAGGCAATGGATAATAATAATCTGTTTAAAAGAGAAGACTCAAGGTGATATTTAAAGAAAAGACTGAGTAGAATGCAGAATACCATGGGAAATTCTTTATATACAACATTTCTAGGGTGGGAGAGTGCTGAATACAGTGAGAAATTATTCATATTTCTAGGGTGAGATGCAGAATGATATGAGAAATTCTACATAGGTAGCATCCTTCTTTGTTTTAAGAGGTCCTACATCTCAAGATGCATAGGGTCATAAACTGAGTTTTCTCATGATTTCTGAATATTCTGGCTCCCATATGTGTGTTTTTTCATCATTAGCAGATAGACATCGGTTTGTTGTTGTTTCAGCTTTTTAATGACAGAAAATCACTCTCCATAGAAGGTTGAAGGTAGCCCACTGTGTCTGTAGACTTCTCTTGGAATCACTTAGGAGAACTGGAAACTAAGAGGCAGAAACAGAATAGAGGGAGAGAAAGGTCTGGTGAGATAAGCATCTTGAAAAAGTAATAGATAGGAAGAGAGAGTGGGCCAGGTAAAAGGTTGGTTTCAGACAGCAGAGAACTAAGAATCTTGGACTATGGACTTAGACTAGGGTGAGACAATGTAGGACTGTAGGAAGTGTACTAGGCTAGGACTTAGAAGGAGTGCATTCTGGGCTTGGTGCTGCCACTAATGATTTGTGTGATGACTTTGGGCATAATATTTAATTTTACTGGCTCTCAGTTTGATTGTCTGTAAAATAAATGGAAACACCAAATAATTTCTAAGTTTCATCACAGTTTTAAAATCTATGATTCTATAGTATGTCTCATTTTGAGCTCTTAAAAGGAATGAGGCTGCTTAAAGAACATTAGAATTAAGTTGAGAATGAATACACTAGATCAATCCTTTTGACGCTGATGGTTAGTTAGCAATTTAACAACTGTAGTCAGCAAATGAATTCATGAAAGAGATAAAGAGAGCACTCACCAAATACTCTATTAAGAAACACTTTCTATTTTATGTGCTGGCAGTAACAACAGATTAGAAAAGTTACTTAAGTAACTTGTGCATTTAAAAAAATTATTTAACAAAGGAATGCACTCATTTTAGATTTCATGTGACCACTTTTATTAAAAAATCATACTTGCACTTGGGTTGAAAGACATTTTCCTGTCTTTTTCTGAGCCCTCCAAACTGTTTCAACCTCTGCCTGTTACCCAGTTCCAAAGTTGCTTCCACATTTTTGGGTATCTTTTTAGCAATGGCCCACTCTCTTGTTACCAATTTTCTGTATTAGTCCATTTTCATACTGCTGATAAAGCGCTTAACAAAATAAACAAAAATGCTTAGAACAAAAGCACTAGAAACTTCATTTTACTTTTTTGCAGAGGAAATTATATTCATGTTGAAATTCTATCAAAAGTATAAATATGGTGCATGTTCTCACCCCTCTGAAAGCAAGTGTTGGAATGCAGACTCTATCGAAAACCAAATCTCCTAGATAGTTTAACAAAATATAAATAGGGAGAAAAATAGGTATTATTCAGAGGAAAATTGAAATTCAACTTGTACTATACTGCATCGAGGTAGCAGCTGCGGAACAGCTTAATCCTCATGACAAGCCCAGAACTCTACAATAACGGCTGGCACTGTCTGATGAAATTGCCAAGGACCCAGATGCCACAGCTGGGAACATTATCCTTGTGTTTCAGATCAAATTGATACAGCAAATGGCATTTCATTCTTAACTCTTTGGTATCTACAATGAACTTTCCTCAAAGAATTGAAATATTCTATTATAAAGGATAAGTTGCCAAGGGTAATGGGGAGGGACGAATGAAAAGAATAATACTTTTATTAGAAAAAGAAAGTGAAGAAGAAATTGTAACTATGGCTCAAAGAAGGAAAAATAGAAAATAAGAGTGATTTTTTAAAATGATAAACTACAGAGGGATAGAGGAGTTGTAACAACATCAGGTTGATGGATGCCCTAAAAATTACAGGACTATTTATAGTTCCTCTAAAGGTTTATGTTTCTATGAATTTATTCATTTCCTCTAGGTTTTCCAGTTTGTTAGTTTATAGCTGTTCATAAATGTCTCTGATGATCTTTTTTATTTCTGTGGTTATCAGTTGTAAGTCTCCTTTTTCATTTCTAATTTTGTTTATTTGGATTTTCTCATTTTTTAGTCTAGCTAGCAATTTATGTATTTTGTTTATCATTTCAAAAAACCACATTTTTGTTTTGTTGATTCTTTGTATTTTTTTCCATCTCTACTTTGTTTAGTTCTGCTTTTATCTTTATTATTTATTTATTTGTATGAATTTTGGGTTTGTTTTGTTTTTGCTTTTATAGTTCATTGAAGTACATTGCTAGATTGTTTCTTTGAAATCTACTGTTTCGATGTTGGCATTTATTGTATTGTTCCAGACTTCCCTGTTAGCACTGCTTTTGTTGTATCTTATAAGCTTTTGTAATGTTGTGTTTTTATTTTCATTTATTTTTAATAAATTTTTAAATTTCCTCCCTAATCCAGTGGTTAGGAGCATGTTTTCATGTATTTGTAGTTTCTGAAGTTCCTCTTTTTTATTGACTTATAGTTTGATTCCATTGTGGTTTGAGATACTTGAGGTACTTGATAAGATTTCAGTTTTTGAAAATTTGTTGAGACTTATTATGTGACATAACATATGTTTCATGTGGCAATGATAAGAGTGTGTATTCTGTCATTGTTGGATAAAATGTTCTCTAAATGTTTTTTAGGTCCATTTGGCCTAATGTGCAGTTTAGATTCAACGTTTCTTTGTCAGTCTTTCATCTAGATGATCTATCTAATGCTGAGAGTGGGTCATTAAAATCCCCTACAAGATTGAATCAGGAAAAAAAAAAGAAAACCTGAACAGAACAATAATAATTAATGAGATTGAATTAGTAGTAAAAAGTCTCCAAATGAAGAAAAGTTTAGGACTGGATGGCTTCATTGCTTAATTTTACCAAACTTTCAAAGAATGTGTTGGAGTCTGTCTTTCCCTTTAGGTCTAATAATATTTATTTTACATATCTAGGTGCTCTGGTGGTGTTTGCATATGTTTAGAATTATCATATCCTCTTGCTGAATTAACCCCTTTATCATTACATATTAATAATTACCTTCATTGTTTATTTTTATAATTTATGACCTAAAGACTGTTTTATCTAATATATTCATAGCTACTTTTGCTCTTTTTTTGTTTTCATTTGCATGGAATATCTTTTTTCATCCCTTGATCTCAGTCTGTGTGTCTTTATGAGTAAGGTGTACTTGTTGTAGGGAGCAGAGTTAGATTATATTTTTTAAATCCATTCAGCCAATCTATATCTTTTAAATAAAAAGTTTAATTCACTCATATTCAAGATTATTATTGATATGTGAGGGCTTATTTCTATCATTTTAGTAATTTAATTTCTGTTTGTTTTGTATATTCTTTCTTCCTTTTTTTCTCTCTCATGTTTGTCACTGTTTTTTGGTGGTTTTCTATAGTAGTAACATTCGAATCCTTCTCTTCCTTATTTGTGTGTTGTCTCTACCAATGATTTTTATACTTTCATGTGTTTTCATGATGGTAGATATCATCCTTTTGCTTTTGTATATAGGGCTCCCTTAAACATTTGTTGGACTGTTCTAATGGTGATGAATTCCTTCAGCTTCAGTTTGTCCAGGAAACATGTTATGTCACCTTCACTTATGAAGGATAATTTTGCTGGATATTGTATCCTTGGCTGGCATTTATTTTTCCTTCTTCAGGCTTATGAAGTGTCTGCTGGGAACTCCACTGTTAGTTTGATAGAGGTTCCCTTGTAAGTGACTAGACACTTTCTCTTGCTGTTTTTAGAACTCTCTGTCTTTTGAGAGTTTTACTATAATATACTATGGATAAGACCTTTTTGAATTGTATCCATTTGAAGTTCTCTGAGTTTCTTGTATCTGCTATTATTTTGTGAAATAGGTTTTTTACCCTTTTTGTTTTATCTTTAACTTCTGGGACACCAAAACATTGAATATTTGGTAATTTATGATGTCCTATATGTCATATAGACTGCTTATTTGGAAATTTTTTTTCTTTTGTTTTTGTATGACTGGATTATTTCAAAAGAAGTGTTTTCAAGTTGTAAAATTCTTTCTTTTGCTTAATCTACTGTTTTGCTGAAGCTTTCAACAAAAGCTATTTCAACTCCTTTTTTATTGGAAGCTGTTGCTATAGAATTGTTATGCTTCTTTGGAGGTGTCATATTTCCTTGCTTGTTCATGCTGCTTATGCCCTTGCATTGATAATTTCGCATTTGGTGTAACAGTGTCTTCTTCAAGTTTTTAAAATTAGCTTTCACAGGGGAGGACTTTTTCCTGAGGATGTATCGATGGTGTTAGTTGGGCAGGGTAATTTGGCTTTGATTCTGGATACATGTAGTTATGTAGTCTCCATATGATTTCTTTAGCTATAAACAGCATCAGTGGTGTCTGTGGTTTCTTGAGTGGCTGAGGGTCCTGTTGTCAGTGGAGGTTGTGGTGAAGTTTTTCTGGAGATGGTGATGTCAGGTGGACCTGTTCTTGTGCCCAAGTGGTGGCTGTGGTGGGTGGCATGTGCCTGTCTTTGAACTTCAGGGAGGCATATGCTGGCACTGGTGTTCACTGAAGTGTAATTTACACATAGTAAACTCTACCTTTTTTAGTTAGTATATAATCTTGTGGGTCTTCACAAACATAATCAGCTTCTCAGATTGGCTTATTTCTATCCCCTGATCCTCTTATTGCCCCTCCTGCTGCTGTTCTTCCATTACTCTTCTGAACCCCACCCAACATTCCTGTGAATATCTGAAATACATGGATAGGTGCTCTTATAAGTTTCATAGTATTATACCTAATATGAAAAGAAATTGCTCTCTGGCAGATATAGAAAGATGCCAACTCCTTTCTTAAAATTTGATTACTAGGCTTGAATTTGTGGGAGAGTCTTTTGGATTTGCTGCAAACTACAGCATTTCTTTTTAATGTTTATGCTGTGATCTCTGGAGCTGTTGTATTTTATGTAATTTAGTAACCTGCACACTGCAATGCAGACATGGAAGCCATAGAGCCATGTGATCCTTATATACTGTGAATCCTACAGCTCATCTGTTATGGGGAGAAGGAGGATCTTTTTCTGTTTTCTTGTGATAGTGTTATTTTTCTACTTTCTCCTGTGACCTTTTTTTTCTCTTTACAGAGAGTTTCAGAATTTCTCCCCAGCAATCCTCTGAGGGGCTCTCTTAACCCTCTCACCTACTCTGCGCCTCAGAAAATTTCTGTTTTACAGCCATGTTACATATATGGCCCCAAAGAGAAGAGAGGAGTGAAATAAAAAATAGTATGTTGGCATTTAAATTTAAAAGGGAAATATAAATGTGCCATATAATGAATACTTTGTGCATTTATCTTAAGATAAACTTGTGGAATTGCTGGATCTAACAGTATTATGGTCACAAAGACATAGCCCCCAAATTGTTCTCCTGAAAGTCTTCACTCTTAAATACCAATCAGTGTATGAGAAAAAAAATTTCACAACTTTATTGCATTTCTTTGCTTTTATGTTTGTAACTTCCATGTTTAATACAGTTCTGATTTTCAGTAACTACAGAATAAACATTTGCTAAGCTGACTTGAACTAAAGATATCTTTGCCAAAGATATGCTATTTAAGGTAGATATGCTTAATTAAAAGAATAGATAACTTCAAAATGAAATGGATATTATTTTCCTGCTAGTCACTATACTATACTATGAAGAAAAATTGCTTAAGATAAAAATTAAGAATCCCAAATTGTGCTGACATAGAAAATACAATTTACAATAAAATGCTATCTATAAAATGTTAAAGTGATGATTCCCACATAAGAATAAGAGTTTGGCACCGTTTTACTAAAATAATTGCTCAGCCTCTGCCGGTACACTTTTCTATTTATGATGACAGGTGTCAATTCCCATTCATTTCTCATACATGTATTTTGGGGATTTTTCTAAAAGTTGATACCATTTTATCATTCAGTGCAATTGTATTTCTTGTAAACACAGTCAACAAAAAAGCTCTACACTAAAAAAAATGTCTAACAAAAAGCATAAGATTATTGAACATCATGAGAGTTTGCAGATTTTATGAGCAGTAGTTAAGGACAAGTCCATCTGGTTACATTTTGATGAGTTACTCACAGTTTGTGTGGGAGCTCCAGCCTGCTCAATCTTACCTGCTGATAATACCAATTGAATGGCTAGATCCTTATATAGAATGGTTTCTGTTAAGAAAGACTAGGAAGGAAGTTCAAATCCAGAGAGATGGCCAAATTATCTCTGATAAAATGGGACAAGTTTGCTTAGTGAGAAAAATCATAGATTTTAAAATTCAACTGTGATTCTGACTTTAGTTGTAGGAATATATGCACCACATGAAATGAAGGGCTGATTTACATGCCATGAAAATTGGAACTCCAAATGCTTTTGCTTAAATTACTGAGGTGGAAAGAGAGAAATAAATAAATTACTGAGGTAAATCCACGTGAACCTATGTGTATAGCGCCAGTTTACTATATATTTGTCTCAGGGCTTAAATTGTGTATGTATATACAGAAATCAGAGTATTATAAATTATAATGGCTTTACATAAAGAATGCTTTACTACGGAAATAAATGAAAAAGTGCTTTTGGGAAGAAGTCCAATGTTTTATTTTTAAAAAATCTGTATGAAGTAACTAAGGAGAAACAGATTTTAAGCTTCTAAAGTCTCTTTGCTTCAGTAGCTTTAGCCACAAAGGAAAATAAAACCTGAGGTAAGAAAAGCAGTAAGACTCAATTTTTAATTCTCAAACAATCTTAGGTATGGTTCTCTGTTCAGTTTGATAACAGAAATCATCTTTACTTTTGCTTATGCCAGACACCTAAAAGAAAATTCCCTTTGGAGTCTCTTAATCTCCGTTTTGTGCATTCTTTTCTGTACATTACTTGTTTAGAAGAGTTACCTTTCCTTTTTGTAACCAAGTAACTTCCCTTTAGTACTTTTATAAACATAGCTATTCTGTGAGTCTGTTGCAGTGACAACCCATAAAAAAAAAAAAGACTGAAGACTGATGTTAAGCCAAGACTGAACAGTAGAAAAAAAAAATCAAGAAACCATGAACCTTCTGAGACACAACCTCCTTGTCTGAACTATGACTATTAATTTCATTTTATATTTTATTCAGATTATAAACTCCCAGGGCAGAAACAGTAATATTTAAATAATACATTTCTAAAGAAAATTGGAAATACTTACAAATTGGCTTGTGTGTTGTTATGTTCAACAATATAAACAATTTTATAAATCATTTCAGTTTTGTTACTAAGAAACTTTGGCTCCCCACAGCAGATTTCAGTGTCTTCATTAGTTATATTAATTTATATTAATTCTTTTATCTAAGTTATACAAGCACATGGATGAAAATTCAAATACCACAGAAGAGCTAATTATGAAAAAAATGTTCCTGAATATACCAATTCCCATCTATTCCTATCCAGGCCTGTTCCCAGGGGCAGTAGTTCTAGCTGATTTCCTCCAATACCCATACAGTTTAGTTATGTTCTTATCAACTCCAGACATTATCCATTTCCTGTAACAATGCATCTGATTTGGCTCATTTTCTAATCCCCCCATGTTTATCTCCCCTGCTTAATGATACTATTTTGTTTCCTCAGTTGTCAACCTGTATAACCTTGACACCTTGTTTCATTACCTACAGCCAGTATTTCTTGACTCCTTAGTTCATCAAGTGAGAAAATTAGGGCCCCTACCTGTTTATTTCCTTTTTCTTCCCTCCTTCTGCCTCGTACCTCTGTCACTCCAGTTTTATTTTTAAATTAGCAAGTTTGAAAACATTTGCTGTCTGTTCTGTAATCACATTTAATGTTTCTATATTTTTCTTCAAGTTGATGGCTGGTAATTGACATTTATATATTATGACCATGGAGTATTCCTCATTGGAGAGCCAAGCTGTGTGCTAGGATTTGTTTTCTTTCTCTAGGGTTTGATAACTCTGTTTCACTCGAAGACAATTGTTCAAATGGGTTTTTCTTTCCTTCTGCCAATCATTTCACATTAGCATTTGCCCCATATTCAGACTGTGTCTACTTTTACAGTCTCTACTGCCCTGGAACCCTGTGCTGGTTTTCCTGCTGATTTCTTATTAGGGAAAGAACTAAGGTTTTTGTTTTTGTTTTTTTTTCCCCACTAAAACTTAATGCTCTCAGCTGCTTGTTCATTCTGGGTCTTGCTTAAAATCCATTCCATTTTTCTTAAAACTCATTGATTTCCTTTCAGAATTTGGATTCACTGTGGTTTTATATTTCAAACATAGTTTTATTTTATAATGCTTGATTTTTCATAATTGAGTTTTCTTCTATTATTTTGTGCCTTTTTTATATCCCCAAGTTGTTCCAAGTTGTCAGTCTTACCATATGATCTCCTTGGTCCCTTTTTGGCAGATCTTCCTCCCAGAGTCTGCTGCTTTCCTCTTGTCCAGACTGGTCACTGCCAGCTGTCATCTTGGTTCTTTCCTTCACTGCTATTCTGGTTTGCCTCTTGTTTCCAGAATCCTATGTTGGCTTCTCGTATTTCACTTACTAGTTTTGTTGGGTGCTTTCTCAAGTAACTTCCAAAGAAGAAGTGTTAGAGTCTTGTGTGTCCCAAAATATCTTTAGTCAAAGAGAGAAATGAATCAATGATTTGGCAACTAAAGAGATTTAAAGGTCAGCAACATCTTTCTTCACAACTTGCAGGGGATTGGCCCGTTGCTCATTCCCCCCATTGCAGTCTATCATCCCTTTCCATTCTGAATCTAGAGCTTCTCCAAGGATCCATAGGGTAAGCTCGTTCTTCCCTTGACCTTATCCTCTTCTATGCATGTTTTGAAGATTTTATCCCATGATTTCCTCTCCTCAGCTTCTGTCAATTCTTTTCTATTTACTTTCTGTCTTGAAATTTCAAATCTGCTGATGACTCTACTCCCATTCTATTTGCTCTTGGGGGTTTCCAACTCAAAAAATAATTTACTATCATTTTTGGGAAGAAGAGAGGAAATAAATATAATGGCAGGCCTCAATATTTCAATATTTTAAAATATTTTAATTTAAAAATTTAATATCTAATGACAAATATATTGGTTTATATTTTTGCCTTTAACCCTTACAACAGCTCCCTGAGGTATGTTCTTCATATGTCTAGATGTGAAAACTTGAGAATGGATAGATAACATAATGTGCCAAACTTTTCTCAGGTACTGTTGGGTGATGTTTACAAACCTGGATGTATCTGGTTTGAAATTCCATGCTCATTCACTCTGCCTTCCTGGTTCATATGCTATTCTTATATTAGTAACTAAATTTGTTTCTGGAAACCCTTGAGAAAAGGTATGTCAGCTGGGTGCGGTGGCTTACGCCTGTAATCCCAGCACTTTGGGAGGCTGAGGCAGGCAAATCACGAGGTCAGGAGTTCGAGACCAGCCTGGCCAACATGATGAAACTCTGTCTCTACTAAAAGTACAAAAATTAGCCTGGCATAATGGCGCACACCTGTAGTCCCAGCTACTCGGGAGGCTGAGGCAGGAGAATTGCTTGAACCCAGGAGGTGGAGGTTGCAGTGAGCTGAGATGACACCACTACACCCCAGTCTGGGCAACAGAGGAAGATTCCATCTTGGGGGAAGAAAATAAAATAAAAAAAGAAAAGGTATGTCAGTACAGATTTTTCAAAATGGAAAAGAGAAAGAAAAGCAAACTTCTTAATCACATTCACATAAATCTCTACTTCTCAGGTAGATTATAGTATAATTAGAATATAGTTAGATACATTGTTGCATGATGATGATTTGGGATTATTTGAGATTTGGAGATGACTTCCCAGGTCTCTTCAAAATGTAGATATTGGTGGAAATATTTATATTATTTTAATATAATTAATAAATATGTAATAATAAATATGTATCAAGTATCTAATATGGGTAGAACATTATAGTTCATGCTGTGCTAAATACAAAGATGAGCAAGGTTTGCTCTTTGTCATTGATTTAAAGAAAAGTACAAAAATAGTTATAATGGAAAGCAATGTATAGGCATCATAAGAGACATATGATATGCCAAGAAAATTCAGGAAGAGAGATAAGCAAGGATCAGGGAGGGACAGGAGAGGGAATGGAAGAAGATTTATGAAGATGATATCCAAAATGAGTTTTGTTAGATGTATAGGAATTTAACAGAAGGGAATGTCTGAGGGAAGAGTATGAGTAAAAGCACTAGTAAACCACAAACATAGTTAGGAGAGAGAAGAATACCCAGGTTTTGTTTATCACTTGGAAAATGCACAACATAAAAAATCAGGGCACTGTACGGAGTAGGCAATCATTTATTTAATAAGAAGTTATTGATTTATTACTAAGGTATGGGGGGATGCAACAGTGAACCAAGATGACATAGTCACTGCTCTTATTGAGCTCACCATATGTAAAGTGACCAAATAAGGGAATAAACACAAAATGAGTGCACATTATGCTAGTGCCATGAAGGAATAGTGCTGATCTCATGGAGTTCTGTGGAGTACCTGTGCTAACATATGGAAAGCACCTAGAACCTTGCCTTTATTATTTTTGTGATAATTTTTGTTATATTATTAAGAAGTAAATAAACAGTGTGTTACATAGAATAACAAGGACCACCAGCTTTATATACAGGGGTTAGGAATGGTCTTTCTCCAATAACAGGTTCTGAAACTGAGGCAATAATTGATAGCTTACCAACCACAAAAAGTCCAGGACCAGATGGATTCACAGCCGAATTCTACCAGAGGTACAAACAGGAGCTGGTACCATTCCTTCTGAAACTATTTCAATCAACAGAAAAAGAGGGAATCCTCCCTCCCTCATTTTATGAGGCCAGCATCATCCTGATACCAAAGCCTGGCAGAGACACAACAAAAAAAGAGAATTTTAGACCAATATCCCTGATGAACATCGATGCAAAAATCCTCAATAAAACACTGGCAAACTGAATCCAGCAGCACATCAAAAAGCTTATCCACCATGATCAAGTGGGCTTCATCCTTGGGATGCAAGGGTGGTTCAAGATATGCAAATCAATAAACGTAATCCATCATAGGGAAACCAAAGACAAAAACCACATGATTATCTCTATAGATGCAGAAAAGGCCTTTGACAAAATTCAACAGCGCTTCATGCTAAAAACTCTCAATAAACTAGGTATTGATGGGACATATCTCAAAATAATAAGAGCTATCTATGACAAACCCACAGCCAATATCATCCTGAATGGGCAAAAACTGGAAGCATTCCCTTTGAAAACTGGCACAAGACAGGGATGCCCTCTCTCACCACTCCTATTCAACATAGTGTTGGAAGTTCTGGCCAGGGCAATTACGCAGGAGAAGGAAATAAAGGGTATTCAATTAGGAAAAGAGGAAGTCAAATTGTCCCTGTTTGCAGATGACATGATTGTATATTTAGAAAACCCCACCATCTCAGCCCAAAATCTCCTCAAGCTGAGAGGCAACTTCAGCAAAGTCTCAGGATGCGAAATCAATGTGCAAAAATCACGAGCATTCTTATACACCAATAACAGACAAACAGAGAGCCAAATCATCAGTGAACTCCCATTCACAATTGCTTCAAAGAGAATAAAATACCTAGCAATCCAACTCACAAGGGATGTGAAGGACCTCTTCAAGGAGAACTACAAACCACTGCTCAATGAAATAAAAGAGGATACAAACAAATGGAAGAAC
Source organism: Pan paniscus (assembly GCF_029289425.2). Lineage (NCBI taxonomy): Eukaryota > Metazoa > Chordata > Mammalia > Primates > Hominidae > Pan > Pan paniscus. The sequence continues at coordinate 72,933,629 of NC_073254.2, forward strand.
ATTCCATGCTCATGGGTAGGAAGAATCAATATCATGAAAATGGCCATACTGCCCAAGGTCATTTGTAGATTCAATGCCATCCCCATGAAGCTACCAATGACTTCTTCACAGAATTGGAAAAAACTACTTTAAAGTTTGCATGGAACCAAAAAAGAGCCCGCATTGCTAAGTCAACTAAGCCAAAAGAACAAAGCCAGAGGCATCACGCTACCTGACTTCAAACTATATTACAAGGCTACAGTAACCAAAACAGCATAGTACTGGTACCAAAACAGAGATATAGATCAATGGAACAGAGCAGAGCCCTCAGAAATAATGCCACGTATCTACAACCATCTGATCTTTGACAAACCTGACAAAAACAAGCAATGGGGAAAGGATTCCCTATTTCATAAATGGTGCTGGGAAAACTGGCTAGCCATATGTAAAAAGCTGAAACTGGATCCCTTCCTTACACCTTATACAAAAATTAATTCAAGATGGATTAAAGACTTACATGTTAGACCTAAAACCATAAAAACCCTAGAGGAAAACCTAGGCAATGCTATTCAGGACATAGGCATGGGCAAGGACTTCATGTCTAAAACACCAAAAGCAATGGCAACAAAAGCCAAAATTGACAAATGGGATCTAATTAAACTAAAGAGCTTCTGCACAGCAAAAGAAAGTACCTTTGGAATGAACAGGCAACCTACAAATTGGGAGAAAATTTTTGCAATCTACTCATCTGACAAAGGGCTAATATCCAGAATCTACAATGAACTCAAACAAATTTACAAGAAACAAACAACACCATCAAAAAGTGGGTGAAGGATATGAACAGACACTTCTCAAAAGAAGACATTTATGCAGCCAAAAGACACATGAAAAAATGCTCATCATCACTGGCCATCAGAGAAATGCAAATCAAAACCACAATGAGATACCATCTCACACCAGTTAGAATGGCGATCATTAAAAAGTTAGGAAACAACAGGTGCTAGAGAGGATGTGGAGAAATAGGAACACTTTTACACTGTTGGTGGGACTGTAAACTAGTTCAACCATTGTGGAAGTCAGTGTGGCAATTCCTCAGGGATCTAGAACTAGAAATACCATTTGACCCAGCAATCCCATTACTGGGTATATACCCAAAGGATTATAAATCATGCTGCTATAAAGACACATGCACATGTATGTTTATTGCAGCACTATTCACAATAGCAAAGACTTGGAACCAACCCAAATGTCCATCAATGATAGACTGGATTAAGAAAATGTAGCACATATACACCATGGAACACTATGCAGCCATAAAAAATGAAGAGTTCATGTCCTTTGTAGGGACATGGATGAAGCTGGAAACCATCATTCTCAGCAAACTGTCTCAAGGACAAAAAACCAAACACCACATGTTCTCACTCATAGGTGGGAATTGAACAATGAGAACACATGGACACAGGAAGGGGAACATCACACACTGGGGCCTGTTGTGGGGTGGGGGAAGGGGGGAGGGATAGCATTAGGAGATATACCTAATGTTAAATGATGAGTTAATGGGTGCAGCACACCAACATGGCACATGTATACATATGTTACTAACCTGCACGTTGTGCACATGTACCCTAAAACTTAAAGTATAAAAAAAAAAGAATGGTCTTTCTGCTAACATAGTATTTACGAACTTGAAATCTGAGAAGATGCTAAGCCATGCATATAAATGTGGGAAAGAGTTAATCGAAGGAATGGAGGATCAAATGCAAGAAGGCAGAACATTTGGGGAGAGGCATACAGGAGGTGAATATTGATCCTGTTGGCTGCAGCAATTAGGTAGGGGAGATATTTATGAGATAAAGTTTTAGAGGCAGGGAAAAGTATAGTATGTGCATCTTTGTAGGCCATGGTAACATTTAATAAAGATTTATTGTATGGATGAAGAAATGAAAGAATAAAGATCTACTGAACTGTGCCATAGTTGACAAGTCAGGAGAAGCCTATTATAGCCATGTGTAAGACCCTGAATGCTGGTCTGGAATGAATATCATCAGTTTAATAAACAATGAAAATGTGCTGTAAATATTCCAAACAAGGAAGTGGCGTGGCTGTGCTGTCTACATCATTTGAAGAGCTCAGTGCAAAATAAAAGTGGTGACTCTTGTTCATTAATTAAAAATTATAAGCAGGGAACAGCAGAACATTGAACAAAGCATGGGCTCTTATTAGTGTGGAGGCTTATGTGACTGAATAGGTTGTATACCCATGAAGTTGGCTCTGGACATAGCCAATAATCTTTTAGAAGGTTAGTCTTTCAAGACACAATGTGTATACAGGCAGACTACCTAACAAATAATTAAAATACTCTTTGTGTGAAGTAACAGGGAGTAGCTCAGTGGTAGCAGTGAAAAGGATAAGAAAGGTACCAATGGAAAAGCTGTGGCAGAAAACAGACTTTAGAAATGATGGTATCGATTGGGTAGGTGGGGTAGAGTTAAATAAGGAAAATGCGAAGGTGATTTAGATATTAAAGCTGAGTGTCTGTGGAGAATAGAAACTACTACTTGTTAAATTGTTTACTATATGCCAGAATCTTGAAGGAGTTTAGGAAATGGCACCCCAAAATGTGCCACTTTGGTACACGGATTACTTTGAGCTCAAAGCACTGAAAATATAGCACACACAGGGAGAGCCTTTGTCTGAACTCCACTTATCTACCTAAAGCCACATACTCCAGAAAGAATTCACTTGTCATCCATTGGGATCCATAAGAATTTTGTCAACCAGGAAAGTTGAACCCTTATCACAGGATAGATAGACAAGAAGTCAGCACCACACCCTGATCAACTTTGTCATAAACAATCATCTATTCTTAGGGCCCATTTATTTTTCCCCAAACCATTTACTGGCATTTAAGGTACCTAAATCCCTCCTCCTCTTCCCCCACTATGAAAAGGGCATATAAGCTCCTAAATATCACTGATTTTTGGGGTATTTACTTTTCTGTGATGACCTCCATGCACATAATAAATTTCTATACCCTTTCTCCTATTAATCTGCCTGTTTTCAGTTTATTTCATAGACTCAGTTATTGAACTTTCTGAGGGTAGATTGAAAGTCTTTTCTATCCAATAATCTCTTTGGTACTTTATGAACATTTTATGCTCAAAACAACATATTTGTGTCAGTTATAATTATTGTAATTTTAAAGATAAAGAAACCGTGGTTTAAAGAATCCAAGATGGTTGTCTAAGGTCATAAATTTAACAGGTGGTGTTGCTATAAGGATTTCAACTGTAAGTCTGCTTCCAAAAGCCTGTGCTCTTTACACTGTATTACATTTCCTCTTTTCACCAAAAAGGCAAATTAGTGGTATTCCTTGTTTGAAGTATAGGTGGGTATTCTCTGGATCTGATTTCTTTATCCCTCATTTATGCAATATATCCTTGCCTAGTGCCACCTATATGCCTAGGTTTGGTGCTTGGTAATGGTGATAAAAAGATAAAATAATTTATTTTAGCAACTCCTATGTGATGAAGAATACAATGGTGATGCCTCTCAAAAATACTTCCTCTTGTTATTATGATTTTACTTCTGGACTGTACTGCTGACAGTTTTATACCAGTGATTAGAGTGTTTGCCAATCCTATCATATTTTATTATTTTATACTACATATATAGTATGTATTATGTATATGTATATATATGTGTATGTGTACGTATATACACATATGTGGCATCATAGCATAGTTGCTTCAATTATGTAGCCAAATTCTCTGTCACTTACTAGCTACATGACCTTGGGCAAATTGCCTAACCTCTCCATATCTCCATTTCCTCAAAAAAAAAATGGGGATAGTAAGTGTGATGGTTAATTTTAGGTGTCAGTTTGACTGGATTAAGGAATATCTAGAGAACAGGCAAAGCATTATTTCTGGGTGTGTCCCTGAAAGTATTTCCAGAGGAGAATGTTCCAGTGAATCTGTGGACTGAGTGGGGGAAGATCTACCCTCAATGTGAGTGGTAACCATCAAATCGACTGAGGGCCCAGATAGAACAAAAACAGCAGGGGGAAAACTGGTGTTTTCTTTCTTTCTTTCCTTTTTCTTTTTTTCCCCCTCTCTCTCCTGGATCTGGAACACTCTTCATCTCTTACCTTTGGACATCAGAACTCCAGGCTCTCCCGCCTTTAGATTCCAGGATTTACACCAGCAGTTCCCTGGGCTTTCAGGGCTTCAGCCCAGTCCCAAGAGTTACACCATTGGCTCCCCTGGTTCTCAGGCTTTCGGACTTGAACTGAGCCATGCTACCCACATTCCAGAGTCTCCAGCTTATAGACAGCCAGTTGTGGGACTTCTCAGCCTCCATAATCACATGAGCAAATTCTATTAATAAATCCCCTCTCATCTATCTATACATTCTTTTACCATTTGTTCTGTTTCTCTGGAGAACTCTGACTAATACAGTCAGGGTGCCTACCTTGAAGTACTGTAAAAAGGCTAGTGAGTAAAAACATTAACTACCTTTAACAGTGTATTAATCGGTTCTTGCATTGCTATAAAGAAATACCTGAGATTGGGAAATTTGTAGGGAAAATAGGTTTAATTGGCTCATGGTTCTGCAGGCTATACAGAAAGCAGATGGTGGCATCTGCTTCTGGGGAGGCCTCAGGGAGCTTTTACTCAAGGTGGAAGGCAGAGTCCCAGCAGGAGTCTTATATGGCAGGAGCAGGATTGAGAGAGGGGAGGTCACTTTTAAATCACCAGGTATCATGAGAACTTACTCACTATCACTAGAATACCAAGGAGGAAATCCACCCCCATGATCCAGTCTCCTCCTACCAGGCCCACCTCTAACATTGGTTATTACAATTCGTCCTGAGACTTGGGTGGGGACACAGATCTAAACCATGTCAAACACTATCTAGCACATAGTCAACACTCAATAAATGTTAACTCTTTATATGACATTGGCCTATGCTTATTTTAGACGAGTCCTAGATTTCAAGTTGGTAAATTTTATGGCCAATATAAAGAGTAGATGAAAATGCATCAGGATAAAATAGGTTTGTGATTTTTATTCATTATAATGTAAGAAATTCTCAATGGAGCTTGTGGTAAGGAAAAAAATAAATTATGTTATTTTCAGACCAGTAAATCATAAACAACCAGAATCTAGTTTGTTAGTAATTATTCCACTAGGCGTTAGCATGCTTTACCAGTTAGTCAAATAGTACTATCCATATATATTTTATGTGCTCAGGTACACATACACATATAAGGGCAGATATATTTTGGATGCTAACTCAGCAGTGTAGTAAGTGGTGATAATGATTATTCATGCAGTATTCTCAAGAGTTTTCTACATAAGATTAGAGAAATATTAGTAATTAAGCCATAAACCTGTGTTTGTAAACTTTATTAGAGTTGTATAATATGTACTTGGTGATTTTCATTTCTCCTGCATTATACTTTATCTTATCTGTCTAGTCAAAATCAGACTATTTCAGTAAGAGTAAATTAATGGTAGTGTTATACAGTTCCTAAAAATAGTGCAGTAGTTTTCCTTTTTATGCCCCTTCCACTGAAGAATTAATTTGTTATGAATGTGTTTCATTAATTTTATCACAAAAATAGAGATAATTGATTATATCTTTTAACTGCATTGCCAGTGAGTTATTTGAAAAAAATCAGTGTCCGTGGACCATTTTTTGACTATTTTAGCTCTAATACTTCCTATTCTTTATTATTAATAAAGCTTCCACACTGATCCCCCCCAACCATTTTCCTCGCATAGGGTCCCCGTTTTCTTGAGTGCCTTGCCTTTCCATCTCTGTAACTGCAAACATTTACTTAATTACTTTATCTTAAAGCATTTTTTTATTTTTCTATATTCCCAATATTAGCATTTCTGTCTGCATTTCTCTTTTAGCGCTTATCACTTTATATCATATAAATATTTGAGAAAGGGGCAAAGGCCAAACTCCATACTTATAACATATTATATGACATCAACTTTGACTTATTGACTCTTAACTCTGCGGCTCTTGGAAGTTCTTTGCACCCTATAAAGCAAATCTAATGCATAAATTGTTAATAAAAATGAGTCAGGGGCTTCTCTATGACTCTTGTGCCTTTGAGGGGGTTAGTAAAGGACAAGAAAATGTCAAATTTGTTTTTACATGACAAGTGCTGAGATAAGAAAACAAAAATAATTACCTGGTTTCAGGTAGTTACTATGAATCATATGCTCTCTTGCTAGTATTAAAGAAAATCTTGCTGGGCAAAATACAAATTTATCTAATAAAGATTAGTGATCCATTTCCAATGAGAAAGTCTTAAGAATAAATAAGCTGGTGGAAAGTAGGCCCCCACTTCTGGCATTATCATTTTGGTGAGCCTTTAGCAAGAAGGAATAGGCAAAATGGACCTGAGGCAGCAGTGGCAGGGAAGAGCCAGAAGAATGGCCCTGAACTATGGGGTGATAAAAGTGTCAACCCCCAACTTGACACCTTTGCTTCTGCTCTTAAAGACCTAGAAATTGGAGCCCAAGAGGAGTCAAATTCTGGGTGGAGGGGAGTCACCAAGAGCACACACATCATCACCTGAAATGAGTGTATAGCCAATGCTGTGGTCCCACTCAGGCCTAAGCCTGAAGATTAGAGGAAGAACAACTAGGATTACTACCTTCCCTTGTTTATTGTTCTTAGTTAAATGGAGTTTATTCTATGCTGAGAGCATGATGTGCTATAAGGCCTTGTTAAGAGGTTAAGAGTAGATTCAATCTATGTGGATTAGTTATGGAGAAACAGAATAAGGTATTTACCCCTTTCTTTAAATTCTTTAAATTATGGGATAGCTTAAACAAGAAGAAAGGACAGACAGTTACCAGGTAGGGAAAGTCTCTAGAAACTGGGTCAGAAAAGAAATAGCTGAATAAACTGGTTGTTTAATCTAGAACAGAGGATTTAACAGGTATCATGATAACTTTTCAAATAATTACAGACCCTTTATATGGGAAACTATGCTTTTTTGTTTCAACTAAAGAAGCAGTCCTAAGACTAATGAATATCCTACATTAAGAGGTAGATTTTAGGATAGTGGGGAAAAAAATCAGTCAATCACCAACTAACCAACAAACAAACATAAACTTTTACCACAAGAGAAAAAAATGCTTTCTTATGAATTAATGAGTTCTGGGTCATTAAAAGTGTTCAAGTAGAAACTGAATGACCACATTTACGGAATAGTGCGGAAAAGAGTCTAACATCTGATAATGGTTGGGTTAAATTACCTGTAATATTTCTCTGAAATCTAACATTTTATGTTTCTAGAATGTACCAAATTTAATGCCTTTAGATATAAGATTCAGGAAGCCATAATATTTCTAAGCAATTTCTCATGTCCCATTTAGTAAAAAATAAAGAAATGAACTAGTTCCTGAATGAGAAAGGAATCGACTTGGAGCTTTGTAAAATTTTCTGATCAAAAGAGGCCTTCAAAATCTTTTGTCCTATGGAATCTAAGAAAATAATGCACTAAGTTCTAACAACTTTCTCATATATATATATATACACACACATACACACACACTATATGTATGTGTGTGTGTGTGTGTGAAAGCTACTTTCATTTCTCATCTTGTGAGGAAGGTGTCATCTCTAAGATTTATCACTTTTTATGATCCCATTCACCTCAGAGAGCAGTTTCTCGTGTGCAGTCAGAGCACCATTTAATTAGACTATCCTGGGGTGCTGCTTTAAAATTTAGATTTTTGGCCCTACTCAGGCATAATGAATTAGAATCTTTTGGATGGTACTTTTTGAATCTTAATATTTAACAAATACCATTGTGATTGTTATGCATATTAAAGTTCAAGAATATTTTCTGTAGGTCTTCAAGATTTGAGGTTTCAGTATATAAACATGTTTTATTTTCATGATATCAAATATCCAAAACCCCACTTCTTCTTAATTTCAGGGTATAAAACTCTTGACAAAAATCAATAATTACTCTCTAAAAATATTTTTCTTGGTGTAGTTTTTTTTCTTGCTTTCATTCATCAACTTTAGAAAAAGAGAAAATCATAATATATTTATTTTTACATATGAGCATGTACTTCTAATAGGGGAATCACATCAGATAATTTTCAAAAGAAGGAAAAAAATTTATGTTTTGTTTATTCATGTAAAAATAATTGGTAGTGGGTTAGCTTATTATTTACAACAGCATGCCACTGAATTCAAAGATATGCCTGTATTCTATGTGGTCAGTAATAATGTTTCATTCCATGGTCTTAAAAATTCATGTTCTTATTTGAAGGGGTAACTGTGTTTACCAAGACTTTTTAAAAATTGCCAGTTACAGAAATGATACTCAACCCATCTAAAGAAAACGAAATAACCTCATAACTGGAAAGGATAGGATTGAACTTCAGGTATGTCTAGAGCTGGGGCTCAAATAATGTCATCAGAAGTTTGTCTTGCACCATCACTTAACTCTGAGATTTTTCTGGATTAACTTTGTTCTGTAAGTGCTCCCTATGTGGTCACAAAGATGCCTGTCACTGAAACCAGCCCAATTTCTCCATAGAACTGATATTTACAGGTTTTTTGAATAAACAAAGAAATTGACCCTTCTGGTCTTAAAACTTGAAACTTAAATTTATCTTGCCTGAGATCTTCCTCAGGAAAGGGACTGAAAGTCACTAGATCACCTCATCCAGCCAGGTCCCTCCCTAATTTCTCTTTACCAACTCCTCTTCCTTACCTCTTCCTAATTTCTGTTTTCCATCATGTAGTTAAATTTCTTCCCTGCTATATAAACCTCTAGATCTGTTTGAGTTGACATCACTAAAATAAAAAGTCTTCCCTGGCAATACTTATTGGCTCAATGATTGGCTTTCTGTATGGGGAGCAACAGGACCTAGACCAAACCCCTGGCATTTTTGTAACATCATCAGCATTAGGTTCATATTGTTCTTACACCTAACGGTCAAAGAGAAAAAGAAAAACTCCCAGGATGGCCTCCTTGGCCCAGCCTGAGTTGTACACCTATTCCTGACTTACTTGCAGTGGCCAATAAAATGAAGTACTTGGAGTTCTCTAATTTTTTCATTCCTGGGTCACATATCCAACTTTGAAGCCAAGGTTTGTGTCACCTAATGGGAATCTAAGAGTATGTGTGAGCAGGGGCTTGGTTCTCCCAAAGAAGGAGATGTTGAGCAGAAGAAAGTAGATGATGTCCCCCAGTGGAACTACTTAAAAGTCCTTTCAATATATATTTATTGATTACAAAATATTGGAGCTATAGAGGGAAACCCCACACTGATCTCCTCTCATTATGCTCAACCCAGTGGATGGGATTAGTCTTTGACAATTGCTTTGTAAAGTGGTAAGGGCTATGGTGGAAATAGAAGTTCTGAGGGAGCCAAGAGGAGTTTAGCTAAGTGGGACTCAGTAATTTGAAGAGAAAACACCAGAGGTGACAGGTGAGCTGGATCTGGAGATATAGTGGGAGGGAGAACCCTGGAAGAGGATCATAATTTAAAAAGGAAAGTAAGTGAGAATATCATCTTCTTGTATGATAGCTGGTATTTATATTATAGTCAAAGTAGACATTTAAGCAAGCAGTTTGAGGAAAAGTCCTCAGTCAGGGTAAAATTTGAGTTGTTTGTCCATTTTGGCTGGGAGCCAGTGTAACCTAACCTAGATAACTCAATTTCTACTAAAGGGAACTGTGATTCTACTTGTAAAGAAAGTCCTATATTGGGAATAAAGATTTTTTTCCAGATCATGTTGTTAAGATAAAATGCTAGAAAGCTCTTAAAAGCAATTGCAGTGAAGTTTAACACTTTTCCTTCATAGTGAAGGAAAAAATGTGGCAGCAATTTAGGAAAGGCATGCTTAAAATTCAGTGAAATGCAGAAAAACACTGGAAGTTAAAAGTGAAACAATTCTCTGTAGATTTTGTTTGCTTTTAAAGATAAGGACAAGTATTCCATGAATGTGTCACTGGTGATGATTTAAATATGGAATATTCTGAATACAGTATTGATTCAAAATATAAAAACAAAAATATTCGTAATTATTTTGGAGTGGAATGGAGTAAAGTGGAGCCAGGAAAGAGACAGTGTAATAAGGTGGTACAATTGCAAAACTATATTTGGATATAATTAGCTTCAGAGAGACCAAGCAATCATAGAATGATAATGCAGGTGATGATATTAAGAACACTGCTTTAAACTCTATTCCCATATTGTTGTATTTAATCTTCAAAATGACCCTTTATGTAGGCTGCAGTATTTTAGCCATGAAATAACAAGAAAAAGATAAACTGAGTAACATAGCCAAAGTCAGGGATCTGGTGTTAGAGCTGAGATCCTGACATAGGCAGTGACACTGGAGTCCAACTTTGGATAATATTTGTTAGTATTTATTAAACATCTACTGTGAGTCCAGACTTATATTTGCATCTTCTGTTCTTCACAGATGCTTGATGAATACATATTATTTTATACCCCATTTTACAGATGAAGAATGACTGAGAAGCTGAGAAAATTGTCCAAGTAGAATTAATAAATGTAAAAATCTTGACTAAAAATAGATCTTCTGGACTTCACAGACTGTACTTGAATCACTACTCTATATGATCTCTTTCCTATGCTAGATACAAAGATAATCATAAACAAGGGGTAATCTAGACTTTCATTGTCCTTGGTAAATTCACAGCAAATGCCCATTTAATTACAAAATACTACTCTACTGAGATTTTAATAGTAAAGAATTAATGAAGAATTTGAATATTCTAGTTACAAAAATAATTAATTTAGAACTATGTGTAGCAGTTTGAGATTTAAATTTATTTATGAAAAATTACATTAAAATGTTTCATATATTCTCAATACCTCTCTGAACTTTTTCTTATTCTTAAGATATTTCATTGAATTGTGATACTGATTTCAGATATAAAATTGTTAGAACTCTGGTTAATTACACTGGTAACATTTGTTAGCGGTTAAAAATTTAACATGGGCTTATGGTTCAATGTAGTAGATTGAGCATATGCTGATGTCTACTGCTTTGTTCCAAAAATCATTTTAATAGGAATACAAACATAGAAATAAGAAATGGAGGAAGGGTGTCAATGGGGTATGAAAGCTTTTATAAAATCTTATGGGAAGTAATTAGTGGATGAAGGAATAGAAATACAGGAAACCACATCTTAGAAAATGTCCAAAGAGGAGCACATATCAGAAGAACCTTACCTTGCCTTTCAAATACCAAGAGGTCATATGGGACTTGGAAATTCCAGGTTAGAATAGACACAGGTGTGTGTAACTTTTTGAAAACAAGGGAGTGGAGGATAATGGAAAGCCTGTAGCTGCATAATGTTCACTTGTCCCACATCTTCCTTTCGTTTGAACACAACTTGAAGCCAAAGAATGCCTCCAAACACCACCAACAACAACAAAAAATATATATATAAATTAACTAAAAATGGGCACAGAAAGTAGAACAGTGGTTACCAGAGGCTGAGAGGAGGAATGGGAAGTTACTATTTAATAGGTACAGAGTTTCATTATGGGATGATGAAAAAATCTGGAGATAGATAATGGTGATGGTTGCATAACAATGTGAATGTACTTAAGGCCACTGAAATTAGAAATGTTTTAAATGGTAAATTTTATGTTATTGGCATATTACTACAATAAAATGTAAGGAGACTTCTTAAGTATACTAATTAAAAGGATGATATGGTAAAACAAGGATAGTTAATGTGGGAATTGCTATCCTAGTGGGAAGGCTTTAGCATTTCAGCCAGTCATAGTGGTTGACTTGCTACTACAGTCTCAACATAAGGTTAAGGCTTCCAGTTGATAAACTCTTGCCCATGAATACGAAGGCCTCAGCTAGATTTTCTGCTGTCTCAACCCTAAATACAAACCAGGAATCAAGGATGGCCAGACAAATGAGGAATGTTTAAGAGAAATGGCAAGATTAATGATTAGCAATAATAGTCTGATAGGAAATAGTTAATCTAGTAAACAGAAAAGTACTTTAAAATTTTCTCTAATTAGTATCATTAGAGGGATGTTAGAAAGATCTTTCATTTATTAAATCATAAAAGTATGCTCTAAAAAACACATAAAAATGTAACCAATGGGAAAAAAGTAAACAATCTCTTAGAATAAAAGGAGGAAAAAAAAGCAGGAAAAGGAAAACGAGAATAAAGACAAGGATTAATTCAAAGTTTGCCACATAAATAATGGAAGTTCTTGAAAGAGAAAACAGAGAAAACAGAGCAAGCAATTATCAAATAAATAATGAAAGAGGTAACCTTGCGCTGAAGTATGAGTCTTTATGTTGGAAAGGCCCACTGTGTACTCAGCAAAGTGAAGAAAATGCATTTTCTGAAACATGTTATGAAAATTCAGAATATAAATGATAAAGAGAAGATGCTAAAGTTTTTAGAAAGAAAACAACAAAGGTAAAAAGCAGATCACCTTATAACTCAATAATGAAAAGACAAAAAGCCCAACTTAAAAATGAAAAAAGGATCTGAATAGACATTTCTCCCCAGAAGAGAGACTAATAGCCAATAAACATATGAAAAGATGTTCAATGCCAATAGCCATCAGGGAAATGCAAATTAAAACCTCAATGAGATATCACTTCACACTCTCTAAGATGGCTATGATGAAAGAGATAGTAAGTGGTGGAGAGGATTTGATATATTGAGACCCTATTACATTGCTGCTTGGAATATAGAATGGCCAAACAATTCCACTCCTAGGTATATAACCCAAGAGAAATCAAAACAAATGTCCATACAAAAACTTGAGCATAAATGTTTATGGAAGTATTATTCATAAAAGCCTTAAAGTAGAAACAACTCAAATGTCCATCAACTGATGGATGGGTAAGCAAAACGTAGTATGTACATACAATGAAATAATATTAGGACATAAAAAGGAATGAACTCTCGATACATGCTACAACATGGATGAACCTTAAGATCATTATGCTAAGTCAAAGAACCCTACATATTTGAGATTCCATTTTTAAGCTGTGATCACAATGAAAATCTATAAAGATAGAATGCAGATTAGTGATTGCTGAGGGATATGGGGTTTGAGGGAAAATAGGAAGTGACTGCTTACTGGGGGCGGGATTCTTTTATTTTCTTCTTTAGATTTCAACTTTTATTTTAGATACAGGAGGTATATGTGCAGGGGTGTTACATGGGAATATTGGGTGATGTTGAGGTTGGGAGTATGGACCCCATCACCCAGGTAGTGAGCATAGTGCCCAATAGGTAGCTTTTTTCAACCCCCCACCCCCAGTAGTCTGCAATGTCTATTCCCAATAACCATGTGTGTTCAATGTTTAGCACCCACTTTTAAGTGAGAACATATGGTATTTGGTTTTTTTATTCCTGTGTTAATTCACTTAGGATTATGGCTTCCAGCTCCATTCATGTTGCTGCAAAGGACATGATTTTATTATATTTATGGCTACATAGTATTTCATGATGTATATATACCACATTTCCTTTATCCAATACACCATTGATGGGCACTTGGGTTGATTCCATGTCTCTGCCATTGGAAATAGCACAGCAATCAACATAGGAGTGCATGTGTCTTCTTAGTGGAATAACTTGTTTTCCTATGGGTATATACCCAGTAATGGGGTTGCTGGGTGAAATGGTAACTCTGTTTGAAGTTCTTTGAAAAATCTCCACACTGCTTTCCACAGAGACTGTAGTAATTTACATTCCATAAACAATATATAAACATTCTGTTTTCTCTGCAGCCTCACAAGCATCTGTTAGTCATTGATTTTAATAGTAGCCATTGTGACTAGTATGAGATTATATCACATTGTGGTTTTGATTTGCATTACTCTGATGATTAGTGATGCTGAGCACTTTCTCATGTTTGTTGGCTGCTTGTGTGTTTTCCTTTGACAAGTGTCTGTTCATGTCCTTTGCCCATTTTTTAATGGTGCTATTTGTATTTTGCTTGTTGATTTAAGTTCCCTATAGATTATATATACTAGGCCTTTGTTGGATGCATAGCTTGTGAATATCTTCTCCCATTCTATAAGTTGTCTTTTGCTATGTTGAGTTTCTTTTACTGCACAGAAGCTCTTTAGTTTAATTAGGTCTCACTTGTTTATTTTTGTTTTTGTTGTGATTGCTTTTACGGACTTAGCCAAAAATTTTTTACCATGGCTGATGCTGAGAAGAGTATTACCTAGGTTGTCTTCCAGGAGTTTGAGATTTTTTTTTAAATTATTATTATTATACTTTAAGTTTTAGGGTACATGTGCACAATGTGCAGGTTTGCTACATATGTATACATGTGCCATGTTGGTGTGCTGCACCCATTAACTCATCATTTAGCATTAGGTATATCTCCTAAGGCTATCCTTCCCCCCTTCCCCCACCCCACGACAGTCCCCGGAGTGTGATGTTCCCCTTCCTGTGTCCATGTGTTCTCATTGTTCAATTCCCACCTATGAGTGAGAACATGTGTTTGGTTTTTTGTCCTTGCGATAGTTTGCTGAGAATGATGGTTTCCAGTTTCATCCATGTTCCTACAAAGGACATGAACTCTTCATTTTTTATGGCTGCATAGTATTCCATGGTGTATATGTGCTACATTTTCTTAATCCAGTCTATCATTGTTGGACATTTGGGTTGGTTCCAAGTCTTTGCTATTGTGAATAGTGCTTCAATAAACATACATGTGCATGTGTCTTTATAGAAGCACGATTTATAATCCTTTGGGTATATACCCAGTAATGGGATGGCTGGGTCAAATGGTATTTCTAGTTCTAGATCCCTGAGGAATTGCCACACTGACTTCCACAATGGTTGAACTAGTTTACAGTCCCACCAACAGTGTAAAAGTGGAGAGGTTTCTCCACAACCTCTCCAGCACCTGTTGTTTCCTAACTTTTTAATGATCAACATTCTAACTGGTATGAGATGGTATCTCATTGTGGTTTTGATTTGCATTTCTCTGATGGCCAGTGATGATGAGCATTTTTTCATGTGTTTTTTGGCTGTATAAATGTCTTCTTTTGAGAAGTGTCTGTTCATATCCTTTGCCCATTTTTTGATGGGGTTGTTTGTTTTTTTCTTGTAAATTTGTTTGAGTTCATTGTAGATTCTGGATATTAGCCCTTCGTCAGATGAGTAGGTTGCGAAAATTTTCTCCCATTTTGTAGGTTGCCTATTCACTCTGATGGTAGTTTCTTTTGCTGTGCAGAAGCTCTTTAGTTTAATTAGATCCCATTTGTCAATTTTGGCTTTTGTTGCCATTGCTTTTGGTGTTTTAGACATGAAGTCCTTGCCCATGCCTATGTCCTGAATGGTATTGCCTAGGTTTTCCTCTAGGGTATTTATGGTTTTAGGTCTAACATGTAAGTCTTTAATCCATCTTGAATTAATTTTTGTATAAGGTGTAAGGAAGGGATCCTGTTTCAGCTTTCTACATATGGCTAGCCAGTTTTCCCAGCACCATTTATGAAATAGGGAATCCTTTCCCCATTGCTTGTTTTTGTCAGGTTTGTCAAAGATCAGATGGTTGTAGATATGCGGCATTATTTCTGAGGGCTCTGTTCTGTTCCATTGATCTATATCTCTGTTTTGGTACCAGTACCATGCTGTTTTGGTTACTGTAGCGTAGCATAGTTTGAAGTCAGGTAGCGTGATGCCTCTGGCTTTGTTCTTTTGGCTTAGGATTCACTTGGCGATATGGGCTCTTTTTTGGTTCCATATGAACTTTAAAGTAGTTTTTTCCAGTTCTGTGAAGAAAGTCATTGGTAGCTTGATGGGGATGGCATTGAATCTATAAATGATCTTGGGCAGTATGGCCATTTTCATGATATTGATTCTTCCTACCCATGAACATGGAATGTTCTTCCATTTCTTTGTATCCTCTTTTATTTCATTGAGCAGTGGTTTGTAGTTCTCCTTGAAGAGATCCTTCACATCCCTTGATAATTGGATTCCTAGGTATTTTATTCTCTTTGAAGTAATTGTGAATGGGAGTTCACTGATGATTTGGCTCTCTGTTTGTCTGTTATTGGTGTATAAGAATGCTTGTGATTTTTGTACATTGATTTTGTATCCTGAGACTTTGCTGAAGATGCTTATCAGCTTAAGGAGATTTTGGGCTGAGATGAAGGGGTTTTCTAGATATACAATCATGTCATCTGCAAACAGGGACAATTTGACTTCCTCTTTTCCTAATTGAATACCCTTTATTTCCTTCTCCTGCGTAATTGCCCTGGCCAGAACTTCCAACACTATGTTGAATAAGAGTGGTGCGAGAGGGCATCCCTGTCTTGTGCCAGTTTTCAAAGGGAATGCTTCCAGTTTTTGTCCATTCAGTATGATATTGGCTGTGGGTTTTTCATAGGTAGCTCTTATTATTTTGAGATATGTCCCATCAATACCTAATTTATTGGGAGTTTTTAGCCTGAAGCGTTGTTGAATTTTGTCAAAGGCCTTTTCTGCATCTATTGAGATAATCATGTGGTTTTTGTCTTTGGTTCTGTTTATATGCTGGATTACATTTATTGATTTGTGTATATTGAACCAGCCTTGCATCCCAGGGATGAAGCCCACTTGATCATGGTGGATAAGCTTTTTGATGTGCTGCTGGATTTGGTTTGCCAGTATTTTATTGAGGATTTTTGCATCAATGTTCATCAAAGAAATTGGTCTAAAATTCTCTTTTTTTGTTGTGTCTCTGCCAAGCTTTGGTATCAGGATGATGCTGGCCTCATAAAATGAGAGAAGGAGGATTCCCTCTTTTTCTATTGATTGGAATAGTTTCAGAAGTAATGGTACCAGCTCCTCCTTGTACCTCTGGTAGAATTCGGCTGTGAATCCATCTGGTCCTGGACTTTTTTTAGTTGGTAAGCTATTGATTATTGCCACAATTTCAGAGCCTGTTATTGGTCTATTCAGAGATTCAAGTTCTTCCTGGTTTAGTCTTGGGAGGGTGTATGTGTCGAGTAATTTATCCATTTCTTCTAGATTTTCTAGTTTATTTGTGTAGGGTGTTTATAGTATTCTCTGATGGTAGTTTGTATTTCTGTGGGATCAGTGGTGATATCCCCTTTATCATTTTTTATTGAGTCTATTTGATTCTTCTCTCGTTTCTTCTTTATTTGTCTTGCTAGTGGTCTATCAATTTTGTTGATCTTTTCAAAAAACCAGCTCCTGGATTCATTAATTTTTTGAAGGGTTTTTTGTGTCTCTATTTCCTTCAGTTCTGCTCTGATCTTAGTTATTTCTTGCCTTCTGCTAGCTTTTGAATGTGTTTGCTCTTGCTTTTCTAGTTCTTTTAATTGTGATGTTAGCGTGTCAATTCTGGATCTTTCCTGCTTTCTCTTGTGGGCATTTAGTGCTATAAATTTCCCTCTACTCATTGCTTGGAATGTGTCCCAGAGATTCTGGTATGTTGTGTCTTTGTTCTCATTGGTTTCAAAGAACATCTTTATTTCTGCTTTCATTTTGTTATGTACGCAGTAGTCATTCAGGAGCAGGTTGCTCAGTTTCCATGTAATTGAGTGGTTTTGAGTGAGTTTCTTAATCCTGAGTTCTAGTTTGATTGCACTGTGGTCTGAGAGACAGTTTGTTATAATTTCTGTTCTTTTACATTTGCTGAGGAGTGCTTTACTTCCAAGTATGTGGTCAATTTTGGAATAGGTGTGGTGTGGTGCTGAAAAAAATGTATATTCTGTTGTTTTGGGGTGGAGAGTTCTGTAGATGTCTATTAGGTCCGCTTGGTGCAAAGCTGAGTTCAATTCCTGGGTATCCTTGCTAACTTTCTGTCTCGTTGATCTGTCTAATGTTGACAGTGGGGTGTTAAAGTCTCCTATTATTATTGTGTGGGAGTCTTAGTGTCTTTGTAGGTCACTAAGTACTTGCTTTATGAATCTAGGTGCTCCTGTATTGGGTGCATATATATTTAGGATAGTTAGCTCTTTTTGTTGAATTGATCCCTTTACTATTACATAATGGCCTTTTTTGTCTCTTTTGATCTTTGTTGGTTTAAAGTCTGTTTTATCAGAGACTAGGATTGCAACCCCTGCCTTTTTTTTTGTTTTCCATTTGCTTGGGAGATCTTCCTCCATCCCTTTATTTTGAGCCTATGTGTGTCTCTGCACGTGAGATGGGTTTCCTGAATACAGCACACTGATGGGTCTTGACTCTTTATCCAATTTGCCAGTCTGTGTCTTTTAATTGGAGTATTTAGCCCATTTACATTTAAGGTTAATATTGTTATGTGTGTATTTGATCCTGTCATTATGATGTTAGCTGGTTATTTTGCTTGTTAGTTGATGCAGTTTCTTCCTAACCTTGATGGTCTTTACATTTTGGCATGTTTTTGCAGTGGCTGGTACTGGTTTTTCCTTTCCATGTTTAGTGCTTCCTTCAGGAGCTCTTTTAGGACAGGCCTGGTGGTGACAAAATCGGTCAGCATTTGCTTGTCTGTAAAGTATTTTATTTCTCCTTCACTTATGAAGCTTAGTTTGGCTGCATATGAAATTCTGGTGTGAAAATTCTTTTCTTTAAGAATGTTGAGTATTGGCCCCCACTCTCTACTGGCTTGTAGAGTTTCTGTGGAGAGATCCGCTGTTAGTCTGATGGGCTTCCCTTTGTGGGTAACCCGACCTTTCTCTCTGGTTGCCCTTAACATTTTTTCCTTCATTTGAACTTTGGTGTATCTGACAATTATGTGTCTTGGAGTTGCTCTTCTCGAGGAGTGTCTTTCTGGCATTCTCTGTATTTCCTGAATCTGAATGTTGGCCTGCCTCGCTAGATTGGGGAAGTTCTCCTGGATAATATCCTGCAGAGTGTTTTCCAAGTTGGTTCCATTCTCCTCATCATTTTCAGATACACCAATGAGTTGTAGATTTGGTCTCTTCACATAGTCCCATATTTCTTGGAGGCTTTGTTTGTTTCTTTGTATTCTTTTTTCTCTAAACTTCCCTTCATGCTTCATTTCATTCATTTGCTCTTCCATCACTGATACACTTTCTTCCAGTTGACCGCATCAGCTCCTGAGTCTTCTGCATTCTTCACGTAGTTCTCGAGCCTTGGCTTTCAGCTCCATCAGCTCCTTTAAGGACTTCTCTGTGTTGGTTATTCTAGTTATCCATTTGTCCAATTTTTTTTCAAAGTTTTTAACTTCTTTTCCATTGGTTTGAATTTCCTCCTGTAGCTTGGAGTAGTTTGATTGTCTGAAGCCTTCTTCTCTCAGCTCGTCAAAGTCATTTTCCATCCAGCTTTGTTCCATTGCTGGTGAGGAGCTGCATTCCTTTGGAGGAGGAGAGGCACTCTGCTTTTTAGAGTTTCCAGTTTTTCTGCTCTGTTTTTTCCCCATCTTTGTGGTTTTATCTACTTTTGGTTTTAGATGATGGTGACGTACAGAAGGGTTTTTGGTGTGGATGTCCTTTCTGTTTGTTAGTTTTCCTTCTAACAGACAGGACCCTCAGCTGCAGGTCTGTTGGAGTTTGCTGGAGGTCCACTCCAGACCCTGTTTGCCTGGGTATCAGCAGCGGTGGCTGTAGAACAGCGGATCTTGGTGAACCGCAAATGCTGCTGCCTGATTGTTACTCTGGAAGTTTTGTCTCAGAGGAGTACCCAGCCGTGTGGGGTGTCAGTCTGCCCCTACTGGGGGGTGCCTCCCAGTTAGGCTGCTTGGGGGTCAAGGACCCACTTGAGGAGGCAGTCTGTCCATTCTCAGATCTCCAGCTGTGTGCTGGGAGAACCACTACTCTCTTCAAAGCTGTCAGACAGGCACATTTAAGTCTGTAGAGGTTACTGCTGTCTTTTTGTTTGTCTGTGCCCTGCCCCCAGAGGTGGAACCTACAGAGGCAGGCAGGCCTCCTTGAGCTGTGGTGGGCTCCACCCAGTTGGAGCTTCCCAGCTGCTTTGTTTACCTAATCAAGCCTGGGCAATGGCAGGCACCTGTCTCCCAGCCTCGCTGCCACCTTGCAGTTTGATCTCAGACTGCTGTGCTAGCAATCAGCGAGACTCCGTGGGTGTAGGACCCTCCGAGCCAGGTGCGGGATGTAATCTCCTGGTGTGCCATTTTTTAAGCCTGTTGGAAAAGCACAGTATTAGGGTGGGAGTGACCTGATTTTCCAGGTGCCATCTGTCACCCCTTTCTTTGACTAGGAAAGGGAACTCCCTGACCCCTTGTGCTTCCCAAGTGAGGCAATGCCTCGCCCTGCTTTGGCTTGTACACGGTGCGCTGTACCCGCTGTCTTGCACCCACTGTCTGGCACTCCCTAGTGAGATGAACCCGGTACCTCAGATTGAAATGCAGAAATCACCCATCTTCTGCGTCGCTCAGGCTGGGAGCTGTAAACTGGTGCTGTTCCTATTCGGCCATCGTGGCTCCACGAGTTTGAGATTTTATATTCAAGTCTTTGATCCATTTTCAGTTAATTTCAGTTAATCCATTCAGAATAGGTGAAAGTAGGTGTCTAGTTTCAGTCTTCTGTGTATGGCTAGCCAGTTGTCCCAGCACTATTTACTGAATAGAGAGTCGTTTCCCAATTGCTTTTGTCAGCCTTGTTGCAGATGGTTGCAGTTGTACAACTTTATTTCTGAGTTTTTAATTCTGTTCCATTGCTCTGTGTCTGTTTTTGTATCAGTACCAAGATGTTTTGATTACTGTGGCTTTATAGTGTAGTTTGAAGCTGGATAGTTTGAGGCCTCTGCCTTTTTTTTTTTTTTTTTTTTTTTTTGCTTAGATTGTTTTGGCTATTCAGGCTTTTTTGTTTCCAGATGAAATTGGGAATAATTTTTTTCTAATTCTGTGATAAATGCCATTGGTGGTTTGATAGGAATAGCATTGAATCTGTAAATTGCTTTGGGCAGTGTTCCCATTTTAGCAACAATGATTCTTCCAATCCATGAGCATGGAATGTTTTTCCATTTGTTTGTGTCATCTCTAGTTTCTTTCAGCAGTGTTTTATGGCTCTCCTTGGAGAGATTTTTGTCCTCCTTGGTTAGCTGTATTCCTAGATATTTAATATTCTTTGTGGCTATTTTGAGTTGAATTATGTTCTTGATTTCACTTTCAGCCTGGATGTTGTTGGTGTGTATAGAAATGCTAATGATTTTTGTACATTGATTGTGTATCTTGGAACTTTACTAAAATAATTTATCAGTTCTAGGAGCCTTTTGGCAGAGTATTTACGATTTTCTAGGTATACAGTTATATCATCTGCAGAAAGAAATAGTTTGACTTCTTTTTATATTTAGATGCCTTTTATTTGTTTGTCTTGCCTGACTGCTCTGGCTGGGACTTCGAGTACTACCTTGAATAGAAGTGGTGGGAGTGGGTATCTTTGTCTTGTTCCAGTTCTCTAGGGGAATGGTTCAAGCTTTTGCCCATTTGGTATGATGTTGGTTGTGAATTTGTCATAGTTGACTCTCACTATTTTAAGATAGGCTCCTTCAATGCCTAGTCTGCAGAGCGTTTTTATTATAAAGGGTGTTGTGTTTTATTGAAAGACTATTCTGCATATATTAGATGATTATGTGGTTTTTGCTTTTGATTCTGTTTATGAGGTTGATTGGATTTATTGTTTTTTGTATGTTGAACAAGCCTTGAATCCCAGGAATAAAGCCTGCTTAATTGTGATAATACATCACACAAGTATTAACTTTCTGATGTGCTGGGTTCAGTTTCCTAATATTCTGTTGAGGATTTTTGCATCTATGTTTATCAGGGATATTGGCCTGAAGTTTTGTTTTTTTTGTTGTGTCTATGCCAGATTTGGTATCAAGGTGATGCTGGCTTCATAGAATGAGTTAGGGAGGAGCCCGTGCTCCTCAACTTTTTTGGAATAATTTTAGTAAGATTGGTATCTGTTCTTCTTTGTATGTCAGGTAGAATTCCGCTGCAAATGTTTCTGGTCCAGGACATTTTTTAGTTGGTTGGTTATTACTAATTCTATTTCAGAAGTTGATATTTGTCTATTCAGGGTTTCAGTCTCTTCTTGATTCAATCTTGGAAGACTGTATGCTTCCAGGAATTTATCCATTTCCTCTAGATTTTCTAATTTATGTGCACAGAGTTGTACATAGTATCCTCTGAGGGTCTTTCATATTTCTGTGGGATCAGTGGTAACATTGCCTTTGTTGTTTCTGATTTTGCTTCTTGGAGTCTTCTCTTTCTTCTTCTTTATTAATTTAGCTAGTAGTCCATCAATTGTATTTGTTTTTATTCTCATTTAATTAATCTTTTGTATAAATTTTGCATCTCAGTTTCATTAAGTTATTTAATTGTAGTTTTTTTAACATTTTCTTCTGCTACTTTTGGGGGTTGGTTTGCTCTTTCACTTCTAGTTCTTTTAAGTACAAATTTAGATTGCTAATTTATGGTCTTTCTGACTTCTTGTTCTTTTAAGTACCAATTTAGATTGCTAATTTATGGTCTTTCTGACTTCTTGATGAAGGAATTTAGTGCTATAAACTTTCCTCTTAACACTGCTTTGGACTGCATGCAGAGCTTTTTGTAAATTGTTTCCTTATTTTCATTAATTTCAAAGAATTTTTTGATTTCTATCTTAATTTCAATTTTCACCCAGGAATTATTCAGTATTGAGTTGTTTGATTTTTATGTGTTTGCATAGTTTTGAAAGATCTTCTTGGCATTGATTTCTATTTGTATTGCGTTGTGGTCGAAGAGTGTGCTTGGTATGATTTCAATTTATTGAGGCTTGCTTTATGACTTAGCATGTGGTCGATTTTAGAATATGTTCTGTGTGCAGATGAGAAGAATTTACATTCTGTGGTTGTTGGGTGGAGTTTTCTCTATATGTCTATTAGGTCCAAATGTTAAGTTTAAGTTCAGAGTTTTTTTGTTTTCTGCCTTGATGATCTGTCTATCACTGTCAGTGGGGTGTTGAACTCACCCATTATTTTTGTGTGGTTGTCTAAGTCTTTTGTAGTTCAAGAATAATTTGTTTTATGAATGTTAGTCCTCCAATATTGGCTGTGTATATGTTTAAGATAGTTAAGGCTTCTTGTTGGATTGTACCCATTATCATTATGTAATGCCCTTCATTTGTCCTTGTTTGTTTTCATTGATTTAAAGTTTGTTTTATCTGAGAGAAGAATAGTGACTCCTGCTCTTTTTGGTTTTCCATTTGTATGGTATATCTTACTCCACCCTTTTACTTTGAGCTTGTTGGTGTTACATGTAAGATGGATCTCTTGAAGACAACATATGGTTGGGTCTTTTCTTTTTATCCAGACTGCCACCCTCTGTCTTTTAAGTGGGGGCATTTAGCACACTTACATTTAAGGTTAGTATTGATATGTGTGATTTTGATCCTGTCATTGTGTTGTTACCTGGTTGTGTATGCAGGCTTGATTGTGTAGTTGCTTTATAGTGCCTGTGACCTATGTGCTTAAGTGTGTTTTTTTGGTAGCAGGTGTCATTCTTTGAACCCATGTTTAGCATTACCTTAAGGACCTCTTGTAAAGCTGGTCTAGTTAAAATGTATTCCTGCAGCATTTGCTCGTCTGAGAAGGATTTCATTTCTCCCTCACTTAAAAAGCTCTGTTTGGCAGGATATGAAATTCTTGGTTGGAATTTCTTCTCTTTAAGAATGCTAAAAGTAGGCCCCCAATCTCTTCTGACTTGTAAGGCTTCTACCGAGCCATCTGATGCCAGTCTGATGGGGTTCCCTGTGAAACTTACCTGCCTCTTCTTTCCAGCTGCCTTTAAGGTTTTTTTCTTTCACACTGACCTTGATGAATCTGAAGATTATATGCCTTGGGGATGGTTGTTTTATATAGTATCTTGCTAGGGTTCTCTGTTTTTCTTGGATTTGCATGTCAACCTCTCTAGTGAGATTAGGGAGATTTTCAGGGAGTATATTCTCAAATTGCTTATTTTCTATTCCAATTCCAAGTTGCTTATTGTCTTTCTTTTTCTCTCAGGAATGCCAGTGAGTTGTAGATTTGGCCTCTTTACATAATTCCATATTTTTGGAGCTTTTGTTCATTTTTCTTAATTCCTTTTTCTTTATTTTTGTCTGACTGAATTGGTTTGAAGGAGCAGTCTTCCAGCTCTGGGATTCTTTCCTCAGCTTGGTCTGTTCTGCTGTTAATACTTCCAATTGTATTATAAAATTCTTGCAGTGATTTTTTTCAGCTCAAGAATTTCATTTTGGGTCTTTCTTAAAATGGCTCTTTTGTCTTTCAGGTCTTCAATCATTTTACTGAATTGCTTTGCTTCCTTGGATTAAGCTTCAGCTTTCTCCTGGATCTCAATGGTCTTCCTTGCCACCCGGGTTAGGAATTCCAAGTCTGTCATTTCAGACAATTCAGACTGGTTAAGCACCATTGCTGGGGAGCTATTGGGTTTCTTTGGAGGTAAGGGGACACTCTGGTTTTCTGAATTGCCAGTTTTTGTGCTAATTCTTTCCCATCTGTTATTCTTTTAACTGTGGTGTAAATTGAGTATAGTCAATTGACTTTCTTTCTGGAAGTCTTCAGAGGGCTAAGACTCTATAGTAGGTCTTTGTTTATTGTTGAATTCTTGTCCTTGGCTTTGCAGTGGGGAGAATTAGTAAAATGTTTCTTATTGTAGTTTGGGCTGCAATCCAGTACATGGGACTTGAGAGCAATGTGTCTTGGATAGGCTCTTACACAGCTACATGGCTTCTATGTATGACTTTGCATTTGCAGGTGTGTTCTATGGTGTGAGGAGGATAGTGCTGAATCCCTCACTGGGTCTGTTCTCCTGGACCTTAGAGGAGCCACCTCCAGTCATTGACACTGAGCGTGTGGCTTTGGTAGTTGTTGTTAGGTCTTTTGGGCTGTGGGGCTTCCCCGAGGAGAGATCTAGCAGGGAGATAGAGCACACCCTTACCAGACCAATCCTGTGGAGGGAGGCAAACCTAGGTCCCACACTAGCCTGAGAACCTGTGTGACTCACCTCTCTCAGTTTCTTGAGAATGCTGGCTCATCTCTCATTCAGGTGCTGAGCACAGATCATGGCTCAGCACTCCTAAGCCACAGACTGTGGCCCTGGTGTGTCAGAACCTGGTCATGGCTCCCTCCTCTGGACCCTCCTCTAGGTACACTGGAGGATCCAAAGGGCTCCCAGGCTGCTGGAACACACTCAGGTGTAAAAAACTTCCAGACTAGGCAGCAGAGGATTCACTGTGTACACACTCCTATGGGGTGGCCAAGTTGGGCCTCTAGGATGGGCTGGCACGCAGGGGGCTTTTAGGTAGATGTTCCCTAGTCCTGTGTGGAAGCAGATCCTGTTTTCTCCCTGGCAGTTATCTGGAGCCAAAGCCTCTCAGAGGGAGACAGGTAGCCCTGCAGGGTGGGCACTTATGGCCAGGTTCCACTGAAGCTGACCTGCACTCAGAAGTCCCTGGTTCCATGCTTTTGCTGCATCTCCATTTCTGTCTAATCTCTGGGGAGATCCCCCTGCCAGTTCCCATGTCCTAGGGGATGTGGGATCTCCTGCAGCTAGGATCCCAGAGGTCTGTGGCAAGAGTGAGCAGTCCTCCAGTCCCTTCATTCACCCTTCCCCAGGCACCATCTGGGTTTCTTTTTTGGAGACAAAAAAATCCTTGTAGGAATGGTTGCACAGGTCTGTGAATATACTAAAAATTATTGAATTGTATACTTTAAGTGGGTGAATTGTGTGGTG
Source organism: Pan paniscus (assembly GCF_029289425.2). Lineage (NCBI taxonomy): Eukaryota > Metazoa > Chordata > Mammalia > Primates > Hominidae > Pan > Pan paniscus. The sequence goes on from NC_073254.2 coordinate 72,959,327, forward strand.
TATGAATTATATGCCAATAAGACTGATATTAGAAAAAAGTCACACTGTTATCAGTCTTATAAATAGCATTAATTCTAGAAGTCCATGTATAATGTGTCAATAAATAAAGACCACCCAGATGAGAAAGCAAAGGCAGTCTATTCAGTGCTTTCTATAGCAATGGAGTTAGTCACCATTACTTGGTTTTGGCAGAAATTGAAAAGGGAGGCAGAGATGTGGGAAAGTGTTATAGTGGAAAAAAGGGAAGCCTTCATGTATGCTGATTGGAAGGTGTTGGTATAAGGAAGCTGTAGGTAGGCTAACTAGAAGTAGGGCATCATGACAAGCAGTGTATACTGTATCTGGCTTTCTTTGGCTTGTACTAAGTTGGAAGCAGGGACAAAAATTAGGGAACCTGCAGTTATTAATCAACTGACCATTTGGGATCCTTTTTTTTTTCAGGAACAAGCAAACAATCCAAAACCAAATAATAACCATTTAGTCTGCTTAGATTGTTTGCTAGAGATAGTGGTTTGACTTCCTACAAGTCTAAATGTCAGATGGTAGCCTGGCTTCCTGGTCTGGTTACTGTAGATAAGGGATTTGTTCCCTAAACTGCTTGTTGCAGATTGTGAGTCAAAGCTGTTTTTTTATAAGTGGTCTGGTTATTGTTCATTTGTATATTTAACTTCTCAGTAAAAATGCTTTTAAAGTTATAGAGGAAAAAAGCCATTAAAAATATGTACCCAAGAATTAATAAAATGTGATGGCCAAATAAAGCGTTACATATACGGAGGGATCCATAAACTTTACTTAGGAAGTGAATTGAAGTTATATTTCAACAAATAAGCAAGAAAGAAGAAGAAACGACATTCAAAAAAAAATGGTGATAGAATTCAGACAAGCAGGAACCTGAAGTTCTAGGAAGAGCATAGTGTGTCTTTTCCTAGAGAGAAGCCTAGAGACTAAGGATGCTAGTAAGGAATTCTATGTGGGGAAGGAAGGAAGGGAGTTTCTAAAAGAGTTGATATAAAAGGATGTTTCCAAAGAAAATAGGGATATGTAAGGGTGTGGGGAAAGAAAGACAGTTACTTTAAAAAGGCATTAGATCCTACAGGAAAAACACAAATATATTTAGTGTTTGCAGTTTTATTATTTTGAATGATTGTTCACAGCAGAGCCTACAATTTTAAAGCTGCAATAATACAAACATTATTGTTTTTCAATAAAGTTAAAATATAAAATAACTTAGTTACGGAACAGATTGTATACATTATCATCCTTGATGAAGTAAAAGTACAGGTGACAGAAGTGGGGAGGTAGGAAGTGGGGAAAAAGTGCAGGGACAGGCAGAGGTGCAGATCTCATTGTCATAAGACAGGAAGCCTAGGGATAGTATCCATAATTAGGAAATGAAAAATAAGCAGATCAGTTAATTTTTTTTATTTTCTAAAATCTTTTAAAATCTGAGATTCTCTAATTTTTTTTAAAAGAATATACTTTGAGTAGCCATCTACATATGTCTCCCCTTTTCTGACTAATCAAGTTTGAGATCATAGCTTACTTTCACTGTTGCCTGTTTATCTTCCATTCCCTCTTCATCACAATCCTTTTCTCAATCATTGACTTTTAATAGCCAAATCTGATGAATTCTTTTTAGATTTTTCTGACATATTTGAGTCATTTGCTAATGAGAACTCATTTTCTAAAAACAGAGAGACTTTAGGTTTCCTGTTATTACTCTCCAAGGAGGGTGATATTACTCCCAATATTGCAGGAGTTGTAAACATTTTGTGTGATATTTTTCCTAATATCAAGAGGCAAGAGAGGATAATATTACTCCCAATATCACAAGGGGTGTACATCCACCCTGTGATACTGTTTTTAATACCCAGGGGAAAAAACAATGACATTACTCCCAATATCGCATGAGGTGAACTCACCCTCTATGATACTGTTCCTAATATTCAGAGTGGGAAAGGATGATATTAAGTCCAATATCTGAGAAGTGTACAAACCCCTGTGATATTGTTTCTTATATCCAGGGGGAGACAGGATAATATTACTCTGAATATCACAGGGGGTGTACACCCCCCCACACGATATTGTTTGTAATATCCAGGGGAGGAGAAGATGATATTAATATCGCGGGGAGTGTACACCCACCCTGTAATATTGCACATAATATCAAGTGGGGGAGAGGATATTACTTTCAATGTCCCTGAGAGTGTACATACCCCTTGTGATATTGTTCCTAATATCCAGGAAGGGAGAGGATGATATTACTCCAAATATCACAGGGAGCACACAACTTTCCAGAGATATGGTTCCTAATATCCAGAATGGGAGAGGATAATATTATTCCCAATATTGCAGGGGGTGTACACTCCCTCCTGTGATATTGTTTCTAATATCCAGGAAAACAAAGAATGATAATAATGCCAATATTGAAAGTGTACACTCATTTCCTGTGATATTGTTCCTAATATATGGGGGGGGGGAGAGGATGATATTACTCCTAATATCGCAGATGGTTTACACCCCTTCTGTGATAATCTTTCTAATATCCAGTGAGGGGGAAAATAATATTACTTCCAATATTGCAGGGTGTATACACCCCCCACCCCCCGTGATGTTTTTCCCAATATCCAGGAGGGGAGAGGACAATATTAATCCCAATATCACAGGGGATGTACACCCCCCCGTAATATCGTTCCTGATATCCAAGAGGGAGAAGGATGATATTACCCCCAATATGGCAGGGGGTGCACACCCTCTGTGATATTGTTCTTAATATATAGGTTTGGAGAAAAAGATATTAGTCCCAGTATCTCAGGAGGTGTACACCCTTTTGTTGATACTGTTTTTAATATACAGAGGATGATATTACTCCCAATATCGCAGGAGGTGTACACCCCCCGTGATGTTTCTAACATCCAAGTAGGGGGAAAATGGTATTACTCCCAATATCGCAGAAGGTGTACACCTTCCCTGTGATATTGTTCCTAATATTCAGGGGGTAAGAGGATGATGTTACTTTCAATATTGCAGGAGGTGTGCACCTCATCTGTGATATAGTTTCTAATATCCAGGAAGGGAGAGGATGATATTACCACATTATAGCAGGGGATGTACCCGCCCTTGTGATATTGTTCCTAATATCCAGAGGGGGAGAGGATGATATCACTCCTAATAATGCAGGGCGTGTACACCCCCGTTACGTTGTTCCTAATATCCAGAAGGGGAGAGGATGACATTACTCCCAATATCTCAGGGTGGGTACACACCCCCTGTAATATTGTTCCTAATATCAAGGGGGAGAGAGAATAATGTTACTCCCAATATCACAGGGGGTGTACACCTCCCCTGTAATATTGTTCTTAATATCCAGGGGGAAACAGCATGATATTCCTCCTATTATAGTAGGGCTTGTACACCACCCATGTGATATTGTACCTAATATACAGGAGGGGAGATGATTATATTACTTTCAATATCGCAGAAAGGGTACATCCCCTTTGTGATATTGTTCCTAATATCCGGGGGAAAGAGGATGATATTACTCGTAATATTGCAGGGGGTGTACACCTTTTTGTAATGTTGTTCCTAATATCCAGGAAGGAAGAGGATGATATTACTCTCAACATAGAAGGGGGTGTACACTCGCCCTTTGATATTGTTCCTAATATCAAGGGGGGTGGGAATCATATTACTATCCATATCACAGAGGGTATACAACCCCCCCATATGATATTGTTTCCAATATCCAGGGTGGAGAGGAAGATATTACTCTCGATATTGCAGGGTGTGTACACCCACCCTTTGATATTGTTCCTAATATCAAGGGAGGGAGAGGATCTTATTATGTCCAATATCGCAGAATGAGTACACCCCCCATGAGATATAGTTCCTAATATCCAGGGGTGGAGAGGATGATACTACTACTAATATCACAAGGGTTGTACACGCCCCCTGTGATATTGTTTGTAATATCCAGGAAGGGAGAAGATGATATTACTTCCAATATCGCAGAGAGTGTAAACCTCCTTTGTGATATTCTTCTTAATATCCAGGGAAAAATACGATGATATTATTGTTACTATTCCAGGGGGTGTACACCACCCCCTGTGATATTTTTCCTAATATCCAGAGGGAGAGAGGATGATGTTACTACTAATATCTCAGGGGGTGTACACCTTTTCTGTGATATAGTTCCTAATATCCAGGAGGGGAGAGGAGGATATTACTCTCAATTTGACAGGGGGTGCACATCTCCTGTAATATTGTTCTTAGTATTCAGTTTGGGAGAAAATGATATTAGTTTCAATATCGCTGTGGGTTTACACTTCCCCAGTGATACTGTTTTTAATATGCTGCGGTGGGGAGGGTGATATTACTCCCAATATCGCAGGAGGTGTACACCACTCCTGTGATGTTGTTCCTAATATCCAGGCGGGGAGAAAATAATCTTACTCCCAATATCGCAGGGGGTATACACACCCCTGTGATATTGTTGATAATATTCAGGGGGAAAGAGGTTGATATTACCTTCAATGTCGCAGGGGTTGTACACCTTTCCTGTAACATAGTTCCTAATATCCAAGGGGAAAGAGCATGATATTACTCCTACTATAGCGGGGGTGTACACCCCCCCATGATATTGGTCCTAACATTTAGTGGGGGGGGTGAGGATATTACTCCCAATATTTCAGGTGGTGTACACCCCTCCTGTGATATTGTTCCTAACATCCAGAGGTAAAGAGGATGATATTACTCCCCATATTGCAGAGGTTGTACACACTTCCTCTGTTACTGTTCCTAATTTTCAGGGAGGGAGAGGATGATATTACATTCAGTATCGCAGGTGTACACCCCCGCTGTAATATTGTTCATAATATTTAGAGAAAAGGATGATATTACTCCCAATATCGCAGGAAGTGTACATCCACTCTGTTATATTTTTCCTAATATCCATGAGGAAATAACATATTATCCTCCATTATCCAGAAGGTGTACACCCACTCTGTGATGTTTTTGTAATATCCAGGGGAAGAGAGAATGATATTACTCTTAATATTGCATGGGGTATACACTCCCTCGTGATATTGTTCTTAATATCCAGGGGGAAAGGATTATATTACTCCCAATATCCCAGGGGTGAACACCACCCCTGGGATATTGTTCCTAATATCTAAAAAGAAAGATGAGGATATTAGTTTCAGTATCGCAGGGGGTATAAACCTCCCCTGTGTTATTGTTCCTAATATCCATGGGGGAAAGGATGATATTACTCCCAATATCGCTGTGGGTGCACACCCCCACTGTGATATTGTTCCTAATATAAAGGGGGCTGAGGATAATATTGCTCCCAATATCGAAAGGGATGTACACCCCTGCTGTGATATTGTTCCTAATATCGCAATATCCTAACTCCCAATATTGCAGCAAGTGTACACCCCCCAATTATATGTTTCCTAATACCCAGAAAAGGAGAGAATGATATTACTCCCAATATGCAGGGGGTGTACAACCCCCCACTGATATTGCTCATAATATCCAGGGGAGGGAGGATGATATTACTCCAAATATCACAGGGGGTGTCCACTCTCACGTCATATTGTTCCTAATATCCAGTGGAATAGAGGATGATATTACTCTTAATATCGCAGCAGGTGTACAACTTTCCTGTAATATTGTTCCTAATATTTTTGGGGAAGAGAGGATGACATAACTCCTAATATCGCAGGGGGTGTACGCCACCCCTGTGATATTGTTCCTAATATCTTTGAAGGGAGAGGATGATATTACTCCCAGTATTGCAAGGAGTGTATACTTTTTTTGTGATATTGTTCGTAATATTCAAGGTCGAGAGGATATTACTTGCAATATCACAGGGAGTGTACACCCTCCTATGACACTGTTCATAATATTTAGGGAAGGAGAGGATAATATTACTCCCAATATCACAGGGGGTCAACACCACTCCGTGATATTGTTTGCAATATACAGAGGAGGAGAGGATGATATTACTCACAATATCACAGAGGGTGTACACCTTCTGTGACATAGTTTGTAATATCAAGAAGGGAAGAGAATGTTACTACTCCGAGTATCACAGTTGGTGTACACCCCTCTGTAATATTCTTCATAATATCCCGCAGGGGAGAGGATATTAATCCCAATATCGCAGGGGTTATACAACCCCCTGTGATATTGTTGGTAATATTAAGGGGAGAGAGGATAATATTACTCCCAATGTCATAAACACCATGTGTGTACACCTTCCTGTAATCTTGTTTGTAATATCCTGGGAAGAAACGATGACATTATACCCAATATCGCAGAGGGTGTCCACCCCACTGTGACACTGTTTGTAATATCCAAAGGGGGAGAGGATGATACTACTTCCAATATGGCAGGGCATGTTCACCCTCCTGTGATATTGTTCCTAAAATCTAGCCAGAGGGGGGCGGGTAGAGGATATTTTTCCCAATATCACAGGGGGTTTACACCCCCCTATGATATTGTTTCTAATATCCAAGGGGTAAGAGGATATTACTCCCAATATCGCAGAGGGTGTACATACACCCTGGAATATTGTTCCTAACATACAAGGAGGAAAGGATGATATTATTCCCAACATCGCAGGGGGTGTAAGACCCCCTGTGATATTGTTCGTAATATTCAGGTGGGGAGAGGATTATATTACTCTAAATATCGTAGGGTGGGTACACCCCCCTGTGATATTGTTTGTAATATTCAGGGGGGAGAGAGGATAATATTTCTACCAATATCATAGACGGTGTACACCCTCCTGTGATATTGTTCATAATATCTTGAAGGGGAGAGGATAATATTACTCCCAATATCGTAGGGGTGTACAAACCTTTGTGATAGAATTCAAAATATCTAGAAGCAGAGAGGATAATATTACTCCGAGTATCGCAGGGGGTGATATTGTTTGTAATACCCAGGGGGAAAGAAGATGCTATTACTGCCAATATCACAGGAGCTGTACACCCCTCTGTGATAGTGGTCGTTATATCCAGGAAGAGAGAAGATGATATTACTCCCAATATCGTAAACAACTTGTGTGTACACCCCTCTATGATAAACACCCTCATGGAATATTGTTTCTAATATCCAGAGGGCAAGAAGATTATATTACTCCCAATATCACAGAAGGTGTACACCCCCTCCTGTGATATGCTTTATAATATTCAGGGAATTGGGGGATAATATTACTCCAAAAATCTCAGGGGGTGTACACTCTCACTGTAATATAGTTAATAATATCCAGGGAGAGACAGGATGATATTACTCCCAATATCGTAGGGTGTGCACACCCCTGCTGTGATATTGTTCCTCATATTTATAGGGGGAGAGGATGATATTACTCCCAATATCGCAGGCGGTGTGCACCCCCCAGTGATATTGTTCCTAATATTCAGGGGAGGGGAAAGGATGGTATTACACCCAATAACACAGGGAGTATACACCCCCACTGTGATGTTTTTTATAATATCCAGGGGAGTAGAGGCTGTTTCTCTTAATATCGCAGAGGGTGTACACCCCTCTGTGATATTGTTTGTAATATTTAGTGGGAAAGAGGATGTTATCACTCCCAATATCACGGGGGCTGTACAACCCCCGTGATATTGTTTGTAATAGCCAGGGTGGGAGAAGATGATATTATTCGCAATATCGCATGGGGTGTGCATCCCACTGTGATACTGTTCATAATATCCAGGGAAAAAGAGGATAATATTACTCCAAATATCGAAGGGGCTGTACACCCCCTCCCAGTGTTATTGTTTGTAATGTCCAGAAAGAAAAAGGATGATATTACTCCCAATATCCCACAGTGTACACCCCCGTGTGAGGTTGTTCATAATATTCAAGTAGGAGAAAATGATATTACTCCCAATATCGCGGGGGGTGTACCCCTCCCCGTGATATTGTTCAAAATATCCAAAGAAGGACAGGATGATATTACTCCCAATATCGCAGGAAATGTACACCACCCCTGTAATATTGTTCTTAATATCCAAAAAGGAAAGGTTGATATTAATCACAATATCGCAGGGGGTGTACACTACTCCTGTGGTATTGTTCCAAATATCCATGAGGGAGAAAATGACATGACTCCCAATATCTTCGGGGCTGTACACCCCTCCTGTTATATTCTTCCTAATATCAAGGGAAGAATAACAATGTCACAGGGTGTAAAACCCCCCTGTGATATTGTTTTTAATATTTAAAGGGGAAAGAGAATAATATTACTCCCAATATTGCAGGGGGTGTACACCCCCTCTGTGATATTGTTCTTAATATCCAATGAAAATGAGTATGATATTACTCCCAATATCGCAAAGCGTGTACACTCCTTTTGTGATATTGTTCCTAATATCCAGGGGGGAAGACTATGATATTACTACCAATATTGCAGGGGGTGTATACTCCCCCTGTGATATTGTTCCTAATATTCAGAAGGAAAGAGCATGATATTACTCTCAATATGGAAGGGTGTGTACACCCCCTGCGATTTTTTGTTTTTTAGATGGAGTCTCACCCTGTCGCCCAGGCTGGAGTGCAATGGCGCGGATCTCTGCTCACTGCAACCTCCACCTCCCAGGTTTGAGCAACTCTCCTTCCTCAGCCTCCAGACTAACTGGGATTATAGGCACCTGCTGTCATGCCCGGTTAATTTTGGTATTTTTAGTAGAGACAGGGTTTCATGATGTTGGTCAGGCTGGTTTTGAACTCTTAACCTCAAGCAATCCACACACCTCAGCATCCCAAAGTGCTGGGATTATAGGTGTAACCGCCCCCCTACCCCCAACACCGTGATATTGTTCCTAATATTCAGGGAGAAAGAGGATGATATTACTCCCATTATCACAGGGGGTGTACACCTCCCCTGTGATATTGTTCCAAATATTCAAGGGGGGAGAGGATGATGTTATTCTTAATATCACAGAAGGTGTACATCCCCGCTGATATTGTTTCTAATATTTGGGGGTGGGAGGAGAGGAGGGTGATATTACTCCTTATATCGTGGGGTGTGTACACCTCCTGTGATCTGGTTTATAATATCCAGAGTGGGTGAGGAGGGTGATATCACTCCTAATATCGTGGACAATGTGCAACCCCCTGTGATATGACTTGTAATATCCAGGAGGGGAGAGAAGGTTGATGTTACTCATTATATCTTGAGGGATATATGACCCCCTGTGATATAATTCATAATATCTATGGGGAAAAAGAATGGTGATGTTACTCCCCATATCACGGGGCATGGACACCCTTCTGTGATATGGTTCATTATACCCAGGTAGGGAAAGGAGGGTGATATTACTCCCCAAACCCCGGGTGTGTACACAGATCTGTGATACGGTTGGTAATACCCAGGGTGGGAGAGGAGGGAGATGTTACTTTCAATATCCTGGAGGGTGTACACTTCCCTGTGATATGGTTCATAATATCCAGGAAGGGAGAAGTGGGTGATATTACATCTCATATCACGGGGAGTGTACATCCCTGTGATATGGTTTGTAATATCCAGAAGTGGAGAGGGAGATATTACTTCTCATGTCGTGGGAACCCTACACGACCCTGTGATATGGTTTATAATATGCGGGGGGGGGGAAGTGGAGAGGGTGATATTACTCTCTGTATTGTGGAGTGCATACACCCCCCTGTGATATGGTTTGTAATATCCAGGGGAGGGGGAGAGGGTAATATTACTCCGTATATCACAGAAAGTGTGATACGGTTCATAATCTCCCAAGTTTGAGAGGCTGCTGTTACTCCCCATATAGCAGGGGGCATACACCCCTCTGTGATATGATACCTAATATCCCAGGGAGGAGAGGGTGATATTACTTCCCATATCGCAAGGGGCAAACACCCTCCTGTGATATGGTTTGTAATATCCCAGGGGGGAGAAGGTGATATTACTCTCCATATTGCAGGGACGTACACCCGCTTGTGATATGGTTTGTAATATTCCGGGTGGGAGAGGGTAATATTGCTCTCCATAGCATGAGGGGTGGACACCCCCCGTATATGATTCTTCACATTCCAGGGGAGAGAGGATGATATTACTCCCCACATCACAGAGGCATATACCCCTCTGTGTATACATACACAGTATACATACAAGCATACATACTTGGGCGTATACCTCCCAAGTAATATCTTGGGAGAAAGAAGTTGATATTACTTTCCATATCGTGGGGGCATACACCCCCTTGTTATATGGTTCATAATATCTCGGGGGGTGGGGGGAATATTACTCTCCTAATTGCAGAGGCGTACACACCTCTGTGATATGGTTCATAATATCCTGGTGGGGAGAGGGTTATATTACTCCTTATACCACGGGAGGTGTACACCCGCCTGTGATATGGTTCATAATATCTCGGGAAAGAAATGGTGATATTACTCTTGGCATCCTGGAATCTTACACCCCACTGTGACATGGTTCATAATTTCCAGGAAAGCAGAGGGTAATATTACTCCCCATATTGCAAGGAGCGTACACCCCTATGTGACTTGGTTCATAATATTTCGGGGGAAAAGTGTGATATTACTTTCCATATTGAGGGGGATGTACAGCCCCGTGTGACATGGTTAGAAATATTCCAGGGGTGCGTGGGTGATATTACTCACCATATCGTGAAGGATGTACACTTCCATATGATATGGTTCGTAATAGTCTGGGGGGCATAGGGTGATATTACTCCCCATATAGCGGGGATCCTACACACCCCTGTGATATGGTTCATAATATGCAGAGGGAGAGAGGGTGATAATACTTTTCATATCGCAGTGGGCGTACAAACCCCTACACCCCCTTTCGATAAGGTTCATAATATTCCAAAGGGGAGAGGATTATATTACTGCCCATATAGCAGGATGTATACACTCCTCTGTGATATGGTTCGTAATATCCCAGGAAATGATATCATGGGAGGTGTGCACCCCTCATGATATGGTCCATAATATCTGGAGGGGCGGAGAGGGTGATATTACTCCCCATACTGTGGGGGATGTACACTCCACTTTTATATGATTCATAATATCCAGGAAGGGAGAGGGTGATATTGCTTCCCATATTGAGTGGGGAGTGGTGTACACTCCCCTGTGATATGGTTTGTAATATCCAGGAAAAAAGAGGGCGATATTACTCCCCATATCATGGAGGGTGTGATGTGCCTCCTAATATCTTGGGGGCAGAGGGTGATATTACTCCTATTACTCCCCGTATCGCGGGGGTTGTACAACCCTCTGTGATATGTTTCATTATATCCTGGGGGGGACTAGGGTGATATTACTCCCCATATCGCAAGGGGCATACACCCACCTGTGATATGGTTTGTAATAGAGGGCAAAAGGATGATATTACTTCCCTTGTTGCAGGGGTTTACGCCCCCCCTGTGATGTGGTTAGTAATATCCCGGGTGGGAGAGGGTGATATTGTTTTCCATATCACTAGGGGCATACACCCCCCTGTGATATGGTTTGTAATATTCCAGGGGAGCGAGGTTGATATTACTCCCCATATCACTAAAGGCTTTTACTTTCCCCCACCCCGTGATATGGTTCATAATATCTCGGGAAGGAGAAGTCGATATTGCTGCCAATATTGGGGAGGGGGATGTACACCCCTCTGTGATACGGTTCATAATATCCCAGTGGGGAGAAGGGACTATTACTCTCCTTATCGTGGGGGCATACACACCCCTGTGATGTGGTTCGTAATATCTTGAAGGGAGAGGGTGATACTAGTCCCCATATCGCCCATGGTGTACACCACCTAGTGATATGGTTTGTAATATCCCACAGGGGAGAGGGTGATATTACTCTAGCTATCATGGGGCATACACCCCCTGTGACATGGTTCGTAATTTCCAGGAAAGGAGAAGGTGATATTACTCCCCATATCGCGAAGAGCATACACTTTCCTGTGATATAGTTCGCAATATTTTTTGGGGGGAAAGGGTGATATTACTTTCCATATTGTGCCGGGTGTACACCCCCCTGTGACATAGTTTGTAATATCTTGGGGAAGAGAGGGTAATATTACTCCCCATATCGTGGAGGGCATAAAACCCCTTTGATATGGTTTGTAATATTCCAGGGGGGGAGAGGGTGATATTTCTTCCTAAATGGCGTGTGGTGGGGGGAAGGTACACCCCCTGTGATACTACTTTGTGTATGGTTTGTAATATCTCGGGGAAGCAGAGGGTGAAATTACTGCCCATGTCGCAATGGAAGTACACCCTCTTTTGATATTGTACATAATATGTCGGTCGGGAGATGGTGATATTACTGTCCATATTGTGGGGGGCATACAGCCCCTTGTGATATCGTTCATAATACCCCGAGGGGGAGAGTGTGTTATTACTGTTCATATCGCCAGGGAGTACAACCTCCTGTGATAGGGTTTGTAATATCCAGAGAGGGAGAGGGTAATATTATTCTCCATATCACAGAGGGCTTGCACCCCCTTGTGATATGGTTCATAATTTCCAGGGGAGGAAGAGGATGATATTACTTTCAATATCACAGGGGGAGTACACCTCCCTGTGATATTGTTCATAATATCCAGAGAAAAAGAAAATGATATTACTCCCAACATTGCAAGAAGTTTACACCCCACTCTTATATTGTTTGTAATATCTGGGAGTTGGGGAGAGGATATTACACCTAATATCACAGGGGTTGTACACCCACTTGTAATATTGGTCATAATATCCAGGAGGGGAGAGGATGATGTTACTCCCAATATTCTAAACACCCTGTTTGTACACCCACCGTGATATTTTTTGTAATATCCAGGGGGAGAGAGGATGATATTACTTCTAATATCACAGGGTGTGTACCCCCCACCCTGGGGTATTGTTCTTAATATTTGGGGGTGTAAGGATGATATTACTCCCTATATCGCAGGGTGTGTACACCCCCTTTAATATTGTTTGTAATATCAAGTGCAAAGAGGATGATATTACTCCCAATATCGCAGGGTGTGTACACCCCCTTTAATATTGTTTGTAATATCAAGTGCAAAGAGGATGATATTACTCCCAATATTGAAAATGGTGTGCACCAAGCTGTTATATTGTTTATAATATCCAGAAAGAGAGAGGAAGACATTACTCCTAATAAAGCAGAAAGTGAAAAACACTTTGTGATATTGTTCATAATATCCAGGGAGGAAGAGGATGATATTACTCTCAATATGGTAAACATGCTGTGTGTACACCGTCTCTGATATTGCTTCAAATATCCAGAGGAGGAGAGGATGATATTACTGCCAATACGGCACAAGGTGTACATTCTTCCTGTTAACATTGTTTCTGATATCCAGGACGGAGCCGATGATATTACTCTTAATATTGCAGGGGGTAACCCCACCTGTGATATTGGTCCTAATATCCAGGGTGGGAGAGGATGATATTACTCTCAATATCACAGGAAATGTACACCTTCCCTGTGATATTGTTCGTAATGTTTAGGGGGTGAGAAGATAATATTACTCCCAATATCACAGGGGGTGTACACCTTCCCGATGACATTGCTGCTAATATGGGGGAGAAGATGATATTACTCCCAATATTACAGAAGGTGTACACCCCCTTGTGATATTGTTCCTAACATCCAGAAGAAAAGAAGATAATATTACTCTCAATATTGAAGGAGGTGTACACCCACCCTGTGATATTGTTCTTAATATCCAGGAAGAAAGAGAATGATATTAGTCTTGATATTGAAGGAGATGTACACACCCCCGTGATATTGTTCCTAATATCTAGAAAAGGAGACAATGATATTACTCCCAATATCGCAGGGGGTGTACACCTTTTCTGTAATATTGTTTCTAATATCCATGGGGAGGAGAAATAGTATTATTCCCAATATTGCAGGGGGTGTACAAACTTTCTGTGATATTGTTCATAATATCAAGGGGGAGACAGGATGTTATTACTCTCAGTACCACCCTTTGTGATATTGTTTTTACTATCCAGGGTAGGAAAGGATAATACTACTCCCAATATCGCAGGGGGTGCACACCTGCCTTGTGATATAAAGAGGGAAAGGATGACATTACTCCCAATATCACAGGCAGTGTACACCCCCTTTTGATGTGGTTCATAATATCCGAGGGGGCAGAGGATAATATAAGTCTCCATATCTCAGGGGGTGTACATCACCATTTGATATTGTTCATAATATCCAGGGGGAGAGAATGATATTACTCCAATGTCGCAGAATGTTTACACCACCCTGTGATATTGTTCATAATATCCAGAGGGAAAGAGGGTGGTATTACTCCCTATATCGCAGGAAGTGTACACCTCTTTGTGATATTTTTCATAATATCCAGGAGGGAGAGGATAGTATTACTCCCAATATCACAGAAGATGTAACCCCCCCGGGATACTGTTTGTAATACCTAGAGAAAGAGAGGATGATATTACTCCAAATATAGGAGGGGGTTACCCTCCCCTGTGGTATTGTTTGTAACATCCAGAAGAAAAGAGGATGATATTACTGCCAATATCTCAGGGGATGTACACCTTTCTATGATATTGTTCATAATATGCAGAAGGGAAGAGGAAGATATTACTCCCAATATTGCAGGGGATGTACACCCCCTTGTTATATTGTTCATAATATTCAGAGGGGAGAGGATTATATTACTCCCAATATCGCAGAAGGTCTACCCCACCCTATGATATTGCTCGTAATATCCAGGCAAAGGAGAGGATGATACTACTCTCAATATCGAAGGGGGTGTACACCCATCCTGTGATATTGTTCCTAATATACAGGGAAGAGAAGATAAAATTACTACAAATAACGCAGGGAGTGTCCACTCATCCTGTGATATTGTTCCTAATATCCAGGGGCTATCCACCTTCCCTGTGATATTGTTTCTAATATCCAGGGTGGGAGATGATAATATTACTCCCAATGATGCAGGGGATGTACACCCTCCTCCGTGAAACTGTTCTTAATATCCAAAGGGTGAGAGGATATTACTCACAATATTGCAGGCGGTGGAAACTCCTCCTGTGATATTGTTTCTAATACCCAAAGGAAGAGAGGATGATATTACTCCAAATATAGCAGGGAATGAACACACCCCGGTGATATTGTTTCTAATATCTGGGGTAAAGAGGATGATATTACTCTTAATATCACAGGGGATGTATATCTACCCTGTGATATTGTTTGTAACATCCAGAATGGAATAAAATAATATTACTCCCAATATCGGAGGGGATGTACACCCGCCCTGTAATATTGCTCCTAACATCCAGGGGATAGAGGATAATGTTGCTCCCAATATCGCAGGATGTGTAAACTACCCCTGTGATATTGTTCCTAATATGCGGGGGCGGGAGGAGGGATGATATTACCTCCAATATCACATCTAATGTACATCTCCCCTGTAATATTGTTTTTAATATACAGGGGAGGGGGAGAGGATGACATTACTCCCAGTTTTGCAGGGGGTATACACCCCCCCGTAATATTGTTTCTAATACCCAGGGTGGTAGAGAACGATATTACTTTCAATGTTGCAGGAGATGTAAACAGCTTTTGTGATATTGTTCCTAATATCCAGGATATTACTTTCAATATTGCACTGGATGTACACCCCCCTTGATATTTTTCCTAATATCCATGGGGAGAAAGGATGATATTATTCCAAATATTGCAGGGGCTGTAACTCCCCACCCCCCTGTTATATTGTTTCTAATATCCAGCAGGGTAGCAACTGATATTACTCCCAATATCACAGAAGATGTACGCCCTCCCTGTGATCTTGTTTCTAATATCCAGGGGGAAGAGGATGATATTATTTTCAATATCACAGGAGGTGTAATCCTTTTCTGTGATATTGTTTCTATAATCAAGGAAAGAGAGGATAATATTACTCCCAATATCACAGGGAATGTACAACCCCCTCTGATATTGTTTTTAATATCCAAAGGGAAAGAGCATGATATTACTTCCAATATCGCAAGGGGTGTACATCCCCCCTGTTATGTTGTTCCTAATATACATGTGGGGAGAGGATAATATTACTCCCAGTATCACAGGAGATTTACATTTCCCTGTGATATTGTTTCTAACATTCAGGGAGGGAGAGGATGATATTAATCTTAATATCACAAGGGGTGTTCACACCTCTGTGATATTGTTCCTAATACCCAGTGGTGGGAAGGTAAATATTACTTGGAATATTTCAGGGAGTGTACACACCCCTTATGGTATGGTTCCTAATATACTGGGGAGAAGAGGATGATATTACTCCAAATGTCGCAGGGGGGTGTATACCCCCCTTGTGATATTGTTTTTAATATTTAGGGGAGGAAAGATTAATATTACTCCCAATATTGCAGGGTGTGTACAACCCCCTTTGATATTGTTCCTAATATTTAGGGAGGGAGACGATGATATTACTGTCAATATCGCAACGGGTTTACACCCCGCCGTGATATTGTTCCTAACATCCAGGGAGGGAGAGGATGATATTACTCACAATGTACACCCTCCCATGATATTGTTTTTAATATCCCAGGGGAAGGCGGTGATATTATTCTCAGTATAGCAGGAGTTGTACACCTTTTGTGTAATATTTTTCTAATATCATAGGGGAAGAGAGGATGATATTATTCCCAACATCACAAGGGGTGTACACCCACCCTGTGATATTGTTTTTAATATTGAGAAGAAAAGAGAATGACATTACTCCCAATATCGCATGGGGTGAAGACCCCCTCTGTGATATTTTTTCTAATATTCAGAGGGTGAGAGGATGATGTTACAGCCAATATCGCAGGGGTTGTACAAACTCCTGTGTTATTGATTCTTATATCCATGGGGAGACAGGATGATATTACACCCAATATCGCGATTTTGGGAGTAATATCATCCTTTCCCTTCCTGGATATTAGTAACAATATTATGGGGGGGGTGTACACCTTTTGCAATATTGGGATAAATATCATTCAATCCACCCCTGGATATTACAAACAATGTCACAAGAAGGGGTGTATACCCCCTGCAATATCGGGAGTAATTTAATCCTCTCGCACCCTGGTTGTTAGAAACAATATCACAAGGGGGTTTACACGCTTGCAATATTGGAAGCAACATCATACTTTCTTCGACAGGATATTAGAAACAATCTCACTGGGGCACTGCATACTGCCTGTGATATTGGGAGTAATATAATCTCCCCACCTTGATATTAGAAACAATATCACAGGGAGCATGTAAACCCTCTGTGATATTGACAGTAATGTCATCCTTTCCCTCAATCTATATTAGGAACAATATCACAGAAGGGATGTACACCTTCTGTGATATTGAGGGTATTATCATCCTCTTCCCTCCTGGATTTTGGGAACACTATCACGTGGTGGGTCTACACCCCTGAAATATTAGGAGCAATATCATCCTCTCTTCCAGTAGATATTAGGAACAATATCACGCGGGCGGGGGGCGTGTACAATGCCTGCGATATTGGGAATAATATCATTCTCTTTCCCTGGATATTAGGAACAACAACGTGGGGGCGGGGTGAATACACATCTCCTGTGATATTTGAAATAACATCATTCTCTCATCCTTTGGATATTAGGAACAATATCACAAGAAGATTGTACACCCTTTGCGATATTGAAAGTAATATAACCCTCTCCTCCTGCATATTATAAACAATATTACGGGGGGTGTACAACCCTTGCCATATTGATGGTAATATTATCTTCTCCCCCTCTGGATATTTAAGACAATATCAAAGCGAAGGTGTACACCTTTGCATTATTTGGAGGAATATCTTTTTCCCTCCCTGGAAATTAGGAACAATATCCCAGATGGGGTGTACACTCCCTGCGATATTGAGAGTAATATCACTCTCTCCTCTCCTGGATACTAGGAACAATTTCAAAGAGGGGGTGTACAACACCTGGGATATTGGGACTAATATCATCTTCCCCTCCCCCTAATTAATAGGAACAGTATCACAGGGACGGTGTACACCCCTACAATGTTGGGAGTTGTATCATCCTCTTCTCCCGCTGTGTATTAGAAACAATATCACAGAGGAAGCGTACACCCCCTGCAATCCTGGAAGTAATATCTTCCTCTCCCCACTTTAATCTTAGGAAAAAATATCACTAGGAAAGTGTACAAAACTACAATTTTGAAAGTAATATAATCCTCTTCCTCCCTTCATATTAGAAACAATATCACAGGGCGGGGTGTAAACTCTCTGAGATATTGGAAGTAATATTATTTTCTCCCCCAGTGTATATTAGGAAGAATATCACAGGGGGTGTGTACACCCCTTGTGATATTGCAAGTAATATCATCCTCTCCCAACCTGGATATTAAAAACAACATCACAGGGCTGTGTACATGCCCTGCGATATTGGGAGTAATATCATCCTCTCCTCTCCTGGATATTAGAAACAATTTCAAAGGAGGAGTGTACACCCCCTGCGCTATTGAGATTAATATCATTTTCTCTCTCCCTGATATTAGAAACAATATCACAGGGAAGGTGTACAGCCGTTACGATATTGGGAGTAATATTTTCCTCCCCCTTCTGGATATTAGAAACAATATCACAGGGGGGTGTGCACCCCCCGTGATATTGAAAGTAATATCATCCTCCCCTTCACTGGAAATTAAGAATAATGTCACACGGGGTTTGTAAACCACCAGTGATATTGGTAGTAATATTATATTCTCCCCCCTGGATATAGGGAACAATATTACATAGGAGTGTACACCCCGTGTGATATGGGGAGTAATATTATCTTCTCCACCCATGGATATTAAAAATAATGTCACAGGGAAGTTGTATACCTGCTATGATATTGCAAATAATATCATCCTTGTTCCCCCTGGATATTAGGAGCAATATCAGCAGGAGGGTGTACATCCCCTAATATAGTGGGAGTAATATCCTCTGTGCTCCTCATTATTAGAAACAATATCACCAGGGGTGGTGTATTCCCTCTTTGATATTGGGTGTAATATCATTTTTTCCCAACTTAAATAATAAGAACAGCTCTCCCTCTCCCTCTCCCTCTCCCTCTCCCTCTCCCTCTCCCTCTCCCCATGGTCTCCCTCTCCATCTCTTTCCACGGTCTCCCTCTGATGCCAAGCCGAAGCTGCACTGTACTGCTGCCATCGTGGCTCACTGCAACCTCCCTGCCTGATTCTCCTGCCTCAGCCTGCAGAGTGCCTGCTATTGCAGGCGCGCACTGCCACGCCTGACTGGTTTTCATATTTTTTTGGTGGAGACGGGGTTTCGCTGTGTTGGCCGGGCTGGTCTCCAGCTCCTAACCATGAGTGATCCGCCAGCCTTGGCCTCCCAAGGTGCCAGGATTGCAGATGGAGTCTCATTCACTCAGTGCCCAATGTTGCCCAGGCTGTAGTGCAGTGGCATGATCTCGGCTAGCTACAACCTCCACCTCCCAGCCGCCTGCCTTGGCCTCCCAAAGTGCCGAGATTGCAGCCTCTGCCTGGCCGCCACCCCGTCTGGGAAGTGAGGAGCATCTCTGCCTGGCTGCCCATCGTCTGGGATGTGAGGAGCCCCTCTGCCCGGCTGCCCAGTCTGAGAAGTGAGGAGCGCCTCTTCCCGGCCGCCATCCTGTCTAGGAAGTGAGGAGCATCTCTGCTCGGCTGCCCCGTCTGAGAAGTGAGGAGCCCCTCCATCCAGCAGCCACCCCGTCTGAGAAGTGAGGAGCCCCTCCGCCTGGCAGCCACCCCATCTGGGAAGTGAGGAGCGTCTCCGCCCGGCAGCCACCCCGTCTGGGAGGGAGGTGGGGGGCAGCCCCCGCCCGGCCAGCTGCCCCGTCCAGGAGGGAGGTGGGGGGTCATCCCCCGCCCGGCCAGCCGCCTCATCCCGGAGGGAGGTGGGGGGTCAGCCCCCGCCCTGCCAGCCGCCCCATCTGGGAGGGAGGTAGGGGGCGCCTCCGCCCGGCCGCCACCTCATCTGGGAGGTGGGGGGTGCCTCTGCCCGGCCGCCCCTTCTGGGAAGTGAGGAGCCCCTCTGCCCAGCCACCACCCCATCTGGGAGGTGCACCCAACAGCTCATTGAGAACGGGCCATGATGACGATGGCGGTTTTGTGGAATAGAAAAGGGGGAAAGGTGGGGAAAAGATAGAGAAATCAGATTGTTGCTGTGTCTGTGTAGAAAGAAGTAGACATGGGAGACTTCATTTTGTTCTGTACTGGGAGGGGTTCTTCTGCCTTAGGATGCTGTTGATCTGTGACCTTGCCCCCAGCCCTGTGCTCTCTGGGGCATGTGCTGTGTCCACTCAGGGTTAAATGGATTAAGGGTGGTGCAAGATGTGCTTTGTTAAACAGATGCTTGAAGGCAGCATGCTCGTTAAGAGTCATCACCACTCCCTAACCTCAAGTACCCAGGGACACAAACACTCCGGAAGGCCGCAGGGTCCTCTGCCTAGGAAAACCAGAGACCTTTGTTCACTTGTTTATCTGCTGACCTTCCCTCCACTATTGTCCTGTGACCCTGCCAAATCCCCCTCTGCAAGAAACACCCAAGAATGATAAAAAAAAAAAAAAGAACAATATCACAGGGAAGTTTTCCCTCTTACGATATTGAGAGTGATGTCCTCTCCTCCCCTAAATATTAGGAAAAATATCAAAGTGGGGGTGCACAACGTCTGGGATATTAAAACTAATATCATTCTCTCTCCACCTAAATATTAAAAACAATATCGAAGGGAGGGCATACACTCTTTCGATATTGGGAGTAATATTATTCTCTCCCCCTATATTAGGAACAATGTCACAAAGCAAGTGTACACTCCCTGAATTATTAAGAATAATATCATTTTCTCTCCCCGCGGATATTAGAAAAAATAGCACTGGAAATGTGTACAACCCCTGCAATATTGAAAGTAATATAATCCTTTTTCTCCCTTCATATTAACAAAAAATCACAGGAGGAGGTGTAAACCCCCTGTGATATTGAGAGTAATATCATCCTCTCCCCCCTTTATGTTAGAAACAGTATCACTGGAGGTATGTACATCCTGTGCGATATTGCAAGTAATATCCTTTTTCATCTTGGATATTAAAAACTATATGATAGGGGGGTGTACATGCCCTGTGACATTGGGAACAATATCATCCTCTTTTCTCTTGGATATTAGAAACAATATCACAGGGGCAGAGTACACCCTGTGTGACATTTAGAGTAATATTATTTTCTCTTCACCTAGTTATTAGAAACTGTATGACTGTGTGGGGGGGTTGTACAGCTCCTGCGATATTGGAACTAATATCTTATTTTCCCCTGAATATTAGGAACAACAACACAGAGTTGTGTACACCCCCTGCCATATTGAAATAATATCATCCTCTTCTTCACTGAAATTAAGAAAAATATCATAGGGGAATGTAAATCCCCTGTGATACTGGGAGTAATATCATCCTCTCCCTTCCTGGATATTAGGAACAATATTACAGTGAGGGTGTACACCTTTTGTGATATTGGGAGTAATATCATCCTCTCCCCACCCAGATATTAAAAGCAATATCACAGGAACTTTGTACACCTGCTGCATTATTGGGAGTATTATCACCCTCTCCCCGCTCTGGATATTAGGAACAATATCACGGGGGTGTGTGTACACCCCCTACGATATTGGGAGTAATACCATCCTCTCCCCTCCTAAATATTAGTAACAATTTCATAGGTGGGGTGTACACCCTTTGTGATATTTTTAATAATATCATTTTCTCCCCCCCTGAATTTTAGAAACAATATCACAGAGTGAGTGCACACCCCCTGCGATATTGAGAGTAATATCATCCTCTCACCCCCTGGATATTAGAAACAGTATCTCAATGGGGGTGGTACACTCTCTGCAATATTGAGAGTAATATCATCCTCTCTCCCCTGGATATAAGGAACAATATCACAAAGGAGTTTACATCACCTGCAGTATTGGGAGTAATATCATCTTCTCTTCCACTGGATATTAGAAACAATCTCACAGGGAGTGTGTACACCCCCTGCAATATTGGGAGTAATATCATCCTCTTCCCTCCTGGATTTTAGAAACAACATCCCAGGGCTGTTGTACACCACTTGCAATATTGACAGTAATATTATCTCTTTTCCTAGATATTAAGAACAATATCACGGTGGGGGTTGTGTACATATCCTGTGATACTTGGAGTAATATCCTCTCTTTCCCTGGATATTAGGAACAAAATCACAGGGGGGTTGAAGACTTCCTGTGATATTTGGAGTAATATCCTTCTTTCCCTTCCTGGATATTAGAAATAATATCACAAAGGAGGTGTTCACTACCTGCGGTTTTGGGAGTAATATCAGTCTCTTAGCCTTTGGATATTAAAAACAATATCACAGAGGGGGTGTACATCCTCTTGGATATTGAAAGTAATGTCACCCTCTTTCTCCCTGGATATTAGAAACAGTATCACAGGAGGGGATGTACACCCCCTGGGATATTGGAAGTAATATCAACCTGTCTTTCCCTGGATATTAGGAACAATATCACAGAATTGGTGTGCACCCCCTGAGATATTGAAAGTAATATTATCCTGTCCCTTCCTTCATATTAGGAACAATATCACAGGGGTGGGGGGTAAAGTCCCTGTGACATTTGGAGTAATATTAACCTCTCCCCCACTGTATAATAGGAACAATATCACAGAAGATGGTGTATACACCATGCGATATTTTAAGTAATATCATCCTCTTTCAACCTGGGTGTTATAAACAATATCACAGGGTAGTGAACACGCCCTGCAAAATTGGGAGTAACTTCACCCTCCTACCTCCTGATTATTAGAAACAATATCCCAGGAGTGTACACCTCCTGTGATATTGATAGTAATATTATTTACTACCATTCTGGATATTAGAAACAATATCACACGGGGTTCGTACAGCCTCTGTGATATTGGAAGTAATATTATTTTCTAACCTCCCCCCCCCCGATATTAGGAAATATGTCACAGGTACACCCCCTGCGATATTGAAAGTAATATAATTCTCTTCTTCACTAAATATTAAGAACAATATCACTGGGGGTGTGTAACCCCCCTTAAATATTGAAAGTAATATCCTCTCCCCCTGGGATATTAAAAACAATATTACACGAAAATTGTACACCTTCTGCGCAATTGGGAGTAATATCATTTTTTCCCTTGCCGGATATTAAGAACACTTCCTTCGATATTGGGAGTAATGTCATCTTTTTCTCTCCTGCATATTAGGAACAATATTAGAGGGGGTTTGTACACCCCCTGCAATAGTGGGAGTAATATCCTCTTCCTCCCTGCATATTAGGAAAAATATCACAGAATGGGTATACACCCTCTGTGATATTGAGAGTAATATCTTCCTATTCACTCCTGGGTATTAGAAATAATATCACAAAGTTGGGGGTGTATACCCCCTGCGATACTGGAAGTAGTATTATTTTCTCGCCCCCTGGATATTAGAAATAATATCACAGGGGGGTTTACACCCATGAAATATTGGAAGTACTATCATCCTTTCTTCCGCTGGATGTTAGGAACAGTCTCACAGGAGGGATGTACACTCCCTGCGATTTGGGGAGTAGTATAATCTCCCCCCTTGATATTAGAAACAATATCTCAGAGGGCGTATAACCCCCCTGTGATATTGACAGCAATAATAATCTTCTCCCTCTTTGGATATAAAAAAAGTCACAAGTGGGGTGTACACCCCCTGCGATATCGGGAGTAATATCATCCTCTTTTCTCCTGAATATTAGGAATAAAATCAAAGGGCGGTTGTACACCACCTACGATATTAATAGCATCTTCTCTTTCTCTAGACATTAGGAACAATATCACAGTGGGGGCGTACACTCCCCCCGTGATATTGAGAGTAATATGATCATCTCTTTCCCTGGATATTGGGAACAATATCACAGAGGGGTTTTACACCCACTATGATATTTGTAGTAATATTATTCTGTCCCCTCCTGGATATTAGGAACAATACCACAAGAAGGTTCTACACCCTTTGTGATATTGGGAGTAATATCATCCTCTCTTCCCCTGGAAGTTAGGAACAATGTTACAGGGAGCCTGTACACCTCCTGCCATATTGGGAGTAATGTCATCTTCTCTGCCCTGGATATTTAACGCCATATCACAGGGATGGTGTACACTACCTGCAACATTGGGAGTAATATAATCCTTTCCTCTCTTGATATTAGAAACAATATCAAAGGGGGGGTGTACACCCCTTGTGATATTGGGAGTAATATCATCCTCTCTCCACTTGGATATTAGGAACAATATCACAGGGGTGTGTACACTTTCTGTGATAATGGGAGTAATGTCGTCCTCTTCCCCCCTGGATATCAGGCACAATATTACAGAGTGTGTGTACACTCCCTGCAATATTAAAAGCAATATCATCCTCTTCCCCCCTGGTTATTATAAACAGTATCACAGGGGATGTTGTACACCCCCTGCAATATTGAAAGTTATATTATCCTCTACCCCTCTGAATATTAAAAATATTATCACAGATAAAGTGTACACCTCTGCAATATTAGGAGTAATACCATCCTCTTGTCTAATGGATATTAGGAACAATATCACAGTGGGAGTGTACACCCCTGCGACATTGGAAGTAATATCATCCTCTTTCCCTCTGAATATTAGAAACAATATCAAAAAGAGGTGTACACCCCCTGCAATATTGGGAATGATATCATTTGTTCCCCTTATATATATTAGAAACAATATCACAGGGACAGTGATATTAAGAGTGATATCATCCTCTTTCTCTCTGGATATTAGGAACAATACCACAGGGGAGGTGAACACCTTCTTCTATATTGGGTGTAATATCATCCTCTCTCTTCCTGGATATTAGAAGTTATACCACAGGGGCGTGTACAATCCTTGTGATATTGAAAGTAATATCATCCTCTTTCCATTTGGATATTAGGAAAAATATCACAGAAGGGGATGTACACCCCCTTCGATATTGGGAGTAAAGTCATTTTTTCCCCGCCTGGATATTAGAAACAGTATCACGGGGAGGGGGCGGTGTACACCCTCTGCGATAGTGGAAGTAATGTCATCCTCTTCACCCTCGGATATTAGGAACAATATCACTGAGAAGGGTGTACGCACCCTACGATATTGGGTGTAATATCATTTTATCCCACCCTAAACATTAGGAACAATATCATAGGGAGGGTGAACACTCCTTGTTAAATTGAGAGTAATATAATCCTGTCCTCCCCTGAATATTAGAAACAATTTCAAAGCGTGTGTGTACAACCCTTGTGATATTGGGAGAAATATCATCCACTCTCCTTCTAAATATTGGGAATAATATCACAGGGAGGGTGTACACTCCCTCCGATATTGAAAGTAACATCATCCTCGTCTCCACTGGATGTTAGGAACAATTTCAAAGTGGGGGGGTGTAGGTACGGATATTGGGAGTAATATCATCAACTCTCCTTCTAAATATTAGGAACAATATCACAGGGAGGTTGTGCACCCCCTGTGATAATGGGAGCCATATCATTTTCTCCCCTCATATGTATATAAAAACAATATCACAGAGGGAGAATACACCCCCTGAGATATTGGAAGTAATATCATCCTATCCTTTTCTGAATATTAGGAAAAATATCACGGGGGGTGTACACCTTCTGCGATATTCAAAGTAATATCATCCTTTTCTTCCCTTCATATTAGTAACATATCACGCTGGGGGGGCATAAACTCCCTGCTATATTAGAAATAATATCATCCTCTCCCCCCATATATGGAGAACAATATCACAGGGGGTTTGTACAACCCGTGTGATATTACAGGTAATATCATCCTCTCTCAACCTGGATATTAAAAACAATATCACAGGGTAGTGTACACCCCATGTGATATTGTGAGTGATACCTTCTCTTCCCCTAAATATTAGGAAAAATATTACAGGGGGAGTGTACACTCCCTGTGATATTGAGAGTGATATCATTTTCTCCTCCCTTGTATATTAGAAACAGTGTCACAGGGAGAGGGGTATGGCCTCTCCGTGTTTGGGAGTAACATTATCCTCTCCCCTCTTGAATTTTAAGAAGAATATCACAGAGGAATGTACACCCCCTGCGATATTGAAAGTAATATTATACTCTCTTTCACTGGAAATTAGGAACAATACCACAGGGAGTGTGTAAACCTTCTGAGATATTGGGAGCAATATCATCCTCTCCCCGTCTGGATATTAGGAACAATATTACAGGGGGGATGTACACCCCTTGCAATATTGGGAGTCATATCATCCTTTTTGCCCCTGGATATTAAGAACAATATCACAAGGAAGTTGTCCACCTGCTGCAATATTGGGATTAATATCATCCTCTCCCCCTCTGAATATTTGGAATAATATTACAGTGGGGGTGTACACAATCTGCGATATTGAGAGTAATATCACTCTCTTCCCTCCTGCATATTAGAAACAATACCACACGGAGGTGGTCTACACTTTCTGCAATATTGAAAGCAATATCATACTCTTCCCCCCTGAATATTAGGAATAATATCACGGGGTGGGTGTACACCTTCTGCGATATTGAGAGTAACATTATTTTCTCCCCCTCTGGATGTTAGAAACAATATCACAAAGGGGTGTATACACCCCTTGCGATATTGGGAGTAATATCATCCTCTTTCTGCCTTAATATTAAGAACAATATCGCAGGAGGATTTACACCTCCTGCGATATTGGGAGTAATATCATTTTCTTTCCACTAAAATAAAAACAATATCAGAGGGTGAGTGTATACTCTCTGCAATATTGAGATTAATATCATCTTCTCTTCCCCAGGATATTAGGAACAGTATCAAAGGGGAAGTGTACAATCCCTGGGGTATTGGAAGTAATGTCATCCTCTCCTCTCCCTTAACATATATGATGAACAATATCCTAAAAAGGGTGTACACACCCTGCGATAATGGGAGTAATATCCTCCTCACCCCCTGGATATTAAGAAAAATATCACTAGGAAGGTGTAAACCTTCTGCGATATTGCAAGTCATATAATCCTTTTCCATCTTTTATATTAGGAACAATATCATGGGGGGGATGTAAACTCCTTGCAATACTTTAAGTAATATCATCCTCTCTCATCCTGTATATTAGAAACAATATCACGGGGGTTGTGTACACCCTGTGCGATATTGCAAGTAATATCATTATCTTCCAACCTGGATATTAGAAACAATATAACAGGACGATGTACAAGCCCTGTGATATTAAGAGTAATATCATCCTCTCCTCTCCCAAATATTAGAAACAATATATCAGGACGATGTACAAGCCCTGTGATATTAAGAGTAATATCCTCTCCTCTCCCAAATATTAGAAACACCCCCTGCAATATTGGTAGTAACATAATTTTTCTCTCTCTAGTCCCCTGCTTCTAATAAAAACAAATCATAATAAGACAAATTTATTTGTTAAATGTTTTTGTCTTAAACTTGGTCTGATTTTTGCTCAAAGTACAGCAAAAATAGTAAGTGGCCGTGTAGCCTCTTTTTAACTTGGCTTAATGGGAACTTTTTCATAAGAGGTTTCAGATTAGATTTTTAAAAACCTCTGAAGGTTTAGGAGCTAACCTAAAGACAATGTCTGTAATATCTCTACAAATTGGGTGAGTTATTCTCTTCTCAAGGACCCCAAAATATTTTGAGGTTCCTAAGCCTATTAGAAAGTGACATTTTCTTACTTACCACAAGATCAGGAACTCTGTAAGGAAACTGTAAACAAGGTACCAGACCAGTCCTTTTCCAAA
The DNA here is from genome assembly GCF_029289425.2 of Pan paniscus. Taxonomy (NCBI): domain Eukaryota; kingdom Metazoa; phylum Chordata; class Mammalia; order Primates; family Hominidae; genus Pan; species Pan paniscus. Next base: position 72,987,196 of record NC_073254.2, read on the forward strand.
TCTATTGGCTTTAAAGTCAACTTCAATTGCTTAAAGCAGTGTGGTCATATCTGAATATGACATGCCAGTCAAAGCTGTAGTAAAATAACTATCATTTCTAATTGTGTCCTGATACAAAAAAAATCTGATTTTTATTGAACTTCTACAAATGACTATATTGCCATAAAATAAGAACACTCAAAAATAATTTTCAAATTCTGGAGAACTCAGATAGAAAGAAAGGTAAATGTTTCCATTTTTTCTTATAAAAGTATACTTTATTCAATTTCCATAAGCTATAAATAACCTAAAATAATAAAGTTTTCTTAACTCCGGAAAACAAAACATAAAAAGAAGCAATAATATTTCAAACAAAAAGTCATAAAAATTATTTTAGTCCTCTATCAATTTTCTACCATGTAATTAATTACCGTTCTGCTTATGAAACTCATAAAAACTATTTTATATATCCAATTTTTTTCCATTGGAGTTTTTGAAATTTTTACCTAGTCAAGTTGAATAATTTCAAAGTTATAAGCAGAGGTCTGTATTTGAGAGTATCTATCAGGGTTGTTTATCCTTTCCATGAATCTCCTTGAAGACACAACACTGTAGAATTTGCAAAGTGCTTTTAGAAAAATAGCTTTCAAATAAAGCTATTTAATATGGTCAACAAAACTTAAAATGGTCATGGTTAAAGATACAATTGACAACACACAAAAGAAACTACCATCAGAGTGAACAGGCAACCTACAAAATTGGAGAAAATTTTTGCAACCTACTCATCTGACAAAGGGCTAATATCCAGAATCTACAATGAACTCAAACAAATTTATGAGAAAAAAACAAACAACCCCATCAAAAAGTGGGCAAAGGACATGAACAGACACTTCTCAAAAGAAGACATTTATGCAGCCAAAAAACACATGAAAAAATGCTCACCATCACTGGCTATCAGAGAAATGCAAATCAAAACCACAATGAGATACCATCTCACACCAGTTAGAATTGTAATCATTAAAAAGTCAGGAAACAACAGGTGCTGGAGAGGATATGGAGAAATAGGAATACTTTTACACTGTTGGTGGGACTGTAAACTAGTTCAACCATTGTGGAAGTCAGTGTGGCGATTCCTCAGGGATCTAGAACTAGAAATACCATTTGACCCAGCCATCCCATTCCTGGGTATATACCCAAAGGACTATAAATCATGCTGCTATAAAGACACATGCACACATATGTTTATTGCGGCACTATTCACAATAGCAAAGACTTGGAACCAACCCAAATGTCCAACAATGATAGACTGGACAAACCACATTTCTATCTGACCATATTCTCTATGGTCTCAGCTTCTTATCTGATGTTCTGCAAGCAAAGGCCAAAAATCTGATGTGTCTCATTAGCAGAAGCAGTTGGCAAGACAGAAAATCAAGAGTTGGCCATGGAAGGGAAAGGAATCAATAATGAGTGGGTATCCTAAAAAGTCAATAGTTGCACAAATATCAAACCAATTTTTATAAATGTTTCTTCTCCAGAGTTAAAGGACTTTTATTTCCAAGGGACTAGTTCCCTTTACAGGAACTGAACACCAGTGCATGGTGGTGAATGCATGGAATTTTAATTCCTTGACTAGAAGACAATATGGCCTTCATTGCAAATCCCACAGGGGATCCAAAGCAGGCAGTTCGAGTGTATGAATAATTTTGCTTTCTTTTAAAGCTGATTGCTGTTTTCTTTTAAAAACAATCTGTCAAGGGAGTTTCTAAGGCCATACTTATTTTTTAGTCTTTTCCTAGGTACCATTAACATGGCTGGCTGTTTAAGACAAGAGTGCTCTAAAAAGCTTTCCTTTAAATACAGCCAATTCATTCATTTACTAAGTGAACTAGTTCAAGTATATTTTTGTCCTGTTAATCCAATTTGGGGAAAGAAAAAAGACAAGGCTCTTACCACCCTCATTTGACCTGGGGTCCTAAGCAGAGATCTGGGAGAACTGACTCGGTAAAAAAAATTCTTATTTTCTTTGTTGGCTTTGTGTCAGTTGTCCCAAGATCCCGTCTGTAGGCTCCAGAATAAAGTTTCCTACAGTGGGTAATATTAACTAGTAAATTTGTTAACCTATTCACTGCATCAAAACTGTAGGGAAGTTTAAATTTTCCCCCTGAAGAGTGAAGAATTTGAGTCTGTAAAACAAACTGATAATAGACAGATTAAAGGGGAAAAAAGGCATATGAATTTTATTACATGTACTTGTTTGCACAGAAATTATATGAAGTATAAAAACTTAAAGAAAGGTAACATAGTTGATGCTTTTATATCATCTTGAAATTATAGAAAGAACAGGGACTTGGAATGTGACAGATTATGGGGGCAAAATGGGTTATGAAAGGGAGAGAAAAGAAAGACTTGGCTAGCAAAGGTGGTCTTACCATGCAATGAAAACCTTGAAGGTAGAAGCCATCAGAGAGAATAGATGCTAAATGTTTTGTCAGACCTTTAAAGGCATCAGACTCTCAGTAAATCTTTCCTAGATTCAGACAAGGGGTGGTGTGGTTCAGAGAGAGCCTGTTTGCATCTGTTGCACCCTTCACTTTATTTCTTCTACAGATGCAAATCTCCACAAAAGTCAGCTTTTCAATTATTCTTGTATTTCTATCTTCACTGAAATGCCATCTTGAAATACATCAAAGAAGTATATTATAGGGTTTAATATTTTGGTTTCCTACAGTGGGTAATATTAACTAGTAAATATGAGAGATATTCATTAAAAATATTAAGTATATGACTATTCAATTAGAAACAGGTGTCCTTCCTAAATCCAAACGTTCAGAGAAAGTAGTAGGAAGAATATCAGATCATAGTCAGAAGACCTGGGTTTGAGTCTTAATTCTGCTTTATTAGTTACATGAGTTGGGCAAAACCTTTTGGAATAGTACCAGTGTCACCAAGACAACAGGACGGTTATAGAAAGGCAGAAAAACAATGTAAACAAACATTTTATAAGCATAAATGATAATAGTTATTCTTCTATATACATTCAGTGTCTCTAAGCAGATCCAAAGATTTGCCAAGTTTTAATGAGATGGACTGTGGGTTGTTTTATCTTAATTTATTTGTAATATGCCTAAAAGTAGATATATGGAAGCTTAAGGATTTATCCATCATATTCTTTTGTATTCTGAGGATCACCCTTTATGAGAATGAATGGAATACATGAATATGTCTACTTTCATTACCTTAGTCTATTTAGACCATTTAAAAATAATTATGAAAGTGACTTTGCAAGAAGAGCATAATGAATTTCACATCCGGGAGATAATCCACTGTGATGAAAAATTATCAAAATCAGAAAACAATGTTTATTTTCTCCCTGTGACAATGTGAGAATTGTTAAGTGAGAATATTTCTTCTTTTACTTCTTTGTATTTGTTTCTATTCTTTGGTAAACATAATAATGTTGAGGAAATATTTTGATAATTTATTGGGTACATTATTTATTTCTTATTTTGGAAGCCTTGGAGCTGAATTCAGGCTTCTCTAAATGGCATATATATTTAACTTTATAATTGCAAAATGTTCCCCCTTTTAAACAGTATATTGTAAATCTGAAAATACAGTTTATACTTCTTTCAATATACTTTCAACAAAAACATTAGATTTCCTGCCTTGCTAGTGAGTATATTTAAATATTTCATAAGTTTTCACAAGCACTCTTGAAAAATGGTCTACTTTTTTATAATAATATTGATAATTTTGTTAATATTGCTAGCATACAAATTGAGTTATATTTTTAGTAAAGTAAAATAGGTACAGTTGGAATTATCCTTATTTCTAAATGCTACTTATTTTTTAACAGTATTCATGCATATGTTTTCAAAAGCTAAATGACATAAAAAAGCTTAAAACCAAAACCATTTCCTCATTTTGTCGGTGGGGGTGGTGATCAGAAGTGGTGGGTTTTCCTAGTGGGGGCCACTTTGAATATTCACAATTCTAAGCCATATACTAATGCTCTAATTTCTAATATCTCCATTCTATACATTGTTTGTTGTCTTCCAGAGTGCAACTTGAGGATTTTGTTTCTTTGTATTATTATAATGCCTTTGCATCTTTCCCTAGTATCTTGATTTTTGATTAATTGAATTTTTGCACTGTTGATTGGGACTATGTAAATATTGTTAACTGCTGAGCCAAACAGTATATTATTTTTATTAAATATTATTCTTTACATACTTTTTTCTGGGCATTTACCTCTTTTTTGCATTCCTATTTTTTGTGTACTCAATTTTAATTTTATTTGTACATTTTCCATTAGCGTCTTTAATACAGTTTGCTATGGGGTTTAACCAATTATCAGTCAGAGTTGTTCATTAGGCCATGCTCCCGGATTCCTTCTGTACTGGTCTAGACCAGTTGCTCTCTATACCTGTTTTACACCTTTGCTTGGCTTTTCATGTTCTTGGGAATTCCCTTTGCTTTGCTTTTATATTGAGTCCCTGGTTTCCTGGATTCCATTATAACTCTTTCTTGGTTTTATCTCTAGATCTCCAGTAGCTTCCACTGAAAAGGTGAGGAGAGGTAACTGTTTAGAGGTACTTCATGCCCAAAAGTATTTTTATTTTATCTTTGCATTTGATTAATGGTTTGTCTGTAAAAATTTGGGCTAAATACCATTTCCTGTCAGAATTTTCTTTATCCCTAGTGCTGTGAAATTTCAGAATAGGCTGTGATATCGTTTTTTTTCTGCTGACGCTAAAAATGTCCTTTCAATTTGTAGACATGGATCCTTTAGCACAGGGTAATTTCTTGTATAATTTTTTGATCATTTTTCTACATTTCTGATAATGTATTTTCTTTCAGGAACTCCTGTTAGGCAACTGTTAAATCTCTTGAAAAATTCTCTTAATTTTTGCAGGCTTTTGTTTCTGATTTTTTTTCCATTTCTTTGTTTTTATTCTGCTTTTTTGTCAGATTTTCTCAAAATGGTCTAAGCCTTTGTCTTCTAACCCTTCTATTGAGTTTTAAATGTATTTCATCTATTTAAAAAAATATTTCATTTTGAATAACGTCCCGTTTTTGCTGCATAGATGTAATATTTAATGTTTTGGGAAGTTCATTTCAATTTTTGACAAATTTCTCCTGTTCGCTCTATTGTTTCAATTGTCTCACATTTCCGCATTTTTTGTTAATTTTTGTGTCTGTCTCATTCAGGCTTTTTCCTCAAATGTTTGTTATATTTGGGTGTCTGTGAGTGAGCACCGAGAAGCCAGATGGAGATTGTGTGCATGGGAAAAGCTGTGTACTAGGACCTTCATGAAAGTGATGTTAGCGAAATTTGACAAATTTTATCCTATTGGAAATTATCGAATGTCAGTATCTATGTTTCTTTCTCTGGGATTTTTTTGGTTTCTTCAGAAAGTGCTTCTCCATTCTTCTGTTTTAGGGTCAGTCTGGCTAGGGAAGGTGGTAGGGTCTCAGCATTAAGTGTGTAGTTATCTATTGATAACTTGTGTTTTTAGGCCTGAGCCTTGCACCTGTCTCAGCTATGCTTAGTATCTGAGGCTGTCACCTATTTTCAATTCATCCAAGAAGAACCTGCCAGGTCTCCTTTGTACAGGGAAGAAGTGACTACCTGCTTAGGTGGATCAGGCAGAGAACTGGGAAACCTTTGAGATTATTTCTGCTCCTTTTACCTCTGTATCTTACTCTCCCCTGTGGTATCTAACATTCCCATCAACTTTGCCTTTTGTAGGTTCCGAATGGTCACTGGTGTGCCTCTTTCTTCAGGCACTTGCTTTTCACCTCCCTGTGCTCTTCCACTGAAGTTCTCTCTTAGTTCTTCATCTTCCAAAATTTCCTGACATTTCATGTTGACTCCTCTCCTATTCACTCATCCTTGAGGGTTTACATATGTTTTAGTCATTTACTTTCATCTTTGTGCTGTGAGGGTGAGAAAGATGGATGTTTACTAATTCCACAGAAAGTCTACTTCCATATTTATAAAACTCCAATTTTAAATCTTTCAGCACAAAAAGGGAGATATTCTCCTCAAACACAAGAATATCTTTTAAAAACTACATTTTAAGCTTCTCTCCTAGCTCAAAAATATTTTAAACATGCACATGAGAACATCTTTATTTTAAAATGTGGCCTGCTAGCTTATCCTGAGGTGTTGAAATAAGGCTATGGGTCAAAACATACTAATGGAAGTTGGTAACCAATGATTGTAGCCATAGTTTACATTTAAAAAAGTATGGATCACTAAAGCATTGATTTTAAAAAGTCAAATTGTTTTCAGCACCGTTGTAGCTTCTTCTTTAACAGATAAAATATTGCATGAACTTTAGTCTTCTGACGTCAAAATCAGTGTTAAATTGCTCCAACTTAGTTCAATAACAGCATTTAGTCTTGGGTGATTTTATCTAGCTCTCACCATGAATTGGCCTCCTGAGCCTCTGAATTTGTTTCTGTCGGTCTTATCATTCAGTTTAGATAGTACAAAGACTTCATTCCAGTGTTGAAGTGTGAAGGTGTGAGACAAATTTCAAATTACCTGTACAAGAAAGAGAAATGGATGACTTATCATGTTTTCACATTCTTAAGATTTCTAGGTGAAACTTACTACCCATAAATGTCAGTTAAATAAATGTCTGAAACTGCATGACTTTCTTTTGCTAAAAATGACATTAGAATTGCTATGACTTATTTTGCCTGTAGGACTAAATTACAGACAAAGCCCCAGAATTTTTCTGCTATTACTTTTATACTTTTAGAAGTGAGATTTATTTAATTAAAATTATTGGAAAAGGTTCACAAAGACAGTAGCCATATAAATAGTGAGGATGTTATAAATAATCTCTGTTACAAAGATTTTATTTCAAAACTAAATATTCAATTTTTTAAGTGGCTTTCTCTCCTTGCCATGAAGACATGGCTTAAATAATTTTCTGTGATGAGTTTTAAGGCAACGTTTAAAAAAAAAAGAGATAACAGTCATATATTGTTGCTTCTCTGACAACTCATTTCACAGCAAGTGAAGGCCAGTACATCTTAGCGGATAAGAAATACACATGTAAAAGAAAAACCACATTTAAAAAATTTAAAAACAAAATCCTACATTTATAGTTATAAAGATGAACTCTCAGGGTACATATGTTGTACAATCTGTATCTCTGTCTGCAAATGTTTTCAACCCTATCAGAGAAGTGAATACTGCTAATTTAATACAAGAAAACACTCGCCGTGATTGGGGCCTGAAATATCTACTCCAATTCTTCAAATGCATTGCATGTGTGCTCATTACACCAAGAATGAGAGGGAGCATATCTAGGTGAACGCCACACCTTGACTCACATCACCCCAAGATTTTGCCATGGGATAATCTTGAGACCATGTCCAAAACACAAAATGTTTTATTTTCCTGAATCTCTCACTGATGAATCATAATCATTAAGGAAATGATACACTGTTCTTGATCTTAAATTGCATTCAGTAGTCTCAGAGTTTGTAAATCACAGAATCTGCTGTTCCACAGTGTCTCATTGATAAATTCAGATCTTGGCATAGTGGGCTGTGCTCTAGCAAGGTTTACCTGCTATTCAAACCTATCACGAAAGCTGAAAGTACTGACTCACATGCCTAAGGCCCAAAATAAATTAGGATGGGCCCACAAAAGGGTGAGACAGCAAAACTAATGAGGAGAAGGCAGGGAGCCCACAAAAAAGGGTAATATACTCTACTTCCCCTTCATACTCTCTTTTGATTAGTTTTTCTATCGGGCTCTTGGGAGCAAATCCTGGAGTGTATGTGCAACTGGAGGATGCTTGTGCTCTGCAGTCCAGCGTTATGGGAGCAGTAGCTGGGGATTGTTAAATGTGGATGGGAATAATACAAACTTTGCAAACTGTATAAAAAATTTGTAAGTCTACAGAGTTTTGAAGACTCTGTACAGTATTATTTCAGCAGGAGTGCATGATTATAGCCTAGAAATCTAAGTTAGACTAAATAACCTCTGAAGTTAAGGTTAGCAGTTTGAATTTGTGGTTTGTTTTTTCCTCAACATCTATCTTAAAGGTAATCCAGTTGGTATTTTTGAATGGGTTTTCTATAAGACATAATTTCTTCATCTAATTGGATAATGTAAACAAAGGTGCAAACATTATGGCTTTCTCAAAATTTCTAACAATTTTAAGTTTGTATCAATTATATAACTTTTGAATGAAAATAATGCATCTGCAGATGGTGCTGAATTGCATGAAATTAATTACTTCCTTTACAAGTTTTCAGTAATTAACTCCAGTGAGGCCTGTAAAAATCCATTGTGAGCAGAATTACATGCTTCTTAGCCTCTTCTCTTCTAATCTGAAAATTGTTTTTTGTTTTTCGTTTTTTTTTTTTACTTTTGAGAACAGGTTAAAGTGACATGGAATAGTAAAGGTCATTTAAGGGAAATGTATTATGCCCTTGGGATGTAAAAGAACCAAGTTCTTAGATTATGGTGAGTTCCTGCAGTTTTCCCACCTTGTAGGTTTTGATTTAAAGGGTGATTATCCCTCAGAGATGGGATGGGAAAGTCAATAATGGCAGTGCCAGTGCTGCTGCCTTGCATATGTTGTCCAGTCATGCCTGGACATAGATTGACAGTGGTATTTGTCCAAGGTCTCAGTCCTTGGCCTTAGCACTTCTATGAGATGTCCATTTCCCTCTTATTTTCTGTGGTCTTTATAAAAGAATGTTTGCAATACAAAAATGCCATTCATGCAGTTGAATATTTTGAGTGCAATATTAAATATATTTTGTCAAAACCAATAAAGTGTCTGCACTCATTAGGAGGCTACTGCTATTGGATAATGAAGAAACAGAATAATTTCAGACTTTTAATTCAGACTGATAATATTTAATAATGAGAATTTTTACTAGGCATGTAGGTTCTATTATGATTCATGTGCCTTCAAATCTTTATGAAGTTTGGGAATTGTGAAAGCTTCTAAGCCACTCTCCTTTCAGCCACATGGGATAAGGCTGTCTCTGTTATGCAATCTAATGCTAGATTTTAAATAAAGGCATTTGGTTTATCACTTATTCATGAGAATAAAATTAAGAACTGTCTTAATAGATAAAAGAACTTTAAATATAAGCTTGGAAGAACCTTAAAAACTAACTGCTTTTCATAAGATACAACGCACTACCTTTTAAGCATCAATATTCTATTTATTTATGCACGCATACAATGGTGACTCTCCATCTTGGCCACACACACAATTAACTACGGGGATTTAAACTAAATTTGATGCTTGGGCCTCACCCTAGAAAAAGGGCATGACACACACATCTACATGCACACTTAACCACTCATTCAGTTGTTACTAAGCTGTCTCTTGGCTAGCTTGCTTATAGAAACATATGCCAAATGATTGGGGAAAAGTTTCTTACTTCTTTTGCTTTATATATATAACCTTCATTCCAGGCTCCATGAGATATCCCATGGTTGGGGACAGATTAGGATAAATTACAGAAAGAATTCAAATATTATCATTAAGTAATATTCAGTTTCTCACATTCAAAAAATATAACTTATCAATAAAACAATACATTATATGCAAAATTCTTATCTTGAGTAAGCATTCTATAAATTACTTTAACTCCATTTTAAGGGACAGTTGTAGCAGTTGACACCTTACAGTTTTAGGTAAAATAGGTACAGATGAGGAGAAGAAGGAAAAGTCTTCTCTTTATGACCCTGAGAAAATTGTGAGCAGAGGAGAAAGAGTGATTAGCAGTGCAAAATGAGTTAATGTGTAAAACTTTGCTTCTCCAAGCTTTGTTCCTCAATAGAAGATACTTTTTGTCCTCATGCTTCCTATTTGGGACACTAAGAAGAGGCCACTTTGCAATCCAGCGATTTGGACCACAACTACAACGAATAAAGTCAGCATCTCACAAAGGTTGGAAAGATACGGGTCTTAAAGGGGTACTTTCCTGAGCTTCTCTTTGAGCAGACTCAGAAGTAACTGCAGGCTGACGGGCAAACTGGTCAGAGGAGGGAACATGTTGGAGCAGAGTAAACTTATAGGGTGGCATAGAGGAGACACCTTGTGCCGAGACTGAATGGGAGTCAAAACTAGATGACAAAAACCAAGGTGAAGTCAAGCAGACATAATAGACATCTACAGAACTCTCCACCCCAAATCAACAGAATATACATTCTTCTCAGCACCACACCAAACCTATTCCAAAACTGACCACACAGTTGGAAGTAAAGCACTCCTCAGCAAATGTAAAAGAACAGAAATTATAACAAACTGTCTCTCAGACCACAGTGCAATCAAACTAGAACTCAGGATTAAGAAACTCACTCAAAACTACTCAACTACATGGAAATTGAACAACCTGCTTCTGAATGATTCCTGGGTACATAACGAAATGAAGGCAGAAATAAAGATGTTCTTTGAAACCAACAAGAACAAAGACACAACATACCAGAATCTCTGGGACACATTTAAAGCAGTGTGTAGAGGGAAATTTATAGCACTAAATGGCCACAAGAGAAAGCAGGAAAGATCTAAAATAGACACCCTAACATCACAATTAAAAGAACTAGAGAAGTAAGAGCAAACACATTCAAAAGCAAGCAGAAGGCAAGAAATAACTAAGATCAGAGCAGAACTGAAGGAAATAGAGACACAAAAAACCCTTCAAAAAATCAATGACTCCAGGAGCTGGTTATTTGAAAAGATCAACAAAATTGATAGACTGCTAGCAAGACTAATAAAGAAGAAAAGAGAGAAGAATCAAATAGACGGAATACAAAATGATAAAGGGGATATCACCACCAATCACACAGAAATACAAACTACCATCAGATAATACTATAAACTCCTCTATGCAAATAAACTAGAAAATCTAGAAGAAATGGATAAATTCCTCGACACATACACCCTCCCAAGACTAAACCAGGAAGAAGTTGAATCTCTGAATAGACCAATAACGGGCTCTGAAATTGTGGCAATAATAAATAGCTTACCAACCAAAAACATTCCAGGACCAGATGGATTCACAGCCGAATTCTACCAGAGGTACAAGGAGGAACTGGTACCATGCCTTCTGAAACTATTCCAATCAATAGAAAAAGAGGGAATCCTCCCTAACTCATTTTATGAGGCCAGCATCATCCTGATACTGAAGCCTGGCGGAGACACAACAAAAAAAAAGAGAATTTTAGACCAATATCCTTGATGAACATTGATGCAAAAATCCTCAATAAAATACTGGCAAACCGAATCCAGCAGCACATCAAAAAGCTTATCCACCATGATCAAGTGGGCTTCATTCCTGGGATGCAAGGCTGGTTCAACATATGGAAATCAATAAATGTAATCCAGCATATAAACAGAACCAAAGACAAAAACCACATGATTATCTCAATAGATGCAGAAAAGGCCTTTGACAAAATTCAACAACACTTCAAGCTAAAAACTCTCAATAAATTAGGTATTCATGGGACGTATCTCAAAATAATAAGAGCTATCTATGACAAACCCACAGCCAATATCATCCTGAATGGGCAAAAACTGGAAGTATTCCCTTTGAAAACTGGCACAAGACAGGGATGCCCTCTCTCACCACTCCTATTCAGCATAGTGTTGGAAGTTCTGGCCAGGGCAATTAGGCAGGAGAAGGAAATAAAGGGTATTCAATTAGGAAAAGAGGAAGTCAAATTGTCACTGTTTGCAGATGACATGATTGTATATCTAGAAAACCCCATGGTCTCAGCCCAAAATCTCCTTAAGCTGATAAGCAACTTCAGCAAAGTCTCAGGATACAAAATCAATGTACAAAAATCACAAGCATTCTTATACACCAATAAAAGACAAACAGAGAGCCAAATCATGAGTGGACTCCCATTCACAATTGCTTCAAAGAGAATAAAATACCTAGCAATCCAACTCACAAGGGATGTGAAAGACCTCTTCAAGGAGAACTACAAACCACTGCTCAATGAAATAAAAGAGGATACAAACAAGTGGAAGAACATTCCATGCTCATGGGTAGGAAGAATCAATATCGTGAAAATGGCCATACTGCCCAAAGTAATTTATAGATTCAATGCCATCCCCATCAAGCTACCAATGACTTTCTTCACAGAATTGGAAAAAAAATACTTTGAAGTTCACATGGAACCAAAAAAGAGCCCGCGTTGACAAGTCAATCCTAAGCCAAAAGAGCAAAGCTGGAGGCATCACGCCACCTGACTTCAAACTATACTACAAGGCTACAGTAACCAAAACAGCATGGTACTGGTACCAAAACAGAGATATAGATCAATGGAACAGAACAGAGCCCGCAGAAATAATGCCACTTATCTACAACCATCTGATCTTTGACAAACCTGACAAAAGCAAGCAATGGGGAAAGGATTTCCTATTTAATACATGGTGCTGGGAAAACTGGCTAGCCATATGTAGAAAGCTGAACCTGGATCCCTTCCTTACACCTTATACAAAAATTAATTCAGGATGGATTAAAGACTTACATGTTAGACCTAAAACCATAAAAACCCTAAAAGAAAACCTAGGCAATACCATTAACAACATAGGCATGGGCAAGGACTTCATGTCTAAAACACCAAAAGCAATGGCAACAAAAGCCAAAATTGACAAATGGGATCTAATTAAACTAAAGAGCTTCTGCACAGCAAAAGAAACTACCATCAGAGTGAACAGGCAACCTACACAATGGGAGAACATTTTTGCAACCTACTCACCTGACAAAGGGCTAATATCCAGAATCTACAGTGAACTCAAACAAATTTACAAAACAAAAACAAACAACCCCATCAAAAAGTGGGCAAAGCACTTCTTAAAAGAGGACATTTATGCAGCCAAAAAATGCATGAAAAAATGCTCAACATCACTGGTCATCAGAGAAATGCAAATCAAAACCACAATGAGATAGCATCTCACACCAGTTAGAATGGTGATCATTAAAAAGTCAGGAGACAACAGGTGCTGGAGAGGATGTAGAGAAATAGAAACAGTTTTCCACTGTTGGTGGGACTCTAAACTAGTTCAACCATTGTGGAAGTCAGTGTGGCGATTCCTCAGGGATCTAGAAGCAGAAATACCATTTGGCCCAGCCATCCCATTACTGGGTGTATACCTAAAGGATTATAAATCATGCTGCTATTAAGATACATTCACACATATGTTTATTGTGGCACTATTCACAATAGCAAAGACTTGGAACCAAGCCAAATGTCCAACAATGATAGACTGGATTAAGAAAATGTGGCACATATACACCATGGAATACTATGTAGCCATAAAAAATGATGAGTTCATGTCCTTTGTAGGGACACGGATGAAATTGGAAACCATCATTCTCAGCAAACTATCACAAGGACAAAAAACCAAACACCAAACACTGTATGTTCTCACTCATAGGTGGCAACTGAACAATGAGAACACATGGACACAGGAAGGGGAACATCACACTCTGGGGACTGTTGTGGGGTGGGGGAAGAGGGGAGAGATAGCATTAGGAGATATACCTAATGCTAGGTGATGAGTTAATGGGTGCAGCACACCAACATGGCACATGTATACATATGTAACAAACCTGCACATTGTGCACAAGTACCCTAAAACTTAAAGTATAATAATAAAATTTTTTAAAAAAGAAGACATTTATGCAGCCAAAAGACACATGAAAAAATGCTCATCATCACTGGCCATCAGAGAAATGCAAATCAAAACCACAATGAGATACCATCTCACACCAGTTAGAATGGCGATCATTAAAATGTCAGGAAACAACAGGTGCTGGAGAGGATGTGGAGAAATAGGAACACTTTTACACTGTTGATGGGACTGTAAACTAGTTCAACCATTGTGGAAGTCAGTGTGGCAATTCCTCAGGGATCTAGAACTAGAAATACCATTTGACCCAGCCATCCCATTACTGGGTATATACCCAAAGGATCATAAATCATGCTGCTATAAAGACACATTCACACATATGTTTATTGTGGCACTATTCACAATAGCAAAGACTTGGAACCAAGCCAAATGTCCAGCAATGATAGACTGGATTAAGAAAATGTGGCACATATACACCATGGAATACTATGCAGCCATAAAAAAGGATGAGTTTATGTCCTTTGTAGGGACATGGATGAAGCTGGAAACCATCATTCTCAGCAAACTATTGCAAGGACAAAAAACCAAACACTGCATGTTCTCACTCATAGGTGGGAATTGAACATTGAGAACACATGGATGCAGGAAGGGGAACATCACACACTGCGGTCTGTTGTGGGATGTAGGGAAGCAGGGAGAGATAGCATTAGGAGATATACCTAATGCTAAATGACAAGTTAATGGGTGCAGCACACAAACATGGCACATTTATACATATGTAACAAACCTGCACGTTGTGAACATGTACCCTAAAACTTATAGTGTAAAGAAAAAGAAAAGACCACTACAATTACCACTACTGCTACCATTATCATTACCTCCACAAAGACAAACAGAGTCCTCACACATACAGGCAATATCATTTGAGAGAAGAAAAATGGTATGAGATTTTTTTTTTTTACCTAGAAAAGCGGAATCTTCTATAAGATATTATCTAAATATGCCCAGTGGGGACTTCAATTTTAAATAAAATGAATATTCAAAATGGAAGATACTTGAATTTTCTTCTAATGTGGTGGGAAATGAGAGTGAAGGACTTTTAAGGAAGATTACCTGAGTCCTAGAAAAGCTGCTATTTTTTTTCCACTTGTGAGTGAGGTGTTGCATCAGTTCAAGTCCTCTGAGAAGACTCTAAGAATTCTAGCACAGGAGATTTATTGAGTGCAACATCTGTAAAGGATAAAGTTAGAGAGAGCAGAAGCGGGTGCAAAAAACCTTCAGACTGTGATGTTGGTCAGATATCTATGAAAGGAGAGTCAGAAAGAAGGAGAATTGGGAAGGAAAGGTTTGAGATCATAGCATGCTTCTGATAAAGCCTTAGTCAAGACAAAGGGAATTTCCAAGCAAAAGTTGCCCACTGAAGGTGTTCCACATTGCACAAGAATGGCTCAGCTCCAGGACTCTGGCCATGCTCAGTTATTGGCTGGGAATAGCCCAAAGAACTGTGTTCTCTGACTGTGTACAATGGTAGATCCAAAGGAACAGCAGCCGGGGCTGTCAGTCAACTATGCTCCCTATAGCAGATCGCTTGAAGGGACATCTGAGTGAGATATCTGCATGGTCACCATAGATGTGTATGAATTTTCTGATCCTGCTTCATGGTGTTTAAAGGCATAAATACAATTCCATCCACACCCTTGAAAATACATAATAGTATAAATCAAACAAATATTTACGGATTTGAAAGGAGAAATAGACAGCTCTAATAATAGTAGGAGACTGCCATACTTTCAGTAATCTATGGAATGATCAGACAAAAGATTGATAAGGAAATAGAGGATTTGAACAATAGTATAGACTAATTTAATCTAACAGACATACAGAACGTTTTACACAACAGATTACACATTTTTCTCAAGTGTGCAAGGAACACTATCTAGGATTGGCCATATATTAGGTGACCAAACAATTGTTAATAAATTTTAAAAGATTAAAATTTTACAAAGTATCTTTTGTGATCAAAATAGAATGAGTATAAATCATTCACAGAAGAAAAACTGGAAAATCTACAAATGTGTGGAAATTAAACACATTTCTTAAAAACCAATGGGTCAAAGAAGGAATGGGAAGTTAGAAAATATTTCAAAACAAATGAAAATGAAAACACAATATACCAAAATGTATGGGATGCAGCAAAAGCAGTAAGAGAAATTTATATGTATAAATACTTATATTAAAAAAGAAGAAATATCTCAAATCAACAGCCTAACTTGACACATTTAGGAACTAAAAGAGAAAACATGACATGGTTTGGCTGTGTCCCCACCCAAAATCTCATCTTGAATTGTAATCTAAACTGTAATCCTGATGTGTTGGGGGAGGGACCTCATGGGAGGTGATTAGATCATGGGAATTTTTCCTCTATGCTGTTCTTGTGATAGTGAGTGAGTTCTCATGAGATCTGATGGCTTTATAGGTGGTTTTTCCACAGCTTTATTCTGCACTTCTCTTACCTGCCACCATGTGAAAAAGAGCATGTGTGCTTCCCCGTCTGCCATGATTGTAAGTTTCCTGAGGCCTCCCCAGCCATGCTGAACTGTGAGTCAATTAAACTTCTTTCCTTTATAAATTTCTCAGTCTTGGGCAGTTCTTTATAGCAGCATGAGAGTGGGCTAATACAGTAAATTAGTACTGCAGAGAATGGGGCACTGCTATAAAGGTAACTGAAAATGTGGAAGCAACTTTAAAACTGGTTAACAGATTTTTGAACAGTTTGGAGGGCTCAGAAGAGACGAAAACGTGGAAAAGTTTGGAACTTCCCAGAGACTTGGAAGGCTCAGAAGACAGACAGATGTGGGAAAGTTTGCAGCTTCCTAGGGACTTGTTGAACGGCTTTGACCAAAATGTTGACAGTGATATGGAGAAGGAAGACCAGGCTGAGGTGGTCTCAGATGGAGATGAAGAACCTGTTGGGAACTGAAGTAAAAGTCACACTTGCTGTTCTTTAGCAAAGAGACTGGAAGCATTTTTGTCCCCGCCCTAGAGATCTCTGGAACTTTGAACTTGAGACAGATGATCTGAAATTGAAACTTATGCTTAAAAGGGAAACAGAGCATAAAAGTTTGGAAAATTTGGAGCCTGACAATGCAATAGAAAAGAAAAACCCATTTTTGTGGGGGAAATTCAAGCCAGTTGCAGAAATTTGCATAAGTTAACTCACAATGTTAATCACCAAGACAATGGAGAAAATGTCTCCAGGGCATGTCAGAGACCTTTGTGGCCCTGAGGCCTAGGAGGAAAAAAAATGGTTTTTTAGGCTGGGACCAGGGGCTCCTGCTCTATGCAGCCTCAGGACATGGTACCCTGCATCCCAGCTGCTTCAGCTCCAGCCATGGCTAAAAGGGGCCAACATACAGTTCAGGCTGTTGCTTCAGAGGTGCAAGCTCCAAGCCTTGGACGCTTCCAGTAGTGTTGGTCCTGTGGGTGCACAGAATAAAATAATGGCGGTTTGGGAACCTCCACCTAGATTTCAGAGGATGTATGGAAATGTCTGATGTCTAGGCAGAAGTCTGCTGTAGGGGTGGAACTCCCTGCTAGGTCAGTGCAGAAGGGAAATGTAGGGTCAGAGGAGCCCCAACACAGAGTCCCCACTGGAGCTCTGTCTAGTGGAGCTGTGAGAAGAGGGCCACCATCCTCCAGACCCCAGAATGGTAGATCCACCAACAGCTTGAACCATGTGCCTGGAAAAGCCACAGACACTCAATGCCAGCCTGTGAAAGCAGATGTAAATGGGGCTGTACCCTGCAAAGCCACAGGCCTGTAGCTGTCCAAGGCCATGGGAGCCCACCTCTTGTATCAGTGTGACCTGGATGTGAGACATGGAGTCAAAGGAGATCATTTTGGAACTTTAAGGTTTAATGATGCCTTGGATTTCTGACCTGCATGGGGCCTGTGTAAGGTCAGCCAAGAGAAAGGACAAGAGAGACCCAAGTTCAGGCAATCCTTTATTCAACCTGCTGGCTGCCCCCTCAACAGTCAAGGAAAGCAGCCCCAAGCTTACAGAATGAGGGGTTTATATTGGGGCAGGGAGTTCGAGGGAGTCCTTTGGTATGGCTACATCTCGGGGTTGTTTTCTGGTTAATTCTGCCACATATCACCTTGTGACATTTATGGTACCAGAGAGTGTGCATAAAGTTTGTTTATGCTTCCACGAGCTCCCACTGTGTGGCCTGGATGGTTTGTAATTGGAGTCTGCTTGTCACAGCAAGGTCTGATAAGTGAAGTCTGCTGGCTCCACCATGGCACATAGATAAGGGGGCTTAGAAATGTTAAAAGGCTTGGAGGAAGGGGAGGGGTGGCACAGAGAGGTTTGGGGTGGGGTGTTGGCAGTACTAAGAAGCTTTTTGGGGCGGTTTGTCCCTAACAGCCTGTAGCCCCATTGTTTTGGCCAATATCTCCTATTTGGAATGGGTATATTTACCCAATGCCTGTATCCCCATTGTGTACAGGAAGTAGCTAAGTTACTTTTGATTTTAGAGGCACATAGGCAGAAGGGACTTCCCCTGTCTCAGATGAGACTTTGGACATGGACTTTCAAGTTAATGCTAGAATGAGTTAAGATTTGGGGGGAGTTTTGGAAAGGCTCCCCCTTTCCAAAAAAAAAAATTTGTGTTTTGAAATGTGAGGACATAAAATTTGGAAGGGGCCAGGGGTAGAATAATATGATTAGGCTTTGTCCCCACCTGAAATCCAATCTTGAATTGTAATCCAAATTGTAATCCCCACGTGTTGGGGGAGGGACCTTGTGGGAGGTGATTAGATCATGGGGGTGGTTCCTCCATGCTGTTCTCACGATAGTGAGTGAGTTCTCATGAGATCTGATGGTTTTATAAGAGGCTCCCCCTACTTTGCTCTGCACTTCTCCTTTCTGCTGCAATGTGAAGAAGGATGTGTTTGCTTCCCCATCTGCCACGATTGTAAGTTTCCTGAGACTTCCCCAGCTATGCTGAACTATAAGTCAACTAAGCCATTTTCTTTTATAAATTACCCAGTCTCAGGCAGTTCTTTATAGCAGCATGAGAACAGACTCATACAATACTGTACCTAAAGCTAGCAGAAGAAAGAAAATGATGAAGACAAAAGCAGAGATAAACAAAGAACAGAAAACAATAATGAAACCAAGTGTTGAGTCTTTAAATGATAAACAAAACAGTTGAAACTTTAGCTCGATTGATGAAAAAAAGAAGACCCATCTAAAATCAGAAATGAAAGAGGGTACACCAGTAAAAATTTTAGAGATATAAAAATATATAAGAGATTACTATGAACAATTGTATGTTAACAAATTGGATAACCTAGATACAATGGACAAATGCCTAGAAGCATGCAACCACCAGACTGAATCATGAAGAAATAGAAACATCTGAGTTAGACCCATATCTGGAAAGGAGATAAAATCAGCTAGTAACAAAAAAATCCCACAACAAAGAAAAACCTGGGACTGGAGGGCTTAACTGGTGAATTCTATTAAACACTCAAGGAAGAAATAACACTAATCCTCCTCAAACTCTTCCAAAAAATTAAAGACAAAGGAACACTTCCAAACTCATTTTATTAGGCCCTCATTATTCTGATACCCAAACCAGACAAAATCACTTCAAGAAAATAAAGCTACAGATCAATATCCCTGATGAATATTGATTCAAAACTTCTCAACAAAATACTAGCAAGCAAAAGTCAACAGTTAGTTAAAAGTCTTATACACATAACCAAGTGGGATTTATTCTGAGAATGCAAGGATGTTTCAACAGATAAAAATTGATCAATATCATATACCATATTAATAGAATGAAGGAAAAAATAAGCATGATCATCTCATGATGAAGAAAAAGCACTTGACAAAATTTGACATGTTTTCAATATGAAAACTGTTAACAAACCAAGAATAAAAGGAAACTACTTTAACATAATACAGACCATATATTAAAACCTGCAGCTCACATCATATTCAGTGGTGAAAAATGAAAAGCTTTTCCTCTAAGATAAGGAATAAGGCAAGGAAGCCTTCCTCTTGCTTCTTCTCTTTTACATAGTACTGAAAGTTCTAGCCAGAAAAATTTATGCAAGAAAAAGAAATAAAAGGCCTCCAAATTGGAAAGGAAGTAGTGAAATTGTCTCTGTTTGCAGGTAGCATGAACAACTGTAGAAAACCCTAAAGATTTTACAAAAAACTGTTATGACTATAAATAAATTTAGCAAAGTTGTAGAATATAAAATCAACACTCAAACGTCAATTACACTTCTATATACTAACAATGAACTTTCTGAAAAGAAAATTAAGAAAAAAATTCCATTTACAATAACATCACAAAAAAATAGTTAAACTAAGAAGGGAAAATGTTTGTTCCCTGAAAACTGTAAAATGTTCCTGAAAGAAATTAAATAATACTTTTTGTCTCATTGATTAAATAGCTAGTTATAGCTGCCCAGTTATAGCAAAGGATTCTAAAGTGTATGCTCAAAGAACATGGTGTGTGTGTTCTCTCATTAGCATCCTGAGATGTTGACCAACACAAATGCAGGGAGCTTGAAATAGTACTAGATTGGTATTCTTGATAGAAGGCATTCTAGGGCTTCTTTGAAAAAAGTTTAAATTATTTGATTTACCTAATGACAGATTTTAAACTTATTTATTCATTAATCTTTCTACATATGACCTAAACGGGACCACAAATGAAGTATAAGATTTATTTATCTCTTCTGTGCCCTTCAGTATTTGCTTGATAGATCTGTATATTGTTTACATAGATTCTGGCCTGAGGAAGAGGGATAGCTTTGAAAACAGAGAATATATGTTATACTTTATGTGTTATGATATGCGTCATAACTGGGAAAGACTTCTTAATTTATATATCTCCTCATTTTAAACTAATAAATTACCATTCTTCAAATTGGCATTAGCTTGAGAATTCTTTGTTGCAAGATTAAGCTACTGGTAGATCTTAAAGGACAATATATTTACTGTCATAATAGGGCTTGGGAGGCAATAAAGGTTGCCAGGAGATAAGGGAAAAAGTAAGAACTAGATCTAGGATTCAGAAAATTTTCTAAGGTTAGAAAAAAGTTAGAGATCTAACAGGAGTAAGGCCAAGGATAAAAACATGAGTATGTATGAGTGGAGAAGGAACTGTGAAACAGAAGATCAGTTGGATGAAAAGCAGGGAAGTTCCTTCATTTCTAAATGGAGCTAGAAACTAGTATTATCTTTCTCTTCATTTTTGAGTATCATAGTATAATTATGTTAATGCTTTTAATAGTGCCTGGTATGCAGGAAATGATCAATGACAGGCATCATCATCATTATCATCATCACCATCATCATCATCACCATCATCATCATCATCATTTTTATTTGAATTGAGGAAGCTGTCCTGGATAATATCTGCCAATTATGAAAATTTATATATGGTTTCTTGTATCCTTTTCTAAACTTAAAAACGTAAATGAGTATTTGTGTATGCTATTCAATCTTAATGCTATTGCCGCTCATGTCACGTGCTCATTCATCTTTATTTTTATCGCAGAGGGATGTAGTCTCTCCTATCTATGTATGATGAGTTCAGTGATTTAGAAATCAAGCCCTGTAGCTACATTACCTATTCAGTTGCTGAACTGTGACACACTGTTTCATTAGTCATACCAGGTTGTTTTGGAAATATGTCCCATCAACCTATAAATTATGGAGCTGCTCTTATAAATTCATAACACAACTATACGGTAAGTTTTAGATTAAGCTCATATTCTCTTTGCCTGAATCAAAATATGAATGAGCTACTTTGCATCCCAGACTTTGGTTCACTGAAAGTCTAAATTGGGAGGATGATCTTAGAAAAAGTATAATTGAGAACACAGTATTATTTGAAGTCCATATCCAACCTGTCATTTTGACAGATGCGTGTTCTTGGCTTATTTTAACACTTACATTAAAAACATTTTTAGTATTATAGTTCAGTATTCTTATGGCTTTTGAAATCTATAAAGATTTTTACTCCCATTGGAGACAGAAGATTATGAGAAACTCTAAAGTATAGGAGGACATTTTATGCCTGATCATGATTATTAATCCAGGATGTTGTTTATGGCTCTACTAACATATTGCCTTATTTTGCTAAGTCCTTAATCCAATCAAGGAACAAATATATGGTGAATGCTAGGTTATATAGTTACTATGCTTCACACCAGCCTTCAAATGGGATGTGACACAGATATACAAAAAGACAACAGTGGTATAGGGTCTATCGTATTGTTAAACAAATGATACTGCTAGCAAGGGCTGTTAAACTTCAGAGTAATGTCTTTCATTCTAAAAATGTTACAGGGATTTTATTCCCAGACTGGAGGTAGTGCCTCTTTGTAAAAAACTCCAGCCTTGTCTCCAGCTTTGACCTGTGTACCACACTGGGGTTATTCATCTCTCATTGCCTATAGAGATAAACCAGAGTAAGATTTAACCATAGGAAGAGAATTATACACTGAAGCTAAATATATAGACTCTTTACAATATCTTATATAGTTTTAGACCTTCACTTCCCCCAAATTTGTTGTCCAGTGATGTCAGGTTCCCTGTTTGTAGTGATAGTGCTTAATATTAGTGCTTGGCCCAAAGTAGAAATTTAACAAATGTTTATATAATCCGTGGTTTCTAAAGTTGTTTTAATCCATATTTGAATGTCATTATTTATACATTTTAAATACACAATTACTACATTGAAATTTTGGAGAAGCTCCAGGACCACATACCAGATTTATGCCACTAGTCATAACAATCTTTGTACACTATTCATATACCTCATACTCTATGCATGTCCCTTAGAAAGAATTTTTGCATGTACTTTACTTTCTACATTTATCTATTCAATTTTTCTTTCAGTATATACATTTATTGAATACCTATAATTCTAGGCACCAGAGATACAGAAATAAACAAGAAATACAAAGCTTCTGCTCTTGCATTCTATTGGGAAGATGAACAATCAACAGAGACATAATATGTCTGTAATTATGAAGGCTAAGAAGAAAAACAAATCAGGGTAAGAGGATGCAAAGGGATTTTAAGGGGAGGGGTTGGTCAAATCATCCTCTCTAAAAAGATTCTATTTGAACAGAGATTTTAATATAGTGATGGGGTAGCTGACAGCACTCAGGCAGAAACAGCAAGGTAGGTACTGAAGCTGGAGAGTGACTGGCATGTTCATGTAAGAGCAAGGAGGCCACAGGGCTGGTTCGGATTGAGGGAGGCAGATAGTAATAAAGTATGAAGTTGCAGAGTTAGTAGAGACCTTATTGCAGAAAGATTTTTAGACTACCATAAGAACTTTGGATTTACCCTGTATGAGATAGGAAAAAGAAACAACAAGGTCTGACTTGTGCTATAAAAGGAAAACTCTGACATGTTGGGACTAGAATTTAGGAAGTCAAGCTAGAAGAAGTGTGAACATTTAAAAAGCTTTTGCAATAAACCCAGCGGGAAATGATGGTAGCATCAGCAGGAGTGGTAGCTGTTAAGTGGGAGAAGCAATGAGCTTTCTTGATATATTTCAAGGGTAGTTCTACAAGATTTGTTAATGGATTGGATGTGGGTTGTGATCAAGAAGAGTCAGGATGTCTCCAAGATTTTTGGAAGCCTAGAATTCTATTTCCTGAGGTAGTGAACACTGGGAAAGTAGCAGGTATATTTGCGTTTAGGGCCAAAAAAAGTTTTCTTTTGGATACGTTAATTTTGAGATAGCTATCAGATATGAAAGTGGAGAGATTAAATTGACAATTAAATGTATGAGCTTAGAGTCAGAGTAATGCGGCCTGAAATACAATATTGACAGTCTTTTACATGTAAATGGTGTTCAAAGAATGCAGCTAGATGAGATCACTTAGAGAGTAAATGCTTATAAAGAAATGAATGAGCCAGAGGACTGTCATTAGGGCACCCCAAATATCAAGGTAAGGGAGGTGAGGAGGGATTTCTTATGGTGCCAGGAGAAGCAATGAGTGAGGAAGGAAGAGTCCCAAGACAGAATGCCATAAGACTCAAGAGAAAAAGATGTTTCAGGAAGAGGAAAATTATGAGATGTATTAAATGCTGCTGAGAGATTTAGTAAAATGAGAACTAAGAATTGACAATAAGATCATTGGTAACTCCTTTCCTGAAATGCCATTTCCCCACCTTTTCATCTAGCTCAGTGGTCCCCAATCTTTTTGGCACCAGGGACTAGTTTTGTAAAAGACAATTTTTCCACAGACTGGGGTTGGGGCATGCTTTTGGGGTGATTCAAGCACATTACATTTACTGTGCACTTTATTTCTATTGTTATTACATTGTAATATATGATGAAATAATTATAAAACTCACCATAATGCAGAAAGAGTGGGAGCCACAAGCTTGTTTTCCTGCAACTAGATGGTCCCATTTGGGGTTAATGGGAGACATTAGATTCTTATAAGGAGAGCGCAACCTAGTTCCCTCGCATGTGCAGTTTACAATAGGGTTCATGCTCCTATGAGAATCTAATGTCACCGCTGATCTAACAGGAGGCTGAGCTCAGGTGGTGAAGCAAGTGATGGCGAGTGGCTGTAAATACAGATGAAGCTCCACTCACTCACCTGCCACTCACCTCCTGCTGTGTGGCCCAGTTCCTAACAGGCCATGGACCAGTACCGGTTTGTTTCCCAGGGGTTGGGGACCCCTGTTTTAGCTGATTCCTCCAAACCTTTAAGTCCCTGTGGTACAAGAATATTTATCCAAAAACAGAACAAACAAAAACAAATAGTGAGAGAGCAGGAGACAAAACACAGGGCAGGGAGGGCAGGAGAGAACAGGAGACAAAAACACATATAACTGATTGTTACATGCAAAAATGTAAAAAAAATTAAAACACTAAAAGAGGGGTGAGCTCTAGACAGAGGTCTAGGCTAAGTGACAGCACTGACAGATATTATGTTGTGGAGGTGAGTCATCAGCTAAACATGCCTATTAACCAGTGATATGGGAGAAGACATCAATAATATTTTGAGAGCTTGTTATGATAGAACATGAACTAACACATAGAAGACTATTAAAACAGAGCTTTGCTTTCTTTGCATCACAGCCTAATCTGATGACAAATTAGGGTCAATGTTCAGACATTTTGTCCTGGCTATCCCAAGAAAACAATGTGTTAGTATCATTGTATAAGGAGATTTTTTTTCCCACAAATATTCTGGGAAATAAAAAAAATATGTATCCTGGGAAATAGTCCTTGAAAGTACAATAGATACTCCTATTTGATTAGAAAATAAAACATTTGAGATACAGTGTTGCTTTCTTAAAATAATCTTTGATAAGAAAACTAGTACAAATGAATAAAAAGGGAAGTGATTGGAGCCTCTCCAATAGAGGTCACACAGATGATACACTAGATAACTAAGTATATTAAGTAAAATATAGTTATCAGTGGCTCCACAGTCTATCTAGATACTTAAAGGAATTATGTGATGGATTAAGCTAAGCCCTTTGACAATTGTTTTCTTAAGTCTTGTGGTATTAGAAGAAAACATAA
The DNA here is from genome assembly GCF_029289425.2 of Pan paniscus. Taxonomy (NCBI): domain Eukaryota; kingdom Metazoa; phylum Chordata; class Mammalia; order Primates; family Hominidae; genus Pan; species Pan paniscus. Next base: position 73,012,406 of record NC_073254.2, read on the forward strand.
TTGAGATTTAAAAATTCTCTTACTTCAATATAAAGCTAACGGAAGGCAGATGCACAGATAAAAACTGGAGCGTGTATACACAGTGCAAGAGAAAAACAGGGCTAATAGAAACAGGATACTGAATTTTAAAATTAGTCATCCATTTTTAATCCCAACTCCTTGGGAGGCTAAGGCAGGAGGATCCCTTGAACATAGGAGTTGTAGGTAAGCCTGGGCAACACAGCAAGATGCCATCTCAAGAAAAGAGTAGTCACCTGTTTTTAATTTTATTACAATTTCATGAGATGCTATCATACTCATTGAGTGAAGAATGTTGACTGCTGTTCCAGGAAGATATTTATTTACTCTTATGAGTAACAATACAACAATCCTAGAGATGTTATAATAGATGTAAGAGTTGATGCTACAAATTTTGGGGTCTAACCCAGTGCTTCTGAAACTTGAATATGCAAACATACCAAACACGGAATCTTGCTAAATTCAGATTCTGTTTCAGTAGGTCTGGAAAGGGATTTAGATTCTGCATTTCTAACCAACTCCCAAGTGAAGTCAATGCTGCTGACTGATGCATGCCACTTTGAGTCAGAAGGTACAGAGGAATTGTGCCTGGGCTGACTCACAGACAAGTTGTACCTGGTTCTTTCTCACAGTGAATGGCTTTGGAGCTGACTTCACTTTATCTGCTAGTATCCTTTGAATTTGCATTGTTTCTTATAGATGAAGATGGCCAATAATTTGGCCAATAACTGGGCATGTTTCCAGTAGATGTGATGGATTTGCTGTGGTCTGTTCCTGCTCATTATGCAGGCTTTTTTTTATGGCCAAGAGGAAACACTTTGAGTGTTGGGGAACATCTTGTGGCCATAAGATAAAATAAAATCAGTGGTCCTGTGTAAAATTTGTGATCATGGCCTCATTAGCACTGTGCTTAAATCTATTCTTTATTGAGTTTTGTCAATCAGTCCAATTTTATTGTCTAATGAGGCCAAAGGTCAGACCAATGATCTTTATCTTGTTTCATGACAGCAGATAGCATGCCAAAACAGAGCTGTCTACTTCAGAAGTATGGGTCTATGGTTGTTTGAAGAGGAAGTGTGTTTAATGAATAGAAAAACAAATACTGATACTGATAAAAGCTACCCCCACACACACACCTCAAAAGCCATTAACAAATTACTCTGATTGGATTAAACAACTAATCTTCAATATTATGTATTTACTTTAGTGAATTTTTGCTTCTGAAGGCAATTTTTTTCTGAACTCATCATCAAATTCTGGGATGCCGTACTTTTTCTTCTATGGACCAGCCACACCATTTAAATTAAAAAGCACATAAGTTGACTCTGACAAAAAGAATGTGATGGTAGTGACATTTAACACATCAATCCCCTTACAAAAACCAGTCAAATCAACTAGATTAGTGTTTTAGTCCATTCTCACACTACTATAAAAAAACTACCTGAGATTGGGTAATTTATGAAGAAAAGAGGTTTAATTGACTCACAGTTCCACAGGCTGTACAGGAAGCATGGCTGGGAAGCCTTAGGAAACTTACAGTCATGGCAGAAGTTGGAGGGGAAGCAGACACGTCTTCATACAGCCAGAGCAGGAGGAAGAGAGCTGTGGGGAAAGTGCTACACACTTTTAAATGATCAGATCTCATGAAAACTCACTCACTATCATGAGAACAGCAAGGGGGAAGTTCACCCCCATATCCAATCACCTCCAAACAGGCCCCTCTTCCAACATTGAGGATAACAATTCGATCTGAGATTTGGGTGGGGTTACAGAGCCAAACCATATCAGTTAATAAAAACAAAGCTCATGCATGATGTGTTCAACAAAGCTTGATGACCAGAATTGCCACATACGTAAGAACACAGAAGGATGTAGCAAACACTCAACACAGGAGGCTAGGAAAATAAAAAAGAACCAGAGAAACATAAAATTATTCACAGACTCTAAACTGCAGATGAGAGGGCAAAGCTATAAGAATCACATGGAGTGGGAAGCAGCCTAAGCCTTAAAAATCTCAAAGCATTCAATAAAATCTTGGTTTTAGAAGGATAGAGAAGAAACTGAAGAAAAGACTATTAAGAACAGAATCTAAATTGAGCAAACTGCTGGGGAAGGGACTAGCAGAGAAAGACCTCTGAATATACCATAACCACAAAATATAATTTTTGAAGATAAGAGCACCACTGCAGAAGGCCACAAAGCTCTGAATGTTTCAGAGGTAGAGGCAGGACAACTTTCTGAATCAAGCTTAGCCTCAAAAACAAAAAAGAAACTAGATTTCTGAATAGATCATGGTAACAACAGAGGAAGGAGCTCTTGAGCCATGAATTTGTAAAAGCAACTTTGGCTTTTCTCTGCTCTTCATGTAGAAACATTCTCTGAATAGTTAAAAGAAACTCAACTTCATTTAACCACAGAAAAAAAATTTTATAATCCAATTCCACATAAATAAGTTGTAAGACAATATATAAATAAACCAAATAGTGTCCCAACAAATAATGAAAACACACCCAATAACCATAGTGATGAAGAAGACAAAACCAATACTTTCAGATTTTTAGATAGTCTAGAAAAATTTTTAAATGGTCAAAGCTTTGTGAGAAAAGCATAAATCAGTAATAGAACAGCTCTGAAGAGAGGTAACTAAACAATAATAGAATCTGTAAAGAGAATGGAAAGGAATTAGTAATGAACTAGATAAATGTAAAAGAAAGACATTTTAGAAATGAACTTTAAAATAGAAGAAACACAAGAAAAAATAGTTGCACACAAGAAAAAGTGTAGTACAGGAATTAAGGTACAGAATAGAGGAATGCACATTTAATAAACAACAATGAGAACAATAACAACAACAAAATAACGTAAAAATGTTTCAAGAGAAAGTTATAAATATAGAAGATAGAGCAATATATTGGTAATTTCAATAAATACAAATTGATTAACTCACTTCTTAAAAAGAGAATGTAAGTTTGGCTAACAAAGCATATTCAATTTTATTGCTGCAGCAAGAAACATAAATAAAAGATTATTAAATTTTAAAAACGAAAGGGATGGCTAGAGGTATACATCAAAATGAATAATGGCTGCAAGCTATTTTAAATATGTTGAATATATTTTAAAGTCACCAATAATGATAATAAAACAAAACAATAAGTAAAACAGAGATAAAAGACATTGTAACTCATGGAAAGTTGCCAGAGCACCCACTTATTATCCTGAAAATAGATCATTAACAAAAAGAAATAGCATTTATCCTACCCTTACAATGTAACCTGTGTTTCAGGATAATTAAATACACTTAGTAGATACATTTTTCAATGCCTAAGCTCTCCAGCTAATTGCCACAAAAGGAATAATGAAATTATAAAAAATAACAATTTTGTGATTACTAATATGGTTTGGCTGAGTGTCCCCACCCAAATGTCAATTGTAATCCCCACGTTCAAGGGAGGGACCTGGTGGGAGGTGATTGGAAACTGGGGGCAGTTTCCCCCATGCTGTTCTCATGACAGTGAGTGAATTATCACAAGAGCTGATCGTTTTAAGAGTGTTCGGCAGTTCCCCCTTTGCTCTCTCTTTCCTGCTGCCCTGTGAAGAGGATGCCTACTTTCCCTTCACCTTCTGCCATAATTGTAAGTTTCCTGAGGCCTCCCCAGCCATGTAGAACTGCGAGTCAGTTAAACCTGTTCTGTTTATAAATTACACAGTTTCAGGTAGTATCTTCATAGCAGTGTGAAAACAAGCTAATATATTTACTAATAAATGATTCAGACTATGATCATTAATAGATAATAAGGCTACTAGTGAAAGTTGATGGGGAACTTTTCAGTGAAGAGATCATGTTGTCACCATTGATCAACTTTGCTATCACTAAGAGTGAGGTTCTTAGACATCATGTGCTTTTTACATAACGATGCAACAGGAAAAACACAGAATGACCCTTGAAGTATTCTTCTCTTTCTCTTGCACTCACACCCATGTACACACAAAGAACTTGAATCTGATCAAATCTTCAGATCTAATTTGCAGTCTACTGAAAATATAGGGGATAGAGGCACAAGTTAAATGATATCGACAGGAAACAATCAGTCAAATCCAGAATGAAGATATTTTGTAGGAAAAACTGAACTGCTTCTCCAATGGCATTAAGAAAAGGTGAGAGTAGATCACAAGTAATTTTAAAAAGACAAGTGTAGGTGAGCATATTTACCAGTTGGCTGGGACAGTCATGTTTTACTCTTGTTACCACAATGTAATTGTTATTTATTCTCCCTTTTAGCTCAGAGGCATTTAGGGTAGGGCTACAGATTATATGACCACTTTACTTAAAAGACATAGAACCAAATATATTGAGAAGACTTTATTTGGATCTGATCCTCACAAGCCAAAACAACAAACAAACTAAAATCCATGATGTTTCAGTTTATACTCACACACACATTTTTTAACAATTGAGAGAATTTGAATATGAATTTGCATTTACGTCATGTTATGCAATTTCTGTTAGAGAATTCTGTGTGACAACAGAACTGCAGTAATATAAGAATGTATTTTTTACTCTAAAGCTTATCTCAGTATCTTGGTAGCTGGGATTTGCAATAAAATATTTAAGCAAAAAAGGAGAGAGTGCATCCAGTATGGAAACAAATATGACAAACATTAATAGTTATGGAAACTGAGAGATGGGTATATAATATTCATTTTCTCTATGATTTGGTGTATGTTTGCAAATTTACAAAATGGAAAGTTAAAATAATTGATTTTATAAAAGAAGAATTGTTGAGAAGTTGATCTCAAGATCAAACTTGAGATCAGCTTATTATGGACATAAATTGTCAATGCTTATGCATCTAATAACAGAGCTTCAAAAGAGAAGAAAGAACAGACAGAATTGCAAAGGGTAATTTAAAAACACAATATTAGTCAGTGATTTCCAAACCAAACCCTCTAAAAATTGATAGAACCTGTAGTCATAAATTAGTAAGGATATAGAAGACTTGAACTACACTATTAACCAGCTTAACATTTATAAAATACTCAAACCAATAAAAGCAGAATAAACATTCTTTTCAAGTGCACATAGAACACTTGCAAAGATAGACCATATTTTGCACCATTTAACAAGTGTCAATACATTTAAATAATTTAAGTCATACATAATAAATTTTCGAAGCAACTAAATTAGAAATACATAACAGGAAGTTCTCTAGGAAATTACCCCAAATATTTGGAAATGACATAATGCATTCTACATAATCCATGGGTCAAAGAAATCAAAGAAAATTTAGAAAGTGTTTTGGACTATTCAGTTCAAATGAAAATACTGCCTATCACAATTTGTGCCATGTTGCCAAAAAAGTATTTGGGGAACATTTATAGCACTAAATACTTGTACTGGAAAGGAAGAAAAGCTTCAAGACAAAGACCTCAGCTTCTACCTAAAAAAATTGGAAAATAAGAAAGAAATATGCAGAAATATCTCTGAAATGTGAAGAAGGGAAATGATAAAGATTAGAGTCTGGAAATTAATGAAATAGAAAAGAGAAAAACATAGACAATAAATGGAACCAATAGCTGGTTATTTGAGAATATTAAGAAAGGATAAACTTTTAGCCAGACATTATTATTATTATTATTATACTTTAAGTTTTAGGGTACATGTGCACAATGTGCAGGTTAGTTACATATGTATACATGTGCCATGCTGCTGTGCTGCACCCATTAACTAGACTTATTAAGAAAAAAAAGAAGTTACAAATTGCCAATTGCAGGAATGAGAGAAATTATATTACCACAGATTCTATATATTTAGGAAGAAATACCTAATATGAATAACCCTATATCTATTTTAAAATGTTCATTTTTACTAAATACCTTCATTAAAGGTATAACAAAAAGGTATTATGGAAAACTTTGTGATAATAAATGCAAAAATTCAGATGAAACGGGCAAATTCTTTGAAGAGAAAAAAAAACCACCAAAGCTCATTTAAGAAGAAATACCTATTATGAATAACCCTGTATCTATTTTTAAATGCTCATTTTTACTAAAAACCTTCCTACAGAGAAAATGCAAGGTTCAGATGCCTTCCCTAGTGGATTCTACCAAACATTTAGGGAAGAAATAATATCAAATCTATATACACTATTTTACATATTTTAAAAGAGGGAATACTTCAGACTCATTCTATGGAGCCAGCATTACCTTGGTTCCAAAATCAAACACTACATAAGACAATTACTGACCAATATCCCTTATAAACATAGGGTAAACATGCTGAACAAATTTTTTCAAATTGAATTCAATAGTACAGGACCAAATGGACTTTATTCCAGGAATAAAAATGTTGGTTGATTTGAAAATCAATCAGTGCAATTCATCACATTAACAAATTTAGGAGAAATAAATGATAAATTCAATATCTATTCCTGTTAAAAACTCTCAGCAAGGTAGGTATATGGAAGGAATATTATTTTCCTATGGCTGCTATAACAAATCACCACAAATTGGGTGGCAGAGAACAATAGAAATTTATTATTTCACAAGCCTGAAGGTCAAAAATACAAAATCAAGGTGTCAGCAGATCCACACTCCCCAGAGGTTCTTAGGAAAATTCTTCTCTGCCTCTTCCACATCTGGGTGACCCTTGGCATTCCTTGGCTTTTTTGGCTTGTGGTCAAATCACTCGAATATCTGCCTCCATCTTCACAGCACCTTCTCCTCTGTGTGTCTGCATCTTCTCCTTTTCTGTCTCATATAGACACTTGTCATTGAATTTAGGGCCCACCTGGGTAATCCATAACGCTGTCATTTCAAGATATTTAACCTAATTACATCATAATTACTTTTTTTTTCAAATAAGTTAACGCCCACAACAAAAGGAAGTTCCACATCCTTACAAAGGGCATCTACAGAAAAGCTACAGCTAGTATCATACTTACGTGAAAGACTGAATGCTTTTCCCCTAAGAACTAGAACAAAACAAGGATATCCACTCCCACCACTTCTATTCAACATTGTACTGAAGGTTCTGGCCAGTGTAGTAAGGCAAGAAAAAGAAAAAAAAAGCATCCAGTTTGGAAAACAAATAAGTAAAGCCATTTTTAGTCAAAGATTAAATGGTCATTTATATAAAAAATGATGGAATCTACCAGAAAACTATTAGAACTAATGAAGGAGTTTACATTGGTTATAGTATATAAAATCAATATACAAAAAACAACTGTTTTTCTATCTACTAGCAACAAACAATTAGAAAATGAAATTGTACAAAATAATCTCACTACAATTGCATTCGTGACCAGAATTATTATTAGTTGTTGTTGTAATAGTACTCTAAATGACACTTTTGAAACAGCAGCAAAATAGAAAGAGTGTCAGTCAACTGTGTAATAGTATTATATCAATATTGATTTTCTGATTTTGCTAACTGGACTGTGGTTATGTAAAAGACTGATCTTTGTTTTAGGGAATATTTGTTGAAATATTTAGGTGTTAAGGGCCATCTCAAATCATTAGGAAAATGCATAAAATGTACATATTTGAGAGAAAGAAAGAGAAATAACAAAGTAAATGATAATAAGGAGACAATTATGGAATTTGGATGAAAGGTGTACAAGATCTCTTCACAATATTCTTAATCTTTTCTGTAAGTAAGCCTGACATTACTTCAAAGAAAAATATTATAAAACAGAATGTGAGGAAAGGAATTGAAAATGATGCATCTAAGTCACTCTTGAGGAATTTTCCTGCAAATGGAGCCATAGTTGATAGGACAGATAGGGTCAGGAGGTATGAAACTTCTCTATAATGCCTGGCACAGAGAGATGCTCAAGCTATGAGAGACATTAGGGCAGGAAGATAAAACTCAAAGAAAGCCTTATCCTGATCACTCTGTGGCCAGAAGACGGGTCAGCAATGCTATTCTTTTTCTTTTTTGATTCTCTCTTCTCTCTGATTCAAACAGTTGGGTTTGTGTAAGTTAAGTGCCTCCATTATACACTTAACATTTTATTTATCAATTCTCATACTCAAGATCAGAATTTGCAATGTACAGCTATATGACTTAAAATGCCAAACACCACAAAGTGTAATAGGATAACTTTTGTTTTTTACAAAGTCTTCATAGATCTCTAAACTGGAATGAGGCAATTACCATCAAGCTTTATCATAACAGCATCTATAGAAACAGAAAGAGGGGAGAGACACAATTGCTTTTTCAGAACTAACTAAATCATTTATGAGGATGTTTCCCCACCTACTGTACTGTCCTCCAAGAAGAGTAGAATAAATGAATGTGGAATAATAGTTCTTTTGTAAAGGATCCTGATACTTCATCAGGCTGCAAGATGCTGCTTTAATGCTCTCAGACCATTCTGGGGAACATGGCACATGAGGTCTTGCCTCTTGTATTCTTTCCCACTGCTGTGCAAGGAGGTTAATCAGACAGGCTAGGGAAAGGGTGGTGGGAATCCTTGCTCTGTGAAGGCTGCAGTCAATATTCCAAGTTAAGTTATATATTGGAGAGAAAAGTACTCATTATATGGCAGTTTTCTTAGACTTATGTCAGATTATTGCCCTTCAGTTATCAACATACATTAATCTTTGGCACCTTACAATATTATTACTAGGTGGCATACATTTCAAGTGTCTCCTCTCTTCTTAATAAGATTCTGAAGAAACTGTGGTTCTTTCAACAACACGTAAACAAACTTTTCCTTTCTTGTTTCGTTTTGTCTTTTTCCTGCAGTGGATGAGTCTCTTTTATTAGTTTTTTTTCCTATTTCAACATTAGAATATGAATGAAGTCTAGGAATACTTTACTATATTTCAGTATCCATAGGGCCCAAAATTCAAGTTTAGACTTCTGTAAATGATATTTAAAGTATCATTAACACGGTATAATGAAAAGAACACTTTGTTGTCAGGAGTGTGTGTTTAGGTGGGTGAGAGGGTAGCAGGGGAAGAGAGGGTGGGGAAGAGAAATAATCCCAACATGGCCACTCATTGATGCTTGGGGATCAGAGCAAAGATAGAAATCAATCATAGAGTTAAAATCAGGGTTTACTAAGGTAATAGATGTGAAAATGATTTTAGACATTAAAAAATGTTATGTAAATATTTGATATCTTTATTGCAAAAAAGGAAAAAAAATCTAGCCATAAGCAGTTTTGAGATAGTGATAATACATTTTAAGGTGTATTTTTGATCTTTGCAAGCTGTTTATTTCATAAAATTGAACTAAGCTGCCTATTTGGTTAATGTTTATTGATAAATTCAGATCTACTAAAAGGCATGCAGAAGCCAGGCATGGTGGCTCATGCCTATAATCCCAGCACTTTGGGAGGTGAAGGTAGGTGCATAGCTTGAGCCCAGGAGTTGAAGACCAGCCTAGGCAACATGGTGAAACCCCATCTCTACAAAATATACAAAACTTAGCCAGGCATGATAGTGTGTGCCTGTGGTCCCAGCTACTCGAGAGGCTGAAGTGAGAAGACCTCTTGAGCCTGGGAGGCAGAAGTTGCAGTAAGCCAAGTTCTGGCCACTGCACTCAAGCCTGGGAGATAGAGCGATGAGACTCTCATCTCAAATGCGTGGTGTGTGTGTGTGTGTGTGTGTGTGTAATTTAGGGGAATAATGCTTAAAGAATATCAATTTTAAAAGCCTATATAGGTAGAAAAGATGATCTAGATAGGGCTGTCTGATTAAAAATAAATTGGGATGGTAATACACAGCCAGTATGAGATTAGTTCAATTTTTACATTCAAAATAAGGTAATACTATTTTCTATGCTTTTCTGGACAGATCATCTTTGTAAATGGTAGTCTTTTGACTATTTTAATAACAGCCAGCAGCAAAGGAATTTTGAGAATATCAAGTAAGTAAACTAAAAACAAGAAAGTTTGACTTCCAGTAGAAGCAAAGAACAAAAATTATTCATTTTACAAAGCCTGGCCAAATTGAAATGGCCTTAGACAAGAATCTGTAGGATGTTAAGGAGAAAGAAAAATTGTTTAGAATGTAGTAATGGGATGCAATTAAGGAAAAGAAAAGGTAGGCTGAATATCAGAAACAATTTCTTAATAGTCTATTAGACTGTACATTAGTTTCCCACAGGAAGAAATGGAAGCCTCATTGCCTAAGTCATTTAGAGCTAGTCTGATTCCCAGAGGATGTGGCAACTCAGAAGGAAATGAAAAATATAGAGTCTGAAAGTCAGTCTAAGTTAATTTTATAGCACCGTGCACTGCTGCCGTAGGTATTGAAAGGGGTGTAAAACCACTGTAATAGACATATTCTATCACTTTAAAATGAATGGCTCACATAGCTACGTACCAGCAGCAGCATCAGATTATGCTGTCAGGTATACCCAGGACTGCCCCTGGCTGAGTGCTAGGACAACACAACAACAGATGTTATTAGAATGTGAAAAGAATGTTAACATGGCTGCGACTTCTGTCACACAGAAAGACATGGGGCTGATTTAGACCATCTAGCTGCCTAAGTATATACTTGCTTCTCCCCTCTTTGCCTCATGTGTCTCCCCCAAAGCTACTGAAGAGCATGGACTTCGTAAAATAGGCTATTCCAAGACTAAACTTCTAGCCTGAAAGTACTTTGGGGATCAACTTGTACTCCTTATTTAACCACATTAATGACAGCGATCTTCTTGTTTTAGATTGCATGGAACATTTCTTTTAAATGTCTTTTAGTCTTTTCTAATTCCTCCATCTTTCTTCTCCTTACCACGAAGGTGAGATTCTACAGTATAGAAGCACACTTATTTCCCCATGCCAGAAAGAACTTTCCAGATACTTCAGGATCCAGCTAGCATTAATATAAAACAGAATCCAAGATTAATGTAAGACATTGTTATGACTCACAAAGAAAGAAAAAAAATGCTGCCTGTAAAACTGTGTCACAATACTTTTTCTTAGAAATGTATCTTACGATTATTGGAATAGCCTTTTAAAGACTTTTTATTGTAGATGATTTACCATCATCAAATTTGTGTATATTTTTAAATTGGTGAAATTAATTTCTTAATATATTCCTAAACAATTCCACATTTAGACTGCAACTTTTCTGCATCCTTTCAAATCCAGGGGTTTCAATACTTATCTGTGTTTTATCACTAAAAATGGTCCTCTGTGCCATAAAGAGCATTAGTGATGAAGCCAGAATTTCTTTTAAAAGTGCTCCACTATAGTCTCTGGGATTTTCTCACAAGCTGTTGACACCTATTCTGCAAAATTTGCTGCTGGCGCTTTCTTGCTTGGCATGTAATAGTCAATAGAAGCAAAAGATAACACATCTTTTTCTCCCTATGGAGTCTTTCTTTCTTAACTCCAACAAATCACTTTATTTTTGATTTCCAAGAAAATTTTAAAATTTCTTTCATTGCTTTTAGGATAGATATTTGTTTCTGGACTATCAAATACATGTCCCACTGCATGGCTTCTGTTTCTTTCTGTACATACAATAATTTTTCATTTTAGTACAGAATCATAATATAATTTTTGAAGACATTTTTAAAGGCAATTAAGCATAATGCCTGTAGTACAAGCATAATTCATTTAAAATGGCAACATGAACAACTATGACCAAATTTGCTTATGTGCAGTAAGTGACGTCTATGTCATAACTGCCACCTGGTTGACAATGACAGGAGGATGTGGAAACTGTATTTTCCAGAAATATCTTTAATCCCTTCTTCTTTTAACATTTTCCCCAGGCCTTATTCACCCCAGCTGGAAAATTTTATTGGTCCTTGAGTTAAAGCTAAGTTATTGAGAAATAACCACTAGTGTCTTTCTTTAAAAAAACTACAGGACTCTTAAAACAAAAGTCACTCATGGCAAACATCCTGTTTGAAGAAAACACACAAGTTAGAGTGCTTGAAACTTTGCTTGCCATTTTAAGCATTTTTGTTGCTTGTTATCAGAAGGGCTGTGTTCCCCTCAATACGCTATAAAACTACTTCCTTGTAAAAGGTATTTGAAGAATTTTTGCAAAGGCATTCTTCCTTGCTGTACTCAGTCAATAAGGAGTAAATTTTCATTCCTTCAGATCTCCTCATTGATTTCAATAAATATTATTAATTTTAATATGAATTATTATTCTTGATGGGCTAAACTATGGGGAAAGATGTATCTTAAAATTGATATAATAAAGCATCTGTCATTATATGGCCTTTCTTTCCTATTCATTTCTACTCCAGCTAAAGTCAGGTACCATGTGTGTAGTGGGATTCTACTGCCAGTGAATGTTATTTGGATACCACTTCCTTCCTATGAATGATCCCTAGTTACTGCAGGATTAGTGCACATAATGTGTGTGTGAATACCATATCCACTATTGTTCAAAGTATCTTTAGCAGCTACTAATATTACTTGGGAATATGTATATGCTTAACCTTATAAATTCATGCACCCATTTTCCAGTGAACAAAAGTATATTAAGTACCAGCCATGCACTAAATTTAGTCCTCAGAATGAGAAATAACAATGAACAAAACAGGCATGATTTCTGAGCTTTCCACATCTACAGACTTGTTCTATACAAAGTCTTTATGGAATGATGAGGAGCTGTTACGTAATTCAGATAGCTCCAGATACCCAAGATATGCCCCTGAAATTACTAAGAAAGTGGACCTGAAACTATTCCCAAACAAAAGCACTGGAATAACTGTGATCTGCATCATGGGCGCTTTGGAATTGCGTGTATGCACGTGCGTATGTGCATGTGTGTGTGTGTACTCATGTTAAAGGATATAGAATACACCCAGAATTCTGGTTGAAAGGCAGAAGACCCAAAGCCTTCTGAAAGAAAGCACTGGAAATGGCGTATTTTTATGTGGGGGCTTCTCAAAATATCATGCAAAGCCTCTTCTTGAAGTTAAAGGGCCAAAAATTGAGGTCATTAGAATAATTTTGCTAATCTCTGTACACTTCAAATAAATTAAATGTTAATAATAATATGTTTTATAGTTTCAGTAGCTAGAGGAGAATATTGAACATCTTCAACACAAACAAATGATAAATAGTTGAGATGATGGATATGCTCGTTACCCTGCTCCAATCATTCTACATTATATATATCACAGTATCATATGTTCCCCATAAATATGTACAATCATTATGTATCAATTTAAAACATTTTTAAAATTAAAATTAAAAAACTAAGGGCAAAACAAAAGTATATGGGGGATGTGCATAATTTCTATGCAAAAAAAGAGATAAAAGAAAGAAATTAAATGGAGAGAAAAAAGTACCTATTTAAATTTGCCAGGAAAGTGCTTTTAAGAGACCAAATAATCCCCTTCAAAGCATCCTAAGTTTCAAAAGGGCAAGAAAATTGTTAGTTGAATGTTTAATTAACATTTATTTCAAGCATATTAGTTTTACATGACTCACATTTAGTAATACAGTAGGGTTGTGTTCTTGCTACCATATGTGCACTTTATAGCATATTCAGTCCCCGTATATAATCAACACATACGGTTCATTTATGCCCATTTTGTAACACTTGGAATATAATTTCCCTATTTCAAATGTTTATAAGGGTTTATAGTTCTATCAGTGCTTCCACTGAATTCAGCAACAATTTATTGAGGAAACTAAGTGTAAAGTACTTCGCAAATGATGCTGTGAGAGGCATAAAGATGAAATAGGTATGCTTTCTATGCTTAAAGAATTTAGAATCTGAAGGGGAGAGTGGGTACAATTATGCACCTGTATGTACCTTGTGCTGTACTGGGCAAACAGATAACAAAAAAGAGTATGGGTGGTTGCTACTTTTCAGCAGTTTAACTTTAGTCGGGCATTGGAAATAAATACAAGGGTGTTGAAAGGTTCAGAGGCAAAAGAGATCAGGCAAATTTGCAGGAATGGAAGTGTGTTCAATATGTATTAAGAAGAGAATGCAAAAGGTGAGGGAAATGACTAGAAATTAAATCACAGAAGTAGGCAAGGATCTGACAGCTATAGACATCACATGTTATGAAATTTGGAAAAGAATTATGGATAGTCATGGTGAGTTTTAAACTGGGGGATGACATGGGTACCCTTTTGTTGTAGAATTATTATTCTGGCGGGGTAGAGGGGATAGAGAGACAGACTGAGGAAGATTATGCCACATTTCTTAATCTAATGCATAGAAGAGGTGGGGGGAATGGAGAGGTTAGGATTATGAATTCCTACTAATAGCTCCTCAATTCTATCTTTTTCTGATACACCCCTCTCTAAATCCCCAACCCAGATAACATTATCATTGCTTCTATATGTATGTCTGCTCCATTATTCCCTCATTATAACAAAATTATCCTTTCCATGTTTCATATTTTCCAGTCCAAATCATAGAGGAAGCTGCTCTAACTGATTTAATTAATGTCTTGGTAGCAGCTCTAGAGCCCTACATCCAACTGCTTATTATTGCCTGGATATTTCAAAGGCTTCCCAGGATTTAAAATAGTTAAATACTAATTCATAATTTTGGGCAATTACAAAGTTCCAGCCAATGTACAAAGCAATTGCTATTCACCGTATCATTGAGATCATGTTGAATTTGGAAAGGACCTAGGTATAATGAGGCTCTTTAGTCCTGTCTTGCTTCCTGCAGCTATGCTGTCCTAATTCCAGGGCTAGTATATCATTATCATAAACCATAAGCTCCTTTCGCTGAAGTTGATGTGATGTTTAATTTTATGTGTCAACATAAGGCATTAGTACCCAGTAATTTAATCAAATACTAATCTAGGTGTTGCTGTGAAGCTATTTTGTAGATGTGGTTAACATATACAGTCAGTTGACTTTAAGTAAAGCAGATTAATCTCGATACTTTCTTTGGGCCTCATCCAACGAGTTGAAGTCCTTAAGAGCAAAAACTGAACTTTCCTGAAAAAGAAAAAATTATGTATCAAGATTTTAAGGTGGATATCCTGCTCATGTTTCCAGCCTGCCAGCCTGCCCTACAAATTTCAAACTCAAGACAGCAAGAACAATTCATACCTGTGTTTTCAGCCTGCTGATCTGCCCTACAGATTTTGAATTTACCAGCTCAGTGCCCACAATTACATGAGCCAGTTTCTTTAAATAAATCAGTATATTTGAGATATATGTGTGTATATATGTATAGGCATGTATGTGTATGTATATGTGTGTATATATATATATGTGAAACGTATGTATGTGTATAAAAAACGATTGCTCTATATACACTTATTGCTATTTGTTCTGTTTCCTTTAGGAAGCCTGACTGATAGAGTTGGCTTAGCTGCCTGACCTAAGGATTCTTTCCCTAAGGAGAAGAGTGGGGAGGAAAAATAGGGAAGATATTGCATCTATTCCAAGAAAAGTGTGGCATGGGACCCAAAGATTGAAAATGTTTGGAATTAACTTATCCTGACAGTGGTTCCTATTCTTTTCAATTTCTGGACCTACTCATCCCTTTTATTATGTAGCCTATCTCATATTCTTCCATTGGATCTAAATTTCCATGAGAAATAAAAATCAATTTTTATGTGCTAATTACACCATATATTTTCATGAGATATGTGTAACAGTTGTCTTTAGTTAAATGTATAGTAAAATTATTTTAGATATATTTAGATACTAATGTAGAAAACAAGTAGCTTTTTATCTCTTTCACATTTATACACTACTTACATTCTAAATGACAGATATTAAGTGTTCCAATTTCCATAGGTGACTTTTTTTTTTTAAGATGGAGTCTCATGCTGTTGCCCAGTCTGGAGTGCAGTGGTGCCATCTCGGCTAACTGCAACCTCTGCCTCCCAGGTTCAAGCAATTCTCCTGCCTCAGCCTCCCGAGTAGCTGGGACTACAGGTGTGTGCCACCAGGCCCAGCTAATTTTTGTATTTTTAGTAGAGATAGGGTTTCACCATGTTGGCCAGGATGGTCTCCATTGGTGACTTTTTTATTAGTGTTTTATTTGCAGGGTAAAATGTTCACAACCATTCCTAAATATAAAACACAGAGGCACTATTTTTTCTCCCCATGACTTCCAACTTAATGCTACTTTCAAAAGCAGGAAAAACTTTTTATATACATTGAAACCCTGTGGGTAATGATCCTAAAAAAATGTTAGCCATTCTCTCTAGTGCCTCCCCAGGGAAGAAGTGGTGAAAGTAGGGGAAAAATTGATTATATAGATATTCTATGGATTAATACTGCTACAATAAAAGCAAACAACAGGAAGATAATTTTTAAATTACTAAATTAGTTCAATGGAAGCCAATCAATTGACTCATACGCTATTCAGAGGCAACATAACTGCTGCTCTTCATAAATGTTTCAGAATGGTTTATCACTATCAGTAGAGTTGCAGATTTAAACAGCATGTTTCTGTGGCAAGAGGCACAAAGGAGAATCATGTGTTTTTGAATTCTAATCCTGGCTGTTTCATGTGCTTTGGACACTGATTCCATATCCATTTAAAAAATTATGATGGTAAATGACATTTTTAAAGCTTTAAAAGACACAGTGATAAGCAGAATATTGAAAAGTAGAAATGAAGAAATAGGAACTCCTAAAATTGGAAGGTGATATAAGGCACAACACTGAACCCCACTCTGCCCCTACTCACAACTTTTTGGAAATAATAATTCTTTTAATAACTTAAATATACATCTGCATGTGTTGTACTAGAGCAGAAATTTGTAAAGTCACTTCAAAGAAAAAAAATAGCCTGTAGTTAAGATCTCCAGTTGAGAATAGTTGACTGTTAACATTCAAAAGTTATTAAAATTTTTTAAATAAACTGATTACAATCCAAAGAGGTTTAGCTTCTCTTTCTATTTTGTTTCTTGATCTGAATACTATTTTTAAAAGTTCCTTAGGCTAAAATGTCATCAAAAGTGGCTTCGTTGTCATAAGATCTGGTGGTTGCACTGAGTCCTGTGCTCGGAAAAGCCCTACACTTGATTTATTGCTCTGCTGAGAATGTCTTCAAATTCTTAATAATTTTATGTTTGAACTTTTGTTTTGCAAGTGAAGTCTGGTGGGATAATGGAGTATGTGTGCAGGCAGAGGAGACACATATATGGAAAATGTGTTCCTGCCATTCCTTGCTTCTTCATTTCCATAGGGTATTCATTATGCCCATGTGAGCACAGAAATATTGTGGACTCAGAGTGTGGAGCAGTTCAGGGAGACACAAAGCAAGTCAATGAATGCCTGTTACATCATGACTGAGTAAGCAGGAGCACAGGCAATCCTGAGAGGCTACATTTCCATTTGAACCAGAACTTGATTCAAATGCACAAAGAAGGCAATGACATTCTAAGAAAATAAACCACCATGAAACTCTGCCATATTCTTTCTTACTCATTACTTTAAAGTATTTGCCAACCAGCTACAATAAAAATGATATAGAAGAAAACGATATAGAAGAAAAGAGAAAGAGCTACTCATAGTTACTTTTTCTTTCCTTCTGTACTCAACAGTAAGCCTGAGGTAGACAGTATTGTTAGAATGTGTGCATATCAAGAACTGAAATAAAAATAACTGAGTTAGTTTTATGCAGTGTTTTCAGCTGCCTGTTAACAGCAAAATATATATGCATGTACAAAGTATAAAATACAAATTGTGTAATTCCAGTGATTCTACTTAAATGGTTAACAGTCTTACATTTGCATTTAAAACTGGCATTACACAATATAAATGTGGGTGGCAAAGTTCATGCTAATGAATAAAATTTTTATTTTTTTTTACTTAAAGCAACTTCAAAGAGCAAATTTAAACATACACACACACCTCATGACAAGTCATGGAAGAGGCCACAGAAGAAAGGAAAAACATTTTTAGATTTTTAGTATCCCTTATGTAAATATTTTTCTGCATTTTGAACAAATGATGTCACATTTTCATTTTGCACTGAGTCCCACAAATTATGCAGTCAACCCTGAATGTCATCAGCTTTTTTCATACTTCGTCACTCATTTGGCTAATACAGACCTTATAGGCAATTTCTTTTTGGCTTTCATAAGAATTGCCTTCCTATTGGTCTCAGCTTGATCTCCCATTCTGATCCCACATGTTCAAATTTTGTGGGTTGCTTTGTTTTATTTTTCTTTCCATCTGAGTATAAGATGTCACATTCAAATCTTTTAATCTTGTTATAATTCCCATTGGCAAAATTGATTTTGTATTAATTAACTCTACTACAGTAACAACTGGAACAATGCAAGCACACATTTATCAAAATAAGAGTAAACTCAGAGCTAGCCCTCCTCATTTTGGCAAAATATCTTTATTTCCAAAAGATCTTTTACTCCAATTCAGTGTTCTCTGCTGCCAAAGATAGTTCTTTCTTTGCCTTGCATTTATGTTTCTTTCCCTAAAATTCACAAGAATTTTATTCATAATATTTTGGATTGCTCCAATGACACAAATGGTGTCTATTACTTGTCTCACATTTAATCACTAATTATATGCATAAAGTATAATACAGCAGTTTTCCAGCTGTGTAAAACAACCCATGATGCTAATCTTTAAGAACTAATATAGTTTTTCCTACTTTAATCCATTTAATTAAAAAACTCCAAAATTATTTCCAAATAATGTTAATAAGTATGTATGTGCCTTTACATTGTAATTGGATATTGTTTATTTGTTGTATATTTACATTCTTTACATCTCTTTTCCTGATACATACATTTATTTTTACTTATGCAAAGAGTAAAACATGTACCCACTTACATAAATGTTACTTAACAGTTTATTACCAGCTAAATAACAATTGAAAAATTTATTTATGATGAAGTGCCAAAGACAGTACTTTATGAAATAACCTTTGCTCAACAGACATTCGAAGAATTTCGAACTGACCAATTGTATAATCTTGGACAAGTTACTTAACTACTAAGGTCTCTACCTTCCTTCTTTGTAAAATAAAGTTAATAATAGTGCCTAACTTGAACTTTTGTTAGAAGCATGGTTGTTACACCATAAGCATTTAATAAATGTTTGATAATATCTGCTCATTATTATTATTGGTGGTGGTGGTGTAGTTATTATTCTTATCACGTGTAGCTAATTGCTACAAATGTCATTTTTTCTTTCTTCCTGGATAATGGAAGTTGAATTTGGAAATAAAGCAGTGATGTGTTCACTTCAGGTAATGGACCATTATCAGTCTTAGGCAGGAATAATAATCTTGTTTCTCACTCTTGCTTAATTTCCCAATATCCCTTGCAGCAAGGGCAACCAAAGGATCCAAGTTAGGCAAATAAGATTTACACAGAAATTTTCTGATGATGTTTCTGAGAAGGTACTTAATTACCTTGTAAAAGGAGACAGATGTGCCTGGCATAGTCCCTTACCTCTTCTGTTTGCCTTCCTTGAATGTGAATCAGATGCAGCAGCCATCTTTTGACAAGTCGTGAGGATAAAAGCCAACACACTCACCATGGCAAGCAAAGAAACAGAAAAAGCCTGGATGTCCGATGACATTACTGAGCAGTGAGGCATAGTTCAGGTACATCCTATGTCTGCTAAGGGATACATAATGGCATCATTTAAAATACTTTGGATGCTTCTAATAACTTATTCTTCATGATTTTTCAGATAAATAATTTTATTTTCAGTGTATAATTATAATAGCATACAGTAAATGGGAAATAGTCATAGAAATGATTTTAAGGGGAAAAGTGAGTTACATCTAGTATGTCTTCCAGATGAATTTAGATGATTTTCTTGTAAAACTGGCTGAATACAAACTCTTAGAAATTTTAAGATGGGCTGGATATCGTCTACATACTATAGGACATACAAAAGGCATTTAATTTAAATAATTACACATTATTATAAAGAATTATTTTTAAACTTATAGGGCAATGGTTCTCAACTGATTGCACCTTTGCATGTGGCAATGCATAAAGAAATTTTTGGTTGTTACACTGGAGGGAATTCTACTTGCACCTAGTATGTCTAGCCAGATATTTCCTCCCAACAAAGAATTATCCTGTCCAAATGCCAAAAGTGCCAAAATATTTGCAAATAATTTGGAATGCATCTATTGGGAATGTTTTTGTTTTTTTTTTTGTTTGTTTGTTTTTTGTTTTTTGTTTTTTTTTTTCTTTTTTTTTTTTTATTATACTTTAAGTTTTAGGGTACATGTGCACATTGTGCAGGTTAGTTACATATGTATACATGTGCCATGCTGGTGCGCTGCACCCACTAACTCGTCATCTAGCATTAGGTATATCTCCCAATGCTATCCCTCCTCCCTCCCCACCACAGTCCCCAGAGTATGATATTCCCCTTCCTGTGTCCATGTGATCTCATTGTTCAATTCCCACCTATGAGTGAGAATATGCGGTGTTTGGTTTTTTGTTCTTGCGATAGTTTACTGAGAATGATGGTTTCCAATTTCATCCATGTCCCTACAAAGGATATGAACTCATCATTTTTTATGGCTGCATAGTATTCCATGGTGTATATGTGCCACAGTTTCTTAATCCAGTCTATCATTGCTGGACATTTGGGTTGGTTCCAAGTCTTTGCTATTGTGAATAATGCCGCAATAAACATACGTGTGCATGTGTCTTTATAGCAGCATGATTTATAGTCATTTGGGTATATACCCAGTAATGGGATGGCTGGGTCAAATGGTATTTCTAGTTCTAGATCCCTGAGGAATCGCCACACTGACTTCCACAATGGTTGAACTAGTTTACAGTCCCACCAACAGTGTAAAAATGTTAAGGGTTGTCTTTATAAAGATTAAATTAATTAAACTCTTTCTTATAGTCATAGTTATTGGCCAGATTATACCTGTGACAAAGTTAGTGCCAAATTTTAGGACTCTTAATATTTTTTGTAGTTGAAATGATATCATTTAAAAATAGCTTTAATTAGTTGGCTACGGATGAGAGAAAAATATGAAAAAATAACTACACACAGGAGAAATCTGAGATAAAACACATAGTGAGACCATCTGATGTTCTAAAGGGCTTCTACCCTGCTGACTGTTGAAGAACTTTTGTCATTATTTCTGCAACCTTATCTCCTGAAAATTTTATACCTTTATGACACAACAATAAAAGTTTAGAAGTTAAAAATATTTTCTTACCTTGGGCAGTATGGCCATTTTCACGATATTGATTCTTCCTACCCATGAGCATGGAATGTTCTTCCATTTGTTTGTATCCTCTTTTATTTCATTGAGCAGTGGTTTGTAGTTCTCCTTGAAGAGGTCTTTCACATCCCTTATAAGTTGGGTTCCTATTTATTTTATTCTCTTTGAAGCAATTGTGAATGGGAGTTCACTCATGATTTGGCTCTCTGTTTGTCTATTCCTGGTGTATATGAATGCTTGTGATTTTTGCACATTGATTTTGTATCCTGAGACTTTGCTGCTTAAGTTGCTTATCAGCTTAAGGAGATTTTGGGCTGAGATGATGGGGTTTTCTAGATATACAATCAAGTCATCTGTAAACAGGGACAATTTGACTTCCTCTTTTCCTAATTGAATACCCTTTATTTCTTTCTCCTGCCTGATTGTCCTGGCAAGAACTTCCAACACTATGTTGAATAGGAGTGGTGAGAGAGGGCATCACCGTCTTGTGCCAGTTTTCAAAGGGAATGCTTCCAGTTTTTGCCCATTCAGTATGATACTGGCTGTGGGTTTGTCATAAATAGCTCTTATGATTTTGAGATACATCCCAACAATACCTAATTTATCAAGAGTTTTTAGCATGAAGGGTTGTTGAATTTTGTCAAAGGCCTTTTCCGCATCTATTGAGATAATCATGAGGTTTTTGTCTTTGGTTCTGTTTATATGCTGGATTACATTTATTGATTTGCATATATTGAACCACCCTTGCATCCCAGGGATGAAGCCCACTTGATCATGGTGGATAAGCTTTTTGATGTGCTGCTGGATTCGGTTTGCCAGTATTTTATTGAGGATTTTTGCATCAATGTTCATCAAGGATATTGGTCTAAAATTCTCTTTTTTGGTTGTGTCTCTCTCCGGCTTTGGTATCAGGATGATGCTGGCCTCATAAAATGAGTTAGGGAGGATTCCCTCTTTTTCTATTGACTGGAATAGTTTCAGAAGGAATGGTACCAGTTCCTCCTTTTACCTCTGGTAGAATTTGGCTGTGAATCCATCTGGTCCTGGACTCTTTTTGATTGGTAAGCCATTGATTATTGCCACAATTTCAGCTCCTGTTATTGGTCTATTCAGAGATTCAACATCTTCCTGGTTTAGTCTTGGGAGAGTGTATGTGTTGAGGAATTTATCCATTTCTTCTAGATTTTCTAGTTTATTTGCGTAGAGGTGTTTGTAGTATTCTCTGATGGTATTTTGTATTTCTGTGGGATTGGTGGTGATATCCCCTTTATCATTTTTTATTGCATCTATTTGATTCTTCTCTCTTTTTTTCTTTATTAGTCTTGCTAGCGGTCTATCAATTTTGTTGATCCTTTCAAAAAACCAGCTCCTGGATTCATTAATTTTTTGAAGGTTTTTTTGTGTCTCTATTTCCTTCAGTTCTGCTCTGATCTTAGTTATTTCTTGCCTTCTGCTAGCTTTTGAATGTGTTTGCTCTTGCTTTTCTAGTTCTTTTAATTGTGATGTTAGGGTGTCAATTTTGGATCTTTCCTGCTTTCTCTTCTGGGCATTTAGGCTATAAATTTCCCTCTACACACTGCTTTGAATGTGTCCCAGAGATCCTGGTATGTTGTGTCTTTGTTCTCATTGGTTCCAAAGAATATCTTTATTTCTGCCTTCATTTCGTTATGTACCCAGTAGTCATTCAGGAGCAGGTTGTTCAGTTTCCATGTGATTAAGTGAGATTCTTAATCCTGAGTTCTAGTTTGATTGCACTGTGGTCTGAGAGATAGTTTGTTATAATTTCTGTTCTTTTACATTTGCTGAGGAGAGCTTTACTTCCAAGTATGTGGTCAATTTTGGAATAGGTGTGGTGTGGTGCTGACAAAAATGTACATTCTGTTGATTTGGGGTGGAGAGTTCTGTAGATGTCTGTACATGTCTATTTACAGATTCAATGCCATCCACATCAAGCTACCAATGACTTTCTTCACAGAATTGGAAGAAACTACTTTAAAGTTCATATGGAACCAAAAAAGAGCCCGCATTGCCAAGTCAATCCTAAGCCAAAAGAACAAAGCTGGAGGCATCACACTACCTGACTTCAAACTATACTGCAAGGCTACAGTAAACAAAACATCATGGTACTGGTACCAAAACAGAGATATAGATCAATGGAACAGAACAGAGTCCTCAGAAATAACGCCGCATATCTACAACTATCTGATCTTTGACAAACCTGAGAAAAACAAGCAATGGGGAAAGGATTCCCTATTTCATAAATGGTGCTGGGAAAACTGGCTAGCCATATAGAGAAAGCTGAAACTGGATCCCTTCCTTACACCTTATACAAAAATTAATTCAAGATGGATTAAAGACTTAAACGTTAGACCTAAAACCATAAAAACCCTAGAAGAAAACCTAGGCATTACCATTCAGGACATAGACATGGGCAAGGACCTCATGTCTAAAACACCAAAAGCAATGGCAACAAAAGCCAAAATTGACAAATGGGATCTAATTAAACTAAAGAGCTTCTGCACAGCAAAAGAAACTACCATCAGAGTGAACAGGCAGCCTACAAAAATGGGAGAAAATTTTTGCAACCTACTCATCTGACAAAGGGCTAATATCCAGAATCTACAATGAACTCAAACAAATTTACAAGAAAAAAACAAACAACCCCATCAAAAAGTGGGCGAAGGACATGAACAGACACTTCTCAAAAGAAGACATTTATGCAGCCAAAAAACACATGAAAAAGTGCTCACCATCACTGGCCATCAGAGAAATGCAAATCAAAACCAAAATGAGACACCATCTCACACCAGTTAGAATGCCAATCATTAAAAAGTCAGGAAACAACAGGTGCTGGAGAGGATGTGGAGAAATAGGAACACTTTTACACTGTTGGTAGGACTGTAAACTAGTTCAACCATTGTGGAAGTCAGTGTGGCGATTCCTCAGGGATCTAGAACTAGAAATACCATTTGACCCAGCCATCCCATTCCTGGGTATATACCCAAAGGACTATAAATCATGCTGCTATAAAGACACATGCACACGTACGTTTATTGCGGCATTATTCACAATAGCAAAGACTTGGAACCAACCCAAATGTCCAACAATGACTGACTGGATTAAGAAACTGTGGCACATATACACCATGGAATACTATGCAGCCATAAAAAATGATGAGTTCACGTCCTCTGTAGGGACATGGAGGAAACTGGAAATCATCACTCTCAGTAAACTATCGCAAGAACAAAAAACCAAACACCACATATTCTCACTCATAGGTGGGAATTGAATGATGAGAACACATGGACACAGGAAGGGGAACATCACACTCTGGGGACTGTTGTGGGGTGGGGGGAGTGGGGAGGGATAGCATTGGGAGATATACCTAATGCTAGATGACGAGTTGGTGGGTGCAACGCACCAGCATGTCACATGTATACATATGTAACTAACCTGCACATTTTGCACATGTACCCTAAAACTTAAAGTATAATAATAATAAATAAATAAATAAATAAAAAGAAAATGTGGCCCATATACACCATGGGATACTATGCAGCCATAAAAAAGGATGAGTTCTTGTCCTTTGCAGGGACATAGATGAAGCTGGAAACCATCATTCTGCGCAAACTATCACAAGGACAGAAAACCAAACACTGCATGTTCTTGCTCATAGGTGGGAAATGAACAATGAGAACACTTGGACACAGGGTGGGGAACATCACACGGGGGCCTGTTATGGGCTCAGGGGGCTGGGGGAGGGATAGCATTAGGAGATATACCTAATGTAAATGATGAGTTAATGGGTGCAGCACACCAACATGGCACATGTATACATATGTAACAAACCTGCACATTATGCACATGTACCCTAGAACTTAAAGTATAATAGTAATTTAAAAAAGAGAATGGTAAAAAAAAAATTCTTATACTTTGATTGTATCTATTGTCATACATATATTGTATTAATTAGATGACTAGTAATAGTTTACATTGCAGCCAAAAACTTAGAGGTGCTACCGTAATCTAATGCAGGAACAGAATTGGAACCCCAGGCATGGAGGGGATCAAGTTTGCTAGGTAAATTATAGTGCTAAGAAAGATAAACATATATGGACACACTTTTTTTTATTTCATTTTTCAGTATCTTCTTTCCATTTCTGTACTTTTGGCTCTTCTAGAATAGCAAAATATTCTATTTTTGTCTTCCTAAAAAAATGTATGATACCATACACAGAATAACTGCTTTTTATTAAGGAGTTGAGCTACATTCATCACTCATTATTTTATGACACTAGAGTCACTCTCTCAGAATTTTGTATAATAAAGATTGCAATAAAGATTAAATGAGATTATGCAAGCAAAAAACTGCTTCATTTTCTACCTGGCACAGAATGAGGTTCTCAATAATGCTAAGTTACTTTTCTCTCTGCTGTGGCATTCTTGCTCCAGTAGAAGTGCTTAAAATACTTCATGGTTCGGTTGGGCACGGTGGCTCACGCCTGTAATCCCAACAATTTTGGAAGCCAAGGTGGGCGGATCACCTGAGGTCAGGAGTTTGAGACCAGCCTGACCAACATAGTGAAACTTCATCTCTACTAAAAATACTAAAAATAGCCAGGTGTGGTGGTGTGTGCCTGTAATTCCAGCTACTCCGGAGGCTGAGGCAGGAGAATCTCTTGAACCTGGGAGGTGGAGGTTGCAGTGAGCCAAGATCTTGCCACTGCACTCCAGCTGGGTGACAGAGCAAGACTCCATCCACCGCACCACCCCCACAAAAAAAAGAAAAAAGAAAAAAATACAGGTGACAGAGGGGTGGGTGGCAAGATGGCTGAATAGGAACAGCTCCGGTCTGCAGCTCCCAGCGAGATCAATGAAGAAGGGGGTGATTTCTGCAATTCCAACTGAGGTATCCAGCTCATCTCATTAGGACTGGTTAGACAGTAGGTGCAGCCCACGGAGGGCAAGACAAAGTTGGTTGGGGCATTGCCTCACCCAGGAAGTGCAAGGGGTGGGGGAACTCCCTCCCCTAGCCAAGGGAAGCTGTGAGGGACTGTGCCGTGAGAAATGGTGAATGCTAGCCCAGATAGTTTGCTTTTCCCATGGTCTTCACAACCCACAGACCAGGAGATTCCCTTGGGTGCCTATACCACCAGGGCCCTGAGTTTCAAGCATAAAACTGGGCAGCTGCTTGGGAAGACACTGAGCTAGCTGCAGGTATTTTTTTTTCATACCCCTGTGGCACCTGGAACTCCAGCAAGACAGAACTGTTCACTCCTCTAAAAGGGGGGCTGAAGTCAGGGAGCCAAGTAGTTTAGCTCAGCAGATCCCACCCCCATGGAGCTCAGCAAGCTAAGATCCACTGACTTGAAATTCTTGCTGCCAGCCCAGTAGTCTGAAGTTGGCCTGGGATGCTCAAGCTTGGGGGTGAGAGGGGCATCCGCCATTACTGAGGCTTGAGTAGGCGGTTTTCCCCTCACAGTGTAAACAAAGCTACCAGGAAGTTTGAACTGGGCAAAGCCCACCGCAGCTTGGCAAAGTCGCTGTAGCCAGACTGCCTCTCTAGATTTCTCCTCTCTGGGCAGAGCCTCTCTGAAAGAAAGGCAAAAGACCCAGTCAGAAACTTATACATCAACCTCTCACCTCCCTGGGACAGAGCAACTGGGAGAAGGAGTGGCTGTGGGCACAGCTTTGGAAGACTTAAATGTTCCTGCCTACCAGCTCTGAAGAGTGCAGTGGATCTCCCAGCACAGTGCTCTAGCTCTGCTAAGGGACAGACTGCTTCCACAAGTGGGTCTCTGACCCTGCATACCTCCTGATGGGGAGATACCTCACAGCAGGGGTTTAAAAGATAAGTCATATAGGAGAGTTCCGGTGGGCATCTGGTGGGTGCCCTTCTGGGATGAAGCTTCCAGAGGAAGGAACAGGCAGTAATCTTTGATGTTCTGCAGACTCTGCTGGTGATACTCAGGCAAACAGGGCCAGCCTGACTGTTAGAAGTAAAACTAACAAAAAGGAATAGCATCAACATCAACAAAAAGGATGTCCACACAAAAACTCCATCCGAAGATCACCAACATCAAAGACCAAAGGTAGATAAATCCATGAAGATGAGGAAAAACTTGTGCAAAAAGGCTGAAAATTCCAAAAACCAGAAGGCCTCTTTTTCCCCAAAGGATCACAACTCCTCACCAGCAAGGGAACAAAACTGGTTGGAAAATGAGTTTGATAAATTGACAGAAGTAGGCTTCAGAAGGTGGATAATAACAAACTCCTCTGAGCTAAAAGAGCATGTTCTAACCAAATTCAAAGAAGCTAAGAATCTTGAAAAAAGGTTCGAAGAATTGCTAACTAGAATAACCAGTTTAGAGAAGAACATAAATGACCTGCTTGAGCTGAAAAACACAGCACGAGAATTTTGCGAAGCATACACAGGTATCAATAGCCGAATCGATCAAGCAGAAGAAAGGATATCAGAGATTGAAGATCAACTTAATAAAATAAAGCATGAAGACAAGATTAGAGAAAAAAGAATAAAAAGGAATGAATGAAGCCTCCAAGAAATATGGGACTATGTGAAAGACCAAACCTATGTTTGATTGGTGTACTTGAAGGTGATGGGGAAAATAGAACCAAGTTGGAAAACACTTCAGGATATTATCCAGGAGAACTTCCCCAACCTAGAAGACAGGCCAACATTCAAATTCAGGAAATACAGAGAACACCACAAAGATGCTCCTCGATAAAAGCAACCCCAAGACACATAATTGTCAGATTCACCAAGGATGAAATGAAGGAAACAATGTTAAGGGCAGCCAGAGAGAAAGGTCAGGTAACCCACAAAGGGAAGCCCATCAGACTAACAGTGGATCTCTCTGCAGAAACCCGACAAGACAGAAGAGACTGGGGGCCAATATTCAACATTCTTAAAGAAAAGGATTTTCAACCCAGAATTTCATATCCAGCCAAACTGAGCTTCATAAGCAAAGGAGAAATAAAATCCTTTACGGACAAGCAAATGCTGAGAGATTTTATTACCACCAGTCCTTCCTGAAGAAAGGAAATGTGGAAAGGAAAAACTGGTACCAGCCACTGCAAAAACATACCAAATTGTAAAGACCATCGACACTATGAAGAAACTGCATCAACTAATGGGCAAAGTAACCAGCTAGCATCATAATCACAGGATCAAATTCACATATAACAATATTAAACTTAAGTGTAAATGGGCTAAATGTCCCAATTAAAAAACATGAAGTAGAAAATTGTATAAAGAGTCATGACCCATCAGTGTGCTGTATTCAGGACACCCATCTCACGTGCAAAGACACACATAGGCTCAAAATAAAGAGATGGAGAAATATTTACCAAGCAAATGGAAAGGAAAAACAAAGAAGGGGTTGCAGTCCTAGTCTCTGATAAAACACATTTAAACCAACAAGTTCAAAAGAGACAAAGAAGGGCATTACAAAATGGTAAAGAGATCAATGCAACAAGAAGAGCTAACTATCCTAAATATATATGCACCCAATAAGGAACACCCAGATTCATAAAGCAAGTTCTTGGAGATCTACACAGACTTAGACTCCCACACAATAATAGTGGGAGACTTTAATAGCCTGCTGTCAATATTAGACAGATCAATGAGACAGAAAATTAACAAGGATATTCAGGAGTTGAACTCAGCTCTAGACCAAGCAGACCTAATAGACATCTACAGAACTCTCCACCAAAAATCAACAGAATATACATTCTTCTCAGCACATCACACTTATTCTAACACTGACCACATAAGTGGAAGTAAAACACTCCTCAGCAAATGCAAAAGAACAGAAATCAACAAACAGTCTGTCAGAACACAGTGCAATCAAAGTAGAACTCAGGATAAGAAACTCACTCAAAACTGCCCAATTACATGAAAATTGAACAACCTGCTCCTGAATGACTACTGGGAAAATAATGAAATTAAGGCAGAAATAAATAAATTCTTTGAAACCAATGAGAACAAAGACACAACACAGCAGAATCTCTGGAACACAGATAAAGCAGTGTTTAGATGGAAAATTTATAGCACTAAATGCCCACAGGAGAAAGTCAGAAAGACCTAAAATCGACACCCGAACATCACAGTTAAAAGAACTAGAGAAGCAACAGCAAACAAATTCAAAATCTAGCAGGAGACAAGAAATAACTAAGATCAGAGCAGAACTCAAGGAGATGGAGACATGAAAAACCCTTCAAAAATCAATAAATCCAGGGACTGGTTTTTTGAAAAGATTAACAAAATTGATAGACTGCTAGCCAGACTAATAAAGGAGAAAAGAGTGAAGAATCAAATAGAAACAATAAAAAATGATAAAGGGGATATCACCACTGATCCCACAGAAATACAAACTACCATGAGAGAATACTATAAACACCTTTGTGCAAATAAACTAGAAAATCTAGAATAAATGGATAAATTCCTGGACACATACACACTCCAAATACTAAACCTGGAAGAAGTCAAATCCCTGAATAGACCAATAACAAGTTCTGAAATTGAGGCAGTAATTAATAGCCTACCAACCAAAAAAAGCCCAGGACCAGATGGATTCACAGCCAAATTCTTCCAGAGGTACAAAGAGGAGCTGGTACCACTATTTCTGAAACTATTCCAAACAATAGAAAAAGAGGGAATCCCCCCTAACTCATTTTATGAGGCCAGCATCATCCTGACACCAAAACCTGGCAGAGACACAACAAAAAAAGAAAATTTCAGGCCATTATCCCTGATGAACATTGATGCAAAAATCCTCAATAAAATACTGGCAAACCGAATCCAGTAGCACATCAAAAAGCTTATCCACAATGATCAAGTTAGCTTTATCCCTGGGATGCAAGGCTGGTTCAACCTACACCAATCAATAAACATAATCCACCACAGAAACAGAACCAATGACAAAAAACACATGATTATCTCAATAGACATAGAAAAGACCTTTGACAAAATTCAACACCCCTTCATGCCAAAAACTCTCAATAAACTAGGTATCAATGGAAAGTATCTCAAAATAATAAGAGCTATTTATGACAAACCCTCAGCCAATATCATATTGAATGGGCAAAAGCTGGAAGCATTTCCTTTGAAAACCAGCAAAAGACAAGGATGCCCTCTCTCACCACTCCTATTCAACATAGTATTGGAAGTTCTGGCCAGGGCAATCAGGCAAGCAAAAGAAATAAAAGGGATTTAAATAGGAAGAGAAGAAGCCAATTTGTCTCTGTTTTCAGATAACATGACTGTATATTTAGAAAACCCCATCATCTCAGCTCAAAATCTCCTTAAGCTGACAAGCAACTTCAGCAAAGTCTGAGGATACAAAATCAATGTGCAAAAATCACAAGCAGTCGTATACACTAATAATAGATAGCCAAATCCTGAGTGAGCTCCGATTCCCAATTACTACAAAGAGAATAAAATACCGAGGAATACAATTTATAAGGGATGTGAAGGACCTCTTCAAGGAGAACTAAAAACCACTGCTCAAGTAAATAAGAGAGGACACAAACAAATGGAAAAATATTCCATGCTCATGGATAGGAAGAATCAACATTGTGAAAATGTCCATACTTCCCAAAGTAATTTATAGACTCAATGCTATCCCCATCAATCTACCACTGACTTTCTTCACAGAATTAGAAAAAACTATTTTAAATTTCATTTGGCACCAAAAAAGAGCCTGCATGGCCAAGAAAATTCTAAGCAAAAAGAACAAAGCTAGAAGCATCATGCTACCTGACTTCAAACTATACTACAAGCCTACAGTAACCAAAACAACATGGTACTGGTATCAAAACAGATATATAGACCAATGGAAAAGAACAGAGGCCTCAGAAATAACACCACAAATCTACAACCATCTGATCTTTGACGAACCTGACACAAACAAGCAACAGGGAAAGGATTCCCTATTTAATAAATAGGAAAACTGGCTAGCAATATGCAGAAAACTGAAACTGGACCCCTTCGTTACACCTTATACAAAAATTATCTCAGGATGGATTAAAGACTTAAATGTAAGACCTAAAACCATAAAAACCCTGGAAGAAAACCTAGGCAATACCATTCAGGACATAGGCATGGGCAAAGACTTCATATCTAAAACACCAAAAGCCATGGCAACACAACCTAAAATTAACAAATAGGATCTGGTTAAACTAAAGAGCTTCTGCACAGCAAAAGAAACTATCATCAGAGTGAACAGGCAAACTACAGAATGGGAGAAAAATTTTGCAATCTATCCGTCTGACAAAGGGCTAATATCCAGAATCTACAAGGAACTTAAACAAATTTACAATAAAAACAAACAACCCCATCAAAAAGTGGGCCAAAGGATATGAACAGACACTTCTCAAAAGAAGATATTTATGTAGCCAATAAACATATGAAAGAAAGCTCATCATCACTGGTCATTAGAGAAATGCACATCAAAACCACAGTGAGATACCATCTCATGCCACTTAGAATGGCAATTATTAAAAAGTCAGGAAACAACAGCAGATGCTGGAGAATGTGGAGAAATAGAAACATTTTTACACTGTTGGTGGGAGTGTAAATTAGTTCAACTATTGTGGAAGACAATGTGGCGATTCCTCAAGGATCTAGAACCAGAAATACCATTTGACCCAGCAATCCCATTACTGGATATGTGCCCAAAGGATTATAAATCATTCTACTATAAAGACACATGAACACACATGTTTCTTGCAGCACTAATTGCAATAGCAAAGGCTTGGAACCAACCCAAATGCCAATCAATAATAGACTGGATAAAGAAAGTTGGCACATAAATACCATGGAATACGGTGCAGCCATAAAAAAGGGTGAGTTCATGTCCTTTGCCAGGATATGGATGAAGCTGGAAACCATCATTTTTCAGCAAACTAAGACAGGAATAGAAAACAAAACACCACATGTTCTCACTCATAAGTGGAAGCTGAACAACGATAACACATGGACAGAGCAAGGGGAACATCACACACGGGGACTTTTGGGGGGTTGGTGGCTAGGGGAGCGATAGCATTAGGGGAAATACCTAATGTAGATGACGGTTTGATGGGTGCAGCAAACCATCATGGCACATGTATACCTATGTAACAAACCTGCACATTCTGTACATGTATCCCAGAACCTGATGTATAATTTTAAAAAAAAGACTTCCTGCAAAAAAAAAGAGAGAGAAAGGATATGTAAAATGTTTTAAAAGGAAAGGCAGTGTTTCTAAAAAAAAATCAAATACTTGAAAGCCTCATCTATGCCCATAAAGTATCTCTTCTCTGCACTGTCCCCTCGTAATTTACTCACTTCTGCAAGTTAAAGAATGTAAAGTAGTAGAATGAGTAGCTCAGAGAGGAGGAGCTGCATGAGAAGATGAACCAGGGAAATCGTGGAATGGGCCTGCCCTCTCTGAGGCTTTTCCCTTGCTGTTTATAATGATAGCGGGCATTGCGACTTCTCAAACACTATCTCTGGTGGTAGTACCATAAAAACTTTTTATCAACAGTAAACGTCTGTGGACCCTTGAGTATAGCTGGCCTTGATAGCTAAACACTGTTTACTTATCATCTTTGCTTGGCCATGGTCATCTCTTTACACTCCAGTTGTCTCTACAAACATATGTTTGATCCTTGTGAAATTCATAATGAAAAGTTTGCTTGATCATTAAAAAAATTTTCACAAGTAGTGATTTACCTCTGTTTGGGAAGGCAGTTGTGGCTCAATGTGCTGATATTATGCAATCTCCATAATATATTATTAAATGAAAAAAGCAATAGACATAGGAACCTATTGTGTATGCTCTCATATGCATACAATGGGGTATATGTGTATGTATGTATATATATTTGGATATCTATCTACCTATCTTCTTGGCCACACATAGATTATCTTTTTGAAGGATTCAGGAGAAACTGTTGTTGATCACCTTTGAGTAGGGCTTAAAGTTCTGGGAATGAGGTTCTTTTTTCCAGCATGCCATTTATTCTAGTTGAGTTTTTGACAGTGTAAATGAATTATTTTCCCATTAATAAAAAGTTGGTTAATAATAAAACATGTATTTAATTACTTTAGTTGAGATATTGAATATTTTCTACTTCATCAGAAATTTACATTAGTCTAATTATTTTTAATTATTTTTAGGTAGCACCACTAATACAATGGGATTTCATAACAAATATTACCCTTTGTTTTGTCACTTTGTAAACCTGTAGATATTTTACTTAAAAATATTTACAGTTATATAATAGAATACTATAGACTATATTTTTTAACATTTATTATGCCTTGCTGTATTTTTACCTCTTCTATTCCCCTTTATTTCCCACATCAGCCCCTTCCAACCTTTCAAAACATCCTCCATGCTCAAAGATTCCTGTAAAACACCCATACACATAAAGGTGAAATATTTGGAGTCACTTTAAAAGAGAAGGAACCATGCCATGGGCTTTTCTCTGCAACTTGCTTTTCTTGTAGTGTATTATGAAAATCCCTTCAAGTCAATTAATTTATTGTTGACTCATTCTTTATAATCTGTGATAATATTCCATAGCATGAATATAACACAACTTGATCAACCATTCTTAAGTTAGTGGCCATTAAAATCATTATTATATTTAGCCACCACAAACCATGTTGTAATAAATATTCTCATCCTAATCTGATAAACTGGTGCTGATATTCCTTAGAATAGGTGTGAAATTGCTGGGCCAAAGGGTAGGCATGCTTTGAATTTAACAGATACCATCAAAGTATATTCTAAAATATGAATAGTAATACATATTCATACATAGCAGTGACTTTTTCTTGACACACTTACCAGGTATAGCTGTTTTCATTACTTTAATTTTTAAATTAACACAATATTTAAAAAGTAGGATATTATTATTTTAATTCTTAGTTCTTTGTACTATCAATGAATGAATGTTGATTCATCATTCTATTTGCCACATAACTTTTCTCTTCTGTGACTTGTCCATTCATTTCCTTCATCCGTTTTCCAATTTGGTTGTTTTACTTTTGTTATTATTTATAGGAGGATGATTTTGCCCAATTTTATTGCAAATCACAACACAAAGTAATGAAGTGGAAAATTTGTCAAATAAAGATGAACTCTCAAAAATATCTCAGCAAGTCTATAGAGTCTATGACTTCAATATTTTCTTTGTTAAAACAGCAGGAATGAAAATGTTAGTGAATTATTATTCTCAAACAGAGGTTAGCTTATTGACATAAAATTTCTAGATATCTGTAAAATTATTCTAAATTTCTCTTAAACTCCTTATATTTTGTTTAATGCAGTAGTGTCCTACTCCATGACACATTTAATTACAAACTTTACCCCTATAGAGGCTATTTATTGGGTACAGTGAGCCTATAAGACCAATGTTGCAAAATGGCTCCTCCATAGGCCAAGCCACTCCTCTCCTTTAATGACCTATGAATCATCAGTTTTTCTAGTGATTTGGAGGATGATACTGGCTTCATGCTTCTTTTGCTTATGAGAGAATATGCTTCTGCCTCTGATCTGTTTATTTTCTTCTTTAGCACACTTCCAGTTCTGTAGTGAACATATGTAGGCAGATCTAAAGCCAATGGATACCAGAATGGGCATGAGGAGGCTGTGCATGAATTTTCATGAGGAACATTGAGAGACTCCTCAGCTATAGACCAGTCTTCAGAGGCTAATTTCAATCACCCTTCAGAGTCTGGGCTCCAAAAATATTCAGCAATTTTTTTTCATATACTTTCCTACTTCTAACCTTTGCTTAGTTAATTTCTTCCACCTAGAATATTCTTTCTTCACATTTCCATGTGCCTCAATTTTACAAATTTTATAAGGCCAATGTGGTAGATTATTTCCAAAGATAGCCACCAATAATTCTTCCCACAACCGTATACACATGCTATTTTCCCTCCTTTTGAATATAAACCACTCTTGTGATTTGCTTTAGCCAATAGAATGTGGCAGGGGTGACACTTTGCCAGGTATAGGTCTAGATTTTACTGAGCCCGCTGCTTCTACTTTCACCTTCTTTGAAACCAGCAACCATGTAAAGAAGTCTGATCTTCCTCCTAGAGAGAGAGACTCTGGAGGATGAGAGACCATGAAGAACAACAGAGAAAGACCCGGCCAACCCAGGTAAGATGCCAGACATGTGAGTAAAGAAATCTTGGATCCTCCAGTTTTAGTCAAACAATCCTAGTAAGCACGACTTGAAGCAGAGACAAGCTAACCCTATTTAGCCTTACTGAAATTGCAGAATTTTGAGCAAATTAATGGTGATTGTTGTTAGGCTCTTAAGTTTTAGGCATGATATTCTCATATGGACGTGATCTGAACTCTACCCCTCTGTGAAATCCTATGGCATTTTATTTCTCACTTTTTTGTGGTATATCACTTCCTACACTGTGTAGAATAAAATATCTCTCAGACTAAATTATGTGTAAAATTCTTGAGAGAAATGTATTATGTCATATTTATCTTGTATTTCCAAGCTAGGGCAATATTTTCTTGTATGGGACTCAACATTTATACATGAGTGATTGTGTGTGTGTGTTCATATATGCTATTCAC
Organism: Pan paniscus; assembly: GCF_029289425.2. Lineage (NCBI taxonomy): Eukaryota > Metazoa > Chordata > Mammalia > Primates > Hominidae > Pan > Pan paniscus. Next base: position 73,048,138 of record NC_073254.2, read on the forward strand.
ACATACGAACTCTACACAATAAAATTAAGTAGGGATGATTTCCTTCTCACCCAAAGCAATCAATGTTTTCTTTAGAAACTAAGGATAATACTGTATCAGCTAGATCAGCCCAAGGTTGATACTGAGGTATTCTTAACAGTATTGGTGTTTTCTGCAAAACAGCTTGAAATATTGAGATAAAGTTAACCATTAGAATGCATTTGTTTTGGGTTTACCTTCCTGCAGATATATTTTAAAGTCAAGTCACCATCCTAAGGTCCATTTTCCAGTTTTTTGCATATGCCTTATCATTTTCCTGTGGATTTTTCAAGTGTTTTATGGTGACATAGATACTTTCCACCCCAAAATATGCATTGACAACACTGATTACATTGGCTCATACTGGCTCTCAGGAAAGGTTTAGTATACCCAACAGCATGTCATTGGCCTTATGACATAGATAGAGACTTTACAGTAGTGAGGAAACAAGCAAAATATGGAGCGAACATCAGCAACACGGACACATCCAGCACAAAGTCCCAACTGTAGTGTCTGGGCACCTGTCAGTAATAATGAGTCAAAGAAAAAAGAGCAGGGGCATAACTTGTGCAATGTGATCAGAGGAGAAATACCCAGAGCCACATAGAATATGGCATTAATTGGGTATGTCAGGTATAAGTGAGGGGAGAGAAGTGGAAAGCAGATGCAAAGAGTTCACAGGATCCTTTAAGTGAGGGCAGGTCAACTCTGCCTACGTGGGTCCCAGACCCGTATTTTTCATAAATGACAAGGTTTCTAGGTGATGGGATTATTGACAGGCTGCTGTCCTCTTTGGAAAAGGAGTAGGAAGTCAAAAATTCAGCAAGCTAGATTTTTAGAAGTACCTCCAAAATAGCAAGTTTTGGCTTCAAACTCCAGGATCCCTCAGCCTTTCTGGCATAGAAGGGGGGAGCAATATTCTTGAGTATCACATATGTAATGATAGCTACCACTTATTGCTGGCTACTATATCAATCCAATAAGCTAGATCACATATGCGACGTTAATAGACAGTCACCACTTATTGCTGACTACTATGTCAACCCAATAAGGTAGATAATATTTTCTAGATAAGGAAACTGAGCTTATGAAAGGGGGAGTTACTAGCCTAGGATTTGAACATAAGTCTACTGGCACAAAGCCCAGGCTCACCCCACAAAAACTCTATCCCTGCCTACCCCACTTTGGAGAGCTACAGTTGCTCCCCAAGATCAGGTTCCAAGGTGTTGAAACAGGAAAGCCTACAGATAGAGGGGCCTGTCACTAACAGAGTTTTGTTAAACCTAGGGTAGGAATTGACACCTTCATCAATATGGCACATTTATTCCAGAACAGCTTGAGAGGTATCATGCCCAAAACAATGAACTCTGGATTTAAGGGAGGAGGGGCAAAACTGTAACACTGTGGATTCTAAAAACATCTTCCAAAGAAATAGGGTTATTGAAAAACACACACATGCATACATACATACAAACTGCTTTTTACTTTTGATTAAGACGAGTTCTGCGTAGATGACTAGAAATTATTCTTCATGTTCCAGAGCAGGAAGAAATTGAAAGAACTTATTCAATTAACACAAAGTTTCCTTGTGTTAATCACACTGTTGATTTTCAAATTCCTTTTTTGGATTTGATTTGAAATCATCTGGATGAATGTCTTTAAAATATATATGCTCTTTCTCCAATTGGCATGACATGGCACCCTGAGCCTTCAAAAAGTACTTCAAAAATGAAGTACTCATCTTGATTTCTTTAGACATATTCCTGCTGCTTTAGGAACCATCTTTATAGTAACTTCTTTTAGTATTTAAAAGCTTGAGCTTTGGAATGAGATAACCCTGAGTTCTAATCATGACTCTGTCACCCACTAGCATTGAGGAAACTCCTTAACTGAGGAGTTTCCAAACCATATCAGTATTATTGGCCCTTTTTAAAATATAGGGACATCTGAGAGTTGACGTCCCTATATTTTAAAAGGGGCCAATAATACTGATATGGTTTGAATCTGTGTCCTCACCCAAATCTCACGTAGAAATGTAATCCCCAATGCTGGAGGTGGGGCCTGGTGGGAGGTGATTGGATCATGGGAGCGGATTTCCCCATTGGTGCTGCTTTCATGATAGTGAGTGAGTTCTCCTGAGATCCAGTGGTTTAAAAGTATGTAGCACCTCCCCTCTCTCTATCCTTCTCCTGCTTTGGCTATGTGAAGTACTGGCTCCCCCTTTACCTTCCACCATGATTTTTTTTTTTGAGACGGAGCACCATGATTATAAGTTTCCTGAGGCCTCCCCAGAAGCCAAGCAGATGGCCAGCATCATGCTTCCTGTACAGTCTGTGGAACCATGAGCCAATTAAACCACTTTTCTTTATAAATTACCCAGTCTCCGGTATTTCTTTATAGCAGTACAAGAATGGACTAATGCAGACACCGATCTCATATACTTGTACTCCCGCCACTCCTACTGCAGTTACCCCTATTACTGCTGCTATTGCTCCAACAAGAACAACCATAGAATGCACTATATAGTCAGTGTTTAGTATGTTCTAGGCACTAGATTAATTACTTTATATATACTCTGACTAATGTCCATGCCAACTTTTCAGAGAAGCAGGATATTTATCCCTTCTTTGTGGCTGAAAAGACTTAAAGACTAAGTATCTTAAGTAATACAATTAGTTACTTCTGAGAAACTGGGAGGAAAATCCAGGTTTATAGGGTTTCAGAATGGGTACAGTTAACTAGCAGGCCATTCTCCTTGTGATAATGAAGTGAGCTAGTATAAGTGAAGTGTTTGGCACCACCCTAGGAGTGAGTGGGTCCTCCATAGAGGGTTGTTGAAATTATCTTTCCTCCCAAGGTGAAGCCATTTTCACCTTCTGGAGACAATCATTCATTCTTCTGTGCTCTCGAAGTACATATTTGTACATATGTACATATCTTTGTCTTTCTGTACATATCTTTACCGAAGCATCTTTCTTGTTAAAATTAAGTATATATCTGCATCCCCACAAGCCCATGGGCTACTACAGAAGAAGAACCCTTACACAACCCTATTTTGCACTACCCCCATCCTCACTGCCTCCCTTCCATGCCCAGGCAGCATTCTAATCTTTTCCTTTTAAGACCCTACACTGCTATAAACTATGTTATAACACCAATCATATCACAATTACTTACTTTTATGCCAGTCCTTGCATAAAGGCAATAATTTAAATTCCCCTATACTTTAAGTAGCATGCACATTGCAGAAACATAATAAATGTTCAATGAGTGAATGAGGTGATAAATGAATATATTTAGATTTCCTTACAGTTTCCCTTTCTCTTACATTTATTTAATAGCAATGAGTTATAAAAGCCTTAATCTGAAATTCATACCCGATGGATTAAATCCTAAGCTGGAATGAGATCAATCAGTATGAAGCATTATTTATACAGTTGTAGCAAATTTTATTTTAAATCATCTATGTGAGCTAGCAAACCCCAAAGGATACAACAAAAATGCTTTTTATTTGTATTGTGCTTTTAACTTTTACAATGATGTGGTGGAAAACAATCTCTCGTTTTCCTTTGGTCCATAAGTAAACTAAGGCTTAGAGACAGATGAAGTGATTTGCCATACGTTCCAGGGCTGATAATTGACATAGTTTGTCCTCAAGTCCAGTCCTCTGATATGAAGTCTGGCCTTCTATGTGAACTAGAACTACGTCTCTTGATATGTTATATCTAAGAGAAATTCTGAACACGGCCACCAAAATAAACCTGAATTAAGCTGAAAAGCTACATAACTGAAGGGAAAAAAGGAAAAAGGGAACTTTTTTCAATTAAGTTATCCAGGCAAAATTTTCAAATTTATAATTGTGTGAATAGCAGTTTTGCAAATAAAGCAGCCTTTTTCTCTTCCATCTATAAGTTTGAGAGATGTACGCCTCATCCCTTTATTGGCTAACTCTGGAAAAGACAGACACTTCCTCAGGCACACAGGCATAACTGGGCATAACTTATTGTGTCCAGGGCTAAGTCAATAGCCACACACAGCTAGTTATTCTTAAACCTGCAAGGTGGTTACTTAACAGTCAAAAAAATTACTGAAATCTAGCCTCCAGTTGAAAAAACAAACAAACAAAAAGAAAACCTTTGGTTCTACCCAAAACACTGACCTAATTTTGCATTCATATTACTTCTACAACAGCAATATAGTTAAACTTATATATTTTGGGAAGAATTGGCATATTGGGGAAGAATAGGCAATTCCCCAAAGGCATTAATTTTTTATTGAGTGGTAAACCTCATCACCTAAACCATTATAGAGAGAAGCCATTCTGGAATAAGGTACCTGAAAATAAATTATTTCATAATTCCTAAAGACTAGCTAATGCAGCTGTTCTGACAATGTCGTTTGAATATTTGAAAATTCATTATGGAGAACAATAACTCATCTCCCCATAAATTGTTTCCAAACAAATTAACCCAAAAACCATTAATGCAACAGCTGCTGCAATTAACCAATTCTTCCAACTTGCTGATTTGTCCCATTTGGAATAGAGAAGGGATATAGGGAAGCTGAGAATACGTACTATTTTCATGTAAGACAAATCTCAATTTCAAAATCACTAATTGTATAAAGAAGAAACACTTACACCATTATGTAAACAGACACAGAGCACATATACTTCCAGAATGCCTGGCCATGTTTACATTTAGAATTCAGAATTGCTGAAACCTGAAGACATGCATGGAGTCAGTGCTCATCACATCACATCCACATCAGGTTTACCATGTTAATTCCTGAAGGTGACTGCAATGTTCTATAATATTTTATTCCATAATATTTCAGACCACAGATTTGCTGCACAGAAACATGTTTCCACCTCTGCTACAGTTTTTATATTGGATCTCTAATGGGCTGCTCCCAGCCTGTATCTCTTATGTAAAACAATCTGTTTAGCACTTTGGGGCTTCTAAGCCCCGCTAAGCATGTTTTCGGTTTGTTCATGGTGGTGGTGGTGATTGCATTTCTCCCCTTTGAACTAATGCTCTGCTAAGAATTGCAGCTAAACCTACACATGTAAAGATTAAAGGCAGGTCTAGTGTGGCTTTTGAACATCAAACAGCCAGAGTTGTACGTGACTCAAGTAAATTGCAGGGAGCTGGCTCTATTATTTTCCTTCATGCTAGAAAACTCTTCATTATCATTTTTGTTGTAACTGCTCTTATCCACTCGCCTGGTGATGTTAGATACCCATAAGAAGTGATAAACGCCTTCTACCAAGAGAAAATATATTCTAATGCACAGCACAGGAGTAAGCAGGAAGCAAAGAGGGGAGGGGAAAGATAAGAGGGAGGACTGGCAGGAGAGGGAGAGAGGGGAAATTTGAACTGACCAACTAAAGTTTTTAGAAAAAGCCACATGTATTCCTGACAGAAAAGGTATTGTTTGCGGAACAAGTGCTGCTCTGAATTCCAATATCTGATTATAAGCATGATCTGAATTTGATATAATTTATTCATATTAAAGAAAACCTCCTGTGGAGAATAAGCCTTTGTTGGAGAGAAGAAACCAATGCTAAGATGCACCTGCTTCAGTCGGATATAATTTATCGCTTATCTTCAAGAAAAAGAAACTCAAGTAACAAAAAATGTAAAGAAGTCTCATTCTCGCACAATCTTTAGAACCTTGAAGCTGAACCACAGGATCGGTGAGGTTGCTTCTTAATGCAGGCCCTGATGTTACTAAACTTGAACCTACGTCTCTTCTCAGAATCTTTCATATTCAGTTTTTCAGACAAAATGTAGTGAAGGATATGATGTTTCCTGTATAATTAATGCTCAGCAAATGCTGTTGACTATGTAAAACAACCTGTTTAGCACTTCTGGGCTGCCAAGCCCCTCTAACCTCCGTACAACAAAAACTTGTTTCCTGTGAGTCCTACAGGGAGTCGAGAAATGTGAAGGAAAAACATATTTTCCTTTTGTAGAAATTCCCACAATTTAAACTCTTCCAATTAGCACCTAATTGGCAGGATGCAATTTGAAATCATTGAATTAAACTGCTTTAAAAAATCCATTGTTTTGTTAATATTTCAGAGGCCTGATTTCCTTTATGTGTTCTGGATTTTCCCTAATCCTGATTTAGTCTTTCTTGTTCATATCATTCAGGGAGCTCAGAGAATCCTAACTTTATGTGCTTATCCACCCACTCCTCTTAGACACTTACTTTGTGTCCATTTCTACCCCAGAAGGTGAGAGAGTAGGTGCTGTTCATCTGGTCTAGCCTCCTCCTGTGCACCCACACTCTGTCTCCTCTTTTACTGCTTCTGCATTTGCTGTACACATGTCATAAATGCACAGGAGCCTCAGGACTGGTTTGCTCCTTTATGCAAACACATAGCTCTGATATGCTCAGAACAAAATTCCATAGGCCTTCTTGGAATCTTGAGGCTGCAAGTGTACACTAACATGATTTCAAAATACAGCTGTTGCCTCACTTTCCCTTAGAAGATTAGTTTCTTAGAGACAAAAAAACTTGAAGAGATAGATGAAGTTTAAGGCAAACAAAAGTATATAGTCTTTTATTAGCTTCTCCCTACGCATATTCACCTAACTAAAACTGATTCCAACCCCCACCTCAATCAAAGAACAATGACCTACATGAACAGGTCTTCCAGTGTGTCCTTGAGAAGTCTGAGAAATGGTCCTGCCTTATTCTCAGAGGTTCATATTTACATATTCTTTATGGTCTCATCTCAGGTCTCCCCAAAGCAATTAAGATTATAGCAATAGACAAGAACCATGGTACTCTGTCAAATGGTGGTTTCCTAGCTTGACTAAAGAAAGCCAGTCATCCATCCTGGGACCCTTGCCCTCCTCTGCCAATCACAACAAGCATTTGTCCCAGGCCCTGTCTTTGCAGCAGTCAGTACTTACAGCTGTACTCAATGTACTGAAAAAAATTACAAGGGCAGTAATGCCCAGAAACACACCAGTGTAAGAAATGCTAACAAAATGATTTTCTTACTGAAATCCTATTTTTTATAATAATTAAACAAAAATTCTAGTTAATTATGGCTTAGAATCAAGAAGTTTCCTTAAACTGTAGTACCACTACTGCACAAACTATTATGTGGGCCTGCTGGTGAATCACAAATTTCAGCTATTATGGGAGGAGCACTCTATTAAAGTCAGGGTATTTTCTCCATTCATCTTTTTAAAAAATTGTACAATATATTAGTCTGTACAAGAATTCACTTTTAAGCCTAACAGAAGCTGTTAAGATATCCCTTACAGTACCATTTAAGTGCTCACTGCTGAATCTGTAGCCTTTGAACATATACTGAATTATGGCTCTGTCAAACTGCACACATCCCAGCCAAAGGGTAGTCAGGGGAGGGAGCCAGGGGAAAAGCAGTGAAGTACCCTCATCTATATTCATTTGTCTCTGCTTAAGTTGATTTTAATGTCAGAGTTTGCTTACACTTTTTAAACTGTGTAACATATTTCAAAGAGACAAGTTCAATTTTCAAGTCAAACAGCAGATAATGGCATCAGGGATGCCTGCAACCACAAAGGAAATATACATAAAGAGGGCAAAATGCAAGTTAAATGTTTGCATAAGCAGCCAGATGGAAATGAGATTTCAAATGGTCCCCTCACTACCTGGAGCTCTCTAAGTACTGTATGTTTTTAGGACACTTTCTAGTCACTAAAATCATACTGCATTACTATTATCTCTATTATACATGCACATCAGTTAATAAGAAACCAAAATATTAAGTAATTTTTCAGTGGCTATACTTAGCAAGAAAGTGACAAAGATATGAATGGCCCTATTCAGATGAGAACTAAAATATTTTGCTCACTTTAGGGACACGGAATTCATTAAATACCCAAGATTTAAAGATTTATGTTCAGAAAGCCTAAAGGAAGTTTGGCTTTGAATTAAACCTGTATGAGACAAAAGTATAGTCTGCCTTATTTACTGTTATGTCATTAGCACATAGTCCAATGTCAGGCCATCGAATGAAAAAACAAACAAACAAATGAATGAATTAAACATCAATTGCAAATTAAGATTTCTGACCTACAGGAACTGGATGAGCATACCCAGTTATTGTCTCAAGTAAGAATTTAAGAAACCAGAAGAGCATGTCCTCTAATTTGGATTTTCCCTACCCAGTACTTTTTTGCTTTTGTATCTGCCTTGAAAGAGGAGCAGAGGGGGAATGTTCCTGAAAGAACAGCATATGTGGGAGAAATTACACATTCCTATAGATAGAAAGTCATGAGACTGTAACCAGGTTTTGCTATGTAATCTCTGACAAGGGGTGACATTTCTGAGTTTCAGGCTCTGGAAGACAGGGCAACCATAATATACTAAGGTGACTCAAAAGAGTGAACAGCAATTGGGGGAAGGTGAACTTGAAACCACTAAACTCCTTCAGACCACTCTGGGGTTGAAGTTTGGACCCTTTTCTAAGCCAAAAGAATGGTGAGTTCATTTCAAAGATGACCAAATTGGCTTTACTATCAGCTCTTATGGCTGTGGGCAAAGGAGAGAATGGTAGAGAACCTGGTCCTACATGGTGATAGGCTAGGGATAAAAAGGGGAAGAAGTGAAGATGAAAATAGATGAGTTCAAGGAGACAACTGTGGCATTGAGGAGAAGGAAGGAGAGAAGAATTATCTAAAGATTTATAGATTGGATTTTTAATATTTGTGGGTCACAATACTCTTTGAGAACCTTTAAAACAATAAATATTCAATTCAGAAAAATATACCTACAAAACACATTATTTCTGGAGTTTCAAGCACCTTTTTAAAATACATGCTTGCAGGGAATCAGGACTACACGCCAGATGGCTACAAAGACACCTATATATCTGATAACAATGATCTGATAAAATATATTTTTTGGCTGAGGCAGGAGAATCACTTCAACCCGGGAGGTGGAGGTTGCAGTGAGCCGAGACTGCGCCACTGCACTCCAGCCTGGGTGACAGAGAGAGACTCAGTCTCAAAAAAAATCATCTATAGATTATAGATATAGATATAGATATAGATATTTTAACCTGATGACATTCCCGAGATGTATTGAAGTACTGCATATCACAAAGTTTTATTCCTCTTAAAATGACAACCCAAAATTATTTTTCTATGTTAAATTTGCTTACTAAAGCAAAGTTTGAGGTTTCCCAAATATACTTTAAGTTATAAGGGACCAAATATGTCAAAATTCCTAAATTATCATAAAATTGTGATTGAGAGTGAAGAAACTATTATCACATTGCATGAGTTTGAATCCCAGTAGACCCGTTTTGTGACCGCAGATAACTTACTACTTTGTGCCTCATTCTCCTTATCCATAAAGTAGAAATAATAACAGAACCTACTTCAAAGACTAAATGAGTTTGGATTGCTAAATGTGTTTATACATGGAAAACATTAAGAATAATGTCTAATATATCTTGAATTCTCAGTACATGTCAGACTGGGCACCATCACCATTATTCTCTTGGGAACTCACCATATTTGGAATTGCCTTAGCCCCATCTTCAGAGGAAGATGCTGTTTTAGGAGTAGTGGTTCACCTCTCAGACAACATCTTCTGACGATTAAACATGTTGGTACCCACAAAGCTACTTCAAAGTTCTCTAGCCAGATTGAATTCTGGCCATAAATTCCTGAAATCTCTGTCTAAAATTGGGGTCTGACTACCACACCCACTGCCCCCAGTCTTTATGGTATTATAAAGCCTGACTTGGAATAAGCCATGATTGCAATAATTGTGTCCTTGTCTATGCCATCCTGTGGCATCACCCATGAGTCTAATTAGTGTCAGTATAGCCAACCTATGTATCACTTTAAAAACACAGGGTAAATGGGCTTGGTACATTTTTAAGTGTGTGTAGTAATTACTGCTCTGGTACCTACTTCTTTACATTAGAGCAGTTTTAGTTACTTACTAGGATTTGAGGACAGCCCAGAATTCATTTCACAGTTGGAAGGATAACATAATGTCAAACACTGAGAAGGTGTAAGACACTGAATATTGTCTTCACTCTTTTTTTTTTAATTTTATTATTATTATACTTTAAGTTTTAGGGTACACGCGCACAATGTGCAGGTTCGTTACATATGAACTGAAGCACATGACCAAAGCATTAAGTCATTTTCTGAAATCCTGCTGCTACTAGCTGACTCCACAAGCATGCACTTAGCCATATTCTCCTTGGGCTTGCCACTCTGTAGTAGTAAATAGACACCAATTGAAGCTACATTAACTCTTTCAGCTGCACTTCCACTCCTGCCACTGAACAGAAGGTATAAAAGCAGTAATTTGTCATATGATTTTGAATTATTCTCAACACAATTCTTGGAAAATGATGGTAAGTCTTAAGGGATTTCAAAGGTTTTAAAATCAAAGAGAAGTATTAAGAAAAAAATTATAACACTTAGAATTTCTCTTAGCTGTAAGAACAGATACTAATTCTATGCAAACTGTGTAGCAAAACATGCATGTTTTCTACTATAAAAATAACCCCCTAAAAAAGTTCATGGTGGAAGTGTAAAACATCTCTATTTGGATCACTAATTTGCTCAATGACATTGTTCTCAAAACCAAAATTGTCATGTCCTTTTTGTCACTTTTAAATATAAGGAATTAACCATGACAGTAGATTCTGAATGACATAGATGGCTCATTGACAATTGTGAAAATTATCAGAATATAGCCAAACACTCAATAAGCATGTATAAGCTACATAGTGAATTAGGAAGGCAAGATCAGATAAATATTCTTATGGGAATCAAAAATTGTCCTCACGACTGTCATTACCTCTTCCTGAATGTTACCACTTGAATCCTTAGAAATAATTACATCCCAGTAATGGGATGGCGCATATTCTCACTCATAGGTGGGAATTGACCAATGAGAACACATGGACACAGGAAGGGGAACATCACACTCTGGGGAATGTTGTGGGGTTGGCGGCAGGGGAGGGATAGCATTGGGAGATATACCTAATGCTAGATGACCAGTTAGTGGGTGCAGCGCAACAGCATGGCACATGTATACAAATGTAACTAACCTGCACATTGTGCACATGTACCCTAAAACTTAAAGTATAATAATAAATAAAAATAAAAAAAGGAAATAATTACATCCCAGGTTCCTAATTCCCAGCTACATAATTTGACCAATGTTGTGGTGTTTGAAAAACCTTCATTTAGCATCTTTGAAATTTCATTTGAATGCTTTTTACAATCTCTCCCAGATTATTAATTAAGGCATTCTAAGAGGCCAGTCATCTGGTCTCACAATCACCACTTCCTTCAGACTCAGTAGAGGGTTATTTATCAGCAATCTTGGCGATCATTCAACCCTTTTTCGAGAAGTTTTTAACCCCTAGCAACTTCTAAACACAATGAAACCTTTAAAAACTTCAAATAGAGAAGCATTTTATCTCCCTTCAAAGCAGACTGTTTTAAATTGCCAAATTTTGTGGTTTAATTGATCTTTTTCATCTTTCCTCAAGATATCGCTATAAAACAAGAATGAGTATTCTGTTACTATCACACTATGCATCTAATGACAACAGAAGAGAATTTTAGGCTATAGCCCTTTAGACTGAACAGGTTTAAAATTTAACTGGTATCCCAAGGTCAAGTTATTCAAATTGCTCACAAATAGTTTTTCTTTTTAGACTTTATTTATCCTAAGATAATATCATATTTTAATGATCTCTATGGTAAGCATATGTTTTTAAGATGACATAATACATGAGTTAAAAATAATATTACTTGCAGGAAAAGAAATTGTTAAAATACTTCCCTTTCTCAGTGCTTGACAAATAGTAGTTACTCAATGAGGTTTCTTAAACAAAGTGGATCTTTTTCATATGGTTGTATCTAGGTATACGTGAAGCACACCTTGTACTTACATATTGCATTAGTTAACATAAGGACTTTATTCTGAGTTGGAGAAACTATGCAGGTTTGAAGACACAGTCTCCAGAAGCCCACTCTCACTTCAGACATCAGCCACAAGCTTAAGGGCTCCCAGGCCACCCTCACTTCAGACAAGCTGGCTATAAGTTTCAGAGTTTCCATGACCACTGTCAGGTTGGATAATTTACTAGAAAATCTCAAAGAACTCAACAAAGCACTCTACTCATGATTAAAGTTTTATTATGGTGAAAAGATACAAATTAGAATCAGCCAAATTGGAAGAGATGCCTGGATGCCAGAATCTCAGAGAGGGCCAAATGTGGAGTTTCAGGTCATCTTCTGTGGCATCTTGAATGATGGATATAGTGTGTGACAAGAGTGATCATTGCCAACCAAGGAAGTGCACCCTTGAAGCCTAGAGTTTTTATTGGGGATTGATCACACACTGCCCAAGTGGCTGACCTTTAGTCACCAGCCTCTCCTAACCGTTCAATTTAATACCTTTAGTCACCAGTTTTTCAGGAGGTGGGAACTCATCACATATTACAGCAACCCCATTGCAAATCCCATTGTTAGACTTTCCAATGGCAAAAGTCCCTAGAGAAAAAAAAGAAAAAGAAAAAGAAAAAGCCTTCTGTCAAGGAATACATTCCAGGGAGATAGAGGTCACCTCCCAGTAGCCAAGAGTGGAAGCCAGATCTCTATTTGGTTAAAGTTAATTGTTTACTATATAAACATCTTCATTTCTTAATGGAATATTGGATATTAGATAGGAAAAGGACACTAGACTTACAAACAAATCTTCCCCAATATTCAGGAAGAATTATATGCATAAGTATATCATATCCAACTTTAGCCAACAAGTTCAAGCCAATAAGCTTTAAGGATGACAAGTAGCAAAAATTATTTAAATGGTTTTTTTTTTAAAATCAGGTATATGATTAAAATGAAAAGAGTTAAAGAAAATTGGTCCTGAAAAGATAAAATTATAAGTGAAGTCAAAAATCTTAAAGCAAAATTAATTTTACTTAGCAGTTGTTAATGGACCTATGCAGATCACATACTTTGTAAGGTATTTCTAATACTCACAAGAATTAGAAATAAAGTTTCAGGGCCCCAAGTAGGGAAAAACAATTTGGCTCATGTGAGAATTAAGACAATGACTTTTGCTGGACATTGCAACCAATTGATATTTTGAAAATGAAAAATGTATAGACAGAAAAGAAAATTCATCTAGAAATTAATATAGTCCTGGAGTGAAAGGATGACTCAACATTTGGACAGCACTAAAAGATATAACACAATCTCAGCACATAGAAAGCTTTTAAAATGGGATCGATAAGGCAAAGATTTTTTTATAAGAACAAAATGACATTCAGGCATAAATTTGAACCATATAACACTCTGGGGACCTTGACAGTATGCAATTCTACAAGTTTCTAAATAAAACAAAAGCAAAAGCAAAAGCAAAATTCTTAGATTAAAAGTAGCTTAATATTAAATAATCTGTCTAAAATAAAGTAAAATCTTTGTGACAAATTTTATTAGGAAGAATATTAAGAAACATCTAATTTTTAACATTACCTTTTAAATAAAATTTTATAAAAAGAACATTGGGTTACTCCTGGATAAGCCAAATAGTAATATTAAACAAAATAAATGTTGAAGTGATGTTTTAAAACTAGAACATTAGTTAAGGAGCCTAACCAACAAATACCTTTTGTTAAAAGTATAAGCAATCAAATAATTTAACCATGCATTTTTCAACATTTTCTTAAGCATATCCAAGGAAGCTTTCAGAGTTAGATTTCATAGCCTAGGTAAAATCAACCTAAAAATGTCAACAACTAAATTTAACAAATGTTTTTCATGGCTTAAAGATGTTTTTAAATGGAAAGTGCTCCCTCTGCTCTTATAGCATTGAGAAACTTCCTGTCGTTTTATGAGCTTATCTCTGTATGGAATGAACTACAAAGAAAGATTCAAAGCCTGAAAGAGAATCTGTTCTGCTTGAGCTGAATCATCTACTGCTCCCTATCCCATCCTCCCAAAGAGGCTCAAATAAGTTTTAAAAGCTCAATAATGATGAATAAATGAAAAGATACATCATGTTCCCAGAAAGAAAGACTCAGTATTATGAAGCTGTCAATTCTATATAATCTACAAATTAAGTGTAATTAATTTAATCTAAAATTTCATTTGAACTTTTTATAAACTTAATGAATTTAATTCTGAAGTTCTTCTAGAGGAACCAGGAAATTCTAGAAAAACAAGAATTATGAGGAAAGGGGATGAGCCATATTGATAGCAAATCAATGACATCACAGTTACAATAATGTAGACACTAGTTTCTACTTTATAGACTTCTATATTGCATGACATCTTTTTGTAATAAACATGAATTAACATTAGAATAAAAACCTCAAAAAAATCCTTTTGGGAAAAAAAATCCCACGTTCTCATAATTGAAATTTTGCCCTAAAAATTAATGATTAAGAAAGAATGAGTTCTATAGATCTAGTTATAGGATGGCAATTTATTTTTCCTAAAAATAAAAAGTCTTACTTGCCATATTCTATACTGTATAAAAGCAGCTACTTATTATGTACAAAATGTTACATCATTTTATATGTCGAGAAATATAAATATATAAAATTATCATTTCAGACTCACCTTAAGCCTTCCTTCTCTATAAAATTCTGATATTCTCCTCACATTGTGCAGAATTGGCCACTCTCTTCTAATTTATCCCAGTGAATTTCTTATATAATTATATTACCTATTACTGTTACTGATGGTGCAGGAAAATATACATTTTAATTGATGGTAAGAATGTACATTACATCTGTCCTTTTGGAAACATCTATTATAATTTTAAATTTTTATGCAATGACACCACTTTAGTCTAGACATAAGACACGCCTAGTATATACTTTATATATTCCTTCAGGAGCTCTTGTAGGGCAGGCCTGGTGGCAACAAAGTCTCTCAGCATTTGCTTGTCTGTAAAGGATTTTATTTCTCCTTCACTTATGAAGCTCAGTTTGGCTGGATATGAAATTCTGGGTTGAAAATTCTTTTCTTTAAGAATGTTGGATATTGGCCCCCACTCTCTTCTGGCTTGTAGAGTTTCTGCTGAGAGATCTGCTGTTAGTCTGATGGGCTTCCCTTTGTGGGTAATCCAACATTTCTGGCTGCCCTTATCATTTTTTCCTTCATTTCAACTTTGGTGAATCTGACAATTATGTGTCTTGGAGTTGCTCTTCTTGAGGAGTATCTTTCTGGTGTTCTCTGTATTTCCTGAATTTGAATTTTGGCCTGCCTTGTTAGATTGGGGAAGTTCTCCTGGATAATATCCTGCACAGTATTTTCCAACTTGGTTCCATTCTCCCCATCACTTTCGGGTACACCAATCAGATGTAGATTTGGTCTTTTCACATAGTCCCATATTTCCTGGAGTCTTTGTTCGTTTCTTTTTACTCTTTTTTCTCTAAACTTCTCTTCTCACTTCATTTCATTCATTTGATCTTCAATCACTGATACCCTTTCTTCCAGTTGATTGAATTGGCTACTGAAGCTTGTGTATTCATTGCGTAGTTCTCGTGCCATGTTTTTCAGCTCCATCAGGTCATTTAAGGACTTCTCTACACTGGTTATTCTAATTAGCCATTCGTCTAATCTTTTTTCAAGGTTTTTAGCTTCTTTGCAATGGGTTTGAACTTCCTCCTTTAGCTCGGAGAAGTTTGATCATCTGAAGCCTTCTTCTCTCAACTCGTCAAAGTCATTCTCCATCCAGCTTTGTTCCATTGCTGCTGAGGAGTTCTGTTGGAGGGGGAGAGGTGCTCTGATTTTTAGAATTTTCAGCTTTTCTGCTCTGTTTTTCCCCATTTTTGTGGTTTTATCTACCTTTTGTCTTTGATGATGGTGATGTACAGACGGGGTTTTGGTGTGGATGTCCTTTCTGTTTGTTAGTTTTCCTTCTAACTGTCAGGACCCTCAGCTGCAGGTCTGTTGGAGTTTGCTGGAGGTCCACTCCACACCCTGTTTGCCTGGGTATCAGCAGCAGAGGCTGCAGAACAGTGGATATTGGTGAACAGCAAATGTTGCTGCCTGATCATTCCTCTGGAAGCTTTTTCTCAGAGGGGTGCCCAGCCATGTGTAGTGTCAGTCTGCCCCTACCAGAGGGTGCCTCCCACTTAGGCTACTTGGGGGTCAGGGACCCACTTGAGGGGGCAGTCTGTCCATTCTCAGATCTCAAACTCCATGCTCGGAGAACAACTACTCACTTCAAAGCTGTCAGACAGGGACATTTAAGTCTGCAGAGGTTTCTGCTGCCTTCTGTTCAGCTA
Source organism: Pan paniscus (assembly GCF_029289425.2). Taxonomy (NCBI): domain Eukaryota; kingdom Metazoa; phylum Chordata; class Mammalia; order Primates; family Hominidae; genus Pan; species Pan paniscus. The sequence goes on from NC_073254.2 coordinate 73,064,450, forward strand.
TGCCCTGCCCTCAGAGGTGGAGTCTACAGAGGCAGGCAGGCCTCCTTGAGCTGTGGTGGGCTCCACCCAGTTAGAGCTTCCTGGCCAATTTCTTTACCTACTCAAGCCTCAGCAATGCCCGGCGCCCCTCCCCAGCCTCGCTGCCGCCTTGCAGTTTGATCTCAGACTGCTGCGCTAGCAATGAGTGAGGCTCCATGGGTGTGGGACCCTCTGAGCCAGGCGTGGGACCCTCTGAGCCATGCGCAGGATATAATCTCCTGGTGTGCCGTTTGCTAAGACCATTGGAAAAGCGCAGTATTAGGGTGGGAGTGACCCAATTTTCCAGGTGCCATCTGTCACCGCTTCCCTTGGCTAGGAAAGGGAATTCCCTGACCGCTTGTGCTTCCCAGGTGAGGCGATACCTCACCTTGCTTCAGCTCACACTCAGTGTGCTGCACCCACTGTCCTGTCCCCACTGTCTGACAAGCCCCGTGAGATGAACCCCGTACCTCAGTTTGAAATGCAGAAATCACCCATCTTCTGCATCGCTCACACTGGGAGCTGTAGACTGGAGCTGTTACTATTCCCATTTGAATATTGTCCTAGTGGCAAAAAAAAATAAAATAAATTAAATTCTCAACTGAGTAAAAGTTAAATAAACTTTTATGTAAATTTTATCTTTTTCCACATGTAATATAATACAAATACTAGAATAATAATTGCCAAAATTGCCTAGAGAGGTTTCCATGAGGATTTGATAAGTAAAAAAAAAGTGAGAAGAGGAGAAACAAATATAATATAATCTCATTTTTACAAAGTAAAGAAATGACAAAAATATATTCATGTTCACTCTCTCTATATGTGTATAAAATGGATGTATAAGTTATGGAGAAAATTACTGGACACTACACATCTCATTAACCTATGTTACTACCTGGGAAAGAAGAAAAGTTATGTGATAAGGATAAAACAAGACAAACAAACATAAAGATTACATAAACTTTAATCTATTAATGTAATAATTTTTTTAATTGAACTATCGTTGAGTACCTATAATAAACAATAATAATGTATTATTGGACAGTGCTAAATCCAATTTACTAATATTTTATTTGTTATACATCTTTTTTTGAGTTAAATGAAACTATTTTGGGGTTACATCTCTAATCTTTTTGGGGACACTCAATAATGTATGTTATGGCTTACGTTATTAAGACTTTTAATTGAAGTATAATGCACATGGAGAAAGGTACATATTATCCTAAGTATATCACTTGATACGTTTTCACAGAACAAACACACTCATCAAAAAACGGAATAGAATCAGAACCACAGAAGCCTTTCTTGTGCCCCCTTGTGTTTTTTTCTGCTTTTCCTCCTATGCAGGTAACCTCTATCATGCCCTTTAACAGCACAATTTAGTCAGTTTTGTACTTTTATATAAACAAAATCATACAGCATATTCTTTTTTGTATATAGCTTTTTAATTTCAATATTGTTTTTGAGATATATCAAATTGCTGTATAGAATTCTACTGTGTGAATATACCACACTACGCCTTTTACAGTTGATGGCCATGAAGGCAGTTTTAGTTTGGGGATATTACAATCAATGCTGTTCTGAACATTCTAGTACATATTTTTGGGTGAACATAGATAGGTATTTGTGTTAGGTGTCTATCTGACAGTGGAGTTTCTGGATATGCAGTGTTTCACTTTGGTAGATTCCACCAGCTAAAGGGGTTATATCAATTTACATATCAGTGTATGAGAAATCAAGTTTTCCCACATCCTCTCCAGAAGTTATTATTTTCTGACTTATAAAAAACTTTAGCCATTCTGCATGTCTAGTGATACCACATTTAGATCTTGATTTGATTTTTGATATGGCTTACATTTAACCGAGGTTCGAGGAGACTCATGTTGAATCTCTGTTATAAGTGGTTGTACTGCTGCAATCACTGGTCAATTCGGATAAAACTAGGCATGATTTGTGAAATCTAAAATGTTTATTTGCTTAAAAAAAAATCTACTCTGTGAAGTTTTACTTGAAATTTTTATTATTGACACTTACCCTTCAAGCTCTTTTTTTTTTTATAAGGTTGGTTCCTAATACTGAAGTCCAATGGAAATATAATGCAAGCCAAGCCACATATATAATTGAAAGTGTTCCAGTATTCACTTTAAGAAAAATAAAAAATAAGTGAATAAATTTTAATAGTATATTCAACCTAATATAGCAAATGTAATATAAATATAACATATCAAAATAAAAATTACTGAGATATTTCATACTTTGTTCTAAGTCTTCCAAATTTGTATGTATTTTACACTGAGTATATCTCAGCTTAGATGTTAATATTTTGATGGTTTGATAATTTGGGGGAGAAGTTGGCTTAAAAAATGTTAACATGAGAAGCAGCTTCTGCTGACCAAAAGGCAGCAGACAAGTTCTCAGAAAACCGGTAAGAAAATCATTGAGGAGAAAGGATACCTGCCTGAATAGATTTTTAATGCAGATAAAAGTGCCCTATAGGGCATTTATCAGTAAGAAAGAGAAGCAAGTACCAGTATTTAAGGCATGATTTAAGGCTAACTCTACTGTTTTGCAAATGCAGTCAGGCTTATGATCAGTCCTGCCCTTGTCTGTAAAGCTGCTAGGCCTCACATATTGAAGGGAAAAGATAAACACTAGCTGCCAGTCTTTTAGTTGTACAACAAGAAGACCTGGACAACACGCGGCATTCTTCTGGATTGGCTCCATTGATGCTTTGTCCCTTAAGTCAAAAAGTACATTGCCAGTAATTACCTTTTAAAGGTCTTTTGATATTAGACAATGCCTCCTGGCTACCCAGAGTGCCATGAGTTCAACACCGAAGGCATCAAAGTGGTCTACTTGCCTGCAAACACAGTGTCTCTAATTCAGCCTCTAGATCAGGGAGTCATAGAACCTTTAAGGCTCATTACCTATGGCTCCCTATGAAAAGGATTATCACAACTATAAAAAGAGAACCCCAATAGAGGGAACATCATGAAAATCTGGAAGAATTATGCCATTGAAAGTGCACCATCATTGTTAGTGAAACAATGATGTGAAAGTGATTTCACGATTGTGAAAGTTATCAGTCCTGAAACAACAAATTTTTACTGGAGAATACTGTGTCCAGATGTTGTGCATGACTTCATAGGATTTTTGAAACAGCCAATCGAGGAGATCATGACAGAGATTGTGGATATAGAAAAAAACAAAAAGTGGTTAGGTGAACGATTTCTAGATAAGCATTTTGGAGAAATTCAAGAGCTAATAGGCACCACATCAGATGAATTAACAGAAGATGACTTGGGCAATCTGGCAGAAGGATTCTTATTATTTAAGACTACTTTTGATTTATTTTATAACATGGACTCTTCCATGATATGGGCATCAAAACTGAAGCAAATGGTGGAAGGAGGAACTATATTGTATAGAAACATTTTTAGATAAATGAAAAACCTTAAGTCAGACAGAAATTACCATGTATTTCCATAAAGTTACACCGAGTGTTCCTGACTTTCATGCTTTCTATTCCACCTCCTCCACCTCTCCTGCCTCTGCCACTCCTGAGACAGCAAGGACAACCCCTCCTCTTTCTCCTCCTCAGTGTACTCCACATGAAGGTAACAAAGATGAAGATCTTTATGATGATCCACTTCCACTTAATGACTAGTAGATACATTTTTTCTTTCTTACGATTTTCTCTGTAACATTTTCTTTTCTCCAGCTTACTTTATTATAGAAAAACAGTATTTATTACATACAACTGACAAAATATGTGTTAATTGACAGTTTATATTATGGGTAAGGCTTCCAATCTACAGTAGGCTATTAGTAGTTAAGTTTTCGGGGAGTCAAAAGTTTTATGTGAATTTTTGACTGCCCGGGAGGTCAGTCCCCCTAACCCCTGTGTTATTCAAGAGGCAAATGTATTACCAAAAGTCATTTCGTTTTCCTCCTGGACAAACAGCTAGATTATATTTCCAGCTTCTCCTGCAGTTAGATTCGATTTGTGACTAAACTCTGGGCAAAGGAAAGTACTCTTAAAACCTCCTATGCAATCCTCTGTATTCTGTGTCTTCCATTGCCTGCCTGATAGAGGTAGAAGAATCAGATGAGGACTCCCAAGCTTTAAAAAATAGATAAAATGGCTACTGGATGGAAGTAGTCTAGCTCCATGAATGAGTGAAACAGACCCCCTTCGCCCTGACTTATTTGTATTAGACTGTGAAACAAGATGACATCTATTGATATGGTTTGAATATGTGTCCCTGACCAAATCTCATGTTGAATTGTAATCCCCAGTGTTGGAGGAGGGGCCTGGTGGGAGGTGATTGGATCATGGGGGCAGATTTTCCCCTTGCTGCGCTCATGATAGTGAGTGAGTTCTCACAAGATCTGGTTGTTTAAAAATGTGTAGCACCTCCTCCTTTTCTTTCTTCCTCCTGCTCAGGCCATGTAAGATGTACCTGCTTCCTCTTTGCCTTCTGCCATGATTGTAAGTTTTCTGAGCCTTCCCCAGTCACCCTTCCTGTACAACCTGCAAAATCGAGTCAATTAAACCTCCCTTCTTAGTAAAATAATCAGTTTTTGGTAGTTCTTTATAGCAATCAGAGAACAGATTAATACAGGAAATTGTTACCAAGAGTAGGATATTGCTACAAAAATATTTAAAAATGTGGAAGCAACTTTGGAACTAGGTAATGGGCAGAGGTTGGAAGGGTCTGGAGGGCTCAGAAGAAGACAGGAAGATGAGGGAAAGTTTGAAACTTCCTAGAGGCTGTTTAATTGTTGTGAACAAAATGCTGATAGTGATATGGACAGTGAAGTCCAGGATGAGGAGGTCTCAGATGGAAATAAGAAACTTATTGGGAACTGGAGCAAAGAATTAACTAATACATATACCTTTTATCCATTGTTAAGTAACTGGGATTTGGAGGGGTTTTTTTAGTAGCCCTTAGCCTACCTTAACCATCCACGCTTTTCGTTCAACTAATCACAGAAAACTGCGTCAACAAACAATGTTCAAAGCTAAACACTGACTAAATATGTCAAGTATATTGTATAAATAATGTATATTGTATATCAAGTATATTGTATAAATAACCATACTTTTAGAAAGTGTACAGCATAGATAGCAATGTTTTCAGAGATAATTGTGAACATGAACCATTCAGACTTATTGAAGATCATTAACAAAAACATAAGAAACATACTCGATTCTTTCTACTAATTACCTCCAAACGGGAAAAAAGTCATTTCTTATATTTTCTTTAAGTGAAGGGTTAAAAGGAGAAGAAATAAAGAAGAAAGTAAGAAATGAATCAGCATTTTATAAAAATAAGTTTGCAGCCAACATAAATTACAGTAATTCTGTACTTGGATCAAATGAAGAGCTGTCTGGAAGCCTGCCACCCCTCCTCACCACCTACCTCTGCCAACTACTGTTAATTATGAGAACACTTTTTCTCTTTCTGCTATACTGGACTAAGATTTTTTCCCCAATTTCCAGTATTGAGGGTAAATCCCTGACACTTTCTTCTAATATGTCACCAATTCTTACTTATTTTACCATTAAATATTCTCTATTCATCCATTTCTCTACATGTACATCAACTACAACCTTGTTTATGGTATCATTTCTTACCTGGGCTGCCTCAATGGCCCCTGATGGGTCTGCTGCAGCCTCTAAAGTCCCTTCCAATCCATAATCTTATATGTTCGTCAGAATGGGCTTTTCAAACTGGAGGGGTATCAGATCATGTTACCTTGATTTCCCCATGTGTCCTCCCCAACTCTTGCCAAGCTTCCTATTGCTCTTTAGATAAAATTCTTAACATGGTTCATGATTGCATGAACAATTTTTTTTTTTTTTTTTGAGATGGAGTCTTGCTCTGTAGCCCAGGCTGGAGTGCAGTGGCATGATCTCGGCTCACTGCAAGCTCCACCTCCCAGGTTCACGCCATTCTCCTGCCTCAGCCTCCCAAGTAGCTGGGACTATAGGCGCCCGCCACCGCACCCTGCTAATTTTTTTTTTTTTTTTTTTTTTGTATTTTTAGTAGAGACGGGGTTTCACGGTGTTAGCCAGGAAGGTCTCGATCTCCTGACCTCATGATCCGCCTGCCTTGGCCTCCCAAAGTGCTGGGATTACAGGCGTGAGCCACCACACCCGGCCCAAATTTTTTATTTGTTTCTTTGGTTTGAATTTTTAGCAGCTTTTCCTCCTGCTTAGAATGCACTTTTCCTCCCTTTTTATTTAAGAGCTAACTTCTTTGGCTATAAAACTAATCATCATTTTCTGCAGGAAGTCTTTCCTGACTTCCATGACTAGTTCAAATTCCCTGATAATCAGTCAATGCATTGTGTGGGCCTTTATCTCACAGCATAGGTAACAGTTGTTATTTCACATGTGCTTGTAGATTGTTTGATCTGTATCTGTAAGCCCATTGGAGTGTAAGCTTTATGAAGAAATAGACTATTTTTTTCGGGCAGCATGGGGAGTTATATTTTTGCAATAGATGCCTGGCAGTTGGTGATTAAGGAATAAATAGTGGTTGAATAAATCAGTGAGCCACAATTCCTCATTCTGAAATTATCCAGGGTTTGACCATGATTCTAGATGTGGTCTGTGATGACAACAGACTGCAAGTGACAGAAAGAAAGAAGGGTATTGGGGCTCATAATCAGGATTCCAAATCATCCCACCATTTCACCACCCAGCATTATCAAAGAGATTCAGTTCTCTTAGTATCTGATCTCATACCCAGTTATATTTCTTATTTAAAAGCCCTTGATGGGCAACCTTTGAAATGTATTCAATACTTCAGTTCTTCATCTACATAAAGAACAATCACCTGCACAACTTTGCCTTTTGCTACAAGTTTTGAATAAAACATAGTGCAAAATATAGCAAAATGATCAACCTCATTATGCCTATACTATTAGCTAGACCTAGAATAGTTTAAATTCCAGGTTTTGCTTTATATCCACTACTTTCTTCTCAAAGAACCACAAGATGTACATCATGATCACTGTTTTAACGTAGAACCAAAGCCAAATGTTTTACATAAACTGCACAAAGGCATTCAGATAATAAGAGATAAATTCTCTTTCCTCTGAAGACTTACAGAACTGCTGTTACACAATCTCTGGAGTCCACAAAAAAACTGTTGAAGAACCCTGTGCTTGCTTAGCAGATGCAATGGTAGAGGAGAAGCCATGCAACTGTTTTTGGTAGTCTGGTTAAGGTAAAGAAGATTAAATTATTCACTGGAGAAATAGATAATGGCAGAAGTAGAAAGCAAGGAGGATTTCTGAGACGAGAGCCTTCATAGAATCTAATTCCCTCCATTTATTTCCCTGCAGTCACCTTTCTGGAGATCACAGAAGTTATCCATGGTAGCTTGGATCTCTTGGCAGGTGTAGAGTGGGGAAGGTGTGTGTGCTTCTGCTATCTGAGGGGAGAACTCTAAACACATTCTTCCTTTTGAAATATCAGTTATCATTATTCAATGATTGAAGTCTTATACTATTTAGATAGACCATTAGGAATTTGGAGTTTAAAAGATTTTGTTTGTTTGTCCTGAAAATGCAATCATAATATAAAATATTTTATTTATTGGAAAATACACTTAGTATTTTAAACAACTTAATTAAAATTTTTTTTCTAGAAACACAGCCCATTAGGAATGTGTAGAATCATGTGTAGAAGTCCTGAAAATATTTAAAATCAAGGGCAGAATTCTTAGTTAAGGGAACAGCCCTCCCATTTGCTTAGAACAAATTTTATTTTTCTAATTAGAAAAATACCCAGAAATTGCTAGCTTATTTTGTGAATTCAAGAAATGGATCTGTATGCTGAACTTACAATTTACTTTCTTATTAATTTAATTTTTAAAAACTATTTGCAAGGTTGTAACTACATTCAGCATAATAAAACAAATGTAATATTCATGTCAAAGACATGTTGCTGTTAAGAATTGATGTTCTAAAATCAATTATATGCGAATATATACATTAGCTTAAGATACTTTAAATGTCAATAGTTTATTATTATGTTCAGAATAGAACTAAATTAGACCAATTTTAAAATTAGATTGAATGTATTTCTCGGTGATTATTTTCTCTCCCTATTACCAGTGATATAACCACACCTGAGGATTGTATTCAGTCTTGTGAATGAAGTATCTAAAACTTTTCCCAAGAGCTTCAAAATATTTATGTATTACAGTCCATGTGCATTTTCTTTTTTTTTTTTTATTATACTTTAAGTTTTAGGGTACATGTGCACGTTGTGCAGGTTAGTTACATATGTATACATGTGCCATGCTGGTGCGCTGCACCCACTAACTCGTCATCTAGCATTAGGTATATCTCCCAATGCTATCCCTCCCCCCTCCCCCCTCCCCACCACAGTCCCCAGAGTGTGATATTCCCCTTCCTGTGTCCATGTGATCTCATTGTTCAATTCCCACCTATGAGTGAGAATATGCGGTGTTTGGTTTTTTGTTCTTGCGATAGTTTACTGAGAATGATCGTTTCCAGTTTCATCCATGTCCCTACAAAGGACATGAACAGGAAACAACAAGTGCTGGAGAGGATGTGGAGAAATAGGAACACTTTTACACTGTTGGTGGGACTGTAAACTAGTTCAACCATTGTGGAAGTCAGTGTGGCGATTCCTCAGGGATCTAGAACTAGAAATACCATTTGACCCAGCCATCCCATTACTGGGTATATACCCAAATGACTATAAATCATGCTGCTATAAAGACACATGCACACGTATGTTTATTGTGGCATTATTCACAATAGCAAAGACTTGGAACCAACCCAAATGTCCAACAATGATAGACTGGATTAAGAAAATGTGGCACATATACACCATGGAATACTATGCAGCCATAAAAAATGATGAGTGCATTTTCTTTTTTAAAAAAGAAAGATGCTGTGGACAATTTAAGTTTTCCTTGAATCTTTATGTATATGCTATACATTTTTACTTCTTTTATGCCACTTAATTTTTTTCCTAGATTATAATTTCTTGGTGATTGTACACATTGAGAAGAGATAGACAAAAGTCATGTCTACATAATTCTTTGTCTCTTCGGATTTGGCAAAATGCTTTTCATAGTATCAACTCACGTTTTTATATTTAAAATCCTGAGTTATTCATCACTTCTGAAGAATTCTTACTGTCAGATCCCTATAACCTATTGTCATTTTCCCTTTTATCCTGGTGTTTTGATCAACAATTTATATTATTAGATCCTAACAATTCCATTAGTAACAACGATAACTCTTTTTGGGGAACTTTTACTCGGAAAATTTTCATAGAAATTCAAATACCCTAACTTCTCCTAATCTTCAAAATCCTCTATTTTCTAAAATTTATTCATTCATCAAAATGCTAAAAGTAGAAAGTTTTAAATGTATCTTAAGGACGTAAAGATAAAATTAACCAAACACACACTTAATTTTGTGCCCTGATTTTTCCCACAATACAGTTAAACCACAGAGGGTATAAAACCTTTTTACATAGGCCCCCTCAGTGATTTTTAAAGTCTTTTTTGAAAAGTAAGAGCCAAGACAAACCAATTGCTCTATTTCTGGCCAGCTGAGCAGCGATAACCAGAGGATGGTCATTAATCATCAACAAATTACAAGGCAATCACTACACCAAGTCAAAGGTAAAATCAATTACAGTGACAATTAAAGTACCCAAACATCAAGCTCAAAGCCCCTGTAGTTAATAACCTAATATGACTTTATAGGGAATTCAAGCATAGAATTTTCTATAATGGTGAAATACAAAACTACATTTAATGAAAGGGTATACAGAAATAATTTATATTGTAAGTCAAGAAAAGAGCCTCCTATGGCAATAAAATTGACTGTGATTTGACCCACTGTTTTGTCAATCAGTTATTTATATTGTGGAAAATAATGGTGATTACATATTGATTATAGTGCTTTTGGTGCAATCACATCTTTGTGAAGAAAATTCCATGCGCCCTGCCTTGATGTTGGCATCTAGCACCAAGACTCAACAAAATAAGTTGCAAAGAGTTTTGAGACTAAAAGGACAATCTTATCACTTTATGCTGCCAACTGTATTTTTGAACTCTTTGGTGACCTTCAAATGAAATCACCCAAGTGAGTAAGTCCAGAGAAATGTAGAGATTTATAGATCTGCACTTTTCCCAGATGAGTTACATTGTTATTCACATTTCTGCTACAGTCAACCCACATGAATATTTCTTCTAAGATTCTGAAATAAGGAAAAGCTTCCCCCAGTGAGGTCAAGAGAGAAGATAGGCACTTGCTTCTGCTGTCTCTAGTTGATCAGGATCAGGTTAGGAACATTCAGATTCAGTTTATTAAAGCTGAAAAATGCTGTCACAATTCTTCCACTTAATCTGGCTGTGTAAGCATTTTCCAAAAAGAAATAAAGTTAGTATTCAGAGATACGATCACTCTAGACACAGATCTGGTAAGAAAATCAAGATAGGTGTGTTTTAATTCCAGTCTTATTACTAATTAATTGAATGACAGCCTGGATTAACTATTTAACCTATCTTCTTGTAAATTTTTTAAATCTCTGAAATGGAAAAAAAAGAGATCATTTCTAAGTATTATGTAGGGAAATTGAATAAATACCTGATTATAGAAATGATCTTAAGATAGAAATTAGAAATTAATGGATTAATCAAATGTATAGTACCTGTAAACTTGCTTAAATATATGTGATATAACACTAAATTTCCAAATTATCAACAGCCATTTACATGGCTCCAAAAATCTTTTTCAGTTTACTTGAAAGAGTTATTTTTGTTACTTGTTTTAATGTATGTTGGTACCATGGAAAGTCATTTTATCAATAAAATTCCCTCTAAAGACAAACCTATTCTTAGATTTGGTTAACTGATATCTTGCCAAGAACCCTGATATTTTCAGTTTATCCCTGAATCACTGACTCAACAATCTATCTAGTACATACCCGCAAATCTTCACACTCCCTCAGCTCAAAAGACCTAGTACCTATATAAAACTTGTTTTATCAATCTGTAAATAGATTGGGCGTGAAATCACCTCTCAAGAGAGCCCTTCAAATAGACAGTTTTAAAAAAGGGGAGTACATAAGCAAACCTTTCAATCACTTAACAAGTATTGACTGGCTACTACAGGGCAGGCACTATTTTAGGCACAGGGGCTAAATCAGCAAACAAGACACAGAAAATTCCCTGCTCTCATGAGGCTTACATTCTAGCAGTGAAGGGCAGGCAATAAATAATAAACACAATAAATAAGTAAATTACACTGTGTATTAAAAAGTGGTAGGTGCTTTGGAATAAAGAAAAAATGGAGCAAGGGAAAGAGGATTGGGAATGGAAGGGAGGGGAGTAGGAAAAGGGCATGATCCAGTGTATTTGATCAGTCATAAGGGGCAGAGGTAGTAGGACATGGTCAAAGTAGAGACTCAGATAACACAAGGCCTCATAAACTTTGGCTTTTACTCTCTATGCAGTGGGAAGTCATTTCAGGGTTTTGAGCAGAAAAGTGGCATAATCTGACTTATATTTCTAGTGATTCCTCTTTCTGTTGTGTTGAGAATCAACAGAGGAAAAGCAAGGCAATGCAGGGAGAACAGATATGAAAATAGGTAAGAGACCATTGCTACAGTCAAGGAGACAGGTGCTGGTGGCTTAAACCAGGGGAGTAGCTGTAGAGGTGGCAAAAGATATTTCGATTTTGAGGTATATATTAATAAGAATTCCTAAAATATTAGATATAAGATCTGAGAAAAAAAATAATAAGGATGTCTCCTGGATTTGGCCTGATCAACTGCAGCACCATTAACTCGGATAGATAAGGATGTATGGAGGCCAGTTCTGGAGCATAGATCAGGAACTGAGCTCTAGGGCTTAAATTTAACATCCAAGGGAAGATATTAAGTTGGACTATGTATACAGGTCAGGAGTTCTGAAGAGAGATGGAAATGTGTGAGTTTCAGCCTATAGAGGTATTTAAAACCATAGCCTGAGTGAAATCATAAAGGAAGTGAGGATAAATAGAAAAGAAAAATAAATTTATCTTCCATTATGATTTATAAGTATCTTAACCCTTTCAACAGAGATTTATTTCTTTTCTTAGTCTATTTCATGTTGCTATTGATAGATATTTAAAGCAGGATAGTGTTTTCTTTCTTTTATAAAATAAAATGAAAGTTCAGTGTTTGAGGTTCTACATGTGATTATTTCTCATTTTCCTTTGGGCTAAAAATCTTCAGTTACTCTCATTCTATAATATATCACCTCCTAATTGAAAACCCTAGCTCTCATATACACTTTAAATCAACACCAATGAGCCAATGTATTATTACCACTCTGAGAGTAAGAACACAAAATGTCCATTTCTGAAATTTGGATCCCTATTTTATAGATGCTATTATTATCCAATGGAAGTATTTCTAGAAGTCTAGCTTCTCTGCCTTTAACGAAAAATTCTGTAATAGGTATTTGAAACATAATAAAATTGAACTTTAAGGAATATCTTTTTTTATTTTCCAGTGATGAATAAAAATAATCTGGAGATTTAAACAACTTAATATAAAAAAAAGAACCTTTAAACATACAAATTGAAAGTGAAATATAGAGTAAATGTTAACACCTCACTTTTTTCCTTGACAAGCACTTTCTCTCATATTCATTTTTAATGTCAGAGAATTCACAGAACTAAGATCTTTATTCTAAACCTCCACAGCTTGCTTCAGAAAGTAATTATGTAGGTATTTGTCAGAAACTCAGCTAATAGGCTTAGGAATTTAAAGTAATATGTAGAATATAGTTAACAAAGATATCTACCACAGCCCACTCTCCTCCCCTCTCTTCTCTCTCACAGTGAGGCATCACTCCAAACCAATTCTGGGCACATTTTCCTTTAAGAATCAGAGATGGGGGTGGGGCATTATAAAATCTAGTAAAAGTAAAGATTCAATGAAACAAGTATGCAAGTATATAGATGGTAGGCATGTAAGCTGATTCAAGCTTTGTGGAGAAGACATTAGCAGCAAGGTCCTAGAGCTAGTTTTCTTTGGTGCCTTCATGTGAAACTAAGTGTTCCTTGTTTTCCCTCAGCCAGCTCCTACCCCACTGTCCTGAGCTGATTTCTACTGTGCCACAAAATCAGAAGATGCATGGGTAATTGTGTTTGTCAGTCAGGGTCCCTGCAGAAAACAGATGGCTCATTCAAACTGGATACTTTGAAGAGAATTTGATAAAGGAACTACGTAGAAAGACATGGACAAGATTTAAGGAGTCCCACAATGCCAGTCAAGTAATGGGGTGGTAATAATGGGGAGACATCTTGAAGAAGAGGAAGGTAGAAAGCAGTTACCAAAACCCGGAAAAGGCAGCATTATGAGAAGGATTCAACATGGGCTGTGCCTTTTGTGGAGCAATTAATCCTCCACCCTTACTGTCTTCCCACCCTTTTATTTCTTGCCAGTGGCTCTCTTCGGCTAAATCAACCTAAAACCAGGGAGAAGGAGGCTCACTGATGGTAAGCAAATGGGTTAGCTACCTTGACAAGACTTGTTAAGCAATTTTTGTGGTTCGGTGAAGAATGAAAATGCAGGGCTCCTTTGTTTAAAAGCAATTGTTAGGAATTTCAAGATGGCAATAGCAAAACAATAAATCAAGTGTAGGATCCCACTGAGTGTGGAACCCTGTGCAACTGTGTAGGTCACATGCTCATGAAGCCAGCCTGCTCCCAGGACACATAGAAAAATGAATAGGGATACAGAAGGATATGAAGGACATAAAGGTATACAGCACCAATGTGTTACCTTGGACAAGTTACTCAGGTATTCTATATCACAGTTTACAGGTCTGTTAAGTGGAGATGACAAGAGTATTTTATATTGTTATTCTGAGGATTAATTAAGGTGATACATGCAATTTTCTCAAGTCAGTGGCTGGCAAAGAAAAAGTAAATGTCAACTACTAGTATTAACTTTAACACTTAATATCAATATGCAGAGAAATATATTCATATGTAATTGCATTTTTATAAGTTATGCAATTTTTATCATTTTGAAAACTTCTAAATTTGTTTACTATTTTTCAGGGAAATTTTTATATTTACATAATTTTGAAGAATCCTGGAATGTATGGTGAATATGTACTCTGTAAAAATGAAAATGTTTTCCTGATATTACTGCCACCTTCTTAAAACTGAGGATATTAACCTTTCATGTAAGAATCAGAATAGTTATTTTATGGTACCTGGTTACCCAAATGTGAATAAATTGCCCCTCCCACTCCTCTTATCAAGACTTGTGTGTGTGTATGTGTGTGAGACCTATAAAAACTTCTCTTTTCTAATGACACTTTTTCTTATCCACCCCATGCCACTGATCTCCTCCTTTGGCTGTTCTTGAGGTCTTATTTTTGTATCATGCATTTTCCACCATGCATGTTCCTGGGTGCCATGGAGGAGAATGGAAAGAGCAGGATTTTAAAGCCAGACAGGCCATAGTTAGGATTCCAATTTTGCTAATTACCAGTTGTTCAAATATAGACTGAGTTTCATGTTATTCATCTGTAACACGGGAATTCTTGAGAATCAAATTCTTTAATTATATTGAACACAAAGCCTGACATCCATGAGGTACTCAATAGTTCTTTTCTTCATTCCTCCTTATTTCAGTCTTAGTTTCTAACTATATTTTAAACTCCTAGAGGGAGCAGTAATTTGTCTTGCCTAATATCTTTATTCCATTCAACAGCTTCTCAAAACATGTTTTTTACAAAAGTAACATTTTAAAAATGTAAATAGAATCACTTTCTTCTTTAATAAACATACTGAATAGACTCAGAAATGATAATATAATGTCAAACTGGTAATCAGGAACTAATGGCAGAGTTTTATTTCCACCATGAACTAATTGTGTGGCATATGAAAGTCTAGCAATATTCTTATGAATTACGTGATATTGACATACAAGTCAATTTATGAACTGACTTTTGCCTAGAAATTAGGAGGTCCTATTTAGCTATTTTCCTCAGTACAAATATAAAATGATCAATAAGAAATCATAATATTTTAATTTTCTAATACAGTTGTCACACAAAGGAATACACTGGTCATTGCAAACATTGGCTTACCAGTTAACTCAAACCACTGAAAAATCATAGTTACTCCAAGTCATTAAGAAATAAGTCTGCATAGGTAAATTCTTCAAAGACAAAACTGTTTGGTCTTTTCTGACAAGAGTTAAAATATTTTTTATTTTATTTTCTAAAAATGCATTTATTACTGTACATTACTTAATCTTTTCTAGATGATTCAGGATGTAATGCTAAACATCAATAAAGGTACTGTGCTGTAAGCACCTGTATATACAGGGAACACTAAGATTAGTAATGTTTTGCCATATATTAAAGCGCCAAACAATTTGCTTTTGTTCTTTGTGGGTGTGTGTGTTCGTTTTGGAGAAATATCTCTTGCCTTGCTGCCATATTAGCTCCTTACTTTACTGTGTGTCTGCTTGTAACAATGACGCTTCACTATTCAACTGTGATATTCTTGATCTCCTGGGATTTAAAAAATGAGATGATGAATCTTATTGGACTGCTATGCAATATAAAACTAAAATTAAAGGCAGTACTTATAAGACTTTCCTAGTAGTAAAGTATCCAGGCTTTAGTATTATTTATCATCAATTTTAGCTGTTTTAAAATTGCTTCCTTCCTGTTTTCAGGCCAAATGCTGAATATTTGAGTTGTTAATATGTTATAACAAGATTAAATGACATTTAATTACTTTAGTCATATATACCAAAGTTCCCATTTTAGTTTAAAAATTCAAATAAAGCAAAGGAATGTCTCAAATTAAAATTTCTGAAAAGTTTAAATTCTGCTTGGTCATTAATTTAGTACAGACATACTGCTTCTCACTTCAACTTAGGTCTCTGAAAAATAAATAACATGGTTTTCAAAAGACAACAGAGAAAAAAGTTGATGATTACAAAGCAAAAATATATACCCATGTATTTAATTTACATATCACTTTACTTTTACTATATTCTATGCAGTAACTAAGATTACTCCAGTAATTCTAGTTGAAATGGGGACATTTTCTCATTATTGGAAGCTCCCTGAAAGAAAAAACAATATGCTCTCATAAAATATCTGATTTTTAAAATGGTGGATTATAAGAAATTTACATTATAAGGATTCCTTATTTTTTCTTTTTCATGGCAGTCTTACAGTACCCCTAATATGTTATACCTGATTCTTTTCACTGTTGTGATTCAAGGTCACTGTATAAAAAAATTTTGCATTGCTGGCATACAAAAAGTTGAAGGTGGTTGCCGTCACCTTGAATCATTTTGCACATTTCTCTTTCTTTTTTTAAAAAAAAGTGGAGTAGCAGTGACTTTATTTTGTACTAGTCTACTAAAGATTAATAATACACTTTGAAATTCTTGAGAAAACCTATTTTCTAAAATGATTTTGCCTTGTTACTGAATAGAAAAAATAAAAATCTTCACATTACACGGTAGGTGCAGATGGATAGACCTAAGAAAGGAGCACTCGACCTTGGCAGCAGAACCTGAGTGCTTTTAAGGAGAGGTCAAAAAGACAGATCGTTAGTTCAGCTTCATGTCTAAGAAACATGTGCTGCCTTGAGTTAAGCATGGGGCCTTTCATGAGAGGCCACTTTTGTTGCTGGGCACTTCAAATTCTTCTCAAACCTCTCTTAAAAATTTAAACAGCCATTTTTACTTTATTTTCCATACCTCACTTATGATTGCATTTTTCCTAACAGAAAATAAACTCAACTGTTTCATGCTCCACCCAAAATCTTTGTGTGCACTGGTCTTTCTTCAGAGCTCAGCTTACATACATCATCATTCAGTGTCAACTCTACTGCCATGCTTTACTAGGAATACATATTTTCACCACAGGTGAAAGGCAGCACATTCTGAGCCATTTTTACTTCCAGAGTCACTATGCTGACTCAGGTGCTAATCACTTCATTTCTGCATGAAACCTTTCCACTAGTCCTTCCTGTCTCCAATCTAAGTTAGCCCTGACTACCAGGCAAATGGCAACAAACATTATCTTCTTTAAACATTAGTTTAATTTATCTGTTCAAAACTGTGTACCCAATTCAGAGAAGTTACACAAACAATTGTATGTTCTAGGCAGTACGTTAAACATATAAACAGATTATAATACAGCTCTTAAGTGTATTAACTAAGAGCCCTTGTAGGAAGTAGTAATGGGAGTATTGTGGTAAGGACCTAACACAACCTAGAGAAAAGGGTAAGTGTCAGTGAGGGATTCCTGGACTTGGCAAACACTTGAGTTTTAAAAGGAGTAGAAGTTTGAGCTAAAACCATCAAGACTGGATCATGTCTGCTTTTCTAGCTGCCTCCCCCTAACCTCTTTTAGGCACACTCTATACTCAGATAACAAAAGCTGTTTGCAGTTCTCTGTACATATCATGCTGTTTCATACCTCCAATTCGTTATGCAGGGGCTCTTCCCTTGACTTTTGACATTCTTCCCTGCCCACCCTCGTTTATTCTTTTTTAAGCCTACTTTTCCTTTATTTTAGTCTGTTTTCTGTGCTATAACTGAATACTTGAGACTGGGAAATTTATAAAAAAAGAGGTTTACTTAGCTCATGGTTCTGGAGGCTGGGAAGTTCAAGATTGGATGGCCACACCTGGTCAGCTTCTAGTGAGGGCCTTGTGCTGCACCAAAACACGGTGGAAGGCATCACAGGGCAAAGGGGCACATAAGAGAGAGCCAAACTGGCTTTTATAACAGATTCACTCTCATGCTAACCCATCAATCCATTAATCCATGAATAGGTTAACCCATTCATGAGGGCAGAGTACTCATGACCCAATCACCTCTTAAAGGCTGTACCTCTTAATACTGTTATATTAGGTATCAAGTTTCAACATGAGTTTTAGAGGCACAAACATTCAAACTAGAGAATCTTTCAAGGTTCCACTGAGATGTAACTTCCAAGATTATATACGTATCTCAAGTTAGGGTACAAATGATTGCTCTATGTTCTCCAATAACTTGCTCTGATAACTTCCTTTATGGTGTGTATTACAATGCATTGTCCCCTTCCTTAATATAAATTGAAGATGTGATCCATATGATGTTCTATTTCAAACCAGAGCACTGCTTATGTTCAATAAATGTTGCTTACAAGCAACAGTCAACCCTACTGAAGCATCAAAAGAATAAAATACTTAAGAATAAACTTGAATCAACTGAATAATTTCTCCTAGCAGATCAAAGTTAATTGTGGCGAGTCAAATTCCTCAATTGTGATCAAACCCTGTGGGTCAAATTCAAATTTTGTTTTATTTACTAGTTTTATTTTTAAGAAAAATTTCATTTCACCTCTTCCAATGCAGAAGCATTTATTTTAAGATACACTACCACCTATTATTGTCAAGCTACTAAGTTATTAAAGCAGTGTAATTTGTTATCTGTGTCTCCTGGACGTTCCTCATGTCACCAACTCTTACGGTATGATGTCAATGCAAAGAAGGCTATTCGTCAAATGCATTTACCACAACTGCCAATCTTTATGGGTCTTGCTTCAAAGGTATCTTTTTTGCAAATTCTAACATTTCCCTAAAAATCTGGCTTTATTTTTTATTCTTATAGTCTATGAAAGTCACAGAGAAAACAACCACTGCTATTGTGAAATTTCAGCCAATACTATGGTTGATATCTACAATTTCTCTCACAAAGTATGCAAGCATTACTTTGAACTGCATCTGATATAGATTGGTAGCCCAGGTCATTATTTGCAAATAAATGAGTCCTGTTTTAGCCACAAAATCCAGTATAAGCATGGCTGTGCTCCAGAGAGAGAAACGTGAGTTGTTGGTTTTGTTGATACTATCCATCAATCAGCTATTCGTTACTTGGAAATTGTTGGTGACCATTATGCCCACAATTTCCAGCCTATTTTGCCAGGTGTTGGTCACCCTGGTTCTTCCATTCACTCTGATTCACAGGCTGCATATAACATTCAGACTTTCCTCAGTTTCCAACATGCTCAGGTTAACCATAGTTATGCCAACTTCCATTTCATGTCATCTCTTGGCATTCTTACCCAAAAGCATCTTATCCATGGGGTTCTATTTGAACAAATGTAAAGCAAAGTGCAAGACTGTGAGAGAAGTTTGTGGTGATATGTTAAACACATATTTGGTTGAATTTATGTGGCATAATTTGGAAATAATGCTTTCAATTCCCTTCTACTTCATAAATCAGAACAATTTCTTGTTAACTAATATGATGTTTCCTTTTATTACATATATCAGAAAAATTTCTTATTAACTAACATATTTTCACTTTTGTTTTTGTATGTTTTGGTACAAATATCCATGGACAAATTATTTAATTGAATACATCTGAAAATGAAATTGTTCAAATTATCCATAAATTTAGCCAATGATGCAAAATACTTGTACACTGAAAACTACAAAATATTGTTGAAAGAAATTAAAGGTGAAAATAAATAAAAAGACACCTCATATTCATTAATTAGAAGACTTAATATTGCTAAGATGTCAATACTACCCAAAGTGATCTACAGATTCAATGCAAATTCTATCAAAATCTCAACTAACATTTTTGGGCAGAAATAGAAAAATCTATACTAAAATCTATATGGAATCTCAAAGCATCCAGAATAATCAATACAATCTTGAAAAAGAAGAACGAAGCTAGAGAACGCATACTTTCTGATTTCAAAACTCATTGTGAAGCTACATTAATTAAAATAGTATGATACTGGCATAGGAAATGACATACAGACCAATGGAATAGAATCGAGAGCCCAGAAATAAACTCTCACATAGATGGTCAAATGATTTTTTATTTTTTTTTTATTTTTGAGACAGAATCTCACTGCCTTCTAAGCTGGAGTGCAGTGGCCCAATCTCAGCTCACTGCAACATCCGACTCCTAAGTTCAGGCGATTATCCTGCCTCAGCCTCCCAAGTAGCTGGAATTAAGGTTCCTGCCACCACATCCAGCTTATTTTTCTATTTTCAGTAGAGACGGGGTTTCACAGTGTTGGCAAGGCTGGCCTCGAACTCCTGACCTCAAAGGAGTCTGCCTGCCTCGGCCTCCCTAAGTGCTTGGATTACAGGCCCCCATACCCAGCCATCACATGATTTTTAATAAAGGTGTCAGGACCATTTAATGGAGAAGGAATAATCTTTTCAATAAATGGTACTGGAAACATTGGATATCCACCTATAAAAGAATGGAATCAGACCCTGACCACCTAATACATGCAAAAATGAACTCAACTTGGATGAAGGACATAGATGTAAGAGTTAAAACTATAAAATTCTTAAAAGAAAACAGAGGAAAACTTCGTGAGACTGGATTTGGCAATGGTTTCTTGAATATGACACCAAAAGCACAGGCAACAAAAGAAAAAAATTGATAAGCTGGACTACATCAAAATTAAAAATGTTTGTGCATCAAAGGACACAATTTTTAAAAAGTAGTTAACCCTACTGAACAAACATTTTTGGCTCTGTTCAGACCAACAGTTCTCAAACTTTTTGGTCTTAAGACCCCTTTACTCTCCTAAAAATTAAAGACTGCAAAGAGCTTTTGTTTATATGGATTGTATCTATTGCAGCTTACTATATTAGAAATTAAAATATTTAATTTAAATATTTTTATTGCATAATTTGTTCATGCATATTTGTACTAAAACATACTAAAAACAAAACTGAAAATATAATATTAATTAATAGAAAATTGTTCGATAAATGTTAATATTTAATTTAAATATTTTTAAAATAAATATTTAAAATAAAGATTAGTTAAAATTTAAAATATTTATTACTTCATTTAAAATTATAACAAATTCATTACATGTTTAAATAAGTAACAAATTTTATGAAATTTAACATCATTTTCCAATATACAAGTAATTTTAGTGACAAAAGTGGCCCTGTTTTACATTTTTGAAATTTCTTTAATATCTAGCTAAAAAGAAGACAGTTGCTTTCTCATATCTGCTTCTACATTTGATTTGTTAGAATACATTATTTTGGTTGAGGTATGTAAAGAAAATCCAGGCTCACACAGTTACACAGTTGGAAAGAAGACAATAATAAATTGAATGTACATTTTAAAATAACTTACAGTGTAATTGGAATGTTTGCAATTCAATGGATAAGTGCTTGAGGGTATGGATACCCCAGTCTTCATGTTGTGCTTATTTCACATTACATACCTATATCAAAACATCTCACATACTCCATAAATATATACACCTACTGTGTACCCCAAAAAATTGAAAAAAAAGGAAAGGAGAATTTAAAAATCTTTTGAGATAAATGTGGATGTTGTTCTTTGATACTACACTCAAATTCAACAAGTAGTACCATTTTAAATGTTATTGCAATTTGGAATCTGAAATCATATCAGTGAACTTTTTATGCTGTTATATTAAGTTAATTGCTCTATTTTATATTTGGAGTATATCTTTTATGCATGAATTGTAATATCATGAATTTTTCATTTAGAAAATATTGGTTCACCAAGTTATCACTGAGATCTTTCATATGTTGACATACTTCATTATTCAATATTTAAAAACATTCATTAATATAACATTCTCTCATTAAAAAGTCTTTAAGTGTTTGGGAGGTTGAAACAAATTTTAAAAACTCAAATTTTCACTTGAAAGCTCATTTTATTTTTGGCAACAATACTGTCAGCAGTATTTTCTGAATTGGCAGGTTTGCCTTCTTCAAAGTTTGAAATATGTCTGCCAAATACCCATGTCTGAATAACCCTAGTTTATCTGATATCATTTTATGTAAAATAAATTGTATTTTATAAAACAGTGGTTGATTCCACTTGCAACTCAATCACATAGTTATTTTCCTTTAGACAATCACCATAATTTGATACTTCAGTATGCAGCAAAAGTGTTTTATACTAGCTTCCCATTTTTTCACACAGAATATTAAAAATATGTGTACTCTGAGGTCAAGATTTTAAAAATTTAATATTTTTTACTGCTTTACTAAAAACATTCTTAAGTAAAACAGATTTTTTATATGAATACATTTTTTTTTCAGTGTCCTGATGAATGCAATAATTATGTTTACAGTTTGGTGCCACTGCCTTGATTTGTGCTAAGGTCCCAGTAGTTTTTACCTTTGCATCATCAGTGTAAATGTCAACATAGTGAAAAGGAAAAATAAATCTTAATTTTTTTTTTTTTTTGAAATGGAGTTTCACTCTTGTTGCCCAGGCTGGAGTGTAATAGCGTAATCTCAGCTCACTGCAACCTCTGCCTCCCAGGTTCAACTGATTCTCCTGCCTCAGCCTCCCAAGTAGCTGAGATTACAGGAATGCACCACCACACCCGGGTAATTTTGTATTTTTAGTACAGACGGGGTTTCACCATGTTGGTCAGACTGGTCTCGAACTCCTGACCTCAGGTGATCCTCCTGCCTTGGCCTTCCAAGGTGCTGGGATTGCAGGCATGAGCTGCCATGCCTGACCAAATCTTAATAGTTTTAAAAAGCACTTTAAACCTCAAAAATCCTCTAAAACAGTCTTGGGAACCTGCAGAGACATGCTGACCACACTTTTAAAAACTGCTGGTTTAAAGAATCCAGGAATTTTGGAACTTCTTAATATCAAACTGACTTCTGAACTCAAAACCACTGACCTTTCCAGTAAAAGATAAAAAGAGATTAAATTGTCTATCTCCCTTGTTTTATATGAGAAGAAATGGAAAGCTGAGGGAAAGATGCAATGACTTTCCCATCACTAACTGGTATTAGAACCTAGACTGCAAGACTTTTCACTAACATTTTTACGCCGTAGCTCAATGAGTATGACTCTAACATTACAGATAAAATTATTTAAGAAACGATTCCTTTCTCAAGCCACTAGGTGACAGGTTTCTAAAAATCTACCAGATCATTAAAAAGTCAGGAAACAACAGGTGCTGGAGAGGATGTGGAGAAATAGGAACACTTTTATACTGTTGGTGGGACTGTAAACTAGTTCAACCATTGTGGAAGTCGGTGTGACAATTCCTCAGGGATCTAGAACTGGAAATACCATTTGACCCAGCCATCACATTACTGGGTATATACCCAAAGGAGTATAAATCATGCTGCTATAAAGACACATGCACATGTATGTTTATTGTGGCACTACTCACAATAGCAAAGACTTGGAACCAAGCCAAATGTCCAATAATGATAGGCTGGATTAAGAAAATGTGGCACATATACACCATGGAATACTATGCAGCCATAAAAAAGGATGAGTTCATGTCCTTTGTAGGGACATGGATGAAGCTGGAAACCACCATTCTCAGCAAACTATCGCAAGGACAGAAAACCAAACACTGCATGTTCTCACTCATAGGTGGGAATTGAACAATGAGAACACTTGGACACAGGAAGGGGAACATCACACCCTGGGGCCTGTTGTGGGGTGGGGGCGGGGGGATAGCATTAGGAGATATACCTAATGTAAATGACTAGTTAATGGGTGCAGCACAGCAACATGGCACATGCATACATGTGTAACAAACCTGCACGTTGTGCACATGTAGCCTAAAATTTAAAGTATAATTAAAAAAAATCTACCAGATCACTTTTATATTTCCACTTACTAGTAAGGCCAGATATGACTCGGAAGTACAATCTTTAAATCATTCTCTATCATCTGTGTAGGAAGGGACATAAGGATAAATGCCACAAAAATACTTAAATGGATGATAACTGCCAAGGAGAGTGATGAGCAGACATCTCAAAAAGGGTCAGGGAAGGCATTTTTGAGAAGATGGCATTTTATTTGAACCTAAATGACAAAACAGAGTCAGGCACAGATCATGACAAGAATGTCTGATGAAGAAGAAAGAAAAAGTCTAAAGGACTTGAGGCAGAGTCAAGTGTAATTGAAAAACCAGAGTGAGCAATTTTGTTGGACAGAGATAATAATGAGGGGGGTGGAGCAAAAGAGGGTGGGATTAAAGAGTAGTAATTAGAGCCCGTCTCTTAAACCATGGGAGTTTAAATTATGAGTACAGAAAGCTATTACTGTATTTTAATTAATTTAAGCAAGAAAATGAAATATATAGGTTCTAACAGGCCTAAAGAGACATATCTAATTATGATGTATATTATTCCAGAAGAGTAAAAACTTTAACCTAGAAAGCATGTGGGCTAAGGATTGGAATGCGTTAGGAAATATGATCACCCTCTTTAATGTCTATAGTGAGATGTATAATGGCCCCCTACTGATGTTGGTGCCTCAAGCTCTGAAACCTGTGAATATGTTATGTTAAATGGCAAAAGAGACTTTCACAGAAGTAGTTAAGTTTAAGGACTTTTAAATAAATTATTCTGGACTATCTGGGTGGCTCCAATGTAATTGCATAAGTCATTGAAAACCGAGTTCTTAGCTGGTGGCAGAAGAGACAAGACAGAAGAGGAGCCAGAGAGATTTAAAGTGTGAGATGACTCCACACATGATTGCTGATTTGGAGATGGAAGGGCTAAAGTAATGAGGGATGTAGAAGGCCTTAAAGAGCTGTGAGGGAATCTCTCAGCTGACAGCCAGCAAAAAAAAAAAAAAAAAAAAGGCTTCAGCCCTACCACCAAGAGAAATTGACCTCTGCTAACAGCCTGAATAACCTTGAAAATTGATTCTCCCCATCAGTCTTGAAAGACTCAACCAGAAAACTCAATTAAAGTCATTAATGCTTCTCACTTACAGAATGGTAAGATAATGAATGTTTGTTGTTTTAAGCTACTATGTTTCTGGCAATTTATATGGGGTAACAGAAAACTAATGAATATGGTTTGATAAGTAGAGGGGAGTGTAAAAATAATTACCTTGGTGCTTTCATTATAAAAGTAAAGAGAGCGAAATATGCAATTTTATTTAATTCATCTACCTGAATCGCAGATCATTAAAAAATGAAAAAGAGGTAAAACCTCTATTTCTATAAGACCAAGAAACATCTATAAGTTCAAATCACAAACTAAAAGAATATACAATAGTAAAATTTGCACCAAATCTAGAGATAATCATGAAGGCTGCTAAAAATCTTAAATAAGGTACAGTTTTCTCTAAAAGTATGTTAGTCTATAGTGGAAGGCCCTATTAGCAATTTTTTTCTAAAGAATCTCAGAATGTTAGGATAAAAATCGGCCAAGAGATCATCAGAGAACAAGTCTATGTGGATTCTGTTTTATTCCACAGGGTGACAATCTAAGCCCATGCCAAGTTTAAAGGATTCATCATTGCACCTGTGCTCAAGTCCTACAATAGCAACATTAACACCATGATAATGAGAAAAATAAAGCAAACAAAATAAAATTGAAAATTTCACATCAAAAGTAGAACTCAAAAGAAAGCTTGAGAAAAATCATTTACAATGCTTGAAATAGAACAAATGGACACAAGAAATTTTAAAATAGATGAAGAAACAATCAAAAGAAATACAAAGCTACCTAGCAGAACTCATGAATGAAATAGACGGTGACTGTAAATCAACAGAGAAATGAAAGGCATGTAGATTTAATATAGAATTATATTAAATAATCTATATTGGAATATAGATTCAAAGCTGCTAAAAATAGAGTAAGTCATAAGACTATAGAAAATTACACAAAGTTAAATAGTAAAGAAAAATGATATAACAGAAAGTAGAGAGAATATGATAAATATGGGCAACAGAAAGACACATAATTGGTATTTCTAAAGAAGAAATCTCAGAAGAAGGGCTGGAGCAAGATAGCAGAATAGGACTCTCCAACAATCATCCCCTTTCAGAAATATCAACTTGAGCAACTACCTACGTACAAGAATACTTTTATGAGAGCAAAAGAAACCAGGGGAGAAATCACAGTACCCAGTCATAGCACAATAAGAAAAAAATATGTATTAAAGAGTGTAGGAAGGACCATTTTTCATACCCATGTCACTGCACCTCCAACCACAGATAGCAGAGTGAGGAGGAAGATACCATCCATTTGAGGGAAAGAGTGAGCATAAGATTTGGACCCCAAAACTAGGCCTACCATTGTAAAACCCAGCACCAGGCAGGCCCCCAGAACTCCAGACTTCAGGCCAGTACCCATGGACTGAAACTCCTGACTTGCCCTGGTGCCAAGGGGAACCCAGCAGCTCCAGGACTTAGGCTTCAGACTCAGTCTTCAGTTTGCACTCAGTAGCCTCAGACTTACAGCTTGCCTCAATGCTGTGTCAACCACAAACAGCCCAGTCTTCTAGTATGCCCCAGTACCATACAAGCTCCAGTGGCCATGGGCTTTGGAACCACATCACAAGGATTGCCTGTTGACTGTTGAGGGGCTTTCTCAGACAAAGTCAGTCTTCAAATACTGTAATAAGTATCTACTTCTTCAAATATGCAAACTTTGATGCATAGCCACAAAAATGAAGAACAATCAGAGAAATATAGCATCACTAAAAAGACAAAATTGCCAACAACTGACTCTAAAGAAATGGAGCTATATAAACTGCCTGACAAATAATTCAAAAAACCGGTTTAAGGAAACTCAATGAACTTCAAGAATATAGAAAAACAATTTAACAAAATGAGGAAACAATAAACCAGAATGAGAAATTTAAAAGCAGATTGAAATAATTAAAACAGACAATCAAATGGACATTTTGGAGATGGAACTATACAATAAAAGAAAGAACTGATAAATGAGATGTAAAGCATCAATATCAGCTTTGATTAAGTAGAAGAATCTGTGAACTCAAAATAAGGTTATTTGAAAATATACACTCTGAGGGAAAAAAGAAAAAAGAATTAAAAGCTTATAGGATTTATGGAACAGCATTCAAGGAGTAAATTTTTGAGCCATAGGAGTTAAAGGAGAAGAGAAAGATGAAATAATAGAAAGATTTTTAGAGAAATAATAGCAAAAAATTTCTAAAGTTTATTGAAAGATTTCAATATTCAGGTATAGAAAGGTCAAAGGGCTTTAATCAGATTCAATCCAAACAAGACTACCTCCCCATGTTATAATCAAAGGGTCAAAAATCAAAACAAAGAGAGGATCCTGAAAATAGCAAGAGAAAAGAAGCAAATAACTTACAAAGAAGTTCCAATGTGGCTAGCAGCAAATTTCTCAACAGAAACCTTATAGGCTAGGGGAGAGTATGATGATATATTTGAAGTGATAGAGAAAACTGCTAGCCAAGAATACTGTACCACCTAAAACTGTCCTTCAGAAAATAAGGAGAGATAAATACTTCTCCAGACAAACAAAGGCTGAGAGAGTTCATCCCTATCAGATCTGTCTTACAAGAAATGCTAAAGGGAGTTCTTTAAACTGAAAGAAAAGTATGCTAATGAGTAATGCAAAAATATCTGGAAGTATAAAATTCACTGTTAAAAGTATGTACACAGTTAAATTTAGAATAATACTATACTAGTGGTAAGTAAATCATTTATATCTTTGTATGAAGGTTAAAGGATAAAACTATTAAAATAATAAGAGCAACAATAATTTGGTAAGGGGTATGCAGTATAAAAAGTTGTAAATTATGACATTAGAAATTCAAAAGGTAAGGGGAGTAGAGTAAAAGTGTTATTTTTAATTACCAAATTATTAAAAGCTTAAAATAATTTGCTATAAGATTATTTTATAAGCCTCATGATAACCACAAAGCAAAATCCTAGAGTAGACGCACAAAAAATAAAGAGGAAGGAATCAAAACATATAACTGGAGAAAGTCACATAACCACAAAGGAAGACAAAAAGAGAGAAAGAAAGGAAAAAAGGATCTACAAAACAATTAGAAAGCAATTCACAAAATAGCAGTAATAAGTCCTTATCTATCAATCATTAACTCGAACTTAAATAGATCAAAATCTTTAAACAAAAAACAAAATGACTATATGGATTAAAAAAAAAAAGCAAGACCAATAATACGCTGCCTAGGAGAGACTCACTTCACCTTTAAAAATACATGTAAACTGACAGTAAAGTGATATAAAAAGATATACCATACAAACAGAAATCAAAATTTAACAGTAGTAGCTATACTTATATCAGACAAAATAGACTTTAAGTTAAAAACTGTAAGAAGACACAAGGAAGTCTTTATAAAATGATAAAGGGATCAAATCAGCAAGAGGATATAACAAGTGTAAATATATATGCACCCAGCATCAAAGCAGTTAATTATATAGAGCAAATATTAATAGATTTGAAAAGAAAGATAGACTGCAACAGCCGGACTTGGTGGCTCATGCCTGTAATCCCAGCACTTTGGGAGACTGAGGTGGGTGGATCACAAGGTCAGGAGATGGAGATCATCCTGGCTAACATGGTGAAACCCTGTCTCTCCCAAAAATACCAAAAATTAGCCAGGCATGGTGGCAGACGCCTGTAATCCCAGCTACTCAGGAGGCTGAGGCAGAGAACTGCTTAAACCCGGGAGGCAGAGGCTGCAGTGAGCTGAGGTTGTGCCACTGCACTCCAGCCTGGGCGACAGAGTGAAACTCTATCTCAAAAAAAAAAAGAAAAAGAAAAAGAAAAAAAAGAAAGAAAGATAGACTGCAACACAACCATAATAGGGGACTTTAAAAATCCAATTTTCAGCAATGGACAGATGATCTCGATGGATAATCAGTAAGGAAACCTGAAACTTAGACTACACTCCCAACCATATGATCATATAGACCTAACAGACCTAAACAGAACACCACATCCAATAGTTGCAGAATATACATTCTTCTCAACTGTGCATCTAACATTTTCAAGGAAAGATTATATGTTAGGCCACAAAACAAGTCTTAGCAAGTTTAAGAACTATATCAAGTATCTTTTCTGACCACAATGGTATAAAACGAGAAACAATAACAGAAAAAAAACTTCATA
Organism: Pan paniscus; assembly: GCF_029289425.2. NCBI lineage: Eukaryota > Metazoa > Chordata > Mammalia > Primates > Hominidae > Pan > Pan paniscus. Next base: position 73,093,439 of record NC_073254.2, read on the forward strand.
AAATTCGCGAGTGCAAGGAAATTAGGCAACACGCTGTTAAAGAAACAGGGGACATTTAAGAAATTAAAAGGAAAATTTTTAATTTTTTTTCAGAAAAACAAATGTAGAAACACAACATACCAAAACTTATGGGATACAGCAAAAGCAATTCTAGTTTATGTCTGTAAAGAGAATAGTGACAGAGAAAGTGATAGAGAAAACTGATAAAGTTTATGTCTATAAACTAGAACTGTTGCTATAAACTATAAACTTGCTATACATAAACTATAAACTACTAGTTTATAGCAATAAACCCCTACAGAAGAAGGAAAGTTCTCAAATAAACAACCTAACTTTGCACCTCAAGGCAGTAGAAAAACAAGAGCAAACTAAGCTCAAAGTTAGTAAAAGGAAGAAAAATAATAAAACAATAAAGAAAATAATAAAGGATGAAAAGAAAATAATAAAGATTAGAAAAATACAAAAAAATCAACAGAAGTAAGAGTTGGTTTTTTGAGAAGATAAAAAGAATTGACAAATCTTTAGCTAGAATAAGAAAAATGAGAGAAGAGTCGAATAAATACAATCAGAAAGGAAATGTTGCAACTGACAGAATGGAAATACAAATGATCATAAGAAACTATTATGAACATTTAATATGCCAATACATTGGATAACTTAGGAAATGGATAGTTCTTGGGCATATACAATCTACAAAGATTGAACAAAGAAGGTATAAAAACCTGAAAGACCAATTACAAGTAATAAGAGTGAAACAGTAATAAAGTCTCCCAAAAGGGAAAGCCCAAGACTAAATAGCTTTATGGTTGAAATCTACCAAACTTTTAAAGAGGAAGCAATATCAATTCTTCTCAAACTCTTCCAAAAAAAAAAACCGGAAAAATACTTCCAATTTCATTTTACAATGGTAGCATTTGCCTCGTGCCAAAGACAGAAAGGACATTACAAGAAAAGAATATTATAGGCCAAGGCTGGGTGCAGTGGTTCTCACCTGTAATCCCAGCACTTTGGGAGGCAAGCAGATCGCTTGAACCCAGGAGACCAGCTTGGGCAACATGGCAAAACCTCATCTCTGCAAAACACACAAAAATTAGCTGGGTGTGGTGGTGGTATGCACCTGCAGTCCCAGCTACTTGGGAGGCTGGGGAGGGAGAGATCACTTGGGCCCAGGAGGTCAAGGCACTACTGAGCCACGATCACTCCACTGCACTCCAGCCTTTGTGACCAAGAAAGACTCTGTCTCTAAAGGATAAAAGAAAATGATAGGCCAAATCCCTGAAGAACACAGATGCAAAAATCCTCAATAAAATGCTAGCAAACCAAATTCAACAGCATATTAAAAAGATCATTCTTCATGATCAAGTGGAATTTACCCCAGGGATGCAAGACTGGTTTAATATATGCAAATCAATAAATGTGATTGTATTAGTCCATTTTCACACTGCTGATAAAGACATACCTGTGACTGGGTAACTTATAAAGAAAAAGGGGTTTAGTGGACTCACAGTTCCACGTGGCAGTGGCGGCCTCATGATTAGGGCAAAAGGCAAAAGGCATGTCTAACATGGTGCCGGGTGAGAGAAAATGAGATCCAAGTGAAAGGGGAAGCCCCTTACAAGATCCTCAGATCTCATGAGACTTATTCACTACCATGAGAACAGTATGAGGAAAACCACTCCCATTATTCAATTATCTCCCACCAGGTCCCTCCCACAACATGTGGGAATTATGGGAGCTACAATTTTAGATGACATTTGGGTTGGGACACAGCCAAACAATATCAGTGATACATCACATGAACAGAATAAGAACAAAAATCATATAATCATTTCAATAGATGCAAAAAAAAAAGCATCTGACAAAATTAAACATTTTAAATAATAAAAACTCTTAAGAAATTAGGTATAGAAGGAATTTACCAGGAACATTAAAGGCTATACATAACAAACCTACAGTTAACATCATACCCAACAAGGAAAAGTTGAAAGCTTTTGCTCAAAGATCGGGAATAATACAAGGCTGCCCACTCTCAATACTTCTATTCAACATAGTATTAGAAGTCCGAGACAGATCAATTAGGCAAGAGAAAAAAAGAAAGAAAAGGCATCCAAATTGGAAACAAAGAGGTTTAATTGTCCCTGTTTACATGACATGATCTTATAAGATTTAAAAAAAAACAAAAACCTGAACACTCCACCAAAGGGGGGAAAAAAAACTGTTAGAACTAATAAATGAATTCAGTGAAGCTGCAGGATATAAAATCAACATACAAAAATCAGTAGCATTTCTATATGCTAACATTGAACAATCTGAAAAAGAAATTTTGAAAAATCCCATTGAAAACGACAAAACATAATATGCTAGGAATAAATTTAACCAAGGAGGTACAAGATCACTACATGAAAAGTTTAAAACACTGAGGAATGAAACTAAAGAAAAAAACCAATAAATGGAAAGATATCCCATGTGTATGTATTAGAAGAATTAATATTCTTAAAATGTTCATACTACCCAAAGCAATCTAAAAATACAATGCAATCCCTATTAAAATATCAATGTTATTCTTCATAGGAATATAAAAAAATACTAAAATTTGTATGAAACCACAATAGACCCCTAAATAGCCAAAACAATCTTGGGCAAAAAGAGCAAAATCAGAGGCATCACGCTACCTTATTTTGAAATACATTTGACCCTTGAACAACACAGGGGTTAAGTGCACAACTGCCCATACGGTCAAAAATCCATGTATAAAATTTGACTCCCCCAAAACTTAACTACTAATAACCTACCATTGACTGGAAGCCTCATCAACAATAAAAACTGTCAACTAATATTTATTATCTATATTATATGTATAATACATTGTATTCTTACAGTAAAGCAAACTAGAGAAAATGTTAAGAAAATCATAAGAAAGAGAAAATATATTTGCTATTCATTAAGTGGAAGGGGTCATCATAAAGTTCTTCATCTTCATTGTCTTTATGTTGAGTAGGCTGAGGAGGAGGAGGAAGATGAAGAGGGTTGGTCTTTCTGTCTCATGGGTGGCAAAGGTGGAAGAAAATCGGAGTATAAGTGGACCTGTGCAGTTTAAATTTGTGTTGTACAATGGTCATCTGTGTAATACAAAGCTAAAGTAACCAAAAGAGCATGGTACTGGAATATAAACAAAAACATAGACAAATGAAAAGGAATAGAGAGCCCAGAAGTTAATCCACACATTTACAGCCAGCTGATTTTTGACAAAGATGCCAAGAACATGTTATGGGGAAAGGACAGTCTTTTCATGAAAATGTGTTGAGAAAACCAGATAGCCACATGCAAAGGAATAAAAATAGACCTTTAATTCATACCACATACAAAATCAACTCAAAATCAATTAGAGACTTAAATATAAGAACTGAAACTATGAGACTGTTAGAAGAAAGCAGGGGAAAAATTTCCATGATGTAGGTCCAGACCAAGATTTTTAGGATATGATATGAAAAGCATAGCCACAAGAAGCAAAAATGTACAAGTAGAACATCAAACTAAAAAATTTCTGCACACAAAACTAACAATCAACAGAGTGAAGAGACAACCTACATAATGGGAGAAAATATATCCAAACTATGTGTTTCAGCCTATTTTCATTGCTATAAAGAAATAGCTGAACCTGGTTAACTTATATATTTTTAAGTTTATTTGGCTCATGTTTCTGCAGGTTGTGCAAGAAGCATGGTGTCAAAATTTGCTTCAAGTGAGGCACTCTGGCTACTTCCACTCATGGTGGAAGGTAAAGGGGGTGCCAGTGTGTGCTGACATCACATGTGAGAGAAAACAAGCAAGAGAGAGAGGAGGGAAGTATCAGACTCTTTTAAACAACCAGCTCTCACAGGAACTAATCAAGTGAGAATTCACTCATTGCCATGAAGATAACACCAAGACATTCATGAGGTATCCACTCCCATGAACAAAACACTTCCCGTTGGCCTCACCTCCAATATTGGGGATCAAATTTTAACATGAGATTAGAGAGGACAAATATCTAAACCATTTCATTCTATACCTGGCCCCTGAAATCTCATGTCATCACATACAAAATACTATCATTCCATTCATTCCATCCCAATAGTCCCCCAAAGTTTTAACCTATTCCAGCATCAACTCAAAAGTCTAACATAAAATGTCTCATTTGAGACTCAAGGCAAGTTCCTTACAGTTACAAGCCTGTAAAGTCAAAGTCAAGTTATTTACTTCCAAAATACAATAATGGAACAGACATTAGGTAAACACTCCAATTTCAAAAGGGAGAAATGGTCTAAAAGATAGGGGTAACAGACCTCATGCAAGTCTGAAAGCCAGCAGGGCAGACATTCAATGTTAAAGCTCCAAGATAGTCTTTGACTCCATGTTCCACACCCTGGGCACACTGGTGCAAGGGGTTGGCTCCCAAGGCTTCAGGCAGCCCTGCTCCCCAACATGGCTTTGCTAGGTGCAGCCCATTTGGCTGCTTGCATATATTGTAGTTGAATGCCTGTGACTTTTCCAGACTGAGCAGGTACACTGCTGGTGGCTCTATAATTCTTGGGTCTCAAAAGTAAGGGCCCTGTTACTATGACTCCAATATGCACTGCCCTAGTGAATACCCTCTGCAGTGGCTCCACCCCTGTGGCAGGCCTGCACACCCAGGCTTTCCAATACATCCTCTGAAATCTTGGTAGAAGCTGCCAAGCCTCCATTATTCTTGCATTCTGTGCATCTGCAGACTTAACACCACATGGATGCCACAAATGCTCATGGCTTGCACCCTCCAGAGTGATGACCCATGCAGTACCTGTGTCTCTTTGAGCCACGGCTGGAGGTGGAAGTGAAGTGGCTAGAAGATAGGAAGCAGCATCCTGAGGTAGTGCAGGGCAGCAGTGCCCCAGGCCTTGAAGGTTTCTGAAATGCGTTCAGGACCCATTTCCCCTTGTCTTGACTATTAACATCTGGCTCCCTTTTATCTATGTCAATCTCTCTAGTAAATGTTTGCTCCCCAGCACACTCGACTTTCTCTCCTGTAAACACTCTTTCCTTTTCTACCACATGGCCAGGCTACAAAATTTCTAAACTTTTATACTCTGTTTCTCTTTCAATCATAAATTTCAACTTTAGGTCATTCCTTTGTTCCTATATCTGATAGTAAGCTGTTAAAAGTAGCCACATTACTTCTTCCATACTTTGCTTCTTAGAACTTTCTTCTTCCAGGTGCCCTAAGTCATCACTCTTAATCCTTCCACAAAACCCTAGGTCATGCATATAATGCAGCTAAGTTATTTGCTAAGGTGTAACAAGGGTCCCTTTTCTCCAATTACCAATATGTTTATCATTTCCACCAGAGACATCATCAGCATGGCCTTTACTGTCTATATTTCTGTCAGCATTTTGATCACAACCACTTAAGCAATCTCTATAAAGTTTCACATTTCCTCATATTATTGCCTTCTGAGATCTCCAACCTCTCCCAACCTCTGCCCACTATCCAGTTACAAAGCCATTTTTCCACATTTCAAGTATCTTTATGGCAACACCTCGCTCCTTGGTACGAATTTTTCTGTCTTAGTCTATTTGTGTTGCTATAAAGGAACCAATGAGTCTGCCAAATTTATAAAGAAACTAGGTTTATTTGGTTCATAGTTATACAAGCTGTGCAAGAAGCATGGTGCCAGCATCTGCTTCTGGTCAGGGATACAGGCTGCTTCCACTCATGGTGGAAGTTGAAGGGAAGCCAGCATGTGCAGAGATCACATGTGAGAGAGGATGCAAGAGAGAGAAGGGGAGGTGCTATGTTCTTTTAAGCAACCAGCTCTCACAAGAACCAAATGAGCAATAACTTGCTCATTACCACAAGGACAGAACGAAGACATTTATAAGAGATCTGTCCCACGATTGAAACGCCTCCCATTAGACCCCAACTTCTAACACTGGGAATCAAATTTCAACATGAGATTTGGAGAAGACAAACATCCAACCATAGCACTATACATCTGACAAGAAGTTAATATCCAAAATATTTAAGGAACTGAAACAACTCAATAGCAAATAAACAAATGCTGCAATTAAAAAATTGGCAAAGAAGCTAAATGGATATTTCTCAAAAAAAGAAATATGAATGGTCAAATGGAATATGGAAAAATGATCAACATCCCTCATCATCAGAGAAATGCAAATTAAAACCTCTATTAGATATTGCCTTATACTTGTTAGAATGGTGATTATCAGAAAGAAAAAAGATAACAAGCAATAGTGAGGATGCGGAGTAAAGGGAACCCCTTCACATTGCTGGTGGAAATGTATATTAGTATAGCTATTATAGAAAACAATTAAAGATAGAACTACCAAACCTGAAAAAATAAAAAAATAGAACCGCCAGGTGATCCAGCAATTCTACTACCAGGTGTATTTCCAAAAGAAATAAAATCAGTATGTGAAAGAGATATCTGCAGTATATTCACAATAGTTAAGATATGGAATAAACCTGCATGCCAATCAATGGATGAATGTATAAAGAAAAGTGGCACGCATACACAATGGAGTACTATTCAGCCATAAATAGGAAGGAAACCCTGCCATTTGCAACAACATGAATAAACCTGGAGGACATTACGTGAAGTGAAATAAGCCAATCACAAAAATTTAACTACCAAATGATCTCACTCATATGTGGAATCTTAAAAAGTTGATCTCATAGAACTAGAGAGTAGAATGGTAGTATTTACATAGTTCTGGATAAAGCAAGAGTGATCCCTATTTTCAACACCCAACTTGTCATTCATTTATAAAGGCAATAGAAACAATTACAAATAAACAAAATTTCTGGAATTATAGTACTGATGAAGTCATTTTTTAAATTTACTCAATGAAAAAATCAAATTAATTCAAGATGATCAAATAAAGAATTCAGAAACTGGAGCACTATATTGTAAAAGGGTTGAAGATGAACTCTGAATATGTTTGAACACAAGAATACGAAGGATTAATATTGGATTTACAGTAGCTAAATATAATAAAAATGTTGTAATCCTAAATTGAAAACCCACTGGATAAATAACAACAAAAATTCAGAAGTAGAAGAATATAGGCAAAAGATAAAGAAGTACAAACTTATAATTTTATTATATGTCATAGGAGGGAATCAGTTGGTAGTGCTAAAGTTTAACCAAATTATTAAGAAACAAGAAGAGGCTATAAACATTCCAAATACAATAAAAGAAAATGCAAATACATGCATATCTACACAAACACACACAGACAAACATGCCTGCACACACAAGGCAAAGAAAATACTGATTTGACTATATAACTTTCAACAATTTAGTAGCATAGACATTCTAAAAGGGTTAATAAAAAGTTTATAGATGCCAAAAGGAATTGTGACAGATTTCACTCTAAATTTTGTAACTACGTTTACATGAAAATAAGGTAACACCCCAGTGGCTCAAAAAAGCTGAAGCCAGAATGGTAAACTGGCTCTAGAGCCATAACTGCCCTGGGTGTTTATGAATACAAGAAAACTACACCCTGGGCACTAATGTCCATGCCTCTTGGAAGGATGGACTCTGAGACTCCTTCACAGAGCCAGGACCCTCAAAAACTGCACTTTCAGTGAAAGATCAGCTACAATTAAAATTTCCCACCAGCAAAGGGGAAGTACAAGTCTGTTTCAGCTTCAGATATTAGGAAAAGAGTATCCAGAGAGAATTCAGAACGACAGGTCTGCCCTCAAATTGGCTCTGGGTTCCCAAACCAGAACATTAACTTAAAGTTATGCAGGGAATTCAGCACCCTGGGAACCACAGTAGATCCCAAAGAGATGCAGGAATGCACCTTCAAGTCAGGCTTTCAGTATTCTTGGAAATGAAAATTGGTCAGGAAGAAGTACAAAAATGAAGTTTCCAAAATATATGAGAAAGCAAGATGATGTCAATGAAAGTCAGCAGAAATAAAATCAATAGACTCATAAATATAAATATACCAGCTATTGAAATGATAAAATAAGTATGCAGAAATAACTTTTTAAAAGATTTAAAGAAATAAATCAAGAAATAAAATATTGTTTTTAATAAATACTTTTATAATGTTTATTTGTATCAGGTACTGTTCTACATGCCTCACTTATATATTTACTCATCTAATCCTCAACAACTCTATAAAGTAGATGGTACTAATTTTATGAACAAGGAAATGAAAACTTAGAGAAATTAAGAAAGTTCCCTAAATTTACACAGGTGCAAGTTGTAGTGCTAGAATTCAAATCCTTCAGAGTCTATCGTCCTAAGAAGTATGGGTAAGCAAGTGTCAAAAATCTGTCAACAATTAACTGACCTGTTTTAAAAATAAAAAAATAGGACTACTAGACTAGAAATATAATTAAAAGTAAAATCTCAGTGGTCAAACTGTAGATTAAACAAAGTTGAAAAAAGAATTTGAACTAGAAGCCAAAGCTAAAATCATTAATCAGATTGTAATGGAGAAAGACAAGGTAATGAAACTGAAAGTTTATGACATGAAAAAATATAATAAGATTTAATCATCTAGTGGTTATCTCAGGAGAGACTAAAGAAGTGAATAATCTATTAAAAGAGATAACAACTGGGATTTGTCCAGGACAGATAAGAGAAAAAAATGTCAAGTTGTATGAAAACAAATAAAGATACAATGGAAATGGGAAAAGGCTAGTAATGAAGCTAGGGCAAAGATTAGGGGTAATGATGGATTCATTATAGTCTTCCCTTTTATTTTATGTATGCTTAAGTTTTCTGATACATTTTTTACAAATAAAAAATAAACATTTAAACACATTATATCATCTTTGATCAAGTCAAAAGCAGCTTCTAACAGCACACAGAGGAAAAAAATGATAAAATGAGCAATGATTAGATTGAGGGGAAATTTCTCCATAGCAAAACTGAAAGCCAAGACATGTGGTATAATACTTTCAAATTGTTAACACAAAATAATGGTTAGCAAAGAATTATGCAACTGACACATTTTTATTAAATAGCTATATTTTTAAATGACATTTTTAGATAAGACCAAATGTGAAATCTCGTACCAAGAGATTCTCATTGAAAGAATTTAAACAATGTGAAACAATGCACTTCAATCAATAAATAATTAAATAAATAAGTGGAGAGTAAAGAAAGCATGTAGATTAATTTAAGCATTGACCGTTTAAAACAAAAGTAATAATGTTTACATTAGGAGATAAAAATAGAGGTATAGAATGCTTCTGAAAATAAATGACTGGTTTATAACACATCTCTCATGGAAAACAAGATGAAAATCTGGAAGGAAAGTGAAACATAAGACAGCTGTCTGGGGAGTAACAAAGAATTGAGGGTCCCCCTTAAGGTAGACCTGACATCCCTCCATTTGACAATGTCTAAGTGACTTGGGCCTGAAAGACCAAGCAAAAGCAATGACTTAGTTAAGGAGACAAAAACTGGAGGTCCGTGATACCAAGGCATCCAGAATATGAGAGGCCATTGTCCTAGAGAAAAACAAAGAGAGAAACAAGCCTAACTTTCCAAATCACTTTTCCTCAGAGGCATTTTTTGACTCCTAGCACGTGCAGAACAAGCAGATGGGAGGCAAAGCAGAAAGTGGCAGCCAAGGAGCTAAGAATCAAGCAGAAGTTTTGTAGGTCTGATGATACTGGAGAGACAAAATTATAGTTTAGGGCTCACCAAAGAGAAGAATACGCAGTTTGTCAAGCTTTCTATTGTAACCCCTGATGGGCTACACTTTAGAAACCAAAGTTAGAAGCCTTACAAAGGTTAAAACTCAGTGTCAGGCCAAACCCTCTAATCTCTGTTTGCGGTCTATTGCTTTGCCCTAATGCTAACTGCCAAAATAAATCTTTCCTGGAGTAAAACAAGATCATGAAGAGCCTCTCCAGTTCTTCATTAAAAAAAAAAAAATACATGGCATTCAGTTCAAAATAACCAGGCATGCCAGGAGACAAGATCAAATATCTAAAGCAAAAAAATAAAAATAAAAATAAAAACAGACCATGTGTAATGCATAAATTGAAGTTATCAAACATAGGCTTTGTTGCCAAACATAGTCAATTCATGAAATATAATTTTTTAAATGTATAATGAGATGAAAATATTTACCAAGAAATTAAAATTCTGAGAAAAAAATTGGAATTTCTAGAACTAAAAAGTATAATTATCAAAATTAAGACCTCAGTAGGTATATTTATATACTTTAGTATAAAGGAAAAATTAAAGAATGCTTACAGAAGGATACCTCCAAATTTTAAAGAGTTATTTATCCTCTAAACAGTGTCTAGAGAGAAGTGCAGAGGAAGGGGTAGAATTTAATTATACTTTCAACTTTAAACCCTTTATTGTTCGATTTTTTCTCTTCATGAACTGGTATTACTTCTATAAAAAATAATTAAAATTTAATGAATACAGAAAATTAGGTAGTGTTTATTACAGAAGAAATGTAAAACTACACAGTCATTACGAAAAAATATACCTTGCCTCATAATACCTATTCTCAGGGATAACATTTAACACATTTTATTTATTTCTTCCAGCTTTTTGCCATGCATGTTCTTTTTAGCTGTGATTACACAACTACTATGGGAGGCAGAATCCTAAGATGTCCCCCCATATCATTGCCCTCCGGTGTACATACCCTTTATAATTCCCTTCTGTTAAGTTTGGACAGGTCCTGTGAATGTGGTAGGACAGCTGCTCCCTTGATAAGGTTATGTTATATAAACATGACTCCACCTTAGCACACTAAAGAGAGTTTCTCCTGCTAGCTTTAAAGAAGTAAGCTCCATGTTATATGACAAAGCCATATAGTTAGGACCTGAAAGTAGCCTTTAGGAATCCAGAGCAACTTAAGGACAAAGAGACACTTTAGTCCTGCAGTTGCAGGGAATTGAATTCTGCCAACAACCAGTGAGCTTGGAAGAAAACCTCAAGCCTCAGATGGGACTGAAGCCCTAGCCAACACATTGAGATTAGTCTGTTCAAACCATGAAAAGATAAAATGTACCCTGACTCCTAACTCTGACTCCTTACCCATAGAAACTGTTATTTAAGCTGTTAAATTTGTGGTAATTTATTATGTAGCAATAGAAAACTAATATATATTCTATATATAAAAGTACCATGAATTGATCATGTAATTATAAGCACAAAAGAAATGTAGAAATTTGCAAAAGTAGTAAAGTATAATAACCACTGAGAAGGTAACTGAATCCAGATAATCACATTTGATATTTTGTTGAGTTCATAAGAATTATTTTTTCATCTATAAATACTTTATTATACATCCTTAAAAGGTAAATTATGTTTTTGAAAATATATAACTACAATACCATTATTTCACCTTTAAGTATTCTATGGCCTTCCAAAGTATACTCACTGTGATGGTTAGTTTTAAGTGTTAACTTGGCTAGGCCCTAGTTCCAGTTATTCAAACACTAATCAAGGTATTGCTGTGAAAGTAATTTGTAGATGTATTTAACATCTATAATCAGTTAGCTTTAAGTAAAGGAGATAATCTGCAACAATCTGGGTGGGCCTCTTCCAATCAGTTGAAATGCATTAAAAGCAAAACTAAGGTTTCTCCGAGGAAGAAAAAACTCTGCCTCAGGACTGCAGCCCTAGCTCTTGCTGGTGTTTCCAGCCATAAATCTTGCCCTATAAAGTTCAGACTCTTCAATTCCCGCAATTGCATAAGTCAATTCCTTGAAATAAACAGTATGTGTATGTGTACACATGTGTAGAGTAGATTCTCATTACTTACAGGTTCTATGTTTGTGAATTTGCCTACTTACTAAAATTTATTTGTAAGCTCAAATTCAGTATTTGCAATACATTTGTGGTCATTTTCAAACGTGTAGAATGGCAAAAAGTTTGAGTCTCATGTACCCAACTAAAATAGAACAAGGTGATGCTCTGCCTTCTTTGTCCATCTCTCACACTGCAAACAAGCATTCTTTGACAATTTATTTAGTTGCCACCATTTTCTTTACATTTTTGTGCATTTCATTGGTGATTTTGCTATTTAAAATGGCCTCCAAGTACAGTGGCAGTGTTGTCTAAAGAAGCTTGTGATGTACCTTACAGAAAAAATACATGCATTAGATTAGGTTCATTTGGGCATGAGTTACAGTGCTGCTGGCTGTGAGTTCAATGTTAACGAATCAGCATAGGTATTAAATAAGGTGCCTTTGAAGAGAAACACACATAAAACAAGAATGTATATTGACTGGTTGACAAAAATATTGTGACTAGAGGCTTTCAGGAAACTACACTGTATTTTCCCTAGGAGCAATTGTTCATTATTCACTGATTCAATGTTCATAGAAACTTTATAGAACATAACTACAGTGAATAACAAGAATCAACTGAGTGTGTGTGTGTGTGTGTAATCTTACTCATTCTGTTCCTCTGAGGAACCCCAACACACTCATCATCCACCTCCTGGAAGATTCTGAGCTCTTGATTGAAAATTACTACCAAGACTAAAACACTGAAACAAAGAGTATTCTGTACTCCCATTGAGTAAGAGTTGACAAACTACAGCCAGCATTTGTTTTTGTAAATAAAGTTTTAGTGGAACACAGACATGCACATTCATTTATATATTGCCTATGGCTGCTTGCATGTCCTAATGGCAGAGCTGAGTAGTTGCAAGAGTAGCTACATGGCTTCTAAAGGTGAAATATTTACTATTTGGCCCTTTATAGAGAAAATTTGCTGACTACTGCATTAGAATATTAAATCATACAAAAAGATGATAAATGTATATACTGAAGTTGATAACAAATATATCTGCCATGAGATGGTTTATCAATCTTTCAATTAAAAAAGTTAATTCAATGGGTTTTTTTTAAATTTTTGAAGCTATATAAAAATCTTACTAAAATTCTATGGCAGTGGAAGTGGCCACAGAGTTGCACTATGTAGTTCAAATTTTCTAATACTTCTAGAAATTTCCCACTGGGATTAGTTGCTTAGCCATAGCTATCAAGTACAGTAATAGAATAACCGCACTATTATTTTGAATGTTCAACAATGAGGATACAAGATTTTCTCTGAACTGTGCAATGAAGAATATGTCTTCAGGAACACATTTTCTGGTACTGAGAAATAAATAGACACAAATATATAATAGCTAAAAGAAGTATACAAAAGATAGTTTCAACTTCCAACTTGCAGACACCAAAAACCTTGTAATACCACTTTATTCTGGATTTAGCTTCTCTAATTAAGGTTAACTACTATAATTAGAAAGCCATCAGAATCTTTGTCACTTAACATAATTAAGGTTTACTATTCTCTATTGCAAAGCTTTGGGTGGTTTAGGCAGCCCTCTTCCATCTTTAGCTCTGCCATTTGGAACAATTGGTCTCATGATCACAACAGTGGGGGAAAAAGAGGCAAAGGGAGCATGCTGGCTGTTAAATTTCCCCTCCCAGAAGTGACACATGTCACTGCAATCTGCAGTCCACTGATGAAAACTAACTGCAGTAGAGGAAGAAAAATGAAGCAGGGGAACTTAAGGAACAGTCACTGCAAACAAATCATCTCTACCACAGGAACCAAACCAAGTAAGGCCTTTGTAAAGTATTCTTCATCATTTTTACTCAGCCCTTAGACAACTTCAGTCTGCCAACAGCAAAATTATGCAATATGGATCCAAGGCAATTCACTATGTTGGTCCTTTCATATCTGTGATTGATTTTCTCTTCTTTTAATTAATTCAACAAACATTTATAAGTGAATAAAACAAAAAACGATCAGTAAACACAATGCTCATATTCTTGTGGAAGAAGAGAAGAAAGAAATATAGGAAAATGATGCAGTGTGCTAAACATGACAACTACTATGGAAAAAATAAAAAGTAGAGAAAAATAAAGTCAGAGTGTTGGGGCTGCAGGTTAGACACTGTATTAATTTCCTATCACTTCTGTAATAAACTACCACAAACTTAGTGGCTTAAAACAACACAAACTTGCTATCTTATACTTTGTAAGCCAGAAGTCCAAATCTTTTTCACTGGTGTAAAATCAAGGTGCAGGCAGGGCTATCTTCCTTCTGGAGGCTCAAACAGAGAATTTGCTTCCTCTTCCAGATTCTAGGGACTGCCTGCATTCTTTGGCTCATGGTGGCATCACTCCTACATCGGCCCCCATGGTCACATCTCTCAGTCTGACCCTCCCACCTCCCTCTTATGAGAATAATTGAAATTATGTTGGGCCCACCTGAATAATTCAGGATAATTTCTCCATCTCCAGACCCATAACTTAATCACATCTGCAAAGTCCCTTTTGAAATGTCAGATAACATATTCACAAGTTCTGGGGATTAGAATACGGAAATCTTTGGGGGGAAGTCATTCTTTAGCCTACCACACACATTAAATAAACTGGTCAGAATAAGCCTCATTGAGGAAGGGATAATTGTACCAAAATTTGAAGGAGAAAATAGAGTTAGTCAAGTGGATCTTTAGGTAGAGGGGCAGCTCTGAGCAATAGGAGCACATTTGTATTAGAAATGTAGAGCTCCCTCTCCCCTCTCCCCTCTCCCCTCTCCCCTCTCCCCTCTCCCCTCTCCCCTCCCCCCTCCCCCGTCTCCCCTCTCCCCTCTCCCCTCTCCCCTCTCCCCTCTTTCCACGGTCTCCCTCTGATGCCGAGCCGAAGCTGGACGGTACTGCTGCCATCTCAGCTCACTGCAACCTCCCTGCCCGATTCTCCTGCCTCAGCCTGCCGAGTGCCTGCGATTGCAGGCGTGCGCCGCCACGCCTGACTGGTTTTCGAATTTTTTTGGTGGAGACGGGGTTTCGATGTGTCAGCTGGGCTGGTCTCCAGCTCCTAACCGCGAGTGATCCGCCAGCCTCGGCCTCCCAAGGTGCCGGGATTGCAGACGGAGTCTCGTTAACTCAGTGCTCAATGGCGCCCAGGCTGGAGTGCAGTGGCGTGATCTCGGCTCGCTACAACCACCTCCCAGCCGCCTGCCTTGGCCTCCCTAAGTGCCGAGATTGCAGCCTCTGCCTGGCAGCCACCCCGTCTGGGAAGTGAGGAGCGTCTCCGCCTGACTGCCCATCGTCTGGGATGTGAGGAGCCCCTCTGCCTGGCTGCCCAGTCTGGAAAGTGAGGAGCGTCTCTGCCCGGCCGCCATCCCATCTAGGAAGTGAGGAGCGCCTCTTCCCGGCCGCCATCACATCTGGGAAGTGAGGAGCGTCTCTGCCCGGCCGCCCATCGTCTGAGATGTGGGGAGCACCTCTGCCCTGCCGCCCCGTCCGGGATGTGAGGAGTGTCTCTGCCCGGCCGCCCTGTCTGAGAAGTGAGGAGACCCTCTGCCTGGCAACCGCCCCGTCTGAGAAGTGAGGAGCCCCTCCGCCCGGCAGCCACCCCGTCTGAGAAGTGAGGAGCGTCCTCCCTCCTCATCTGGGAGGGAGGTGGGGGGGTCAGCCCCCCGCCTGGCCAGCCGCCCCGTCCGGGAGGTGAGGGGCACCTCTGCCCGGCTGCCCCTACCGGGAAGTGAGGAGCCCCTCTGCCCGGCCAGCCGCCTCGTCCGGGAGGGAGGTGGGGGGGTCAGCCCCCCGCCTGGCCAGCCGCCCCGTCCGGGAGGCGAGGGGTGCCTCTGCCCGGCCGCCCCTACTGGGAAGTGAGGAGCCCCTCTGCCCGGCCAGCCGCCCCGTCCGGGAGGGAGGTGGGGGGGTCAGCCCCCCTCCCGGCCAGCCGCCCCATCCGGGAGGGAGGTGGGGGGGTCAGCCCCCCGCCCGGCCAGCCGCCCCGTCCGGGAGGGAGGTGGGGGGATCAGCCCCCCGCCTGGCCAGCCGCCCCGTCCGGGAGGGAGGTGGGGGGATCAGCCCCCTGCCCGGCCAGCCGCCCTGTCCAGGAGGTGGGGGGGCGCCTCTGCCCGGCCGCCCCTACTGGGAAGTGAGGAGCCCCTCTGCCCGGCCAGCCGCTCTGTCTGGGAGGGAGGTGGGGGGGGTCAGCCCCCAGCCCGGCCAGCCGCCCCGTCCGGGAGGGAGGTGGGGGGGTTAGCCCCCCGCCTGGCCAGCCGCCCCATCCGGGAGGTGAGGGGCGCCTCTGCCCGGCCGCCCCTTCTGGGAAGTGAGGAGCCCCTCTGCCTGGCCAGCCGCCCTGTCCGGGAGGGAGGTGGGGGGGTCAGCCCCCCGCCCGGCCAGCCGCCCCGTCCGGGAGGGAGGTGGGGGGGTCAGCCCCCCGCCCGGCCAGCCGCCCCGTCCGGGAGGGAGGTGGGGGGGTCAGCCCCCCGCCCGGCCAGCCACCCCGTCCGGGAGGGAGGTGGGGGGGTCAGCCCCCCGCCCGGCCAGCCGCCCCGTCCGGGAGGGAGGTGGGGGGTCAGCCCCCCGCCCGGCCAGCCGCCCCGTCCGGGAGGGAGGTGGGGGGATCAGCCCCCCGCCCGGCCAGCCGCCCTGTCCGGGAGGTGAGGGGCGCCTCTGCCCGGCCGCCCCTACCGGGAAGTGAGGAGCCCCTCTGCCCGGCCAGCCGCCCCCTCCGGGAGGGAGGTGGGGGGGTCAGCCCCCGCCGGGCCAGCCGCCCCGTCGGGGAAGTGAGGGGCACCTCTGCCCGGCCGCCCCTACTGGGAAGTGAGGAGCCCCTCTGCCCGGCCAGCCGCCCTGTCCGGGAGGGAGGTGGGGGGTCAGCCCCCCGCCCGGCCAGCCGCCCCGTCCGGGAGGGAGGTGGGGGGGTCAGCCCCCCGCCCGGCCAGCCGCCCCGTCCGGGAGGTGAGGGGCGCTTCTGCCCGGCCGCCCCTACTGGGAAGTGAGGAGCTCCTCTGCCCGGCCACCACCCATCTGGGAGGTGTACTCAACAGCTCATTGAGAACGGGCCATGAAGACAATGGCGGTTTTGTGGAATAGAAAGGGGGGAAAGGTGGGGAAAAGATTGAGAAATCGGATGGTTGCTGTGTCTGTGTAGAAAGAGGTAGACATGGGAGACTTTTCATTTTGTTCTGTACTAAGAAAAATTCTTCTGCCTTGGGATCCTGTTGATCTGTGACCTTACCCCCAACCCTGTGCTCTCTGAAACATGTGCTGTATCCACTCAGGGTTGAATGGATTAAGGGCGGTGCAAGATGTGCTTTGTTAAACAGATGCTTGAAGGCAGCATGTTCGTTAAGAGTCATCACCACTCCTTAATCTCAAGTACCCAGGGACACAAACACTGCGGAAGGCCGCAGGGTCCTCTGCCTAGGAAAACCGGAGAACTTTGTTCACTTGTTTATCTGCTGACCTTCCCTCCACTATTGTCCTGTGACCCTGCCAAATCCCCCTCTGCGAGAAACACCCAAGAATGATCAATAAAAAAGAAAAAAAAAAAAAAAAAAAAAAAAAAAAAAAGAAATGTAAAGACACCCATGTGGTTGAAGTGGAATGAATGAGTTTGAGAGGTGTAGGTCATGACATCAGAAAAATAATTAAGGGCAATTTTGAGTAGTGCCTTGTAACTTTTATAAGGACTTTGGTTTTCTCTTTGAAATTGGGAGCCATTAGATAGTTTTGATTATAAGAGTACATGATATTATTCTGGCTGCTGAATTAAGATTAGAGTGCAATGAGACACAGCAGATAGAAGAAGGGAGACCTGTTGGAAGATGTCAAAACAAAAACTGCACCAGATAAAGTTAAGCAGGCAAGGGAGACTTCATTCAATACTACTGAAGTAGAGCTTCTTTGGAGAAATGTTTTCTCAATCCTTTGCCAGTTTTTCAATTAAGATATTTGGGTTTTTTGTTTGTTTGTTTGTTTTGCTACTAAGTTGCAGGAGTTCTTTACATATTTTGGATATTAACCTTTAATCAGATATATAGTCTGTAAGTGTTTTCTCCCATTTCATAACTTGTTTTTTTATTTTATTATTTATTTTCTTTTCCTGAGCAAAAGCTTTTTAGTTTGACCTACTCTTGCTTGTCTACTTTTGCTTTATTTCCCTGTGCTTTTGGTGTAATTTCTAAGACATACAATAGCCAACAGTATATGAAAAGTGCTCAGTGTTACTAATCGTTAGAGAAATGCAAATTAAAACCACAATAAGGTATCATCTCACACCTGTTAGGATGGCTATTATCAAAAAGAAAAAAAAAGGACAACGAGTGTTGGCAAGGATGTAGAAAAGAAAACGTGTACAATGTTGGTGGAAATGTAAATTGGTGCACAGCTATCAGCTATGGAAAACAATATGGAGGTTCCTCAAAAAATTAAAAACAGAATTATTATTTGATGCAGCAGTCCCACTTCTGCATATATATCCAAAGGAATTGCAATCAGGAGTTTGAAGACATATCTGCACTCCTGTGTTCATTGCATGATTATTAACAAAAGCCAAGATGTGGAAATAACCTAAATGTTCACTGACAAATGAGTTGATAAAGAAAATGTAGGTGAGGGGAGCGGCATGAAGAGGAGATGCCACCACCACTGCCATCGACATACTCTTGTCCTATGGGCCACACCTGGGCCTTGCTGACAGGAAGCTTCAGTCCCACAGCTCCACTTGCTGCGGTCTCAGGTTTCTTTGCCTCCAGAAAGAAAAAAATTGATCCCCTGGATTCTGGAAGTTCTTTTAAGAGTCTAAAATTAGGCGCTTATTTCAAATTTGAACATGGCTAATCGAGGAGCAAAAAGACACAACGGGCCAAATACTGGAAACAAAATATGCCAGTTCAAACTAATACTTCTGGGAGACTCTGCTATTGGAAAATCAAGCCAGTCTTCATTTTGTAAAAGGCCAATTTCATGAATTTAAAGAGAGTACCATTGGTGCCTAGATGCGGCCAAGATGGCTGATTAGAAGTAGCTACAGACTGTGGCTCTCACAGAGAGGAATGAAAACAGAGAGTAAATTCAGCATCTCCAACTGCAATATCCAAGTTCTTACATCAGGACTGACTAGGTGGACAACTCGACCCACAGACAATGAAGAAAAGTAATGTGGGGTGATAGCCCACCTGGGAGCAGCATGGAGCCAAAGGAATCCCCACCGCCAGCTAAGGGAAGTGGTCAGTGATTGTGTGACCCTCCCCATGCTTCTCCCACAGATCTTTGCAGCCTGTGGATCAGAAGATCCCCTTGTGAGTCCATGCCACCAGGGCCTTGGGTCCCATACACAGAGCTGTGCCTTCTCAGCAGAGCAGTTGCTCAGACTCACATAGAGATCCAGGAGTTTTACAGACTCTGGTGCTGGGAATCCCAGTAAGGTGAGAGATCCATCTGTACATTCTTCTAGGAAAGTAGCTGAATCCGGGAAGCCAAGCAGCATTGTTCTGCAGGCCCCACTTCCACAGCACCTCACAAGTTAAGACCCACTGGCTTGGAATTCCAGCCAACCAGCACAGCAGGCTGGAGATGTCTGAGACAAATGAGTTCCTGGGGGTAAGGGCAGCCACCATTTCTGAAGTTAGTTTGACTCAGCCATTCTAGCCTGCTGGCTCCAGGGAGTTCAGGTGGTCTAGACAAGGAGGAGTCCCCACAACACAAACCATCCTTCCTCATTGGGGGGTGCCTCCCTGTGGGAATTTCAACAACTGCAGCCAAGGATAGAGGAACTCTGATCTCTCCCTGGGATGGAGCCCCAATGGGTAGCAGTGGCCAATGTCTCTGTGAGTCCTTGCTCTCAGTCAACTGCTCTGCTGACTCTGTGGCTGAGTGGACTTAGCTGTTCTTATATGCTTGGCTCAGGGAGTCCAGGTGGTCCTGATGAGGAGGAGTCTCCCACAACACAGCACGTCTGCTCTACCAAAAACCAGGCAGACTGCTTCTTTAAGCAGGTCCCTGACCCCATCCCTCCTGACTGGATGAGACCTCTCAATGGGGGTCTCCAGACACCTTCTACAGGTGCATCCAGGCCAGCAACAGGTTAGTATCCCACTGGAACAGAGCTTCCAGGGAAAGGAGCAGGCTACTATCTTTTCTGTTTCATTAGCTTCACAGGTGATATCTCAAGGTAAGGGAAAAACTGAAGCAACTAGGGTCTGGAGTGATCCCCTAGCAAACCACAACAGTCCTACAGAGGCTGACTGTTAAAAGAAAAACAAACAGAAAACAACAACATCAACAAAAAAGACCCCACAAAACCCCATTCCTTTGAATGAGGTTTTTTTGGGAACCTCAAAAATGAAGGTAAATAAGCCTACAAAGATAAGAAAGAATCAATACAAAAATGCTGAAAATTCACAAAGCCAGAGTGCCTTTTCTCCTCCAAATGACCACAACACTTCTCCAGCAAGTGCACAGAACTAGTCTGAGGCTGAGATGACTGAATTCACAAAACTAGGCTTCAGAAAGTGGGTAATAACAAACTTTGCTGAGATAAAGGAGCGTGTTGTAACTCAATGCAAAGAAGCTAAGAATCATGATAAAACAATACAGGAACTGATAACTAGAATAGCCAGTTTAGAATAAAGCATAGCTGACCTGATGGAGCTGAAAAACACAACACAGGAAAATCACAATGCAATTACAAGTATCAGCAGCAGAATATACCAAGCAGAGGAAAGAATATCAGAGCTTGAAGACTATTTTTCTCAAATAAGACAGACAGACTAGAGAAAAAAGAATGAAAAGGGCTAGGTGCAATGGATCATGCCTGTAGCCCCAACATTTTGGGAGGCTGAGGGGGTTGATCACTTGAGATCAGAAGTTTGAGACCAGCCTGGCCAACATGGCGAAAACCCTGTCTCTACTAAAAATACAAAAATTACCTGGGCATGGTGGTGGGTGCCTGCAATGCCAGCTACTTGGGAGGCTAAGGCAGGAGAATCACTTGAACCCAGGAGGCAGAGGTTGCAGTGAGCCACAATTGGGCCACTACACTCCAGCCTGGGCAGCAGAGTGAGATTCCATCAAAAAAAAAAAAAAAGAATAAAATGAATGAACAAAACCTCTGAGAAATATGAGACTATGTAAAAAGATCAAACTTACAACTAATTGGGGTACCCGAAAGAGACAGGGACAACGGAACCAAGTTGAAAAACATATTTCAGGACATCATCTAGGAAAACTTCCCCAACCTAGCAAGACAGGCTAACATTCAAATTCAGAAAATCCAAGGAACTCCGGGAAGATAATGCACAAGAAGATCAGCCCCAAGACACATAATCATCTGATTCTCCAAGGTTGAAATGAAAAAAAAAAAAAAGTTAAGGACAAGCAGAGAGAAAGGCCAGGTCACCTCCAAAGGGAAGCCCATCACACTAACAGTGGACCTCTCAGCAGAAACTGTACAAGCAAGAAGAGATTAGGGGCTAATATTTAACATTCTTTTAAAAAAGAATTTCCAACCCAGAGTTTCATATCTGGACAAATTAAGCTTCATATGTGATGGAGAAATAAGATGTTTTACAGACAAGCAAATGCTGAGGGAATTCATCACCACCAGGCCTGTCTTGGAAGAGCTCCAGAAGGAAGCACAAAATATAGTTAAAAAAAAAATTACCAGCCACCACAAAAACACACTGAAGTACACAGTGAAACTATGAAGCAACCACATAAACAAATCTGCAAAATAACCAGCTAGAATAATGATGAATGAATCAAATTGACACATAATACTGACCTTAAATGCAAATGGGCTAAATGCCCCAATTAAAAAACACGGAATGGCAAGCTGGATAAGGAGCCAAAACCTGTCAGTATTCTGTCTTCAAAAGACCCAGCTCATGTGCCAAGACACACATAGGCTCAAAATAAAGGGATGGAAGAAAACTTACCAAGCAAATGGAAAATAGAAACAAGCAGAGGTAACAATCATAGTTTCTGACAAAAGAGACTTTAAACCAACAAAGATTTTTGAAAAGACAAGAAGGGCATTACATAATTGTAAAGGGTTTAATTAAACAAGAAAAGCTAACTATCCTAAATACATATATTATTTCTCCTGAAACATCAGATTTTTTTCAACTTGGTTATTCGGGTATTTAGTTAATATAGAAGATATTTATGTAAATTTTATATTTACTCTATTGATTACTTCTTTGAAAATAGAGAAAATCACCTTCAGTATCACCTCTCTATTCAATCTGTCTCCCATTATTTTGTGTTTGTTTTATTCTCCTTCTTTGTGGGATCCTCTCAAGTTTATCCTTCAAGTAAATAATTAATGTAATGTAATGTAATTATTTCCACATTGTTGTTTCTGATTTTTATTATTCCACTGCTATTGCATTTTAAGTTCCTTTAAATATTTCTCTCATTTCATCTGTAGCAGATAATGCAACTCCATTTTGAATGCTATTCAGCCATATTGACTTCTGATTAACCCCTATTTTGGGAATATCTCTAAGATTTCTCTTTTATTATCCTGTGAAAACTGACATTGTTAGTTTAATAGGAATAGTGTTGAATCTGTAGATTGCTTTGGGCAGTGTGGCCATTTGAACAATACTGACTCTTTTGATCCATGAGCAAGAAAAGCTTTTCCATTTGTTTGTGTCTTCTATTATTTTTTTCAGCATTGTTTTGTAGATCTCCTTGTAGAGATTTTTCAACTCCTTGGTTAGATGTGTTCCTAGGATTTTTATTCTTTTCTTCCATATTCATATTGTAAATATGATTGCATTCTTTATTTGGATTGCAGCTTGAATGTTATTGGTGTAGAAAAATGTTACTGATTTTTGTACATTGATTTTGTATAATGAAACTTCACCATTTTTCAGTTCCAGGAGGCTTTTGGCAGAGCTTTTAGGGTTTTCTAGGTATAGCATCATATTATAAGCATATAGGGATAATTTGACTTTTGCTTTTCCTATTTGGATAACTTTTCTTTCTTTATCTTGCCTGATTGTTCTGGCTAGGACTTCAAATCAGAAAAGACTTTTCTAAAATTCCTATGGAACCAAAAAAGAGCCCAGATAGCTAAAGGAATCCTAAGCAAAAAGAATAAAGTCAGAGGCATCACATTATCTGGATTCAAATTATACTATAAGGCAACACAATGCAAAATAGCATGGTACTAGTACAAAAACAGATACATAGAACAATGGAACAGAAAAGAGAACCCAGAAATAAAGTTGCAGACCTATAGCTATTTGATCTTTTCACAAAGCTGACATAAATAAGCAATGGGGAAAGAATTCCCTATTCAATAAATGGCACTGGGATAGCTGGCTAACCATATGCAGAAGAATGAAACTGGACCTCTACCTTTCACCATACAGAAAAATTAACTCAAGCTGGGTTAAAGATTTAAATGTAAGACCTCAAACTATAAGAATCCTAGAAAAAAAAAAACCCAGAAAATACCATTCTGGATATTGGCCTTGGGAGAAATAACTTATGACTAAGTTCTCAAAAGCAATTGCAACAAAAACACAAATTGACACATACAGCCTAATTAAATTAAAGAGCTTCTGCACAGCAAAAGAAACTATCAATAAAGTAAGTAGATAAACTACAATTTGAGAGAAGATCTTTGCAAACTATACATCTGACAAACGTCTAACATCTAGAAACAATAAGAAATTTAAATAAACAGGCAATAAACAATCCCATTAAAAATGGGCAAAAGACATAAACAGACACCTCAAAAGAAGACATATATGCAGCCAACAAACATATGAAAAAATACTTCAACATGATTAATGATCAAAAATACGCAAATCAAAACCACAGTGAGACACCATCTCATAACAGTAAGGATGGTTATTATAAAAAATTCAAAAACTAACATGCTGGTGAGGCTGTGAAGAAGAGAACACTTGCACACTGTTGATGGAGATGGAAATTAGTTCAGCCACTGTGGAAAGCAGTCTGGATATTTCTCAAAGAACTTAAAACAGAACTACCCTTTTATCCAGCAATCCCATTACTGTGTATATATCCAAAAGAAAAATAAATCATTCTACCAAAATGCACATGGACTCATATGGTCATTGCAGCACTATAAAAAGCAAAGATATCAAATCAACCTAGGTGCCCATCCATGGTGTGCTGGATTAAGAAACCACAGTACATATACACCATGGAATACTACATAGTCATAAAAAAAATGAAGTAATGTTGCTGCACCAATATGAAAGAAGCTGCAGGCCATTGTCCTAAGTGAATTAACACAGGAACAGAAAACTAAATACCACATGTTTTCACTTATAAGTGGGAGCTAAACATTGGGTATCATAAACATGAAGATGGGAAAAATAGACACTGGAACTACTAGAAGGGAGAAGGAGGGTGGTGGGCAAGTATTGAAAACTAACTATTGAGTATTATGCTCAGTACCTGGATAATGGGATCATGGATACCCAAACCTCAGTATCATGCAGTATACTCATGTAAGAAACCTGCACATGTACCCCCTGAATCTGAAATAAAAATTGGAAAAACAGGATTTCTACTTTATCTACTACTATCATAAATTTTGCCCTTATGTCAAAACAATCTTTGCCATAAATCCTTCCATTATGCAGATTCATACAGCATGATTGTCTTTCCCTGAGAGATCGACTTCAATTCTCCTACACATTTCTTCTCTGCAGTATATAAGCCCTGGGTCTGAGAATAAGCGTGTGGAGATCCACCATCTTGTCTTGCCACAGCACAAGGGGTCGCTTCTGTTTGTAGGTCACCATTATATGTTTCTTTCTGAGAAACTGGGTTTGTCAGTCTCTTTATTCCGCCTCTCAGCATCCTCGACCTTTAGGGGCATGTTTGCATGGATCTGCTCATTGTGAATTATTTTCAGTCAACCCCTTCTTCTAATCCTCTGTATTTCTTTTTCAACATGTTTCTCCTGTTTCATAGAAAACATTCTTCTTTCACCCTACAGAGAATGGCAAACAGTTTTCATCAAAGTCGTTTTGGATTCTGGAATAAATCCATCGCTAAGATTCATCCTACTTCTGCGTCTTCAAGATAATGTTCCATTTCCCTAAATTTAAAGTACTTTTTCTAGACTCTCCTTGTTGGTTACATTCTCTTTACTCCTTATGAGGGGAAAAAGCTCTCACACTTGGTATTTTTCAAACTTATAATCTTGGCTTAATTTATGTCCATGCAGTACACAGTCCTTGTCCAAACCCCTTCTTAAATCTAAAGCTAAATAGCAGGATGCTGTTCTCACCTGTTAGTCCAACCCCCAATGTCTAGTAGATTTTCTGCCAATATGACTTTTTGCTACACTGTGATAGGTTCTTTCCTAATCCTAGTGTTTTGCTCTCTGACGTGCTAGAAAGATGTATCTAAGGATCGATAATGCACGACACCTCTCCCTGCCCATCACATAGCACTCTGCTTATGAGAACTTCACAAATTAAGATGCAGTGCTCCATGCTCAGGTCATGTTCTTCAAGAGACATTATGAGACATTGGAAAAGACTTATCAGGATCAGCTGGCCACACTGGAACCAATAATCCTATGCCTAATGCTTAACTTGGGAAAAATTTTTAGACCAGTGTGAGGTTGTTTCCATTTCCAATTGCTGTTTCTTCTTAGGTTCTTTTCTCTCTGGTTCTTGTCCACCTGGATCATATTCTATGCCAGAGGTTTTAATTCCTATGTGAAAGGTCTCTTACCTTTTTTATGATCATCAATGATTCTGTCACAAATATTGCCAGAACTGAGTTTGAAATATTTTATGTCTCTCTTCATCATTTATCACTTATCATCCTGAATTGTAGGCTTTTGAGAAGAATAAAACAAGATATGTGTTTAAAAACATTAATCCGGAGGAAGCGCCAAGATGTATGAATAGGAACAGCTCCGGTCTACAGCTCCCAGCATGAGCGATGCAGAAGATGGGTGATTTCTGCATTTCAATCTGAGGTACCAGGTTCATCTCACTAGGCAGTGCCAGACAGTGGGCACACGACAGTGGGTGCAGTGCACCCTGCACAAGCCAAAGCAGGGCAAGGCATTGCCTCACTCAGGAAGTGCAAGGGGTCAGGGAGTTCCCTTTCCTAGTCAAAGAAAGGGGTGACAGACAGCACCTGGAAAATCGGGTCACTCCCACCCTAATACTGTGCTTTTCCGACAGGCTTAAAAAATGGTGCACCAGGAGATTATATCCCATACCTGGCTGAGAGGGTCCAACACCCACGAAGTCTCACTGATTGCAAGCACAGCAGTCTGAGATCAAACTGCAAGGTGGCAGTGAGGCTGAGGGAGGGGCGCCTGCCATTGCCCAGGCTTGCTTAGGTAAACAAAGCAGCCACGAAGCTCCAACTGGGTGGAGCCCACCACAGCTCAAGGAGGCCTGCCTGCCTCTGTAGGCTCCACCTCTGGGGGCAGGGCACAGACAAACAAAAAGACAGCAGTAACCTCTGCAGACTTAAATGTGCCTGTCTGACAGCTTTGAAGAGAGCAGTGGTTCTCCCAGCATGCAGCTGGAGATCTGAGAACGGGCAGACTGCCTCCTCAAGTGGGTCCCTGACCCCTGACCCCCAAGCAGCCTAACTGGGAGGCACCCCCCAGTAGGGGCAGACTGACACCTCACAAACCTGGGTACTCCTCTGGGACAAAACTTTCAGAGGAATGATCAGACAGCAGCATTCACGGATCATGAAAATCCGCTGTTCTGCAGCCACCACTGCTGTTACCCAGGCAAACAGGGTCTGGAATGGACCTCTAGCAAACTCCAACAGACCTGCAGCTGAGGGTCCTGTCTGTTAGAAGGAAAACTAACAAACAGAAAGGGCATCCACAGCAAAAACCCATCTGTACATCACCAACATCAAAGACCAAAAGTAGATAAAACCATAAAGATGGGGAAAAAACAGAGCAGAAAAACTGGAAACTCTAAAAAGCACAGTGCCTCTCCTGCTCCAAAGGAACACAGTTCCTCACCAGCAATGGAACAAAGCTGGATGGAGAATGACTTTGACGAGTTGAGAGAAGAAGGCTTCAGACAATCAAACTACTCTGAGCTACAGGAGGAAATTCAAACCAAACGCAACGAAGTAAAAAACCTTGAAAAAAATTTAGACGAATGTATAACTAGAATAACCAATACAGAGAAGTGCTTAAAGGAGCTGATGGAGCTGAAAGCCAAGGCTCAAGAATTACATGAAAAATGCAGAAGCCTCAGGAGCTGATGCGATCAACTGGAAGAAAGGGTATCAGTGATGGAAGATGAAATCAATGAAATGACATGAGAAGGGAAGTTTAGAGAAAAAAGAATAAAAAGAAATAAACAAAGCCTCCAAGAAATATGAGACTATGTGAAAAGACAAAATCTACCTCTGATTGGTGTACCTGAAAGTGACCGGGAGAATGGAATCAAGTTGGAAAACACTCTGCAGGATATTATCCAAGAGAACTTCCCCAATCTAGCAAGGAAGGCCAACATTCAGATTCAGGAAATACAGAGAATGCCACAAAGATACTCCTCAAGAAGAGCAACTCCAAGACACATAATTGTCAGATTCACCAAAGTTGAAATGAAGGAAAAAATGTTAAGGGCAACCTGAGAGAAAGGTTGGGTTACCCACAAAGGGAAGCCCATCAGGCTAACAGCAGATCTCTCGGCAGAAACTCTACAAGCCAGAAGAGAGTGGGGGCCAATATTCAACATTCTTAAAGAAAAGAATTTTCAACCCAGAATTTCATATCCAGCCAAACTAAGCTTCATAAGTGAAGGAGAAATAAAATCCTTTACAGACAAGCAAATGCTGAGAGACTTTGTCACCACCAGGCCCGCCCTAAAAGAGCTCCTGGAGGAAGCACTAAACATGGAAAGGAAAAATTGGTACTAGCCACTGCAAAATTATGCTAAATTGTAAAGACCATCGAGGCTAGGAAGAAACTGCATCAACTAATGAGCAAAATAACCAGCTAACATCAAAATGACAGGATCAAATTCACACATAACAATATTAACTTTAAATGTAAATGAACTAAATGCTCCAATTAAAAGACACAGAGTGGCAACTTGGATAAAGAGTCAAGACCCATCAGTGTGCTGTATTCAGGAAACCCATCTCACGTGCAGAGACACACATAGGCTCAAAATAAAGGGATGGAGGAAGATCTACCAAGCAAATAGAAAACAAAAAAAGGCAGGGGTTGCAATCCTAGTCTCCGATAAAACAGACTTTAAACAAACAAAGGTCAAAAGAGACAAAGAAGGCCATTACATAATGGTAAAGGGATCAATTCAACAAGAGGAGCTAACTATCCTAAATATATATGCACTCAACACAGGAGCATCCAGTTTCATAAAGCAAGTCCTGAGTGACCTACAAAGAGACTTAGACTCCCACACAATAATCATGGGAGACTTTAACACCCCACTGTCAATATTGGACAGAACAATGAGACAGAAAGTTAAAAGGGATACCCAGGAAAAGAACTCAGCTCTGCACCACGCGGAACTCATAGACATCTCCAGAACTCTCCACCCCAAATCAACAGCATATACATTTTTTTCAGCACTGCACCACACCAATTCCAAAATTGACAACATACTTGGAAGTAAAGCTCTCCTCAACAAATGTAAAAGAATGGAAATTATAACAAACTGTCTCTCAGACCACAGTGCAATCAAACTAGAACTCAGGATTAAGGAACTCACTCAAAATCGCTCAACTACATGGAAACAGAACAACCTGCTCCTGAATGACTACTGGGTACATAACGAAATGAAGGCAGAAATAAAGATGTTCTTAGAAACCAGCAAGAAAAAAGAAACAACATACCAGAATCTCTGGGACACATTCAAAGCAGTGTGTAGAGGGAAATTTATAGCACTAAATGCCCACAAGAGAAAGCAGGAAAGATCAAAAATTGACACCCTCACATCACAATTAAAAGAAATAGAGAAGCAACAGGAAACACATTCAAAAGCTAGCAGAAGGCAAGAAATAACTAAAATCAGAGCAGAACTGAGGGAAATAGAGACACAAAAAACCCTTCAAAAACTTAATGAATCCAGGAGCTGGTTTTTTGAAAGGATCAACAAAATTGATAGACCACTAGCAAGACTAATGAAGAAGAAAAGAGAGAAGAATCAAATAGATGCAATAAAAAATGATAAAGGGGATATCACCATCAATCCCACAGAAATATAAACTACCATCAGAAAATACTACAAACACCTCTATGGAAATGAACGAGAAAATCTAGAAGAAATGGATAAATTCCTCGACTCATACACCCTCCCAAGAGTAAACCAGGAAGAAGTTGAATCTCCGAAAAGACCAATAACAGGCTCTGAAATTGTGGCAATAATCAATGGCTTAACAATCAAAAAGAGTCCAGGACCAGATGGATTCACAGCCAAATTCTACCGGAGGTACAAGGAGGAGCTGGTACCATTCCTTCTGAACCTATTCCAATCAATAGAAAAAGAGGGAATCCTCCCTAACTCATTTTATGAGGCCAGCATCATCCTGATACCAAAGCTGGGCAGAGACACAACAAAAAAAGAGAATTTTAGACCAATATCCTTGATGAACCTTGATGCAAAAATCCTCAATAAAATACTGGCAAACCAAATCCAGCAGCACATCAAAAAGCTTATCCACCATGATCAAGTGGGCTTCATCCCTGGGATGCAAGGCTGGTTCAATATACGCAAATCCATAAATGTAAGCCAGCATATAAACAGAACCAAAGACAAAAACCACGTGCTTATCTCAATAGATGCGGAAAAGGCCTTTGACAAAATTCAACAACCCTTCATGCTAAAAACTCCCAATAAATTAGGTATTGATGGGAGGTATCTCAAAATAATAAGAGCTATCTATGACAAATCCACATCCAATATCATCCTGAATGGGCAAAAACTGGAAGCATTCCCTTTGAAAACTGGCACAAGACAGGGATGCCCTCTCTCACTACTCCTATTCAACATAGTGTTGGAAGTTCTGGCCAGGGCAATTACGCAGGAGAAGGAAATAAAGGGTATTCAATTAGGAAAAGAGGAAGTCAAATTGTCCCTGTTTGCAGATGACATGATTGTATACCTAGAAAACCCCATTGTCTCAGCCCAAAATCTCCTTAAGCTGATAAGCAACTTCAGCAAAGTCTCAGGATACAAAACCAATGTACAAAAATCACAAGCATTCTTATACACCAATAACAGACAAACAGAGAGCCAAATCATGAGTGAACTCCCATTCACAATTGCTTCAAAGAGAATAAAATACCTAGGAATCCAACTTACAAGGGACGTGAAGGACCTCTTCAAGGAGAACTACAAATCACTGCTCAATGAAATAAAAGAGGATACAAACAAATGGAAGAACATTCCATGATCATGGGCAGGAAGAATCAATATCGTGAAAATGGCCATACTGCCCAAGGTAATTTATAGATTCAATGCCATCCCCATCAAGCTACCAATGACTTTCTTCACAGAATTGGAAAAAGCTACTTTAAAGTTCATATGGAACCAAAAGGAGTCCACATTGCCAAGTCAATCATAAGTCAAAAGAACAAAGCTGGAGGGATCACACTACCTGACTTCAAACTATACTACAAGGCTACAGTAACCAAAACAGCATGGCACTGATACCAAAACAGAGATATAGATCAATGGAACAGAACAGAGCCCTCAGAAATAATACCACACATCTACAACCATCTGATCTTTGACAAACCTGACAAAAACAAGCAATGGGGAAAGGATTCCCTATTTAATAAATGGTGCTGGGAAAACTGGCTAGCCACATGTAAAAAGCTGAAACTGAATCCCTTCCTTACACCTTATACAAAAATTAATTCAAGATGGATTAAAGACTTACATGTTAGACCTAAAACCATAAAAACCCTACAAGAAAACCTAGGCAATACCATTCAGGACATAACATGGGCAAGGACTTCATGTCTAAAATACCAAAAGCAATGGCAACAGAAGCCAGAATTGACAAATGGGATCTAATTCAACTAAAGAGCTTCTGCACAGCAAAAGAAACTACCATCATAGTGGACAGGCAACCTATAGAATGGGAGAAAATTTTTGCAATCTACTCATCTGACAAAGGGCTAATATCCAGAATCTACAATGAACTCAAAGAAATTTACAAGAAAAAAACAAACAACCCCATCAAAAAGTGGGTGAAGGATACGAACAGACTCTTTTCAAAAGAAAACATTTATGCAGCCAAAAGACACAGGAAAAAATGCTCATCATCACTGGCCATCAGAGAAATGCAAATCAAAACCACAATGAGATACCATCTTACACCAGTTAGAATGGCGATCATTAAAAAGTCAGAAAACAACAGGTGCTGGAGAGGATGTGAAGAAATAGGAACACTTTTACACTGTTGGTTGGACTGTAAACTAGTTCAATCATTGTGGAATTCAGTGTGGCGATTCCTCAGGGATCTAGAACTAGAAATACCATTTGACCCAGCCATCCCATTACTGGATATATACCCAAAGGATTATAAATCATGCTGCTATAAAGACACATGCACATGTATGTTTATTGCTGCACTATTCACAATAGCAAAGACTTGGAACCAACCCAAATGTTGAACAATGATAGACTGGATGAAGAAAATGTGGCACATATACACCATGGAATACCATGCAGCCATAAAAAGTGATGAGTTCATGTCCTTTGTAGGGACATGGTTGAAGCTGGAAACCATAATTCTCAGCAAACTATCACAAGGACAAAATACCAAACACCGCATGTTCTCACTCATAAGTGGGAATTGAACAATGAGAACTCATGGACATAGGAAGGGGAACATCACACACTGGGGCCTGTTGTGGGGTGAGCGTGGGGGGAGAGAGAGCATTAGGAGATATACCTAATGTTAACTGACAAGTTAATGGGTACAGCACACCAACATGGCACATGTATACATATGTAACTAACCTGCACACTGTGCACATGTACCCTAAAACTTAAAGTATAATAAAAAATAAGGACCCATGTTCAATTATTGGGTGTGGGTTTCCCCAATATCTGGTGCCCACGTTGTTTTTTCTTTTTCCCAGGTGCATGTGGGAACCTGATTCCCTTTGGTAGGTGCAGAGATATGTTATCAGTTAGGTCCTCAGAGAGGCTTGTTTGACTCCCTCATGACTGGTGAGCAGTCTGTGTATGGTCCAGGTTAACTATGGGTCACATGGACCCTAAAAATTATACTTATCTCTTCTATATTAAACTCCAGTTAAAACATAAAAGGGTTCGAGTCCCCATGGAAAATATGGTCACTCTATTTAGGGCAGTGGTAAAATTCTGCCCTTCATCTCCTGAAAAAGGAACCTTAAATGCAGACCTATTAAAACAGGGAAGGGTCCAAGTAACCATGGAAAATATGGTCACTCTATTCAGGGTGGTGAAAAAATAATGTCCTTGGTTTCCTGAAAAAGGAACTTTATATGGCAAAGTATGGGATTGTGTTGGTGCAGCATTCCAGGAACTGGTCTCAACAGGGAATTTTGTTCCCATCACTGTTTGGGGTGGTTGGGAATTGTGCGTGCTGTCTTGATGGTGTGCCAATCCCATGATCCCCTGCAGTAGTCACAGTTTTTTGCCTTTTCCTCAGTTTCTCTGACTTTTCCTCAGCCGTCCTCTCCCACATGGCCTGCGTTTTATGATCATCCTCTCCCTTCACCTACTCCTCCTCCTCCTGTTGAAAATTCAACGTCTAACTCCAGTGGCTTTGGCTTAATGTTAGCGCCTGCTTATCTTATTTCTTTTCACAAAGAGCCGGTACTTGTAGTTCCCACAGCCCCAAGTCACACAGCCCAGGACCATATATATATGCTAATTCTTCTCTTTTCAAACCTCCAGAGTAAACTAATGGCTCCAGGACCAAACTACAATTCGCCTATAATTCTGCAGGTCCTCCCCCATCCACTTCAGACCCTCACCCTCGTGTCATTTTTGTTCCTCAGCCAGTCAGTTTGCCATCCACTCAGCCTGCTTCTCTGTACCCTTCTTCACACATGCATGCCAGTAATCACCAGTATACTTCTGCTCCTCCAATACCCCTTTCTCACATTCTCATTCCTGTCTGACCCCCTCACCCTCAGTTTCCCTTATCTACACATGCTTTTCCTGTCACTTCTATGCTGACTCCATCCAGATGCCTACTCTTGAAACTTCAATGCAACACTTATTATGCCAAAACAAAGAAACAAGTGGATTAGACGTGTGGACTTATCCAGTCATGCTAGACCCTCCTAACTTCCAAGGGTTACAAATGTGTCTCTATGTACCTCTTAATCTTACCTTTTTAAAAGAATTTAAGGATGCTTGTACTCAGTATGGTCCTACTTCTCCTTATGTTAAAATGGTATTACAATCTTTTTGTACAGAGATCACTTTACTTATTTTAAACTGGGACCTTTGGGCAAAAGCTGTTCTGACCCCATCTCAGCATTTACAATTTCATACCTGGTGGTTAGAAGAGGCTCATTTGCAGGCTCAGCTAAATTGGACTAATGGCATTCTAGTTACTCAGGCTCAGCTCACAGGCTCCAATAATTTCTTTGATACTTATGCCCAATTAAACTTTGATGCTCTTACCACGGAACAAGTAACAAAGGTGTGTATGAGAGCTTGGGATAAATGACATGCCCCATGCCAACCTCCTGTTTCTTTTACTACCGTTAAACAAGGTCACACTGAATTGTACCCTGATATTTTTAGCAAAATTACAAGATGCTGTTGAAAAATCTGTCTCTGATGAGTGTGCTGAAGGTATTCTCCTTTGTATGTTAGCTTTTGAAAATGAATAACATGAGTGTAAAATGGTCAAGCATTCTGTCCAATGACAAAATTTGCCTGATCATGAGGTGTTGCCTGCATATATTAAAGCTTGTGAAGACATTGGATCAGACACCCACAAAGCTATCCTGTGGGCACAAGCCATGAAGGATACCAATCAAACTGGCCCCACTAATTCTTTTCTTGGAGCCTGCTATAATCATGGTCAACTTGGTCATACTCAGAAAAATTGCACTGTTAAAAACTTAAAAGCTGCCAAGCTGGCTCAACAAACATGGCCAAATTCTGCTGCTACTACTAGTCCATGTGGCAAAGGTAAACACTGGGCTAGTAATTGTCACTTTAAGTATGATATAAATGGAAACCCCCTACCACAAAACCAGGGAAATGGGAAGCAGAGTTTGTCCCAGGCCCCAATATCAAATGAGATGCTTCAGACTCAGACCAACATTACGTCCAACTTCAGGCAGTCCCAACAACCCCCAGCACAAACAAATTTACCTACAGCCAACCCAGATGGGTCCCAGCCTCTCCCTCTGTCTCAGTACAATGCTTGTCCACCTCCATGGTAGTGGGCAGGGTGGTTGATCTCAGTAATACTATTCCTCTAAATTTACTACCTAACTAACTCTTTGCCTTTAATTATCCCCCAGGGGTCACTGGCCCTTTGCCTCAAGGTTCAGTGGGCCTGGTGTTAGGAAGGGCATCCACCTCTGCTAAAGGAATCACCATTCATACTGGTCTCATTAATTCTGATTCTGTTGATGACATTAAATTAATCATGTCTGCCAAGTTTCCTGTTTCCATTCAGGCCAGTGAGTCAATTGCTCAATTGATTTTACTACCTAATATCATTTTAAAGAAAGGAGATAAGATGAGTGGCCCTGGGATGGGCTCCAGCAGTGAAAAGGCTGCTTATTGGACTAATGTAATTTCTAAACAACTGCCCACCTGCACCATATACATTCAAGGAAAAAGGTTTGAGGGTCTAGTAGATATGGGGGCTGATGTTTCTGTTATTTCCTCTAGTTTATGGCCTTCCTCCTGGCTTAAACATGCCACTAACATGGGACTAGTAGGTGTTGGAAAAGCTGAGGAAGTGTATGAGAGCACATTTATCTTGTCTTACACTGGCCCTGATGGTCAAAGTGGTACAATTCAGCCCTATATCATGCCAATTCCCATTAATCTCTGGGGTAGAGATTTATTGGTACAATAGGGGGCTGAAATTAATAGTCCATATAACTCTTATAGTGCTCCCAGTCAGCTTATGATAGAAAACATGGGGTTTGTTCCTGGGCCGGTCTCAGTCCAAAGCATGAAGGGATTACTAAACCCCTCCCAGTTACTGTAAAAGAAAACAGGGCAGGTTTAGGTTATCCTTTTCAGTGGTGGCTGCTGCCATGCCTCCTGACCCTATCCCTTTACAATGGAAATCTGAGACACCGGTTTGGATTCAGCAGTGGCTGCTCTCTAAACAAAAACTGAGGCTTTAACTCACTTGGTTTCTGAACAGTTACAACTTGTAAATGTGGAACCTTCTCTTTCCCCCTGGAATACTCCTGTGTTTCTAGTAAAATGAAATCAGGCAAGTAGCGGATGGTAACTGATTTAAGGGCCATTAACACTGTAATTAAACCTATGGGGTCCATCCAACATGGCAAGCCTGCCCCTGCTTTAGTACCTAAAAATTGGCCTCTCATAGTTATTGATCTTAAAGATTGTTTTTTAATATTGCTTTACATAAATTGGATTGTGAAAAATTTGCTTTTACTGTACCATCTATTAATAATCAGGAGCCTGCACCTTGTTATCAATGGAAAGTACTTCCTCAGGGAATGCTGAATAGCCCTACAAACTGCCAGCATTATGTTGGACAAGTGCTTTCACCAGTTCAAGCCCAATTCCCCCAGGCCTATATTATTTATTATATTGATGATATTTTAATTGCTGCCCCAACTGATAAAGAATTAATTGACTGTAATCAAATTTTGAGCCTCTGTGTTACAAAGGCTGGATTACACATTGCTCAGGATAAAATTCAACAGACCACTCCTGTTCAAAATTTAGGAATGGTGGTCAATAAACAATGTATTCAACCTCAAAAAGTTCAAATTAGGAGAGATTCTTTGAAAACTTTAAATGACTTCAAAAACTTTTGGGTAACATTAATTATTTAAGACCTACTTTAGGTATTCTGACCTATAGGCCTCAATGTGCTCTCAAATATCCCTTTGCAGAGTCTACAAAAACAGTGTTTCCAAACTGCTGATTGAAAAGTGAGGTTTAAATCTGTGAGATGAGTATACACATCACAAAGTGGTTTCTCAGATATATTCCTTCTAGTTTTTAGCCTGGGGTATTCACGTTTTCACCATTGGCCTCAATGAGATCCCAAATATCCCTTTGCCAATTGTACAAAAACAGTGTTTCCAAACTGTGGAATGAAAAGAAAGATTTAACTCTGCAAGATGAATGAACACATCACAAAGTGGTTTCTCAGATAACTTCCTCCTAGTTTTTATAGGGATATTTGATTTTTCACCAATAACCTCAGGGAGCTCCCAAAAGTCCATTTGCAGAATGGACAAAAACAGGTTTGCAAACTGCGAATCAAAATAAAGTTTAACACTATAAGATGAATGCACACATCACAAAGCAGTTTCTCAGAAAATTTCTTTCTTATCAGAAGATATTTTCTTTTTCACCATAGGCCTCAATGCACTCCCAAATATTCCTTTGCAGATTTTACAAAAACAGTGTTTCCAAACTGCTGAGTGAAAAGAAAGGGTTAACTCTGCTAGACGAATGCACACATCACACAACGGTTTCTCTGATAGCTTTTTTTTAGTTTCTATCCTGGGAGATTCTCTTTTTTCGCCACTGGCCTCAATGAGCTCCCAAATGTCCATTTGCAGAATGGACAAAAACAGTGCTTCCAAACTGCCATATCAAAAGAAAGGTTAAACTTTGTGAGATGAATGCAGAAATCACAAAGTGGATTCTCAGTTAGTTTCCTTCTAGTTTTTATCCTGGTATCAGTTAGCTTCCTTCTAGTTTTTATCCTGGTATATTTGCTTTATTGACACTGGCCTCAATGAGCTCCAAAATGTCCATTTGCAGAATGGACAAAAACAGTGTTTCCAAACTGCTGAATTAAAAGAAAGGTTTAACTTTGTGAGATGAATTCACAAATCACCAAGCAGTTTCTCAGAAAGTTTGTTTCTAGTTTTTATCTGAAGATATTTTGTTTTTCACCATAAGCTTCAATGTGATCCCAGATGTTATTACGCAGATTCTACAAAAATAGTGTTTCCAAACTGCTGAATGAAAAGAAAGGTTTAATTCTGTGAGATGAATGAACACATCACAAAGCAGTTTCTCAGATAGCTTCCTTTAGTTTTTATCCTAGGGTATTCATTTTTTGCCATTGGCCTCAATGAGCTCCCAAAGGTCCATTCATAGAATGGACAAAAACAGTGTTTCCAAACAGGTGAATCAAAAGAAAGTTTTAACTCTGTGAGTTGAATACACAAATCACAAAGCAGTTTCTCAGATAGCATCATTCTAGTCTTTATCCTGGGATATTCACTTTTTCACCATTGTCCAGAATGAGCTCACAAATGTCCTTTTGTAGAATGGTCAAAAACAGTGTTTCCAAACTGCTGAATTAAAAGAAAGTTTTAACTCTGTGAGATGAATGCACACTTCACAAAGAAGTTTCTAGGAAAACTTCCTTCTACTTTTTATGTGAAGATATTTTCTTTTTTACCATAGGGCTCAATGCACTCCCAAATATCCCTTTGCAGATTCTACAAAAGCAGTGTTTACAAACTGAAGAGTGAAAAGAAAGGTTTAAATCTCCCAAATGAATGCACACATCAAAAAGCAATCTCAGATAGCTTCCTTCTAGTTTTTATCCTGGGATATTCATTTTTCTCCATTGGCCTCATTGACCTCCCAAATGTCCATTCACAGAATGGAAAAAAAAACAATGATTCCAGACCACTGAATCAAAAGAAATGGTAAACTCAGAGATGAATGTACACATCAAAAAGCAGTTTCTCAGGAAGCTTCTTTCTAGTTTCTATCCAGAGGTATTTTCTTTTTCACCATAGGCCTCAATGCACCCTTTGCAGATTCTACCATAGACCTCAATGCACCCTTCACAGTTATTTTCTTTTTCTTTTTCACCATAGGCCTCAATGCACCCTTCACAGATTCTACAAAACAGTGTTTCCAAAACTGCTAAATGAAAAGAAAGGTTTAACACTGCAAGAAGAATGCACACATCACAAAGCAGTTTATCAGAGAGCTTCCTTCTTTTTTTATCCTGGAATATTCACTTTTTCACATTGGCCACAATGAGCTCTCAAATGTCCATTCTCAGATTGGACAGAAACAGTGTTTCCAAACTGCTGGATCAAAAGAAAGATTTAACACTGTGAGATGAATGCGCACATCACAAAGCAGTTTCTCAGAAAACTTCTTTCTACTTTTTATCTGAAAATATTTTCTTTTTCACCATAGGCCTCAATGCACTCCAAAATATCCCTTCACAGATTCTACACAAACAATGTTTCCAAACTGCTGAATGAAAAGAAAGGTTTAACTCTGCAAGTGAATGCACACATCAAAAAGTGGTTTCCCAGATACCTTCCTTCTAGTTTTTATCCTGGGATAAAACTACTCTTTTTCGCCTTTGGCTTCAATGAGCTCCCAAATATCCATTTGCAGAATGGAAGAAAAAAGTGATTCCAAAAAGCTGAGTAAAAATAAGGTTTACCTCTGTGAGAAGAATGCACACATTACAAACAGTTTCACAGAAAGCTTCCTTCTATTTTTTATCTGAGGATATTTTCTTTTTCACCTTTGGCCTCAAAGCACTCTCATATGTCCCTTCACAGATTCTACAAAAACAGTGTTTCCAAACTGCTGAATGAAAAGAAACTTTTAGCTTTGGGAGATGAATGAACACATCAAATAGCAGTTTCTCAGATAGCTTCCATCTAGCTTTTATCCTAGGGTATTCTCTTTTTCACCACTGGCTTCAATGAGCTCCCATATGTCCATTTGCACAATGGACAAAAACAGGTTTCCAAAGTGCTGACTCAAGAGAAAAGTTTAACTCTGTGAGATGAATGCAAAAATCACAAACTGGTTTCTTAGAAAGCTTCTCTCTTGTTTTTATCTAAAGATCTTTTCTTTTTCACCATAGGCCTCAATGCCTTCACAAATATCCCTTCACAGACTCTACAAAAACAGTGTTTCCAAACTGCTGAATGAAAAGATTTAATTCTGTGAGATGAATGCACACATCACAAAGTGGTTTCTCAGATAGTTTCTTTCTAGTTTTTACCTTGTGTTCTTTGCTTTTTCACCATTGGCCCAAAGAGCTCCCAAATATCCATTTGCAAAATGGAAAAAACAGTGTTTCCAAACTGCTGAATCAAAATAAAGGTTTAACTATGGGAGATGAATGCATACCTCACAAAGCAGTCTCTCAGAAAGCTTCTTTCTAATTTTTATCTGGAGATATTTTATTTTTCACCATAGGCATCATTGTGCTCTAAAATATCCCTTCACAGGTTCTACCAAAACAATGTTTCCACACTGCTGAATTAAAAGAAAGCTTTAACTCTCTGAGATGAATTCACACATCACAAAGCAGTTTCTCAGAAAGCTTCTTTCTAGTTTTTATCTGAAGATATTTTCTTTTTCACCATAGGCCTCAATACACTCCCAAATATCCCTTCACAGATTCTACAAAAAGAGTTTTTCCAAATCGCTGAATGAAAAGAAAGGTTTAACTCTGTGAGATGAATGTAGACATCCCAACGTGGTTTCTCAGATAGCTTCTTTCTAATTTTTATCTGAAGATATTTACTTTTTCACCATAGGCCTCAATGGGCTCCCAAATGTCCCTTCGCAGAGTCTTCAAAATCAGTGTCCCCAAACTGCTGAATAAAAAGATAGTTTTAATTCTGTGAGATGAAGGCAAACATCACAAAGCAGTTTCTCAGGTAGGTTTCTTCTAGTTTTTATCCTGGGATATTCGCTTTTTCACCATTGGCCTCGATGAGCTCCCAAATATCACATAGCAGACAGGACAAAAACAGTGTTTCCAAACTGCAGAATCAAAAAATGGTTTAACTCTGTTAGATGAATGCACACATCACAAGCAGTTTCTCAGAAAGCTTCTTTCTAGTTTTTTATTTATTTATTTATTTATTTGTTTGTTTATTTTTTATTATTATACTTCAAGTTTTAGGGTACATGTGCACAATGTGCAGGTTAGTTACATGTATACATGTGCCATGCTGGTGAGCTGCACCCACTAACTCGTCATCTAGCATTAGGTATATGTCCCAATGCTATCCCTCCCCCCTACCCCTACCCCACAACAGTCCCCAGAGTGTGATGTTCCCCTTCCTGTGTCCATGTGTTCTCATTGTTCAATTCCCACCTATGAGTGAGAATATGCAGTGTTTGGTTTTGGTTTTTTGTTCTTGCGATAGTTTACTGAGAGTGATGATTTCCAATTTCATCCATGTCCCTACAAAGGACATGAACTCATCATTTTTTATGGCTGCATAGTATTCCATGGTGTATATGTGCCACATTTTCTTCATCCAGTCTGTCATTGTTGGACATTTGGGTTGGTTCCAAGTCTTTGCTATTGTGAATAATGCCACAATAAGTATATGTGTGCATGTGTCTTTATAGCAGCATGATTTATAGTCCTTTGGGAATATACTCAGTAATGTGATGGCTGGGTCAAATGGTATTTCTAGTTCTAGATCCCTGAGGAATCGCCACACTGACTTCCACAATGGTTGAACTACTTTACAGTCCCACCAACTGTGTAAAAGTGTTCCTATTTCTCCACAACCTCTCCAGCACCTGTTGTTTACTGACTTTTTAATGACTGCCATTCTAACTGGTGTGAGATGGTATCTCATTGTGGTTTTGATTTGCATTTCTCTGATGGCCAGTGATGGTGAGCATTTTTTCATGTGTTTTTTGGCTGCATAAATGTCTTCTTTTGAGAATTGTCTGTTCATGTCCTTCACCCACTTTTGATGGGGTTGTTTGCTTTTTTCTTGTACATCTGTTTGAGTTCATTGTAGATTCTGGATATTAGCCCTTTGTCAGATGAGTAGGTTGCGAAAATTTTCTTCAATTTTGTAGATTGCCTGTTCACTCTGATGGTAGTTTCTTTTGCTGTGCAGAAGCTCTTTAGTTTAACTAGATGTCATTTGTCAATTTTGGCTTTTGTTCCCATTGCTTTTGGTGTTTCAGACATGAAGTCCTTGCCCATGCCTATGTCCTGATCTGAAGATATTTTCACCATAGGCCTGAACGTGCTCCTAAATATGCCTTTGCAGATTTTACAAAAACAGTGTTTCCAAACTGCTGAAGGAATAGAAAGATTTAACTCAGTGAGATGAATGCACAGGTCATAGAGTTGTTTCTCAGATAGGTTCCTTCTAGTTTTTATCCTGGGCTATTCCCTTTTTCACCATTGGCCTCAATGAGCTCCCAAATGTCTGTTCACAGAGTGGACAAAACCAGTGTTTCCAAATTGTGGAATCAAAAGAAAGGTTTAATTTTGTGAGATGAATGCACTTATCACAAAGCAGTTTCTCAGAAAGCTTCTTTCTAGTTTTTATCTGAAGATATTTTCCTTTTGACCATAGGCCTCAATGCTCTCCCATATATCCCTTCACAGATTCTACAAAATATGTTTTCCCAAACTGCTGAATGAAAAGAAAGACTTAACTCTGCAAGATCAATGTGCACATCACAAAGCAGTTTCTCTGATACCTTTCTTCTAGTTTTTATCCTGCGATATATGCCTTTTCACTAGTGACCTCAATGCGCTCCCAAATATCCATTTGCAGACTCTACAAAAACAGTGTTTCCAAACTGCTGTGTGAAAAGGAAAGTTTAACTGGGGGAGATGAATGCACATATCACAAAGTGGTTTCTCAGATAGCTTCCTGAAAGTTTTTATCATGGAATATTTGCTTTCTCACCATTGGCCTCAATCAGCTTCCAAATGTCCATCCACAGAATGGACAAAAACAGTGTTTCCAAACTGCTGAATCAAAAGAAAGATTTATCTCTGTGAAATGAATGCAAATATCTCAAAGCAGAATCTGAGATTGCTTCCTTCTAGTTTTTATCCTGGTATGCTCTCTTTTTTGGCATTTGCCTCAATGAGCTCCTGAATGTCCATTTGCAGATGGTTAAAAACCATGTTTCTGAACTGCTAAATTAAAAGAAAGGTTAAACTATGTGAGATGAATGCACACATCACAAAGCAGTTTCTCAGAAAACTTATTTCTGGTTTTTATCTGAAGATAATTTCTTTTTCACCATAGGCCTCAATGCACTCCCAAATATCCATTCACAGATTCTACAAAAACAGTGTTTCCAAACAGCTGAATGAAAGAAAAGTTTAACTCTGTGAGATGAATGCATACATCACAAAGTGGTTTCCCAGATAGCTTCTTTCTAGTTTGTATCCTGGGATATTCTCTTTTTCGCCATTGGCCTCAATGAGCTCCAAAATATTCATTTGCTGAATTGACAATAACCATTTTTCCAAACTCCCAAATCAAAAGAAAGGTTTTAGCACTTTGAGATGAATGCACACCTCACAAAGCAGTTTCTCAGAAGGCTTCTTTCTGTTTTTTTTTCTGAATATATTTTCTTGTTCACCATAGGCCTTAATGCACTCCCAAATATCCCTTCGTTGATTATACAAAAACAGTGTTTCTAAACTGCTGAATGAAAAGAAAGATTTAACTCTGCAAGAAAAAACACACATCACAAAGTGGTTTCTCAAATAGCTTCCTTCTAGTTTTTATCCTGGGATAATTTCATTGTCACCTTTGGCCTCAATGAGCTCCCAAATATCCATTCACAGAATGGACAATAACAGTGTTTACAAACTGCTGAATCAAAAAAAGTTTGAACTCTGGGAGATGAATGCACACATCACAAATAATTTTCTCAGAGACTTCTTTGTAGTTTTTATCTGAAGATACTTTCTTTTTCACCATAGACCTCAATATGCTCCCAAATATTCCTTTGCAGATTCTACCAAAACAGTGTTTCCAAACTACTGAATGAAAAGAAAGCTTTAACTCTGTGAGATGAGTGCACACATCATAATTCAGTTTCTTAGGTAGGTTTCTTCTAGTTTTATCCTGAGATATTCACTTTTTCACCATTGGCCTCTATGAGCTCCCAAATGTCCATTTGCAGTCAGGAGAAAAACAGTGTTTCCAAACTGCTGCATCAAAAGAAAGGTTTAACTCTGTGAAATGAATGCACACATCACAAAGTAGGTTCTCCAAAAGCTTCTTTTAGTTTTGTTCTGAAGATATTTTCTTTTTCACCTTAGGCCTCAATACTTTCCCTATTATCCCTTCGTAGATTCTACAAAAACCGTGTATCCAAACTGCTGAATGAAAAGAAAGCTTTAAAGCTGTGAGATGAATGCACACATCATGAAGCAGCTTGTCAGATAGGTTCCATCTACTCTTTATGATGCTACATTTGCTTATTTGCAATTGGCCTCAATAAGTTCCCAAATGTCCATTCACAGAACAGACAAAAACAGTGTTTATAATCTCCTGAATCAAAAGAAAATTTTACCACTGTAAGATGAATGTATACATTGCAATGCAGTTTCTCAGAAAGATTTTTCTACTTTTTATCTGAAGATATTTTC
This sequence comes from Pan paniscus, assembly GCF_029289425.2. Lineage (NCBI taxonomy): Eukaryota > Metazoa > Chordata > Mammalia > Primates > Hominidae > Pan > Pan paniscus. The sequence continues at coordinate 73,136,843 of NC_073254.2, forward strand.
TTTTTCACCATAGACCTCAACATGATCCCAAATATGCCTTTGCAGATTCTACAAAACAGTGTTTCAACACTGGTGAATGAAAAGAAAGGGTTAACTCTGTGAGGTGGTTGCACACATCACAAAGCAATTTCTCAGAAAGCTTCTTTCTTGTTTTTATTTGAAGATATTTTCTTTTTCACCATAGACCTCAATGGGTCCCCAAATATCCCTTTGCAGATTCTACAAAAATAGTGTTTCCAAACTGCTGAACTAGAAGAAAGGTTTAACCTTTGAGATGAATGCACACATCACAAAGCAATTTCTCAGATAGCTTCCTTCTAGTTTTTTTCCTGTGATATTCACTTTTTCACCTTTGGACTCAATGAGCCTGCAAGTGTCCATTTGCAGAATGGACAAAAACTGTGTTCCCAAACTGCTGAATCTAAAGAAAAGTTTAATTCTGTGAGATGAATGTTCACACCACAAAGCAATTTCTCGGAAAACTTCTTTCTAGTTTTTATCTGAAGATATTTTCTTTTTCACCATTGGCCTCAATATGCTCCCAAATATCCCAATGCAGACCCTACAAAAAAAGTGTTTCCAAACAGCTGCATGAAAAGAAAAGTTTAACTATGTGTGATGAATGCACTCATCACAAATCAATGTCTCAGATGGCTTTCTTGTAGTTTTTATCCTGGGATATTCACTTTTTCATCATTGGCCTTAGTGAGCTCCCAAATGTCCATTTGCAGAATAGACAAAAACAGTGTTTTCAAACTGCTGAATCAAAAGAAAGGTTTAACTCTGTGAGATGAATGCACACATCAGAGAGCAGTTTCTCAAAATGTTCTTTCTACTTTTCATCTGAAGTTATTTTTTTCACGATAGGAGTTAATGCACTCCTAAATATCCCTTCGCAGATTCTGCAAAAACAGTGTTTCCAAACTGCTGAATGAAAAGAAAGTTTTGTCTCTGTGAGATGAAAGCACACATCACAAACGGTTTGTCAGATAGCTTCCTTCAATTTTTTATCCTGGGATATTCGCTTTTTTGCCCTTGGCCTCAATGATCTCCCAAATGGAATGGACAAAACCAGTGTTTCCAAACTGCTGAATCAAAAGAAAAGTTTAACTCTGTGAGATGAAAACACACATCATGAAGCAGTTTCTCAAAATCTTCTTTCTACTTCTTATCTGAAGATATTTTCTTTTTCACCATAGCCCTCTGCCAAGACCAGCTCATTCAGGGAGACCCCAACCCAGTGGTGCTAGAGGAATTAAAGACACACACACAGAAATACAGAGGTGTGAAGTGGGAAATCAGGGGTCTCACTGTGTTCAGAGCTGAGAGCCTCAATCAGAGATTTACCCACATATTTATTAACTGCAAGCCATTCATTAGCATTGTTTCTATAGATAGTAAATTAACTAAAAGTATCCCTTATGGGCTATGAAGGGATGGGCAAAATTAAAGGAATAGGTTGGGGTAGTTAACTGCAGCAGGAACATGACATTAAGGCACAGATTTCTCATGCTGTTTGTGGCTAAAGAAAGCCTTTAAGTGGTTTTCCATCCTGGGCAGGCCAGTTGTTTCTTGCCTTCATTCTGGTAAACCCCCAACCTTTCAGTGTCAGCGTTAGTGCCATCATGACCATATCACAGTGCTTATTGTTTATTGCCAGTTTTGGGGCCAGTTTATGGCCAGATTTTTGGGGAGCTTGCTCCCAACATGTACCCCTTCTTTGATTTTCAAATTGATAAAAGCAAAGGCAGCTTTGTCATGGTGAGCTGCTTCTCACAGGAGTCAGGATCTGCATCTGCAGACTATACAAAGACAAACAATATAGATTAAAAGTACAATCATCATTGAAATCACAGAGCTACCAAGTGTTTTTACCCATTTTAATGGATGACTTGCTGCTACTTTGTCTGCAGATCTTTAAGCACTCCATTTCCTGGCATTAAAGTCAGGTGTGCCTGGAATGCTTTAAATATTTGTTCTTTTAATTTTGCTATATCCAAAAACAAGTTTGTAGAGTGTCCTTCTAGATTTTTTTTATTATTTCCCTAATTTTGATCTTATTAAGAGCATCTAATAGTTTCTACAAATCCTTATATTAAGTTCCTTAGTGCAGGCCATATCATTTGAGGATGAGCTGCCACTATACTGCCATGGTTCCAGATAATAGGAAGTTTTGTCATACTTCTTATCATATCTATCATCTGACTGTTTTGTTCAGATCATCTGAACATTGTGTGGCCGTGGCACATAGACTGAGATGTGCAATTCAAACTAAACATCCCCTTAGGGGACCAATTAATAATGATTCCATAGGAATCATAGGAATCATTGTGCAGTGCCTCTGCCTGTTCTGCAATGCAAATCTTCCTAAACAAGTATGTTCATTTTCTCTAACTGGGTCCAATCCTGTTTACAAATGGGTTTTTGAGGGTGGTATGCCTCAATATAGGAGCCAATTTATTATGGTAAATACCGAGATCAGAAAGCATGTGTAACTCTGTCATAGAATGATTGCCTCCAGGCATTATTGCCAGCCAAGATTGATAAATATGCCCAATAAGTATAATCGTTCTCTGTGTCAGCCCTTATTGAAGGAATACCCATGGCAGTGGTGATAACTGCTATCATAGCTACCATTAAATTATTCATTGTGACTGGTTGTCCCACTTTCCTCAAGTTTTCTTCTGCCATCTGTGACAGCTTCTTAATCTGTCCCCAGGAGGGTGGCTGTGTTCAATGGGTGTTGCTCATGACAGTTGGTGTCCTCCTCAGCATCATTCTCAACATGGCTGCAACTGGGGGGTCCTCAGGATCCTCCTGGGGTCTCTTTCTCAGCATCCAGCTCACAATAAAGTTTCAGGTGTCTTGATGGTATCCAGATTGTCTGTTGATTTTGGCCTGTAGAAACACAAGCACAACTTCTACCCCAAGTTATTATTTTACCTGTTTCCTAACTTTTCATAATCGGATCTCTCCACCAAATCAGTTGTTCTGCTTCTGTCTTTGCAGCTGGTTTCTGTAGATGCTGTTCAGCTGCTGATAGCATCTGGCCTTTGGGCAGGCTCAAAAAATTAAAGTTAATAATTCTGGATTCAGTGGCATCTGCAGGGTTCCATATTCTCTTTCACCCCTTTCTGGTTTTGCAACTGCTGTTTTGGGGAGAGATTCATTCTTTCCATTATGGCTTGTCCTTGAGAACTGTATGGGATACCAGTAACATGTTTAATATTACACATAGAGAAAAATGTAGCTAGAGCTTGGCTAGTATAGCCTGGGGCATTATCTGTTTTAATAGTAGCGGGAATGCCCATCACCACAAAACACTACGAAGGGTGACATTTAACACTGGCAGAAGACTCTCCTGATTGGCAAGTAGCCCAGACAAAGTGAGAAAAGGTGTCCACACATACAGGTACCTAATATAGTCTCCCAAACGAGGGAACATGTGTGATATCCATTTGCCTAAAAGAATTAGGTTCCAATCCTCGAGGATTAACTCCTCCTATGAAAGATGAGGAATGTACCATTTGGCAAGTTGGGCATCACTGGATAATAGCTTTAGCTTCTTTCCAGGTAATGCTGTATCTGCATTTGAAGCCAGAGGCATTAACATGAGTTAAATTGTGAAAGTGTCCAGCGTTAGATATTGCATTAGTGACTAGGTGATCAGCCATTTGATTCCCTTCAGTCAAAAGTCCTGGAAGAGGTGTATGAGCCCTAATATGAGTGATGTACAAAGGGTGCATTCTACTTCTAAATGCTATTTGCAATTTGGTAAATAAAATCATCAGTTGTTCATCTGTATGAAATCCTAACTGAGCATTTTCAATTAACTGTGTGGAATGAACCATGTATGAAGAAACAGAAATCACATCAATAGGCATATAAAAAGCAGTCACCTCAATTACAGCAAAAAGCTCTGCTTTTTGAGGCATCTGGAAAACTTCACTTTTTGAGCCAGAATAAGAAGCTTTACCATTACTAGACCCATCTGTAAAAACATTCTCAGCCACTTCAATTGGTTTAAATTTAGTTATTTTAGGGAGAATCCAATTGCTTAATTTCAAAAACTGAAACAGCTTTGTTTTAGGAAAATGGTTATTGAGAATACTCCCAAAGTCAGCTAAATGGGTTTGCCAAGTAAGACTACTGATAAAAGCTTGATGTATTTGTGTCTTCCTGAGAGGGACATTAATTTTTCCAGGATCATATCCATGTAATTTAACAATCTGGGTTCTCCCAATTCCTATCATAGTAGCAATTTGATCTAAATAAAGAGTTAGAGTTCATGAATTGGTATGTGGAAGAAAAAGCCATCCTACTGAGTCCTGCTCTTGGACAATAACACCAGTAGATGAAAGTGGAGTTGAAAAAATTAGCAAGTCTAGAGTCTTCTCTGGATCTATTCTACTTATTTAAGCTTTATGGACTTGCTTTTCAATCAGCTGTAACTCGACCTCAGCCTCCTTTGTTGATTGCTGAGGGTTAGTGAGACTAGGATTTCCTCAAAGGATAGAAAACAGATTACTCATGGCATAGGTAGGAATGCCTAGTATATGTCATATCCAATCAATGTCCCCTAGTAATTTTTGAAAGTCTTTAATGTTTTCAATTGATCCGTACATATGTTTACTTTCTGTGGCTCAATGGTAGTGTCATTTACTGATGTCACCAAGTAGGAGTAGGGAGTAGTAATCTGAATTTTGTCAGGAGCTATAATTAAACCAGTGTGAGAAATCAAATTTTGCAAGTGATCATAACATTGGAGAAACATTTCTTGAGTGGGGGCAGCACAAAGTACATCATCCATATAGTGAATAATGTAACATTGTGAAAATTTTTTATGAGTAGGATCAATAGCTTGCCCTACATACCTCTGGCATGTTAAACATGACTGTTTAACATGCCTTGTGGCAACACTTTCCAATAATAATGCTTAGCAGGCTGCAGGTTGTTTACTGCAGGAATTGTAAAGGCAAACCATTCACAATCTTGCTCAGCTAAGGGGATAGTAAAGAAACAATCTTTTAAATCTATGACAATTAAAGGCCAATGTTTTGGAATTATAGCAGGAGAAGGCAATCCTGGCTGTAATGCTCCCATAGGTTGTATTACTGAATTCATGGCTCTTAAGTCAGTTAACATTCTCCATTTACCTGAATTTTTCTTAATTATGAAAACTGGAGAATTCCAATGGGAAAATGTTGGAGCTATGTACCCATTTTCTAATTGTTCAGTAACTAATTTCTCTAAAGCCTCCAGTTTCTCTTTACTTAGCAGCCATTGTTCTATCCAAATTGGCTTATCTGTTACCCATTTTATAGGTATAGGTTTTGGAGGCTTAACAATAGCTGCCATAAAAAATGCTATCCTAAACCTTGGTGGGAACTTTGTCTTTCCATTTGAAGTTGTTCTTTCTAACTTTGCAGATATTTTCTAGTCCCATACCAGGGACATACCCCTTTTCATGCATTGTATGTTGACTTTGAGGGCTATATATTTGTTCTGGAATTAGAACTTTTGGTCCCCATTGTTGTAATAAATCTCTTCCCCATAAATTTATAGGTACAGAAGTTATAATTGGTCGAATAGTCCCAGTTTGTCCATCGGGCCCTTCACAGTGCAAAATATAACTACTTTGATATATTTAAGGGGCTTTACCAATTCCAACTATGTTAAATTGAGGGGGTTGAATTGGCCACATGGACAGCCAGTGCTGTAGAGAAATGATTGAAATGTCTGCTCCTGTATCTACCAAATCTTTAAATTTCTTTCCTGAATAGTTATTTCACAGGTAGGATGTTTATCAGTTATTTGATTTACCCAATAAGCTGCTTTGCCTTGTTTATTTGTGCTTCCAAATCCTTCTGTTCATTTAATTTCACTTTTTCCCATTCCCACATACAGCGTTATCAGGAACTGTGCTATGCACTCTTCTGGCTCTGCTTTCCAGGGAACAGAAGTAGGTATAACAATTTGAATTTCCCCATTGTAATCTGAATCAATGACTCCTGTATGTATTTGTACCCCTTTTAAAGTTAAACTAGACCTTCCTAGACGTAATCCTATTGTCCCTACTGGCAAGGGTCCACAGACTCCTGCTGGGACCTTTTGCAGGGGTTCCCCAGGCAGAAGGCTCACAGCTTTTGTGCAGCATAAATCTACTGCAGCACTACTGGCTGTGGTGGGAGACAGATATTGTACAGGGGTGAGGGAATGGCCTGAGCTGGAAATGCCCCAGTTTAGAATGGGGCCTAGGGTGGTCCCCTAATGGCATTTCCCAAAATTGGGTTCCCATCTTTATCAAACTTAGAATGACACTGATTAGCCTAATGTTTCCTTTTTTACATTTTAGACATATTTCTGGCTCAAGAAGTTTCTTTATTTCCCTATCTGGTGGCCTGACTCACTGATTTTTTCTACATTCTTTTTCAGTAGGACCATGTTTCCCACAGTTAAAACAAGCTCCAGGAAATGAAGTATTTTCTTTATCGACTCTCAGTTCTGCCATTGCCTGTGCCAACAAAGTAGCTTTATGCAGATTACCTCCGATACCATCACAGGCCTTGACATAATCAACTAAATGTGCTTTCCCTCTGATAGGTCGCAGAGCCGCCTGGCAATCGGGATTAGCATTGTCAAAAGCTAATAACTGCAACACTATAACCTGAGCAGCTGAATCTGCAATCATCTTTTTAAGAGACTCCTGTAACCAAGCTATAAAACCAAAGTATGGTTCTCTTGGTCCCTGTTTTATAGCACTAAAGGAAAGGTGTTGTTCTCCACCTGAAATGATTTTTTCCCCAAGCTCTAATGCACACTCCACTAAGCTGTTCTATGGCATCATCTTGCATGACCACTTGTGCATCTAAAGCAGCACAGATGCCTGTCCCCAAAAGCTGGTCTGCAATTATATTAATTTGAGGTTCAGCCTGCGCATTGTAAGCAGCCTGAATGGAAGCTTCATCTGGCCACCAAGTTTTAAATTGTAGCAACTAAGCAGGAGTTAGACAAGCTCAAGTAAGAGTGTCCCAGTCAGTAGGAATCATCTGACTGGAAACAGCAACATTCTTTAACAGTCCCATTAAAAAAGGAGAACCTGATCCATACTGATTTATAGTTTATTTAAATTCTTTGAGTAATTTAAAAGGAAAAGCCTCAAATGTAGCTGTAATATTTCCCTGTTTATCTGGGGTGTGTATTCTAACAGGGAACTGCCAAGCCTCTAAATCACCCTCTCATCTAACTTGCTGAATTCCTGCCTGAATGGAACTAAGAGCAGTCACTCAAGCTACTGCTCAAACAGTCACTGGGGCAACTATATTCACCCAGTGTCCTCTGGGAAATAAAGATCTGTAGGGTCTTTTTCTTCAAAATAATATGGAGGGGGTGCCAAAGGTTAGGGATGAACCTCTCCGTCCTTTGCCACTTTAGCTTTAGCTGGTAAATAAATCTGGTCTTTAACCTCTTCTGTTACTTCATTATATTCTCCTTCCTCCTCATCATCAGTGTGAAAAAGTTCCAAGGTAGAATGAACCAGACCCCACACTTGTCCCATTGTTACCCTGATGCTTCTGAGATACCCTTCTTACTCACCATGGGGATTGCTTTAAGAGTACTCATGTGTCCTCCAGCTAGCTCCACATTCTTCAACTGTTGATATGGCAACCAACCTGGATTCGAGGCCCCATGAACGAGTGTCGCTTGCTGAGACCAGCTTAGTCAGGGAGACCCTAACCCAGTGGTGCTAGAGGAATTAAAGACACACACACACAGAAATATAGAAGTGTGAAGTGGGAAATCAGGGGTCTCACAGTCTTCAGAGCTGATAGCCCCCTACAGATATTTACCCACTTATTAACTAACAGCAAACCAGTAATTTGCATTGTTTCTATAGATATTAAATTAACTAAAAGTATCCCTCATGGGAAATGAAGGGATGGACCAAATTAAAGGAATAAATGGGGCTAGTTAACTGCAGCAGGAGCATGTCCTAAAGGCACAGATCACTCATGACATTGTTTGTGGCTTAAGAATGCCTTTAAGAGGTTTTCTGCCCAGGGCAGGCCTGAGTTCCTTACCCTCAGTCCAGTATACCCACAACCTTCCAGTGTGTGAGCTGCAGCCATCATGAATATGTCACAGTGCTGCAGAGATTTTGTTTAGGGCCAGTTTTGGGGCCAGTTTATGGCCAGATTTTGGGGGTCTTGCTCCCAACAGGCTTCAATGTGCTCCAAAATATCCCTTCACAGATTCTACAAAAAGAGTGCTTCCAAACTGCTGATGGAAAAGCAAGTTTTAACTCTAGGAGATGAATGCACACATCACAAAGTGGTTTCTCAGATAACTTCCTTCTAATATTTATCCTGGGAAATTCACTTTTTCAGCTTTGGCCTCAATGAGCTCCTAAATGTCCATTTGCCAAATGGACAAAAACAGTGGTTCCAAACTGCTGAAACAAAAGAAAGGACTAACTCTGTGAGATGAATGCAAACATCACAAAGCAGTTTCTGAGAAAGTTTCTTTCTAGTTTTTATCTGAAGATAATTGCTTTTTCACCATAGGCCTCAGTGTCCTCTGAATTATCCCTTTGCAGATTCTACAAAAACCGTGTTTCCAAACTGCTGAATGAAAGAAAGGTTTAATTCTGTGAGATGAATGCGCACATCACAAAGCAGTTTCTCAGATAGCTACCTTCTAGTTTTTATCCTGGGACATTCGCTTTTTCACCATTGGCCTAAATGTGCTCATAAATGTGAATTTGCAGAATGGAACAATACAGTTTCCAAACTGCTGAATCAATAGAAATGTTTAACTCTGTGACATGAATGCACACATCACAAAGCAGTTTCTCAGAAAGCTTCTTTCTACTTTTTATCTGAAGATATTTCCTTTTTAACCAGAGGCCACAATGCGCTTCCAAATATTCCTTCATGGATTTTACAGAAACAGTGTTTCCTGACTGTTGAATGAAAAGAAAGGTTTAACTCTGTGAGGTGAGTGCACACGTGACAAACGGCTTCTCAGATAGCTTCCTTCTAGTTTTTATCCTGGGATATTCTCTTTTTTGCCATTGGCCTCAATGAGCTCCCAAACTTCCTTTCACAGAAAATATTAAAACAGTGTTTCCAAACAGCTGAATAAAAAGAATGGTTTAACTCTGTGAGATGAATGCACACATCACAAGGCAGTTTTTCAGAAAGCTTCATTCTACTTTTTATCTGAATATATTTTCTTTTTCACCATAGGCCTCAAAGTGCTCCCAAATATCCCTTCACAGATTCTACAAAAAGAGTGTTTCCAAACTGCTGAATGAAAAAAAAAGGTTTAACACTGTGAGATGAATGCACACATCACAAAGCGGTTTCTCAGATAGCTTCCTTCTAGTTTTTATCTGGGAAATTCACGTTTTCACCATTGGCCTCAGTGAGTTCCCAGATGTCCATTTGCAGAATGGATGAAAACAGTGTTTCAAAACTGCTGAATTAAAAGACAGGTTTACCTCTGGGAGATGAATGCATACATCACAAAGCAGTTTCTCAGAAAGCTTCTTTCTACTTTTTTCTGAAGATACTTCCTTTTTCACCAGAGGCCTCAAAGTGCATCCAAATATCCCATTGCAAATCCTACAAAAACTGTGTTTCCAAACCGCTGAATGAAAAGTAAGGTTAACTCTGTGAGATGAATGCACATGTCACTCAGCAGTTTCAGAGATAACGTCCTTCTAGCTTTTATCCTGGGATAGTCACTTTTTCACCATTGGCCTTAATGAGATCCAAAATGTCCAGTCACAAAAAGGATAAAAGCAGTGTTTCTGAACTGCTGAATTAACAGAATGGCTTAACTCTGTGAGAGGAATGGATACATCAAAAAGCAGTTTCTCAGAAAACTTCTATCTACTTCTTATCTGAAGAAATTTTCTTTTTCACCATAGGCTTCAATTCACTCCAAATATCCCTTCACAGATTCAACAAAAACAGTTTTTTCAAACTGCTGAATGAAAAGAAAAGTTTAACCCCATGAGATGAATGCACACATCATAAAATGGTTTCACAGATTGCTTCCTTCTAGTTTTCATCCTAGGATATGTGTATTTAGCCATTGGTCTCCATGAGCTCCCAATTGTCCATTCACAGAATGGACAAAAACAGTGTTTCCAAACTGCTGAATCAAAAGAAAGTTATACCTCTGTGAGATGAATGCATACATCACAAAGGAATTTCTCAGAAAGATTTTTCTAGTTTTTATCTGGAGATATTTTCTATTTCACCATAGGCCTCTATGTGCTCCCGAATATCCCTTCACATATTCTACAATAACAGTGTTTCCAAACCACTGAATGAAAAGAATGGTTTAAATCTGAGAGATGAATTGTCCCTTCACAAGGCAATTTCTCAGATAGCTACCTTATAGTTTTTATCCCGGGTTATTCACGTTTTTGCCATTGACCTCAATGAGCTCCAAAATTTCCATTAGCAGAAAGTACAAAAACAGTGTTTCCAGACTGCTGAATCAGTAGAAAGGTTTACCACTGTGAGATGAATGCACACATCACAAAGCAGTTTATCAGAAAGCTTCTATCTCCTTTTTATTTGAAGATCTTTTCTTTGTCACTGTAGCCTCATTGCACTCCCAAATATCCCTTCACAGATTCTACAAAAGCAGTTTTTTCCAAACTGCAAAATGAAAAGAAAGTTTTACCTCTGCTAGATGAGTGCAAACATCCTGAAGCAGTTTTTCAGATAGCTTCCTACTAGTTTTAATCCAGGGATATTCTCTTTCTTGTCATTGGCCTCCATGAGGTACAAAAGGTCCATTCACAGAAAGCACAAAAGTAGTGTTTCCAGACTGCTGAATCAAAAAGTTTTAACCCTTGTAGATGCATGCACACATCACAAAGCCATTTCTCAGAAAGTTTCTTTCTAGTTTTAATCCGAAGATATTTCCTTTTCACAACAGGCTTCAAGGCACTCCCAAATATCCCTTCACACATCCTACAAAAGAGTGTTTCCAAACTGCTGAATCAAAAGAAAGGTTAACTCTGTGAGATGAATGCACACCTCAGAAAGCAGTTTCTCAGATAGCTTCCTTTTAGTTTTTATCCTGGGATATTCCCTTTTTCACCATTGGCCACATAGAACACCCAAATGTCCATTCCCAGAAAGGACAAAAGCAGTGTTTCCAAACTGCTGCTTCAAAAGAAAGGTATAACTCTGTGAGATGGACACATCACAAAGCAGTTTCTCAGAAAGCTTCTTTCTAGTTTTTATCTGAAGATATTTTCTTTTTCACTATAGGCTTCAAAGGGCTCCCAAATATCCCTTCAGAGAATCTACAAAAACAGTGTTTAAAACTGCTGAATGAAAAAAAAAGGTTTAATTCTGTGAGATGAATACACACATCACAAACCAGTTTCTCAGAAAGCTTCTTTCTAGTTTTTATCTGAAGATATTTTCTTTTTTACCATAGGCCTCAATGGACTCCCAAATATTCCTTCACATATTCTAAAAAACAGTGTTTCCAAACTATTAAATGAAAAGAAAGGTTTAACTCTGTGAGATGAATGCCCAAATCACAAAGTGGTTTCTCTGATAGCTGCCTCTAGTTTTAATGCTGGGATATTCGCTTTTTCACCTTTGGGCTCAATTAGCTCCCAAATGTCCATTCGCAGAAAGGACAAAAACAGTGTTTCCAAACTTCTGTATCCAAAGAAAGGTTTAACTCTGTGAGATGAATGCACACATCAGAGAGCAGTTTATCAGAAAGATTCTTTCTAGTTTTTATCTGGAGATATTTCCTTTTACACCATAGGCCTCAATGTGCTCCCAAATACTCCTTCTCCAATTCTACAAAAACAGGGTTTCCAAACTGCTGAATAAAAAGAAGGGTTTAAATCAGTGAGATAAATGTACATATCACAGGGCAGTTTCTCAGATACCGTTCTTCTAGTTTTTATCTTGGGAGATTGGCTTTTTCACCTTTGACCTCAATGACCTCCCAAATGTCCATTCCCAGAATGGACAAAAACAGAGTTTCCAAATTCCTGAATCAAAAGAAAAATTTAACTCTGTGAGAAGAATGCACACATAACAAATTAGCTTCTCAGAAAGCTTCTTTCTACTTTTTATCTGGAGATATTTTGTTTTTCACCATAGGCCTCAATGCCCACCAAAATATCCCTTTGCAGATTCTACAGAAGCAGTGTTTCTAAACTGCTGAATGAAAAGAAAGGTATAAATCAGTGAAATGAATGCACATATCACAAAGCTGTTTCTCAGATAGCTTACTTCTAGTTTTTATCATGAGATATTACTTTTTCAACATTGGCCTCAATGATCTGGCAATTGTCCATTTGCAGGATGGACAAAAACAGTGATCAAAAGAAAAGTTTAACTCTGTGAGATGAATGTACACATCACAAAGCAGTATCTCACAAATCTTTCTTTTTTTTAATCTGAAGATATTTTCTTTTTCAACATAGGCCACAAAGTGCTCCTAAGTATCCCTTCGGAGATTCTACAGAAACAGTGTTTCCAAGCAGCTGCATGAAAAGAAAGCTTTAACTCTGTGAGGTGAATGCAAACGTCCCAAAGAAGTTTCTCAGATAGCTTCTTTCTAGTTTTTATCCTGGGATATATGCTTTTTCACCATTGGGCTCAATGAGATCCCAAATGTCCTTTTGCAGAATGGCAAAAACAGGTTTCCAAACTGCTGAAACAAAAGAAATGTTTAACTCTGTGAGATGAATGCATACACCATAAAGAAGTTTCTCAGAAGGATTCTTTCTAGTTTTTATCTGAAGATATTTTCTTTTTCAATGTAGGTCTCAATGCACTACCAAATATCCCTTCACAGATTCTACAGAAAGAGTGTTTCCAAACTGCTTAATAAAACAAAAGGCTTAACTCTGTGACATGAATGCACACATGAAAGTGCTTTCTCAGATAGCTTCCTTCTAGTTTTTAGCATGGGATATTCAATTTTTTGCCATTGGCCTAAATGAGCTCCCAAATGTCCATTCACAGAATGGACAAAACAGTGTTTCCAAACAGTTTAATCAAAAGAAAAGCTCAACTCTGTTAAAACAGTGTTTCAAAACTTCTAAATAAAAAGAAAGTTTTATCTCTGTAAGATGAATGCACACATCACAAAGTGGTTTCTCAGCTTCCTTCTAGTATTTATTTTGGGATATTTTCTTTTTCACTACTGGCCTCAATGAGCTCCCAAATGTCCATCCACATAATGGAAAAAAAGATGTTTACAAACTGCTAAATGAAAAGAAACGTTTATCACTGTGAGATGAATTCAGACATCACAAAGCCATTTGTCAGAAAGCTTCTCTCTAGTGTTCCTCTGAAGATATTTTCACTGTATTCCTCAAAGGGCTCCCAAATATCCCTTCCCAGATTTAATAAAAACAGTGTTGCCAAACTGCTGAATTAAAAGAAAGGTTTAATGCTGTGAGGTGAATGCAAACATCACAAAGCAGTTTCTCAGATAGCTTCCTTCCTGTTTTTTATCCTGGTTTATCCACTTTTTTGCCATTGGCCTCAATGAGCTCCCAAATGTCCATTCACAGAAAGGACAATAACACTGTTTCCAAACTGCTGAATCTAAAAAATATTTAACTCTGGGAGATGAATGCACACATCACAAAGCAGTTTCTCAGAAAGCTTCTTTCCACATTTTAACTGAAGATACTTTCTTTTTCACCATAGGCCTCAATTTGCTCCCAAATATCCCTTCACAGATTCTACAAAAACAGCATTTTCAAACTCCTGAAAGAAAAGAAAATTTAACTCTGCGAGATGAATGCACACATCACAACACAGTTTCTTAGATAGCTTCCTCCTAGCTTTTATCCTGGGATATTCACTTTTTCACATTTGTCCCCAAGGAGCTCTCAAATATCCACTCACAGAATGCACAAAAACAGTGTTTCCAAACTGCTGAATCCAAAGAAACTTTATGAGATGAATGCACACATCACAAAGCAGTTTCTCAGAAAGCTTCTTTCTACTTTTTATCTGAAGATATTTTCTTTTTCACCCTAGGTATCAATGAACCCAAAAATATTCCTTCGCAGATTCTACAAAAACAGTGTTTACAAACCGCTGAATGAAAAGGTTTTAACTCTGGGAGATGAATGCTCACATCACAAATCAGTTTCTCAGATAGCTTAATTCTAGTTTTTATCCTGGGATATTTACTTTTTTGCCATTGGCCTCAATGAGCTACCAAATGTCCATTTGCAGAAAAATTTAAAAAAGAAACAGTGTTTCCAAACTGCTAAATGAAAAGAAAAATTTAACTCTGTGAGACAAATGCACAAATCTCAAGCGAGTTTCTCAGAAAGCTTGTTTCTATTTTTTACCTGATGATATTTACCTTTTCACCATAGACCTCAATGCGGGTCCAAATATTCCTTTGCAGATTTCACAAAAAACAGTGTTTCCAAATGGCTGAAGGAAAAGATAACTTTAACTCTGTGAGATGAATACCCACAGCACAAAGCAATTTCTCAGAGAGTTTTCTTCTAGTTTTTATCCCAGGATATTTGCTTTTTCACAATTGACCTCAATTAGCTCCCAATTGTCTTTTCCCAGAATGGACAAAAACAGTGTTTCCAAAATGCTGAATGAAAAGGAAGGTTTAACTCTGTGGGATGAATGCACACATCAAAAAGTGGTTTCTCATATAGCTTCCTTCTAGTTTTTATCCTGGCATATTCAGTTTTTCACCAGTGGCCTCATTCAGTTCCCAAATGTCCATTCACAGAATAGACAAAAACAGTGTTTCCAAAGGGCTGAATCAAAAGAAAGGTTTAACTCTGTGAGATGAATGCACACATCAACAAAGCAGTTTCTCAGAAAGCTTCTTTCTACCTTTTAACTGAAGATATTTTCTTTTTCACCAGAGGCCTCAATGCACTTCCAATATCCTTTCACAGATTCTTTAAAACTGCTGAATTAGAAGAAAGGTTTAAGTGTGCCAGTTGAATGCAAACTTCACAAACGGGATTCTCAGATTGCTTCCTTCTAGTTTTTATTGTAGGATATTCTCTTTTTCACCATTGGCCTCAAAGAGCTCCCAAATGTCCATTCTCAGAATTGACAAAAACAGTGTTTCCAAACTGGTGAATCAAAAGAAAGATTTAACTCTATGAGATGAATGCACACATCACAAAGCGGTTTCTCAGAAAGCTTTCTACTCTCAATCTGAAGATATTTTCTTTTTCACCATAGCCCTCAATGCCCTCCCAAATTTCCCTTTGCATATACTGTAAAAACGTTTCCAAGCTGCTGAATGGAAAAAAAGGTTTAACTCTGTGAGATGAATGCACACCTCTCAAAACATTTTCTCAGATAGCTTCCTTGTATTTGAGATATTTGCTTTTTTGCCATTGGCCTCTATGAGCTTCCAAAAGTCCATTTGCAGAATGGACAAAAACTATGTTTCCAAACTGCTGAATCAAAAGAAAGCTTCAACTCTGTGAGATGAATGTACACATCAAAAAGCAGTTCCTCAGAAAGACTCATTCTACTTTGTATCTGAAAATATTTTCTTTTTCACCATAGCCTTCAAGGCACTTCCAAATATCCCTTCACAGATTCTACAAAAAGAGGGTTTCCAAATTGCTGAATGAAAGTGAGCTTTAACTCAGTGAGATGAATGCAAACCTCACCAAGTGGTTTCTCGGATCACTTTCTTCTAGTTTTTGTCCTTTGACATACGCTTTTTTTGTTATTGGCCTCAATGAGCTTCCAAATGTCCATTTTATAGAATGGACAAAACAGTGTTTCCAAACTGCTGAATCAAAAGTAAGGTTTAACTCTGTGAGATGAATGCATACACCAAAAAGCAGTTCCTCAGAAAGCTTCTTTCTACTTTTTATCTGAAGATATATTCTTTTTTACCAATGGCCTCAACATGCTCCCAAATATCCCTTCACAGATTCTAGAAAAACAGTGTTTCCAAACTGCTGAATAAAAAGAAAGGTTCAACTCTGCGAGATGAATGCACACATCACATAGCAGTTTCTCAGACAGATTCCTTCTAATTTTCATCCTCAGATGTTCACTTTTTCACCATTGGTCTCTATGAGCTCCCAAATGTCCATTCGCAGAAAGGACAAAAACAGTGTTTCCACAATGCTGGGTCAAAAGGGAGGTTTAATTCTGGAGATTAATGCACACATCACAAAGCAGTTTCTCATATGACATCTTTCTAGTTTTTAGCTGAAGATATTTTCTTTTTCACCATAGGCCTCAATGTGCTCCCTAATATCCCTTCACAGATTTGACAAAAACAGTATTTCCAAACTGCTGAATGAAAAGAAAAGTTTTACTCTGCAAGATGAATGCACACAACCAAAAGCATTTCCTCCAAAAGCTTCTTTCTACTTTTTATCTGAAGATATTTTGTTTTTCAGCATAGACCTCAATGTGCTCCCAAATATCCCTTTGCAGATTCTACAAAAACAGTGTTTCCAAACTGCTGAATGAAATGAAAGTTTTAACTCTGTTAGATGAAGGCACACATCAAAAAGCAGTTTCTCAGATAGCTTACTTCCAGATTTTATCCTGTGATATTTACTTTTTTGCTATTGGACATATGAACTCTCAAATGTCCATTCTGTGAATGGACAAAAACAGTGTTTTCAAACTGCTGAATCAAAAGAAACATTTAGCACCATGAGGTGAATGCACACATCATAAAGCAGTTTCTCAGAAAGCTTCTTTCTAGTTTTTATCTGAAGGTATTTTCATATTCATTGTAGTTCTCAATGCCATCCCAAATATCCCCTCACAGTTTCCACAAAAACAGTGTTTCAAAACTCTTGAATGAAAAGAAAGGTTTAAATCTGCAAGTTGAATGCACACATCACAAAGTGGTTTCTCAGATAGCTTCCTTCTAGTTTTTATCCTAGGATATTCCCTTTTTTGCCATTGGTTTCAATGAGCTCCCAAATGTCAATTTGAAGAATGAAAAAGACATGTTTCCAAACTGCTGAATCCAAAAAAGTTTAACTCTGTGAGATGAATGCACATATCATAAAGCAAGTTTCTCAGAAAGCTTCTTTCTCATTTTTATCAGAAGATATTTTCTTTTTTAACATAGTCCTCAATGCACTACCAATTATCCTATCACAGATTCTACAAAAACAGTGTTTCCAAACTGCTAAATGAAAAGAAATTTTAACTCTGGGGGATGAATGAACACATCAAAAAGAAGTTTTTCAGAGAGTCTCCTTCTAGTTTTACCCTGGGGTATTCACTTTTTTGCCATTATCCTAACTGAGCTCCCAAATGTCACAGAAGGAACAAAAACAGTGTTTCCAAACTGCTGAATCATAAGAAAGTTTTAACTCTATGAGATGAATGCAAACATCACAAAACCATTTCTCAGAAAGATTCTTTGTACTTTTTAGCTTTAGATATTTTCTTTTTTGCCATAGGCCTCAATGCGCTCCCAAGTATCCCTTCTCAGATTCTACAAAAACAGTGTTTCCAAACTACTGAATGAAAAAAAAAGGTTGAGGTCTGTGAGATGAATGCACACATCACAAAGCAGTTTTTCAGGTTGCTTCCTTCTATTTTTTATCCTGTGATATACTCCTTTTCAATGTTGGCCTTAATGATCTCCCAAATGTCCATTCACAGAAAGCACAAAAACAGTGTTTCCAAACTGTGGAACAAAAAGAAAGTTTTAACTCTGTGAGATGGATGCACACACGACAAAGCAGCTTCCCAGAAAGCTTCTACCTACTCTTTATCTGAAGATATTTCTGTTTTTCACAATGGGCCTCAATGTGCTCACAAATATTCCCTCACAGATTCTACAAAAGTAGTATTTCCAAACTACTGAGTTAAAGGAAAGTTTTAAGTCTGTGAGATGAATGAACACCTCACAAAGCCCTTTCTCAGATAGCTTCCTTCTAGTTTTTATCCTGGGTTATTCACTTTGTCACCACTGTCATCAATGAGGTCCAAAATGTTCATTTGCAGAAAGGACAAAAACAGTGTTTCCAAACTACTGAATCAAAGGAAAGTTTTAACTTTGTGAGGTGAATGCCCCCATCACAAAGGAGTTTCTCAAGATGCTTCTTTCTGGTTTTTATCTGTACATATTTTCTTTTTCAACCTAGGCCTCAATGAGCTGCCAAATATCTCTTTGCAGATTCTACAAAAACAGTGTTTCCAAACTGCTGAATTAAAAAAAAAGTTTTACTCTGTGAAATGAATGCACACATCACAAAGCAGTTTCTCAGAAAGCTTCTTTCTAGTTTTTACTGAAGATATTTTCTTTTTCACCTTAGGCCTCAACTCACTCCCAAATATCCCTTCACAGATTTTGCAGAAAGAGTGTTTTCAAACTGCTGAATGAAAAGAAAGTTTTAACACTGTGAGATGAATGAACACATCACAAAGCTGTTTCTTAGATATCTTCCTTCTAGTTTTTATCCTTGGATATTCTCTTTTTTGCCATTGTCCTCAATGAGCTCCCAAATGTCCATTCATAGAATTGACATGAGCAGTGTTTCCAAACTGCTGAATGAAAAGAATGGTTTAACTTGATGAGGTGAATGCACACATCACAAAGAAGTTTCTCAGAAAGTTTCATTCTACTTTTTCTAATAAGACATTTTCTATTTCACCATAGTCCTCGATGTTCTCCAAAATATCTGTTCACAGATTTTACAAAATAGTGTTTCCAAAATGCTGAATGAAAATAAAAGTTTAACTCTGTGAGATGAATGCACACATCACAAAGTGGTTTCTCAGTTAGTGTCCTTATTGTTTTTATCCTGGGATATTTGCTTTTCCATCATTGGCCTCAATGAACTTTCAAATGTCCATACACAGAATGTATAAAAACAGTGTTTCCAAACTGTTACCTGACAAGCAAGGTTAAGTCTGTGAGATGAATGCAACCATCACAAAGCAGCTTCTCAGAAAGCTTCTTTCTACTTTTATATGAAGGTATTTTCTTTTTCAGCATAGGAATCAATATGCTTCAAAATATCCGTTCACAGATTCCACAAAAACAGTGTTTCCAAATTGCTGAAAGAAAAGAAAGGTTTGACTCTGTCAGATGAATGCACACATCACAAAGCAGTTTCTCAGGTACCTTCCTTCTAGTATTTATCCATTGATATTCACTTTTTGGCCATAGGCCCCCAATGAGCTCCCAAATGTCCATTTGCAGAATGGACAAAAACAGTGTTTAAACACTACTAAATCAAACTAAAGTTTCATCTCTCTGAGATGAATGCACACCTCACAAAGCTGTTTCTCAAATAGCTTCTTTCTAGATTTTATATGAAGATATTTTCTTTTTTACCATAGGCCTATATGAGCTTGCAAATTTCCCATCACAGATACTACAAAAAGTTTTTCCAAACTACTGAATGAAAAGAAAGATTTAACTCTGTGAGATTAATGCTCACATGACCAAGCAGTTCCTCGCATAGATTTCTTTTAGTTTTCATCCTGGTATATTCACTTTTTTGCCATTGGCCTCAAGGAGCTACAAAGTGTCCATTTGCAGAATGGATAAAAACATTGTTGCCAAACTGTTGAATCAAAGGAAAGATTTAAATCTGTGAGATGAATGCACACATCACAAAGCAGTTTCTCAGATAGCTTCCTTCTGGTTTTTATCCTGGGATATATGTTTTTCCACCATTGGGCTCAATGAGATCCCGAATGTCCATTTGCAGAATAGACAAAAAGCGTGTTTCAAATTTGCTGAACCAAAAGAAAGGTGGAACTCTGTGAGATGAATGCTCACATCACAACACAGTTTCACAGAAAGTTTCTTTCTACTTTTATGTTAAGATAAATTCTTTTTCACCATAAGCCTCGATCCACTCCAAAATATCCTTTTGCAGATTCTATAAAAAACAGTGTTTCCAAACTGCTGAATCAAAAGAGAGATTAAACACTGTGAGATTAATGCACACATCTGAAAGTGGTTTCTCAGATAGCTTCCTTCTAGGTTTTATCCTGAAATATTCACTTTCTCATCATTAGGTTCAATCAGCTACAAAATGTCCATTCGCAGAATGTACAAAACCAGTGCTCCCAAACTGCTAAATCTAAAAAAAGATTTAACTCTGGGAGATGAATGCACACATCACAAAGCAGTTCCTCACAAACTTCTATCTTCATTTTATCTGAAGATATATTCTTTTTCACCATAGGCCTCATTGTGCTCTAAAATATCCCTTCACAGCTTCTACAAAAACTGTTTCCAAACTGCTGAATGAATGCATTAACTCTGTGAGGTGAATGCAGACATCACAAAGCAGTTTCTCAGAAAGCTTCTTTCTACTTTTTATCTGTAAATATTTTCTTTTTCACATTAGGCCTTAATGCACTCCCAAATATCCCTTTGCAGTTCCTACAAAGACAGTGTTTCCAAACTGTTGATTGAAAAGAATGATTTAACTCTGCAAGATGAATGCACACATCAGAGAGCAGTTTCTCAGAAAGCATCATTCTAGTTTTAATCCCAGGATATTTGCTTTTGGGCCATTGACCTCAATAAGCATCATTCTGTGAAAGGACAAACACAGTGTTTCCAAGCTGCTGAATTAAAAGAAAGGTTCAACTGTGTGAGATGAATGCACACATCTCAAAGCAGTTTCTCAGAAAGCTTCTTTCTAGTTTTTATATGAAGGTATTTACTTTTTCACCATAGGCCTCAATGCGCTCCCATATATCCCTTCATGGATTCTACAAAAACAGTGTTTCCAATCTGTTGAATGAAAAGAAAAGTTTAACTCAGTGAGATGAATGCACACATCAAAAAGTGGTTTCTCAGGTACCTTCCTTCTACTTTTTATCCTGGGTTATTCACTTTAACCAATGAGCTCCCAAATGTCCATTTGCATAATGGACAAACACCTTGTTTCCAAACAGCTGAATCAAAAGAAAGTTTTAACTATATGAGATGCATGCATGCATCAAAAAGCAGAAGTGCTTTTGCAGAAACTACCAAGGGATATTTGGGAGCACTTTGATGCCTATAGTGAAAATGCAAATATCTTCAGACCAAAAGTAGAAAGAAGCATTCAGAGAAACTTCTTTGTGATGTGTGCATTTTTATTACAGAGTTTAACCTTTCTTTAGACTCAGCAGTTTGGAAACACTGTTTTTCTCCTTTCTGCAAAAGGGCATTTGGGAACTCATGGGGGCCAATGGCAAAAAAGTGAATATCCCAGGATAAAAAATAGAAGGAAGCTATCTGAGAAACCGCTCAGTGATGTGTGCATTCACCTTGCAGAAGTAAAGTTTCCTTTTCATTCAGCAGTTTGGAAACACTTTTTTTGTAGAATCTGTGAAGGGATATTTGGAAGCATGTTGAGGCCCATGGTGAAAAAGAAAATATCTACAGATAAAAAGTAGAAAGAAGCTTTATGAGGAACTGCTTTGTGATGTGTGCTTTCATCTAGAGAGTTCAACATTCCTTTTGATTCAGCAGTTTGGAAACACGGTTTTTGTCCATTCTGTGAATGGGCATTTGGGAACTCATTCAGGCTAATGGCAAAAAAGCTAATATCCCAGGATAAAAACTAGAAGGCAGCTATCTGAGAAACCACTTTGTGAGGTGTGCATTCATCTCATGGAGATAAAGTTTCCTTTTCATTCAGCAGTTTGGAAACACTGTTTTTTTAGAATCTGCAAAGGGACATTTGGGAGTGCTTTGAGGCCTATAGTGAAAAAGAAAATATCTTCAGACAAAAAGTAGAAAGAAGCTTTCTGAGAAACTGCTTTGTGATGTGTGCATTTATCACACAGAGGTAAACTTTCCTTTTGATCCAGCAGTTTGGAAACACTGTTGTTGTAGCATCTGCAAAGGGATATTTAGGAACACATTGAGGCCTATGGCGAAATAGACAATATCTTCCAATAGAAACTAGACAGAAGCATACTGAGTAATTGCTTTGTGATGTGTGCAATCATCTCCCAGTGTTAAACGTTTCTTTTCATTCACCAGTTTGGAAACAGTGCTTTTGTCCATTCTGTGAATGGGCATTTGGGAGCTCATTGAGGCCAATGGAGATAAATGGAACAGCCCAGGATAAAAACTTCAAGGAAGCTATCTCAGAAACTATTTTGTGATGTGTGCATTGATCTCATAGAGTTAAAACTTTCCTTACATTCAGCAGTTTAGAAACTGTTTTTGTAGAATCTGCAAAGAGACATTTGGGAGCACATTGAAACCTATGGTGAAAAAGAAAATATCTTCAGATAAAAACTGAAGGAAGCTTTCTGACAAACTGCTTTGTGATTGGTGCTTTCATCTCATGGAGTTAAACTTTTCTTTTGATTCAATAGTTTGGAAACACTGTTTTTTTTTCATTCTGTGAATTGATATTTGGGAGCTCATTGAGGCCAAGGCAGAAAAAGGGAATACCCCAGGATAAAAACTACAAGGAAGCTATCAGAGAAACAGCTTTGTGATGTTTGCATTCTGCTTGCAGATTTAAACCTTTCTTTTTATTCATCAGTGTGGAAACATTGTTTTTCTAGAATCTGTGAAGGGATATTTTGGAGTGCTTTGAGAACTACAGTGAAAAAGAAAATATCTTAAGGTAAAGAGTAGAAGAAGCTTTGTGAGAAACTGCCCTGTGGTGGCTGTATTCATCTAACAGAGTTAAACATTATTTTTGATCCAGCAGTTTGGAAACACTGATTTTGTAGAATCTGTGAAGGGATATTTTGGAGCACATTGAGGCCTATGGTGAAAAAGAAAATATCTTCAAATAGAAACTAGACAGAAGCTTTCTGAGAAACTGCTTTGTGGTGTGTGCTTTCATCTAACAGAGTTAAATGTTTCTTTTGATTCAAGAGTTTGGAAACAGTGTTTTGTCCATTCTGCAAATGGACATTTGGGAGCTCATTGAGGCCAATGGTGAAAAAGGGAATATACCAGGATAAGAAGTAGGAGGAAGCCGTTTGAGAAACCATGGTGTGAAGTCTGCATTCATCTTACAGAGATAAATATTTCCTTTCATTCAACAGTTTGTAAACACTTTTTTTGTAGGATCTGCAAAGGGATATTTTGGAGCACTTTGAGCCCTTGGTGAAAAAGAAAATATTTTCAGATAAGAGGTAGAAAGAAGCTTTCTGAGAAACTAATTTCTGATGTGTGCATTCATCTCACATAGCTAAACTTTTTTTTTATCCATTAGATTGGAAACAGTATTTTTGTCACTCTGTGAATGGATATTTGGGAGCTCCTTTAGGCTGATAGAGAGAAAGCGAATATCCCAGGATAAAAACTGGAAGGAAGCAATCTGAGAAAACCCCTTTGTGACATTTGCATTCATCTCACAGAGTTAAAACTTTCTTTTCATTCAGCAGACAGGAAAATATGTTTTTGTAGGATCTGCTAAGGGATATTTTGGAGTGCATTGAGGCCTATGGTGAAAAAGAAAATACTTTAAGATAAAAAAGTACAAAGAAGCTTTCTGAGAAACTGCTTTCTGTTGTGTACATTTATCTCACAGAGTTAAACTTTCTTTGGATACAGCAGTTTGGAAACACTGTTTTTGTCCATTCTACGAATGGACATTTTGGCACTCATTGAGGCCAATGGTGAAAAAGCAAATTTCCCTGGATAAAACCAGAAGGAAACTATCTGAGAAATGGCTTTGTTATGGGGGTATTCATCTCACACACCTAAACCTTTCTTCTCATTCAGCAGTTTGGAAACACTGTTTTTGTAGGATCTGTGAAGGGATATTAGGGAGCGTATTGAGGCCTGTGGTGAAAAAGAAAATATCCTCAGATAAAAAGTAGAAAGAAGCTTTCAGAGAAACTGCTTTGTGAGGTGTGAATTCATCTCCCAGAGTTAAACCTTTCTTCTGATTCAGCAGTTTGGAAACCCGTTTTTGTCCATTCTGCGAATGGAAATTTGGGAGCTCATTGAGGCCAGTGGCAAAAAGATGAATATCCCAGGATAAAAACTAGAAGGAAGCTATCAGAGAAACAGCTTTGTGATGTCTGCATTCATCTCACAGAGTTAAATCTTTGTTTTCATTCAGCAGTTTGGAAAAACTGTTTTTGTAGAAACTGTGAATGGATATTTGAAAGCTCATCAAGTTCTATGGTGAAAAAGAAATTATCTTCAGATAAAAAGAAGAAAGAAGCTTTCTGAGAAACTGTTTTGTGATGTGTACGTTCATCTCACAGAGTTAAACCTTTCTATTCATTCAGCAGTTTGGAAACACTGGCTTTGTTATTTCTGTGAAAGACATTATGGAGCTCATTGAGGCCAAAGGCATAAAAGTGAATATCTCAGGATAAAAATGAGACTATCTAAGAAACCACTTTGTGATGTGTGCATTCATCTTGAAGAGTAAAACGATTCTTTTCATTCAGCAGTTTGGAAATGCTGTTTTTGTAGAATCTGTTAAGGGATATTTCCGAGTGCCTAGAGGCCTATGGTGGAAAAGAAAATATCATCAGATAAAAACTAGAATGAAGCTTTCTGAGAAACTGCTCTGTGATGTGTGAATTCATCTCATAGAGTTAAGCCTTTCTTTTGATTCAACAGTTTGAAAAGACTGTTTTTGTCCATTCTGTGAATGGATATTTGGGACCACACTGAGGCCAATGGAGAAAAAGAAAATATTCCAGGATAAACACTAGAAGGAAGCTGAGAAACTGCTTTGTGATGTGTGCATTAATCGTGCAGAGTTAAACCTTTCTTTTCATTCAGCAGTTTAGAAACAC
The DNA here is from genome assembly GCF_029289425.2 of Pan paniscus. NCBI lineage: Eukaryota > Metazoa > Chordata > Mammalia > Primates > Hominidae > Pan > Pan paniscus. The sequence continues at coordinate 73,161,592 of NC_073254.2, forward strand.
TGTTTTTGTAGAACCTCAAAGGGATATTTGGGACCCCATTGAGACCTATTGTGAAAAAGTAAATATGTTCTTATAAAAACTAGAAAGAAGCTTTCTGAGAAACTGCCTTGTGATGTGTGCATGTGTCTCACAGAGTTAAACCTTTGTTTTCATTCAGCAATTTGGAAACACTGTTTTTGTGGAATCTCTGAAGGGATATTTCAGAGCACATTTAGGCCTATGGTGAAAAAGAAAACATCTTCAAATAAAAACAAGACAGAAGCTTTCTGAGAAACTGCTTTTTGATGTGTGCATTCATCTCACGGTGTTAAACTTTTCTTTTCATTCAACAGTTTGGAAACAGTGTTTTTATCCATTCTGCAAATGGACACTTGGGAGCTCGTTGACACCAATGGAGAAAAGCAAATATCCCAGGATAAAAACTTCAAGGAAACTATCTGAGAAACTGCTTTGTGATGTATGCATTCATCTCACAGAGGTAAACCTTTCCTTACATTCAGCAGTTTGGAAACACTGTTTTTGTAGAACCTGTGAAGGTATATTTGGGATCCCCTTGAGGCCTATGGTGATAAAGTCAATATCTTCTTATAAAAACTAGAAAGAAGGTTTCTGAGAAACTGCTTTGTGATGTGTGCATTCATCTCACAGAGTTAAACCATTCTTTACATTCAGCAGCTTGGAAACACGGTTTTGTAGAATCTGTGCAGGGATATTTCAGAGAGCTTTAAGGCCTATGGTAAAAAAGAAATATCTTCAAATAATAACTAGACAGAAGCTTTCTGCAAAACTGCTTTGTGATGTTTGCTTTCATCTCACAGAGTTAAAATTTCCTTTGGTTTCAATAGTTTGGAAACACAGTTTTTGTTCATTCTGCCAATGGCCATTTAGGAGATAATTGAGGCCAAAGGAGAAAAAGCAAATATCTCAGGATAAAAAATTCAAGGAAACTATGTGAGAAACTGCCATGTGATGTATGCATTCATCTCACAGAGTTAAACCTTTCTTTTCATTCAACAGTTTGGAAACACTGTTTTTGTTGAATCTGCAAAGGGATATTTCAGAGCCCAAAGCATCCTATGTTGAAAAGGTAAATATCTTCATATAAAAACTAGAAAGAAGCTTTCTTAGACACTGCTTTGTGATGTGTGTATTCATCTCACAGAGTTAATCCTTTCTTTTGACTCAGTGGTTTAGAAACACTGTTTTTGTCCATTCTGCAAAGGTATAATTGGGGGAGCATTGAGGCCTAATATGAAAAAGAAAATATCTTCAGATAAAAACAAGAAAGAAGCTTTAAGAGAAATTGCTTTGTGATGTGTGGCTTCATCTCACAGAGTTAATCGTTTCTTTTGACTCAACACGTTGGAAACACTGTTTTTGTCCATTCTGCAAAGGGATATTTAGGAGCGCCTTGAGGCCTAAGGTGAAAAAGAAAATATCTTCAGATAAAACTAGAAAGATGCTTCTGAGAAACAGCTCTGTGATGTGTACATTCCTCTCACAGAGTTAAACGTTTGCTTTCTTTCAGCAGTTTGGAAACACTGTTTTTATATAATCTGCAAAGGGATAATTCGGAGCCCAATGAGGCCTATGGTGAAAAAGGAAATAATTTCAAATAATAACTAGACCGAAGGTTTCTGTGAAACTGCTTTGTGATGTCTACTTTCATCTCACAGAATTAAAATTTTCTACTTTTCCAACAGTTTGGAAACACTGTTTTTGTCCATTCTGTGACAGGACATTTTGGAACTCGTTTAGGCCAAAGAAGGAAAAGAGAATACCCAAGGATAAAAAATACAAGGAAGCCATCTGAGAAACGGATTTGTGAGGTGCACATTCATCTAGCTGAGTTAAACCTTTCTTTTCATTCAGGAGTTTGGAAACCCAGTTTGTGTAGTATCTGCAAAAGGATATTTGGGAGCCCATCGTGTCCTTTGGTGAAAAAGTAAATATCTTCATATAAAAACTAGAAAGAAGCGTTCTGAGAAACTGCTTTGTGATGCGTGCATTCAACTCACAGAGTTAAACCTTTCTTTTGATCCAGCAGTTTGGAAACACTGTTTTTGTAGTATCTGCAAAGGGATATTTTGGAGTGCATTGAAGCCTACACTAAAAAAGAAAATATCATCAAATAAAAACTAGACAGAAGCTTTCTGAGAAACTGTTTTGTGAAGTATGAATTCAACTCACAGAGTTAATCCTTTATTTTGATTCAACAGTTTTGAAACACGATTTTTGTCCATTCTGCAAAGGGATATTTGGGAGCACATTGAGGCCTATGGAGAAAAAGAAAATATCTTCAGATCAAAAGTAGAAAGAAGCTTTCTGAGAAACTGCATTGTGATGTGTGCATTCATCTTATGAAGTTAAAACTTTCCTTTGTTTCAACAGCTTGGAAACACTGTTTTTGTGCATTCTGCCAATGGCCATTTGGGAGATCATTGAGGCCAATGAAGAAAAATTATTGAATATCCCAAGATAAAAACTTCAATGAAGCTATTTGAGAAACCACTTTGTGATGTGTGCATTCATGTCACATAGTTAAACCTTTCCTTACATTCAGCAGTTTGGAAACACTGTTTTTGTAGAACCTGTGAAGAGATATTTGGGAGCCTATAGCATCCTATGGTGAAAAAGTAAATATCTTCATATAAACCTTGAAAAAAGCATTCTGAGAAAGTCCTTCATGATGTGTGCATTCATCTCAAAAAGTTAAACCTTACTTTTGTTCCAGTACTTTGGAAACACTGTTTTTGTAGAATCTGCATATGGATTTTTCAGAGTGCATTCAGGCCTACGGTGAAAAAGAAAATATCTTGAAGTGCAAACTAGATAGAAGCTTTCTGAGAAAATGCTTTTTGATGTGTGCATTCATCTCACAGAGTTAATCCATTCTTTAGTTCAAAAGTTTTGAAACACTGTTTTTGTCCATTCTGGGAAGGGATATTTGGGAGCCCATTGAGGCCTATGGTGAAAAGAAAATATCTTCAGATAAAAATTAGAAAGAACCTCTCTGGGAAACTGCTCTGTGATGGGTGCATTCAACTCACAGAGTTAAAAGTCTCTTTTGATCCAGCAGTTTGGAAACTGTCTTTGTAGTATCTGCAAAGGGATATTTGGGAGCCCATTGAGGCCTATAGTGAAAAAGAAAATATCTTCAGATAAAAACTAAAAAGGAGCTTTATGAGAAACTGCTTTGTGATGTATGCATTCATCTCACAGAGTTAAAACTTTCTTTTTATTCAGCAGTTTGGAATCACTTCTTTTGTAGAATCTTTGAAAGGATATTTCAGAGTGCATTGAGGCCTATGTGAAAAAAGGGAATATCTTCAAATAATAACTAGACAGAAGCTTTCTGAGAAACTGCTTTGTGATGGGTGCATTCACCTCACAGTGTTAATCCTTTCTTTTGATTCAACAGTTTTGAAAAGCTCTTTTTATTCATTCTGTGAAGGGATATTTGGGAGTGCATTGAAGCCTATGGTGAAAAACAAAATATCTTCAGATAAATACCAGAAAGAAGCTTTCTGGGAAACTGCTTTATGATGTGTCATTTCATCTCACAGAGTTAAATATTTCTTTTCATACAGGAGTTTGGAAATACTCTTTTTCTCCTCTCCATTCTGTGAATGGACATTTGGGAGCTCTTTGAGGCCAGTGGAGAAATAGCGAATATCCTAGGATAACAATTTCAAGGAAGCTATCTGAGAAATGGCTGTGTGATGTGTGCATTCATCTTGGAGAGTTAAAACTTTCTTTACATTCAGCAGTTGTGAAACACTGTTTTTGTAGAATCTGCAAAGGCATATTTGGGAGCCCATTGATGAAATGGTGAAAAAGTAAATATCTTCATATAAAAACTAGAAAGATGCTTTATGAGAAACTGCTCTTTGATCTGTGCATTCATCTCACAGAGGTAAACCTTTCTTTTCATTCAGCAGTTTGGAATCGCTGTATTAGTAGAATCTATGCAGGGATATTTCAGAGCACATTGGGGCCTACTGTGAAAAAGGAATTATCTTCAAATTATAACTAGACAGAAGCTTTCTGAGAAACTGCTTTGTGATGTCTGCTTTCACCTCAAAGAGTTAAAACTTTCTTTTGTTTCAGCAGTTTGGAAACACTGTTTTTGTCCATTCTATGAATGGACATTTGGGAGCTAATTGAGGCCAAAGAAGGAAAAGCAATTATCCCAGGATAAAAACTACAAGGAAGCCATCTGAGAAACCGATTTGTGATGTGTGCATTAATCTCACAGAGTTGAACATTTCTTTTCATTCAGTAGTTTTGAAACCCTATTTTGGTAGAATCTGTGAAGGGATATTTGGGAGTGCATTGAGTCCTATGGTGAAAAAGTAAATATCTTCATATAAAAACTAGAAAGAAACCTTCTGAGAAACTGCTATGTGATGTCTGCTTTCATCTCATGTAGTGCAACCTTCCTTTTGATCCAGCAATTTGGAAACACTGTTTTTGTAGAATCTGCAAAAGGATATTTAAGAGCACATAGAGGCCTATGGTGAAAATGAAAATATCTTCAAATAAAAACTAGAGAGAAGCTTTCTGAGAAACTACATTGTGATGTGTGCATTCTTCTCACAGAGTTAAACCTTTCTTTTCATTCAGTAGTTTGGAAACACTGTTTTTTTAGAGTCTGCGAAGGGATATTTGGGAGTGCAATTAGACCTATTGTGTAGAAGAAAATATGTTAAGATAAAAAGTAGAAAGAAGGTTTCTGAGAAACTGCTGTGTGATGTGGGCATTCACCTCACAGACTTAAACTTTTCTTTTGATCCAACAGTTTGGAAACACTGTTTTTCTAGAATCTGCAAAGGGATATTTCAGAGCACATGGTGGCCTATGGTGAAAAAGGAAATATCTTCAAATAATAACTAGACAGAAGCTTTCTGAGAAACTGCTTTGTGATGTGTGCTTTCATCTCACACAGTTAAAACTTTCTGTTGTTTCAACAGTTTGGAAATACTGTTTTTGTCCATTCTGCCAATGGCCATTTTGGAGATCTTTGAGGCCAAAGGAGAATAAGGGAATATCCAAAGATAAAAAATTCAAGGAAGCTACGTGAGAAACTGCTCTGTGATATGTGCATTCATCTAGCATAGTTAAACCTTTCTTTTCATTCAGCAGTTTGGAAACCCTGTTTTTGTAGAATTTGTGAAGAGATATTTGAGAGCCCATTGATTCCGATGGTGAAAAAGTATATATCTTCATATAAAAACTATAAAGAAGCTTTCTGAGAAACTACTTTGTCATGTGTGTATTCATCTCAAAGAGTTAAACCTTTCTTTTGATCTAGCACTTTGGAAACACTGTTTTTGTAGCATCTGTGAAGGGATATTTCAGAATGCATTGAGGCCTACGGTGAAAAAAATATATCTTCAAATAAAAACTGGACAGAAGGTTTCTGACAGACTGCTTTGTGATGTATGCATTCATCTCACAGAATTAATCCTTTCTTTTAATTCAACAGTTTTGAAACCCTGTTTTTGTCCATTCTTCTAAGGCATATTTGGGAGCACATTGAGGCCCATGGTGAAAAAGAAAATATCTTCAGATAAAAACTAGAAAGAAGCTTTCTGAGAAACAACTTTGTGATTTGTGGTTTCATCTCACAAACAGAAACATTTCTTTTCATTCAGCATTTGCAAACACTGTTTTTGTCCATTCTGTGAATGGACATTTGGGAGCTCATTGAGGCCAGTGGAGGAAAAGTGAATATCCCAGGATAGAAACTTAAAGGAAGGTATCTGAGAAACTGCTTTGTGATGTGTGCATTCATCTCACAGAGTTAAACCTTTCCTTACATACAGCAGTTTTGAGATCCTGTTTCTGTAGAACCTGCAAAGGGATATTTGGGAGCCTTGGAAGCCTATAGTGAAAAAACAAATATCTTCTTATAAAAACTACCAGGAAGCTTTCTGAGAAACTGCTTTGTGATGTGAGCAATCATCTCACAGACTTAATCCTTTCTTTTGATTCAGCAATTTGGAAACACTGTTTTTGTAGAATCTGCAAAAGGATATTTCAGAGTGCTTTGAGGCCAATTGTGAAAAAGGAAATATCTTCAAATAATAACTAGACAGAAGCTTTCAGAGAAACTGCTTTGTGATGTGTGCTTACATCTCACAGAGTTAAAACTTTCTTTTGTTTGAACAGTTTGTAAACACTGTTTTTGTCCATTCTGCAAATGGGCATTTGTGAGCTCACTGAGGCCATAGAGGAAAAGTGAATATCCCAGGATAAAAACTACAGGGAAGCTATCTGAAAAACCCATTTGTGATGTGTGCATTCATCTCACAGAGTTAAATCTTTCTTTTCATTCAGCAGTTTGGAAACCCTGTTTTTGTATAATCTGTGAAGAGATATTTTAGAGCCCATTGAGTCTGATGGTGAAAAAGTAAATATCTTCATATAAAAACTAGAAAGAAGCTCTCTGAGAAACTGCTTTGTCATGTTTGCATTCATCTCACAGAGTTAATCATTTCTTTTGATTCAACAGTTTTGAAACATTGTTTTTGTCCATTCTGTAAAGGATTATTTGGGAGCTCATAGAGGCCTATGGTGAAAAAGGAAATATCTTCAAATAATAACTAAGCACAAGCTTTCTGAGAAACTGCTTTGTGATGTGTGATTTCATCTCACATATTTAAAACATTCTTTTGTTTCAACAGTTTGGAAACACTGCTTTTGCCATTCTGCCAATGGTCATTTGGGAGATCATTGAGGCCAATGGAGAAAAAGGGAATATCTCAGGAAAAAAATCTTCAAGGAAGCTATGTGAGAAACGTTTTGTGATGTGTGCATTTATCTCCCTGAGTTAAACCTTCTTTTGATTCAGCAATTTTTAAACACTATTATTGTAGGACCTTCGAAGGGATATTTCAGAGCCCATTGGGTCCTATGGTGAAAAAGTAAATATCTTCATATAAAAACTTGAAAGAAGCTTTCTGAGAAACTGTGATGTGTTCTTTTGTCTCACAGAGTTAAACGTTTCTTCTCATTCAGCAGTTTGGAAACACTGTTTTTGTCCATTCTGCAAATAGAAATTTGGGAGCTCATTGAGGCCAATGGAGAAAAAGAGATTATCCCAAGATAAAAACTTCAAGGAAGCTATCTGAGAAACCACTTTGTGATGTGTGCATTCATCTTGCACAGTTAAACCTTTCCTTATATTCAGCAGTTTGGAAGCACTGTTTTTGTAGAATCTGTGAACAGATATTTTGGAGCACATTGATGCCTATGATGTAAAAGAAAATATCTAAAGATAAAAAGTAGAAAGAAGGATTCTGAGAAACTGCTCTGTGATGGGTGCATTCACCTCACAGAGTTAAACCTTTCTTTTGCTCCAGCAGTTTGGAAACACTGCTTTTGTAGAATCTGTGAAGGTATATTTTGGAGTGTATTGAGGGCTATGGTGAAAAAGGAAATATCTTCAAATAATAACTAGACAGATTCTTTCTGAGAAACTGCTTTGTGACGTGTGCTTTCATCTCACAGGGTTAAACTTTTCTTTTGTTTCAACAGTTTGGAAACACTGTTTTTGTAGTATCTGTTAAGGAATATTTTGAAGTGCTTTGAGGCCTATGGTGAAAAAGAAAATATCTTCAAATAAAAACTATAAAGAAGCTTTCTGATAAGCTGGTTTGTGATGTGTGCATTCAACTCACAGAATTAAAACTTCCTTTTGATTCAACAGTTTGGAAACACTGTTCTTGTCCATTCTACAAATGGACATTTGGGAGATCATTGGGGCCAATGCAGAAAAAGCGAATATCACAGAATGAAAACCACAAAGAAGCTGTCTGAGAAACCGCTTGGTGAGGTGTGCATTCATCTCACACTGTTACACATTTCTGTTCATTCAGCAGTTTGGAAACACTGTTTTTATAGAATCTGTGAAGGAATATTTGGGAGCGCATTGAAACCTATAGTGAAAAAAAAATCTGAAGTTAAAAAGTAGACAGAAGCTTTCTGAGAAACTGCTCTCTTAGGGGTCCATTCACCTCACAGTGTTGAACCCTTCCTTGGTCCAGGAGTTTGGAAACACTGTTTTTGTAGAATCTGTTAAGGGATAACTCAGAGTGCAATGAGGACTATGGTGAAAAAGAAAATATCTTCAAACAAAAAGTAGAGAGAAGCTTTCTGGAAACTGCTTTGTGATGTGTGCTTTCATCTCACAGAATTAATCCTTTCTTTTGATTCAACAGTTTTGAAACAATGTTTTTGTCCATTAGGTGAATGGATATTTAGGTGCTCATTGAGGCAAATGGAGAAAAAGGGAATATCACAGGATAAAAACTCTAAGCAAGCTATCTGAAAAGCAGCTTTGTGATGGGTCCATTCGTGTCACAGAGTTAAACCTTACTCTTCATTCAGTTGTTTGGAAACACTGTTTTTGTAGAATCAGTGAAGGGATATTTGGGAGTGCATTGAGACCTATGGTTGAAAAAGAAAATATCTTTTTTTTTGTTATTATTACACTTTAAATTTTAGGGTACATGTGCACATTGTGCAGGTTAGTTACATATGTATACGTATGCCATGCTAGTGCGCTGCAGCCACTAACTCATCATCTAGCATTAGGTATATCTCCCAAAGCTATCCCTCCCCCCTCCCCCACCCCACAACAGTCCCCAGAGTGTGATGTTCCCCTTCCTGTGTCCATGTGATCTCATTGTTCAATTCCCACCTATGAGTGAGAATATGCGGTGTTTGGTTTTTTGTTCTTGCCATAGTTTACTGAGAATGATGATTTCCAATTTCATCCATGTCCCTACAAACGACATGAACTCATCATTTTTTATGGCTGCATAGTATTCCATGGTGTACATGCACCACATTTTCTTAATCCAGTCTATCATTGTTGGACATTTGGGTTTGTTCCAAGACTTTGCTATCATGAACAGTGCCACAATAAACATACATGTGCATGTGTCTTTATAGCAGCATGATTTATAGTCCCTTGGGTATATACCCAGGAATGGGATGGCTGGGTCAAATGGTATTTCTAGTTCTAGATCCCTGAGGAATCACCACACTGACTTCCACAGTGGTTGAACTAGTTTACAGTCCCACCAACAGTGTAAAAGTGTTCCTATTTCTCCACATCCTCTCCAGCACCTGTTGTTTCCTGACTTTTTAATGATTGCCATTCTAACTGGTGTGAGATGGTATCTCATTGTGGTTTTGATTTGCATTTCTCTGATGGCCAGTGATGATGAGCATTTTTTCATGTGTCTTTTGGCTGCATAAATGTCTTCTTTTGAGAAGTGTCTGTTCATGTCCTTTGCCCACTTTTTGATGGGGTTGGTTTTTTTTCTTGTAAATTTGATTCCAATGCCTTTCTTCACAGAATTGGAAAAAACTATTTTAAAGTTCATATGGAACCAAAAAAGAGCCCACATTGCCAAGTCAATCTTAAGCCAAAAGAACAAAGCTGGAGGCATCACACTACCTGACTTCAAACTATACTACAAGGCTACAGTAACCAAAAGAGCATGGTACTGGTACCAAAACAGAGATATAGATCAATGGAACAGAACAGAGCCCTCAGAAATAATGTCACATATCTACAACTATCTGATGTTTGACAAACCTGACAAAAACAAGCAATGGGGAAAGGATTCCCTATTTCATAAATGGTGCTGGGAAAACTGGCTAGCCATATGGAGAAAGCTGAAACTGGGTCCCTTCATTACACCTTATACAAAAATCAATTCAAGATGGATTAAAGACTTAAACGTTAGACCTAAAACCATAAAAACCCTAGAAGAAAACCTAGGCAATACCATTCAGGACATAGGCAAGGGCAAGGACTTCATGTCTAAAACACCAAAAGCAATGGCAACAAAAGCCAAAATTGACAAATGGGATCTAATTAAACTAAAGAGCTTCTGTACCACAAAAGAAACTACCATCAGAGTGAACAGGCCACCTACAAAATGGGAGAAAATTTTCACAACCTACTCATCTGACAAAGGGCTAATATCCAGAATCTACAATGAACTTAAACAAATTTACAAGAAAATATCTTAAGATAAAAAGTAGAAGGAAGCTTTCTGATAAACTGCTCTGTGATGGGTGCATTCACCTCACAGATTTAAACCTTTCTTTGGATTCAGGAATTTTGAAACACTGTTTTTGACCATCCTGCGAATGGGCATTTGGTAGCTGATTGAGGCCACTGGCAAAAAACAAATATCCCAGGATAAATATTAGAAAGATGCTATCTGAGAAACCACTCTGTGATGTGTGCATTCATCTCACAGAATTAAAACTTTCTTTTGATTCAACAGTTTTGAAACACTGTTTTTGTCCATTCTGTGAATAGATATTTGGGAGTTAATTGAGGCCAATGGAGAAAAAGGGAATATCCCAGGATAAAAACTTCTAGGAAGATATCTGAGATACTGCTTTGTGATGTGTGAATTTTTCTCATAGAGTTAAACCTTTCCTTACATACAGCAGTATGAAAACAGTGTTTTGTAGATTTTGCAAAGGAATATTTGTGAGCCCACTGAGGTCTATAGTGAAACACTAAATATCTTCATATAAAAACTAGAAAGAAGCTTTATGTTAAACTTCATGTGATGTGTGAATTCATCTCACAGAGTTAAAATTTTCTTTTCATTCAGCATTTTGGAAACACTGTTTTTGTAGAATCTGTGAAAGGATACTTAGGAGTGCATTGAGGCCTATGGTGAAAAAGTAAATATCTTCAACTAATAACTAGACAGAAGCTTGCTGAGAAACTGCTTTGTGATGTCTGCTTTCATCACACAGAGTTAAAGCGTTCTTTTGTTTCAACAGTTTGTAAACACTGTTTGTCCATTCTGTGAATGAACATTTTGGAGCTCTTTGAGATCAATGGAGGAAAAGCAAATATCCCAGGATAAAAACTATATGGAAGTAATCTGAGAAACTGATTTGTGATGTGTGCATTTATCTCACACATTTAAACCTTTCTTTTCATTCAGCAGTTTGGAAAACTCTTTTTGTAAAATCTGCAAAGCAATATTTGGGAGACCATTGAGTCCTACGGTGAAAAAGTAAATATCTTCACATAAAAACTGGAAAGAAACTTTCTAAGAAACTGTTTTGTGATGTGTGCATTCATCTCACAGAGTTAAACATTTCTTTTGATTCAGCAGTTTTGAAACATTGTTTTTGTCCATTCTGTAAAGAGATATTTGGTAGCCCATTGAGATCTATGGTGAAAAAGAAAATATCTTCAGATAAAAACTAGAAAGAAGCTTTCTGAAAAACTGCTTTGTGTTGTGTGCTTTCATCTCACAGAGTTAAAAGTTCCTTTTGTTTCAACAGTTTGGAAACACTGTTTTTCTCCGTTCTGTCAATGGCCATTTTGGAGATGATTGAGGCCAAGGAGAAAAAGTGAATATCCCAGGATAAAAAGTTCAAGGAAGCTATGTGAGAAACTGTTATGTGACGTGTGCATTCATCTCACAGAGTTAAACCTTTCTTTTCATTCAGCAATTTGGAAACACAGTTTTTGTAGCATCTACAGAGGGATATTTAGGAGCCCATTTAGTCTTTTGGTACAAAACTAAATATCTTCATATAAAAACTAGAAAGAATCTTTCAGAGAAACTGCTGTGTGATGTGTGCATTCATCTCACAGAGTTAATCCTTTCTTTTGATTCAACAGTTTTGAAACACTGTTATTGTAGAACCTGTGAAGGGATATTTCAGAGCAAATTGAGGCCTATGGTGAAAAAGACAATATCTTCAGATAAAAACTAGAAAGAAACTTTCTGAGAAACTGCTTTGTGTTGTGTGGTTTCATCTCACAGAGTTTAATATTTCTTTTCACTCAACAGTTTGGAAACACTCTCTTTGTTTATTCTGCAAAGGGAAATTTGGGAGTGCATTGAGACCTGTGGTGAAAAAGAAAATATCTTCAGATAAAAACTAGAAAGAAGTTTCAAGAGAAATGGCTTAGTGATGTGTGGTTTCATCTCACAGAGTTAAACCTTTCTTTTCATTCAGCAGTTAAAACACTGTTTTTGTAGAATCTGTGAAGGGATATTGGGAGTGCTTTCAGATCTATGTTGTAGAAGAAAATATCTCAAGATAAAAATTACAAAGAAGCTTTCTGAGAAACTGCTCTGTGATGGGTGCATGCACCTCACAGAGTTAAACCTTTCTTTTGATACAGCAGTTTGGAAACACTGTTTTTGTGGAATCTACGAAGGGATATTTTAGAGCGTATTGAGGTCTACGGTGAAAAAGGAAATATCTTCACATAAGAACTAGACAGAAGCTTTCTGAGAAACTGCCTTGGATATGTGCTTTCATCTCACAGAGTTAACACTTTCTTTTGGTTCAACTGTTTGGAAACACTGTTGGTGTCCATTCTGTGAATGCACATTTGGGAGTTCATTGAGGCCAGTGGAAGAAAAGTGTATATCCCAGGATAAAAACTAAAAGGAAACTATCTGAGAAACTGATTTGTGATGTTTGCATTCATCTCGCATAGTTAAACCTTTCTCTTCATTCAGCAGTTTGGAAATGGTGTTTTTGCAGGATCTGTGAAGGGATATTAGGGAGCCCATTGAGGCCTATGGTGAAACAGTAAATATCTTCATATAAAAACTAGAAAGAAGCTTTCTGAGAAATTGATTTGTGATGTGTGCATTCATCTCACAGAGTGAAAACTTTCTTTTGATCCAGCACTTTGGAAACACTGTTTTTGTAGAGTCTGCAAAGGGATATTTCGGAGTGCATAGAGGCCTAGAGTGAAAAAGAAAATATTTTCAAATAAAACTAGAAGAAGCTTTCTGAGACACTTTGTGATGTGTGTACTCAACTCACAGAGTTAATCTTTTCTTTTGATTCAGCAATTTTGAAACCGTTTTTGTCCATTGTGTGAAGGGCTATTTGGAAGCGCATTGATGCCTATGGTGAAAAGAAAATATCTTCAGATAAAAACAAGAAAGAAGCTTTCTAGAAACTGCTTTGTGATATGTGCAGTCATCTCACAGAGTTAAATCTTTCTTTTCATTTAGCAGTTTGGAAGCGCTGTTTTTGTAGAATCTGCAAAGGGATATTTGGGAGCACATTGAAACCTATGGTGTGGAAGAAAATATCTTAAGACAAAAAGTAGACAGAAGGTTTCTGAGAAACTGCTCTGTGATGGGTGCATTAACCTCACAGAGTTAAACCTTTCTTTCCATCCAGCAGTTTGGAAAAACTGTTTTTGTAGAATCTGTGAAGGGATATTTAGGAGTCCACTGAGGCCTATATTGAAAAGTAAATATCTTCACATAAAAACTAGGAAGAAGCTTTCTGAGAAACTGCCTTGTGATGTGTGGTTTCATCTCACAGAGTTAAACATTTCTTTTCATAGAGGAGTTTAACACTGTTTTTGTCCATTTTGCGAATTGATGTTTGGGAGCTCATTGAGGCCAATAGAGAAAAAGCGAATATCCCAGGATAAAAGCTTCAAGGAAGCCATCTGTGGTGATACCACTTTGTGATGTGTGAATTTATCTCATAGAGTTAAACCTTTCCTTACACACAGCAGTTTAAAAACAGTGTTTTTGTAGAATTTGTGAAGGGATATTTGGGAGCCCATTGAGGCCTATGGTGAAAAAGTAAATATCTTCATATAAAAATAGAAAGATTTATGTTAAACTTTGTTGTGTTGTGTGAATTCATCTCACAAAGGAAAAATTTTCTTTTCATTCAGCAGTTTGAAAACACTGTTTTTGTAGATCTGCAAAGGGATATTTAGGAGTGCATTGAGGCCTAAGGTGAAAAAGCAAGCATCTTCAAATAATAACTAGACAGAAGCTTTCTGAGAAACTGCTTTGTGATGTATGCTTTCATCACACAGACTTAGAAGCTCCTTTTGTTTCAACAGTTTGGAAACACTGTTTTTGCCCATTCTGCCAATGGCCATTATGGAGATCATTGAGGCAAAGGAGAAAAAGCAAATATCCCAAGATAAAAAGTTCAAGGAAGCTATGTAAGAAACTGCTATGTGATGTGTGCATTCACCTCACAGAGTTAAAACTTTCTTTTCATTCAGCGCTTTGGAAACAGTTTTTGTAACATCTACAAAGGGATATTTTGGAGCCCATATAGTCTTTTGGTGAACAAGTATGTATCTTCATATAAAAACTAGAAAGAATCTTTCAGAGAAACTGCTGTGTGATGTGTGCATTCATCTCACAGAGTTAATCCTTTCTTTTGATTCAACAGATTTGAAACACTGTTATTGTAGAATCTGTGAAGGGATATTTCAGAGCAAATTGAGGCCTATGGTGAAAAAGAAAATATCTTCAGATAAAAACTAGAAAGAAGCTTTGCAAGAAACTCCTTTGTGATGTGTGGCTTCATCCCACAGAGTTTAATATTACTTTTCATTCAACAGTTTGGAAACCCTCTTTTTGTCTATTTGGCAAAGGGAAATTTGGGAGTGCATTGAGACCTATGGTGAAAAAGAAAATATCTTCAGATAAAAACTAGAGAGAAGCTTTCTGAGAAACTGCTTTGGATGTGTGCCTTCATCTCACAGAGTTAAGACTTTCTTTTGGTTCAACTGTTTGGAAACACTGTTTGTGTCCCTTCTGTGAATGCACATTTGGGAGTTCATTGAGGCCAGTGGAGAAAAAGTGTATATCCCAGGACAAAAAACTACAAGGAAACTATCTGAGTAAACCAATTTTAGATGTTTGCATTCATCTCACAGAGTTAAGCCTATGAAGGAAAAGGAAATATCTTCACATAAAAACTAGACAGAAGCATTCTCAGAAACTTCTTTCTGATGTGCGCATTCAACTCACAGAGGTGAACATTTCTTTTGATTGAGCAGTTTAGAAATTACCTTCTTGTTATATCTGTAAATTCATATTTGGGGTGCTTTGAGGCCTAGAGGTGAAAAGGAAATATCTTCACATAAAAACTAGACAGAAGCATTCTGAGAAACTTCTTTGTGATGTAAGCATTCATCTCACAGATATTAACCTTTCTTTTGATTGAGCAGTTCTGAAACACTCTTTTTGTAGCATCTGTAAGTGGATATTTGGAGCACTTTGAGGCCTATGGTGGAAAAGGATATATCTTAACATAAAAACTAGACAGAAGCATTCTCTGAAACTTTTTTGTGATGTATGCATTCATCTCATGGAGTTGAACCTTTCTTTTGATTGAGCAGCTTTGAAACACTCTTTTTGTAATATCTGCAAATGGATATTTGGAGCACTTTGAGGCCTATAGCTGAAAAGGAAATATCTTCACATAAAAACTAGACAGAAGCATTCTCAGAAACTTTTTTGTGATGTATGCATTCAACTCACAGTGTTGAAATTTTCTTTTGATTGAGTAGTTTGGAAACACTCTTTTTGTAGTATCTGCAAATGGATATTTGGAGTGCTTTGAGGCCTATAGCTACAAAGGAAATATCTTCACATAAAAACTAGACAGAAGCATTCTGAGAAACTTCTTTGTGAGGTTTGCATTCATCTCACAGAGTTGAGTGTTTCTTTTGATTGAGCAGTTTTGAAACACTCTTTTTGTGGAATCTGCAAGTGGATATTTGGAAAACTACGAGGCCTATGGTGGAAAAGGAAATATCCTCACATAAAAACTAGACAGAAGCATTCTCAGAAACTTTTTTTGTGATGTGTGCAATCAACTCACAGAGTTGAACCTTTCTTTTGATAGAGCCGTTTGAAAACGCTCTTTTTGTAGTACCTGCAAAAACACATTTGGAGCTCTTTGAGGCCTATAGCTGAAAAGGAAATATCTTCATATAAAAACTAGACAGAAGAATTCTGAGAATCTTCTTTGTGATTTATGCATTCATCTCATAGAGTTGAACCTTTCTTTTGATTGAGCAGTTTTGAAACACTCTTTTCATAGAATCTGTAAGTGGAAATTTGGAGCGCTTTGAGTTCTGTAATGGAAAAGGAAATATCTTCACATAAAAAATAGATGGAAGCACTCTGAGAAACTTCTTTGTGATGTGTGCATTCATCTCAGAGGGTTGAACTTTTCTTTTGATTGAGCAGTTTTCAAACACCCTTTTTGTAGAATCTGGAAGTGGATATTTGGAGTGGTTTAAGTTTTGTGGTGGTAAAGGAAATATCTTCACATGAAAACTAGACAGAAGCATTCTCAGAAACTTATTTGGGATGTGTGCATTCAACTCACAGATTTGAACCTTTCCTTTGATAGAGCAGTTTGGAAATACTCTTTTTGTAGTATGTGCAAAAGGATATTTGGAGCTCTTTGAGGCCTATAGCTGAAAAGGAAGTATCTTCATATAAAAACTAGAGAGAAAAATTTTGAGAATCTTCTTTGTGATGCGTGCATTCATCTCTCAGAATTGAACCTTTCTTTTGATTGAGAAGTTTTGAAACACTCTTTGCAGAATCTTCAAGGGGAAATTTGGAGCGCTTTGAGTCCTGTGGTGGAAAAGGAAATATATTCACATAAAAACTAGACAGAAGCATTCTCAGAAACTTCTTTGTGATGTGTGCATTCAACTCAGAGCTGAGCCTTACTTTTGATTGAGCAGTTTGGAAACACTCTTTTTGTAGTATCTGCAAATGAATATTTGGAGCACTTTGAGCCCTGCAGCTGAAAAGGACATATGTTCACATAAAAACTAGACAGAAGCATTTCAGAACTTGTTTGTGATGTGTGCCTTCAACTCAAAGTGTTGAACGTTTCTTTTGATTGAGGAGTTTAGAAACCGTCTTTTTGTTATATGTGCAAATTGATATTTGGAGCACTTTGAGGCCTGTAGCTGAAAAGGAAAATCTTCACATAAAAACTAGACAGAAATATTCTGAGAAACTTCTTTGTGATGTAGGCATTCATCTCACAGAGTATAACCTTTCTTTTTATTGAGCAGTTTTGAAACACTCTTTTTGTAGTATCTGTAAGTGGATGTTTGGAGTGCTTTGAGGCTTATTGTGGAAAAGGATATATCTTCATATAAAAACAAGACAAAAGCATTCTCAGAAACATTTTTGTGATGTGTGCACTCAACTGACGGAGTTGAACTTTTCTTTTGATTGAGCAGCTTGGAAACACTTTTTGTAATATCTGCAAATGGATATTTGCAGCCCTTTGAGGCCTACAGCTGAAAAGAAAATATCTTCACATAAAAACTAGACAGAAGCATTCTCAGAAACTTCTTTGTGATGTGTGCATTCATCTTGTAGAGTTGCATCTTTCTTTTGATTGAGCAGTTTTGAAACACTCTTTTTGTAGAATCTGCAAGTGGATATTTGGAGCACCTTGAGGCCTACGTTGTAAAAGGAAATATCTTCACAAAAAACCAGACAGAAGCATTCTCAGAAGCTTCTTTGAGATGTGTGCATTCAACTCACAGAGTTGAACCTTTCTTTTGATTGAGCAGTTTGGAAACACTCTTTTTGTAATATCTGCAGATGGATATTTGGAGCACTTTGAGGCCTATACCTGAAATGGTAATATCTTCACATAAAAAGTAGGCAGAAGCATTCTGAGAAACGTCTTTGTGATGTATGCATTCATCTCACAGAGTTGAACATTTCTTTTGATTGAGCAGTTTTGAAACACTGTTTTTGTAGAATCTGCAAGAGGATATTTGGGACGCTTTGAGGCCTGTGGTGGAAAAGGAAATATCTTCACATAAAAACTAGACAGAAGAATTTTCAGAAACTTTTTTGTGATTCATGCCTTCAACCCACAGAGTTGTACCTTTCTTTTGATTGAGCAGTTTGGAAACACTCTCTGTGTAGTATCTGCAAGTGGATATTTGGAGCACTTTGAGTCCTATAGCTAAAAAGGAAATATCTTCACATAAAAACTAGACAGAAGCATTCTGAGAAACTACGTTGTGATTCATCTCACAGAGTTGAACCTTTCTTTTGATTGAGCAGTTTTGAAACACTCTTTTTGTAGAATCTGCAAATGGATATTTGGGGCGATTTGAGTCCTGTGATGGAAAAGGAAATATCTTCACATAAAAACTAGACAGAAGCATTCTCAGAAACTGCTTTGTGATGTGTGCATTCAACTCACAGAGTTGAACTTTTTTTTTAAATTTTATTTTATTATTACTATACTTCAAGTTTTAGGGTACATGTGCAGAATGTGCGGGTTAGTTACATATGTATACATGTGCCATGCTTGTGTGCTGCATCCATTAACTCGTCTTTTAGCATTAGGCATATCTCCTAAAGCTATCCCTCCCCCCTACCCCAACCCCGCAACAGTCCCCAGAGTGTGATGTTCCCTTTCCTGTGTAAATGTTTTCTCATTGTTCAATTCCTACCTATGAGTGAGAATATGTGGTGTTTGGTTTTTTGTTCTTGCGATAGTTAACTGAGAATGATGATTTCCAATTTCATCCATGTCCCTAAAATGACATGAACTCATCATTTTTTATGGCTGCATACTATTCCATGGAGTTTATGTGCCACATTTGCTTAATCCAGTGTATCATTGTTGGACATGTGTGTTTGTTCCAAGTCTTTGTTACTGTAAATAGTGCCACAATAAACATACTTGTGCATGTGTCTTTATAGCAGCATGATTTATAGTCCTTTGGGTATATACCCAGTGATGGGATGGCTGGGTCTAATGGTATTTCTAGTTCTAGATCCCTGAGGAATCTCCACACTGACTTCCACAGTGGTTGAACTAGTTTACAGTCCCTCCAACAGTGTAAAAATATTCCTATTTCTCTACATTCTCTCCAGCACCTGTTGTTTCCTGACTTATTAATGATTGCCATTCTAACTGGTGTGAGATGGTATCTCATTGTGGTTTTGATTTGCATTTCTCTGATGGACAGTGATGGTGGCATTTTTTCATGTGTTTTTTGGCTGCATAAATGTCTTCCTTTGAGAAGTGTCTGTTCATGTCCTTCGCCCACTTTTTGATGGGGTTGTTTGTTTTTTTCTTGTAAATTTTTTGAGTTCATTGTACATTCTGGATATTAGTCCTTTGTCCAATGAGTAGGTTGCGAAAATTTTCTCCCATTTTGTAGGTTGCCTGTTCACTCTGATAGTAGTTTCTTTTGCTGTGCAGAAGCTCTTTAGTTTAATTAGATCCCATTTGTCAATTGTGGCTTTTGTTGCTACTGCTTTTGGTGTTTTAGACACGAAGTCCTTGCCCATGCGTATGTCCTGAATGGTAATGCCTAGGTTTTCCTCTAGGGTTTTTATGGTTTTAGGTCTAATCTTTAAGTCTTCAATCCATCTTGAATTAATTTTTGTATAAGATGTAATGAAGGGACCCAGTTTCAGCTTTCTACATATGGCTAGCCAGTTTTCCCACCACCATATATTAAATAGGGAATCCTTTCCCCATTGCTTGTTTTTCTCAGGTTTGTCAAAGATCAGAGAGCTGTAGATATGCGGCATTATTTCTGAGGGTTCTGTTCTGTTCCATTGATCTATATCTCTGTTTTGGTACCAGTACTATGCTGTTTTGGTTACTGTAGCCTTGTAGTGTAGTTTGTAGTCAGGTAGCATGATGCCTCCAGCTTTGTTTTTTGGCTTAGGATTGACTTCTGATGCAGGCTATTTTTTGGTTCCATATGAACTTTAAAGTAGTTTTTTTCAATTCTGTGAAGAAAGTTATTGGTAGCTTGATGGGGATGGCATTGAAACTATAAATTACCTTGGGCAGTATGGCCATTTTCATGATATTGATTCTTCCTACCCATGAGCATGGAGTGTTCTTCCATTTCTTTGTATCCTGTTTTATTTCAGTGAGCAGTGGTTTGTAGTTCTCCTTGAAGAGGTCCTTCACAACCCTTGAAAGTTGGATTCCTAGGTATGTTATTCTCTTTGAAGCAATTGTGAATAGGAATTCACTCATGATTTTGCTCTCTGTTTGTCTGTTGTTGGTGTATAAGAATGCTTTTGATTTTTGTACATTGATTTTGTATCCTGAGATTTTGCTGAAGTTGTTTATCAGCTTAAGGAGATTTTGGGCTGAGACAATGGGGTTTTCTAGATATACAATCATGTCATCTGCAAACAGGGACAATTTGAATTCTTCTTTTCCTAATTGAATACCTTTATTCCCTTCTCCTGCCTAATTGCCCTGGCCAGAACTTCCAACATTATGTTGAATAGGAGTGGTGAGAGAGGGCATCCCTGTCTTGTGCATGTTTTCAAAGGGAATGCTTCCAGTTTTTGCCCATTCAGTATGATATTGGCTGTGGGTTTGTCATAGATAGCTCTAATTATTTTGAGATATGTCCCATCAATACCTAATTTATTGAGAGTTTTTAGCCTGAAGCGTTGTTGAATTTTGTCAAAGGCCTTTTCTGCATCTACTGAGATAATCATGTGGTTTTTGTCTTTGGTTCTGTTTATATGCTGGATTACATTTATTGATTTGTGTATGTTGAACCAGCCTTGCATCCCAGGGATGAAGCCCACTTGATCATGGTGGATAAGCTTTTTGATGTGCTGCTGCATTCGGTTTGCCAGTACTTTATTGAGGATTTTTGCATCAATGTTCATCAAGAATATTGGTCTAAAATTCTCTCTTTTGGTTGTGTCTCTGCCCAGCTTTGGTATCAGGATGATGCTGACCTCATAAAATGAGTTAGGGAGGATTCCCTCTTTTTCTATTGATTGGAATAATTTCAGAAGGAATGGTATCAGTTCCTCCTTGTACCTCTGGTAGAATTCAGCTCTGAATCCATCTGGTCCTGGACTCTTTTTCTTGGTAAGCTATTGATTATTGGCACAATATCAGAGCCTGTTATTGGTCTATTCAGAGATTCAACTTCTTCCTGGTTTAGTCTTGGGAGGGTGTATGTGCCAATGAATTTATCCATTTCTTCTAGATTTTCTAGTTTATTTGTGTAGAGGTGTTTGCAGTATTCTCTGATGGTAGTTTGTATTTCTGTGGGATTGGTGGTGATATCCACTTTATCATTTTTTATTGCGTCTTTTTGATTCTTCTCTCTTTTCTTCTTTATTAGTCTTACTAGCAGTCTAACAATTTTGTTGATCCTTTCAAAAAACCAGCTCCTGGATTCATTAATTTTTTGAAGGGTTTTTTGTGTCTCTATTTCCTTCAGTTCTACTCTGATTTTAGTTATTTCTTGCCTTCTGCTAGCTTTTGAATGTGTTTTCTCTTGCTTTTCTAGTTTTTTTAATTGTGATGTTAGGGTGTCAATTTTGGATCTTTCCTGCTTTCTCTTGTGGGCATTTAGTGCTATAAATTTCCCTCTACACACTGCTTGGAATGTGTCCCAGAGATTCTGGTATGTTGTGTCTTTGTTCTCGTTGGTTTCAAAGAACATCTTTATTTCTGCCTTCATTTTGTTATGTACCCAGTAGTCATTCAGGAGCAGGTTGTTCAGTTTCCATGTAGTTGAACAGTTTTGAGTGAGTTTCTTAATCCTGAGTTATAGTTTGTTTGCACTGTGGTCCTAGAGACAGTTTGTTATAATTTCTGTTCTTTTCCGTCTGCTGAGGAGAGCTTTACTTCCAAGTATGTGGTCAATTTTGGAATAGGTGTGGTGTGGTGCTGAAAAAAATGTATATTCTGTTGATTTGGGGTGGAGAGTTCTGTAGATGTTTCATAGGTCCAGTTGGTGCAGAGCTGAGTTGAATTCCTGGGTATCCTTGTTAACTTTCTGTCTCCTTGATTTGTCTAATGTTGACAGTGGGGTGTTAAAGTCTCCCATGATTATTGTGAGGGAGTCTAACTCTCTTTGTAGGTCTCTCAGGGCTTGCTTTATGAATCTGGGTGCTTCTGTATTGGGTGCATATATATTTAGGATAGTTAGCTCTTCTTGTTGAATTGATCCCTTTACCATTATGTAATGGCCTTCTTTGTCTCTTTTGATCTTTGTTGGTTTAAAGTCTGTTTTATCAGAGACAGGGATTGCAACTCCTGCCTTTTTTTGTTTTCCATTTGCTTGGTAGATCTTCCTCCATCCTTTTATTTTGAGCCTATGTGTGTCTCTGCATGTGAGATGGGTTTCCTGAATACAGCATACTGATGGGTCTTGACTCTTTATCCAATTTGCCACTCTGTGTCTTTTAATTGGAGCATTTAGTCCATTTACTTTTAAAGTTAATATTGTTATGTGTGTATTTGATCCTGTCATTATGATGCTAGCTGGTTATTTTGCTCATTAATTGATGCACTTTCTTCGTAGCCTCAATGGTCTTTACAATTTGGCATGATTTTGCAGTGTCTGGTACTGGTTGTTCCTTTCCATGTTTAGGGCTACCTTGAGGAGTTCTTTTAGGTCAGGCCTGGTGGTGACAAAATCTCTCAGCATTTGCTTGTTTGTAAAGTATTTAATTTCTCCTTCACCTATGAAGCTTAGTGTGGGTGGATATGAAATTCTGGGTTGAAAATTCTTTTCTTTAAGAATGTTGAATACTGGCCCCCACTCTCTTCTCGCTTGTGGAGTTTCTGCTGAGAGATCCGCTGTTAGTCTGATGGGCTTCCCTTTGTGGGTAACACGACCTTTCTATCTGGCTGCCCTTATCATTTTTTCCTTCATTTCAACTTTGGTGAATCTGACAATTATTTGTCTTGGAGTTGCTCTTCTCGAGGAGTATCTTTGTGGCATTCTCTCTATTTCCTGAATCTGAATGTTGGCCTGTCTTGCTAAATTGGGGAAGTTCTCCTGGGTAATATCCTGCAGAGTGTTTTCCAACTTGGTTCCATTCTCCCCATCACTTTCAGGTAAACCAATCAGACGTAGATTTGGTCTTTTCACACAGTCCCATATTTCTTGGAGGCTTTGTTCATTTCTTTTTATTCTTTTTTTTCTAAACTTCCCTTCTCACTTCATTTCATTCATTTCACCTTCCATCACTGAAATCCTTTCTTCCAGTTGAGGGTATCAGCTCCTGAGGCTTCTGCATTCTTCACATAGTTCTCGAGCCTTGGCTTTCAGCTCCATCAGCTCCTTTAAGCACTTCTCTGTATTGGTTATTCTAGTTATACATTAGTCTAAATTTTTTTCAAAGTTTTCAACTTCTTTGCCTTTGGTTTGAATTTCCTCCTGTAGCTCGGAGTAGTTTCATCATCTGAAGCCTTTTTCTCTCAACACGTCAAAGTCATTCTCGATCCAGCTTTGTTCTGTTGCTGGTGAGGAGGTGTATTCCTTTGGAGGAGGAGAGGCACTCAGCTTTTTAGAGTTTCCAGTTTTTCTCCTCTGTTTTTTCCCCATCTTTGTGTTTTTATCTACTTTTGGTCTTTGATGATGGTGGCATTCAGATGGGTTTTTGGTGTAGATGTCCTTTCTGTTTGTTAGTTTTCCTTCTAACAGAGAGGACGCCCAGCTGCACATCTGTTGGAGTTTGCTAGAGGTCCACTCCAGACCCTGTTTGCCTGGGTACCAGCAGCATTGGCTGCAGAACAGTGGATTTTCATGAACTGCGAATGCTGCTGTCTAATTGTTACTCTTGAAGTTTTGTCTCAGAGGAGTACCCGGCCGTGTGAGGTGTCATTCTGCCACTTCAAGGGTGTGCCTCCCAGTTAGGCTGCTCTGGGTCATTGGTCAGGGACCCACTTCAGGAGGCAGTCTGCCCATTCTCAGATCTCCAGCTGCGTGCTGGAGAACCACTGCTCTCTTCAAAGCTGTCAGACAGGGACATTTAAGTCTACAGAGGTTTCTGCTGTCTTTTTGTTTGTCTGTGCCCTGCCTCCAGAGGTGGAACCTACAGAGGCAGGCAGGCCTCCTTGAGCTGTGGTGGGCTCCACCCAGTTCAAGCTTCCTGGTGGCTTTGTTTACTTAAGCAAACCTGGGCAATGGCGGGCGCCCCTTCCCCATCCTCGCTGCTGCCTTGCAGTTTGATCTCAGACTGCTGTGCCAGCAATCAGTGAGACTCCATGGACGTAGGACCCTCTGAGCCAGGTGCGGGATATAATCTCCTGGTGCGCCATTTTTTAAGCCCATCAGAAAAGAGCAGTGTTGGGGTTGGAGTGACCCAATTTTCCTGGTGCCATCTGTCACCCCTTCCTTTGACTAGGAAAGGGAACTACCTGACCCCTTGCACTTCCTGAGTGAGGCAATGCCTCACCCTGCTCTGGATCATGCATGGTGCACTGCACCCAAAGTACTGCACCCACTGTCTGGCACTCCCTAGTGATATGAACCCGGTACCTCAGGTGGAAATGCAGAAATCACCTGTCTTCTGCATAGCTCATGCTGGGAGCTGTACACTGGAGCAGTTCCTATTTGCCCAACTTGGGGCTGCCACATGAACATTTCTTTTGATTGAGCAGTTTGGAAACACTGTTTTTGTAGTATCTGCAAATGAATATTTGGAGTGCTTTGAGACCTATAGCTGAAAAGGAAATATCTTCACATAAAAACTAGACAGAAGAATTCTGAGAAACTTCTTTGTGATGTGTATATTCATCTCACAGAATTGAACCTTTCATTTCATTGAGCAGTTTTGAAACACTGTTTTTGTTGAATCAGCAAGTGGATATTTGGAGCACTTTGATGCCTATGGTGGAAAAGGAAATATCTTCACATACAAACTAGGCAGAAGCATTCTGAGAAACTTCTTTCTGATGTGTGCATTCAATTCACAGAGTTGAACCTTTCTTTTGACTAGTAGTTTGGGAAAACTCTTTTTGTAGTATCTGCAAATGGATATTTGGATCGCGTTGAGGCCTATAGCTGAAAAGGAAATATGTTCACATAAAAACTAGACAGAAGCATTCTGAGAAACATCTTGGTGATGTGTGCATTCACCTCACAGAGTTGAATCTTTCTTTTGATTGGGCAGTTTGGAAACACTGTTTTTGTTGTATCTGCAGAAGGATATTTGGAGCACTTTGAGGCCTATGGTGGAAAAGGAAATATCTTCACATAAAGCTGGACTGAAACATTCTGAGAAACTTCTTTGTGATGTGTGCATTCATCTCACAGAGTTGAACCTTTCTTTAGATTGAGCAGTTTTGAAACACTCTTTTAGTAGAATCTGCAAGTGGATATTTGGAGTGCTTTGAGTTCTTTGGTGAAAAAGGAAATATCTTCACATACAAACTAGACAGAAGCCTTTTCAGAAACTTCTGTGTAATGTGTACATTCTACACACAGAGTTGAACTTTTTTTGATTGAGCAGTTTGGAAACACTCTTTTTGTAGTATCTGCAAATGGATATTTGGAGCACTTTGGGGTCTATGGTGGGAAAGGAAATATCTACACATAAAAATTAGACAGAAAGATTCTCAGAAACTTCTTTCTCATGTGTGCATTCTACCCCCAGAGTTGAACGTCTCTATTGATTGAGCAGTTTTGAAACACTCTTTTTTAGTACCTGCAAATGGATATTTGGAGCACTTTGAGGACTATAGCTGAGAAAGAAATATCTTCACATAAAAACTAGACAGAGGCATTCTGAGAAACTTCTTTGTGACGGGTACATTCATCTCACAGAGTTGAAGTTTTCTTTTGCTGGAGCAGTTTTTAAACACTCTTTTTGTAGAATCTGCAAGTGGATATTTGGAGGGCTTTGAGGCCTGTGGTGGAAAAGGAAATATCTTCACATAAAAACTAGACAGAAGCATTCTCAGAAACTTCTTTGTGATGTGTGCAATCTTCTCACAGTGTTGAACATTTCCCTTGATTGAGCAGTTTGGAAATACTCTGTTTGTAGCATCTACAAGTGGATATTTGGCCTATAGCTGAAAAGGAATTATCTCCACATACAAACTAGACAAAGCCATTCTGGGAAACTTCTTTGTGATGTGTGCATTCATGTCACAGAGTTAAACATTTCTTTTGATTGAGCAGTTTTGAAACAATATTTTTGTAGAATCTGCAAGTGGATATATGGAGCGCTTCGAGTTCCATGTTGGAAAAGGAAAATCTTCACATAAAAACTAGACAGAAGCATTCTCAAAAACTTCTTCAGGATGTGTGCATTCAACTCACCGATTTGAACCACACTTTTGATTGAGCAGTTGGGAAACACTCTTTTTGCAGAATCTGCAAATAGAAATTTGGAGTGCTTTGAGGCCTATGGAGGAAAAGCAAATGTCTTCACATAAAAACTAGATAGAAGCATTCTGACAAACTCCTTTGTGACGTCTGCATTCATCTCACAGAGTCGAACCCCTCTTTCGATTGAGCACTTCTGAAACACTCTTTTGGTAGAATCTGCAAGTGGATATTTGGAGCATTTTGAGGCCTAGGGTGGAAAAGGAAATATCTTCACATAAAAACTAGACAGAAGCATTCTCAGATACTTCTTGGTGATGTGTGCATTCAACTCACAGAATGGAACCTTTCTTTTAATTGAGCAGTTTGAGAACACACTTTTTGTAGTATCTGCAAATGGATATTTGGAGAGTTTTGAGGCCTATAGCAGAAAAGGAAATATCTTCACATAAAAACTAGACAGAAGCATTCTCAGAAACTTCTTTGTAATGTGTACATTACACTCACAGATTTGAAATTTTCTTTTGATTGAGCAGTTTTGAAGCACCCTTTTTGTAGAATCTGCAAGTGGATATATGGAGCACTTTTAGGCCTGTGATGCAAAAGGAAATATCTTCACATAAAAACTAAACAGAAGCATTCTAGGAAACTTCTTAGTGATGAGTGCATTCATCTCACAGAGTTGAACCTTTCTTTTGGTTGAGCAGGTTTGAAACACTCTTTTTGAAGAATATGCAAGTGGATATTTGGAGCGCTTTGAGGCCTACCATGGAAAAGGAAATATCTTCACATAAAAACTAGACAGAAGCATTCTCATATACTTCTTTGTGATGTGGGCATTCAGCTAACAGAGTTGAACCTTTCTTTTGATTGAGCAGTTTTGAAATACTCTATTTGTAGAATCTGCCAGGGGATATTTGGAGCGCTTTGAGGCCTATAGCTGAAAAGGAAATACCTTCACATAAAAAGGAGACAGAAGCATTCTGAGAAACTTCTTTGTGATGAGTGCATTCATCTCACAAAGTTGAGACTTTCTTTTGATTGACCAGTTTTGAAAAACTATTTTTGTAGTATCTGCAAGTGGATATTTGGAGTGCTTTGAGGCCTATGGTGGAAAAGGTAATATCTTCACATGAAAACTAGACAGAAGCATTCTCACAAACTTCTTTGTGATGTGTGCATTCAACCCACAGGGTTGAAATTTTCTTTTGATTGAGCAGTTTTGAAACACTCTTTTTGTAGAATCCGCAAGTGGACAAACAGAGCGCATTGAGGCCTATGATGGAAAAGGAAATATCTTCACATACAGACTAGACAGAAGCATTCTCAGAAACAGCTTTGTGATGTCTGCATTCAACTTACAGAGTTGAATCTTTCTTTTGTAGAGCAGTTTGGAAACACTCTTTGTAGTATCTGCAAATGGATATTTTGAGTGCTTTGAGGCCTATAGCTGAAAAGGAAATCTCTCCACATAAAAACTAGACAGAGACATTCTGAGAAACTTCTTTGTGATTTGTGCATTTATCTCATGGAGTTGATTGAGCAGTTTGGAAACACTTTTTCTAGAATCTGCAAGTGGATATACCGAGCGCTTCGTGTTCTATGTTGGAAAAGGAAATGCCTTCACATAAAAACTAGACTGAGGCATTCTCAGAAACTTTTTCAGGATGTGTGCATTCAACACACAGAGTTGAAACACTCTTTGATTGATCAGTTTGGAGACATTGTTTTTGCAGAATCTGCAAATGGATATTTGGAGCGCGTTGAGGCCTATTGTGGAAAAGCAAATATCTTCACATAAAAAATAGACAGAAACATTCTGAGAAACTACTTTGTGATGTGTGTATTCATTCCACAGGGTTGAAGCCTTCTTTTCATTGAGCAGTTCTGAAACACTCTTTTTGTAGAATCTGCAAGTGGATATTTGGAGTGCTTTGAGGCCTATGGTGGAAAAGGAAATATCTTCACATGAAAACCAGACAGAAGCATTCTCAGAAACTCCTTTGTAATTTGTGTAGTCTAGTCACAAATTTGAACCTTTCTTTTGATTGAGCAGTTTGGAAAAACTCTTTTTGTAGTATCTGCAAATGGATATTTAGAGCGCTTTAAGGCCTATAGCTGAAAAGGAAATGTCTTCAGATAAAAACTAGACAGAAGCATTCTGAGAAACTTCTTTGTGATGAGTGCATTCATCTCACAGAGTTGAACCTTTCTTTTCATTGACCCTTTTGGAGAAACTATTTTTTAGAATCTGAAAGTGGATATTTGCAGTGCTTTGAGGCCTATGGTGGAAAAGAAAATATCTTTACAAAAAAACTAGACAGAAGCACTCTCAGAAACTTCTTTGTGATGTGTGCATTCATCTCACAGAGTTCGACCTTTCTCTTGATTGTGCAGTTTTGAAACACTCTTTTCGTAAAATCTGCAAGTGGATATTTGGAGCGCTTTGAGGCCTAAGGTGGAAAAGGAACTATCTTCACATAAAACTTAGGAGCATTCTAAGATACTTCTTTGTGATGTGTGCATTCAACTCACAAAGTTGAACCTTTCTTTTGATTGAGCAGTTTGGAAACATTCTTTTTGTAGTATCTGCAAATGGATAGTGGAGCATTTTGAGGTCTATAGCTGAAAAGGAAATATCTTCACATAAAAACTAGACAGAAGCATTCTGAGAAACTTCTTTGTGATGTTTGCATTCATCTCACAGAGTTGAACCCTTCTTTTTTTTGAGCAGTTTTGAAACTCTCTTTTTGAAGAATCTGCAAGTGGATATTTGGTGCAAATTGAGGCCTACCGTGGAAAAGGAAATATCTTCACATAAAAACTAGGCGGAAGCATTCTCATGTACTTCTTTGGGATGTGTGCATTCAACTCACAGGGTTGAAACTTTATTTTGATTGAGCTGTTTGAAAACCCTCCTTTAGTAATATCTGCAAATGGACATTTGGAGCGCTTTGAGGCCTATAGCTGAAAAGGAAATATCTTCACATAAAAAACTAGAGAGAAACATTCTCAGAAACTTCTTTGTGTTGTGTGCACTCAACTCACCGAGTTGAACCTCTTTTTTATTGAGCAGCTTGAAAAAACTCTTTTTGTACTATCTACAAATGCATATTTGGAGTGCTTTGAGGCCTATAGCTGAAAAGGAAATATCTTCACATAAAACCTAGACAGAAATATTCTGAGAAAATTCTTTGTGATGAGCGCATTCATTTCCCAGAGTTGAATCTTTCTTTGGTTGACCTGTTCTGAAAAACTGTTTTTTTAGAATCTGCAAGTGGATATTTGGAGTGCCTTGAGGCCTATGGTGGAAAAGGAAATGTCTTCACATAAAAAATAGACAGAAGCATTCCCATGTACTTCTTTGTGATGTGTGCTTTCAACTCACAGAGTTGAAACTTCCTTTTGACTGAGCACTTTGGAAACACTCTTTTGTAGTATCTGCAAATGGATATTTGGAATGCTTTGAGGCCTGTAGCTGAAAAGGAAATATCTTCACATAAATACTAGACAGAGGCATTCTCAGAAACTTCCTTGTAATGTGTGCATTGTACACACACAGTTGAACCTTTCTTTTGATTGAGCAGTTTTGAAACACTCTTTTTGTAGAATCTGCAACTGAATATTTGGAGCGCTTTCAGGCCTATGGTGGAAAAGAAAATATTTCACAAAAAAACTAGACAGAATCATTCTCAGAAACTTCTTTGTGTCGTGTGCATTGAACTCACAAAGTTGAACTCTTCTTTTGATTCAGCAGTTTGGAAACACTCTTTTTGTAGTATCTGCAAGTGGCTATGTGGAGCGTTTGAGGCCTATAGCTGAAAAGGAAATATCTTCACATAAAAACTAGACAGAAGCATTCTCATATACTTCTCTGTGATGTGTGCATTCAACTCACAAAGTTGAAACTTCCTTTTATTGAGCAGTTTGGAAACACTCTTTTTGTAGTATTTGCAAATGGATATTTGGAGCGTTTTGAGGCCTATAGCTGAACAGGAAATATCTTTACATAAAAACTAGACAGAAGCATTCTGAGAAACTTCTTTGTGATGAGTGCATTCATCTCACAGAGTTGAACATTTCTTTTGATTAAGCAGATTTGAAAAACTCTTTTTGGAGAATCTGCAAGTGGATATTTGGAGCACTTTGTGGTCTACAGCTGAAAAGGAAATATCTTCACATAAAAACTAGACAGAAGCATTCTCATATACTTCTCTGTGATGTGTGCATTCAACTCACAAAGTTGAAACTTCCTTTTATTGAGCAGTTTGGAAACACTCTTTTTGTAGTATTTGCAAATGGATATTTGGAGCGTTTTGAGGCCTATAGCTGAACAGGAAATATCTTTACATAAAAACTAGACAGAAGCATTCTGAGAAACTTCTTTGTGATGAGTGCATTCATCTCACAGAGTTGAACATTTCTTTTGATTAAGCAGATTTGAAAAACTCTTTTTGGAGAATCTGCAAGTGGATATTTGGAGCACTTTGTGGTCTACAGCTGAAAAGGAAATATCTTCACATAAAAACTAGACAGAAGCATTCTCATATACTTCTCTGTGATGTGTGCATTCAACTCACAAAGTTGAAACTTCCTTTTATTGAGCAGTTTGGAAACACTCTTTTTGTAGTATTTGCAAATGGATATTTGGAGCGTTTTGAGGCCTATAGCTGAACAGGAAATATCTTTACATAAAAACTAGACAGAAGCATTCTGAGAAACTTCTTTGTGATGAGTGCATTCATCTCACAGAGTTGAACATTTCTTTTGATTAAGCAGATTTGAAAAACTCTTTTTGGAGAATCTGCAAGTGGATATTTGGAGCACTTTGTGGTCTACAGCTGAAAAGGAAGTATCTTCACATAAAAAGTAGATAGAAGCATTCTGGGAAACTTCTTTGTGATGAGTGCATTCATCTCACAGAGCTGAAACTTTCTTTTGATTGACCAGTTTTGAAAAAGTATTTTTGTAGTATCTGCAAGCAGATATTTGGAGTGCTTTGAGGCCTATCATGGAAAAGGAAATATCTTCACATAGAAACTAGAGAGAAGCATTCTCATAAACTTCTTTTTGATGTTTGCATTCAACTCACAGAGTTGAAACTTTCTTTTGATTGAGCAGTTTGGAAACACTCTTTTTGAGGAATCTGCAAGTGGATATTTGGAGCACTTTGAGGCCTGTAGCTGAAAAGGAAATATCTTCCCCTAAAAACAAGACAAAAGCATTCTGAGAAACTTATTTGTGATGAGTGCATTCATCTCACAGAGTTGAAACTTTGTTTTGATTGACCAGTTTTGAAAAACATTTTTGTAGAATCTGCAAGTGGATATTTGGAACACCTTGAGGCCAATGGTGGAAAAGTAAATATCTTCATAATAAAAACTAGACAGAAGCATTCTCAGATACTTCTTTGTGATGTGTGCATTCATCTCACAGAGTTGAAAGTTTCTTCTGATTGAGCAGTTTGAAAACACTCTTTTTGAAGTATCTGGAAATGGATATTTGGAACGCTTTGAGGCCTGTAGCTGAAAAGGAAATATCTTCACATAAAAACTAGACAGAGGCATTCTCAGAAACCTCCTTTTAATGTGTGAATTCTACACATGGAGTTGAACTTTTCTTTTGAGTGAGCAGTTTTGAAACACTTTTTGTGTAGAATCTGCAACTGGATATTTGGAGCGCTTTGAGGTCTATGGTGGAAAAGAAATATCTTCCCAAAAAAACTAGACAGAAGCATTCTCAGAAACTTGTTTGTGATGTGTGCATTGAACTCACAGAGTTGAACCTTTCTTTTGGCTGAGAAGTTTTGAAAAACTCTTTTTGTAGAATATGCAAGAAGTTATTTGGAGCGCTTTGAGGCCTGTAGCTGAAAAGGAAATATCTTCATTTAAAAACTAGACAGAAGCATTCTGAGAAACTTCTTTGTGATAAGTGCATTTATCTCACAGTGTTCAAACTTTCTTTTGGTTGAACAGTTTTGAAACACTCTTTTTGTGGAATCTGATACTGGATATTTGGAGCGCATTGAGGTCTACGGTGGAAGAGGAAATATCTTCACATAAAAACTAGTCAGAAGTAATCTCAGGTACTTTCTTGTAATGTGTGCATTCAACTCACAGAGCTGAACCTTTCTTTTGTTTGAGCAGTTTGAAAACACCCTTTTTTATTATCTGCAAATGGATATTTGGAACACTTTGAGGCCTATAGCTAAAGAAGAAATATCTTCACATAAAAACTACACAGAATCATTCTCAGAAAGTTCTTTGTGATGTGCGCATTCATCTCACAGGACTGAAACTTTCTTTTGATTGAGCCAATTTGAAACACTCTTTTTGTAGAATCTTCAAGTGGATATTTGGAGCGATTTGAGGCTTATGGTGGAAAAGGAAATATCTTCACATAAAAACTAGACAGAAGCATTCTCAGATACTTCTTTGTGTTGTGTGCATTCATCTCACAGAGTTGAAGCTTTCTTTTGATTTAGCAGTTTTGAAACAATCTATTTGTAGAATCTGCAAGTGGATATTTGGAGCGCTTTGAGGCCTATGGTGGAAAAGGAATTATCTTCACATAAATCCTAGACAGAAGCATTCTCAGATACTTCTTTGAGATGTGTGCATTCAAATCACAGAGTTGAACTTTTCTTTTGATTGAGCAGCTTGAAAACACTCTTTTTGTACTATCTGCAAATGGATATTTGGAGCGCTTTGAGGCCTATAGCTGAAAAGGAAATATCTTCACATAAAAACTAGACAGAAGCATTCTGAGAAATTTCTTTGTGACGAGTGCATTCATCTCACAGAGTTGAACCTTTCTTTTGACTGACCTGTTTTGAAAAACTATTTTTTAGAATCTGCAAGGGGAAATTTGGAGCACTTTGAGGGCTATGGTGGAAAAGGACATATCTTCACATAAAAACTAGACAGAAGCATTCTGAGAAACATCTTTGTGATGAGTGTATTCATCTCACAGAGGTGAACCTTTGCTTTGATTGAGCAGTTTTGAAACACTCTTTTTGTAGTATCTGCAACTGGATATTTGGAGTGCATTGAGGCCTATGATGGAAAAGGAAGTATCTTCACATAAAACTTAGCCAGAAGCATTCTCAGATACTTCTTTGTGATGTGTGCATTGAACTCACAAAGTTGAACCCTTCTCTTGATTCAGCAGTTTGGAAACCCTCTTTTTGTAGTATGTGCAAGTGGATATGTGGAGCGTTTGAGACCTATAGCTGAAAAGGAAATATCTTCACATAAAAACTAGACAGAAGCATTCTGAGAAACTTCTTTGTGATGAGTGCATTCATCTCACAGAGTTGAAATTTTCATTTCATTGAGCAGTTTTCAAAAATTCTTTTTGTAGAATATGCAAGTGGATATTTGGAGTGCTTTGAGGCCTATGGTGGAAAAGGAAATATCTTCACATAAAAACTAGATGGAAGCATTCTGAGAAACTTCTTTGTGATGTGTGCATTCATCTCACTGAGTTGAACCTCTCTGTTGATTGAGCACTTCTGAGACACTCTTTTCGCTGAATCTGCAAGTGGATATTTGGAGTGCTTTGAGGCCTAGGGTGGAAAAGGAAATATCTTCACATAAAAACTAGACAGACACATTCTCAGATACTTCTTTGAGATGTGTGCATTCAACTCACAGAGTGGAACCTTTCTTTTAATTGAGCAGTTTGAGGACACTATTTTTTGTAGTATCTGCAATTGGATATTTGGAGGGTTTTGTGGCCTATAGCAGAAAAGGAAATATCTTCACATAAAAACTAGCCAGAAGCATTCTAGGAAACATCTTTGTAATGAGTGCATTCATCTCACAGAGATGAAACTTTCCTTTGATTGAGCAGTTTTGAAACACTCTTTTTGTAGGATCTGCAAGTGGATATTTGGAGCCCTTTGTGGTCTATGATGGAAAAGGAAATATCTTCACATGAAACCTAGACAGTAGCATTCTCAGATACTTCTTTGTGGTGTGTGCATTGAACTCACAAAGTTGAACCCTTCTTTTGATTCAGCAGTTTGGAAACTATCTTTTGTAGTATCTGCAAGTGGATATGTGGAGCATTTGAGACCTATAGTTGAAAAGGAAATATCTTCACATAAAAACTAGACAGAAGCATTCTCAGAAACTACTTTGCAACGTGTGCATTCTACTCACAGATTTGAAAATTTCTTTTGATTAAGCAGTTTTGAAACACTCTTTTTGTAGAATCTGCAAGTGGATATTTGGAGTGCTTTGAGGCCTATAGCCGAAAAGGAAATATCTTCACATAAAAACTAGACAGAAGCATTCTGGGAAACTTCTTTGTGATGAGTGCATTCATCTCACAGAGTTGAAGCTTTCTTTTGATTGAGCAGATTCGAGAAACTCTTTTTGGAGAATCTGCAAGTGAATATTTGGAGCGCTTTGAGGCCTATGGTATAAAAGGAAATATCTTCAAACAAAAACTAGACAGAAGCATTCTGAGAAACTTCTTTGTGATGTGTGCATTCATCTCACAGAGTTCAACCTTTCTTTTGATTGAGCAATTTTGAAAGACTCTTGTTGAAGAATCTGCAAGTGGATATTTGGAACGCTTTGAGGCCTACCGTGGAAAAGGAAATATCTTCACATGAAAACTAGACAGAAGCATTCTCATTCACTTATTTGTGATTTGCGCATTCAACCCACAGAGCTGAAACTTGGTTTTGATTGAGCAGTTTAAAACACTCTTTTTGTAATATCTGCAATTGGATATTTGGAGCCCTTTGGGGCCTACAGCTGAAAAGGAAATATCTTCACTTAAAACTAGACAGAGTCATTCTCAGAAACTTCTTGTGATGTGTGCACTCAACTCACAGAGTTGAACCTTTCTTTCCATTGAGAAGTTTTGAAACACTCTTTTTGCAGAATCTGCAAGTGGATACTTGGAGTGCTTTGAGGACTATGGTGGAAAAGGAAATATCTTCAAATAAAAACTAGACGGAAGCATTCTCAGAAACTTCTTTGTGATGTGTGCATTCAACTCACAGAGTTGAACCTTTCTTTTAACTGAGCAGTTTGAGAACCCCATTTGGAAGTATCTGTAAATGGATGTTTGGAGCACTTTGAGGCCAATAGCAGAAAATGAAACGTCTTCACATAAAAACTAGACAGAAGCATTCCCAGAAACTTCTATGTAATGTGTGCCTTCTACTCACAGTTTTGAAATTTTCTTTTGATTCAGGAGTTTGAAACAATCTTTTGTAGAATCTGCAAGTGCATATTTGGAGCTCTTTGAGACCTACGGTGGAAAAGGAACTGTCTTCTCATAAATCCTAGACAGAAGAATTCTCAGATACTTCTTTGTGATGTGTGCATTCAACTCACAGAGTTGAACTTTTCTTTTGATTGAGCAGCTTGAAAACACTCTTTTTTTATTATCTAGAAATGGATATTTGGAGCACTTTGAGGCCTGTAGCTGAAAAGGAAATATCTTCACATAAAAAGGAGACAGAAGAATTCTGAGAAACTTCTTTGTGATGTGTGCATTCAACTCACAGAGCTGAAGATTTCTTTTGATTCAGCAGTTTGAAACACTCTTTTTGTAGATTCTGCAAGTGGATATTTGGAGTTCTTTGGGTCCTATGGTGGAAAAGGAAATATCTCCACATGAAAACTAGACAGCAGCATTCTCAGAAAATTCTTTGTGATGTGTGCATTCAACTCACAGAGTTGAACCTTTCTTTTGATTGAGCAGTTTGAAACACTCTTTTTGTAAAATCTGCAAGTGGATATTTGGAGCGCTTTGTGGCTTATGGTGGAAAAGAAAATATCTTCACATAAAAATTAGACAGAAGCATTCTCACAAACTTCTTTGTGATGGGTGAACTCAAATCACAGAGTTGAACCTTTCTTTTGATAGAGCAGTTTTGAAACACTCTTTTTGTAGAATCTGCAAGTGGATACTTGGAGCGTTTTGTGGCCTATGGTAGAAAAGGAAATATCCTCACATAAAAACTAGACAGAAGCATTCTCAGAAACTTCTTTGTGATTTGTGCATTCGACTCACAGAGTGGAACCTTTCTTTTGGTTGAGCAGTTTGAAACACTCTTTTTGTAGATTTTGCAAGTGGATATTTGGAGCTCTTTGGGTCCCATGTTGTAAAAGGAAATACCTCCACATAAAAACTAGACAGCAGCATTCTCAGAAACTTATTTGTGATGTGCACATTCAACTCACAGAGTAGAAGCTTTCTTTTATTTGAGTAGTTTGAAACACACTTTTTGTAGAATGTGCAAGTGGATATTTAGAGCTCTTTGAGTCCTATGGACGAAAAGTAAATATCTTCACATAAAAACTAGATAGAAGCATTAAGAGAAACTTCTTTGTGATGTGCATTCAACTCACAGAGTGGAACCATTCTTTTGATAGAGCTGTTTTCAAACTCTCTTTTTGTAGAAAATGCAAGTGGATATTTGGAGTGTTTTGAGGCCTATGGTGGAAAAGGAAATATCTTCACATAAAAACTAGACAGAAGCATTCTCAGAAACTTCTTTGTGTTGTGTGCATTCTAATCACAGAGTTAAGCAATTCTTTGATGGAGCAGTTTTGAAACTCTCTTTTTGTAGGATCTGCAAGTGGATATTTGGAGCGTCTTGAGGCCTATGTTGGAAAAGGAAATATCTTCCCATAAAAACTAGACAAAAGCATTCTCAGAGACTACTTTGTGATGTGTGCATTCAATTCACTGATTTGAACCTTTCTTTTGATAGAGCAGTTTTACAACACTATTTTGAAGAATCTGTAAGTGGATATTTTGTGCCGTTTTAGTCCTATTTTGTAAAACAAAATAGCTTCACTTAAAAACTAGACAGAAACATTCTCAGAAACTTGTTTGTGATGTGTGCATTTAACTTACAGAGTTGAACATTTCTTTTGATAAAGCAGTTTTGAAACACAATTTTTGTAGAATCTGCAATTTGGTACTTGGAATAATTTGAGGCATATGGTAGAAAAGGAAATATCTTCACATAAAAACTAGACAGAGGCATTCTCCAAAACTTCTTTGTGATGTGAGCATTCAACTCACAGAGTTGAACCATTCTTTTGATAGAGGAGTTTTGAAACTCTCTTTTAGAAGAAAATGCAAGTGGATATTTGGAGTGCTTAAAGGCTTATGGTGGAAAAGGAAATACCTTCACATAAAAACTACACAGAAATATTCTCAGAAACTTCTTTGTGATGTGTGCATTCAACTCACAGAGGTAAACCTTTCTTTTGATAGGGCAGTATTGATACACTCTTTTTGTAGTATTTGCAAGTTGATATTTGAAGCGCTTTAAGGCCTATGGTGGAGAGGAAATATCTTCACATAAAAACTAGACAGAAGTATTCTCAGAAACTTTTTTCTGATGTGTGCATTCAGCTCACAGAGTTGAAAGTTTCTCTTTATAGAACAGTTTTGAAACACTCTTTTTGTAGAATCTGCAAGTGGATATTTGGAGCGCTTTGAGGCCTATGGTGGAAAAGGAAATATCTTCACATAAAAACTAGACAGAAGCATTCTCAGAAAAACTTCTTTGTCATGTGTGCATTCAACTCACAGAATTGCACTTTTCTTCTGAGAGACCAGTTTTGAAACACTCTTTTTGAAGGATCTGCAAGTGAATATTTAGAGCGCTTTGAGGCCTATGGTGGAAAAGGAAATATCTTCACATGAAAACTAGACAGAAGCATTCTCAGAAACTTCTTTGTGTTGTGTACATTCAACTCACAGAGTTGAACCATTCTTTTGATAGAGCGGTTTTGAAACTCTCTTTTTGTAGAAAACGCAAGTGGATATTTGGAGCCATTTGAGGCCTATTGTGGAAAAGGAAATATGTTCACATAAAAACTAGACAGAAGCATTCTCAGAAATTTCTTTGTGATGTGTGCATTCAACTCACAGAGTTGAACCTTTCTTTTGGTAGAGCAGTTTTGAAACACTCTTTTTGTAGAACCTTCAAGTGCATATTTGGAGCGCATTGAGGCATATATTGGAAAAGGAAATATCTTCACATAAAAACTAGACTGAGGCATTCTTAGAAATTTCTTTGTGATGTCTGCATTCAACTCACAGAGCTGAATATTTCTTTTGATAGAGCAGTTTTGAAACACTCTTTTTGTAGTTTCTGCAAGTGGATATTTGGAGCGCTTTGAGGCCTGTGGTGGAAAAGGAAATATCTTCACATAAAAACTAGACAGAGCATTCACAGAAAGTTCTTTGTGATGTGTGCATTCTACCCACAGAGTTGAACCATTTTTTTGACAGAGCTGTTTTGAAACTCTCTTTTTGTAGAAAATGCAAGTGGATATTTGGAGGGTTTTGAGGCCTATGGTGGAAAAGGAAATATCTTCACATAAAAAGTAGACAGAAGCGTTCTCAGAAACTTTTTGTGTTGTGTGCATTCTACTCACAGAGATGAACTTTCATTTTGATAGAGCAGTTTTAAAACACTCTTTCTGTAGAATCTGCAAGTGGATATTTAGTGTGCTTTTAGTCCTATTTTGGAAAACAAGATAGCTTCACATTAAAACTAGACAGAAGCATTCTCAGAAACTTGTTTTTGACGTGTGCATTCAACTTACAGAGTTGAACATTTCTTTTGATATAGTAGTTTTCAAACACTCTTTTTGTAGAATCTGCAAGTGGGTACTTGGAACACTTTGAGTCATGTGGTGGAAAAGGGAACATTTTCACATAAAAACTAGACAGAAGCATTCTCATAAACTTCTTTGCCATGTGTGCATTCAACTCACAGAGTTGAACCATTCTTTTGATAGAGGAGTTTTGAAACTCTCTTTTTGAAGAAAATGCAAGTGGATATTTGGAGTGCTTAAAGGCTTATGGTGGAAAAGGAAATATCTTCACGTAAAAACTACACAGAAATATTCTCAGAAACTATTTTGTGATGTGTGCATTCAACTCACAGAGTTGAACCTTTCTTTTGATAGAGTAGTATTGATACGCTCTTTTTGTAGAATTTGCAAGTTGATATTTGAAGCTCTTTAAGGCCTATGGTGGAAAGGAAATATCTTCACATAAAAACTAGACAGAAGTATTCTCAGAAACTTCTTTGTGATGTGTGCATTCAGCTCACAGAGTTGAACATTTCTCTTTATAGAGCAGTTTTGAAACACTCTTTTTGTAGAATCTGCAAGTGGATATTTGGAGCGCTTTGAGGCCTATGGTGGAAAAGGAAATATCTTCACATAAAAACTAGACAGAAGCATTCTCAGAAACTACTTCGTGATGTCAGCATTCAAATCACAGAGTTGAACCTATCTTTTGATGCAGCAGATTTGAAACACTCTTTTTGTAGTATCTGCAAGTGGATATTTGGAATGTTATGACGCCTACGGTGGAAAAGGAAATATCTTCACATAAAAACAAGATAAAAGCATTCTCAGAAAATTCTTTGTGATGTGTGCACTCAGCTCACAGAGTTGAACCTTTCTTTTGATAGAGCAGTTTTGAAACACTCTTTTTGTAGAACTGCAAGTGGATATTTGGAGTGCTTTGAGGACTATGTCGGAAAAGGAAATATCTTCACATAAAAACTAGACAGAGAAATCTCAGAAACTTCTTTTTGATGTGTGCATTCAACTCATAGGGCTTAAACTTTGTTTTGATAGACCAGTTTTGAAATTCTCTTTTTGTGGAAAATGCAGGTGGAAATTTGGAGTGCTTTGAGGCCTATGGTGGAAAAGGTTATATCTTCACATAAAAACTAGACAGAAGCAGTGTCAGAAACTTATTTGTGATGTGTGCATTCAACCCACAGAGTTGAAACTTTCTTTTGAGACAGCAGTTTTGAAACTCTCTTTTTGTTTAATCTACATTTTGATATTTGGAGCTCTTAGAGGCCTGTGGTGTAAAAGGAAATATCTTCATTCACAGAAAGTTCTTTGTGATGTGTGCGTTCAACTCACTGAGTTGAACCTGTTTTTGAAAGAGCAGTTTTGAAACACTCTTTTTGTAGAATCTACAAGTGGATAGTTGGAGCCCTTTGAGGCCCATGTTGAAAAAGGAAATATCTTCACATAAAAACTAGACAGAAGCATTCTCAGCAACTTCTTTGTGATGTGTGCATTCAACTCACAGGGTTTAAACTTTCTTTTTATACAGCAGTTTTGAAACTCTCCTTTTGTGGAAAATGCAAGCAGATATTTGTAACACTTTGAGGCCTATGGTGGAAAAGGAAATATCTTCACATAATAACTAGACAGAAGCATTGTCAGAAACTTATTTGTGATGCTTGCATTCAACCCACAGAGTTGAACCTTTCTTTTCAGAGAGCAGTTTTGAATTGAAACCCTCTTTTTGTAGAATCTGCACTTGGATATTTGGAGCACTTTGAGGCACATGGTCTAAAAGGAAATATTTTCACATAGACACTAGAGAGAAGCATTCTCAGAAACTTCTTTGTGATGTGTGCATTCAACTCACAGAGTTCAACATTTCCTTTGATAAACCAGTTTTGAAACACCCTTTTTGTAGAATCTGCAATTGGATATTTGGAGCGCTTTGAGGCCTATGGAGGAAAAGGAAATATCTTCACATAGAAACTAGATAGAAGCATTCTCAGAAACTTCTCTGTGATGTGTGCATTCAACTCCCAGTGTTGAAACTTTCTTTTGATAGAGCAGTTTTGAAACACTCTTTTTACAGAATCTTCAAGTGGATATTTCAAGCGCTTGAGGCCTACAGTGGAAAAGGAAATATCTTCACATAAAAACTGGACAGAAGTATTCTCAGAAACTTCATTGTTATGTGTTCATTCAACTCAGAAAGTTGAACCTTTCTTTTGATAGAGTAGTTTTGAAACACACTTTTTGTAGAATCTGCAAGTGGATATTGGGAGTGCTTTGAGGCATCTGGTGGAAAAGGAAATATCTTCACATAAAAACTAGACAGAAGCATTCTCAGAAACGTCTTTGTGATGTGTGCATTCAACTCACAGAGTTGAAACATTTTTTTGAGAGGGCAGTCTTGAAACTCTCTTTCTGAAAAAAATGCAAGTGGAAACACTCTTTTTGTAGAATCTGCAAGTGGATATTTGGAGTGCTTTGGGGCCTATGGTGGAAAAGGAAATACCTTCACATTAAAACTAGAAAGAAGAATTCTCCGAAACCTTTTTGTGCTGTGTACATGCAACTCACAGAGTTGAACCCTTCTTTTGATAGAGCAGTTTTGAAACACACTTTTTGTAGAATCTGCAAGTGGATATTGGGAGCGCTTTGAGCACAATGTTGGAAAAAGAAATATCTTCAAATAAGAACTAGACAGAAGCATTCTGAGAAACTTCTTTGTGATTTGTGCATTCATCTCACAGCATTCAACATTTCTTTTGATTGAGCAGTTTGAACACTCGTTTTGTAGAATCTGCAAGTGGATATTTAGATCTCTCTGAGTCCTATGGTGGAAAACGAAATGTCTCCACATAAAAACTACATAGAAGAATCTCAGAAACTACACTGTGATGTGTGCATTCAACTCACAGGGTTGAATATTTGTTTTGATTGAGCAGATTTGAAACAATCTTTTTGTCAAATCTGCAAGTGGATATTTGGAGCGCTTTGAAGCCTGTGGTGGAAAAGGAAATATCTTCACATTAAAACTAGCCAGAAGCCTTCTCAGAAACTTCTTTGTCATGTGTGCATTCAACTCACACTGCTGAATCTTTCTTTTCTTAGGGCAGTTTTGAAACACTCTTTTTGCAGAATCTGAAAGTGGATATTTCGAGTGAATTGAGTCCTAAGGTGGAAAGGAAATATCTTCACATAAAAACTGGACAGAAGCATTATCAGGAACTTCTTTGTGATGTGCATATTCAACTCACAGAGTTGAAACATTCTGTTCATAG
Organism: Pan paniscus; assembly: GCF_029289425.2. Lineage (NCBI taxonomy): Eukaryota > Metazoa > Chordata > Mammalia > Primates > Hominidae > Pan > Pan paniscus. Next base: position 73,203,393 of record NC_073254.2, read on the forward strand.
AGCAGTTTTGAAACTCTCGTTTTGTAGAAAATGCAAGTGGATATTTGCAGTGCTTTGAAGCCTACAGTGGAAAAGGAAATATCTTCACATAAAAACTAGACAGAAGGATTCTCAGAAACTATATTGTGATGGGTGCATTCAACTCACAGAGTTGAATGGTTCTTTTGATAGAGCAGTTTTGAAAAACTCTTTTTGCAGAACCTGCAAGTGGATATTTGGAGTGCTTTGAGGCCAATGTTAAAAAAGGAATTATCTTCACATAAAAACTAGACAGAAGCTTTCTCAGAAACTTCTTTGTTATGTTTGCCTTCAACTCACAGAGTTGAACATTCCTTTTCATGGAGCAGCTTTGAAACACTCTTTTTGTAGTATTTGCAATTGTATATTTAGATCGCATTGAAGCCCATGGTAGAAAAGGAAATATCTTCACCTAAAACCTAGACAGAGGCAATCTCAGAAACTACATTGCGATGTGTGCATTCAACTCACAGAGTGGAACTTTCCTCTTTATAGAGCAGTGTTGAAACATTCTTTTTGTAGAAACTGCAAGTGGATATTTGGACCTCTTTGAGGCCTTCGTTGGAAACGGGATTTCTTCATACAACCCTAGACAGACCAAGTCTCAGAAACTTCATTGTGATGTGTGCGTTCATCTCACAGAGTGGAGTCTTCCTTTTGATAGAGAAGTTTTGAAACCCTGTTCTTGTAGGATTTCCAAGTGGATATTTAGACCACTTTGAAGCCTGTGTTAGAAAAGGAAACATCTTCATGGAAAGCATAGATAGAATCATTCTCAGAAACAACTTTGTGATGTGTGCATTGAACTCACAGACTTTAACCTTTCTTTTGGTAGAGAAGTTTTGAAACACTCTCTTTGTAAAGTCTACAAGTGGATATTTTGAGCCATTGGAGGCATTCTTTGGAAAAGTTAATGTCTTCACATAAAAGGCAGACAGAAGTGTTCTAAGAAACAGCTTTGTGATGTCGGCGTTCAACTCACAGAGTTTAACATTTCCTTTGACAGAGCAGTTTTGAAACACTCTTTGTAGAATCTGGAAGTGTATATTAAGAGTGCTTTGAGGCCTATGGTAGAAAAGTAAATATCTTCACAAAAAAATTAGACAGAAGAATTCTCAGAAACTACTATGTGGTGTTTGCATTCAACACACAGAGTGGAACATTCCTCTTGATAGAGCAGTTTGGAAACACTCTTTTTGTAGAATCTGCAAGGGGATATTTGGTCCTCTTTGAGGCCTTCGTTGGAAACGGAATTTCATCATATAAATCTAGACAGAAGAATTCTCAGAAACTTCTTTGTGATGTGTGCATTCAACTCACTGAGTTAAACATTTCTTATGATAGAGCAGTTTTGAAACACTCTTTTTGTAGAATTTGCAAGGGTCCATTTAGAGCGCTTTCAGGCCTATGGTAGGAAAGGAAATATCTTTCCATAAAAGCTATACAGAAGCAATCTCAGAAACTCCTTTGTGATGTCTGCATTCAAGTCACCGAGTGGAAAATTCCTCTTGGTAGAGCAGTTTGGAAACACTGTTACTGTAGAATCAGCAAGTGGATATTTGGACCTCTTTGAGGCCTTCGTTGGAAATGGGATTTCTTCATATAAACCCAGACAGAAGAATTCTCAGAGACTTCTTTGTGATGTGTGCATTCAACTCACAGAGTGGATCCTTCCTTTTGATACAGCAGTTTTGAAACAGTGTTTTTGTAGTATTTCCAAGCGGATATTTGGAGCGCCTTGAAGCCTATGGTAGAAAAGGAAATATCTTCCCATAAAAGCTGGACAGAAGCAATCTCAGAAACTACTTTGTGATGTCTGCATTCAACTCACAGAGTGGAATGATCCTCTTGATAGAGCAGTTTTGAAACCCTCTTTCTGTAGGAGCTGCAAGTGGATATTTGGAACTCCTTGAGGTCTTCATTGGAAACGGGATTTCTTCATTTAAACCTACAGAGAAGAATTCTCAGTAACATCTTCGGATGTGTGCATTCAACTCACAGAGTGGAACATTCGCTATCATAGAGCAGTTTTGAAACACTGTTTTTGTAGAATTCCCAAGTGGATATTTGGAGCACTTTGAAGCCTCTGCTAGAAAAGGAAACATCTTCATGTAAAAACTAGATAGAACCGTTCTCAGAAACAACTGCTTAGTGATGAGTGCGTTCAACTCACAGAGTTTAACGTTTCTTTTGATAGAGCATTTCTGTAACACTCTTTTCATAGAAGCTGCACGTGGGTGTTAGGACATATTGAGGCCTTTGTTGGAAATGGGATTTCTTAATGTAACTCTAGAGAGAAGAATTCTCAAAAACTACTATGTGATGTTTGCATTCAACTCACAGAGTGGAACATTCCTCTTGATAGAGCAGTTGGGAAACACTCTTTTTGTAGAACCTGCAAGGGGATATTTGGACCTCTTTGAGGCCTTCGTTGGAAACGGGATTTCTTCATATAACTCTAGACAGAAGAATTCTCAGAAACTTCTTTGTGATGTGTGCATTCAACTCACAGAGTGGAACCTTCCTTTTGATACAGCAGTTTTGAAACACTGTTTTTGTAGTATTTCCAAGCGGATATTTAGAGCGCCTTGAAGCCTTTGCTAGAAAAGGAAATATCTTCCCATAAAACGTAGACAGAAGCAATCTCAGAAACTACTTTGTGATGTCTGCATTCCACACACACAGTGGAACATTTCTCTTGATAGAGCAGTTTTGAAACACTCTTTCTGTAGAATCTGCAAGTGGATAAATGGACCTCCTTGAGGCCTTCGTTGGAAATGGGATTTCTTCATACAAACCTACAGAGAAGAATTCTCAGTAACATCTTCGGATGTGTGCATTCAACTCACAGAGTGGAACATTCCCTTTGATAGAGCAGTTTTGAAACACTGTTTTTGTAGAATTCCCAAGAGGATATTTTAGCACTTTGAAGCCTCTGCTAGAAAAGGAAACATCTTCATGTAAAAAGTTGATAGAATCTTTCTCAGAAACTGCTTAGTGATGTGTGCATTCAACTCACAGGGTTTAAAGTTTCTGTTGACAGGGCATTTCTCAAAGACTCTTTTTGCAGAAGCTGCAAGTGGATATTTGGACCTATTTGAGGCCTTCGCTGGAAACGGGATTTCTTCACATAAATCTAGATAGAATAATTCTCAGAATCTGCTTTGTGATGTGTGCGTTCAACTCACAGAGTGAAACCTTCCTTTTGACAGAGCAGATTTGAAACACTGTTTTTGTAGGATTTCCAAGGGGATATTTAGAGCGCCTTGAAGCCCACGGTAGAAAAGGAAACATCTTCATATAAAAAATAGACAGAATATTTCTCAGAATCTGCTTTGTGATGTGTGTGTTCAACTCACAGAGTAAAATTTTCTTTTGATAGAGCAGTTTTGAAACACTCTTTTTGTAGTGTTTGCAATTGTATATTTAGAGCGCATTGAAGCCCATGGTAGAAAAGGAAATATCTTCACCTAAAACCTAGACAGAAACTATCTCAGAAAGTACTTTGTGATGTGTGCATTCAACTCACAGAGTGGAACTTTCCTATTTATACAGCAGTGATGAAACACTCCTTTTGTAGAAACTGCAAGTGGATATTTGGACCTCTTTGAGGCCTTCGTTGGAAACGGGATTTCTTCATATAACCCAAGACAGAAGAATTTTCAGAAACTTCATTGTGATGTGTGCGTTCATCTCACAGAGTGGAGTCTTCCTTTTGATAGAGAAGTTTTGAAACCCTGTTCTTGTAGGGTTTCCAAGTGGACATTTAGACCACTTTCAAGCCTATGATAGAAAAGGAAACATCTTCATGGAAAGCATAGATAGAATCATTCTCAGAAACAACTTTGTGATGTGTGCATTGAACTCACAGACTTTAACCTTTCTTTTGGTAGAGAAGTTTTGAAACACTCTCTTTGTAAAGTCTACAAGTGGATATTTTGACCTCTTGGGGTCATTCTTTGGAAAAGTTAATGTCTTCACATAAAAGGCAGACAGAAGTGTTCTCAGAAACTGCTTTGTGATGTCTGCGTTCAACTCACAGAGTTTAACATTTCCTTTGATAGAGCAGTTTTGAAACACTCTCTTTGTAGAATTTGGAAGTGTATATTAAGAGCGCTTTGAGGCCTACGGTAGAAAAGTAAATATCTTCACATAAAACCTAGACAGAAAAATTCTCAGAAAATACTATGTGATGTTTGCATTCAACACACAGAGTGGAACATTCCTCTTGATAGAGCAGTTTGGAAACACTCTTTTTGTAGAATCTGCAAGGGGATATTTGGACCTCTTTGAGGCCTTCGTTGGAAATGGAATTTCATCATATAAATCTAGACAGAAGAATTCTCAGAAACTTCTTTGTGATGTGTACATTCAACTCACCGAGTTAAACGTACGTTCAACTCCCCGAGTTAAAACTTTCTTTTGATAGTGCAGTTTGAAAACACTCTTTTTTTAGAATTTGCAAGGGTCCATTTAGAGCGCTTTCAGGCCTATGGTAGAAAAGGAAATATCTTTCCATAAAAGCCATACAGAAGCAATCTCAGAAACTCCTTTGTGATGTCTGCATTCAAGTCACCGAGTGGAACATTCCTCTTGATAGAGCAGTTTGGAAACACTGTTTCTGTAGAATCTGCAAGAGGATATTTGGACCTCTTTGAGGCCTTCGTTGGAAATGGGATTTCTTCTTTTAAACCCAGACAGAAGAATTCTCAGAGACTTCTTTGTGATGTGTGCATTCAACTCACAGAGTGGATCCTTCCTTTTGATACAGCAGTTTTGAAACAGTGTTTTTGTAGTATTTCCAAGCGGATATTTGGAGCGCCTTGAAGCCTATGGTTGAAAAGGAAATATCTTCCCATAAAAGCTGGACAGAAGCAATCTCAGAAACTACCTTGTGATGTCTGCATTCAACTCACAGAGTGGAACATTCCTCTTGATAGAGCTGTTTTGAAACCCTCTTTCTGTAGGAGCTGCAAGTCGATATTTGGAACTCCTTGAGGTCTTCGTTGGAAATGGGATTTCTTCATATAAACCTACAGAGAAGAATTCTCAGAAACTTCTTCGGATGTGTGCATTCAACTCACAGAGTGGAACATTGCCTTTGATAGAGTAGTTTTGAAACACTGATTTGTAGTATTCCCAAGTGGATATTTAGAGCCCTTTGAAGGCTTTGCTAGAAAAGGAAACATCCTCATGTAAAAATCAGATACAATCGTTCTCAGAAACAACTGCTTAGTGATGTGTGCGTTGAAATCACAGAGTTTAACGTTTCTTTTGATAGAGCATTTCTATAACACTCTTTTCGTAGAAGCTACACGTGGGTGTTTGGACCTATTGAGGCCTTCGTTGGAAGCGGGATTTCTTCATGTAACTCTAGATAGAAGAATTCTCAAAAACTACTATGTGATGTTTGCATTCAACTCACAGCGTGGAACATTCCTCTTGATAGAGCAGTTGTGAAACACTCTTTTTGTAGAATCTGCAAGTGGATATTATAGCACTTTGAAGCCTCTGCTAGAAAAGGAAACTTCTTCAGGTAAAAAGTCGGTAGAATCGTTCTCAGAAACTGCTTAGTGATGTGTACATTCAACTCACGGAGTTTAACGTTTCTTTACATAGAGCATTTCTGAAACACTCTTTTTCTAGAAGCTGCAAGTGGATATTTGGACCTATTTGAGGCCTTCATTGGAAACGAGATTTCTTCATATAAATCTAGATAGAAGAATTCTCAGAATCTCCTTTGTGATGTGTGCATTCAACTCACAGAGAGAAACGTTCCTTTTGACAGAGCAGTTTTGAAACACTGTTTTTGTAATATTTCCAAGCGGATATTTAGAGGGCCTTGGTGCCTACGCCAGAAAAGGAAATATCTTCCCAAAAAATATAGACAGAAGCAATCTCAGAAACCAATTTGTGATGTCTGCATTCCACACAGGGTGGAACATTTCCCTTGATAGAGCAGTTTTCAAACACTCTTTCTGTAGAATCTGCAGGTGGAAAGTTGGGCATCCTGGAGGCCTTCGTTGGAAATGGGATTTCTTCATATAAACCTACAGAGAAGAATTCTCAATAACATCTTTCGATGTGTGCATTCAACTCACAGAGTGGAACATTCCCTTTGTTAGAGCAGGGGATAAAACGCACACAACTAAACAGAAGCATTCTCAGAAATCCCTTTGGGATGATTGAGTCAGACTCAGAGAGCTGAACATTCCTTTCGATGGAGCACTTTCGAAACACACTATTTGTAGAATCTGCAAGTGGATATTTGGACCTCTCTGAGGATATCGTTAGAAACGGGATAAACCGCACACAACTAAACAGAAGCATTATCAGAACGTTCTTCGTGATGTTTGCATTCAACACACAGTGTTGAACCTTTCTTTGATAGTTCAGGTTTGAAACCCTCTTTTTATAGAAACTTCAAGTGGATATTTTGAACTCTCTGAGGATTTCGTTGGAAACCGGATAAAACTCACATAACAAAACAGAAGCATTCTCAGAATTTTCTTCGTGATGTTTGCATTCAACTCACAGTGGTGAACCTTTCTTTGATAGTTCAGGTTTGAAACCCTCTTTTGTAGAAACTGCAGGTGGATAATTGCATCTCTTTGAGTCCTATCCTAGTAAAGGAAATAACTTCATATCAAAGCAAGACAGAAGCATTCTCAGAAATTTCTCTGGGACGATTGGGTTGGACTCACAGAGCTGAACATTCCTTGGGCTGGAGCACTTTCAAAACACGCTTTCTGTAGAATCTGCAAGTGGATATTTGGCCCTCCCTGAGGAATACGTTGGAAACGGGATAATTTCAGCTAACTAAACAGAAGCAGTCTCAGAATCTTCCTTGTGATGTTTGCATTCAAATCCCAGAGTTGAACCTTCCTTTGAAAGTTCAGGTTTGAAACTCTCTTTTTGTAGACTCTGCAAGGGGATATTTGGACCTCTCTGAGGATTTCGTTGGAAACGGGATAAACTGCACATAACTAAACAGAAGTATTCTCAGAACTTTCTTCGTGGTGATTGCATTCAACTCTCACTGTTGAACATTTCTTTGATAGTTCAGGTTTGAAAGACTCTTTTTGTAGAATCTGCAAGAGGGTAATTGGACCTCTCAGAGGATTTCGTTGGAAACGTGATAAAGCGCACACAACTAAACAGAAGCATTCTCAGAACCTTCTTCGTGATGTTTGCATTCAACTCACAGTGTTGAACCTTTCTTGGATAGTCCAGGTTTGAAACCATCTTTTTGGAGAAACTGCAAGTGGATACTTGGACCTCTCTGAGGATTTCGTTGGAAACGGGATAAACCGCACACAACTAAACAGAAGCATTCTCAGAACCTTCTTCGTGATGTTTGCATTCAACTCACAGTGTTGAACCTTTCTTGGATAGTTCAGGTTTGAAACACTCTTTTTGTAGAAACTGCAGGTGGAGAATTGCACCTCTTTGAGGCCTATCCTAGTAAAGGAAATAACTTCATATCAAAACCAGACAGAAGCATTCTCAGAAAATTCCTTGGGATGATTGTGTTGGACTCACCGAGCTGAACATTCCTTGGGCTGGAGCAGTTTTGAAGCACGCTTTCTGGAGAATCTGCAAGTGGATATTTGGCCCTCTCTGAGGCATTCATTGGAAACGGGATGATTTCAGCTAACTAAACAGAAGCAGTCTCAGAATCTTCTTTGTGATGTTTGCATTCAAATCCCAGAGTTGAACCCTCCTTTGAAAGTTCAGGTTTGAAACACTCTTTTTGTAGGATCTGCAATTGGATATTTGGACCACTCTGTGGCCTTCGTTCGAAACGGGTATATCTTCACATAAAATCTAGACAGAAGCATTCTCAGAAACTTTTCTGTGATGACTGCATTCAACTCACAGAGTTGAACACTCATTTTGAGAGCGCAGTTTTGAAACTCTCTTTCTGTGGAATCTGCAAGTGGATATGTGGACCTCTTTGAAGATTTCTTTGGAAACGGGAATATCTTCACATAAAATCGAAACAGAAGCATTCTCAGAAACTTCTCTGTGATGTTTGTGTTCAACTCACACAGTTTCACATTGCTTTTCATAGAGCAGTTCTGAAACATTCTTTTCGTAGTCTCTGCAAGTGGACATTTGGAGAACTTTGAGGCCTGTGGTGGAAAACGAATTATCGTCACATAAAAACTAGAGAGAAGCATTGTCAGAAACTTCTTTGTGATGATTGCATTCAACTCACAGAGTTGAAGGTTCCTTTTCTAACAGCAGTTTCCAAACACTATTTCTGTGTAATCTGTAAGTGGATATTTGGACGTCCTTGAAGATTTCGTTGGAAACGGGATAATCTGCAGAGAAAAGCTATCTTTGTGATGATGAAATTCAACTCACAGAGTTGAACTTTTCTTTTGAGAGAGAAGCTTTGAAACCCTCTTTTTCTACAATCTGCAAGTGGACATTAGGAGGGCTTTGAGGCCTGTGGTGGAAAAGGAAGTATCTTCCCGTAAAAACTAGATAGAATCATTCTCAGAAACTACTTTGTGATGATTGCATTCAAGACACAGAGTTGAACTTTCCCTTTGACAGTGCAGTTTGGAAACTCTCTTTTTGTAGAATCTGCAAGTGGAGATACGGACCGCTTGGAGGCCTATGGTAGTAAAGGAAATAACTTCTTATACAAACTAGACAGTAGCATTCTCAGAAAAATATTTGTGACGACAGTGTTTAACTCACAGAGCTGAACATTCCCTTGGATGGAGCAGTTGCGAAACACACTATTTGTAGAATCTGCAAGGGGATATTTGGACCTCTCTGAGGATTTCTTTGGAAATGGGATAAACCACACATTACTAAACAGAAGCCTTCTTCGTCAGGTTTGAATTCAACTCACAGTGTTGAAACTTTCTTTGATAGTTCAGGTTTGAAACACTTTTTTGTGGAAACTGCAAGTGGATAATTGCATCTCTTTGAGTCCTATGCTGGTAAAGGAAGTAACTTCATATAAAATCAAGACAGAAGCATTCTCAGAAAATACTTTGGGATGATTCAGTTGGACTCAAAGAGGTGTACATTCCTTTGGATGCAGCAGTTTCGAAACACACAATTTGTAGAATCTGCAAGAGGATATTTGGACCTCTCTGAGGATTTCGTTGGAAACGGGATAAACCGCACACAACTAAACAGAAGCATTCTCAGAACCTTCTTCGTGATGTTTGCATTCAACTCACAGTGTGGAAACTTGCTTGGATAGTTCAAGTTTGAAACCCTCTTTTTGGAGAAACTGCAAGTGTATATTTTCACCTCTCTGAGGATATCGTTGGAAACGGGATAAACCGCACACAACTAAACAGAAGGATTATCAGAACTTTCTTCGGATGTTTGCATTCAACTCACAGTGTTGAACCTTTCTTTGATAGTTCAGGTTTGAAACACTATTTTTGTAGAAACTGCAGGTGGATAATTCCATCTCTTTGAGTCCTATCCTGGTAAAGGAAGTAACTTCATATCAAAGCAAGACTGAAACATTCTCAGAAATTACGTTGGGATGATTGAGTCGGATTCAGAGAGCTGAACATTCCTTTGGATGGAGCACTTTCGTAGCACTCTATTTGTAGAATCTGCAAGTGGATATTTGTACCTCTCTGTGGATTTCATTGGAAACGGGATAGACCGCACATTACTTAACAGAAGCATTCTCAGAACCTTCTTCGTGATGTTTGCATTCAACTCACAGTGTTGAAACTTTCTTTGATTCTCCAGGTTTGAAACACTCTTTTTGTAAAAATTGCAAGTGGAGAATTGCATCTCTTTGAGGCCTATCCTAGTAAAGGAAATAACTTCATATCAAAACAAGACAGAAGCATTCTCAGAAAATTCCTTGGGATGATTGTGTTGGACTCACAGAGCTGAACAGTCGTTGGGCTGGAGCAGTTTCGAAACACGCTTTCTGTAGAATCTGCAAGTGGATATTTGGCCCTCTCTGAGGAATTCGTTGGATATGGGATAATTGCAGCTAACTAAACAGAAGCATTCTCACAATCTTCTTTGTGATGTTTGCATTCAAATCCCAGAGTTGAACCTTCCTTTGAAAGTTCAGGTTTGAAACACTCTTTTTGTAGGATCTGCAATTGGATATTTGGACCACTCTGTGGCCTTCGTTTGAAACGGGTATATCTTCACATAAAATCTAGACAGAAGCATTCTCAGAAACTTTTCTGTGATGACTGCATTCAACTCACAGAGTTGAACACTCATGTTGAGAGCGCAGTTTTGAAACTCTCTTTCTGTGGAATCTGCAAGTGAATATGTGGACCTCTTTGAAGATTTCTTTGGAAACGGGAATATCTTCACATAAAATCGAAACAGAAGCATTCTCAGAAACTTCTCTGTGATGTTTGTGTTCAACTCACACAGTTTCACATTGCTTTTCATAAAGCAGTTCTGAAACATTCTTTTCGTAGTGTCTGCAAGTGGACATTTGGAGAGCTTTCAGGCCTGTGGTGGAAAACGAATTATCGTCACATAAAAACTAGAGAGAAGCATTGTCAGAAACTTCTTTGTGATGATTGCATTCAACGCACAGAGTTGAAGGTTCCTTTTCTAACAGCAGTTTCCAAACACTATTTCTGTGTAATCTGCAAGTGGATATTTGGACGTCCTTGAAGATTTCGTTGGAAACGGGATAATCTGCAGAGAAAAGTTATCTTTGTGATGATTAAATTCAACTCACAGAGTTGAACTTTTCTTTTCAGAGAGAAGCTTTGAAACCCTCTTTTTCTACAATCTGCAAGTGGACATTAGGAGGACTTTGAGGCCTGTGGTGGAAAAGGAAGTATCTTCCCGTAAAAACTAGATAGAGTCATTCTCAGAAACTACTTTGTGATGATTGCATTCACGACACAGAGTTGAACTTTCCCTTTGACAGTGCAGTTTGGAAACTCTCTTTTTGTAGAATCTGCAAGTGGAGATACGGACCGCTTGGAGGCCTGTGGTAGTAAAGGAAATAACTTCATATACAAACTAGACAGTAGCATTATCAGAAAACTCTTTGTAACGACTGAGTTTAACTCACAGAGCTGAACATTCCCTTGGATGGAGCAGTTGCAAAAACACTATTCGTAGAATCTGCAAGGGGATATTTGGACCTCTCTGAGGATTTCGTTGGAAATGGGATAAACCGCACATTACTAAACAGAAGCCTTCTTCGTCAGGTTTGCATTCAACTCACAGTGTTGAACCTTTCTTTGATTCTTCAGGTTTGAGACACTCTTTTTGTGGAAACTGCAAGTGGAGAATTGCACCTCTTTGAGGCCTATCCTAGTAAAGGAAATAACTTGATATGAAAAGAAGACAGAAGCATTCTCTGAAATTTCCTTGGGATGATTGTGTTGGACTCACAGAGCTGAACAGTCCTTGGGCTGGAGCAGTTTCAAAACATGCTTTCTGTAGAATCTGCAAGTGGATATTTGGCCCTCTCTGAGGAATTCGTTGGATATGGGATAATTGCAGCTAACTAAACAGAAGCAGTCTCACAATCTTCTTTGTGATGTTTGCATTCAAATCACAGAGTTGAAACTTCCTTTGAAAGTTCAGGTTTGAAACACTCTTTTTGTAGGATCTACAATTGGATATTTGGACCAGTCTGTGGCCTTCGTTTGAAACGGGTATATCTTCACCTAAAATCTAGACAGAAGCATTCTCAGAAACTTTTCTGTGATGACTGCATTCAACTCACAGAGTTGAACACTCATTTTGAGAGCGCAGTTTTGAAACTCACTTTCTGTGGAATCTGCAAGTGTCTATGTGGACTTCTTTGAGGATTTCTTTGGAAACGGGAATATCTTCACATAAAATCTAAACAGAAGCATTCTCAGAAACTTCTCTGTGATGTTTTTGTTCAACTCACACAGTTTCACATTGCTTTTCATAGAGCAGTTCTGAAACATTCTTTTCGTAGTCTCTGCAAGTGGACATTTGGAGAACTTTGAGGCCTGTGGTGGAAAACGAATTATCGTCACATAAAAACTAGAGAGAAGCATTGTCAGAAACTTCTTTGGGATGATTGCATTCAACGCACAGAGTTGAAGGTTCCTTTTCTAACTGCAGTTTCCAAACACTCTTTCTGTGTAATCTGCAAGTTGATATTTGGACGTCCTTGATGATTTCGTTGGAAACGGGATAATCTTCTGAGAAAAGCTATCTTTGTGATGATGAAATTCAACTCACAGAGTTGAACTTTTCTTTTGAGAGAGAAGCTTTGAAACCCTCTTTTTCTACAATCTGCAAGTGGACATTAGGAGGGCTTTGAGGCCTGTGGTGGAAAAGGAAGTATCTTCCCGTAAAAACTAGATAGAATCATTCTCAGAAAGTACTTTGTGATGATTGCATTCAAGACACAGAGTTGAACTTTCCCTTTGACAGTGCAGTTTGGAAACTCTCTTTTTGTAGAATCTGCAAGTGGAGATACGGACCGCTTGGAGGCCTATGGTAGTAAAGGAAATAACTTCATATACAAACTAGACAGTAGCATTCTCAGAAAAATATTTGTGACGACAGTGTTTAACTCGCAGAGCTGAACATTCCCTTGGATGGAGCAGTTGCGAAACACACTATTTGTAGAATCTGCAAGGGGATATTTGGACCTCTCTGAGGATTTCTTTGGAAATGGGATAAACCGCACATTACTAAACAGAAGCCTTCTTCGTCAGGTTTGCATTCAACTCACAGTGTTGAAACTTTCTTTGATAGTTCAGGTTTGAAACACTTTTTTGTGGAAACTGCAAGTGGATAATTGCATCTCTTTGAGTCCTATCCTGGTAAAGGAAGTAACTTCATATAAAAACAAGACAGAAGCATTTTCAGAAAATTCTTCGGGATGATTCATTTGGACTTAAAGAGGTGAACATTCCTTTGGATGCAGCAGTTTCGAAACACACAATTTGTAGAATCTGCAAGAGGATATTTGGACCTCTCTGAGTATTTCGTTGGAAACGGGTTAAAGCGCACACAACTAAACAGAAGCATTCTCAGAACCTTCTTCGTGATGTTTGCATTCAACTCACAGTGTTGAACCTTTCTTGGATAGTTCAGGTTTGAAACCCTCTTTTTGGAGAAACTGCAAGTGGATATTTGGACCTCTCTGAGGATTTCGTGGGAAACGGGATAAGCCGCACACAACTAAACAGAAGCATTCTCAGAACCTTCTTCGTGATGTTTGCATTCAACCCACAGTGTTGAAACTTTCTTGGATAGTTCAGGTTTGAAACACTCTTTTTGTAGAAACTGCAAGTGGAGAATTGCACCTCTTTGAGGCCTATCCTAGTAAAGGAAATAACTTCATATCAAAGCAAGACAGAAGCATTCTCAGAAAATTCCTTGAGATGATTGTGTTGGACTCACAGAGCTGAATATTCTTTGGGCTGGAGCAGTTTCGAAACACGCTTTCTGTAGAATCTGCAAGTGGATATTTGGCCCTCTCTGAGGAATTCGTTGGAAACGGGATAATTTCAGCTAGCTAAACAGAAGCAGTCTCAGAATCTTCTTTGTGATGTTTGCATTCAAATCCCAGAGTTGAACCTTCCTTTGAAAGTTCAGGTTTGAAACTCTCTTTTTGTAGACTCTGCAAGGGGATATTTGGACCTCTCTGTGGATTTCGTTGGAAACGGGATAAACTGCACATAACTAAACAGAGGTATTCTCAGAACTTTCTTCGTGGTGATTGCATTCAACTCTCACTGTTGAACCTTTCTTTGATAGTTCAGGTTTGAAACACTCTTTTTGTAGAATCTGCAAGAGGGTATTTGGACCTCTCTGAGGATTTCGTTGGAAACGTGATAAAGCGCACACAACTAAACAGAAACATTCTCAGAACCTTCTTCGTGATGTTTGCATTCAACTCACAGTGTTGAACCTTTCTTGGATAGTCCAGGTTTGAAACCCTCTTTTTGGAGAAACTGCAAGTGGATATTTGGACCTCTCTGAGGATTTCGTTGGAAACGGGATAAACCGCACACAACTAAACAGAAGCATTCTCAGAACCTTCTTCGTGATGTTTGCATTCAACTCACAGTGTTGAAACTTTCTTGGATAGTTCAGTTTTGAAACACTCTTTTTGTAGAAACTGCAGGTGGAGAATTGCACCTCTTTGAGGCCTATCCTAGTAAAGGAAATAACTTCATATCAAAACCAGACAGAAGCATTCTCAGAAAATTCCTTGGGATGATTGTGTTGGACTCACTGAGCTGAATATTCCTTGGGCTGGAGCAGTTGTGAAGCACGCTTTCTGGAGAATCTGCAAGTGGATATTTGGCCCTCTCTGAGGAATTCATTGGAAACGGGATAATTTCAGCTAACTAAACAGAAGCAGTCTCAGAATCTTCTTTGTGATGTTTGCATTCAAATCCCAGAGTTGAACCTTCCTTTGAAAGTTCAGGTTTGAAACACTCTTTTTGTAGGATCTGCAATTGGATATTTGGACCACTCTGTGGCCTTCATTCGAAACGGGTATATCTTCACATAAAATCTAGACAGAAGCATTCTCAGAAACTTTTCTGTGATGACTGCATTCAACTCACAGAGTTGAACACTGGTTTTGAGAGCGCAGTTTTGAAACTCTCTTTCTGTGGAATCTGCAAGTGGATATGTGGACCTCTTTGAAGATTTCTTTGGAAACGGGAATATCTTCACATAAAATCTAAACAGAAGCATTCTCAGAAACTTCTCTGTGATGTTTGTGTTCAACTCACACAGTTTCACATTGCTTTTCATAGAGCAGTTCTGAAACATTCTTTTCCTAGTGTCTGCAAGTGGACATTTGGAGAGCTTTCAGGCCTGTGGTGGAAAACGAATTATCGTCACATAAAAACAAGAGAGAAGCATTGTCAGAAACTTCTTTGTGATGATTGCATTCAACTCACAGAGTTGAAGGGTCCTTTTCAAAGAGCAGTTTCCAAACACTCTTTCTGTGTAATGTGCAAGTGGATATTTGAACGTCTTTGAAGATTTCGTTGGAAACGGGATAATCTTCACAGAAAAGCTAAACAGAAGCATTCTCAGAAACATCTTTGTGATGATTAAATTCAACTCACAGAGTTGAACTTTTCTTTTGAGAGAGAAGCTTTGAAACACTCTTTTACTACATTCTGCAAGTGGACATTAGGAGGGCTTTGAGGCCTGTGGTGGAAAAGGAAATATCTTCCAGGAAAAACTAGATAGAAGCATTCTCAGAAAGTACTTTGTGATGATTGCATTCAAGACACAGAGTTGAACATTCCCTTTGACAGTGCAGTTTGGAAACTCTCTTTTTGTAGAATCTGCAAGTGGAGATATGGACCGCTTGGAGGCCTATGGTAGTCAAGGAAATAACTTCATATACAAACTAGACAGTAGCATTCTCAGAAAACTCTTTGTGACGACAGTGTTTAACTCACAGAGCTGAACATTCCCTGGGATGGAGCAGCTGCGAAACACACTATTTGTAGAATCTGCAAGGGGATATTTGGACCTCTCTGAGGATTTCGTTGGAAACGTGATAAAGCGCACACAACTAAACAGAAGCATTCTCAGAACCTTCTTCGTGATGTTTGCATTCAACTCACAGTGTTGAACCGTTCTTGGATAGTCCAGGTTTGAAACCCTCTTTTTGGAGAAACTGCAAGTGGATATTTGGACCTCTCTGAGGATTTCGTTGGAAACGGGATAAACCGCACACAACTAAACAGAAGCATTCTCAGAACCTTCTTCGTGATGTTTGCATTCAACTCACAGTGTTGAAACTTTCTTGGATAGTTCAGTTTTGAAACACTCTTTTTGTAGAAACTGCAGGTGGAGAATTGCACCTCTTTGAGGCCTATCCTAGTAAAGGAAATAACTTCATATCAAAACCAGACAGAAGCATTCTCAGAAAATTCCTTGGGATGATTGTGTTGGACTCACTGAGCTGAATATTCCTTGGGCTGGAGCAGTTGTGAAGCACGCTTTCTGGAGAATCTGCAAGTGGATATTTGGCCCTCTCTGAGGAATTCATTGGAAACGGGATAATTTCAGCTAACTAAACAGAAGCAGTCTCAGAATCTTCTTTGTGATGTTTGCATTCAAATCCCAGAGTTGAACCTTCCTTTGAAAGTTCAGGTTTGAAACACTCTTTTTGTAGGATCTGCAATTGGATATTTGGACCACTCTGTGGCCTTCATTCGAAACGGGTATATCTTCACATAAAATCTAGACAGAAGCATTCTCAGAAACTTTTCTGTGATGACTGCATTCAACTCACAGAGTTGAACACTGGTTTTGAGAGCGCAGTTTTGAAACTCTCTTTCTGTGGAATCTGCAAGTGGATATGTGGACCTCTTTGAAGATTTCTTTGGAAACGGGAATATCTTCACATAAAATCTAAACAGAAGCATTCTCAGAAACTTCTCTGTGATGTTTGTGTTCAACTCACACAGTTTCACATTGCTTTTCATAGAGCAGTTCTGAAACATTCTTTTCCTAGTGTCTGCAAGTGGACATTTGGAGAGCTTTCAGGCCTGTGGTGGAAAACGAATTATCGTCACATAAAAACAAGAGAGAAGCATTGTCAGAAACTTCTTTGTGATGATTGCATTCAACTCACAGAGTTGAAGGGTCCTTTTCAAACAGCAGTTTCCAAACACTCTTTCTGTGTAATGTGCAAGTGGATATTTGAACGTCTTTGAAGATTTCGTTGGAAACGGGATAAACCGCACACAACTAAACAGAAGCATTCTCAGAACCTTCTTCGTGATGTTTGCATTCAACTCACAGTGTTGAACCTTTCTTGGATTGTTCAGGTTTGAAACACTCTTTTTGTAGAAACTGCAGGTGGAGAATTGCACCTCTTTGAGGCCTATCCTAGTAAAGGAAATAACTTCATATCAAAACCAGACAGAAGCATTCTCAGAAAATTCCTTGGGATGATTGTGTTGGACTCACCGAGCTGAACATTCCTTGGGCTGGAGCAGATTTGAAGCACGCTTTCTGGAGAATCTGCAAGTTGATATTTGGCCCTCTCTGAGGAATTCGTTGGAAACGGGATAATTTCCGCTAACTAAACAGAAGCAGTCTCAGAATCTTCTTTGTGATGTTTGCATTCAAATCCCAGAGTTGAATCTTCCTTTGAATGTTCAGGCTTGAAACACTCTTTTTGTAGGATCTGCAATTGGATATTTAGACCACTCTGTGGCCTTCATTCGAAACGGGTGTATCTTCACATAAAATCTAGACAGAAGCATTCTCAGAAACTTTTCTGTGATGACTGCATTCAACTCACAGAGTTGAACACTGGTTTTGAGAGCGCAGTTTTGAAACTCTCTTTCTGTGGAATCTGCAAGTGGATATGTGGACCTCTTTGAAGATTTCTTTGGAAACGGGAATATCTTCACATAAAATCTAAACAGAAGCATTCTCAGAAACTTCTCTGTGATGTTTGTGTTCAACTCACACAGTTTCACATTGCTTTTCATAGAGCAGTTCTGAAACATTCTTTTCCTAGTGTCTGCAAGTGGACATTTGGAGAGCTTTCAGGCCTGTGGTGGAAAACGAATTATCGTCACATAAAAACAAGAGAGAAGCATTGTCAGAAACTTCTTTGTGATGATTGCATTCAACTCACAGAGTTGAAGGGTCCTTTTCAAACAGCAGTTTCCAAACACTCTTTCTGTGTAATGTGCAAGTGGATATTTGAACGTCTTTGAAGATTTCGTTGGAAACGGGATAATCTTCACAGAAAAGCTAAACAGAAGCATTCTCAGAAACATCTTTGTGATGATTAAATTCAACTCACAGAGTTGAACTTTTCTTTTGAGAGAGAAGCTTTGAAACACTCTTTTACTACATTCTGCAAGTGGACATTAGGAGGGCTTTGAGGCCTGTGGTGGAAAAGGAAATATCTTCCAGGAAAAACTAGATAGAAGCATTCTCAGAAAGTACTTTGTGATGATTGCATTCAAGACACAGAGTTGAACATTCCCTTTGACAGTGCAGTTTGGAAACTCTCTTTTTGTAGAATCTGCAAGTGGAGATATGGACCGCTTGGAGGCCTATGGTAGTCAAGGAAATAACTTCATATACAAACTAGACAGTAGCATTCTCAGAAAACTCTTTGTGACGACAGTGTTTAACTCACAGAGCTGAACATTCCCTGGGATGGAGCAGCTGCGAAACACACTATTTGTAGAATCTGCAAGGGGATATTTGGACCTCTCTGAGGATTTCGTTGGAAACGGGATAAACCGCACATTACTAAACAGACGCATTCTCAGAACCTTCTTCGTGAGGTTTGCATTCAACTCACAGTGTTGAACCTTTCATTGATAGGTCAGGTTTGAAACACTCTTTTTGTAGAAACGGCAAGTGGATAATTGCATCTCTTTGAGTCCTATCCTAGTAAAGGAAGTAACTTCATATAAAAACAAGACAGAAGCATTCTCAGAAAATTCTTTGGGGTGGTTCAGTTGGACACAAAGAGGTGAACATTCCTTTGGATGCAGCAGTTTCAAAACACACAATTTGTAGAATCTGCAAGAGGATATTTGGACCTCTCTGAGGATTTCGTTGGAAACGGGATAAAGCGCACACAACTAAACAGAAGCATTCTCAGAACCTTCTTCGTGATGTTTGCATTCAACTCACAGTGTTGAACTTTTCTTGGATAGTTCAGGTTTGAAACCCTCTTTTTGGGGAAACTGCAAGTGGATATTTGGACCTCTCTGAGGATTTCGTTGGAAACGGGATAAGCCGCACACAACTAAACAGAAGCATTCTCAGAACCTTCTTCGTGATGTTTGCATTCAACTCACAGTGTTGAACCTTTCTTGGATAGTTCAGGTTTGAAACCCTCTTTTTGGGGAAACTGCAAGTGGATATTTGGACCTCTCTGAGGATTTCGTTGGAAACGGGATAAGCCGCACACAACTAAACAGAAGCATTCTCATAATCTTCTTCGTGATGGTTGCATTCAACCCACAGTGTTGAAACTTTCTTGGATAGTTCAGGTTTGAAACCCTCTTTTTGGGGAAACTGCAAGTGGATATTTGGACCTCTCTGAGGATTTCGTTGGAAACGGGATAAGCCGCACACAACTAAACAGAAGCATTCTCATAATCTTCTTCGTGATGGTTGCATTCAACCCACAGTGTTGAAACTTTCTTGGATAGTTCAGGTTTGAAACCCTCTTTTTGGGGAACCTGCAAATGGATATTTGGACCTCTCTGAGGATTTCGTTGGAAACGGGATACACCGCACACAACTAAACAGAAGCATTCTCATAATCTTCTTCGTGATGGTTGCATTCAACTCACAGTGTTGAACCTTTCTTGGATTGTTCAGGTTTGAAACACTCTTTTTGTAGAAACTGCAGGTGGAGAATTGCACCTCTTTGAGGCCTATCCTAGTAAAGGAAATAACTTCATATCAAAACCAGACAGAAGCATTCTCAGAAAATTCCTTGGGATGATTGTGTTGGACTCACCGAGCTGAACATTCCTTGGGCTGGAGCAGATTTGAAGCACGCTTTCTGGAGAATCTGCAAGTTGATATTTGGCCCTCTCTGAGGAATTCGTTGGAAACGGGATAATTTCAGCTAACTAAACAGAAGCAGTCTCAGAATCTTCTTTGTGATGTTTGCATTCAAATCCCAGAGTTGAATCTTCCTTTGAATGTTCAGGCTTGAAACACTCTTTTTGTAGGATCTGCAATTGGATATTTAGACCACTCTGTGGCCTTCATTCGAAACGGGTGTATCTTCACATAAAATCTAGACAGAAGCATTCTCAGAAACTTTTCTGTGATGACTGCATTCAACTCACAGAGTTGAACACTGGTTTTGAGAGCGCAGTTTTGAAACTCTCTTTCTGTGGAATCTGCAAGTGGATATGTGGACCTCTTTGAAGATTTCTTTGGAAACGGGAATATCTTCACATAAAATCTAAACAGAAGCATTCTCAGAAACTTCTCTGTGATGTTTGTGTTCAACTCACACAGTTTCACATTGCTTTTCATAGAGCAGTTCTGAAACATTCTTTTCCTAGTGTCTGCAAGTGGACATTTGGAGAGCTTTCAGGCCTGTGGTGGAAAACGAATTATCGTCACATAAAAACAGAGAAGCATTGTCAGAAACTTCTTTGTGATGATTGCATTCAACTCACAGAGTTGAAGGGTCCTTTTCAAAGAGCAGTTTCCAAACACTCTTTCTGTGTAATGTGCAAGTGGATATTTGAACGTCTTTGAAGATTTCGTTGGAAACGGGATAATCTTCACAGAAAAGCTAAACAGAAGCATTCTCAGAAACATCTTTGTGATGATTAAATTCAACTCACAGAGTTGAACTTTTCTTTTGAGAGAGAAGCTTTGAAACACTCTTTTACTACATTCTGCAAGTGGACATTAGGAGGGCTTTGAGGCCTGTGGTGGAAAAGGAAATATCTTCCAGGAAAAACTAGATAGAAGCATTCTCAGAAAGTACTTTGTGATGATTGCATTCAAGACACAGAGTTGAACATTCCCTTTGACAGTGCAGTTTGGAAACTCTCTTTTTGTAGAATCTGCAAGTGGAGATATGGACCGCTTGGAGGCCTATGGTAGTCAAGGAAATAACTTCATATACAAACTAGACAGTAGCATTCTCAGAAAACTCTTTGTGACGACAGTGTTTAACTCACAGAGCTGAACATTCCCTGGGATGGAGCAGCTGCGAAACACACTATTTGTAGAATCTGCAAGGGGATATTTGGACCTCTCTGAGGATTTCGTTGGAAACGTGATAAAGCGCACACAACTAAACAGAAGCATTCTCAGAACCTTCTTCGTGATGTTTGCATTCAACTCACAGTGTTGAACCGTTCTTGGATAGTCCAGGTTTGAAACCCTCTTTTTGGAGAAACTGCAAGTGGATATTTGGACCTCTCTGAGGATTTCGTTGGAAACGGGATAAACCGCACACAACTAAACAGAAGCATTCTCAGAACCTTCTTCGTGATGTTTGCATTCAACTCACAGTGTTGAAACTTTCTTGGATAGTTCAGTTTTGAAACACTCTTTTTGTAGAAACTGCAGGTGGAGAATTGCACCTCTTTGAGGCCTATCCTAGTAAAGGAAATAACTTCATATCAAAACCAGACAGAAGCATTCTCAGAAAATTCCTTGGGATGATTGTGTTGGACTCACTGAGCTGAATATTCCTTGGGCTGGAGCAGTTGTGAAGCACGCTTTCTGGAGAATCTGCAAGTGGATATTTGGCCCTCTCTGAGGAATTCATTGGAAACGGGATAATTTCAGCTAACTAAACAGAAGCAGTCTCAGAATCTTCTTTGTGATGTTTGCATTCAAATCCCAGAGTTGAACCTTCCTTTGAAAGTTCAGGTTTGAAACACTCTTTTTGTAGGATCTGCAATTGGATATTTGGACCACTCTGTGGCCTTCATTCGAAACGGGTATATCTTCACATAAAATCTAGACAGAAGCATTCTCAGAAACTTTTCTGTGATGACTGCATTCAACTCACAGAGTTGAACACTGGTTTTGAGAGCGCAGTTTTGAAACTCTCTTTCTGTGGAATCTGCAAGTGGATATGTGGACCTCTTTGAAGATTTCTTTGGAAACGGGAATATCTTCACATAAAATCTAAACAGAAGCATTCTCAGAAACTTCTCTGTGATGTTTGTGTTCAACTCACACAGTTTCA
Source organism: Pan paniscus (assembly GCF_029289425.2). Lineage (NCBI taxonomy): Eukaryota > Metazoa > Chordata > Mammalia > Primates > Hominidae > Pan > Pan paniscus. The sequence goes on from NC_073254.2 coordinate 73,225,087, forward strand.
CATTGCTTTTCATAGAGCAGTTCTGAAACATTCTTTTCCTAGTGTCTGCAAGTGGACATTTGGAGAGCTTTCAGGCCTGTGGTGGAAAACGAATTATCGTCACATAAAAACAAGAGAGAAGCATTGTCAGAAACTTCTTTGTGATGATTGCATTCAACTCACAGAGTTGAAGGGTCCTTTTCAAACAGCAGTTTCCAAACACTCTTTCTGTGTAATGTGCAAGTGGATATTTGAACGTCTTTGAAGATTTCGTTGGAAACGGGATACACCGCACACAACTAAACAGAAGCATTCTCAGAACCTTCTTCGTGATGTTTGCATTCAACTCACAGTGTTGAACCTTTCTTGGATTGTTCAGGTTTGAAACACTCTTTTTGTAGAAACTGCAGGTGGAGAATTGCACCTCTTTGAGGCCTATCCTAGTAAAGGAAATAACTTCATATCAAAACCAGACAGAAGCATTCTCAGAAAATTCCTTGGGATGATTGTGTTGGACTCACCGAGCTGAACATTCCTTGGGCTGGAGCAGATTTGAAGCACGCTTTCTGGAGAATCTGCAAGTTGATATTTGGCCCTCTCTGAGGAATTCGTTGGAAACGGGATAATTTCCGCTAACTAAACAGAAGCAGTCTCAGAATCTTCTTTGTGATGTTTGCATTCAAATCCCAGAGTTGAATCTTCCTTTGAATGTTCAGGCTTGAAACACTCTTTTTGTAGGATCTGCAATTGGATATTTAGACCACTCTGTGGCCTTCATTCGAAACGGGTGTATCTTCACATAAAATCTAGACAGAAGCATTCTCAGAAACTTTTCTGTGATGACTGCATTCAACTCACAGAGTTGAACACTGGTTTTGAGAGCGCAGTTTTGAAACTCTCTTTCTGTGGAATCTGCAAGTGGATATGTGGACCTCTTTGAAGATTTCTTTGGAAACGGGAATATCTTCACATAAAATCTAAACAGAAGCATTCTCAGAAACTTCTCTGTGATGTTTGTGTTCAACTCACACAGTTTCACATTGCTTTTCATAGAGCAGTTCTGAAACATTCTTTTCCTAGTGTCTGCAAGTGGACATTTGGAGAGCTTTCAGGCCTGTGGTGGAAAACGAATTATCGTCACATAAAAACAAGAGAGAAGCATTGTCAGAAACTTCTTTGTGATGATTGCATTCAACTCACAGAGTTGAAGGGTCCTTTTCAAACAGCAGTTTCCAAACACTCTTTCTGTGTAATGTGCAAGTGGATATTTGAACGTCTTTGAAGATTTCGTTGGAAACGGGATAATCTTCACAGAAAAGCTAAACAGAAGCATTCTCAGAAACATCTTTGTGATGATTAAATTCAACTCACAGAGTTGAACTTTTCTTTTGAGAGAGAAGCTTTGAAACACTCTTTTACTACATTCTGCAAGTGGACATTAGGAGGGCTTTGAGGCCTGTGGTGGAAAAGGAAATATCTTCCAGGAAAAACTAGATAGAAGCATTCTCAGAAAGTACTTTGTGATGATTGCATTCAAGACACAGAGTTGAACATTCCCTTTGACAGTGCAGTTTGGAAACTCTCTTTTTGTAGAATCTGCAAGTGGAGATATGGACCGCTTGGAGGCCTATGGTAGTCAAGGAAATAACTTCATATACAAACTAGACAGTAGCATTCTCAGAAAACTCTTTGTGACGACAGTGTTTAACTCACAGAGCTGAACATTCCCTGGGATGGAGCAGCTGCGAAACACACTATTTGTAGAATCTGCAAGGGGATATTTGGACCTCTCTGAGGATTTCGTTGGAAACGGGATAAACCGCACATTACTAAACAGACGCATTCTCAGAACCTTCTTCGTGAGGTTTGCATTCAACTCACAGTGTTGAACCTTTCATTGATAGGTCAGGTTTGAAACACTCTTTTTGTAGAAACGGCAAGTGGATAATTGCATCTCTTTGAGTCCTATCCTAGTAAAGGAAGTAACTTCATATAAAAACAAGACAGAAGCATTCTCAGAAAATTCTTTGGGGTGGTTCAGTTGGACACAAAGAGGTGAACATTCCTTTGGATGCAGCAGTTTCAAAACACACAATTTGTAGAATCTGCAAGAGGATATTTGGACCTCTCTGAGGATTTCGTTGGAAACGGGATAAAGCGCACACAACTAAACAGAAGCATTCTCAGAACCTTCTTCGTGATGTTTGCATTCAACTCACAGTGTTGAACTTTTCTTGGATAGTTCAGGTTTGAAACCCTCTTTTTGGGGAAACTGCAAGTGGATATTTGGACCTCTCTGAGGATTTCGTTGGAAACGGGATAAGCCGCACACAACTAAACAGAAGCATTCTCAGAACCTTCTTCGTGATGTTTGCATTCAACTCACAGTGTTGAACCTTTCTTGGATAGTTCAGGTTTGAAACCCTCTTTTTGGGGAAACTGCAAGTGGATATTTGGACCTCTCTGAGGATTTCGTTGGAAACGGGATAAGCCGCACACAACTAAACAGAAGCATTCTCATAATCTTCTTCGTGATGGTTGCATTCAACCCACAGTGTTGAAACTTTCTTGGATAGTTCAGGTTTGAAACCCTCTTTTTGGGGAAACTGCAAGTGGATATTTGGACCTCTCTGAGGATTTCGTTGGAAACGGGATAAGCCGCACACAACTAAACAGAAGCATTCTCATAATCTTCTTCGTGATGGTTGCATTCAACCCACAGTGTTGAAACTTTCTTGGATAGTTCAGGTTTGAAACCCTCTTTTTGGGGAACCTGCAAATGGATATTTGGACCTCTCTGAGGATTTCGTTGGAAACGGGATACACCGCACACAACTAAACAGAAGCATTCTCATAATCTTCTTCGTGATGGTTGCATTCAACTCACAGTGTTGAACCTTTCTTGGATTGTTCAGGTTTGAAACACTCTTTTTGTAGAAACTGCAGGTGGAGAATTGCACCTCTTTGAGGCCTATCCTAGTAAAGGAAATAACTTCATATCAAAACCAGACAGAAGCATTCTCAGAAAATTCCTTGGGATGATTGTGTTGGACTCACCGAGCTGAACATTCCTTGGGCTGGAGCAGATTTGAAGCACGCTTTCTGGAGAATCTGCAAGTTGATATTTGGCCCTCTCTGAGGAATTCGTTGGAAACGGGATAATTTCAGCTAACTAAACAGAAGCAGTCTCAGAATCTTCTTTGTGATGTTTGCATTCAAATCCCAGAGTTGAATCTTCCTTTGAATGTTCAGGCTTGAAACACTCTTTTTGTAGGATCTGCAATTGGATATTTAGACCACTCTGTGGCCTTCATTCGAAACGGGTGTATCTTCACATAAAATCTAGACAGAAGCATTCTCAGAAACTTTTCTGTGATGACTGCATTCAACTCACAGAGTTGAACACTGGTTTTGAGAGCGCAGTTTTGAAACTCTCTTTCTGTGGAATCTGCAAGTGGATATGTGGACCTCTTTGAAGATTTCTTTGGAAACGGGAATATCTTCACATAAAATCTAAACAGAAGCATTCTCAGAAACTTCTCTGTGATGTTTGTGTTCAACTCACACAGTTTCACATTGCTTTTCATAGAGCAGTTCTGAAACATTCTTTTCCTAGTGTCTGCAAGTGGACATTTGGAGAGCTTTCAGGCCTGTGGTGGAAAACGAATTATCGTCACATAAAAACAGAGAAGCATTGTCAGAAACTTCTTTGTGATGATTGCATTCAACTCACAGAGTTGAAGGGTCCTTTTCAAAGAGCAGTTTCCAAACACTCTTTCTGTGTAATGTGCAAGTGGATATTTGAACGTCTTTGAAGATTTCGTTGGAAACGGGATAATCTTCACAGAAAAGCTAAACAGAAGCATTCTCAGAAACATCTTTGTGATGATTAAATTCAACTCACAGAGTTGAACTTTTCTTTTGAGAGAGAAGCTTTGAAACACTCTTTTACTACATTCTGCAAGTGGACATTAGGAGGGCTTTGAGGCCTGTGGTGGAAAAGGAAATATCTTCCAGGAAAAACTAGATAGAAGCATTCTCAGAAAGTACTTTGTGATGATTGCATTCAAGACACAGAGTTGAACATTCCCTTTGACAGTGCAGTTTGGAAACTCTCTTTTTGTAGAATCTGCAAGTGGAGATATGGACCGCTTGGAGGCCTATGGTAGTCAAGGAAATAACTTCATATACAAACTAGACAGTAGCATTCTCAGAAAACTCTTTGTGACGACAGTGTTTAACTCACAGAGCTGAACATTCCCTGGGATGGAGCAGCTGCGAAACACACTATTTGTAGAATCTGCAAGGGGATATTTGGACCTCTCTGAGGATTTCGTTGGAAACGTGATAAAGCGCACACAACTAAACAGAAGCATTCTCAGAACCTTCTTCGTGATGTTTGCATTCAACTCACAGTGTTGAACCGTTCTTGGATAGTCCAGGTTTGAAACCCTCTTTTTGGAGAAACTGCAAGTGGATATTTGGACCTCTCTGAGGATTTCGTTGGAAACGGGATAAACCGCACACAACTAAACAGAAGCATTCTCAGAACCTTCTTCGTGATGTTTGCATTCAACTCACAGTGTTGAAACTTTCTTGGATAGTTCAGTTTTGAAACACTCTTTTTGTAGAAACTGCAGGTGGAGAATTGCACCTCTTTGAGGCCTATCCTAGTAAAGGAAATAACTTCATATCAAAACCAGACAGAAGCATTCTCAGAAAATTCCTTGGGATGATTGTGTTGGACTCACTGAGCTGAATATTCCTTGGGCTGGAGCAGTTGTGAAGCACGCTTTCTGGAGAATCTGCAAGTGGATATTTGGCCCTCTCTGAGGAATTCATTGGAAACGGGATAATTTCAGCTAACTAAACAGAAGCAGTCTCAGAATCTTCTTTGTGATGTTTGCATTCAAATCCCAGAGTTGAACCTTCCTTTGAAAGTTCAGGTTTGAAACACTCTTTTTGTAGGATCTGCAATTGGATATTTGGACCACTCTGTGGCCTTCATTCGAAACGGGTATATCTTCACATAAAATCTAGACAGAAGCATTCTCAGAAACTTTTCTGTGATGACTGCATTCAACTCACAGAGTTGAACACTGGTTTTGAGAGCGCAGTTTTGAAACTCTCTTTCTGTGGAATCTGCAAGTGGATATGTGGACCTCTTTGAAGATTTCTTTGGAAACGGGAATATCTTCACATAAAATCTAAACAGAAGCATTCTCAGAAACTTCTCTGTGATGTTTGTGTTCAACTCACACAGTTTCACATTGCTTTTCATAGAGCAGTTCTGAAACATTCTTTTCCTAGTGTCTGCAAGTGGACATTTGGAGAGCTTTCAGGCCTGTGGTGGAAAACGAATTATCGTCACATAAAAACAAGAGAGAAGCATTGTCAGAAACTTCTTTGTGATGATTGCATTCAACTCACAGAGTTGAAGGGTCCTTTTCAAACAGCAGTTTCCAAACACTCTTTCTGTGTAATGTGCAAGTGGATATTTGAACGTCTTTGAAGATTTCGTTGGAAACGGGATACACCGCACACAACTAAACAGAAGCATTCTCAGAACCTTCTTCGTGATGTTTGCATTCAACTCACAGTGTTGAACCTTTCTTGGATTGTTCAGGTTTGAAACACTCTTTTTGTAGAAACTGCAGGTGGAGAATTGCACCTCTTTGAGGCCTATCCTAGTAAAGGAAATAACTTCATATCAAAACCAGACAGAAGCATTCTCAGAAAATTCCTTGGGATGATTGTGTTGGACTCACCGAGCTGAACATTCCTTGGGCTGGAGCAGATTTGAAGCACGCTTTCTGGAGAATCTGCAAGTTGATATTTGGCCCTCTCTGAGGAATTCGTTGGAAACGGGATAATTTCCGCTAACTAAACAGAAGCAGTCTCAGAATCTTCTTTGTGATGTTTGCATTCAAATCCCAGAGTTGAATCTTCCTTTGAATGTTCAGGCTTGAAACACTCTTTTTGTAGGATCTGCAATTGGATATTTAGACCACTCTGTGGCCTTCATTCGAAACGGGTGTATCTTCACATAAAATCTAGACAGAAGCATTCTCAGAAACTTTTCTGTGATGACTGCATTCAACTCACAGAGTTGAACACTGGTTTTGAGAGCGCAGTTTTGAAACTCTCTTTCTGTGGAATCTGCAAGTGGATATGTGGACCTCTTTGAAGATTTCTTTGGAAACGGGAATATCTTCACATAAAATCTAAACAGAAGCATTCTCAGAAACTTCTCTGTGATGTTTGTGTTCAACTCACACAGTTTCACATTGCTTTTCATAGAGCAGTTCTGAAACATTCTTTTCCTAGTGTCTGCAAGTGGACATTTGGAGAGCTTTCAGGCCTGTGGTGGAAAACGAATTATCGTCACATAAAAACAAGAGAGAAGCATTGTCAGAAACTTCTTTGTGATGATTGCATTCAACTCACAGAGTTGAAGGGTCCTTTTCAAACAGCAGTTTCCAAACACTCTTTCTGTGTAATGTGCAAGTGGATATTTGAACGTCTTTGAAGATTTCGTTGGAAACGGGATAATCTTCACAGAAAAGCTAAACAGAAGCATTCTCAGAAACATCTTTGTGATGATTAAATTCAACTCACAGAGTTGAACTTTTCTTTTGAGAGAGAAGCTTTGAAACACTCTTTTACTACATTCTGCAAGTGGACATTAGGAGGGCTTTGAGGCCTGTGGTGGAAAAGGAAATATCTTCCAGGAAAAACTAGATAGAAGCATTCTCAGAAAGTACTTTGTGATGATTGCATTCAAGACACAGAGTTGAACATTCCCTTTGACAGTGCAGTTTGGAAACTCTCTTTTTGTAGAATCTGCAAGTGGAGATATGGACCGCTTGGAGGCCTATGGTAGTCAAGGAAATAACTTCATATACAAACTAGACAGTAGCATTCTCAGAAAACTCTTTGTGACGACAGTGTTTAACTCACAGAGCTGAACATTCCCTGGGATGGAGCAGCTGCGAAACACACTATTTGTAGAATCTGCAAGGGGATATTTGGACCTCTCTGAGGATTTCGTTGGAAACGGGATAAACCGCACATTACTAAACAGACGCATTCTCAGAACCTTCTTCGTGAGGTTTGCATTCAACTCACAGTGTTGAACCTTTCATTGATAGGTCAGGTTTGAAACACTCTTTTTGTAGAAACGGCAAGTGGATAATTGCATCTCTTTGAGTCCTATCCTAGTAAAGGAAGTAACTTCATATAAAAACAAGACAGAAGCATTCTCAGAAAATTCTTTGGGGTGGTTCAGTTGGACACAAAGAGGTGAACATTCCTTTGGATGCAGCAGTTTCAAAACACACAATTTGTAGAATCTGCAAGAGGATATTTGGACCTCTCTGAGGATTTCGTTGGAAACGGGATAAAGCGCACACAACTAAACAGAAGCATTCTCAGAACCTTCTTCGTGATGTTTGCATTCAACTCACAGTGTTGAACTTTTCTTGGATAGTTCAGGTTTGAAACCCTCTTTTTGGGGAAACTGCAAGTGGATATTTGGACCTCTCTGAGGATTTCGTTGGAAACGGGATAAGCCGCACACAACTAAACAGAAGCATTCTCAGAACCTTCTTCGTGATGTTTGCATTCAACTCACAGTGTTGAACCTTTCTTGGATAGTTCAGGTTTGAAACCCTCTTTTTGGGGAAACTGCAAGTGGATATTTGGACCTCTCTGAGGATTTCGTTGGAAACGGGATAAGCCGCACACAACTAAACAGAAGCATTCTCATAATCTTCTTCGTGATGGTTGCATTCAACCCACAGTGTTGAAACTTTCTTGGATAGTTCAGGTTTGAAACCCTCTTTTTGGGGAAACTGCAAGTGGATATTTGGACCTCTCTGAGGATTTCGTTGGAAACGGGATAAGCCGCACACAACTAAACAGAAGCATTCTCATAATCTTCTTCGTGATGGTTGCATTCAACCCACAGTGTTGAAACTTTCTTGGATAGTTCAGGTTTGAAACCCTCTTTTTGGGGAACCTGCAAATGGATATTTGGACCTCTCTGAGGATTTCGTTGGAAACGGGATACACCGCACACAACTAAACAGAAGCATTCTCATAATCTTCTTCGTGATGGTTGCATTCAACTCACAGTGTTGAACCTTTCTTGGATTGTTCAGGTTTGAAACACTCTTTTTGTAGAAACTGCAGGTGGAGAATTGCACCTCTTTGAGGCCTATCCTAGTAAAGGAAATAACTTCATATCAAAACCAGACAGAAGCATTCTCAGAAAATTCCTTGGGATGATTGTGTTGGACTCACCGAGCTGAACATTCCTTGGGCTGGAGCAGATTTGAAGCACGCTTTCTGGAGAATCTGCAAGTTGATATTTGGCCCTCTCTGAGGAATTCGTTGGAAACGGGATAATTTCAGCTAACTAAACAGAAGCAGTCTCAGAATCTTCTTTGTGATGTTTGCATTCAAATCCCAGAGTTGAATCTTCCTTTGAATGTTCAGGCTTGAAACACTCTTTTTGTAGGATCTGCAATTGGATATTTAGACCACTCTGTGGCCTTCATTCGAAACGGGTGTATCTTCACATAAAATCTAGACAGAAGCATTCTCAGAAACTTTTCTGTGATGACTGCATTCAACTCACAGAGTTGAACACTGGTTTTGAGAGCGCAGTTTTGAAACTCTCTTTCTGTGGAATCTGCAAGTGGATATGTGGACCTCTTTGAAGATTTCTTTGGAAACGGGAATATCTTCACATAAAATCTAAACAGAAGCATTCTCAGAAACTTCTCTGTGATGTTTGTGTTCAACTCACACAGTTTCACATTGCTTTTCATAGAGCAGTTCTGAAACATTCTTTTCCTAGTGTCTGCAAGTGGACATTTGGAGAGCTTTCAGGCCTGTGGTGGAAAACGAATTATCGTCACATAAAAACAGAGAAGCATTGTCAGAAACTTCTTTGTGATGATTGCATTCAACTCACAGAGTTGAAGGGTCCTTTTCAAAGAGCAGTTTCCAAACACTCTTTCTGTGTAATGTGCAAGTGGATATTTGAACGTCTTTGAAGATTTCGTTGGAAACGGGATAATCTTCACAGAAAAGCTAAACAGAAGCATTCTCAGAAACATCTTTGTGATGATTAAATTCAACTCACAGAGTTGAACTTTTCTTTTGAGAGAGAAGCTTTGAAACACTCTTTTACTACATTCTGCAAGTGGACATTAGGAGGGCTTTGAGGCCTGTGGTGGAAAAGGAAATATCTTCCAGGAAAAACTAGATAGAAGCATTCTCAGAAAGTACTTTGTGATGATTGCATTCAAGACACAGAGTTGAACATTCCCTTTGACAGTGCAGTTTGGAAACTCTCTTTTTGTAGAATCTGCAAGTGGAGATATGGACCGCTTGGAGGCCTATGGTAGTCAAGGAAATAACTTCATATACAAACTAGACAGTAGCATTCTCAGAAAACTCTTTGTGACGACTGAGTTTAACTCACAGAGCTGAACATTCCCTGGGATGGAGCAGCTGCGAAACACACTATTTGTAGAATCTGCAAGGGGATATTTGGACCTCTCTGAGGATTTCGTTGGAAACGGGATAAACCGCACATTACTAAACAGACGCATTCTCAGAACCTTCTTCGTGAGGTTTGCATTCAACTCACAGTGTTGAACCTTTCATTGATAGCTCAGGTTTGAAACACTCTTTTTGTAGAAACGGCAAGTGGATAATTGCATCTCTTTGAGTCCTATCCTAGTAAAGGAAGTAACTTCATATAAAAACAAGACAGAAGCATTCTCAGAAAATTCTTTGGGGTGGTTCAGTTGGACACAAAGAGGTGAACATTCCTTTGGATGCAGCAGTTTCAAAACACACAATTTGTAGAATCTGCAAGAGGATATTTGGACCTCTCTGAGGATTTCGTTGGAAACGGGATAAAGCGCACACAACTAAACAGAAGCATTCTCAGAACCTTCTTCGTGATGTTTGCATTCAACTCACAGTGTTGAACTTTTCTTGGATAGTTCAGGTTTGAAACCCTCTTTTTGGGGAAACTGCAAGTGGATATTTGGACCTCTCTGAGGATTTCGTTGGAAACGGGATAAGCCGCACACAACTAAACAGAAGCATTCTCATAATCTTCTTCGTGATGGTTGCATTCAACCCACAGTGTTGAAACTTTCTTGGATAGTTCAGGTTTGAAACCCTCTTTTTGGGGAAACTGCAAGTGGATATTTGGACCTCTCTGAGGATTTCGTTGGAAACGGGATAAGCCGCACACAACTAAACAGAAGCATTCTCATAATCTTCTTCGTGATGGTTGCATTCAACCCACAGTGTTGAAACTTTCTTGGATAGTTCAGGTTTGAAACCCTCTTTTTGGGGAACCTGCAAATGGATATTTGGACCTCTCTGAGGATTTCGTTGGAAACGGGATACACCGCACACAACTAAACAGAAGCATTCTCATAATCTTCTTCGTGATGGTTGCATTCAACTCACAGTGTTGAACCTTTCTTGGATTGTTCAGGTTTGAAACACTCATTTTGTAGAAACTGCAGGTGGAGAATTGCACCTCTTTGAGGCCTATCCTAGTAAAGGAAATAACTTCATATCAAAACCAGACAGAAGCATTCTCAGAAAATTCCTTGGGATGATTGTGTTGGACTCACCGAGCTGAACATTCCTTGGGCTGGAGCATATTTGAAGCACGCTTTCTGGAGAATCTGCAAGTTGATATTTGGCCCTCTCTGAGGAATTCGTTGGAAACGGGATAATTTCCGCTAACTAAACAGAAGCAGTCTCAGAATCTTCTTTGTGATGTTTGCATTCAAATCCCAGAGTTGAATCTTCCTTTGAATGTTCAGGCTTGAAACACTCTTTTTGTAGGATCTGCAATTGGATATTTAGACCACTCTGTGGCCTTCATTCGAAACGGGTGTATCTTCACATAAAATCTAGACAGAAGCATTCTCAGAAACTTTTCTGTGATGACTGCATTCAACTCACAGAGTTGAACACTGGTTTTGAGAGCGCAGTTTTGAAACTCTCTTTCTGTGGAATCTGCAAGTGGATATGTGGACCTCTTTGAAGATTTCTTTGGAAACGGGAATATCTTCACATAAAATCTAAACAGAAGCATTCTCAGAAACTTCTCTGTGATGTTTGTGTTCAACTCACACAGTTTCACATTGCTTTTCATAGAGCAGTTCTGAAACATTCTTTTCCTAGTGTCTGCAAGTGGACATTTGGAGAGCTTTCAGGCCTGTGGTGGAAAACGAATTATCGTCACATAAAAACAAGAGAGAAGCATTGTCAGAAACTTCTTTGTGATGATTGCATTCAACTCACAGAGTTGAAGGGTCCTTTTCAAAGAGCAGTTTCCAAACACTCTTTCTGTGTAATGTGCAAGTGGATATTTGAACGTCTTTGAAGATTTCGTTGGAAACGGGATAATCTTCACAGAAAAGCTAAACAGAAGCATTCTCAGAAACATCTTTGTGATGATTAAATTCAACTCACAGAGTTGAACTTTTCTTTTGAGAGAGAAGCTTTGAAACACTCTTTTACTACATTCTGCAAGTGGACATTAGGAGGGCTTTGAGGCCTGTGGTGGAAAAGGAAATATCTTCCAGGAAAAACTAGATAGAAGCATTCTCAGAAAGTACTTTGTGATGATTGCATTCAAGACACAGAGTTGAACATTCCCTTTGACAGTGCAGTTTGGAAACTCTCTTTTTGTAGAATCTGCAAGTGGAGATATGGACCGCTTGGAGGCCTATGGTAGTCAAGGAAATAACTTCATATACAAACTAGACAGTAGCATTCTCAGAAAACTCTTTGTGACGACAGTGTTTAACTCACAGAGCTGAACATTCCCTGGGATGGAGCAGCTGCGAAACACACTATTTGTAGAATCTGCAAGGGGATATTTGGACCTCTCTGAGGATTTCGTTGGAAACGTGATAAAGCGCACACAACTAAACAGAAGCATTCTCAGAACCTTCTTCGTGATGTTTGCATTCAACTCACAGTGTTGAACCGTTCTTGGATAGTCCAGGTTTGAAACCCTCTTTTTGGAGAAACTGCAAGTGGATATTTGGACCTCTCTGAGGATTTCGTTGGAAACGGGATAAACCGCACACAACTAAACAGAAGCATTCTCAGAACCTTCTTCGTGATGTTTGCATTCAACTCACAGTGTTGAAACTTTCTTGGATAGTTCAGTTTTGAAACACTCTTTTTCTAGAAACTGCAGGTGGAGAATTGCACCTCTTTGAGGCCTATCCTAGTAAAGGAAATAACTTCATATCAAAACCAGACAGAAGCATTCTCAGAAAATTCCTTGGGATGATTGTGTTGGACTCACCGAGCTGAATATTCCTTGGGCTGGAGCAGTTGTGAAGCACGCTTTCTGGAGAATCTGCAAGTGGATATTTGGCCCTCTCTGAGGAATTCATTGGAAACGGGATAATTTCAGCTAACTAAACAGAAGCAGTCTCAGAATCTTCTTTGTGATGTTTGCATTCAAATCCCAGAGTTGAACCTTCCTTTGAAAGTTCAGGTTTGAAACACTCTTTTTGTAGGATCTGCAATTGGATATTTGGACCACTCTGTGGCCTTCATTCGAAACGGGTATATCTTCACATAAAATCTAGACAGAAGCATTCTCAGAAACTTTTCTGTGATGACTGCATTCAACTCACAGAGTTGAACACTCGTTTTGAGAGCGCAGTTTTGAAACTCTCTTTCTGTGGAATCTGCAAGTGGATATGTGGACCTCTTTGAAGATTTCTTTGGAAACGGGAATATCTTCACATAAAATCTAAACAGAAGCATTCTCAGAAACTTCTCTGTGATGTTTGTGTTCAACTCACACAGTTTCACATTGCTTTTCATAGAGCAGTTCTGAAACATTCTTTTCCTAGTGTCTGCAAGTGGACATTTGGAGAGCTTTCAGGCCTGTGGTGGAAAACGAATTATCGTCACATAAAAACAAGAGAGAAGCATTGTCAGAAACTTCTTTGTGATGATTGCATTCAACTCACAGAGTTGAAGGGTCCTTTTCAAACAGCAGTTTCCAAACACTCTTTCTGTGTAATGTGCAAGTGGATATTTGAACGTCTTTGAAGATTTCGTTGGAAACGGGATAAACCGCACACAACTAAACAGAAGCATTCTCAGAACCTTCTTCGTGATGTTTGCATTCAACTCACAGTGTTGAACCTTTCTTGGATTGTTCAGGTTTGAAACACTCTTTTTGTAGAAACTGCAGGTGGAGAATTGCACCTCTTTGAGGCCTATCCTAGTAAAGGAAATAACTTCATATCAAAACCAGACAGAAGCATTCTCAGAAAATTCCTTGGGATGATTGTGTTGGACTCACCGAGCTGAACATTCCTTGGGCTGGAGCAGATTTGAAGCACGCTTTCTGGAGAATCTGCAAGTTGATATTTGGCCCTCTCTGAGGAATTCGTTGGAAACGGGATAATTTCCGCTAACTAAACAGAAGCAGTCTCAGAATCTTCTTTGTGATGTTTGCATTCAAATCCCAGAGTTGAATCTTCCTTTGAATGTTCAGGCTTGAAACACTCTTTTTGTAGGATCTGCAATTGGATATTTAGACCACTCTGTGGCCTTCATTCGAAACGGGTGTATCTTCACATAAAATCTAGACAGAAGCATTCTCAGAAACTTTTCTGTGATGACTGCATTCAACTCACAGAGTTGAACACTGGTTTTGAGAGCGCAGTTTTGAAACTCTCTTTCTGTGGAATCTGCAAGTGGATATGTGGACCTCTTTGAAGATTTCTTTGGAAACGGGAATATCTTCACATAAAATCTAAACAGAAGCATTCTCAGAAACTTCTCTGTGATGTTTGTGTTCAACTCACACAGTTTCACATTGCTTTTCATAGAGCAGTTCTGAAACATTCTTTTCCTAGTGTCTGCAAGTGGACATTTGGAGAGCTTTCAGGCCTGTGGTGGAAAACGAATTATCGTCACATAAAAACAAGAGAGAAGCATTGTCAGAAACTTCTTTGTGATGATTGCATTCAACTCACAGAGTTGAAGGGTCCTTTTCAAACAGCAGTTTCCAAACACTCTTTCTGTGTAATGTGCAAGTGGATATTTGAACGTCTTTGAAGATTTCGTTGGAAACGGGATAATCTTCACAGAAAAGCTAAACAGAAGCATTCTCAGAAACATCTTTGTGATGATTAAATTCAACTCACAGAGTTGAACTTTTCTTTTGAGAGAGAAGCTTTGAAACACTCTTTTACTACATTCTGCAAGTGGACATTAGGAGGGCTTTGAGGCCTGTGGTGGAAAAGGAAATATCTTCCAGGAAAAACTAGATAGAAGCATTCTCAGAAAGTACTTTGTGATGATTGCATTCAAGACACAGAGTTGAACATTCCCTTTGACAGTGCAGTTTGGAAACTCTCTTTTTGTAGAATCTGCAAGTGGAGATATGGACCGCTTGGAGGCCTATGGTAGTCAAGGAAATAACTTCATATACAAACTAGACAGTAGCATTCTCAGAAAACTCTTTGTGACGACAGTGTTTAACTCACAGAGCTGAACATTCCCTGGGATGGAGCAGCTGCGAAACACACTATTTGTAGAATCTGCAAGGGGATATTTGGACCTCTCTGAGGATTTCGTTGGAAACGGGATAAACCGCACATTACTAAACAGACGCATTCTCAGAACCTTCTTCGTGAGGTTTGCATTCAACTCACAGTGTTGAACCTTTCATTGATAGGTCAGGTTTGAAACACTCTTTTTGTAGAAACGGCAAGTGGATAATTGCATCTCTTTGAGTCCTATCCTAGTAAAGGAAGTAACTTCATATAAAAACAAGACAGAAGCATTCTCAGAAAATTCTTTGGGGTGGTTCAGTTGGACACAAAGAGGTGAACATTCCTTTGGATGCAGCAGTTTCAAAACACACAATTTGTAGAATCTGCAAGAGGATATTTGGACCTCTCTGAGGATTTCGTTGGAAACGGGATAAAGCGCACACAACTAAACAGAAGCATTCTCAGAACCTTCTTCGTGATGTTTGCATTCAACTCACAGTGTTGAACTTTTCTTGGATAGTTCAGGTTTGAAACCCTCTTTTTGGGGAAACTGCAAGTGGATATTTGGACCTCTCTGAGGATTTCGTTGGAAACGGGATAAGCCGCACACAACTAAACAGAAGCATTCTCAGAACCTTCTTCGTGATGTTTGCATTCAACTCACAGTGTTGAACCTTTCTTGGATAGTTCAGGTTTGAAACCCTCTTTTTGGGGAAACTGCAAGTGGATATTTGGACCTCTCTGAGGATTTCGTTGGAAACGGGATAAGCCGCACACAACTAAACAGAAGCATTCTCATAATCTTCTTCGTGATGGTTGCATTCAACCCACAGTGTTGAAACTTTCTTGGATAGTTCAGGTTTGAAACCCTCTTTTTGGGGAAACTGCAAGTGGATATTTGGACCTCTCTGAGGATTTCGTTGGAAACGGGATAAGCCGCACACAACTAAACAGAAGCATTCTCATAATCTTCTTCGTGATGGTTGCATTCAACCCACAGTGTTGAAACTTTCTTGGATAGTTCAGGTTTGAAACCCTCTTTTTGGGGAACCTGCAAATGGATATTTGGACCTCTCTGAGGATTTCGTTGGAAACGGGATACACCGCACACAACTAAACAGAAGCATTCTCATAATCTTCTTCGTGATGGTTGCATTCAACTCACAGTGTTGAACCTTTCTTGGATTGTTCAGGTTTGAAACACTCTTTTTGTAGAAACTGCAGGTGGAGAATTGCACCTCTTTGAGGCCTATCCTAGTAAAGGAAATAACTTCATATCAAAACCAGACAGAAGCATTCTCAGAAAATTCCTTGGGATGATTGTGTTGGACTCACCGAGCTGAACATTCCTTGGGCTGGAGCAGATTTGAAGCACGCTTTCTGGAGAATCTGCAAGTTGATATTTGGCCCTCTCTGAGGAATTCGTTGGAAACGGGATAATTTCAGCTAACTAAACAGAAGCAGTCTCAGAATCTTCTTTGTGATGTTTGCATTCAAATCCCAGAGTTGAATCTTCCTTTGAATGTTCAGGCTTGAAACACTCTTTTTGTAGGATCTGCAATTGGATATTTAGACCACTCTGTGGCCTTCATTCGAAACGGGTGTATCTTCACATAAAATCTAGACAGAAGCATTCTCAGAAACTTTTCTGTGATGACTGCATTCAACTCACAGAGTTGAACACTGGTTTTGAGAGCGCAGTTTTGAAACTCTCTTTCTGTGGAATCTGCAAGTGGATATGTGGACCTCTTTGAAGATTTCTTTGGAAACGGGAATATCTTCACATAAAATCTAAACAGAAGCATTCTCAGAAACTTCTCTGTGATGTTTGTGTTCAACTCACACAGTTTCACATTGCTTTTCATAGAGCAGTTCTGAAACATTCTTTTCCTAGTGTCTGCAAGTGGACATTTGGAGAGCTTTCAGGCCTGTGGTGGAAAACGAATTATCGTCACATAAAAACAGAGAAGCATTGTCAGAAACTTCTTTGTGATGATTGCATTCAACTCACAGAGTTGAAGGGTCCTTTTCAAAGAGCAGTTTCCAAACACTCTTTCTGTGTAATGTGCAAGTGGATATTTGAACGTCTTTGAAGATTTCGTTGGAAACGGGATAATCTTCACAGAAAAGCTAAACAGAAGCATTCTCAGAAACATCTTTGTGATGATTAAATTCAACTCACAGAGTTGAACTTTTCTTTTGAGAGAGAAGCTTTGAAACACTCTTTTACTACATTCTGCAAGTGGACATTAGGAGGGCTTTGAGGCCTGTGGTGGAAAAGGAAATATCTTCCAGGAAAAACTAGATAGAAGCATTCTCAGAAAGTACTTTGTGATGATTGCATTCAAGACACAGAGTTGAACATTCCCTTTGACAGTGCAGTTTGGAAACTCTCTTTTTGTAGAATCTGCAAGTGGAGATATGGACCGCTTGGAGGCCTATGGTAGTCAAGGAAATAACTTCATATACAAACTAGACAGTAGCATTCTCAGAAAACTCTTTGTGACGACTGAGTTTAACTCACAGAGCTGAACATTCCCTGGGATGGAGCAGCTGCGAAACACACTATTTGTAGAATCTGCAAGGGGATATTTGGACCTCTCTGAGGATTTCGTTGGAAACGGGATAAACCGCACATTACTAAACAGACGCATTCTCAGAACCTTCTTCGTGAGGTTTGCATTCAACTCACAGTGTTGAACCTTTCATTGATAGCTCAGGTTTGAAACACTCTTTTTGTAGAAACGGCAAGTGGATAATTGCATCTCTTTGAGTCCTATCCTAGTAAAGGAAGTAACTTCATATAAAAACAAGACAGAAGCATTCTCAGAAAATTCTTTGGGGTGGTTCAGTTGGACACAAAGAGGTGAACATTCCTTTGGATGCAGCAGTTTCAAAACACACAATTTGTAGAATCTGCAAGAGGATATTTGGACCTCTCTGAGGATTTCGTTGGAAACGGGATAAAGCGCACACAACTAAACAGAAGCATTCTCAGAACCTTCTTCGTGATGTTTGCATTCAACTCACAGTGTTGAACTTTTCTTGGATAGTTCAGGTTTGAAACCCTCTTTTTGGGGAAACTGCAAGTGGATATTTGGACCTCTCTGAGGATTTCGTTGGAAACGGGATAAGCCGCACACAACTAAACAGAAGCATTCTCATAATCTTCTTCGTGATGGTTGCATTCAACCCACAGTGTTGAAACTTTCTTGGATAGTTCAGGTTTGAAACCCTCTTTTTGGGGAAACTGCAAGTGGATATTTGGACCTCTCTGAGGATTTCGTTGGAAACGGGATAAGCCGCACACAACTAAACAGAAGCATTCTCATAATCTTCTTCGTGATGGTTGCATTCAACCCACAGTGTTGAAACTTTCTTGGATAGTTCAGGTTTGAAACCCTCTTTTTGGGGAACCTGCAAATGGATATTTGGACCTCTCTGAGGATTTCGTTGGAAACGGGATACACCGCACACAACTAAACAGAAGCATTCTCATAATCTTCTTCGTGATGGTTGCATTCAACTCACAGTGTTGAACCTTTCTTGGATTGTTCAGGTTTGAAACACTCTTTTTGTAGAAACTGCAGGTGGAGAATTGCACCTCTTTGAGGCCTATCCTAGTAAAGGAAATAACTTCATATCAAAACCAGACAGAAGCATTCTCAGAAAATTCCTTGGGATGATTGTGTTGGACTCACCGAGCTGAACATTCCTTGGGCTGGAGCATATTTGAAGCACGCTTTCTGGAGAATCTGCAAGTTGATATTTGGCCCTCTCTGAGGAATTCGTTGGAAACGGGATAATTTCCGCTAACTAAACAGAAGCAGTCTCAGAATCTTCTTTGTGATGTTTGCATTCAAATCCCAGAGTTGAATCTTCCTTTGAATGTTCAGGCTTGAAACACTCTTTTTGTAGGATCTGCAATTGGATATTTAGACCACTCTGTGGCCTTCATTCGAAACGGGTGTATCTTCACATAAAATCTAGACAGAAGCATTCTCAGAAACTTTTCTGTGATGACTGCATTCAACTCACAGAGTTGAACACTCGTTTTGAGAGCGCAGTTTTGAAACTCTCTTTCTGTGGAATCTGCAAGTGGATATGTGGACCTCTTTGAAGATTTCTTTGGAAACGGGAATATCTTCACATAAAATCTAAACAGAAGCATTCTCAGAAACTTCTCTGTGATGTTTGTGTTCAACTCACACAGTTTCACATTGCTTTTCATAGAGCAGTTCTGAAACATTCTTTTCCTAGTGTCTGCAAGTGGACATTTGGAGAGCTTTCAGGCCTGTGGTGGAAAACGAATTATCGTCACATAAAAACAGAGAAGCATTGTCAGAAACTTCTTTGTGATGATTGCATTCAACTCACAGAGTTGAAGGGTCCTTTTCAAAGAGCAGTTTCCAAACACTCTTTCTGTGTAATGTGCAAGTGGATATTTGAACGTCTTTGAAGATTTCGTTGGAAACGGGATAATCTTCACAGAAAAGCTAAACAGAAGCATTCTCAGAAACATCTTTGTGATGATTAAATTCAACTCACAGAGTTGAACTTTTCTTTTGAGAGAGAAGCTTTGAAACACTCTTTTACTACATTCTGCAAGTGGACATTAGGAGGGCTTTGAGGCCTGTGGTGGAAAAGGAAATATCTTCCAGGAAAAACTAGATAGAAGCATTCTCAGAAAGTACTTTGTGATGATTGCATTCAAGACACAGAGTTGAACATTCCCTTTGACAGTGCAGTTTGGAAACTCTCTTTTTGTAGAATCTGCAAGTGGAGATATGGACCGCTTGGAGGCCTATGGTAGTCAAGGAAATAACTTCATATACAAACTAGACAGTAGCATTCTCAGAAAACTCTTTGTGACGACTGAGTTTAACTCACAGAGCTGAACATTCCCTGGGATGGAGCAGCTGCGAAACACACTATTTGTAGAATCTGCAAGGGGATATTTGGACCTCTCTGAGGATTTCGTTGGAAACGGGATAAACCGCACATTACTAAACAGACGCATTCTCAGAACCTTCTTCGTGAGGTTTGCATTCAACTCACAGTGTTGAACCTTTCATTGATAGCTCAGGTTTGAAACACTCTTTTTGTAGAAACGGCAAGTGGATAATTGCATCTCTTTGAGTCCTATCCTAGTAAAGGAAGTAACTTCATATAAAAACAAGACAGAAGCATTCTCAGAAAATTCTTTGGGGTGGTTCAGTTGGACACAAAGAGGTGAACATTCCTTTGGATGCAGCAGTTTCAAAACACACAATTTGTAGAATCTGCAAGAGGATATTTGGACCTCTCTGAGGATTTCGTTGGAAACGGGATAAAGCGCACACAACTAAACAGAAGCATTCTCAGAACCTTCTTCGTGATGTTTGCATTCAACTCACAGTGTTGAACCTTTCTTGGATAGTTCAGGTTTGAAACCCTCTTTTTGGGGAAACTGCAAGTGGATATTTGGACCTCTCTGAGGATTTCGTTGGAAACGGGATAAACCGCACACAACTAAACAGAAGCATTCTCAGAACCTTCTTCGTGATGTTTGCATTCAACCCACAGTGTTGAAACTTTCTTGGATTGTTCAGGTTTGAAACACTCTTTTTGTAGAAACTGCAAGTGGAGAATTGCACCTCTTTGAGGCCTATCCTAGTAAAGGAAATAACTTCATATCAAAGCAAGACAGAAGGATTCTCAGAAAATTCCTTGGGATGATTGTGTTGGACTCACAGAGGTGAATGCTCTTTGGGCTGGAGCAGATTCGAAACACACTTTCTGTAGAATCTGCAAGTGGCTATTTGGCCCTCTCTGAGGAATTCGTTGGAAACGGGATAATTTCAGCGAGCTAAACAGAAGCAGTCTCAGAATCTTCTTTGTGATGTTTGCATTCAAATCCCAGAGTTGAACCTTCCTTTGAAAGTTCAGGTTTGAAACTCTCTTTTTGTAGACTCTGCAAGGGGATATTTGGACCTCTCTGAGGATTTCGTTGGAAACGGGATAAACTGCACGTAACTAAACAGAAGTATTCTCAGAACTTTCTTCGTGGTGATTGCATTCAACTCTCACTGTTGAACCTTTCTTTGATAGTTCAGGTTTGAAACACTCTTTTTGTAGAATCTGCAAGAGGGTATTTGGACCTCTCTGAGGATTTCGTTGGAAACGGGATAAACCGCACACAACTAAACAGAAGCATTCTCAGAACCTTCTTCGTGATGTTTGCATTCAACTCACAGTGTTGAACCTTTCTTGGATAGTCCAGGTTTGAAACCCTCTTTTTGGAGGAACTGCAAGTGGATATTTGGACCTCTCTGAGGATTTCGTTGGAAACGGGATAAACCGCACACAACTAAACAGAAGCATTCTCAGAACCTTCTTCGTGATGTTTGCATTCAACTCACAGTGTTGAACCTTTCTTGGATAGTCCAGGTTTGAAACCCTCTTTTTGGAGGAACTGCAAGTGGATATTTGGACCTCTCTGAGGATTTCGTTGGAAACGGGATAAACCGCACACAACTAAACAGAAGCATTCTCATAATCTTCTTCGTGATGGTTGCATTCAACCCACAGTGTTGAAACTTTCTTGGATAGTTCAGGTTTGAAACACTTTTTGTAGAAACTGCAAGTGGAGAATTGCACCTCTTTGAGGCCTATCCTAGTAAAGGAAATAACTTCATATCAAAGCAAGACAGAAGCATTCTCAGAAAATTCCTTGGGATGATTGTGTTGGACTCACAGAGGTGAATGTTCTTTGGGCTGGAGCAGTTTCGAAACGCACTTTCTGTAGAATCTGCAAGTGGATATTTGGCCGTCTCTGAGGAATTCGTTGGAAACGGGATAATTTCAGCTAGCTAAACAGAAGCAGTCTCAGAATCTTCTTTGTGATGTTTGCATTCAAATCCCAGAGTTGAACCTTCCTTTGAAAGTTCAGGTTTGAAACTCTCTTTTTGTAGACTCTGCCAGGGGATATTTGGACCTCTCTGAGGATTTCGTTGGAAACGGGATAAACTGCACGTAACTAAACAGAAGTATTCTCAGAACTTTCTTCGTGGTGATTGCATTCAACTCTCACTGTTGAACCTTTCTTTGATAGTTCAGGTTTGAAACACTCTTTTTGTAGAATCTGCAAGAGGGTATTTGGACCTCTCTGAGGATTTCGTTGGAAACGGGATAAACCGCACACAACTAAACAGAAGCATTCTCAGAACCTTCTTCGTGATGTTTGCATTCAACTCACAGTGTTGAACCTTTCTTGGATAGTCCAGGTTTGAAACCCTCTTTTTGGAGGAACTGCAAGTGGATATTTGGACCTCTCTGAGGATTTCGTTGGAAACGGGATAAACCGCACACAACTAAACAGAAGCATTCTCAGAACCTTCTTCGTGATGTTTGCATTCAACTCACAGTGTTGAACCTTTCTTGGATAGTTCAGGTTTGAAACACTCTTTTTGTAGAAACTGCAGGTGGAGAATTGCACCTCTTTGAGGCCTATCCTAGTAAAGGAAAAAACTTCATATCAAATCCAGACAGAAGCATTCTCAGAAAATTCCTTGGGATGATTGTGTTGGACTCACTGAGCTGAACATTCCTTGGGCTGGAGCAGTTTTGAAGCACGCTTTCTGGAGAATCTGCAAGTGGATATTTGGCCCTCTCTGAGTAATCCGTTGGAAACGGGATAATTTCAGCTAACTAAACAGAAGCAGTCTCAGAATCTTCTTTGTGATGTTTGCATTCAAATCCCAGAGTTGAACCTTCCTTTGAAAGTTCAGGTTTGAAACACTCTTTTTGTAGGATCTGCAATTGGATATTTAGACCACTCTGTGGCCTTCATTCGAAACGGGTGTATCTTCACATAAAATCTAGACAGAAGCATTCTCAGAAACTTTTCTGTGATGACTGCATTCAACTCACAGAGTTGAACACTGGTTTTGAGAGCGCAGTTTTGAAACTCTCTTTCTGTGGAATCTGCAAGTGGATATGTGGACCTCTTTGAAGATTTCTTTGGAAACGGGAATATCTTCACATAAAATCTAAACAGAAGCATTCTCAGAAACTTCTCTGTGATGTTTGTGTTCAACTCACACAGTTTCACATTGCTTTTCATAGAGCAGTTCTGAAACATTCTTTTCCTAGTGTCTGCAAGTGCACATTTGGAGAGCTTTCAGGCCTGTGGTGGAAAACGAATTATCGTCACATAAAAACAAGAGAGAAGCATTGTCAGAAACTTCTTTGTGATGATTGCATTCAACTCACAGAGTTGAAGGGTCCTTTTCAAACAGCAGTTTCCAAACACTCTTTCTGTGTAATGTGCAAGTGGCTATTTGAACGTCTTTGAAGATTTCGTTGGAAACGGGATAATCTTCACAGAAAAGCTAAACAGAAGCATTCTCAGAAACATCTTTGTGATGATTAAATTCAACTCACAGAGTTGAACTTTCCTTTTGAGAGAGAAGCTTTGAAACACTCTTTTACTACAATCTGCAAGTGGACATTAGGAGGGCTTTGAGGCCTGTGGTGGAAAAGGAAATATCTTCCAGTAAAAACTAGATAGAAGCATTCTCAGAAAGTACTTTGTGATGATTGCATTCAAGACACAGAGTTGAACATTCCCTTTGACAGTGCAGTTTGGAAACTCTCTTTTTGTAGAATCTGCAAGTGGAGATATGGACCGCTTGGAGGCCTATGGTAGTCAAGGAAATAACTTCATATACAAACTAGACAGTAGCATTCTCAGAAAACTCTTTGTGACGACTGAGTTTAACTCACAGAGCTGAACATTCCCTGGGATGGAGCAGCTGCGAAACACACTATTT
The DNA here is from genome assembly GCF_029289425.2 of Pan paniscus. NCBI lineage: Eukaryota > Metazoa > Chordata > Mammalia > Primates > Hominidae > Pan > Pan paniscus. The sequence goes on from NC_073254.2 coordinate 73,248,464, forward strand.
GTAGAATCTGCAAGGGGATATTTGGACCTCTCTGAGGATTTCGTTGGAAACGGGATAAACCGCACATTACTAAACAGACGCATTCTCAGAACCTTCTTCGTGAGGTTTGCATTCAACTCACAGTGTTGAACCTTTCATTGATAGCTCAGGTTTGAAACACTCTTTTTGTAGAAACGGCAAGTGGATAATTGCATCTCTTTGAGTCCTATCCTAGTAAAGGAAGTAACTTCATATAAAAACAAGACAGAAGCATTCTCAGAAAATTCTTTGGGGTGGTTCAGTTGGACACAAAGAGGTGAACATTCCTTTGGATGCAGCAGTTTCAAAACACACAATTTGTAGAATCTGCAAGAGGATATTTGGACCTCTCTGAGGATTTCGTTGGAAACGGGATAAAGCGCACACAACTAAACAGAAGCATTCTCAGAACCTTCTTCGTGATGTTTGCATTCAACTCACAGTGTTGAACCTTTCTTGGATAGTTCAGGTTTGAAACCCTCTTTTTGGGGAAACTGCAAGTGGATATTTGGACCTCTCTGAGGATTTCGTTGGAAACGGGATAAACCGCACACAACTAAACAGAAGCATTCTCAGAACCTTCTTCGTGATGTTTGCATTCAACCCACAGTGTTGAAACTTTCTTGGATTGTTCAGGTTTGAAACACTCTTTTTGTAGAAACTGCAAGTGGAGAATTGCACCTCTTTGAGGCCTATCCTAGTAAAGGAAATAACTTCATATCAAAGCAAGACAGAAGGATTCTCAGAAAATTCCTTGGGATGATTGTGTTGGACTCACAGAGGTGAATGCTCTTTGGGCTGGAGCAGATTCGAAACACACTTTCTGTAGAATCTGCAAGTGGCTATTTGGCCCTCTCTGAGGAATTCGTTGGAAACGGGATAATTTCAGCGAGCTAAACAGAAGCAGTCTCAGAATCTTCTTTGTGATGTTTGCATTCAAATCCCAGAGTTGAACCTTCCTTTGAAAGTTCAGGTTTGAAACTCTCTTTTTGTAGACTCTGCAAGGGGATATTTGGACCTCTCTGAGGATTTCGTTGGAAACGGGATAAACTGCACGTAACTAAACAGAAGTATTCTCAGAACTTTCTTCGTGGTGATTGCATTCAACTCTCACTGTTGAACCTTTCTTTGATAGTTCAGGTTTGAAACACTCTTTTTGTAGAATCTGCAAGAGGGTATTTGGACCTCTCTGAGGATTTCGTTGGAAACGGGATAAACCGCACACAACTAAACAGAAGCATTCTCAGAACCTTCTTCGTGATGTTTGCATTCAACTCACAGTGTTGAACCTTTCTTGGATAGTCCAGGTTTGAAACCCTCTTTTTGGAGGAACTGCAAGTGGATATTTGGACCTCTCTGAGGATTTCGTTGGAAACGGGATAAACCGCACACAACTAAACAGAAGCATTCTCAGAACCTTCTTCGTGATGTTTGCATTCAACTCACAGTGTTGAACCTTTCTTGGATAGTTCAGGTTTGAAACACTCTTTTTGTAGAAACTGCAGGTGGAGAATTGCACCTCTTTGAGGCCTATCCTAGTAAAGGAAAAAACTTCATATCAAATCCAGACAGAAGCATTCTCAGAAAATTCCTTGGGATGATTGTGTTGGACTCACTGAGCTGAACATTCCTTGGGCTGGAGCAGTTTTGAAGCACGCTTTCTGGAGAATCTGCAAGTGGATATTTGGCCCTCTCTGAGTAATCCGTTGGAAACGGGATAATTTCAGCTAACTAAACAGAAGCAGTCTCAGAATCTTCTTTGTGATGTTTGCATTCAAATCCCAGAGTTGAACCTTCCTTTGAAAGTTCAGGTTTGAAACACTCTTTTTGTAGGATCTGCAATTGGATATTTAGACCACTCTGTGGCCTTCATTCGAAACGGGTGTATCTTCACATAAAATCTAGACAGAAGCATTCTCAGAAACTTTTCTGTGATGACTGCATTCAACTCACAGAGTTGAACACTGGTTTTGAGAGCGCAGTTTTGAAACTCTCTTTCTGTGGAATCTGCAAGTGGATATGTGGACCTCTTTGAAGATTTCTTTGGAAACGGGAATATCTTCACATAAAATCTAAACAGAAGCATTCTCAGAAACTTCTCTGTGATGTTTGTGTTCAACTCACACAGTTTCACATTGCTTTTCATAGAGCAGTTCTGAAACATTCTTTTCCTAGTGTCTGCAAGTGCACATTTGGAGAGCTTTCAGGCCTGTGGTGGAAAACGAATTATCGTCACATAAAAACAAGAGAGAAGCATTGTCAGAAACTTCTTTGTGATGATTGCATTCAACTCACAGAGTTGAAGGGTCCTTTTCAAACAGCAGTTTCCAAACACTCTTTCTGTGTAATGTGCAAGTGGCTATTTGAACGTCTTTGAAGATTTCGTTGGAAACGGGATAATCTTCACAGAAAAGCTAAACAGAAGCATTCTCAGAAACATCTTTGTGATGATTAAATTCAACTCACAGAGTTGAACTTTCCTTTTGAGAGAGAAGCTTTGAAACACTCTTTTACTACAATCTGCAAGTGGACATTAGGAGGGCTTTGAGGCCTGTGGTGGAAAAGGAAATATCTTCCAGTAAAAACTAGATAGAAGCATTCTCAGAAAGTACTTTGTGATGATTGCATTCAAGACACAGAGTTGAACATTCCCTTTGACAGTGCAGTTTGGAAACTCTCTTTTTGTAGAATCTGCAAGTGGAGATATGGACCGCTTGGAGGCCTATGGTAGTCAAGGAAATAACTTCATATACAAACTAGACAGTAGCATTCTCAGAAAACTCTTTGTGACGACTGAGTTTAACTCACAGAGCTGAACATTCCCTGGGATGGAGCAGCTGCGAAACACACTATTTGTAGAATCTGCAAGGGGATATTTGGACCTCTCTGAGGATTTCGTTGGAAACGGGATAAACCGCACATTACTAAACAGACGCATTCTCAGAACCTTCTTCGTGAGGTTTGCATTCAACTCACAGTGTTGAACCTTTCATTGATAGGTCAGGTTTGAAACACTCTTTTTGTAGAAACGGCAAGTGGATAATTGCATCTCTTTGAGTCCTATCCTAGTAAAGGAAGTAACTTCATATAAAAACAAGACAGAAGCATTCTCAGAAAATTCTTTGGGGTGGTTCAGTTGGACACAAAGAGGTGAACATTCCTTTGGATGCAGCAGTTTCAAAACACACAATTTGTAGAATCTGCAAGAGGATATTTGGACCTCTCTGAGGATTTCGTTGGAAACGGGATAAAGCGCACACAACTAAACAGAAGCATTCTCAGAACCTTCTTCGTGATGTTTGCATTCAACTCACAGTGTTGAACCTTTCTTGGATAGTTCAGGTTTGAAACCCTCTTTTTGGGGAAACTGCAAGTGGATATTTGGACCTCTCTGAGGATTTCGTTGGAAACGGGATAAACCGCACACAACTAAACAGAAGCATTCTCAGAACCTTCTTCGTGATGTTTGCATTCAACCCACAGTGTTGAAACTTTCTTGGATTGTTCAGGTTTGAAACACTCTTTTTGTAGAAACTGCAAGTGGAGAATTGCACCTCTTTGAGGCCTATCCTAGTAAAGGAAATAACTTCATATCAAAGCAAGACAGAAGGATTCTCAGAAAATTCCTTGGGATGATTGTGTTGGACTCACAGAGGTGAATGCTCTTTGGGCTGGAGCAGATTCGAAACACACTTTCTGTAGAATCTGCAAGTGGCTATTTGGCCCTCTCTGAGGAATTCGTTGGAAACGGGATAATTTCAGCGAGCTAAACAGAAGCAGTCTCAGAATCTTCTTTGTGATGTTTGCATTCAAATCCCAGAGTTGAACCTTCCTTTGAAAGTTCAGGTTTGAAACTCTCTTTTTGTAGACTCTGCAAGGGGATATTTGGACCTCTCTGAGGATTTCGTTGGAAACGGGATAAACTGCACGTAACTAAACAGAAGTATTCTCAGAACTTTCTTCGTGGTGATTGCATTCAACTCTCACTGTTGAACCTTTCTTTGATAGTTCAGGTTTGAAACACTCTTTTTGTAGAATCTGCAAGAGGGTATTTGGACCTCTCTGAGGATTTCGTTGGAAACGGGATAAACCGCACACAACTAAACAGAAGCATTCTCATAATCTTCTTCGTGATGGTTGCATTCAACCCACAGTGTTGAAACTTTCTTGGATAGTTCAGGTTTGAAACCCTCTTTTTGGGGAAACTGCAAATGGATATTTGGACCTCTCTGAGGATTTCGTTGGAAACGGGATAAACCGCACACAACTAAACAGAAGCATTCTCATAATCTTCTTCGTGATGGTTGCATTCAACTCACAGTGTTGAACCTTTCTTGGATTGTTCAGGTTTGAAACACTCTTTTTGTAGAAACTGCAGGTGGAGAATTGCACCTCTTTGAGGCCTATCCTAGTAAAGGAAATAACTTCATATCAAAACCAGACAGAAGCATTCTCAGAAAATTCCTTGGGATGATTGTGTTGGACGCACCGAGCTGAACATTCCTTGGGCTGGAGCAGATTTGAAGCACGCTTTCTGTAGAATCTGCAAGTGGATATTTGGCCCTCTCTGAGGAATCCGTTGGAAACGGGATAATTTCCGCTAACTAAACAGAAGCAGTCTCAGAATCTTCTTTGTGATGTTTGCATTCAAATCCCAGAGTTGAACCTTCCTTTGAAAGTTCAGGTTTGAAACACTCTTTTTGTAGGATCTGCAATTGGATATTTGGACCACTCTGTGGCCTTCATTCGAAACGGGTGTATCTTCACATAAAATCTAGACAGAAGCATTCTCAGAAACTTTTCTGTGATGACTGCCTTCAACTCACAGAGTTGAACACTCGTTTTGAGAGCGCAGTTTTGAAACTCTCTTTCTGTGGAATCTGCAAGTGATTATGTGGACCTCTTTGAAGATTTCTTTGGAAACGGGAATATGTTCACATAAAATCTAAACAGAAGCATGCTCAGAAACTTCTCTGTGATGTTTGTGTTCAACTCACACAGTTTCACATTGCTTTTCATAGAGCAGTTCTGAAACATTCTTTTCCTAGTGTCTGCAAGTGGACATTTGGAGAGCTTTCAGGCCTGTGGTGGAAAACGAATTATCGTCACATAAAAACAAGAGAGAAGCATTGTCAGAAACTTCTTTGTGATGATTGCATTCAACTCACAGAGTTGAAGGGTCCTTTTCAAACAGCAGTTTCCAAACACTCTTTCTGTGTAATGTGCAAGTGGCTATTTGAACGTCTTTGAAGATTTCGTTGGAAACGGGATAATCTTCACAGAAAAGCTAAACAGAAGCATTCTCAGAAACATCTTTGTGATGATTAAATTCAACTCACAGAGTTGAACTTTCCTTTTGAGAGAGAAGCTTTGAAACACTCTTTTACTACATTCTGCAAGTGGACATTAGGAGGGCTTTGAGGCCTGTGGTGGAAAAGGAAATATCTTCCAGGAAAAACTAGATAGAAGCATTCTCAGAAAGTACTTTGTGATGATTGCATTCAAGACACAGAGTTGAACATTCCCTTTGACAGTGCAGTTTGGAAACTCTCTTTTTGTAGAATCTGCAAGTGGAGATATGGACCGCTTGGAGGCCTATGGTAGTCAAGGAAATAACTTCATATACAAACTAGACAGTAGCATTCTCAGAAAACTCTTTGTGACGACTGAGTTTAACTCACAGAGCTGAACATTCCCTGGGATGGAGCAGCTGCGAAACACACTATTTGTAGAATCTGCAAGGGGATATTTGGACCTCTCTGAGGATTTCGTTGGAAACGGGATAAACCGCACATTACTAAACAGACGCATTCTCAGAACCTTCTTCGTGAGGTTTGCATTCAACTCACAGTGTTGAACCTTTCATTGATAGGTCAGGTTTGAAACACTCTTTTTGTAGAAACGGCAAGTGGATAATTGCATCTCTTTGAGTCCTATCCTAGTAAAGGAAGTAACTTCATATAAAAACAAGACAGAAGCATTCTCAGAAAATTCTTTGGGGTGGTTCAGTTGGACACAAAGAGGTGAACATTCCTTTGGATGCAGCAGTTTCAAAACACACAATTTGTAGAATCTGCAAGAGGATATTTGGACCTCTCTGAGGATTTCGTTGGAAACGGGATAAAGCGCACACAACTAAACAGAAGAATTCTCAGAACCTTCTTCGTGATGTTTGCATTCAACTCACAGTGTTGAACTTTTCTTGGATAGTTTAGGTTTGAAACCCTCTTTTTGGGGAAACTGCAAGTGGATATTTGGACCTCTCTGAGGATTTCGTTGGAAACGGGATAAACCGCACACAACTAAACAGAAGCATTCTCAGAACCTTCTTCGTGATGTTTGCATTCAACTCACAGTGTTGAACCTTTCTTGGATAGTTCAGGTTTGAAACCCTCTTTTTGGGGAAACTGCAAGTGGATATTTGGACCTCTCTGAGGATTTCGTTGGAAACGGGATAAGCCGCACACAACTAAACAGAAGCATTCTCATAATCTTCTTCGTGATGGTTGCATTCAACCCACAGTGTTGAAACTTTCTTGGATAGTTCAGGTTTGAAACCCTCTTTTTGGGGAAACTGCAAATGGATATTTGGACCTCTCTGAGGATTTCGTTGGAAACGGGATAAACCGCACACAACTAAACAGAAGCATTCTCATAATCTTCTTCGTGATGGTTGCATTCAACTCACAGTGTTGAACCTTTCTTGGATTGTTCAGGTTTGAAACACTCTTTTTGTAGAAACTGCAGGTGGAGAATTGCACCTCTTTGAGGCCTATCCTAGTAAAGGAAATAACTTCATATCAAAACCAGACAGAAGCATTCTCAGAAAATTCCTTGGGATGATTGTGTTGGACGCACCGAGCTGAACATTCCTTGGGCTGGAGCAGATTTGAAGCACGCTTTCTGGAGAATCTGCAAGTTGATATTTGGCCCTCTCTGAGGAATTCGTTGGAAACGGGATAATTTCCGCTAACTAAACAGAAGCAGTCTCAGAATCTTCTTTGTGATGTTTGCATTCAAATCCCAGAGTTGAATCTTCCTTTGAATATTCAGGCTTGAAACACTCTTTTTGTAGGATCTGCAATTGGATATTTAGACCACTCTGTGGCCTTCATTCGAAACGGGTGTATCTTCACATAAAATCTAGACAGAAGCATTCTCAGAAACTTTTCTGTGATGACTGCATTCAACTCACAGAGTTGAACACTGGTTTTGAGAGCGCAGTTTTGAAACTCTCTTTCTGTGGAATCTGCAAGTGGATATGTGGACCTCTTTGAAGATTTCTTTGGAAACGGGAATATCTTCACATAAAATCTAAACAGAAGCATTCTCAGAAACTTCTCTGTGATGTTTGTGTTCAACTCACACAGTTTCACATTGCTTTTCATAGAGCAGTTCTGAAACATTCTTTTCCTAGTGTCTGCAAGTGGACATTTGGAGAGCTTTCAGGCCTGTGGTGGAAAACGAATTATCGTCACATAAAAACAGAGAAGCATTGTCAGAAACTTCTTTGTGATGATTGCATTCAACTCACAGAGTTGAAGGGTCCTTTTCAAAGAGCAGTTTCCAAACACTCTTTCTGTGTAATGTGCAAGTGGATATTTGAACGTCTTTGAAGATTTCGTTGGAAACGGGATAATCTTCACAGAAAAGCTAAACAGAAGCATTCTCAGAAACATCTTTGTGATGATTAAATTCAACTCACAGAGTTGAACTTTCCTTTTGAGAGAGAAGCTTTGAAACACTCTTTTACTACATTCTGCAAGTGGACATTAGGAGGGCTTTGAGGCCTGTGGTGGAAAAGGAAATATCTTCCAGGAAAAACTAGATAGAAGCATTCTCAGAAAGTACTTTGTGATGATTGCATTCAAGACACAGAGTTGAACATTCCCTTTGACAGTGCAGTTTGGAAACTCTCTTTTTGTAGAATCTGCAAGTGGAGATATGGACCGCTTGGAGGCCTATGGTAGTCAAGGAAATAACTTCATATACAAACTAGACAGTAGCATTCTCAGAAAACTCTTTGTGACGACTGAGTTTAACTCACAGAGCTGAACATTCCCTGGGATGGAGCAGCTGCGAAACACACTATTTGTAGAATCTGCAAGGGGATATTTGGACCTCTCTGAGGATTTCGTTGGAAACGGGATAAACCGCACATTACTAAACAGACGCATTCTCAGAACCTTCTTCGTGAGGTTTGCATTCAACTCACAGTGTTGAACCTTTCATTGATAGGTCAGGTTTGAAACACTCTTTTTGTAGAAACGGCAAGTGGATAATTGCATCTCTTTGAGTCCTATCCTAGTAAAGGAAGTAACTTCATATAAAAACAAGACAGAAGCATTCTCAGAAAATTCTTTGGGGTGGTTCAGTTGGACACAAAGAGGTGAACATTCCTTTGGATGCAGCAGTTTCAAAACACACAATTTGTAGAATCTGCAAGAGGATATTTGGACCTCTCTGAGGATTTCGTTGGAAACGGGATAAAGCGCACACAACTAAACAGAAGCATTCTCAGAACCTTCTTCGTGATGTTTGCATTCAACTCACAGTGTTGAACCTTTCTTGGATAGTTCAGGTTTGAAACCCTCTTTTTGGGGAAACTGCAAGTGGATATTTGGACCTCTCTGAGGATTTCGTTGGAAACGGGATAAACCGCACACAACTAAACAGAAGCATTCTCAGAACCTTCTTCGTGATGTTTGCATTCAACCCACAGTGTTGAAACTTTCTTGGATTGTTCAGGTTTGAAACACTCTTTTTGTAGAAACTGCAAGTGGAGAATTGCACCTCTTTGAGGCCTATCCTAGTAAAGGAAATAACTTCATATCAAAGCAAGACAGAAGGATTCTCAGAAAATTCCTTGGGATGATTGTGTTGGACTCACAGAGGTGAATGCTCTTTGGGCTGGAGCAGATTCGAAACACGCTTTCTGTAGAATCTGCAAGTGGCTATTTGGCCCTCTCTGAGGAATTCGTTGGAAACGGGATAATTTCAGCGAGCTAAACAGAAGCAGTCTCAGAATCTTCTTTGTGATGTTTGCATTCAAATCCCAGAGTTGAATCTTCCTTTGAATATTCAGGCTTGAAACACTCTTTTTGTAGGATCTGCAATTGGATATTTAGACCACTCTGTGGCCTTCATTCGAAACGGGTGTATCTTCACATAAAATCTAGACAGAAGCATTCTCAGAAACTTTTCTGTGATGACTGCATTCAACTCACAGAGTTGAACACTGGTTTTGAGAGCGCAGTTTTGAAACTCTCTTTCTGTGGAATCTGCAAGTGGATATGTGGACCTCTTTGAAGATTTCTTTGGAAACGGGAATATCTTCACATAAAATCTAAACAGAAGCATTCTCAGAAACTTCTCTGTGATGTTTGTGTTCAACTCACACAGTTTCACATTGCTTTTCATAGAGCAGTTCTGAAACATTCTTTTCCTAGTGTCTGCAAGTGCACATTTGGAGAGCTTTCAGGCCTGTGGTGGAAAACGAATTATCGTCACATAAAAACAAGAGAGAAGCATTGTCAGAAACTTCTTTGTGATGATTGCATTCAACTCACAGAGTTGAAGGGTCCTTTTCAAACAGCAGTTTCCAAACACTCTTTCTGTGTAATGTGCAAGTGGCTATTTGAACGTCTTTGAAGATTTCGTTGGAAACGGGATAATCTTCACAGAAAAGCTAAACAGAAGCATTCTCAGAAACATCTTTGTGATGATTAAATTCAACTCACAGAGTTGAACTTTCCTTTTGAGAGAGAAGCTTTGAAACACTCTTTTACTACAATCTGCAAGTGGACATTAGGAGGGCTTTGAGGCCTGTGGTGGAAAAGGAAATATCTTCCAGTAAAAACTAGATAGAAGCATTCTCAGAAAGTACTTTGTGATGATTGCATTCAAGACACAGAGTTGAACATTCCCTTTGACAGTGCAGTTTGGAAACTCTCTTTTTGTAGAATCTGCAAGTGGAGATATGGACCGCTTGGAGGCCTATGGTAGTCAAGGAAATAACTTCATATACAAACTAGACAGTAGCATTCTCAGAAAACTCTTTGTGACGACTGAGTTTAACTCACAGAGCTGAACATTCCCTGGGATGGAGCAGCTGCGAAACACACTATTTGTAGAATCTGCAAGGGGATATTTGGACCTCTCTGAGGATTTCGTTGGAAACGGGATAAACCGCACATTACTAAACAGACGCATTCTCAGAACCTTCTTCGTGAGGTTTGCATTCAACTCACAGTGTTGAACCTTTCATTGATAGGTCAGGTTTGAAACACTCTTTTTGTAGAAACGGCAAGTGGATAATTGCATCTCTTTGAGTCCTATCCTAGTAAAGGAAGTAACTTCATATAAAAACAAGACAGAAGCATTCTCAGAAAATTCTTTGGGGTGGTTCAGTTGGACACAAAGAGGTGAACATTCCTTTGGATGCAGCAGTTTCAAAACACACAATTTGTAGAATCTGCAAGAGGATATTTGGACCTCTCTGAGGATTTCGTTGGAAACGGGATAAAGCGCACACAACTAAACAGAAGCATTCTCAGAACCTTCTTCGTGATGTTTGCATTCAACTCACAGTGTTGAACCTTTCTTGGATAGTTCAGGTTTGAAACCCTCTTTTTGGGGAAACTGCAAGTGGATATTTGGACCTCTCTGAGGATTTCGTTGGAAACGGGATAAACCGCACACAACTAAACAGAAGCATTCTCAGAACCTTCTTCGTGATGTTTGCATTCAACCCACAGTGTTGAAACTTTCTTGGATTGTTCAGGTTTGAAACACTCTTTTTGTAGAAACTGCAAGTGGAGAATTGCACCTCTTTGAGGCCTATCCTAGTAAAGGAAATAACTTCATATCAAAGCAAGACAGAAGGATTCTCAGAAAATTCCTTGGGATGATTGTGTTGGACTCACAGAGGTGAATGCTCTTTGGGCTGGAGCAGATTCGAAACACGCTTTCTGTAGAATCTGCAAGTGGCTATTTGGCCCTCTCTGAGGAATTCGTTGGAAACGGGATAATTTCAGCGAGCTAAACAGAAGCAGTCTCAGAATCTTCTTTGTGATGTTTGCATTCAAATCCCAGAGTTGAATCTTCCTTTGAATATTCAGGCTTGAAACACTCTTTTTGTAGGATCTGCAATTGGATATTTAGACCACTCTGTGGCCTTCATTCGAAACGGGTGTATCTTCACATAAAATCTAGACAGAAGCATTCTCAGAAACTTTTCTGTGATGACTGCATTCAACTCACAGAGTTGAACACTGGTTTTGAGAGCGCAGTTTTGAAACTCTCTTTCTGTGGAATCTGCAAGTGGATATGTGGACCTCTTTGAAGATTTCTTTGGAAACGGGAATATCTTCACATAAAATCTAAACAGAAGCATTCTCAGAAACTTCTCTGTGATGTTTGTGTTCAACTCACACAGTTTCACATTGCTTTTCATAGAGCAGTTCTGAAACATTCTTTTCCTAGTGTCTGCAAGTGGACATTTGGAGAGCTTTCAGGCCTGTGGTGGAAAACGAATTATCGTCACATAAAAACAGAGAAGCATTGTCAGAAACTTCTTTGTGATGATTGCATTCAACTCACAGAGTTGAAGGGTCCTTTTCAAAGAGCAGTTTCCAAACACTCTTTCTGTGTAATGTGCAAGTGGATATTTGAACGTCTTTGAAGATTTCGTTGGAAACGGGATAATCTTCACAGAAAAGCTAAACAGAAGCATTCTCAGAAACATCTTTGTGATGATTAAATTCAACTCACAGAGTTGAACTTTCCTTTTGAGAGAGAAGCTTTGAAACACTCTTTTACTACATTCTGCAAGTGGACATTAGGAGGGCTTTGAGGCCTGTGGTGGAAAAGGAAATATCTTCCAGGAAAAACTAGATAGAAGCATTCTCAGAAAGTACTTTGTGATGATTGCATTCAAGACACAGAGTTGAACATTCCCTTTGACAGTGCAGTTTGGAAACTCTCTTTTTGTAGAATCTGCAAGTGGAGATATGGACCGCTTGGAGGCCTATGGTAGTCAAGGAAATAACTTCATATACAAACTAGACAGTAGCATTCTCAGAAAACTCTTTGTGACGACTGAGTTTAACTCACAGAGCTGAACATTCCCTGGGATGGAGCAGCTGCGAAACACACTATTTGTAGAATCTGCAAGGGGATATTTGGACCTCTCTGAGGATTTCGTTGGAAACGGGATAAACCGCACATTACTAAACAGACGCATTCTCAGAACCTTCTTCGTGAGGTTTGCATTCAACTCACAGTGTTGAACCTTTCATTGATAGGTCAGGTTTGAAACACTCTTTTTGTAGAAACGGCAAGTGGATAATTGCATCTCTTTGAGTCCTATCCTAGTAAAGGAAGTAACTTCATATAAAAACAAGACAGAAGCATTCTCAGAAAATTCTTTGGGGTGGTTCAGTTGGACACAAAGAGGTGAACATTCCTTTGGATGCAGCAGTTTCAAAACACACAATTTGTAGAATCTGCAAGAGGATATTTGGACCTCTCTGAGGATTTCGTTGGAAACGGGATAAAGCGCACACAACTAAACAGAAGCATTCTCAGAACCTTCTTCGTGATGTTTGCATTCAACTCACAGTGTTGAACCTTTCTTGGATAGTTCAGGTTTGAAACCCTCTTTTTGGGGAAACTGCAAGTGGATATTTGGACCTCTCTGAGGATTTCGTTGGAAACGGGATAAACCGCACACAACTAAACAGAAGCATTCTCAGAACCTTCTTCGTGATGTTTGCATTCAACCCACAGTGTTGAAACTTTCTTGGATTGTTCAGGTTTGAAACACTCTTTTTGTAGAAACTGCAAGTGGAGAATTGCACCTCTTTGAGGCCTATCCTAGTAAAGGAAATAACTTCATATCAAAGCAAGACAGAAGGATTCTCAGAAAATTCCTTGGGATGATTGTGTTGGACTCACAGAGGTGAATGCTCTTTGGGCTGGAGCAGATTCGAAACACACTTTCTGTAGAATCTGCAAGTGGCTATTTGGCCCTCTCTGAGGAATTCGTTGGAAACGGGATAATTTCAGCGAGCTAAACAGAAGCAGTCTCAGAATCTTCTTTGTGATGTTTGCATTCAAATCCCAGAGTTGAACCTTCCTTTGAAAGTTCAGGTTTGAAACTCTCTTTTTGTAGACTCTGCAAGGGGATATTTGGACCTCTCTGAGGATTTCGTTGGAAACGGGATAAACTGCACGTAACTAAACAGAAGTATTCTCAGAACTTTCTTCGTGGTGATTGCATTCAACTCTCACTGTTGAACCTTTCTTTGATAGTTCAGGTTTGAAACACTCTTTTTGTAGAATCTGCAAGAGGGTATTTGGACCTCTCTGAGGATTTCGTTGGAAACGGGATAAACCGCACACAACTAAACAGAAGCATTCTCATAATCTTCTTCGTGATGGTTGCATTCAACCCACAGTGTTGAAACTTTCTTGGATAGTTCAGGTTTGAAACCCTCTTTTTGGGGAAACTGCAAATGGATATTTGGACCTCTCTGAGGATTTCGTTGGAAACGGGATAAACCGCACACAACTAAACAGAAGCATTCTCATAATCTTCTTCGTGATGGTTGCATTCAACTCACAGTGTTGAACCTTTCTTGGATTGTTCAGGTTTGAAACACTCTTTTTGTAGAAACTGCAGGTGGAGAATTGCACCTCTTTGAGGCCTATCCTAGTAAAGGAAATAACTTCATATCAAAACCAGACAGAAGCATTCTCAGAAAATTCCTTGGGATGATTGTGTTGGACGCACCGAGCTGAACATTCCTTGGGCTGGAGCAGATTTGAAGCACGCTTTCTGTAGAATCTGCAAGTGGATATTTGGCCCTCTCTGAGGAATCCGTTGGAAACGGGATAATTTCCGCTAACTAAACAGAAGCAGTCTCAGAATCTTCTTTGTGATGTTTGCATTCAAATCCCAGAGTTGAACCTTCCTTTGAAAGTTCAGGTTTGAAACACTCTTTTTGTAGGATCTGCAATTGGATATTTGGACCACTCTGTGGCCTTCATTCGAAACGGGTGTATCTTCACATAAAATCTAGACAGAAGCATTCTCAGAAACTTTTCTGTGATGACTGCCTTCAACTCACAGAGTTGAACACTCGTTTTGAGAGCGCAGTTTTGAAACTCTCTTTCTGTGGAATCTGCAAGTGATTATGTGGACCTCTTTGAAGATTTCTTTGGAAACGGGAATATGTTCACATAAAATCTAAACAGAAGCATGCTCAGAAACTTCTCTGTGATGTTTGTGTTCAACTCACACAGTTTCACATTGCTTTTCATAGAGCAGTTCTGAAACATTCTTTTCCTAGTGTCTGCAAGTGGACATTTGGAGAGCTTTCAGGCCTGTGGTGGAAAACGAATTATCGTCACATAAAAACAAGAGAGAAGCATTGTCAGAAACTTCTTTGTGATGATTGCATTCAACTCACAGAGTTGAAGGGTCCTTTTCAAACAGCAGTTTCCAAACACTCTTTCTGTGTAATGTGCAAGTGGCTATTTGAACGTCTTTGAAGATTTCGTTGGAAACGGGATAATCTTCACAGAAAAGCTAAACAGAAGCATTCTCAGAAACATCTTTGTGATGATTAAATTCAACTCACAGAGTTGAACTTTCCTTTTGAGAGAGAAGCTTTGAAACACTCTTTTACTACATTCTGCAAGTGGACATTAGGAGGGCTTTGAGGCCTGTGGTGGAAAAGGAAATATCTTCCAGGAAAAACTAGATAGAAGCATTCTCAGAAAGTACTTTGTGATGATTGCATTCAAGACACAGAGTTGAACATTCCCTTTGACAGTGCAGTTTGGAAACTCTCTTTTTGTAGAATCTGCAAGTGGAGATATGGACCGCTTGGAGGCCTATGGTAGTCAAGGAAATAACTTCATATACAAACTAGACAGTAGCATTCTCAGAAAACTCTTTGTGACGACTGAGTTTAACTCACAGAGCTGAACATTCCCTGGGATGGAGCAGCTGCGAAACACACTATTTGTAGAATCTGCAAGGGGATATTTGGACCTCTCTGAGGATTTCGTTGGAAACGGGATAAACCGCACATTACTAAACAGACGCATTCTCAGAACCTTCTTCGTGAGGTTTGCATTCAACTCACAGTGTTGAACCTTTCATTGATAGGTCAGGTTTGAAACACTCTTTTTGTAGAAACGGCAAGTGGATAATTGCATCTCTTTGAGTCCTATCCTAGTAAAGGAAGTAACTTCATATAAAAACAAGACAGAAGCATTCTCAGAAAATTCTTTGGGGTGGTTCAGTTGGACACAAAGAGGTGAACATTCCTTTGGATGCAGCAGTTTCAAAACACACAATTTGTAGAATCTGCAAGAGGATATTTGGACCTCTCTGAGGATTTCGTTGGAAACGGGATAAAGCGCACACAACTAAACAGAAGAATTCTCAGAACCTTCTTCGTGATGTTTGCATTCAACTCACAGTGTTGAACTTTTCTTGGATAGTTTAGGTTTGAAACCCTCTTTTTGGGGAAACTGCAAGTGGATATTTGGACCTCTCTGAGGATTTCGTTGGAAACGGGATAAACCGCACACAACTAAACAGAAGCATTCTCAGAACCTTCTTCGTGATGTTTGCATTCAACTCACAGTGTTGAACCTTTCTTGGATAGTTCAGGTTTGAAACCCTCTTTTTGGGGAAACTGCAAGTGGATATTTGGACCTCTCTGAGGATTTCGTTGGAAACGGGATAAGCCGCACACAACTAAACAGAAGCATTCTCATAATCTTCTTCGTGATGGTTGCATTCAACCCACAGTGTTGAAACTTTCTTGGATAGTTCAGGTTTGAAACCCTCTTTTTGGGGAAACTGCAAATGGATATTTGGACCTCTCTGAGGATTTCGTTGGAAACGGGATAAACCGCACACAACTAAACAGAAGCATTCTCATAATCTTCTTCGTGATGGTTGCATTCAACTCACAGTGTTGAACCTTTCTTGGATTGTTCAGGTTTGAAACACTCTTTTTGTAGAAACTGCAGGTGGAGAATTGCACCTCTTTGAGGCCTATCCTAGTAAAGGAAATAACTTCATATCAAAACCAGACAGAAGCATTCTCAGAAAATTCCTTGGGATGATTGTGTTGGACGCACCGAGCTGAACATTCCTTGGGCTGGAGCAGATTTGAAGCACGCTTTCTGGAGAATCTGCAAGTTGATATTTGGCCCTCTCTGAGGAATTCGTTGGAAACGGGATAATTTCCGCTAACTAAACAGAAGCAGTCTCAGAATCTTCTTTGTGATGTTTGCATTCAAATCCCAGAGTTGAATCTTCCTTTGAATATTCAGGCTTGAAACACTCTTTTTGTAGGATCTGCAATTGGATATTTAGACCACTCTGTGGCCTTCATTCGAAACGGGTGTATCTTCACATAAAATCTAGACAGAAGCATTCTCAGAAACTTTTCTGTGATGACTGCATTCAACTCACAGAGTTGAACACTGGTTTTGAGAGCGCAGTTTTGAAACTCTCTTTCTGTGGAATCTGCAAGTGGATATGTGGACCTCTTTGAAGATTTCTTTGGAAACGGGAATATCTTCACATAAAATCTAAACAGAAGCATTCTCAGAAACTTCTCTGTGATGTTTGTGTTCAACTCACACAGTTTCACATTGCTTTTCATAGAGCAGTTCTGAAACATTCTTTTCCTAGTGTCTGCAAGTGGACATTTGGAGAGCTTTCAGGCCTGTGGTGGAAAACGAATTATCGTCACATAAAAACAGAGAAGCATTGTCAGAAACTTCTTTGTGATGATTGCATTCAACTCACAGAGTTGAAGGGTCCTTTTCAAAGAGCAGTTTCCAAACACTCTTTCTGTGTAATGTGCAAGTGGATATTTGAACGTCTTTGAAGATTTCGTTGGAAACGGGATAATCTTCACAGAAAAGCTAAACAGAAGCATTCTCAGAAACATCTTTGTGATGATTAAATTCAACTCACAGAGTTGAACTTTCCTTTTGAGAGAGAAGCTTTGAAACACTCTTTTACTACATTCTGCAAGTGGACATTAGGAGGGCTTTGAGGCCTGTGGTGGAAAAGGAAATATCTTCCAGGAAAAACTAGATAGAAGCATTCTCAGAAAGTACTTTGTGATGATTGCATTCAAGACACAGAGTTGAACATTCCCTTTGACAGTGCAGTTTGGAAACTCTCTTTTTGTAGAATCTGCAAGTGGAGATATGGACCGCTTGGAGGCCTATGGTAGTCAAGGAAATAACTTCATATACAAACTAGACAGTAGCATTCTCAGAAAACTCTTTGTGACGACTGAGTTTAACTCACAGAGCTGAACATTCCCTGGGATGGAGCAGCTGCGAAACACACTATTTGTAGAATCTGCAAGGGGATATTTGGACCTCTCTGAGGATTTCGTTGGAAACGGGATAAACCGCACATTACTAAACAGACGCATTCTCAGAACCTTCTTCGTGAGGTTTGCATTCAACTCACAGTGTTGAACCTTTCATTGATAGGTCAGGTTTGAAACACTCTTTTTGTAGAAACGGCAAGTGGATAATTGCATCTCTTTGAGTCCTATCCTAGTAAAGGAAGTAACTTCATATAAAAACAAGACAGAAGCATTCTCAGAAAATTCTTTGGGGTGGTTCAGTTGGACACAAAGAGGTGAACATTCCTTTGGATGCAGCAGTTTCAAAACACACAATTTGTAGAATCTGCAAGAGGATATTTGGACCTCTCTGAGGATTTCGTTGGAAACGGGATAAAGCGCACACAACTAAACAGAAGCATTCTCAGAACCTTCTTCGTGATGTTTGCATTCAACTCACAGTGTTGAACCTTTCTTGGATAGTTCAGGTTTGAAACCCTCTTTTTGGGGAAACTGCAAGTGGATATTTGGACCTCTCTGAGGATTTCGTTGGAAACGGGATAAACCGCACACAACTAAACAGAAGCATTCTCAGAACCTTCTTCGTGATGTTTGCATTCAACCCACAGTGTTGAAACTTTCTTGGATTGTTCAGGTTTGAAACACTCTTTTTGTAGAAACTGCAAGTGGAGAATTGCACCTCTTTGAGGCCTATCCTAGTAAAGGAAATAACTTCATATCAAAGCAAGACAGAAGGATTCTCAGAAAATTCCTTGGGATGATTGTGTTGGACTCACAGAGGTGAATGCTCTTTGGGCTGGAGCAGATTCGAAACACGCTTTCTGTAGAATCTGCAAGTGGCTATTTGGCCCTCTCTGAGGAATTCGTTGGAAACGGGATAATTTCAGCGAGCTAAACAGAAGCAGTCTCAGAATCTTCTTTGTGATGTTTGCATTCAAATCCCAGAGTTGAATCTTCCTTTGAATATTCAGGCTTGAAACACTCTTTTTGTAGGATCTGCAATTGGATATTTAGACCACTCTGTGGCCTTCATTCGAAACGGGTGTATCTTCACATAAAATCTAGACAGAAGCATTCTCAGAAACTTTTCTGTGATGACTGCATTCAACTCACAGAGTTGAACACTGGTTTTGAGAGCGCAGTTTTGAAACTCTCTTTCTGTGGAATCTGCAAGTGGATATGTGGACCTCTTTGAAGATTTCTTTGGAAACGGGAATATCTTCACATAAAATCTAAACAGAAGCATTCTCAGAAACTTCTCTGTGATGTTTGTGTTCAACTCACACAGTTTCACATTGCTTTTCATAGAGCAGTTCTGAAACATTCTTTTCCTAGTGTCTGCAAGTGGACATTTGGAGAGCTTTCAGGCCTGTGGTGGAAAACGAATTATCGTCACATAAAAACAGAGAAGCATTGTCAGAAACTTCTTTGTGATGATTGCATTCAACTCACAGAGTTGAAGGGTCCTTTTCAAAGAGCAGTTTCCAAACACTCTTTCTGTGTAATGTGCAAGTGGATATTTGAACGTCTTTGAAGATTTCGTTGGAAACGGGATAATCTTCACAGAAAAGCTAAACAGAAGCATTCTCAGAAACATCTTTGTGATGATTAAATTCAACTCACAGAGTTGAACTTTCCTTTTGAGAGAGAAGCTTTGAAACACTCTTTTACTACATTCTGCAAGTGGACATTAGGAGGGCTTTGAGGCCTGTGGTGGAAAAGGAAATATCTTCCAGGAAAAACTAGATAGAAGCATTCTCAGAAAGTACTTTGTGATGATTGCATTCAAGACACAGAGTTGAACATTCCCTTTGACAGTGCAGTTTGGAAACTCTCTTTTTGTAGAATCTGCAAGTGGAGATATGGACCGCTTGGAGGCCTATGGTAGTCAAGGAAATAACTTCATATACAAACTAGACAGTAGCATTCTCAGAAAACTCTTTGTGACGACTGAGTTTAACTCACAGAGCTGAACATTCCCTGGGATGGAGCAGCTGCGAAACACACTATTTGTAGAATCTGCAAGGGGATATTTGGACCTCTCTGAGGATTTCGTTGGAAACGGGATAAACCGCACATTACTAAACAGACGCATTCTCAGAACCTTCTTCGTGAGGTTTGCATTCAACTCACAGTGTTGAACCTTTCATTGATAGGTCAGGTTTGAAACACTCTTTTTGTAGAAACGGCAAGTGGATAATTGCATCTCTTTGAGTCCTATCCTAGTAAAGGAAGTAACTTCATATAAAAACAAGACAGAAGCATTCTCAGAAAATTCTTTGGGGTGGTTCAGTTGGACACAAAGAGGTGAACATTCCTTTGGATGCAGCAGTTTCAAAACACACAATTTGTAGAATCTGCAAGAGGATATTTGGACCTCTCTGAGGATTTCGTTGGAAACGGGATAAAGCGCACACAACTAAACAGAAGCATTCTCAGAACCTTCTTCGTGATGTTTGCATTCAACTCACAGTGTTGAACCTTTCTTGGATAGTTCAGGTTTGAAACCCTCTTTTTGGGGAAACTGCAAGTGGATATTTGGACCTCTCTGAGGATTTCGTTGGAAACGGGATAAACCGCACACAACTAAACAGAAGCATTCTCAGAACCTTCTTCGTGATATTTGCATTCAACTCACAGTGTTGAACCTTTCTTGGATAGTCCAGGTTTGAAACCCTCTTTTTGGAGGAACTGCAAGTGGATATTTGGACCTCTCTGAGGATTTCGTTGGAAACGGGATAAACCGCACACAACTAAACAGAAGCATTCTCAGAACCTTCTTCGTGATGTTTGCATTCAACTCACAGTGTTGAACCTTTCTTGGATTGTTCAGGTTTGAAACACTCTTTTTGTAGAAACTGCAGGTGGAGAATTGCACCTCTTTGAGGCCTATCCTAGTAAAGGAAAAAACTTCATATCAAAACCAGACAGAAGCATTCTCAGAAAATTCCTTGGGATGATTGTGTTGGACTCACTGAGCTGAACATTCCTTGGGCTGGAGCAGTTTTGAAGCACGCTTTCTGGAGAATCTGCAAGTGGATATTTGGCCCTCTCTGAGGAATCCGTTGGAAACGGGATAATTTCAGCTAACTAAACAGAAGCAGTCTCAGAATCTTCTTTGTGATGTTTGCATTCAAATCCCAGAGTTGAACCTTCCTTTGAAAGTTCAGGTTTGAAACACTCTTTTTGTAGGATCTGCAATTGGATATTTAGACCACTCTGTGGCCTTCATTCGAAACGGGTGTATCTTCACATAAAATCTAGACAGAAGCATTCTCAGAAACTTTTCTGTGATGACTGCATTCAACTCACAGAGTTGAACACTGGTTTTGAGAGCGCAGTTTTGAAACTCTCTTTCTGTGGAATCTGCAAGTGGATATGTGGACCTCTTTGAAGATTTCTTTGGAAACGGGAATATCTTCACATAAAATCTAAACAGAAGCATTCTCAGAAACTTCTCTGTGATGTTTGTGTTCAACTCACACAGTTTCACATTGCTTTTCATAGAGCAGTTCTGAAACATTCTTTTCCTAGTGTCTGCAAGTGCACATTTGGAGAGCTTTCAGGCCTGTGGTGGAAAACGAATTATCGTCACATAAAAACAAGAGAGAAGCATTGTCAGAAACTTCTTTGTGATGATTGCATTCAACTCACAGAGTTGAAGGGTCCTTTTCAAACAGCAGTTTCCAAACACTCTTTCTGTGTAATGTGCAAGTGGCTATTTGAACGTCTTTGAAGATTTCGTTGGAAACGGGATAATCTTCACAGAAAAGCTAAACAGAAGCATTCTCAGAAACATCTTTGTGATGATTAAATTCAACTCACAGAGTTGAACTTTCCTTTTGAGAGAGAAACTTTGAAACACTCTTTTACTACATTCTGCAAGTGGACATTAGGAGGGCTTTGAGGCCTGTGGTGGAAAAGGAAATATCTTCCAGTAAAAACTAGATAGAAGCATTCTCAGAAAGTACTTTGTGATGATTGCATTCAAGACACAGAGTTGAACATTCCCTTTGACAGTGCAGTTTGGAAACTCTCTTTTTGTAGAATCTGCAAGTGGAGATATGGACCGCTTGGAGGCCTATGGTAGTCAAGGAAATAACTTCATATACAAACTAGACAGTAGCATTCTCAGAAAACTCTTTGTGACGACTGAGTTTAACTCACAGAGCTGAACATTCCCTGGGATGGAGCAGCTGCGAAACACACTATTTGTAGAATCTGCAAGGGGATATTTGGACCTCTCTGAGGATTTCGTTGGAAACGGGATAAACCGCACATTACTAAACAGACGCATTCTCAGAACCTTCTTCGTGAGGTTTGCATTCAACTCACAGTGTTGAACCTTTCATTGATAGGTCAGGTTTGAAACACTCTTTTTGTAGAAACGGCAAGCGGATAATTGCATCTCTTTGAGTCCTATCCTAGTAAAGGATGTAACTTCATATAAAAACAAGACAGAAGCATTCTCAGAAAATTCTTTGGGGTGGTTCAGTTGGACACAAAGAGGTGAACATTCCTTTGGATGCAGCAGTTTCAAAACACACAATTTGTAGAATCTGCAAGAGGATATTTGGACCTCTCTGAGGATTTCGTTGGAAACGGGATAAAGCGCACACAACTAAACAGAAGCATTCTCAGAACCTTCTTCGTGATGTTTGCATTCAACTCACAGTGTTGAACCTTTCTTGGATAGTTCAGGTTTGAAACCCTCTTTTTGGGGAAACTGCAAGTGGATATTTGGACCTCTCTGAGGATTTCGTTGGAAACGGGATAAGCCGCACACAACTAAACAGAAGCATTCTCAGAACCTTCTTCGTGATGTTTGCATTCAACTCACAGTGTTGAACCTTTCTTGGATAGTTCAGGTTTGAAACCCTCTTTTTGGGGAAACTGCAAGTGGATATTGGGACCTCTCCGAGGATTTCGTTGGAAACGGGATAAGCCGCACACAACTAAACAGAAGCATTCTCATAATCTTCTTAGTGATGGTTGCATTCATCCCACAGTGTTGAAACTTTCTTGGATAGTTCAGGTTTGAAACCCTCTTTTTGGGGAAACTGCAAGTGGATATTTGGACCTCTCTGAGGATTTCGTTGGAAACGGGATAAACCGCACACAACTAAACAGAAGCATTCTCATAATCTTCTTCGTGATGGTTGCATTCAACCCACAGTGTTGAAACTTTCTTGGATAGTTCAGGTTTGAAACACTTTTTGTAGAAACTGCAAGTGGAGAATTGCACCTCTTTGAGGCCTATCCTAGTAACGGAAATAACTTCATATCAAAGCAAGACAGAAGCATTCTCAGAAAATTCCTTGGGATGATTGTGTTGGACTCACAGAGGTGAATGTTCTTTGGGCTGGAGCAGTTTCGAAACGCACTTTCTGTAGAATCTGCAAGTGGATATTTGGCCGTCTCTGAGGAATTCGTTGGAAACGGGATAATTTCAGCTAGCTAAACAGAAGCAGTCTCAGAATCTTCTTTGTGATGTTTGCATTCAAATCCCAGAGTTGAACCTTCCTTTGAAAGTTCAGGTTTGAAACTCTCTTTTTGTAGACTCTGCAAGGGGATATTTGGACCTCTCTGAGGATTTCGTTGGAAACGGGATAAACTGCACATAACTAAACAGAAGTATTCTCAGAACTTTCTTCGTGGTGATTTCATTCAACTCTCACTGTTGAACCTTTCTTTGATAGTTCAGGTTTGAAACACTCTTTTTGTAGAATCTACAAGAGGGTATTTGGACCTCTCTGAGGATTTCGTTGGAAACGGGATAAACCGCACACAACTAAACAGAAGCATTCTCAGAACCTTCTTCGTGATGTTTGCATTCAACTCACAGTGTTGAACCTTTCTTGGATAGTCCAGGTTTGAAACCCTCTTTTTGGAGAAACTGCAAGTGGATATTTGGACCTCTCTGAGGATTTCGTTGGAAACGGGATGAACCGCACACAACTAAACAGAAGCATTCTCAGAACCTTCTTCGTGATGTTTGCATTCAACTCACAGTGTTGAACCTTTCTTGGATAGTCCAGGTTTGAAACCCTCTTTTTGGAGAAACTGCAAGTGGATATTTGGACCTCTCTGAGGATTTCGTTGGAAACGGGATGAACCGCACACAACTAAACAGAAGCATTCTCAGAACCTTCTTCGTGATGTTTGCATTCAACTCACAGTGTTGAACCTTTCTTGGATAGTTCAGGTTTGAAACACTCTTTTTGTAGAAACTGCAGGTGGAGAATTGCACCTCTTTGAGGCCTATCCTAGTAAAGGAAATAACTTCATATCAAAGCAAGACAGAAGCATTCTCAGAAAATTCCTTGGGATGATTGTGTTGGACTCACAGAGCTGAATATTCTTTCGGCAGGAGCAGTTTCGAAACACGCTTTCAGTAGAATCTGCAAGTGGATATTTGGCCCTCTCTGAGGAATTCGTTGGAAACGGGATAATTTCAGCTAACTAAGCAGAAGCAGTCTCAGAATCTTCTTTGTGATGTTTGCATTCAAATCCCAGAGTTGAACCTTCCTTTGAAAGTTCAGGTTTGAAACACTCTTTTTGTAGGATCTGCAATTGGATATTTAGACCACTCTGTGGCCTTCATTCGAAACGGGTGTATCTTCACATAAAATCTAGACAGAAGCATTCTCAGAAACTTTTCTGTGATGACTGCCTTCAACTCACAGAGTTAAACACTCGTTTTGAGAGCGCAGTTTTGAAACTCTCTTTCTGTGGAATCTGCAAGTGGATATGTGGACCTCTTTGAAAATTTCTTTGGAAACGGGAATATGTTCACATAAAATCTAAACAGAAGCATTCTCAGAAACTTCTCTGTGATGTTTGTGTTCAACTCACACAGTTTCACATTGCTTTTCATAGAGCAGTTCTGAAACATTCTTTTCCTAGTGTCTGCAAGTGGACATTTGGAGAGCTTTCAGGCCTGTGGTGGAAAACGAATTATCGTCACATAAAAACAAGAGAGAAGCATTGTCAGAAACTTCTTTGTGATGATTGCATTCAACTCACAGAGTTGAAGGGTCCTTTTCAAACAGCAGTTTCCAAACACTCTTTCTGTGTAATGTGCAAGTGGCTATTTGAACGTCTTTGAAGATTTCGTTGGAAACGGGATAATCTTCACAGAAAAGCTAAACAGAAGCATTCTCAGAAACATCTTTGTGATGATTAAATTCAACTCACAGAGTTGAACTTTCCTTTTGAGAGAGAAGCTTTGAAACACTCTTTTACTACAATCTGCAAGTGGACATTAGGAGGGCTTTGAGGCCTGTGGTGGAAAAGGAAATATCTTCCAGTAAAAACTAGATAGAAGCATTCTCAGAAAGTACTTTGTGATGATTGCATTCAAGACACAGAGTTGAACATTCCCTTTGACAGTGCAGTTTGGAAACTCTCTTTTTGTAGAATCTGCAAGTGGAGATATGGACCGCTTGGAGGCCTATGGTAGTCAAGGAAATAACTTCATATACAAACTAGACAGTAGCATTCTCAGAAAACTCTTTGTGACGACTGAGTTTAACTCACAGAGCTGAACATTCCCTGGGATGGAGCAGCTGCGAAACACACTATTTGTAGAATCTGCAAGGGGATATTTGGACCTCTCTGAGGATTTCGTTGGAAACGGGATAAACCGCACATTACTAAACAGACGCATTCTCAGAACCTTCTTCGTGAGGTTTGCATTCAACTCACAGTGTTGAACCTTTCATTGATAGCTCAGGTTTGAAACACTCTTTTTGTAGAAACAGCAAGTGGATAATTGCATCTCTTTGAGTCCTATCCTAGTAAAGGAAGTAACTTCATACAAAAACAAGACAGAAGCATTCTCAGAAAATTCTTTGGGGTGGTTCAGTTGGACTCAAAGAGGGGAACATTCCTTTGGATGCAGCAGTTTCAAAACACACAATTTGTAGAATCTGCAAGAGGATATTTGGACCTCTCTGAGGATTTCGTTGGAAACGGGATAAAGCGCACACAACTAAACAGAAGCATTCTCAGAACCTTCTTCGTGATGTTTGCATTCAACTCACAGTGTTGAACCTTTCTTGGATAGTTCAGGTTTGAAACCCTCTTTTTGGAAAAACTGCAAGTGGATACTTGGACCTCTCTGAGGATTTAGTAGGAAAAGGGATAAACCGCACACAACTAAACAGAAGCATTCTCAGAACCTTCTTCGTGATGTTTGCATTCAACCCACAGTGTTGAAACTTTCTTGGATAGTTCAGGTTTGAAACACTCTTTTTGTAGAAACTGCAAGTGGAGAATTGCACCTCTTTGAGGCCTATCCTAGTAAAGGAAATAACTTCATATCAAAGCAAGACAGAAGCATTCTCAGAAAATTCCTTGGGATGATTGTGTTGGACTCACAGAGCTGAATATTCTTTGGGCTGGAGCAGTTTCGAAACACGCTTTCTGTAGAATCTGCAAGTGGCTATTTGGCCCTCTCTGAGGAATTTGTTGGAAACGGGATAATTTCAGCGAGCTAAACAGAAGCAGTCTCAGAATCTTCTTTGTGATGTTTGCATTCAAATCCCAGAGTTGAACCTTTCTTTGAATGCTCAGGTTTGAAACTCTCTTTTTGTAGACTCTGCAAGGGGATATTTGGACCTCTCTGTGGATTTCGTTGGAAACGGGATAAACTGCACATAACTAAACAGAAGTATTCTCAGAACTTTCTTCGTGGTGATTGCATTCAACTCTCACTGTTGAACCTTTCTTTGATAGTTCAGGTTTGAAACACTCTTTTTGTAGAATCTGCAAGAGGGTAATTGGACCTCTCAGAGGATTTCGTTGGAAACGGGATAAAGCGCACACAACTAAACAGAAGCATTCTCAGAACCTTCTTCGTGATGTTTGCATTCAACTCACAGTGTTGAACCTTTCTTGGATAGTCCAGGTTTGAAACCCTCTTTTTGGAGGAACTGCAAGTGGATATTTGGACCTCTCTGAGGATTTCGTTGGAAACGGGATAAACCGCACACAACTAAACAGAAGCATTCTCAGAACCTTCTTCGTGATGTTTGCATTCAACTCACAGTGTTGAACCTTTCTTGGATAGTTCAGGTTTGAAACACTCTTTTTGTAGAAACTGCAGGTGGAGAATTGCAGCTCTTTGAGGCCTATCCTAGTAAAGGAAATAACTTCATATCAAAACCAGACAGAAGCATTCTCAGAAAATTCCTTGGGATGATTGTGTTGGACTCACAGAGCTGAACATTCCTTGGGCTGGAGCAGGTTTGAAGCACGCTTTCTGTAGAATCTGCAAGTGGATATTTGGCCCTCTCTGAGGAATCCGTTGGAAACGGGATAATTTCCGCTAACTAAACAGAAGCAGTCTCAGAATCTTCTTTGTGATGTTTGCATTCAAATCCCAGAGTTGAACCTTCCTTTGAAAGTTCAGGTTTGAAACACTCTTTTTGTAGGATCTGCAATTGGATATTTGGACCACTCTGTGGCCTTCATTCGAAACGGGTGTATCTTCACATAAAATCTAGACAGAAGCATTCTCAGAAACTTTTCTGTGATGACTGCCTTCAACTCACAGAGTTGAACACTCGTTTTGAGAGCGCAGTTTTGAAACTCTCTTTCTGTGGAATCTGCAAGTGATTATGTGGACCTCTTTGAAGATTTCTTTGGAAACGGGAATATGTTCACATAAAATCTAAACAGAAGCATGCTCAGAAACTTCTCTGTGATGTTTGTGTTCAACTCACACAGTTTCACATTGCTTTTCATAGAGCAGTTCTGAAACATTCTTTTCCTAGTGTCTGCAAGTGGACATTTGGAGAGCTTTCAGGCCTGTGGTGGAAAACGAATTATCGTCACATAAAAACAAGAGAGAAGCATTGTCAGAAACTTCTTTGTGATGATTGCATTCAACTCACAGAGTTGAAGGGTCCTTTTCAAACAGCAGTTTCCAAACACTCTTTCTGTGTAATGTGCAAGTGGCTATTTGAACGTCTTTGAAGATTTCGTTGGAAACGGGATAATCTTCACAGAAAAGCTAAACAGAAGCATTCTCAGAAACATCTTTGTGATGATTAAATTCAACTCACAGAGTTGAACTTTTCTTTTGAGAGAGAAGCTTTGAAACACTCTTTTACTACAATCTGCAAGTGGACATTAGGAGGGCTTTGAGGCCTGTGGTGGAAAAGGAAATATCTTCCAGTAAAAACTAGATAGAAGCATTCTCAGAAAGTACTTTGTGATGATTGCATTCAAGACACAGAGTTGAACATTCCCTTTGACAGTGCAGTTTGGAAACTCTCTTTTTGTAGAATCTGCAAGTGGATATATGGACCGCTTGGGGGCCTATGGTAGTCAAGGAAATAACTTCATATACAAACTAGACAGTAGCATTCTCAGAAAACTCTTTGTGACGACTGAGTGTAACTCACAGAGATGAGCATCTGGCTGGAGCAGTTTTGAAACACACTGTTTGTAGAATCGGCAAGTGGATATTTGGACCTCTCTGAGGGTTTCGTTGGAAACGGGATAAACAGCACACAACTAAACAGAAGTATTCTCAGAACCTTCTTCGTGATGTTTGCATTCAACTCACAGTGTTGAACCTTTCTTGGATATTTCAGGTTTGAAACACTCTTTTTGTCAAAACTGCAAGTGGATAATTTCACCTCTTTGAGGCCTATCCTAGTACAGGAAATAACTTCGTATGAAAACAAGACAGAAGCATTCTCAGAAAATTCCTTGGGATGATTGCGTTGGACTCACAGAGCTGGACATTCCTTGGGCTGGATCTGTTTCGAAACACACTTTCTGTAGAATCTGCAAGTGGATATTTGGACCTCTCTGAGGAATTCGTTGGAAACCGGAAAATTTCAGCTAACTAAACAGAAGCAGTCTCAGAATCTTCTTTGTGATGTTTGCATTCAAATACCAGAGTTGAAACTTCCTTTGAAAGTTCAGGTTTGAAACACTCTTTTGTAGGATCTGCAATTGGATATTTGGTCCACTCTGTGGCCTTCGTTCGAAACGGGTATATCTTCACATAAAATCTAGACAGAAGCGTTCTCAGAAACTTTTCTGTGATGACTGTGTTCAACTCACAGGGTTGAATACTCCTATTGAGAGCGCAGTTTTGAAACTCTTTTTGTGGAATCTGCAAGCGGATATGTGGATCTCTTTGAAGATTTCGTTGGAAATGGAATAATCTTCACAAAAAAACTATACAGAAGCTTTCTGAGGAACTACTTTGTGATGTTTGTATTCAACTTCCACAGTTGAACTTTCCTTTGGAAAGAGCAGCTATGAAACACTCTTTTTCTACAATCTGCAGGTGGACATTTGGAGTGCTTTGGGGTTTTTTGTGGAAAAGGAAATATCTTCAGATAAAAACTATATAGAAGCATTCTCAGAAACTACTTTGTGATGATTGCATTCACCTCACAGAGTTGAACATTCCTATTCATAGAGCATTTTGGAAACACTCTTTTTGTAAAATCTGCATGTGGATATTTGAAGTGCTTTGAGGCCTATGGTAGTAAATGGAATAGCTGCATATAAAAACTAGACAGAAGCATTCTCAGAAAATACTTTGTGATGATTGAGTTTAACTCAGAGAGCTGAACATTCCTTTGGATGGAGCAGGTTTGTAACACACTTTTTGTAGAATCTGCAAGTGTATATTTGGACCTCTCTGAGGATTTCGTTGGAAATGGGATAACTGCACCTAACTAAACAGAAAAATTCTCTGAAACTTCTTTGAGATGTTTGCATTCAAATCCCAGAGTTGTACCTTCCTTTGATAGTTCTGGTTTGAAACATTCTTTTTGTAGTATATGCAAGTGGATATTTGGACCTCTCTGTGGCCTTCGTTCGAAACGGGTATATCTTCACATGAAATCTAGACAGAAGCCTTCTCACAAACTTCTCTGTGATGATTGCGTTCAACTCACAGAGTTGAACACACCTTTGAATAGAGCAGTTTTGAAACTCTCTTTTTGTGGAATCTGCAAGTGGATATGTGGACCTGTTTGTAGATTTCTTTGAAAACGGGTATATCTTCACATAAAAACTAAACAGATGCATTCTCAGAAACTTCTCTGTGATGTTTGTGTTCAGCTCACACAGTTTAACATTGCTTTCCATAGAGCAGTTCTGAAACATTCTTTTCGTAGTGTCTGCAAGTGGACATTTGGAGAGCTTTCAGGCCTGTGGTGGAAAACGAATTATCGTCACATAAAAACTAGAAAGAAGCATTGTCAGAAAATTCTTTGTGATGATTGCATTCAACTCACAGAGTTGAAGGTTCCTTTTCAAACAGCAGTTTCCAAACACTCTTTCAGTGTAATCGGCAAGTGGATATTTGGACGTCTTTGAAGATTTCATTGGAAATGGGAAAATCTTCACAGAAAAGTTAAACAGAAGCATTCTCAGAAACTTCTTTGTGATGTTTGCATTCACCTCACAGAGTTGAACTTTCCTTTTGAGAGAGAAGCTTTGAAACACTCTTTTTCTAGAATCTGCAAGTGGACATTTGGAGGGCTTGAGGTTTGTGGTGGAAAAGGAAAAATCTTCACATAAAAAGTAGATGGAAGCATTCTCAGAAACTACTTTGTGATGTTTGCATTCACCTCACAGATTTGAACATTCCTATTGATAGAGCTGTTTGGAAACACTCTTGTTGTAGGATCTGCAAGTGGAGATTTGGAGCGCTTTGTGGCCTATGGTAGTAAAGGGAATAGCTTCACATAAAAACTAGACAGAAGCATTCTCATAAAATACTTTGTGATGATTGAGTTTAGCTCACAGAGCTGAACATTCCTTTTGATGGAGCAGGTTAGAAACATACTTTTTGTAGAATCTGCAAGTGGATATTTGGAGCTCTCTGAGGGTTTCGTTGGAAATGGGATAACCGCACCTAACTAAACAGAAGAATTCTCAGAAACTTCTTTGTGATGTTTGCATTCAAATCCCAGAGTTGAATCGTCCTTTGATAGTTCAGGTTTGAAACCCTCTTTCTGTAGAATCTGCAAGAGGATAATTGCACCTCCTTGAGGCCTTCGTTGGAAACACGATTTCTTCATATAAAGCTACAGAGAAGAATACTCAGTAACTTCTTCGGATGTGTGCATTCAACTCACAGAGTGGAAGATTCCCTTTGATAGAGAAGTTTTGAAACACTGTTTTTGTAGAATTCCCAACTGGATATTATAGCACTTTGAAGCCTCTGCTAGAAAAGGAAACATCTTCATGTAAAAACTCGATAGAATCGTTCTCAGAAACTGCGTAGTGATGTGTGCATTCAACTCACAGAGTTTAACGTTTCTTTTGATAGAGCATTTCTGAAACACTCTTTCTGTAGAAGCTGCAAGTGGATATTTGGACCTATTTGAGGCCTTCGTTGGAAAAGGGATTTCTTCATATAAATCTAGATAGAAGAATTCTCAGAAACTCCTTTGTGATGTGTGCATTCAACTCACAGAGTGAATCCTTCCTTTTGAGAGAGCATTTTTGAAACACTGTTTTTGTAGGATTTCCAAGGGGATATTTAGAGCGCCTTGAAGCCTGTGATAGAAAAGGAAACATCTTCATATAAAAAGTAGACAGAATAATTCTCAGAATCTGCTTTGTGATGTATGCGTTCCACTCACAGAGTAAAACTTTTCTGTTGATTGAGCAGTTTTGAAACACTCTTTTTGTAGAATCTGCAAGTGGATATTTGGACCTCTTGGGGGCCTTCTTTGGAAACGGGAGCAGCAGAATTATTGAAATGTTCGTAGTTGCTAGTTAATAGGGTTTATGTTAAAGATCGTGGACTCAGACGTGGTCATTGTTAAATCCCCTTTAGGAATTTATGGTGAAGTAGCCGACTAAACTTGGTATGTGCAAAGCCAAGGGAAGCTTCATGTTGCCTTAGTAAACATCTGTATTTGAATACTAAAGGATCCGGTGCTGACTGGTGGGTATATCCCCTAGAGTAGTACTCACTGTGATTAAGGGTTCGTTGTTTCAATAACTGATCCTTTGAGGCAATGAATTGCCCAGTCAGGGCAGGAGTTTTAAGGGTCCAGGTCTAAAGGTGGAATTGCATCTCTTGGCTCTGTTTGAAGTTCCTTCTTGTGTGCCTGCACAGGAGTGTAGTGGGTACATACCTGTGAGCACATTTACCCTATTTCTTGGAATGACATTCTTGCTTTTAATTTTGGGCTGACTAGAAATTTTTGTCTGTTATGCCAGTTGTGGGTAGATAGGTAAGAATGGGCACAGTTTAGCCAGCGTGGATTGTGAAAAAGTACATTTATTTCAGGAAATTGTAAGAAAAACAAAACAGGGACCTAATTTAAACATCAGGCACTCGGAGAAAGTAAAGATTCTTTTTCTGTTTTTTCACTGTTAGCTGTCTGGAGCTTAGCTGAGAAATCAAGATAAGTTCAGTTCTTCTTTGTCACATCCACATCTTACTATACTTGAAGCAATGTACTTTATTAACATAAAGATAGTAAATTTCTGGCCAAAGTAGAGGATTTAGGGAAAAGTTCTTTTAAATTTTATCCAGGGTGAGATTAAACAACATTGAGAGCCTGGGCAAAGAAAAGCAACTAGATTTTAAATATTTAGTTAATTATATAAGAACAGATGGAAAAGATATGAGCAAGTGCCTGACTCCACAAGATAACATGATTAAGTGCTAAAATAAAGGTATTTAAACTTGTCTAGTAGTTGGTAAACAGCATATCAAGAATGGAGATCTTTGCAACAGCTTCATAAAAAGACTTTATCAAATTTGGGAAACTCTTATATTAAGGAGATTACCATTAAATCAAAGCAATGCCTTAAAAACACAATACTGGTCTGTAATTTAAGGAGGATCATATTTATATAAGAAGAATACATTAAAAATACATTGAGTTGGATAATTTAAGTGGAAGAGATTAGAATGTGCATTTTTGACATCAGTTATTCCACCTGAAGCTAGAAATATTTTTTGATCAGCAGTCATTACAAATAAGTTATATTAGTCTTAATGTAATTTGCATAATTTGAGACAACTAAAATATATTATTAAATGAACTAATAACTGTCACTTTAGAGCTTTTATATATATGCAAATAAATACTGTTCAACTAAAATAACTCAAGAAAAACCTTGCTAATGTTCCCTCAAGTGTAGGATAGAGGAATACCAAATGAATGAATAAATGAATAAATACACATGTGTACACATATATTTTATCTTGGTTAAATAGATAACTGTGA
Source organism: Pan paniscus (assembly GCF_029289425.2). Classification (NCBI taxonomy): domain Eukaryota; kingdom Metazoa; phylum Chordata; class Mammalia; order Primates; family Hominidae; genus Pan; species Pan paniscus. The sequence goes on from NC_073254.2 coordinate 73,281,135, forward strand.
AATATTATACTTAGGAATAGCTTTGACTTTTCAAGTTTTTCTCACTTAAAATACGTTCTGTGTCTATCTAGTTTTTATTATGCAATGTGTATTTAAATTACATTTTCATTTCTTTTCCTTTTTGAACAAATAATTAGGATTTATTTGATTTAGATTCTAAACACATTTTTAATGGAATTATTATTATTATTATTATTATTATTGAGACAGAGTCTCGCTCTGTCGCCCAGGCTGGAGTGCAGTGACGCAATCTTGGCTCACTGCAACCTCCACCTCTTGGGTTCAGCCTCCCAAGTAACTGGGACTACAGGCTCACATCACGCCCAGCTAATTTTTGTATTTTTAGTAGAGATGGGGTTTCACCATGTTGGCCAGGATGGTCTCGATCTCTTGACCTTGTGATCTGCCCACCTTGGCCTCCTAAAGTGCTGGGATTACAGGCGTGAGCCACCACACCCTGCCAATGGAATTATTTTAAATTGTTCATAGTATGGTTTAATTTATAACAACATTAGATATTTGAAATGTTACTCAAAGATTAGAAATCTCCACCAAGCATAGGAAACATTTGGTCAACATAATTTTAATGGCCTTTTTAGAGATTGTAGTAATAATCCTCAGAAGCCAGAAATTATTAATAGTCTGAATAATGATGAGAGTCATTCTAGGAATAGAATTAGAAGGTACTTACAGGAGGCCAGAGATCTGAGGGACAGAGGTTGGTGGAGACAACAGTAATCACACCTCCCAGATATAGTGTACCTTTTATTAATTCATTTTTTTCTTAGTGGTCAGTTGAAGTATGGTAAAAATAGATGGAAACTCAGAATTTCAGGGTCTTTTACTCAAATATAGGCCTGTGTATGCCCAGAAGAGACCCTGAACGTAGACTTCAGAAGAATTATCAATTTATATTTTAAAAGTTGAGTATATGTGGACAGCTAATAACTCAGCATTTCTTTTCACATAAAGAAATATTTTAATTCAAATATGATAATTGAAGATGGAAAGTAACTCATGTAGTGTCTGCTCATATAACTTTACATATAGTAATCTGCACAGATTTTAAATACACAGGTCTCTAATATTTGGCAAAAGTATACACTCATCATGTAAGTATTATGCCAAATGAGATAAGGAACTTTCCCACCTTCCCAAATATAACCTTGTGCTTTTTGTAATCATTCATCTCAAACTCTCCATCCCAAGCAACCACTGAGTGATTTTGAATATTATAGATTAGTTTTGCCTATTTTAGAGTTTTATGTAAGTAGACTCACATAGTATGTACTTTTTTGTGTCTGGTTTCTTTTATTTAGCCAGATTTCTGTGTGTGTCATTATTTGTTCTGTTTTATTTCTTTTTATTTAGGATCAGTATTCAAGTGTTCAAGAATCCCAAAGTGAGGAAAAGATTTGAATAGACATTTTACAAAGGCAGATATACTAATGCCCTTAAGTGTGTGAAAAAGGATGCTCAGTATTGCTAGTCATCAAGGAAATGCAAATTAAAGCCACAGTGAGATACAGCAGTACACCCACTCGAATGGCTAAAATTTAAAAACTGGTAAAACCAGGTGGTGGGGACCAAGTTGTATTCTCATGCATTGCCGTTGAGGGGTGTACATAAGACTTGTTCATGATTATTCATAGCAGCTTTATTCATAATAGCCACAAATTAGAATCAAATGAAATGTTTCTCAACAGGTGATTAGATAAATACATTTTGATATAGTTTTGATTTTGTTCTTCTACCTGAGGTTTATCCTTGGCTAAAGTAGGAATGTGTAAAATTTTCCAAAATTTTGATAGGGAAAGATTATTGAAATAAATAGCCAGGTCTTTGTTAAGCCAAAGCTATGATAGAATCCTATTTCATATAATTAATACAGTAAAAAGCAGGAAATTTCTGCCTTGTGTTTGTGATCTAGAGTAAGCTAGTAGAATGTGATTGAAAATGTTGTCCAGCTATACTTTTGGCTTGTGTGAAAATGGCTGCCAACTGAAATTTCTCCTCTTCTTTTTTAGAACTGAATTATCTAGAAAATGGAATGAACTTCTTTATCACCCTGGCAGAAATTGGCAAAAACTATAAAGGAGTTTGTTTTAATTCATCCTGTATTTTTTCAGTCTTAGTTTTCGTGTTACAGGTTTTCTTATTTTCCAGATTTCATAAGTATTTAATGAGATTTTGGGAATGGATTTGTTAAAAACTATTAGCCAAATTGTAATTTAAACCAAAAAACTTCTTTGGAATTGTATTTTAACTGGGTTATTCAATTCTTTTTTCTTTGAGACTTGTTGCTCTGTTGCTCAGGCTGGAGTGCAGTGGCCCGATCTCAGCTCACTTCAACCTCCGTCTCCCGGGTTCAAGCTATTCTTTTGCCTCAGCCTCCCTAGTAGCTGGGATTCCAGGCATGCGCCACCAAGCCCAGCAAATTTTTGTATTTTAGTGAGGCCGGAGTTTCACCATGTTGGCCAGGCTGGTCTCGAACTCCTGACCTCAAGCAATCCAGCTACCTCGGCCTCCCAAAGTGCTGGGATTACAGGTGTGAGCCACCATGCCCAGGCTGGTTATTCAATTATTAACAGCATCACATAGCAAATTTTTATCAATGTCATTGTATTACAGTGATAATTTTTTGGGGGGAGATTGTTGTTTATTTATAAATGAGATTAAACTCTATGAATATGTTAAGGATGATGAATTAAGGGACCTGTCAGGAATACGTTCTGAGATGGCAGAAAATTGGTGAGATGAGAAGTCAGAATTCTTGAATCCTTTATGTATAGTTTGTATATTGTAATGCTGCTTTTCCTTGAAATGAGAATACTATAAATTTGAACTTTATTCTTATAAATGCAACTTGGAGGATTAACTGCAATTTTCAAGCTGTTTCAAATTAATTTAAATTTGCATGGAAAACTCACATGGTGATTATGTCCTAAGGGGACTCTAGGAATCCTGTGGCTGCATTTAGACAGGAGAGAAGCTAGGTTAAAAATTGACTTAAAAAATTGCAGTAGAATTATGGCAGGCTTAATTTTAAACATTTAGAATTGACATTTTTTTAATTTAAATACCCAAAGTTTATTTTTACCCTGGAAAGTGTTTTTTTTTTAAATTTATACATACAAGAAATGTGTTAAACCTGTCATTGTCTTATTGCTGAAGTGTAATCATTTTTGAGGCAACTCTGCAGTAAATTGATTATGAATCAATATCAAGTTGTAAAGTTGTTTGCTTTTCTCCTCACCATCTTACTTCCTTGTTTCCAAAAGTAAATCAAGGGAGATTAAAACTAACAAACAGACATTAGTGTGAAATTGCTGTTAAGATCCAAGACTATATATTCAAGGTAGATTTTTCAAATCTTCATGTAAATATACTTGAAGAAAGAAGTAATAAAACTATTGATAATCTTTGCCTAAAACCCTGTTTCACAAACATTTTTCAGTAGGGCTCCCTATTCAAGTTTTCTCAAACCATTGACAGCATGCCTACAAGTACTGTGGTGTGGGACATGAGTGTTTGGGTTAGGGGACAACCTGATAATATAATTGTTTCTTTTGATGGGGAGTTATGAAGGGAGGTCATTGTGCTTGTTGCATAACCTCTAAATATGGTTCTCTAGGCTTCCCTAGAAATTCTATGAGCTATAAAGAGATATTTAAAAACTTTTTATTTGGAAATGATTTTAGACTCACATTTACAAAAATAGTTGAGAGTTTCAATTGTACCTCCCATTGAGCTTTCCTTAATAATATCTTATATAACCATAGTATTAGTGTTAACTAAACTACAGACCTTATTCATATTTCACCAGTTTTAACATGCATTATTTGTATGTGTGTATGTATTCTGTGAACCTTTACCACATGTATTGATACTTGTAATCACCACCACAATCAGGGTATAGAACTTTCTCATCATCCAAGAGAAACTATTTCATGCTACTCCTTTATACCATCTCTGCAACCTTGGCAACCATAATCTGTTCTTCATCACTATAATTTTGCCATATTGAGAATGTTATATAAATGGAATCATACTGTTGTTAAAGAAAAAACTTATTTAAACTCTTGTTAAAGACAGTAAGACCAGACTTAATTCACTACTCCATTGAGGTTTTGCCCTACGGGAGGTAGATTGGGCTCAACTCAGAATATAACAAGGACAAGTGGGTATTTATAGCCAAGGAGCAGGGTGGGAGTCAGTGGATGGAAAATTACTAAGAGAAAACATCAAGGCTGGAGGGACTCTTGCTAGACCAACTCAACAGGATTCTTGCTGAAGACAGGCCAGGGTGATAAATTATTGAGAATGGGGGATTTTCAGTAAACGGACTTATTAGCAGGATTCTTGCTGACATTGGACTAAGTGGACCAAGGACAGAACCCAAAGTCAAGGCCCAGTCAGAAAGAGGACCCAGAGGAGCCTGACTCAAGTTTGATAAAGGAGTCTTTATCAGTCTTACGGGCTGAATTGTGACCCCCCAACATTTATATGTTGAAGCCCTAACTTCCTGTACTTCAGAATGTGACCGCATTTGGAGATAGGGCCTTTAAAGAAACAATTAAGTTAAAACGAGGCTTTTAGGGTGGGCCCTAATACAATCTGATTGGCCCTAATACAGTCTGATTGTTGTCCCATAAAGGAAATTGGGAGACAGAGACAGGAAGGCTGTGAGAACAGAGGAAAGACCCTGTGAGGTTGTAGTGAGAAGGCAGCTGTCTTATTCTGGTTGGGCTGCTATAACAAAAATTCCGTAAACTTCAGTGGCTTAATCCTGGCCATTTTAATAGGCATATCTAATAATGTTGGTATCTCATCACGGCTTTAATTTGCAATTCCCCAATGGCTAGTGCTGTTGAACATCTTTTCATTTGCTTATTTTCCAATCCCTATATTCTCACTAGTTGAGTAATTGTTTCTTATTTTAGTTCAGATATAGAACATTGCCAGCCTAGAGTCAAGGCTAGGAAGTTGAAATTGGGGATGGGGGATAAAGGGCATTTGGTATTAGCAGAGAGGTGGGATACTTTAGGGACTGTGAATTGTTAGTTCAGTCACAATCAAATAGCCCTTTGAATTTAGTTCTGAAATTGGGGTCTGTCCTTGGGGTTATGCTTTTTGTGTCATGTTAAGAAAAATCAGTGCTTGAGTGAGATATGTATTTTGCTAGAGACTTAAAATATATGAATGTTATTCTGAAGGGAATAGGTGAACTAATTGCTACCCCTTTACATACTTGCTCATAGCATTAAGTAGCTAGTAAAAAACCAGAGTCCAGAAGACATTGGATTAAAGGCTGTCTATAAATAAGATATGGAAAACTAAAGTAATTTTGTATGAAATGTTAGCTTTGTATAGGAGTTTCTTTCCTTGTGTTTTTTTTTTTTTTTTTTGAGATGGAGTCTCACTCTGTTGCCCAGGCTGGAGTGCAGTGGTGCAATCTCAGCTCACTGCAAACTCTACCTCCCAGGTTCAAGTGATTCTCCTGCCTCAGCCTCCCGAGTAGCTGGGACTACAGGTGCCCACCACCATGCCCAGCTATTTTTATATTTTTGTGTTTTTAATAGAGATGAGGTTTCACTATGTTGGCCAGGCTGGTCTCGAACTACTGACCTCAGGCAATCTGCCCACCTTGGCCTCCCAAAGTGATGGGATTATAGGTGTGAGTCACTGTGCCCGGGAAGGAGTTTTCTTAAATCTTGAAAAGCTACTGTTGATAGAAGCAAATGAGGCTAAAAGACCAAGAAAATAAATCTCTTAATATAAGTTTTGTAGATTCTTTGGATAATTTTAAATTGTATCCTCTGTTGACTTCAGGCATTTACTTCAAATAATCTTATCTTAGTTTTAATGGGACTGATTGTAGAACATCAAAACAGAAAAGCTTTTGCATGTTTTTGAAGATCTATTATCCTTTCATATCAGATTGCTTTTTCATATAGCACTCATAACTGGATTTTAGGTTATATAATTTTAGGGAGAGTTTAAAAGTGAACATGTGTACACACACACACACACACACACACAATCTTTGCTGTGTCCCTCTTCATTTTTCTTTGGGTTTGACATTTCTTCTCATCTGTTTTATTGCCTCTTTTTTTAAATGTGTCCAAATAGAGATTTGTACTATTTAGGTTTCTGTTATATGTAGAACAATGGAAAGCACACTCAGAGAAGCATTGCCATTTCTCAGGTGGTCACATAGCCTAACTATCTGTCCCCAATTTAGATAACAACTGTGAACTACCTCAGTTCTGATTTCAGTGTCCTGACATGCTTTTAAAGAAAATTTGGAGTCTGGGCACAGTGGCTCACACCTGTAATCCCAACACTTCGGGAGGCCAAGGTGGGAGGATCACTTGATCCCAGGAGTTTGAGACCAGCCTGGGCAATAAAGTGAGACCTCCATCTCTCCTACAAAAAAATTAAACAATTAGCCAGGCCTGGAGGTGCACCCGGCTACTTGGGGGGCTGAGGTAAGAGGATTGCCTTAGCCCAGGATTCGAGGCTACAGTGAGCAATGATAGTGTCACTGCATGCCAGCCTGGTCGACAGAGAAAGACCCTGCCTTTAAAAAAATGTGATTTGTTTTGTTTGAGCAGTTCATTTTTGAGAGATAAACCTAGGGATTGTAAGTCATCATGCACCTAATGATACTTTCATAGAAAAGCTGCTAAATGCATGCTGATATTGTGGCCTAGGTCTATTTTTGATAACTTCACTTTGTTTACCTTATCTCTCTTCCTTCACTAATGAAGATAACATTGTTTCATTCTTATGAGATTCCTGTGTATGTGTGTGTATGTTTTATTTCTGTATATATTTTGGACTTAATAAAATTGCATGGGTAGTTGTGGCTGAAAGGGAGTGAGACTGAAGCTGTCTTCTTAGATCACTGCGGCATTTGGGTCTAACGTAGGTATTTTAGGATATTAAAAACATTAATTTTCTTCCTTAATATGAATGTATTCTAAGCCAAGTAATATGATATCACCAATTTAGCCTTTTTACAAATGAGATGAATGAAATACTGGCATTTGAGGTTTCTTTTTGTTTGTGACAGAGGAGGAAGTAAGATTATAAATTTGCCAACAATTGGACTAAATGAAGTTGGAAATAAAGTGAGAAAACCTTCAATTTTTTTTGGTGGGGGTGGGTAAGTTATATAATTGCTTTCATGAAAGGAATTTGTTTAGATTCTACTGAAAATGGCAAAGGAGGAAATTTCAAAACTTAGGATATGTATGTGGAAATACTAAGAATTGTATTCATATTTTTCTGTGAAGTCAGAAGACTGAAGGGCATTGAATGAGAAATCTGGGAGGCAGGAGTTCAGTTCTACTTGTTCTGTGACGGGCACTACTAAACCTAAAAAGAATGGACACTTAATAGCTTCCTAGAAAATGTACAAAAAGAAAATCTTTTTGCCTTGGTTATAGCCAATTAGCAAGTGAAGTGTTTGCACTTTTAAAAAGTCCTTAGTGTTATTATGGCATTAAAATAAAATTTTTATATTTTCCATTTTAATGTTAAGAATATGACAGTTAAAAATAGTTTTGAGAAGAATTTCTATAATTCAGAGGTTTACATGATCATATGTTCAGATTTTTTCTTTTTAAGACCTTATATACCTCACAGGATGTTAAGCTTTTAAAAAAATTCCTGTAGAACATTGAAGAACTGAGTAGTCCTTTGTCATCTACATAGCAGGCAGTCAAATATTTGTTTCTTTGATTTGAAAACTAAATTTTGCTGTAGTTCAGCTGTATTAGCAGAATGCCCAAAGGCTTGTCTAACTCTGTATCATAATCTAAACAGGAACATTTACTAGAAGCAATTAGGACTTTTAGTTCACAATACAAGTAATACAGCTTTTTCTAAATTCTACCATTAGTACTTGCAGGTACCTGCTAAATCAGGAGTTGACACACTAAAGCCATTCAAGCCAAATATAGCCAGCTGCTTATTTTGTAAATAAAATTTTATTGGAACACAGTCATGCCTATTCGTTATGTATTGTGTATGGTTTCAGTGGCAGTGTTAAATAGTTGTGACAGAGATCCTGTGGCCTTCACAGCTAAAACATTTACTATCACATTGCCAACCCCAGTGCTAAATGATGGCATGAAAAAAACATATATAAACCTTTGTTCTATTTTTTTATTTTATTATTATTATACTTTAAGTTTTAGGGTACACGTGCACAATGTGCTGGTTAGTTACATATGTATACATGTGCCATGCTGGTGTGCTGCACCCATTAACGCGTCATTTAGTATTAGGTATATCTCCTAATGCTATCCCTCCCCCCTCCCCCATCCCACAACAGTCCCCGGAGTGTGATGTTCCCCTTCCTGTGTTCTATTTTAAATAGTGTTGAAAGACTAGAACACTTTTAAAAAAATCAAACTATTGCTCTTACTGAAAGGAAGCAGAGCACATATTTTGTCCACTTTCGGAATCCTTAGGGGAGCAATTTGTTCCCTTGAGTATGAAGCAGAAGTTACTAAAGAAACTTGACTTTAACTGCAGTTACATTATAAACTTAAGGAGCTGGCCAGAAGTTTCAATAGTTGAATAAAAGTGAAAAACTAGTGTCTTTACAGAAGTTAGCGGTTAAATTATTCAAGACACTCAAAGCAGACATTTAAAACCATTTCTCTACATATTTTATTTTGTTTGGTTTACAGTGTGTAGCAACTTATTTCATTTGTTTTATGATATGAAAGTCATTCAAATTTCCTAAAGCTTGAATGAGGCCATTATGTGGCATATCTAGAAAGACTTGGGTTTGAATCCTGCTTTCTCCACTTAATAGTTGTGTGGGACAAGCAACTTCTCTGTTCCCTGTTTTTTTTTTTTTTGAGACAGAGTTTCGCTCTTGTTGCCCAGGCTGGAGTGCAGTGGCGTGATCTCAGCTCACAGCAACCTCTGCCTTCAAGGTTCAAGTGATTCTCCTGCCTCAGCCTCCCTGGTAGCTGGGATTACAAGCGTGTGCCACCATGCCCAACTAATTTTGTATTTTTAGTAGAGATGGGGTTTCTCCATGTTGGTCAGGCTGGGTCTTGAACTCCTGACCTCAGGTGATCTACCCGCCTCAGCCTCCTAAAGTGTTGGGATTACAGGTGTAAGCAACAATGCGCAGACTTCCTGAATTTTTAATATGTAAAATGTACAAGGTCTACCTCATAGGGTGGTTGGGTTAACACACGTAAAGCACTTAGAACAGTACCTTGCATGGTTATACTGATAACCATGTTATCAGTATGGTTTGCTTTTATAATGCTTTATTGAAACTCCTCCAGTCACAAGGTGGCAGCTTTTGTTGAAAGCTATGTAATTGATTAAAGCCTTAAAAAAAAAATCACAAGAATTTGCCCTGAAAAGCCCCAGTTTTTTTTCTGTAACACCAATAATTGACAAGTGATGCCATTCATGAGGTATCAGAATTGAAAACCAATCAAGGAAGTTATGTTTTTGAAGTAACATGGAAGTTACCCATATAGTAAAATCAATTTTAATTATGGATGGCAACATTGAGGCCATCTATTGTCAAAGATAAACATAACCAGACATTTGTTAAAGTGGTACAAACAGATTTTATTCAGTAAGTACTGATAGTACGGGAAAGAGCTGAGCTCATTCCAATGTGCACAGGTGGTTTGGGCATTTTAAAGGGTGCTTATTCTTTTAATGCACCAATGGGGTATATTATGTTTTTTGAGTGTAGTCACTGATCATTTTTAAATTTGGAATCATCTACAGCTGATGCTTGATTTGCCTTGTCAGCATTTGCCAAATTACATTCGGAGGCTAGGAAAATTATGCCATCCCCTTTTCATTGATAAAATTAGTTCTACATTCAGCTTGCAAGTTTTAAATAATTTCTTCTCCCATCTCCTGTTTTTGTTCTGTTACCGTCTTCTCTTTTCCTGTTTATCTCTTCCTTGGATTCATTCCCTCCTCTTGTGTTTTAGAATGAGGAGGCTAATATTAGATTTTAGGGATTTTGCTTAGTTTGCCAACAGTGGTATTGACTGGGTTGTGATTTTTAAAAACCACTGGGACAGCTTGGTTTTAGATGAAGAAGATTTGAGTGAGTAAAGGTATGAATAAACCACACCATATCTTATAAATCCTCATAAAGTCGCTAAGTCTCTTTCAGAACATAATGTGATTTGTCAGTTGTCACACTTTGTGAACTGCAGATGCCATCAATCATGAGAGAGAGAAATTCCTATTTAAATGTTTGATCATTTATCTTCAGAAAATGTGATTTTCAACTATTTTAGAGTCACAAACCTTATAAGCAATAATGAACTGGACTCCCATTGGTAGTCCTGAACACTGGGGAGTGTTCATGAGTGAAATACAGACTGATTTAACTTAGTTGGATGCTGCTTACCTAGCTCTTAAGGCTTTAAAAGTTATGCATTAGGCTGGAATGTTGATATGCGAAGGATTTGTAAAGAAATATATTTCTAGTTAGTGCATTTCATGTAAAGATTTAACCCTTTTTTGTTGTTGTGATAAACAGATTTATTTTCCTGAAAATGGACATTTTCTCTATAGATTATTTTCTTTTATTTAATAAAATTGCATATGCCCCGGGAGTCTCATAGGTATGTACACACTTAATAAATATTATTTTGTGGTTTGGTTTTGAAATTGAAACAAAGTGCTTGCTACTTAAGATTCTCTCTTTCTTGTCACTGCAGTGTTAATAGAACATAATTACATACCTTATATAAAAACTTGGTGTATTAGTCCATTCTTGCATTGCTATAAGGAAATACTCAAGACTGGGTAATTTATAAAGAAAAGAGGTTTAATTGGCTCATGGTTCCACAGGCTGTACAGGAAGCGTGGCAACATCTGCTTCTGGGGAGGCATCAGGGAGCTTTTACTCATGGCAGAAGGCAAAACAGGAGTAGGTGTCTTACATGGCAGGAGCAGGAACAAGGAGAGGGGCAGGCACTGGACACTTAAACAACTAGATCTCAAGAAAACTCAGTCACTGTTACAAGAGCAGCGCCAAGGACATTGTGGTAAACCATTCATGAGAAATCCACTCGCATGACCCAGTGACCTCTCACCAGGTCCCACCTCCAACAATGGGGACTACAGTTTGGCCTGAGAGTTGATAGGGACGCAGATCCAAATCATATCCCTAGGTATTCTATTTTGCTTCGAGACTATCATTATTTCTCCCTACCTTTATTCACTCATTCTTTGTCATCTTCCATTACTCTGTTTTCACCTGGTGGGCTCTCTATGTGCTCCTGCTCAAACTTTCTCTCCTACTCTTTACTTAGCACAGAGCTGAGGTGACAGAGGTAAAATCATAGAGTGACACAGGTACAAAAAGTTTTTTTGAGGAGGGAGTAAGACCTAGATTTCATTTTCAGTATAGAATTTTATGAGATAAAGTGATTGAGAGATTATCTGTACATTAACAACTAACAAAGATCCTTGGGAAGGATTTTTTTTTTTTTTTTAGACAGGGTCTTACTCTGTCATTCAGGCTGGAGTGCAAAGGTGCGATCTTGGCTCACTGCAGCCTTGAACTCCTGGGCTCAAGCGTTCCTCCTATCTAGCCTCTCGAGTAGCTAGGACGAAAGGCAGGTAGCACCATGCCTGGCTAATTTTTGTATATTTGGTAGGGATGGGGTTTCACCATGTTGCCCAGGCTGGTTTTGAACTCAAGTGATCTGCCTGCCGTAGCTTTCCCAAATGCTGGAATTACAGGTATGAGCCACCCTGCCTGGACAGGAAAGATTTTAAAGTACATTCTTTCCCTGAATCCTACTCCATAGTTACATGGTTATTGGTCACTGAAAGAGGAAGTTAAATTTTTCCCAACAACATTTTAAAACTATGGTTTAAAAAATCAGTTTTCAACTTTGAAACATTTTCTGTGTAGTCTTTTGTTTAAAAGAATCAACTAAAAATCCATTAGATATTTTTCTCAAATATATAATTTGTTCTTTTAGATTTTTTTTAAAACCTCATGAATGTAAAATTCACGTTTTAATATTGTATCTGTGATGAGTTTTCTCTGCAACAATGTTCAGCTTTACAAATTCTGCTACTTTAAAACAAAACATACTTCAAGGAATTGTTACTTTTTGTGGCTGGGTTTACATACTCTTGAATCTGAGGGACTGTTATGAAAGGAAATGAAAAGATGGAAAATTGTTGCTAAAAATAATATATAGGAAGTGCTTTACTGGCTCTTACATCTTCAATAAACAGCTGATGGCTTCTGAAATGACCAGCTTTAATGAATGTGATTATACTTTAAAATTAAGGTATTTTAGAAATCATCTCAAATCTGAATATTGGTACATAAGAAGTTATATTACCTAAGCATTAAGGGAAATGGAATACATTTAAATACTCTTGGAAAGACTTAGTTTAAAAAGATCAATTTCTGAAACTTGGAGAATTTTATGGAGTCTATTTAAAGACAATGTTCATTTACGTGGGCAGAAAACCATACTATCTCCAGGGGGAGGGTGTTCCCTGTTTCTCTAGGTTTATTCCCCAAGTTTATAAATTGTGCATCTAGTTTTTAGCTTTTTTTTTTTTTTTTTGGGGGGGGTGAAACGGAGTCTCTCTCTTGTGCCTAGGCTGGAGTGCAGTAGTGTGATCTCGGCTCACTGCAACCTCCGCCTCTGGGGTTCAAGTGATTCTCCTGCCTCAGCCTTCCGAGTAGCTGCCATGTTGGCCAGGCTGGTCTGGAACTCCTAACCTCAAGTGATCCGCTCACCTTGGCCTCCCAAAGTGTTGGGATTACAGAGTGGGCCACCGTGCCTGTCCTAGTGTTTGAGCTTTTTAAGGAAATGTTGCATCTTAGGATAGAAATCACTTAGTCACTATTGGGTTTTTGAGGAGTTCAGCAGTCATAACTTGGACTTATTACATTGTTTAGATGAAACTCTTTATTATTTAAAAAACATTTTTAGTCATGGTCACTTTGGCTTTGGGTTTGTGGTTGAAGACTTTAGATATTTTGTCTTTTTAGTGGAATTGGCAGTATTGTATAGGAAATCTTAAATATGCATTTTACCTTTTTTATTTAATTGAATCTAACCTTGGAAAACCTTTCTGTTTCTGAGCGTTCTCTGTATTCTGGCCAGTAATTTGAATGATTTTACTACCTTTGCTCTGTGTTGAGAGGGTTGGACTGCCATGAGCTTTGAGTACAGGTACTCTGTTTTTTTTTTTTTTTTTTTTTTTTTGAGACAGAGTCTTGCTCTGTCACCCAGGCTGGAGTGTAGTGGCACCATCACGGCTCACTGCAACCTTTGCCTTCTGGGTTCTAGCAATTCTCCTGCCTCAGCCTCCCGAGTAGCTGAGATTACAGGCACCTGCCACCATGCCCAGCTACTTTTTGTATTTTAGTAGGGATGGGGTTTTGTCATGTTGGTCAGGCTGGTCTCAAACTCCTGACCTCAAGCAATCCACCCTCCTTGGCCTCCCGAAGTGCTGGTATTACAGGCCTGAGCCACCGTGCCTGGCCGAGGTGTTCCTTTTTAATGTTAAACTTAGGTAAAATATGTTATTTCAGATTATGTAAAATATGTTTAAAGCACATGCCCAAATTTTAATTTTCATGCGTCAAAAACACTGAAATTGACATCCAGAATTTTTTGAAGCATTTTAATAAGGCTAATAATTAGATTATTAATTCAAAATTCAGGCTTACTTCCTGAATTAATTTAAAGTGGAAGACTTTGGAGTGGTTACTGCTCATTTAAAAATATTATAAATTGCATGTATATGCATATAAATAAATATTTGTGTTTTTCTGTTGACTAGAGTAATATATGTTCTTTTTGGAAATTTCAGAAGATACGGAAAAGTACCAATAAGAAAATTAAAACTATTGAGAATCCCATCATGTAGAAGTAACCACCATTTACATTCTGGCAAATAAGCTGTTCATTACCTTTTCTAGCTCAAATTGTATTATATTTTATTTTTAGGAGGACCTTTTATTTTTTTCTTTTCCTTTTTTCCCCCAGACACCAGTGTTACTTGCCAACAGGAAGACATTTTAAATCCACATTTTCTTTCTGGTTATTTATTTTTATTTTTTATTTCTTTTCAAGACAGAGTCTTGCTCTGTCGCTTAGGCTGCAGTGCTATAGTGTGATCATAGCTCACTGTAACCTTGAGTTCCTGGGCTCAAGCATACATCCACATTTTCAACCAAGAATCCTGTAAACAGTCTTGATTATTTGTTGAGAGCAAGAGAGAAATATATTAAAAAGAATTAGAAGCTAATACCTGGTTTAGGATCATATTCCTCTCTAATTTCCTCTTTTGAGAAAGTAATTGTAGTTGTTTGTAGATAGCTGATTAACTTTGAAGCATATACATATATTCCTCTGTGCCCATGACTCAAGAGTTTTCTTTGGGTTTCAAGCTCTGCAGTATTCTCACTAAACCAGTCTTCATGAAATCTTTTGACTTTGAGGGAATACCTTTGACTTTTGACTGGCAGCACTGTGAACCATTCCATCAGCTAACAAGGTTTTACAGTAACTGTCTGTTGACCAAATTAAATTGCTTCCCAGGAGTCTTGTTTGATCTCTGTGAAGCTGTCTCTGTCTAAATCTTTTCCCTATAGAAATTCCTACAGACAAATCATGAAGTAAGACCTTTACATTTGCCATTTAAACAGCAAAATTCAAACAATGCCCTGGTGCAAAATAAGTATAGCAGAACAGAAATTATGCTGATTTGGCATAAACAGTATCAGATCCTCTCATTGAACCATCATGAATGTCTGCAACTCTGACTTAGCAACTGTGAAAGCTATTGAATTATAGGTTACTATTTATTGCTTGCTGAAGTCAAATGCATTGTTTGTCATTTAATAAGAGTCAGTGACGTTGTGCTGATTGTAGCTAGATAGGTCCCATTGCTCATCAATGTATGAATGTGTATAGGTTGTTCACAACTCTGTGCATTCTTTCATTGTCAAGCATAATTTAAAGAGAAGCCCAATCAAGAAGATAACCCCCTTGCTAGCTGCCAGAGCTGTAGCTCTCTTGTCTATGACTCGTTCATTCTGCCAGACTTAATGGTTCAGACCTTTTTCCCCGCTAGCTTTTTCGAGCTTACCAGGGAAATTGTAATAAATTCAGTGGGAGGAAATGAGCCAGTACATTAACATTTTTCTTTTTTTTCTTTTTATTTGCTTTTTCATACTGAAAATAATGGTTTTTTTCTAAGGGAGGCAATAGCATGTGATAGTATGTAAATGGTTTTGGTTTTCATCAACATTTTTTTTGAACTAAGCAGTTAAGGAACAGTGGTCACATAAATACACCTACCATTCTGTACAGACATGGTTTCTGCTTTTACAAGTGTTATATGGTATTTTCAAAAAGGCAAAATCACTTAAGTCGGGAAATTAATGAAGAAATCATTAAGATATTATGACTGCCTCAAAGAACATTTGAAAAGTTAGGCATACACAAGCAGTTTGTCAAATAAATATTTCTGGATTAGAAGGAAAATTGGTTAATGCCCAACTCAGCCATCATTCTTTGTAGATATCTATTCCACCAGACAGAAATTATTTGCATCTCAATTAGTTGGAAATCTGCAAGTTAACAGGCAATTCAGTAAGTCTGAGACTTTAATCAAAGGTAAACTGTGTGGTGCTTTGAGTACTTTTGCTAGGAGTGCCTTTTGCCTCCCCCATATAATATTAAAAAGATGTACCCAGTTGTTTTTTATATTTCTAAAGTTTTGGAAATATTTTCTGATATAAGCAGGAAAAGAAAAAATAATAGGACATAATGTTTTCCTTTACTAACAAGAAACAAGAAAATGAAGAGGAACATATTAGGAAAAAGGATGGATTCGGCAAGAAAGTTTTACTTTGGTAATGTTTCATGTAAAAAACTAAATACATTTCACATTATTTCTATAATAAACAACTTCTTCCTTTTTCTCCTGGTCTGTAATTAGGTGCTTCTCCACCTAAGTGGAAAAGGTTAACTTGGTTGAATTCATGTCTTAGGGCCTCTGTTTGTCCCACAACTGAGTGGGATGAACCCTTAGTAGAACTGTGATCTAGTTAGTTAACATTGTAGCAGATGACTTACTGAGTCATTTTCTATATTGGTTCATTTGTGAGACACAGCTCATGGCACAGGGAAGGATATACAAAGTATTCAGTGAAAAATTAATGGGAATATGTGCTATAGGAATTTACAAGAAGAAGGGGACTGAGATGAAGATGCTAAAAATGTAAATAATTATGCAAAACAGCAGATGGGTAAGGGCCCAAAGGACTAGAGAATCATGGTCAGGAAGCTTTTTTTTTCTCCAGGGAGGCAAACTTGCTGCAGCACCAATCCTCCGTTTGTCACCTAATTTAATCCTGGTGGTATTTTTTTGGTTCTGTCATTGTTGTAGTAATTTTACTTGGTGGTGCCATTAAAAGTTAATTTAAATGGAATTTTTATTTTAAATTGTCAGTTTATAATTATACAAAGTTATGGGTCACAAAGTTATGTTATAATTTATGAATACAATGTGGAATAATGAAATCAAGCTAGTTAATATGTCTGTCACCTCATTGGAATATACTCAGCAAGTTTTGAAATGTGTAATACCCTATTATTAACTATATTCATCATGCTGTGCAAGAGGACTCAAAGAAAGAAAAAAAATTTCTCTTAACTGATATTTCGTACCCTTTGACCATCATCTCCTTATAACTCCCACTCCCCCAGCCTCTGTAACTACCTTCTATTCTCTGCCTCTGAGTTCGATTATTTTAGATTCCCCATGTGAGAACAGATGACTTTTTTCACTTATCATAATGTTCTCTAATTCCATCCATATTGTTGCAGATGACAGAACATCCTTCTTTTTGTAAGGCTGAATAGTATTCTATTGTGTACACATACCATATTTTCTTTATTCTTTTATCTGTTGATAGATACTTAGGTTGATTCCATTATTTAGCTATTGTGAATAGTGCTTCAGTGGACATGGGAGTGCAGATACCTCCTCAGCCTACCGATTTCAAATCTTTTGGGTCAGTACCCAGAAATAGGATTGCTGGATTTTGTGGTAATTCTATATCTAGTTTTTTGAGGAATCCTCATAACGTTTTCCATATTTGCTGTATTAGTTTACATTCCTGCCAATGGTTTACAAGGGTTCCCTTTTACTCCATGTCCTTGCCACCACTTAATCTTTCATCTTTTTGATAAAAGTCATTCTGGAAGGTGTGAGATGGTATCTCATTGTGGTTTTGATTTTTCATTTTCCTAATAATTAGTGAAGTTGAACGTTTTTTAAAAAATGTGTCTTTTGGCCATTTGCGTGTCTGCTCTTGACAAATGTCTATTCTGGTCCCTTGCCCATTTTTAAACTGGATTTTTTTTGGTTTGTTTTCTTGCTATTGAGTTGTTGGAGCTTCTTATGCATTTTGGATGTTAAACCCTTATCAGGCATAACACTGGGAAATATTTTCTCCCAATTCATAGGTTGTCTCTGCGTATTGTTGTTTCCTTGGCTGTGTAGAAGCTTTTTAGTTTGATGTAATCCTAGTTGTCTGTTTTGCATTTGTTGTCTGTGCTTTCGGGGTCAAATTAAAAAAAAAAGTGATTGCCTAGATCAATGTCATGTAGTTTTTTAATGTCCAGCCTGGGTGACAGGGCGAGATTCCATCTCAAAAAAAAAAAATTATGGTATTATAATGTCTATGTTAAATTTGTTTCGTTACTTGTAGGAATGGCAAAGTTGTGAAAAAGCAGAAGAGTTCATAGACACATGTTTATTTTACAAGGGCATTTTATGTGTTTTAGCAGAAAGGTTAACATTTTGACTGATATATTTACCAAGGTTATAAGAAGGAAAAGCTAAAATTAATATTTCACAATTCTAATTGCTTTTGCTTGGCTCCTGTCTGCATAGTATGTATTCTGGTTTTTAAATATTTAAAATTTCATCTCCTGTGGTGTAAAGTGGAAATGAAATAATTTGGGGTGGCAGATTTTTGTTAATGATAGTCTCCTTGCTCCTTTTTTAAAGCAGAGTAATGCTCATGTTGTATCTTTCTAGCATTAAGAAAAATTATTTGCTGAAATGACAATTTCTTAAGCAGTAACATCTAGAGAGTGAACATTTATAACATGCTACTTTGTGTTGTGTGGTAGACATAATTGATAATTCTGCTTTTTCCCATTGACTAATTTCTAACTGTCATGATATATGTCTTTCTGAAGTATTATTTTTGGTAGGTTCAGGCAGATTGCAGAAAGGCAGGTATCTTTGTTTGCCAACATTCTCGTATAATCATGGATTGTTAGAAGTGGAAGGGATTCAGAATGATTCTAGGGTATCTCTTCATTTTCATAGTTGAAGAAACTGAGACCCTATCAGGGGACAGAGTTAGGAGAGGGGTGTGTTTGTGTGTGTATGAGTACGTAAGAAAATCATGGGTTCCTACTGATATCTTCAGTTCTAACCTTGCATCTTGGAGTTGTTTGTAAATACCTCCTTTGGCAGTAACATAGCACCCATTATCCTCAATATATTTTATTTGCACAATCAAAAATAATTTTCTGTATGTAGACCTCCCAATTACACTGCTATCTTCATTGTTTATCACCTCTAGGCCATCTTTGTTCCTCTGCCACTGCACGTGTTGCCCTGGGCCTGTGCACACCCCCAACCCTTTCTCACTGCCCTGTGTCCTTAGCTACCTCAACCACTATGCTGATTCCCGCATACTGGAGACAAAAGGGAAGGCAAGATGAAAAGGGAAGGTTATACTTCTTTATTAATTCACATAGATTACCCTTGGCTCTGCCTGCCACATTTTCATGAGAATTTCTTTTATTTTTCAGATTCCTCTCTTTATAGTAGCCTGAGAATCTCTAGGTAGTTACTCATTCTTAGAATTGGTCCTGGTTACTATTTTCACAGAAGAGAAACATGAAAATCTGATTACCAAAGGGGTTGTGCTTCCTGCAGTTCAGTGTAGTCTTTGTCCACTAGAGGGAAGAACATTGTTCTCCCAGCAGCCTGACACACCACAGTAATGTATGTATATGCTGCCATTGCTGGTTCAGCATTTATTTCTGATGGTGGAGTGAGGCTCAGCCATGGTCTTTCTAGTTCTGTAGTTACAGCTTCTTCAGAATACACAGACACAGAAAGCCATTTCTTGGTAATTCACTCTGAGGAGTAAATACTTCCTCAGAGCCAGGGGATTGGTTGGGAGGAGTTTGCAGTTCTAGACAGCTAGATAGCATTGTTTCTGAAAAGACCTCTTGTAAAACTTTAGCATTCTGGCCCTTGAGCATAGAACAGTCCTTTCTGTTCTCAAATCTATTGTCTTAAGCCTTTTCCTACCTCAGGATGATGAGTAACTGTTTTTTTTTTTTTTTTTTTTTTTTTTTTTTTTTTTAGAAGTAGTAGAAAACTTGCCTCAGAATAGCTTAAATAAGAAAGGAAATGAATGTGCTCAGATAACTGGCAGAATTCACTGATAGCATGGGCATAGGCCTGGCACACGCCACTTCAATTTTTTTTTTTTTTTTGAGACAGAGTCTTGCTCTGTCACCCAGGCTGGAGTGTAGTGGCACCATCATGGCTCACTGCAACCTCTGCCTTCTGGGTTCAAGCAGTTCTCTTGCCTCAGCCTCTCGAGTAGCTGACATTACAGGCACCTGCCACCACACCCAGGGCTGCTTTCCTAGATACACAGAAAACAAGGTGGATAGGTGAGAAACACTAGAAATATCCATTCAGTTATTAGTGGGGATTAGGTTCAGGGCTGTTGTTTAAGGAGCCCTTAAACTTTAAATTTCAACACAGGAATTCCCTGTGTAAGGATTGGGAATGAGACCTAATAACTTCTCCCTCAAGGTGAATTGTGAGTCAGCTGGCCATCTCCATCTCCCATGCATTACCTTGATGTACCTTCCAGTCCACCATCCGCTTGTGCACCAGGCTGCACCTACAGGTAGAAGTTGGGCTGGAAGGAGATGTTGGTCCAGATCTGGGTACATTTACCTTTTTGGTACCTCTTGGGAGCAAGAAAGTCCAGGCCCTGGAGCCTTCCACTGACAACTCTTGGAGGCCCACCTCAACTGAAGCCTCACTTATAGCACTTTCATGAGATGCTGGTCAGGGAAGAGCTTCTGACTTGGCCCAGGCTAGTGGCAGTGCCACCAGGCAATTGCTTAAAATCTTCTTTCTGCCAAATTCTGTAATGTATTAAAGTATGTGATACATGAAAATTGAGAGTGGCTTTGGTTTTGCTGTGGGTCTGGATCTATTTACCTTTATTAAGCTCTGGAGACTGACATATGATATTTTTAGATGTATGAGTGCAGATTTATGGAGATATTCGTTCTGGATTTAGTATGAGATGCTAAACCTGGTCCCCATTGTTCTCAAGGAGATGATTACAGAAGTGACACACATATGAAACAATTGAAGAACAAAGTAACACCTCTGTGGCAATTATTATTAAAGTTATTAGAGATTCAGAGATCAGATCCTTCTGGTGCAAAGCTAAGAGATGGGTATTAAGCTATTCCTGAAGATGAGCCAAATATGGGTAGTTGGAGAGGAAAAGGAAGGCAGGCATTCCTGAGAGAATGAGCATGGGTAAGAAGGTGTGATGAATGAAATAAACAGTGGGAGATAATGATCACATTGATTTAATTGAAGCAGAATCTATTAGGAGCATAGAAATAAACTTGAATAGGGTAAGATACCATAATAGAAGGCTGTAGAAGTGAGGCAGAGTAAATTTGTATACTGGGAATATGGTATTTGTGGAACTATTAAAATCAAGCTTGTCAGCAATAGTTTCTTTAAGTATAGAAAGAAGTTATCTTTCACATGATTCATTCCAAATTGAAGAAATGTTAGAGAATTAGGAAAACCTTCTACTTTCTTATCAAAATGACCAAAAGCACAAAAACATGTATATATGCTTTGATAATTAATTGAAGGAAAATTCTGTATTTGGGATGCATAACCTTTTGTTTTTGGTATTATCCTAATAGAGAGAAAAATATTCCCAGGCTTCCAAGGGTAAATTTGAGGGTAGTTCATTTTGGAGTGTTTATGAGTATTTGCTTTATTTACTTCTGGAAAATGAAATAACCAAATCATCTCTCAGTTTTTGAAAGTAAATTTGAAAGAATATAAAAATATTTCCTTCAAATGTGTAGCATGCACTTTCTCCAGTGCCAATCTCTATTTATTAAGACAATATTGTATAGAACATTTTCCAGAGAAATGTTATTAAGGCATGTACCTGACAAGTGATTTTAATCAAAATGGATTAATTTAAAATGCAACCATTTTTATAAGATATTTTAATTTTCAAATCAGCAAGGATTTCACAGTAATGTAATGAAAATGGAATATTCCTTTAAAGTTTGTAGGTTTTTTGAAGCATCAACATAGTTTTTGAGGGTGAGAGTAGGATTGGCAGGGGCAGGCAGTTCAAAGGAATGCATTGTTAATGGAATAACCAAACTCTGTAATACATTTTAAAGAGCTTTATTCGGAGCCAATATGAGTGACCATGGCCCAGGGAAGCACAGTCTCAAGAGGTCCTAAGAAAGTGCACACAGGGCAGTCAGATTATAGTTTGAGTTTTTACATTTTAGGGAGACAGGAGTTAATAAGCAAATTCATAAATTGATACATGGAGGTTATACATTGGTTTGGCCCAAAAGGTGGGATATCTTGAGGCAGGGACTTACAGGTCATAGGTGGGTTCAGAGATTTTTAAATTTGCAATCAGTTAAAGAGTAAAGCTTTGTCTAAAAATTTGGAGTTGGCAGAAAGGAATGTTTGAGATAAAGAAGTTTTTAACCATTACATTCAGTCAGCATGACTTATAGGGGTGCATAACTTAGCCCTTGTCTGGTGTGACATTAGGTCCTATTTATAATTTGGTATCTTATTGCCACAAAGAGTCTGTTTTGTCAGTTTTATGATCTCTGTTTTAACATTACTGCTGGTCAGTTGTGCCTAAACATCAAAGGAAGGGGATGTAAGGAAGTGTGTCTGACCTCCCTTCTCATGATGGCCAAGAACTCAGTTTTTTAGGTTTCTCTGGGGTCCTCTTGGCCAAGGGGGAGTCTATTCAGACAGATGCAGAGCTTAGGATTTTTAGCTTACAGCACTTTACCTAACAACATTTGTGAGAATATAAGCTTGGGATTGTATGAATTTTTTTTTTAAAACAATCTTTAAATCAAATTGAGGTTTATGTTTCATTTTGATCAGGGATTAATTTGGAAAGTAAAAATAAAGGGTTGCTATACGTGTAAATTTCTATCTAAGAGATGACTATTTAGCCCTAGGTGCAGAATTTGAATCAAAGAATTATGATCAAATAATTTCTCATTAAATTGGCAAACATTTGCTAGGAAAAGTCTTTAAACGTTTCTCTTGAACAATTAAAATTACTTTATTGTTGTTCTTAGGCCTGACTCTAAACTTGAGAAACTAAATCTTCTCCTTGTAAGGAGAATAAAATGGCAAAATGTGTCAGGATTATTCAATTATTTTATGTAAATACATCCCATTTACTTTGAGGAGACTCATCATACCTTTTAAAATGAGATCAATCAACACCTTTCTTAGAGTTGATTTCATTAAGCTAATGAATAGGTATTTTTATTCTTGAAGTATTGCATTTTTATTCTTCTTAATGGCCTTCCCTCTGTATGAATAAATAAATCATTTCACCGCTAGTAGCTTTAAGTGCTTTTCAAGCATTTAAGTGCTTGTAATCACTAAGCAAAGGAGTACTATAGATTAAATATGTTGTAAACTACACATGAAAGCAATGTCTTTTTTATTATCTGTAACTTTAATGAAAAGAAAATGTTAATTTACGGTAATGAAATAGACCTCCAAGTATGATCGGTGAATAGATCATTAGGTTAATTAAAATGAGGATATGTGTCACTGTTGTGGTGGAACTACCATTGTGGAGAAGACAGATTCATTTAGTGCTGGAATAGTAAAATTCAGACTGTGTCACTCTCAACCTAGACTGACTACACAAAGGAACAAGATTAATGACAAAGGTAACTCAGTTTTGTTTCATTTACTTTTGCCTGTCACATTACTTGTTATTCTAGAGAGCCTGTCACTTAAAGGTGAGAATTTATACAATCTTTAAAAAAACCAACTAAATCTAAATTTTGTTACTTTATTATCTGTCATCCCAGGTGAATTAAATACAAAAACAAGATTTAAGTAATAGTAAGTTAATAGTAACGTATACAGATTTTATAACATAACACTCATAAAGCTAGCAACTTTATAGATTTGTAAAAATGCAGTTGAAATGACCACTGCTGCTTAATAGTTAATAGTTCTTTTTGGTGTCTAATACTCAGAAACCTGTTGGAAACTAATTTTGTGTAGTTTGATATCCACTGTCCAAATTGAATTTACTAAAGAATTCATTGCTTCACTACTGTACCATAGTTTATAAAGGACTTTTTGAGTGCTCTTTGATTCTTGTCTCTGAAGAATCTTAGCATAATGCCAACATAGTGCCAACCATAATAGTTTTCCAGTTAAGTCCTTCCTATTTCTATCTAAAAGGCTTGGCATGTGTTTAAACAAATATTAAGTTCAGTATGCTGTTGAGCTTCTCAGTTTCCCCTGTCATATGGCTAATTTAACGTGTTAATATCTATTTGGGTTTTAGATTTAGAATTACTACATCTGGCCCATTAGCCAAGCTAGCCATCATTGGTAGCTTTTTGTTTGTGATATGAAGCATGAATGCATGCAGTAAGTGATTTATAAAGCATGTGCTTTCCCTAATGATTTATATGATCAATCAGTCAAATATTTATTGAATTCTAGTTCTGAGTCCAGTATTGTAGTAGGTACTTAAGGCTTGCATATACTATACTTTAGTATACTGTACTTTATACTTCATTCAGTTCATTACAGAATCTGCATATGTTTATAAAAGAATTGTTTCTTTCCTTAGCTTTACAAGTAAGAAAACTTTTTAGGAAGGTAAGATTCTCTTCCTCTTTTGTTTTAGCCTCTTGATTCTGGGAAATGTTTTCTTATCCTTGCCTTATTTCTCTATTTTCCTGAAATTTACCTTGATGATATTTAGTAGGAGCTATTTAATGAGTTTAGGTATATTTAATGTTTATGACGATGCATGAATGTTACCTTATAACTAAACTTGATATAGTAAAATTTTGTTTTAATTATTATTATTTTTTTGAGACAAAGTCTCACTCTGTTGCCCAGGCTGGAATGCAATGGTTTCACCTCGGCTCAATGCAGCCTCCTCCTCCTGGGTTCAAGCAATTCTCCTGCCTCAGCCTCCTGAGTAGCTGGGATTACAGGTGCCCACCACCATGCTTGGCTAATTTTTGTATTTTTAGTAGAGATGAGATTTCACTGTGTCGGCCAGGCTGGTCTCGAAACCCTGACCTCAAGTGATCTACCACCTCAGCCTCTCAAAGTGCTGGGATTACAGGTGTGAGCCACTGCATCTAGCCTGATATAGTAACATTGTAGTACTTATGTTAGGAAGTGAATCTTTATTCGATAATTGGATTCACCATAAAATTTTTCTGAAGAATTGACTTAGAACATTTCACAGATCTCATTTTGTCCCATTTTTTTCATTTAAGGCTCATTCCAGCATTTAAACAAAAGGAAAGAATTGTAAAGATTCTTAATAGGTCCAGAAAGCTGTAGCAGTGAAGGCAATGCTAGAGTATGAAAACTCTCATGAATTTATCCATAGGCCACGTGATCTCTTTTGATGTATCTGTTTTGTGTGTGTGTGTGTGTGTCTGCTTTTTTCTAACTACATACTGGCTTGTTCATTTCCTTTCTTTTTTTTTATTATACTTTAAGTTTTAGGGTACATGTGCACTACGTGCAGGTTAATTACATATGTATACATGTGCCATGTTGGTGTGTTGAACCCAGTAACTCGTCATTTAACATTAGGTATATCTCCAAATGCTATCCCTCCCCCATCCCCTCACCCCACAACAGGCCCTGGTGTGTGATGTTCCCCTTCCTGTGTCCATGTGTTCTCATTGTTCAATTCCCACCTATGAGTGAGAACATGCGGTGTTTGGTTTTTTGTCCTTGCAATAGTTTCCGGAGAATGATGGTTTCCAGCTTCATCCATGTCCCTACAAAGGACATGAACTCATCATTTTTATGGCTGCATAGTATTCCCTGGTATATATGTGCCACATTATCTTTATCAAGTCTATCATTGTTGGACATTTGGGTTGGTTCCAAGTCTTTGCTATTGTGAATAGTGCCACAATAAACATACGTGTGCATGTGTCTTTATAGCAGCATAATTTATAATCCTTTCGGTATATACCCAGTAATGGGATGGCTGGGTCAAATGGTATTTCTAGTTCTAGATCCCTGAGGAATCACCACACTGACTTCCACATGGTTGAACTAGTTTACAGTCCCACCAACAGTGTAAAAGTGTTCCTATTTCTCCACATCCTCTCCAGCACCTGTTGTTTCCTGACTTTCTAATGATCACCATTCTAACTGGTGTGAGATGCAATCTCATTGTTGTTTTGATTTGCATTTCTCTGATGGCCAGTGATGATGAGCATTTTTTCATGTGTCTTTTGGCTGCATAAATGTCTTCTTTTGAGAAGTGTCTGTTCATATCCTTTGTCCACTTGTTGATGGGGTTGTTTGTTTTTTTCTTGTAAATTTGTTTGAGTTCATTGTAGATTCTGGATATTAGCCCTTTGTCAGATGAATAGATTGCAAAAATTTTCTCCCATTCTGTAGGTTTCCTGTTCACTCTGATGGTAGTTTCTTTTGCTGTGCAGAAGCTCTTTAGTTTAATTAGATCCCATTTGTCAATTTTGTCTTTTGTTGCCATTGCTTTTGGTGTTTTAGACATGAAGTCCTTGCCCTTGCCTATGTCCTTAATGGTATTGCCTAGGTTTTCTTCTAGGGTTTTTATGGTTTTAGATCTAACATTTAAGTCTTTAATCCATCTTGAATTAATTTTAGTATAAGGTGTAAGGAAGGGATCCAGTTTCACCTTTCTACATATGGCTAGCCAGTTTTCCCACCACCATTTATTAAATAGGGAATCCTTTACCCATTTATTGTTTTTGTCAGGTTTGTCAAAGATCAGATGGCTGTAGATATGCGGCACTATTTCTGAGGGCTCTGTTCTGTTCCGTTGGTCTGTATCTCTGTTTTGATACAAATACCATGCTGTTTTGGTTACTGTAGCCTTGTAGCATAGTTTGAAGTCAGGCAGCCTGATGCCTCCAGCTTTGTTCTTTTGGCTTAGGATTGACTTTGCAATGCGGGTTCTCTTTTGGTTCCATATGAACTTTAAGGTAGTTTTTTTTCAATTCTGTGAAGAAAGGCATTGGTAGCTTGATGGAGATGGCATTGAATCTATAAATTACCTTGGGCAGTATGGCCATTTTCACGATATTGATTCTTCCTACCCATGAGCATGGAATGTTCTTCCATTTGTTTGTATCCTCTTTTATTTCATTGAGTAGTGGTTTGCAGTTCTTCTTGAAGAGGTCCTTCATATCCCTTGTAAGTTGGATTCCTAGGTATTGTATTCTCTTTGAAGCAATTGTGAATGGGAGTTCACTCATGATTTGGCTCTCTGTTTGTCTGTTATTGGTGTATAAGAATGCTTGTGATTTTTGCACATTGATTTTGTATCCTGAGACGTTGCTGAAGTTACTTATCAGCTTAAGGAGATTTTGGGCTGAGACAATGGGGTTTTCTAGATATACAATCATGTCATCTGCAAACAGGGACAATTTGACTTCCTCTTTTTGTAATTGAATACCCTTTATTTCCTTCTCCTGCCTGATTGCTCTGGCCAGAACTTCCAACACTACGTTGAATAGGAGTGGTGAGAGAGGGTATCCCTGTCTTGTGCCAGTTTTCAAAGGGAATGCTTCCAGTTTTTGCCCATTCAGTATGATATTGGCTGTGGGTTTTTCATAGATAGCTCTTATTATTTTGAGATATGTCCCATCAATACCTAATTTATTGAGAGTTTCTAGCATGAAGCATTGTTGAATTTTGTCAAAGGCCTTTTCTGCATCTATTGAAATAATCATGTGGTTTTTGTCTTTGGTTCTGTTTATATGCTGGATTACATTTATTGATTTTCGTGTGTTGAACCAGCCTTGCATCCCAGGGATGAAGCCCACTTGATCATGGTGGATAAGCTTTTTGATGTGCTGCTGGATTTGGTTTGCCAGTATTTTTTTGAGGATTTTTGCATTGATGTTCATCAGGGATATCGGTCTAAAATTCTCTTTTTTTGTTGTGTCTCTGCTAGGCTTTGGTATCAGGATGATGCTGGCCTCATAAAATGAGTTAGGGAGGATTCCCTCTTTTTCTACTGATTGGAATAGTTTCATAAGGAATGGTACCAGCTCCTCCTTGTACCTCTGGTAGAATTCGGCTGTGAATCCATCTGGTCCTGGACTTTTTTTGGTTGGTAAGATATTAATTATTGCCTCAATTTCAGAGCCTGTTATTGGTCTATTCAGAGATTCAACTTCTTCCTGGTTTAGTCTTGGGAGAGTGTATGTGTCCGGGAATTTATCCATTTCTTCTAGATTTTCTAGTTTATTTGCGTAGAGGTGTTTATAGTATTCTCTGATGGTAGTTTGTATTTCTGTGGGATCGGTGGTGATATACCCTTTATCATTTTTTATTGCGTCTATTTCATTCTTCTCTCTTTTCTTCTTTATTAGTCTTGCTAGTGGTCTATCAATTTTGTTGATCTTTTCAAAAAACCAGCTCCTGGATTCCTTGATTTTTTGAAGGGTTTTTTTGTGTCTCTATTTCCTTCAGTTCTGCTCTGATCTTAATTACTTCTTGCCTTTTGTTAGGTTTTGAATGTGTTTGCTCTTGCTTCTCTAGTTCTTTTAATTGTGATATTAGGGTGTCCATTTTAGATCTTTCCTGCTTTGTCATGTTGGCATTTCGTGCTATAAATTTCCCTCTACACACTGCTTTGAATGTGTCCCAGAGATTCTGGTATGTTGTGTCTTTGTTCTCATTGGTTTCAAAGACCATCTTTATTTCTGCCTTCATTTCATTATGTACCCAGTAGTCATTCAGGAGCAGGTTGCTCAGTTTCCATGTCGTTGAGCAGTTTTGAGTGAGTTTCTCAATCCTGAGTTCTAGTTTGATTGCACTGTGGTCTGAGAGACAGTTTGTTATAATTTCTGTTCTTTTACATTTGCTGAGGGGTGCTTTACTTCCAACTATGTGGTTCATTTTGGAATAAGTGAGGTGCAGTGCTGAGAAGAATGTATATTCTGTTGATTTGGGGTGGAGAGTTCTGTAGTTGTCTATTAGGTCCACTTGGTGCAGAGCTGAGTTCAATTCCTGGATATCCTTGTTAACTTTCTGCCTCGTTGATCTGTCTAATGTTGACAGTGGGGTGTTAAAGTCTCCCATTATTATTGTGTGGTAGTCTGAGTCTCTTTGTAGGTCTCTAAGGACTTGCTTTAGGATTCTGGGTGCTCCTGTATTGGGTGCATATATATTTAGGATAGTTAGCTCTTCTTGTTGAATTGATCCCTTTACCATTATGTAATGGCCTGCTTTGTCTCTTTTGATCTTTGTTGGTTTAAAGTCTGTTTTATCAGAGACTAGGACTGCAACCCCTGCCTTTTTTTGTTTTCCATTTCCTTGGTAGATCTTCCTCCATCCCTTTATTTTGAGCCTATATGTGTCTCTGCATGTGAGATGGGTTTCCTGAATACAGCACATTGATTGGTCTTGACTCTTTATCCAATTTGCCAGTCTGTGTCTTTTAATTGGAGCATTTAGTCCATTTACATTTAAAGTTAATATTGTTATGTGTGAATTTGATCCTGCCATTATGATGTTAGCTGGTTATTTTGCTCCTTAGTTGATGCAGTTTCTTCCTAGCCTGGATGGTCTTCACAATTTGGCATATTTTTGCAGTGCTGGTACTGGTTGTTCCTTTCCATGTTTAGTGCTTCCTTCAGGAGTTCTTTTAGGGCAGGCCTGGTGGTGACAAAATCTCTCAGCATTTGCTTGTCTGTAAAGGATTTTATTTCTCCTTCACTATGAAGCTTAGTTTGGCTGGATATGAAATTCTGGGTTGAAAATTCTTTTCTTTAAGAATATTGAATACTGGCCCCCACTCTCTTCTGGCTTGTAGAGTTTCTGCCGAGAGATCCGCTGTTAGTGTGATGGGCTTCCCTTTGTGGGTAACCCGACCTTTCTCTCTGGCTGCCCTTAACATTGTTTCCTTCATTTCAACTTTGGTGAATCTGACAATTATGTGTCTTGGAGTTGCTCTTCTCGAGGAGTATCTCTGTGGCATTCTCTGTGTTTCCTGAATTTGAATGTTGGCCTTCCTTGCTAGATTGGGGAAGTTCTCCTGGATAATATCCTGCAGAGTGTTTTCCAACTTGGTTCCATTCTCCCCATCACTTTCAGGTACACCAATCAGACGTAGACGTGGTCTTTTCACATAGTCCCATATTTCTTGGAGGCTTTGTTCGTTTCTTTTTATTCTTTTTTCTCTAAACTTCTCTTCTTGCTTCATTTCATTCATTTGATTTTCCATCACTGATACCCTTTCTTCCAGTTGATCGAATCGGCTACTGAGGCTTGTGCATTCATCACGTAGTTCTCGTGCCTTGGTTTTCACCTCCATCAGGTCCTTTAGGGACTTCTCTGCATTGGTTATTCAGTTAGCCATTCATCTAGTTTTTTTTCAAGGTTTTTAACTTCTTTGCCATAGGTTCACACTTCCTCCTTCAGCTCGGAGTAATTTGATCATCTGAAGCGTTCTTTTCTCAACTCGTCAAAGTCATTCTCCATCCAGCTTTGTTCCGTTGCTGGTGAGGAGCTGTGTTCCTTTGGAGGAGGAGAGGCACTCTGATTTTTAGAGTTTCCAGTTTTTCTGCTCTGTTTTTTCCCCATCTTTGTGGTTATATCTACCTTTGGCCTTTGATGATGGTGACGTACAGATGGGGTTTTGGTGTGGATGTTCTTTCTGTTTGTTTGTTTTCCTTCTAACAGTCAGGACCCTCAGCTACAGGTCAGTTGGAGTTTGCTGGAGGTCCACTCCAGACCCTGTTTGCCTGGTATCAGCAGTGGAAGCTGCAGAACAGTAGATATTGGTGAGCAGCAAATGTTCCTGCCTGATTGTTCCTCTGGAAGTTTTGTCTCAGAGGAGTAGCCGGCTGTGTGAGGTGTCAGTCTGCCCCTACTGGGAGGTGCCTCCCAGTGAGGCTACTTGGGGGTCAGGGACCCACTTGAGGGTTTGCTCATTACACAGTTCTTTCATTTTCTTAGTTCACATTCCTGAGAGAATCTGTTTGACTTGTGCATCAGTCAAAATAAGCTAACTGATGTTGAAATAATAGAAATGACCCACATTATTATTTCTTATTCATGCTTCATGTGCATCGTGGGTTGATTGGGGGCTCTGTTCCATATTGTCTTCATTCAGGATTTAGATTGCAGTCATAATTTGAAGCATTGCAGGAAAAAAACATCATGCATGTGTACAGCTTTCAATCAAAAGTTACATATCACCTTGGCTTATATTTCATTGATCAAAGCAAGTTATCTGGCTACAGAGGACATTAATTAGGTAAGGAAGTATAGTTCTTCCATATGCCCTGGAAAAGAACTGTGATTATAGAGTGGGTGTGGTGACTCACGCCTGTAATCCCAGCACTTTGGGAGGCCAAGGTTGGCAGATCACCTGAGGTCAGGAGTTCCAGACCAGCCTGGCCAACGTGGTAAAACCCTGTCTCTACTAAAAATACAAAAAATTAGTCAGCCATGGTGGTGGGCACCTGTAATCCCAGCTACTCTGGAGGCTGAGGAAGGCGAATTCCTTGAACCGGGGAGGTGGAAGTTGCAGTGAGCCGAGGTTGCACCATTGCACTCCAGCCTGGGCAACAAGAGTGAAACTCTGTCTCAATAAAGACAAACAAACAAACAAACAGAAACAAAACTATGATTATTTGATGAAAACACTAGTGACTCTTATAGTTAGCCCCCCTAGCTACTAGGCATTCACTTCATTTTTGTTTCCTACCCAGAATACATACTTTGTCTTCATAAAAAAATTGTATGGGAGGAATTATGTATTTGTACTCTTAGCCAGGTGACATCTGGTAACTTCCTCCTTTAGCTTGCATCCCACAATGAGAAGACCTGTGAAGAGGACCTGCGGCGTTGAGCAGTGCTTTACTCAGCCCTTAACTTTTGTTTAGTATGAACAAAAAAATAACTATTTGGTGTGGTAAGTCACTGAGATTTTGGGATTATTATTATCAGCAAGAGCTGACTTAACACAATGAGTTTTGGAGTAAGACCACCTGGGATGAGTGTTAAATCTGCTTGTTTTGTGATTTTGCATCAGTTTAAGTTCTCTGAGGCTGGGTTTCTTTATCTGTAAAATGATGTTAATAATGCCTATCTCACAGTTATTATGTGAGGATTAAAGTGAATGACTTTTGTAAAATGCTTAGGAGAAGAATTCATTAAATGTCATTTCCCTTTCCTTTCCTTTCTACCTTGCTGTCCCTGTTGGTAGAGTTATTCAAGTGCATGATTACTTGTTAAAAATCTCATAGAAAGGAATCAGCTGTGA
The DNA here is from genome assembly GCF_029289425.2 of Pan paniscus. Classification (NCBI taxonomy): domain Eukaryota; kingdom Metazoa; phylum Chordata; class Mammalia; order Primates; family Hominidae; genus Pan; species Pan paniscus. The sequence continues at coordinate 73,312,858 of NC_073254.2, forward strand.
GATTAGGAATTGAATAAAATGATCTTAGGTGGACATTTTTAGTCCAAATTTAAGAATTTCTTTTTGAAGAGAATCTAAGATGCTCTTATAACTGATCTTTTTCACAAATGGCAGGTTCCTGTACAGTGGTAAACTAGGTTTTTAAACTGAGCTAACTAGACCACACTACAACATACCTGGCTTATGAAATGGGAGGGCTGAAGTCTGTAGGGCTGCCCGGAAACTCAGGTAAGAGTTGAAGTTATAATCTTGAGTCTGAAATTCATAGGGAAAGCCTCCATGCAGGAAACTTGAGCAGGATTTCTATATTACAATATTGAGGCAGAATTCCTTCTTCTTCAAAAACATGTTTTTGCTTTTAAGGCCTTGAGCTGATGGGATGAGAGCCAGACATGTTATCCAGGGTACTTTCCCTTTACTTAAAGTCAGCTGATTGTAAATTGTTAATCATCTCTACAAAACCTTCACAGTGCCACCTCGATTAGTATTTGACCAACTAACTAGGCACCATCATATAGCCAAGCTGACACATAAAAATTAAGCACCCCTAGGTGAAAAGTTACTGCCTGCAGCAGAAGAGGGTGTGAGGGGCACAGAGCCCCCTCCTGGTCATGAAATATTGAAGTCATGCTTCACCTAGTCATGAAGCATTAAAGGTTGTGGCGGCCTTGTTCTCCATGCTTTTTCAGTACATTTGATGTTGTATGGTGGGGGCAGGAGCATATAAGCCAGTGTGAATGGTTTTTGTTGCAGTCTCCATACAGACCAGGGCTCTATTTTTTTTTTCAAACTTGAAAGAAAAGTAGAATATTTTACTTACACTTAAAGCTACAAGTGGCTTGTTAGATATCAGAGAGTGTACTGAATTAGAAAAAATGTTCTACTGTTGGCCAGTTGCCACCAACAGAAAAGTTAGGTACATGTTTAACTTGATGGAGTGCTTAATTTAGTGATAGTTTTTGGTGAGCTTTTGGAAAGCTTTACTAGGATTTTAGGAATATGCCTGAGTCTCAGTAAGCTTCTCTTTAGAGAATTGAAGAGTCTCTGCAATTCCACAGAAGGCAGTACTTCCAAAAACCATCAAAAGGATATTATTCTGTAATGCTCGTAAGTTCTGTCTTTAGCCAGTTAAATATGATATCTACTGAATTTTAAATGACTGCCATTTTAAAGAATGTTTTTTAAGAGTTTACTGATTTAAGTCTTTTGATAGGCCTGTCTTATGGCTGTCATCCTGATTTAAAAAAAAAAAAAAAAAGCTTTTCAATTGAACTTTCAGGTTGACCACTAGTTATAACTTCTAAAATCTCTATGGATTTGATTTACTGCAAAAGTAATATCATTAATTTTATAAGACTACTTCTAAGCTGTGTTTTCCTTGCTTTTGGATTTTCCCTATGACAAATGGAGAAGGACTGTTAACCAAGTTTTATTGGGGTAAGATCAATTTTATGAAGCCTGATGACTTCTTATTCTAAATTTTACCTGAGCAATGCTCCAGCTTAACTGAATGGTTCATAATATTGAGTGACTCTCTTGTCAGCTCTTTATTGATTAATGACACAGATAAGAAAGATGTACCTTGTCACAGGAGGATTAGAATCGAGGAAACTAGAAGTCCCTCATCTCATCTCAAAACAGATGAAAGTCTATATTTAAGGATGATACAATCCATGAAAGAGAAGGAAAAGTCAGGGTTTAGTTAAGCAATGTGGAGATGAGAGGAGGGATAAGGAAAGAGAAAGCTCATGCAGAGATACTGTTTTGAAGATAACTCGTGGGGAAGAAATGGGCAGTCATCTGAGCAGCCAGCAAAACCTATTCCATGAACCCTTGGTAAGTAAGTGGCTTTGATGACATAGTGGAAAGATGAGCACTGTTACTGGCTGTCTTGTTGTTTAGCTGTCAGAAAAGATTGTGCTGCTTCCTATATCTGCTGTCACATGCTCCTTCACCTGCTCTGTCTTACTGAGATGGATAAACCTTGTAGTTCAGGACTGTCAAGGGCACTGCAATTAGTACTAAATCATCCTCGCTCTGACAAGTTCTGGCAACAGAAGTTTCTGGCAGATGTGTAAGTGCATTTTCAGTGTTTCCTGAGTGTCTGAAGGCATAGCAGAGCCCTCCATACACTGTGCAACTTTTAGAACAGGAGAAATATTAGAAATAAAGATGGGCTGTTGTTTTTTGCAAGTCATGATCAACTTTGTTTAATTTTCAATGTATGTATCTTTAATAAGGTAATAGGAAATCCATGTTTCATCTTGAAACTCCAGAAAGGGTTTTTATATGTAAATGTTGCTGTACCTCAGATGCTGGTGTACTTCAGATACTTCTTCCCAGAATCGAATTAGCTAGTTCTGGAAGAGCATATAAATAATAGTAATCAAAGAATATACCTAGTAGCTAGAAAATAAGAAATGATCACTGAGAAATTAAAACATTATGGATTTAAAATGTTGGTCTAACATGAAAGACAGCTCTAGAGCAGTGGTTAAAAGCCCTGGCTCTGGGACCAGACTATGTGGAGTTAGATCCCTTTGCCGTTATTATTTAAGCACTCCAAACATTTTTTTTTTCTGCAACCCAAGGGTAGTAACATACAGGCAAAAGGATTAAATGAGATATTAGGTTAAAAGATGACTGACATAGGTATCTGTCCAATGCATGTTGATTGTCTTTATGATAGTGATGAAGATGAGACTTCCATTTTCCATGCTCAAGTAAGTCAAAATGAGTGCAGAAAGCTGGATAAACATAGATTGTTTGTAACCATTTTGGCAAAAAATCACAGGAGAGTGTGGTAAAAGATTAAAATAAAACCTAAGGAGGTATAAAAAGATGAAGGTATTAGAAATCCTATCTCTACAAAAATCGAGGAAATGGAGAAAAGATAATTTGTGGGCTTTCAGAATAATTTGTTAGCATTTTCAGTTTTATGCATTTGAATATGGTTTTGGATTTGCAAAACTATTGTCCTGAAACTTTTGAATTAATGTTGTAATTGTGTACTAGTGTTTTATCCTATTTCACAGAAGTCCCATGGACATTTGATAAATTAGATTAATTAGCCTCTTTGTTACCAGTTGTCAGAACTATAAAGAATCCTTTCACGTGTCTGGCCTAACCGTGATATTGGATTTGGTCAGGGGTTATGTAGGTGTTTGTTTTCTTAGTTTGGTTCTTTGTGATCTGGCTGTAACCTTAGTCTTAGGCTGCCATAGTAGAAGAGCTCTGTTGCAGGGAGTATTTCCTTTGTTGCTTAAGAGAACCCCACTTACCTGGAGCTGCTGTCTCGACCGTGTCTTCTTTTTGTGATATGGCTAATGTGCGAGAGTCACCCGGTTGCTGTAGAAGTTTTTATTCCTTCTATTATTTTTAACAAAACTCTGATGTTAGTTCTTCAGTTTTTATCTGATTCCTCTTGAAAGTAGAGTCTTTAACAAATACAAAAAAAGGAAGCTTCCAGTTAATCAAGATTTAACTGCTTCGTAGAGAAGCTGAGAGCTGTTAAACAAATGTAGTCGGACATCCCCTGCTATGTGCTACTCTTTAGTTTTTGGTTCATTATGTCACATGTTAGTATTGTTTATATCAGAGCAGGCTTGTGTTCAACAGTGAGAAGTGAGCTAGCTGTTTCAGGGTGTTAAGACAGTTTTGGCTTTTGGGCAGATTAAATAAATGGGATCTTCTAAGTGGCAGAGGGGTGGTGGGAAAAGCACTGGCTCAGAAATCTAGAACTGAGTTCTAGTTCTGTTTTTTGTTGGTGACTACCAGCCTGTGATATCCACAACTAGAAAATGAGGAGAGGCTGGGCATGGTTGCTCATGCCTATAATCCTAGTGCTTTGGGAGGCCAAGGCAGGAGGATCGCTTGAGGCGAGGAGTTTGATACCAGTTTGGGCAACATGGTGAGACCCCCGTCTCTACAAAAAATAAAAAATTAGCCAGGTGTGGTGGCCTGCAGCTGTTGTCCTAGCTACTCAGGCGGCTGAGCTGGGAGGATCACTTGAGCTTAGGAGATCAAGGCTGCAGTGAGCTGTGATTATACTACTGCAGCCCAGCCTGGGTGACAGAGCGAGCCCCCATCTCTAAAACAAAACAAAACCAAGAAAATAAAGGAGATTGGCTAGATAATATCTCTGGTTGTTTCTATCTTTAATTATTTATCCTGATTTGGTTCTACAATTCAAAAAACCGTTTTTTAGGAGATGGAGGGAAGGAGAAATGCCACCAAATGCCTTTTAAAGCATCTTCAGAGATTTCAAACCGGTCTGACCTTCTTTACATCAGGGCACTGAAACACATGGGGGTACCAGGCATTAACAGTATCTCAAACCCACACAAGCTATATTCCTCACACAGGTTCCCATCTTCAGATGGTGGTGGTACCATCCTGGGGTGGGTTAGCTGGCTGGTTAAAGAAATGTGGCCTACTCACTGGTCTTGAATCAGCATTCCTTGTGTGGTTTGGAAGTCTTTTTATGATCGAGTCCCTGCCTCTTCCTCTCCAGTTGTGCTGGCCTTCTTTTAGTTCCTGGAATGCTGAGTGCTTCCTCCTGACATAAGATCTTCTTTATCCTTGCTACTGTCTTTGCCAGGAATGCTATTTGCACCTCCCTCAGTCGAATGCTGTTTGTTGTGGCACCTCTCTCAGTTAGCTAACTCCTACTCACTCTCTGGGTCTTCCCTCAAAAGGGCCATTCTCCTGATCTGCCTGACTTGGTCACTTGTCCTTATTATGCACACTCTCAGTGCCATGTAATAATGTCACGTTTGTTTGTGTGGTTACTTGATTAGTCCGTTCCTTCCCTGATATTCTGTAAGCTCCGAGAATGCAAATCACATGCTTTGCTGTCTTTTGTATTTCTTTTTTTCCTTTTCTTTTCCCCCCGAGACGGAGTCTTGCTCTGTCACCCAGGCTGGAGGGCAATGGCGTGATCTCAGCTCACTCCAACCTCCGTCTCCCAGGTTCAAGAGATTCTCCTTCCTCAGCCTCCCAAGTAGCTGGAATTACAGGCACGTGCCACCACACGTGGCTAATTTTTATGTTTTCAGTAGAGATAGGGTTTCACCATGTTGGCAAGTTTGTCTTGAACTCCTGATCTCATGATCTGCCCAGCTCGACCCCCCAATGTGTTGAGATTACAGGCATGAGCCACCACGCCTGGCCTGCCTTTTGTATTTCTGGTGCCTAACTCAGTGACTGGAACCAAATAGGTACTCAGTGTAGATGGGTTGAATGAATAAATAAGCCAGCTACCAAAGCCTCTTGACTTGGAATAAATTATGATAATAATGATAACAACCACCACAATAACAGCAGATATTTATTATGTACTTCCTGTGTGCCAGGCACTATTCTCCTCCTCTCCATCATCATCGTTTCCAAAATCACCATTACCACCTCTTTTTGAGTAGTTACTGTGCAGAGTACTTCATGTGTTATTACATTTAATCTTAACAGTACACTTTAAGGTAGGCACTATTACTGTCCCTCTTTTTCAGATAAGGAAGTTGAGACTCAGAAATTTAATAAGTGGCTTATTAACTCAGGAATTCTAGGTCCCTAGTATTCACATCCTTGGCAACTATGTCTTTACAGTTGGGATTATTATAGGAAAAAGTCAGGAGCTTGCTGTAACGTTTGCTACTCTGATCATTGTAACACAATGTAATTTCATGTAGGTCCGCCACTGCAGTAAGAGTGTAGTGGATATCTTGTCACTTATTAGATGTTATCCAGCATCTAATTTCCTGGGAAATTCCTATGTGTGGAAATCCCTTCTCCCTTCCATGAAGACAGAGCCTCCCTTCTATTAAGCTGAAAATGTCAGACACTTGCTTTCTCAGCTTTTCTTGTAGCTAGGGTATGGACGTATGATGCATTTGCCCCAGTTTCTGAACCAGAAGCTAGTGACACAAAGAAGTTACCAGGGAGAGAATCCATTCTGCTGAAGTTAGGCAGGAGCAACAGCTATACTGGGTTTCCAGACAGGACTGTCAGCCAACCTAGAGGTAGCATCCAGGGCCCAGAGTTAGTGGTACAGACTCTAGGGTTGTGGTTTCTTCATGGAACCTGTTTTAAGGCATGATTTTGGAATTTGTCCCAGATCTGGATGTCCAAAAGGCAGTATAAAGCATGGACTCTCGTGCTAGACTGACTGGGTTCATATCCCAGCTTTTATCTCAGCTCTGCCACTTACCAGTCTTGTAACCTTGTTTGAGATGGTTAGTTAACCTCTGTGTGCCTCAGGTCCCTCAAATGTAAGAAGGGGAAATAATAGCATGTACCTCATAGGCTTCCTTTGAGGATTAGGTGACTTATTTAAAGTAAAACTCTTAGGACTGAGTCTGGCATATTTATTGTAATGTACATTAGTGCTTTCTATCATTTTTTTCTTGATAATGATTTTTTTTTATTATTATACTTTAAGTTCTGGGATACATGTGCAGAACGTGCAGGTTTGTTACATAGGTATACACGTGTCATGGTGGTTTGCTGCACCCAACACCCTGTCATCTACATTAGGTATTTCTTCTAATGCTATCCCTCCCCCAGCTCCCCACCCCCTGACAGGCCCCGGTGTGTGATGTTCCCCTCCCTGTGTCCATGTGTTCTCATTGTTCAGTTCCCACTTATGAGTGAGAACATGAGGTGTTTGGTTTTCTGTTCCTGTGTTAGTTTGTTGAGGATGATGGTTTCCAGCTTCATCCATCTCCCTGCAAAGGACATGAACTCATCCTTTTCTATGACTGCATAGTATTCCATGGTGTATATGTGCCACATTTTCTTTATCAAGTCTATCATTGATGGACATTTGGGTTGGTTCCAAGTCTTTGCTATTGTGAACAGTTCTGCAATGAACATACATGTGCATGTGTCTTTAGAGTAGAATGATTTATAATCCTTTGGGTATATACCCAGTAATGGGATTGTTGGGTCAAATGGTATTTGTGGTTCTAGATCCATAAGGAATTGCCACACTGTCTTCCACAATGGTTGAACTAATTTACACTCCCACAAACAGTGTAAAAGCGTTCCTATTTCTCCACATCCTCTCCAGCATCTGTTGTTTCCTGACTTTTTAAGGATTGTCATTCTAACTGGTGTGAGATGGTATCCCATTGTGGTTTTGATTTGCATTTCTCTAATGACCAGTGCTGATGAGCTTTTTTCATATGTATGTTGGCTGCATAAATGCCTTCTTTTGAGAAGTGTCTGTTCATATCCTTTGCCCACTTTTTGAAGGGATTGTTTTTTTCTTGTAAATTTGCTTAAGTTCTTTGTAGATTCTGGATATTAGCTGTTTGTCAGATGGATAGATTGCAAACATTTTCTCCCATTCTGTAGGTTGCCTGATCACTCTGATGATAGTTTCTTTTGCTGTGCAGAAGCTCTTTAGTTTAATTAGATCCCATTTGTTGGCTGGGCGTGGTGGCTCACACCTGTAATCCCAGCACTTTGGCAGGCCGAGGTGGGCTGATCACCTCAGGTTGGGAGTTAAGAGACCAGCCTGACCAAATGGAGAAACCCTGTCTCTACCTAAAATACAAAATTAGCCAGGCATGGTGGCACATGTGTATAATCCCAGCTACTAGGAGAATCGCTTGAACCTGGGAAGCGGAGGTTGCAGTGAGCCAAGATTGTGCCATTGCACTCCAGCCTGGGCAACAAGAGTGAAACTCCATCTCAAAAAAAAAAAAAAAAAAGAAGAAGAAGAAGAAAAGATCCCATTTGTTAGTTTTGGCTTTTGTTGCCATTGCTTTTGTTTCAGTCATGAAGTCTTTGCCCATCATGCCTATGTCCTGAATGGTATTGCCTAGGTTTTCTTCTAGGGTTTTATGGTTTTAGGTCTTATGTTTAAGTCTTTAATCCATCTTGAGTTAATTTTTGTGAAAGGTGTAAGGAAGGGGTCCAGTTTCAGTTTTCTGCATATGGCTGGCTAGTTTTTCCAACACTATTTTTTAAATAGGGAATCCTTTCCCCATTGCTTGTTTTTGTCAGGTTTGTCAAAGCCAAGATGTTCATAGATGTGTGGTGTTATTTGTGAGGCCTCTGTTTTGTTCCATTGGTCTATATATCTGTTTTGGTACCAATACCATGCTGTTTTGGTTACTGTAGCCTTATAGTATAGTTTGAAGTCAGGTAGCATGATGCTTCCAGCTTTGTTCTTTTTGCTTAGGATTGTCTTGGCTGTACAGGCCCTTTTTTGGTTCCATGTGAAGTTTAAAGTAGTTTTTTTCTAATTCTGTGAAGAATGTAAATGGCAGCTTGATGAGGATAGCATTGAATATATAAATTACTTTGGGCAGCATGGCCATTTTCATGACATTGATTCTTCGTATTCTTCATATTTATGAGCATGGAATGTTTTTCCATTTGTTTGTGTCCTCCTTGAGTTCCTTGAGCAGTGGTTTGTAGTTCTCCTTCAAGAGGTCCTTCACATTCCCTTGGAAGTTGTATTCCTAGGTATTTAATTCTCTTTGTAGCAGTTGTGAATGGAAGTTCACTCATGATTTGGCTGTTTTTCTGTTATTGGTATATAGGAATGCTTGTGATTTTTGCACATTGATTTTGTATCCTGAGACTTTGCTGAAGTTGCTCATCAGCTTAAGGAGATTTTGGGCTGAGATGATGATGGGGTTTTCTAAATATACAATTATGTCATCTGCAAACAGAGAAAATTTGACTACCTCTCTTCCTATTTGAATACCCTTTATTTCTTTCTCTTGCCTGATTTCCCTAGCCAAAACTTCCAATACTATGTTGAATAGGAATGGTGAGAGAAGGCATCCTTGTCTTGTGCCGATTTACAAAAGGAATGCTTACAGTTTTTGCCCATTCCGTATGATATTGGCTGTGGGTTTGTCATAAATAGCTCTTATTATTTTGCGATACGTTCCATCAATACCTAGTTTATTGAGAGTTTTTAGTATGAAGAAGTGTTGGATGTTATCAAAAGCCTTTTCTGCATCTATTGAGATAACTCTGTGGTTTTTGTCTTTGTTTGTGTTTGTGTGATGGATTACGTTTATTGATTTTCATGTGTTGAACCAGCCTTGCATCCCAGGGATGAAGCCAAGTTTATTGTGCTGTATAAGGTTTTTGATGTGCTGCTGGATTCGGTTTGCCAGTATTTTATTAAATATTTTTGCATCGATGTTCATCAGGGATATTAGCCTGAAATTTTCTTTTTTTGTTGTCTCTGCCAGGTTTTGGTATCAGGATGATGTTGGCCTCATAATATGGCCCAGGTGTTTGGGGCCCCTTAACTTACTATTTTTAGCAAAGATTTTGTCTGATTAAATTTATTAGTTGGTGTATGTCACTGACAACTTAGAACCCTGACTAATATATACAGCCCATACTTAGTGAATAACTATGTGTGGGATATAGTATAATCATGGGTTTCCTTTTAGGAGGGGATTTATAGAACCATTTCTTCATGTATGTTCAGGGCCAAGGCTAATGTTATTTTTATTGAATGCCCAAGTCATTTGCTCTCAGTTTATTTCAGGTTGATTTATTTCATTGAAGACCTTAGGCCTTGACTCCAGGCTTGTTGCAATTTTTGTTTGTAAGCCCTGAAACAGCGATTCTATTCTCCCTGAGGGAGAAATGGTTATGAAGAGAGCTTCTCATGTTAGGATGTAGTGGCTGGTGTCAAGCAGTGATTTCCTTATCATCACTGTTGTGATTATCTTGGCATACATATATTGATGATAATTGATATTCTGCATGAAGAGCCTGTTTAACTCACTTCTCATCCCAAGTGAAGGGCCTGAGTTTCCCTCTGGAACTCTCTTTATGTTGCTGAGAAGCACAGTGCCTCCTGGCACATTAGCTTTCAGTCTGTGAAAGCAGATACTTTCAAATGGGAAAATGTCATGCAAGGTGAACTGTTGGTATTTTCACAGCAGGCAAATTCTTAGCACCCTCAGTATAAAAACACTAGTGAATCACATTTATGGTTTTGTAACCATTACAATGAGAACAGACAGTGACATTCAAATCTCAGAAAATTGAACCCTTGATATTGATTGTTAATGTGGAAAACTTGAAGAAGCAGGTAGAACACTGCGACCTTACGATGTGAATTCTCTAATCAGACCATAGAGATCACTCAAATATTTGACTTATTGATTTTTGGAGAAACAAGCTAATTTGTATGCAAGATATGAAAATACTAGAAGTTTTCGCTCTTGATTCAGAATAAGCAATGAGAGTCAAGGTCTTATGCAGTAAATTTGAAGTTATGTTAAGTACTATATATTTTCAATATTTTAACAGAAGGGATCATCAATTTTCTCATACATGTAGCTACATATTTAAAACAGTATTATTTGCATTTATATTTTAATTTATGTTTTATCTCATATTAATTTATTAATACACATGTAATGCTATTAAGAACCAAGCCTACTATTCTAAATATTTAAAAGATCTCCACCACACAGAATTATAAACTTCTGCTGCCTACATTTGAACATACTTCTTTTCTGCAGTCTCATCTCTGTAAACTTTGCTCACTTAAAAAACTACTCATTTAGAGCTTTATCTCCATTTTCTAGTACTTTGGAGGCTAAAAATGCAGTTGGCTGAGTTACCCTGACCTGTTAAAGCAGTCTTTCCATTTTAACTTAAGTTCACCTTAAGAAACATAGATTATCTTTGGACAAATGGTGTTGGATGAATTCTGCTTCCTAAAAGAATAATGTAAGTAGTATTTGAGTAAGTAAGTATTTGAGCATTGTGGCATTTTATCAGAACAATTTAAATTTTCCCCTAATCTCTTCAATCACATCTTACAAATATTTGAAAACAATTATTTCCTCACTCTGGATAACCCTGTTGTACTTGCAGCCTCTCCTCCTTGCGACCTTCTTTTCTCCTTGGTGCTGTGTTCTGCAGCTGGCTCTTCATTTAAATTCCACCACAAATTAGTTGGCTTGGGTTTTTAGTGTTCTGCTTTAAGTAAGAGGGGCCTCTCCCCCTCTCCTTCTCCCCCTCTCCCCCTCTCACCCTCTCTCCCTCTTCCTCTTTTTTTGGCAAAGAGTAATCTTTAGGCAGTCTTAGCTTCTCCCAAAGCTTAAGACTAGAGCATTGCTGCTTAGGTAGAATAATGTGTAGAGAGAACTCTCATGTTTCAGAATGACTTTGAGAAACCCCAAATCCCAAAATTGTTTTAATCTTTAAATGACGTTGAGATATTTATATCAAAAGTATTAAATAATTGTATGTAGCCTTTTGTTGGTAGATATTCTAATTTGGTAGGATTAAAACACATTGTCCTTTAAAAGCTTACTAGTTATAGCTAGTTTTAGTTTCAGCCTACATCTTGTGTTTTTATTTTTATGGTTCAAATAGTGCCTGAATTCTAGATTTGCATGAAAACCATGCTTTCTTCTCAGTGTTTGGCACTTTAGTTGTCCCTCTCTGCCAACTACCCTCTCTACATATACACTTCAGAAGTTAAATAAGAGGAAGCTAGAATGAGTCCGAATAGTAGATTCTAAGGCACAATTACAGTATTAAAATCGTATTCATCTCTGCTCCAGTTTTGAAAGAGCATTGGTGGGAAATTATAATTATAGCAATAGCTGAGTTGGCTCCTTGTGACACAGATTTATAATGTTAGATATTAGGGATACTTTTTTTTTTTTCCATCCAAAGTCTAATTTTCCGAGTCCCTTGGAATTTTAGATCTTGCCTTTCTCCAGGGACCATCTGGTTTGGAAAAGGTACAAAGATTGTGAGCTGTGGTATGGGCATGTGGAAGAGATACTAGCACAAGGCACTAAACAAATAGAGGAGAGAGATGGCTAAGGCAGAAAGAGCAGGAGAGCCAAAGGGAGGGATTAATAAGGCAAGAACAATAAAAAAGAGTGGTTGGTGAAGAAGGTGTTGTGGTGAAAAGGAAGAGGAGATTGAGGAGAGAGAATGTAGAGAAAAATAAATGGTGATAAAAGGATGGAGGGAGAATGGATTCAAAGGCAGAAAAATTAGTAATAAAAGAGCAGTTAAAGGAGAGTAGGACGTAGAGAGTAGAGGAGGGTGAGGAAAGGAAGGTTAGAAAGATGGTGAGGAAGGAAGAAAGAAATGGATTGACTCCATATCCAGTGTTCTGCTAACATTGGTGGTAGTCACTGCTGTTAGCTACATGGTCTGTTTATATTGAAGGTGAAATCACAGCAGTATAGGGCCGATCAAGTGGCATTTAATGCTTCACAGTTCCTGGAGGTGAATGGATGAACAATGAATGATTTGCATCTTTTTACTTTTGTAAAGAGTCATGAAGTTAAACGGAATTAAGTGAATCATCAAATCACCTTGTTTTCCTCTGAAAAAAATTAAGTATATGCTTTGGAAAGCGAATTTATTTGTGTAGCAATAACATTTTATTAAGTACATGAAAAGTTGAATTTTACATATTTCATTCAAGATAGGAGAAAAAAGAAAACTTAAGCTAAACTTTTAAAAGATTCAAGGTATTATAAAGCAGCTTTTGGTGACATTTATTGTGGAGCCCTTGTTTTGAGATATGCGGTTTTTTTTGGAGAACTGTTGTTGCTGACCAGGGAATATTTTAAAACTAGAAACAGGGCCTTCATTAACTTGGAGTTATTCAGAAGTCAGCTGCTATTTAGATGATTTTTGATGTAGGGTAGAGGAAGAGACCTCAAGGATATACCTGAAACTATGCACTTTGGCTGGGCGTGGTGGCTCACATTTGTAATCCCCGCACTTTGGGAGGCCAAGGTGGGCGGATCACCTGAGGTCAGAAGTTCAACATCAGCCTGGCCAACACAGTGAAACCCTGTCTCTACTAAAAATACAAAAATTAGCTGGGCGTGGTGGTGGGCTCCTGTAATCCCAGCTACTCGGGAGGCTGAGGCAGGAGAATTGCTTGAACCCGGTAGGCGGAAGTTGCAGTGAACTGAGATTGCATGTGTCAAAAAAAAAGAAAAAGAAAAAGAAAAAAGAAACTATGCAGTTTGTCAAAACGGGCAAACCGAGTCTCCTAAAGAGGGCCTTTCTGTGTAAAGTGAAGTTCTGCCTAGGATTGGTCCTTCCTGTGTAAGTGAAGGTCTGGTGTGGAGCACTTCAGTTATCACTTGATGGATTCCTAGCTGGCTACACTTGATACTTGTATCGTTAAATTTTTCTTGATTTGTATTTTTGTGTGGGGCAATTTTACCTAACATATTATTCCATTCATAGAATAGAGGAATTTAATCAGCATGAAATCTTGGAATGTTCATATCTCAGAATAACTAATTAAATATATATTAGGCCATTGTGAAAGTTGGCCTTACTGGTCTATTAGATTGAATATAAAAAGGGACAGCTGAAGAAAAATTATTTTGCTTAAAATAAAAACATTCTTTTAAAAGTTTGCTTTGGAGAGCAGGAAGCAATTGTATTGTAAGTATGTATAATTATCTGCATTCCTTTCCAACCTCTTTGGGATCAAATTGGTTTTCTCCAGGAAAGGCAATTATATGCAGGAGGCCACTTTTTGTTGAATTAGTGTGTGTTACATGTGGTGCATCCCACAAACCTGATATCAGAGATGTACTGCTATGATTTATAATACCTATTAATTACAGCTTTGTATTAAAGGCTTTTAGTTTTCTGCTTCAGTAAACCTAAATTCTCCCTTTGAAGAAGAATTGCTTACATTAGGTCTTATGCTAACTAGTGAATCCTGTCTTTTAGAATCTCATCAAGGGTACTTGATGCAGCAAGAACTTCTCAGTTGGCTTTAAATGGGCTTTGCTGAAGCTGTTTAACATTGTAGGGTGATGAGATAACTGGAAGAGATTCTGGTCTTGTGATGGGGAGGCGGCACACAACATGATTCAAAGCATTAATCAAAAAGTATTTATGCACCAGATGTTTATCATCCTTATAGCACCATGCCAGACTTTGTACTGTATCTGATGTACACACTTTCCAGCTACTTCAGTGGTTCTTAACCCCAGCTGTTCTTTAGATTCACCTGGAAAACTTTTTTTAAAAAGTGCTCTGTTTTCACCCCAGAAGAATTAAATACTAGGCATGGATGTTTGTAAAGGGCCCCTTGTTGAATCTAATGTGCAGTCAAGACTGAAAACAGAAGTCTATTCAGTCCTTCATAGCGGCTTTTTACTTGAAAAGTTAGATTTCCCCTTCCCTTTGTTTTCAGCTTCTTATTCCTTCCAGAAGTAAATGATGTGACCAAGCAAAACAAATGAACAAAACCGTGTTGCATTATTTTTTCCTGAGCTTCTGTGATAGTTTCATTCTATATTTGGGGGACAAATATTTCCCTGGCAACCCTCTTAAGTTTTGTAACTTTACCTTCCACCACCCCTGCGCCCTATCTGAAGAATATCTAGTCTAAGTCTAAGGTCTCTTTGCTAAACTTGAATAACTTTGCCAGAGACCTGCTTTTCAGTGGGGCTCTACTGTTTTATTTTTTTTCTCTGTGAATATTTAAAATCACATTTCGACTTAGAAAAGTTTTGAAATTAGGATGATAGTGTTTTTCATTACATCTTTTCTTGTGCAAATTACTCATTAAACTTCATTTTGTTTAGATTTCACATGCTTGAGGAATTTGTAATATTACCCATCCATTTTTTAAGGAAAGGAAGCATGATTAAGTATAGACTAATCTTCCAAAGCATCAGTTTGTCCATTTGAAAAATGTCTGTGTTTGCTATCTACTTTTTCTGCAATTCTGCTATTTTTTTTTTTTTTGAGTCGGAGTCTCGCTCTGTCACCCAGGCTGGAGTGCAGTGGCGCCATCTTGGCTTACTGCAAGCTCCGCCTCCCGGGGTTCATGTCATTCTCCTGCCTCAGCCTCTGAGTAGCTGAGACTACAGGCACCTGCCACCATGCCAGGCTAATTTTTTGTTTTTATTAGTAGAGACAGGGTTTCACCTTGTTAGCCAGGATGGTCTCTATCTCCTGACCTCGTGATCTGCCCGCCTCAGCCTCCCAAAGTGCTGGGATTACAGGCGTGAGCCACCGCGCCCAGCTTACTCTGCTATCTTTAAAAACATTTAAATTTTTTTTTCATTTTTATGTGTACATAGTAGGTGTATACCTGCCGTTTTTAATTTGAATATATTTGGAAATAATACTCTACTTGTGGCGGGTATTCCTAAATGATGTTGCAAGAAGTTAAGCAGGGAGAATACTACTACTGTTGCTGCTGCTGCTGCTGTTTGAATGTGGCCTCTCCCAAATCCAGGTGTTGCCAGTGTGAGACTATTAAGAGGTGGGGTCCTTTAAGAGGTGATTAAAGAGGTGTACTCAGTTTATGATCCCTATTTAATAGGTGAGAAGAAAGTGGAGGCTAGTGTGTGAGAGAGCCCAGGTTTGCCAGACACCAGAGCCAAGTTTTAACCCATGCTGTTCAGCCTTTTCTCCTACCTCTGTGCACTTCAATGCTGACACTGGCATAGAACTCCTGGTAGCATACTCTTTTTTTTCCAGGGGAGCATATTGACTTGATTTGCTTTAGATTCTTTGTTTCTTTCCTCCCAATATTGAGCATTAGGCAATCGGCTGCTCTGGGCATCGTTTATTTGCACGCAGTGGACTAGGCACTGAGGAATGCAGGCATGCTTTGAGGCTCCGTCATGAAGGGAGAGCCAGAAGGGCCTATGGAGAACAATTAATATGTTTCCCCTCACAGATATAAATACAGTTTGATTGGTGACTGTATTTTCTTTTAGCCTCCTCCCTTCCTCCCCCTACAGCTTTTTTGTAATCAGCTTCCAAGTATAACTCACATATCATACAATTACTCATTTAAAGTATATAATTCTATGGTTTTTACGTATTCAGAGTTGTGCAACCATCACTTCAATTTCAAAACATTTTCATCACCCCCAAAAGAAACCCTGTAACTATTAGCTTTCATCCCCAATCTACCCATCCTCCCAGACCTAGACAAACACTAATCTACTTTCCCACTCCATAGATTTGCGTATTTTGGACATTTCATATAAATGGAATCATATGTGGTCTGTTGTGACTGGTTTCTTTCAGGTAGCATGTTTTTAAGGTTCAACCATTTTGTAGCATATGTCAGTACTCCATTCTTTTTTACTGCTGAATGATATTTCATCGTGTGCATATACCAGAATAATGACTGTTTTCTAGCTTGTGCATTTCACTTGTCAAACTCCCAGCATGGTTTTGACTGCCACAGCCAACGTCCTGCCCCTCGCTAATACAGGACATAATAGGCCCAGAGCATGTCAAGGATTTTCCAAAGTTGCATAGCTAGACTATGGGTAAAATGGAACCATTCATTCTTTTGCACATTTATCACATTTTTATTGAGTGCCTAACATGTGCAAAACACTATGTTAGGTTTTATGATATATACAAACATAAAAGACATGGCATGTTTCCTTAAAGAACTTAGGATCCTCTAGGGATGTTGAAATATGAAGCAATCTGTGTCTGTGCCCTAAGTGTGTCATGGGCAAAGTCAGGTTCAGAGGAAGGACAGAATTTTTTCTGTTTGTGATTTGTGGCTACCAGTTTTCCTGACTCCTAGGTCAGTGTTGTTGTTGTTGTCGTGGTTTTGTTTGTGTTTTTTTAAAAAAATCATTACCTTACCTCTCTGATGTCGCTTTGGGTGTCCTAGATACACTCTATATTCGACAAGTTTATTCCCATCCCCCTACCCCCTCATAAACTTAAATATTAAACATGAGTTCTTAATATATTTTGGATACAAGACTCTTATTAGATAGATATATGATTTGCAAATATGTTCTCTTATTCTGTAGGTTTTCTTGTCAACAACTTCTTAATGTCTATTGGTGGACAAAAATTTTAATTTTGATGTAGTTTGTTTTCTTTTGTTACTTGTGCTTTTAGTGTCATAATTATCTATAGTCAAATTCAAGGTTGTGAATATTGACATCTATGGCTTTGTATACAGGTATTATAGCTCTAGCTTTTATATTTAGGTGATTGATCCATTTTGAGTTAATTTTTGTAGATGGTATGATGTAGGGGTTTATCTTCATTCTTTTGCTTGTGAATATCCAGTTTTCTGACACTATTTCTTGAAGAGACAATTTCCCCATTGATGGTCTTGCACCCTTGTCAAAACTCAATTGGACATAGATGTATGGGATAATTTCTGGAATCTCAATTTCTACTGTATTGGTCTATATGTCTGTCCTTATGCCAGCCAGTACCACGCTGTTTTGATTTCTGTACCTTGTATTGAGTTTTGAAATCAGGAAGCATGGAATCTTCCAATTTTGTTCTTTTTCAATATTATTTTGGCTATCTGGAGCTCCTTGCAATTCCATATGAATTTGAGGATCAACTTTTTTATTTCTGCAAAAACAGCCATTAGAACTTTGATACGGATTGCATTGAATCTGTAGATTGTGTATAAAGAGGGATCATGGCAGATGGGAGGCAGGGCTAGATTGCAGCTCCTGACAGAGGAGCATGTGGAGGCTTAAATTGTGAATTTTAGCTCCAGATCGACTGCAAGAACAAACCAGCAATCCTGAGAGGACCCTCAGACTCTCTGAAGGAAGCAGACTGCTCCTGCAGGACCCGGGAGACACCCCAAATACTCTGGCAGGTGAAAGCCTCAGGCAAGTTTTCAAGCCCACCTTCCACCTGGAAACAGGTCTGGGGCTGTTGTGGGGGGCATGGTGGGAGTGAGACCAGCCCTTCAGTTTGCATGGGAGCTGGGTGAGGCCTGTGACTGCTGGCTTTCCCCCACTTCCTTGACAACCTGCATGACTCAGCAGAGGCAGCCATAATCCTCCTAGGTGCACAACTCCAGTGACCTGGGAATCTCACCCCATCCCCCACAGCAGCCAAAGCAAGACCCTCCAAAGGAGAGTCTGAGCTCGGACATGCCTAGCCCTGCCCCCCACCTGACAGTCCTTCCCTACCCACCCAGGTAGCAGAAGACAAAGGACATATAATCTTGGGAATTCTAGGGCCCCAACCACTGCCGATCCCTCTGCACTGCTACTGCTGATGCTCTCTGGAAAGCGCCACCTCTTGGCAGGAGGCCAACCAGCACAAAAATAGAGCATTAAATAACCAAAACTAAGAACCCTCATGGAGTTCATTGCACCTTCTGCCACCTCCAATGGAACAGGCACTGGTATCCGTGGTTGAGAGACCCATAGACGGTTCATATCACAGGACTGTGCAGAAACCCCCAGTACTAGCATGGTGCCAGGTAGACTCACTGGATGGTTAAACCCAGAAGAGAGACAACAATCATTGCAGTTTGGCTCACAGAAAGCCACAACCACAGGAAAAGGGGAGAGTACTACATCAAGGGAACACCCTGTGTACTAGAATCTGAACAACAGCATTCAGCCCTAGACCTTCCCTCTGACAGAGCCTACCCAAACGTGATGGAACCAGAAAACCACCCCTGGTAATATGACAAAACAAGGCTCATCAACACCCCCTAAAAATCATACTAGTTCACCAGCAATCGATCCAAACCAAGAAGAAATCCCTGATATAACTGAAAAAGGAATTCAATAGGTTAGTTATTAAGCTAATCAGGGAGAACCAGGGAAAGGCAAAGCCCAATGCAAGGAAATTCAAAAAGTGACACAGGAAGTGAAGAGAGAAAGATTCAATGAAATAGATAGCTAAAAGAAAAAACAATACAAAATTCAGGAAACTTTGGATACACTTTTAGAAACGCAAAATGCTCTGGAAAGTCTCAGCAATAGAATTGAACATGTAGAAGGAAGAAATTCAGAGCTTGAAGACAAGTTGTTCGAATTAACCCAATCCAACAAAGACAAAAAAGAATAAGAAAATATGAACAAAGCCTCTAAGAAGTTTGGGATTATGTTAAACTACCAAACCTAAGAATAATTGGTATTCCTGTGGAAGAAGACAATTCTAAAAGCTTGGAAAACATATTTGGGGGAATAATTGAGGAAAACTTCCCCAGCCTTGCTAGAGACCTAGACATGCAAATATAAGAAGCACAGGGCCAGGTGCGGTGGGTCACCCCTGTAATCCCAGCACTTTGGGAGGCTGAGGCAGGCAGATCATGAGGTCAGGAGATCAAGACCATTCTGGCTAACACAGTGAAACCCCATCTCTACTAAAAATGCAAAAAATTAGCTGGGCGTGGTGGCACACACCTATAGTCCCAGCTACTTGGGAGGCTGAGGCAGGAGAATCGCTTGAACCTGGGAGGCTGAGGTTGCAGTGAACCAAGATCATGCCACTGCACTCCAACTTGGGTGATAGAGTGAGACTCCATCTCAAAAAAAAGACAAAGAACACCCAAGAAATTCATTACAAAAAGATCTTCGCCTAGGCACATTGTCATCAGGTTATCCAAAGTTAAGATGAAGGAATGAATCTTAAGAGCGTGAGACAGAAGCACCAGGTAACCTATAAAGGAAAACCTAACAGATTAACAACAGATTTCTCAGCAGAAACCCTACAAGCTAGAAGCGATTAGGGCCCTATCTACAGCCTCCTCAAACAAAGCAAACATCAGCCAAGAATTTTGTATCCAGTGAAACTAAGCACCACATATGAGGGAAAGATAACAGTCATTTTCAGACAAACAAATGCTGAGAGAATTCGCCATTACTAAGCCACCACTAGAAGAACTGCTAAAAGGAGCTCTAAATCTTCAAACAAATCCAGGAAACACATCAAAACAGAATATCTTTAAAGCATAAATCTCACAGGACCTGTAAAATAAAAATACAAGTTAAAAAACAAAAACAAAAAACCCAAGTATGCAGGCAACCAAGAGCATGATGAATGCAAAGGCACCTCACATTTCAATACTAACATTGAATGTAAATGGCCTAAATGCTCCACTTAAAAGGTACGGAACTGCAGAATGCATAAGAACTCATCAACCAACAATCTGCTGCCTTCAGGAGACTAACCTAACACATAAGGACTCACATAAACTTAAACTAAAGGTGTGGAAAAAGGCATTTCATGCAAATGGACACTGAAAGCAAGCAGGGGTAGATGTTCTTATATCAGATGAAACAAACTTTAAAGTAACAGCATTACAGGCAGGAGCTGCCATGCCAGGCATTTTGCTCATTGCTTTCAATGATGTCATGTCTTTTTTGTCCCTCAGTTTCTCCATTAGTGCCTTCTTTTGCATTAAATTTTTTTTTGGTAGTGTACTTAGTCTGTTTTGTGCTGCTGTAACAGGATACCACAGACCAGCTAATTTATAAATGAAAGAAATTTATTTCTCACAATTATAGAGGCTGAGAAGTCCAACGTTGAGGAGCCTATTTCTGATCTGATGAAGACTTTCTTGTTCAGTCTTCACATTGCAGAAGGACAAGAGAACAAGCTAGCCAAATGTCACCTGAAGCTGCTGCTGCTTTTTTTCTTTATAAGGGCCTTAGTTCTATTAATGAGGAATGAGCCCTCTATGGCCTCATCATGTATTAAAGGTTCCACCTCTTAATACTAGCAGATTTGCAGCACCTGAACTTTGGAGGGGACAGATTCAGACCACAGTACCATAGTACAATTTTTATTCCGATCACTTTTTTTTTGATGTATTTTTTTCTCATTATTTGCTTAGTCATTATCCTGGAGACTGTAACCTTTTATATGTATAACAATTTTTAATATCAACTTAGCATCTATTATATACAAAAACTCCACTTCTATATAGCTCTGTCCCTCCCCCTTATACTGTTGTCACAAATTACATCTTCATACATTGTGTGCCCATTAACTTATAATTACGTTTTATGCATCTGTCTTTTAAATCATTTGAGAAAAAAGAAGAGTTACAAATCAAAAACACAATAATACTGGATTTTTAATACCTATATGGTTACCTTAGCTCGTGTTCATTCTTTTTGAATGGCTTTGAGTTACTTTGTAGTGATCTTTTCTTTCTGCCTGAAGGATTTACTCTAGCATTTCTTGTTGGGCAGGTCTACTAACAACAGACTCCCTCAGCATTTGTTTATCTGGGAATGTCTTACTTTTTCCTTATGAATCTTGGATGACAGTTTTTTTTTTTCTTTCTTTCTTTTTTGAGATGGAGTCTCACTCTGTCGCCCAGGCTGGAGTGCAGTGGCACGATCTCGGCTCACTGCAACCTCTGCCTCCTGGGTTCAAGCAATTTTCCTGCCTAAGCCTCCCAAGTAGCTGGGATTACAGCCAGTTTGTGTTAGCTCCAGTATACCACTGGCTGTAGTAAAATGTATACCAAGTTTCACAGAGTAATAATAGTATCGAAAAAAAGCATTACAAAATATCTCAGTAATATTTTTATATTGATTACATTTTGAAATGACAATATTTTAGATATATTGCTTTGAATAAAATATATTACTGAAAGTAATTGCTTATTTTTACTGTTTTAACTGTGGTTATAGAAAATCTAAAATTACAGATATGTCATATTTCTGTTGAGAGCACTGCTTTAAGTATCGAGCACTTGAGAATGTTGAGTATTTGAGTGATTAGGTTCTGTTTCTACAGTGTATTTTAATGTTTGCTTCTGCTGTACAATTGTGTTAGACCTATTACAACCAATACTCACTTTTACATGTTGGCCCATAAGTAAGTATACATAAGGCTATTCATTTTTCAAGATATTGATTGAAATGATACATTATTTACAAATGTATTTCTGCACTAATGCTTTTAAAACTCTCTCTTTATTTCTCATTTTAGTTTTTTTAATAGAGGAAGGAAATGTGTTTTAGAATTTTCACTCAACTATTAATGATTTTTTTTAAAGTTTTTTTTCTTTTATTATTATACTTTAAGTTTTAGGGTACACGTGCACATTGTGCAGGTTAGTTACATATGTATACATGTGCTATGCTGGTGCACTGCACCCACTAACTCGTCGTCTAGCATTAGGTATATCTCCCAATGCTATCCCTCCCCCCACCCCCACCCCACAACAGTTCCCAGAGTGTGATGTTCCCCTTCTTGTGTCCATGTGATCTCATTGTTCAATTCCCACCTATGAGTGAGAATATGCAGTGTTTGGTTTTTGTTCTTGCGATAGTTTACTGAGAATGATGATTTCCAATTACATCCATGTCATCATTTTTTATGGCTGCATAGTATTCCATGGTGTATATGTGCCACATTTTCTTAATCCAGTCTATCATTGTTGGACATTTGGGTTGGTTCCAAGTCTTTGCTATTGTGAATAATGCCGCAATAAACATACGTGTGCATGTGTCTTTATAGCAGCATGATTTATAATCCTTTGGGTATATACCCAGTAATGGGATGGCTGGGTCAAATAGTATTTCTAGTTCTAGATCCCTGAGGAATCGCCACACTGACTTCCACAATGGTTGAACTAGTTTACAGTCCCACCAACAGTGTAACCCACAGAAATACAAACTAACATCAGAGAATACTACAAACACCTCTATGCAAATAAACTAGAAAATCTAGAAGAAATGGATAAATTCCTCGACACATACACTCTCCCAAGACTAAACCAGGAAGAAGTTGAATCTCTGAATAGACCAATAACAGGATCTGAAATTGTGGCAATAATCAATAGCTTACCAACCAAAAGAGTCCAGAACCAGACGGATTCACAGCCAAATTCTACCAGAGGTACAAGGAGGAACTGGTACCATTCCTTCTGAAACTATTCCAATCAATGGAAAAAGAGGGAATCCTCCATAACTCATTTTATGAGGCCAGCATCATCCCGATACCAAAGCCCGGTGGAGACACAACCAAAAAAGAGAATTTTAGACCAATATCCTTGATGAACACTGATGCAAAAATTCTCAATAAAATACTGGCAAAACGAATCCAGCAGCACATCAAAAAGCTTATCCACCATGATCAAGTGGGCTTCATCCCTGGGATGCAAGGCTGGTTCAATATATGCAAATCAATAAATGTAATCCAGCATATAAATAGAGCCAAAGACTAAAACCACATGATTATCTCAATAGATGCAGAAAAGGCCTTTGACAAAATTCAACAACCCTTTATGCGAAAAACTCTCAATAAATTAGGTATTGATGGGATGTATTTCAAAATAATAAGAGCTATCTATGACAAACCCACAGCCAATATTAATGATTTTTAAAACAAATCTAATTGGTGCTTCTAAGAAACTTAAGAGTGAATTAAAACCATGAAATATGAAAAAATATATGCTCTTATTGCTTCTTGAGAGGTTGGTTAACCTCTGTTTTTCACAGTCAAAAATTCTCAAGAAGTTAGTGACTATATTAAATCTAAAACTGGCAAATGCCTTTTAATGAAGAAATCTTTCAAAAGGGACAGTTTAAAAGACTTAAAAGTAACTCTTTGTCAAGAAGATTTTATGACAAAGATAAATTTCAATGACTCTTTACTTAATGTTCCTAAAAATCTGAGCTACCTAAAAACTCCTATGATTTTCTTAGGTAAGGGGGACTTAGCAGTGGATGATAGTATTCAGGCTGTCTATTACTTTATGGAAATTAACTGCTTGTAAGGGCAGCTTTTGTATCTATTTCATCTTCAGGAGTATCTCTTCTGATTTTTGAGAACAGTAGTTTGATTGCTGCACTTAGCTTTGCTTTTCTTAGTGTTGTAGTTGAAGATGTGTAACGTTCTTGGTAAAACTCAGAACTGCATTAAGGAAAAGATGGGAAGTTGAGCATTAGAATTGGTTTCACCAGGCCATGGTTGTACTTTTGGCTTTAATACTTGATTTCTGTGTATATCCTTCCTTTCTTATAGGCTGAAGATAAATGGTTGCTTGAAGATTTAATGTTCAAAGTGGTTCAAAGAAAAATCACTTTGAAAGTCAAGTAACATATGTCATTGTTAGCTAAGCCTATTAATTAAAACTTCATTAAAATTGCATTCAAATGGAAAACATCCTTTCTTAAAATTTAATACTCTGTTTATATAGTTACACATCTTTCTATATTTATTATGTATTCATTACATGAAAAATTACTGATACCTATGGAAGAATTTTATTCAGTCACATATGATACTGTCACTTAGGATATTTTTGTAAAGTCAAACTTAACTACCTATAGTCATAAAACTATTCTAACTTAGCATAATCTTCTAAAGTAATTACATAATCAGTATGAATATCTTTCATTATTTTCATAAAGATCATAGAGCATAGTGATTGTGAAGTGGCTTGCTTTTATATTAGGCCAAAAAATAGAATACTCAAAGCACAGTAATAACTAGTGACTGAACCATGGAACTGAGGTTTGACAATACGTTTCTCCGTATCTCTAAGCAGGCTTTACATGTGTCTTCTCGTTTGTCCTCCCTTCCCCCTCATTATCTTTCCTCTCTTCTTCCTTCTCTTTCCTTCCCTCCTTGCTTTCTAAGTTTACTTAGTTGTTAATGTTCCCTAAGAGCTTAAATCCTTTAATCCAAAATGTTGGTATTAATGTGCACTAAGAAAATCAGTATTTTGGGTAGCAGTTTAAATTGCTTCTCAACAATCCTTTTAGTGGTACCTAACTACAATAGAGTATGATAAGTGCTTTAATAATTAACTATTATAAAGTATGCTAAATGCTTTTATAAAAATATATTCAAAGTGCCAGAGGGGAAAGATCTTCTGTTGAAGAGGGAGCAGAAGAGAATGCTTCATATAAGAAGTGACATTTTAATTGGGTTTGAAAGTTGAGTAGGAGTTTCCCCTGTGCCTGATGTAAGGCAGATTAGGCAAAAAGAGCAGCATTCATTCAACATCAACAAATAATAATTGCGTGAGGATTGTATTCCATTTACTGTTCAAGACATTGGGAATATAATGATGACTAAAACTAGTGAGACTTCTACCTTCATGGAGCTGATATTCCAGTGGGGAGACAGACTGTATTAGTCTGTTTTCATGCTGCTGATAAAGACATGCCCAAGACTTGGTACTTTATAAGGAAAAAAAGGTTTAATGGACTCATAGTTCCATGTGGCATAGGAGGCCCCACAATCATGGTGGAAGGTGAGAGGCACGTCTTACATAGCAGCAGACAAGAGAGACAATGAGATCCAAGTGAAAGGGGTTTCCCCTACAAAACCATCATCAGATCTCGTGAGACTTACTCACTACCACGTGAACAGTATGGGGGAAACCGCCCACATGATTCAATTATCTCCCACCAGGTCCCTCCCATGACACGTGGGAATTATGGGAGCTACAGTTCAAGATGAGATTTGGGTCAGGATAGAGCCAAACCATATATCGCAGATAAACAAGTAAGTGTAGTGAAATAAAACTATGGCAGGATAAGAGAGAAGAATGAGACTTGTGGAGGTGACTCTATTAATTTAAATAAGGTTGTTTGGTGTTTTTTTTGAGGAACCCTAGTCCTGAGAGATCTATGAAAAATGGATTCTGGGGACAGATTAGTTTGAGAAACGTTACCCTATTAAGTTCTGCCGTAAAGAAACTTAGGTAATTGTGGATTAAAGCCAGTTAAACAAGTTATTAGACAAGAAAAACCCCCGATCATCACTAGGATTTCGTGACCTAAAGTTCCAAAGAGAACATTGCAGGAGAAGCTGGACCAGAGTAGGAGGATCCAGTGGCCAGGTAGGACAGGGTAGGAGCCTTTGAATCATGATGAAAAGTTTGTGCCCCAGCCATGCCAGGATTAGATTTGGCTTTTAGAAAAGGTACTCTCGTGGCAATGTGGCAGCTATCTTGAGTGAAGAAAATAGAAATCAAGAAGCTTTCCAATAAAAAAGAGAGTGATAAAGACTTCAAAAACGGAGAGAAAAGGGTAGATTTTAATGACATTTGGAGGTAGAATTGACTCAGATAACTTTGTTTATAGATAATAAAGAGCCAGAAAAATTCTTGCCATATAATGTTTTAAAGAAATGAAAGTACATCTTCAAGAGAGGGAAACTTGGCCCTGATCTGCCATTAAGTGAAGGTCACAGCAAGGCAGCAGCAGGCTAAGCTGTGCTGAGTGTGTGAGAAATGAGAGCAAAGTCGTATGTTCAAAAATGTGCAAGACTTGGCATCTCCACCACATTTTTCTTTCACCTTTGAAATATGGGAAGGTTAGAAATGGAGTGGAAAAATATCAGCCCAGTCTAGTTTTGAAAGATTGAGTTTTTTAGGAAGAAGCAAGCTTGTTATCACTTTTAAATAAGACAAAACATGACCTTGAATTAGATCAGCCACATATCTAATTGGTGAGTGCAGCATACCTAGCTGTACAGCGCTCTGCTCACCAAAGCCAAAGATGGGCAGGTGGCTGCATTCTGCTGCCAGGTAATCATCTGAACCTCGTTGGCAGATGTTGAAGCAAAAGAGAGAGAGGAATTTGCAGCTGACTAGAAATATTAAGAGTATTAGCAAGAGGGAGGAAGTGTGGCTCAAAGTTATGAAATGTTGTGTGTGTATAAAAACAAGAGTTCTATTTTTGTATATGTATGTGTTATAAATAGACATACCTATAGCCTTTCCCACCAGTGTTCTGTATCATCTATGTTCCATCACTGATTAAATCAGAAAAATATCACCTTATTTGCTTTTTGCTCCTCAACTGCAAAGATGTCTTTGGTGAGGTGCTTTACTCGAATTCTCTTACAGAAAAAAAAAAATCAGTAATTCATCTTGAGGATGAAATAGTAGATGAAGTATAATTAATGCTTCTAGCAAACTTAGCAAATACAAATATGAACTTTTTGTGAAGATGAAAACTGCATTGCTTTTTTTTTTTTTTTTTTTTTTAAGACAGGGTCTCATTCTGTCACCCAGGCTGGAGTGCAGTGGCATGGTCAGGACTCACTGCAGCCTTGACCTCCCCGACTCAAGAGAACCTCCCACCTCAGTTCCCCAAGTACCTGGGACTACAGGCATGTGCCGCCATGCCTGGCTAATTTTTTGTATTTTTATTAGAGACAGGGTTTCTCCGTGTTGCCTAGGCTGGTCTTGAACTCCTGGACTTAAGCAATCCACCTGCCCTGGCCTCCCAAAGTGCTGGGATTACAGGTGTGAGCCACCACACTCAGCCTGTTTTTAAAAACTGTAATATTCTTAATGGTGGACTTTATTCAACTGATAGAGAATAGTTAAAAATAAAGAGAGGCCAGGCATGGTGGCTCACACCTCTAATCCTAGCACTTTTGGAGACCGAGGCTGGTGGGTTGCTTGAGGCCAGGAGTTTAAGAACAGTCTGGCCAACATGGCAAAACCCCATCTCTATTAAAAATTCAAAAATTAGCTGGGTGTTATGGTGCGCATCTGTAATCCTGGCTACTTGAGAGCTGAGGCAGGAGAATCACTTGAAACTGGGAGGTGGAGGTTGTAGTGAGGTGAGATTGTGCCACTGCCCTCCAGCCTGGGTGACAGAGTGAGACTCTGTCTCCAAAAAAAAAAAAAAAAAAAAAAAAAAAGTTTAAAAAGATATAGAGTTTAAAAATACGAATTACCAAAATATTGTAGTTTGATGTCACTACTACTCACTTTTTCTTTCTTTGTTTTGTTTTTTTCTGAGATGGAGTCTTGCTCTGTCACCAAGACTGGAGTGTAGGGTTGCAATCTTGGCTCACTGTAACCTCCACATCCCGGGTTCAAGTGATTCTCCTGCCTCAGCCTCCTGAGTAGCTGGGATTACAGACACGCACCACCACACCCAGCTAATTTTTGCATTTTTAGTAGACATGGGGTTTCCCCATGTTGGCCAGACTAGTCTTGAACTCCTGACCTCATGATCCACCTGTCTTGGACTCCCAAAGTGCTGGGATTACAGGCGTGAGCCACCGTGCCCGTCCACTACTCACTTTTTCTTAGCCTTTTGATTACTGAGGAACTAGATTAGAACAGTAAGTGGATTGTTACACTTGACATTTTGTACTTTATCTGGAAATACTGGCATTAAAAACTAAGTCATGCTGCCATTTGTATAATATTCTTAGATATTTATATGAGTTTCTTCTTCAAATAAAAATTGTGTTTTTAAATGTCTTTGATATGACTGTTCAAAATGTTTGATATTTTTCTAAAACAGATTTAGGAAACTTCTGGCCCCAGCATCAGAATGGACCCTTGATTTGGTTTCCTCTGACCTTCGGAAAACTGTTCTTTGTTATTATTGCAATATGCAAGAGGACCTCATAAGGTGCTCTGGTTCTTTCAGAATGGAACATGAAAACTGGAGAGTTAGTGTCACTGCTCGTTGAAACATCTTTTGTGAGCTGTGGGTTAGACTTTGATGCTTACAAGCCACATAAATAGCAAGCCATGGACTCCATTTACTTATCCCATTTCTCTGGCTTTCCACATTTTTCTTCCTATTCTTGTTTTTTGTCTCTTCATCATATTTCTTCCTCTTGATGGGTTTCCATCTCTATGTAGTATGTGTTTTCCTGACCTATTCTATTTCTGACCCTCACTCTGGGCAGTCCTGGCCTGCCATCTTGGGAAGCTATCTTTTTAGGAGCCAAGACCAGCTTGTGAGGATGGAGGTCTGGGCTTTCAGAAGCTATGCTGCAGAAACAAACACAGGCAAAAAGTACTCTTGCCTAACAACATCTGCATTACTTTGTGGAGTATTTCAGTTTTTTCTTAATGCGTTTTTTAAAATTTTTATTTTAGATTCAGGGGGGCACATGTGCAGGTTTATTATATGGGTATACTGCATGATGCTGAGGCTTGGGCTTCTAATGATCCCATTGCCCAAGTAGTGAACATAGTACCTGATAGGTAGTTTTTCAACTCTTGTCTCCCTCCCCCCAGTTTTAGAATCCCCAGTGTTTATTGTTGCCTTTTTTGTGTCCATGTATAACCAATGTTTAGCTCCCACTTTAAGTGAGAACATGTGGTATTTGAATTTTTTTCTGCATTAATTTGCTTAGGATAATGGCCTTCAGCTGCATCTGTGTTGCCAAACAGGACATGATTTTGTTCTTTTTTTGTGGCTGCATAGTACTCCATGGTGTATAAGTATCTTGTGGAAATTTGATCCTAAATTCTGTTTCATGCAGTGTACCTTAGGCATCTGTTCTTGGATTTTGGTGTTTGCCAGGTTTATAATTTTGATCCTATATCATAAGCTGAATTTTAGTGTCTTGGTCATACCTTAATGCTTCATTTCCTTCACCTGATTTTTAGTTTGTATTTCCTGCCTTGGAGTCATCCAACCCCCTCAGCAAGTTGTATTAGTATCAACATCAAAATAGAGTTACCTGCAGAATATCTTAATACAGTGCTTAGTGGTGATGTTCATATTGGAAAAATTTAACAAAACAAAGTGCAGAAGAAGTTTCAGGTTGCAGTCCATATACAAATTCTAGAACATCAGAATCACTTGGGAAGATTTTGACGTCAGCAAAGTGTGCATCTAAGAAGTCCTAACTCTAAGAGACATGAGGTATCATGCTCCTGTTTCTACACAGAAAATATCTGTTTGTTAATCATATTGTTTAGTGGCTACTACATGATATTTTGGGTATTTTACATTTATTTTATATGATAGGTTTGTTTTTCATATTGGCATTTTCCCGAGTTTTAGAACTAGTTATTTAGGAAATCAGTTGGCAGGGAAAGGGATTGAGTGGTAGCTCATGCATTATTTTAAGACATTGGAGGACAGGTTCCTCTTGAGTATTTTCATGCAGAACATCTGATTTTAGAAATATTTTATAGCCATTAAGTGGGAAATGCTCCTGTCTCCAAATCTGACCACTTACCATCGCCGCTGATATTGCCACCCTGGTCCATGGATCTACCATCTATTCCCTGAATTCCTGTAATGAGCTCTCTGTTTCTACCTCTGTCCTTTCCAATCTGTTCCCAGCACAGCAGGCAAAAATGAACCCTCTGTAAATGTCAGTTCACTTTAGTCCTGCACATAGAGTATTGTATTAACTCCCCATTTTACTCAGAGAAAAAGTCAAACTTCATTCCTTGGTCCATCTTTTCTTTTCCTATATCTCTGTAATATAGATCATAATCTGAAATGAAACTATATATATATTAGTTGGATTTTTTGGAGTAATGTTTTATATTTTCTACCTTAATTTTAAAAGCATGTAAGTTATCTTCCTTTAAAAGAAAGATTATTAATTTGTATGTGATTTTTAAAATTCTTTCTGCGGTTAATGGCCCTCACCCTCAGGAGACAGATACTCCAATTTTAGTATATTTCCTAATTTCTGAAGTGAAGATAAAAGTATCTACCAATAATACTTGTTTACCTCAAAAACCTCTATTGCCTTTTTTTCTCATCACACCTTTACTTATTTATAGAAACCTTCACTTATCTCAAATATGCTGGGACATGATTAAAGTTCTTTAATCTATCCTGATCATAGTTGAATGACTTGTTTATAGATTTGCAAGCAGATTTTAAATAAAAATTCATCCTAATAAAATAAAACAAAAATAAAAGTAAATTATTTTTGTTAAGGAAGAGCCCTCTCTGCAAGTGGGGTCAGGTCAGGGGAAGATTGTAGTGTGATTAATTTAAATTTAATTTTTTTTATGGACCCTAAAAATTGAACCTAAAATTTGCAATACATCTGTTTTTCTCACATTCTGTGGCTTTTATGTCAGTTTTCTTTAGTAAGTTTTTTACACATGTGGATTACCCAACTAAATTTTTTATTAATATGATTTATTATTTCTTTATAGCATGTTTCCCAAACATATACATACTAGATTGTATGTATGTATGTATATCATGTTACATATTTACTTTTTATATGGTTGAGCTTCTTTGTTTCTGTGAATCCATTTCCTCTTCAGGTAATTTATGGGATCATCTAAAGCTTAAATTTATGTTTGAAGTCTTTACTTCTCCAAAATTCTAATTCAGATATTAATATATTATTATAAATGTTTGTCAGTAATTATTTGCAAGTTTATCTCATCACAATTTGAAAATCTGTGTGAAGAGCATCAGACAACATGAACTCAGTGTTAGCGTTACTTGGAAAACTTGCAGAATAAATTTAGAAATGAAGCAAGTCTCATTTTAATTTGATTTTTCATATTTTGCTGTAATAATTCAAGAAAAGTAGACAGGCCAGATAGGCAGACTGGCAGAAACCTGGCTTCTGTGGTTGGCTGGCATTTACACAGGTCTTTCATATATGATTTAATAAAAGGTGACACGAAATTCAGAAATGTAATCTATAAGACAATCAGAGGAAAACAATTTTTGAAGCACATTCTTGTCAGTATTGCATAATGCCTGTTCTGTAACTGTAATTTTTTTGTGTGTATCTGTCAAATGACATTAAGCTATATTCAATAATGAGGACAGCAAGAATTTGAGACCCCATGTTCATTTCTTTTTGTGACAGGAAGATCAGCCTTTTAAAACATAAAAAAGGAATAGAAATTAACATTTCTCCAGAATTATGTTTCCATTCATTTGAGGTTATCTCTTAATTCCGGCATTTTACTACATTTGATAAATAGGCCAAATATGTGTTTTATTTATTTGAGGGCTTGGGGGAGGCAATGAAACTTTACAAATTTCAACTGGCATTGCAGTCTGCTGATAAGGATGGGAGTTTGCACCGCTCTGAAGAGATTACATGAAGTAGAATTGGAAAGCAAATTGTATTTACAAAAGATAGGATGATGTTCCTAATAGGTGTTCAGAATAGGCTATTCACTCTCATATTCTGCTGAGCTTTGCTAGAAATAACTTCATTTCAAAAAGGACAAATCTGACTGAAGGTAAAAGCATTCCCTCTTCACAGATACTTGTCCAAAAGGGTTTACATTAAATTTTCCTGATGGGCACACAGCAGTATTTTATGCTGTATCTGTATAAACCATTAACGTGGAAAATAAATATCTAAATAGTACACTTGATTGCTTCATGCACCAACCATTAGATTACTAGATTTCTATCTACAGTTTTCGGAGAGATGTTGCAATATGATGTTCTGACAATAACTGTCAAAGTCATCATACCAGGATCCATTTTCATCTTGTTGTTGAGGTAAAGTTATTAAAATGTACAGTTGGTAGGTCAGAAAGATCACTATCTCTTGTCATCTGTGGTTTAATGCTGACCTAAACCACTACTGTATAATGTCAGAATTATCACAGTGTCCAGGCTGCAGAAGTACAACATGCTACATGATTTATTGCATTTCCTGTCTGGAATGAAGATTATGAAAAGGCCAATAACTGTGAGCTACAGTGGTTTAGAAGAAAACTTAATTTCTAATTTTTATTTGTCTTTTTCCTCATTCATTTTAGATTTTGGATTTAGTAAGGGGGACACATTACCAGGTAGCCTGTCAAAAATACTTTGAGATGATACACAATGTAAGTATTTTTTTTAACTTTATATCCTAATTATTTGTCTTTTGTTACTGTGTCACATTCAGGGTTTTTAGTTGCAGCAATGGAAACCACTCTAGCTATTTTCAGCAGAAAAGGGGATTGCACGGTATTAAGTAACTTACAGCATTTATTGAATGACCAGACAAACTAAGCTTGGATGCTGCAGAACCAGGAATATTTTGTAACTAGGAGAAGCTACATCATGAGAAAATCTTTACTACAGTTGTCACCCACCACTCCATATCTAGGGATGAGCCCAAGGGTCAATAAAGTTTTTCTGTAAAGAGCCAGAGTGTAAAAATTGTAGGATTCATGATCCATATGGTCTGTGTCACAGCTACTCAACTCT
The DNA here is from genome assembly GCF_029289425.2 of Pan paniscus. Taxonomy (NCBI): domain Eukaryota; kingdom Metazoa; phylum Chordata; class Mammalia; order Primates; family Hominidae; genus Pan; species Pan paniscus. The sequence continues at coordinate 73,345,512 of NC_073254.2, forward strand.
ACTGTTGCAGTGCAAAAGCAGCTGTAGAAAATATGCAAATGAACAGGTATGACTGTTGATCCAATAGAACTCTATTGATAAAATTAGGTAGTAGACCCAGTTTGACCCACGGGCCTTGATTTGCGAACCTCTAGACTAGATCTGGAATCTTTGCCACAGCTGCCTAGAAGAACCAAGGCTTTTGCCATCTTCCATGCAGAAAATCTGATCCTTGTACTTGTGGCTGCCACCTGATGTTACTGTAATCCACTTCCCAAGTCTCATACTTATCTGCATGGCAAAACCTAGATTGCATGTGAACCCCTAACTATACACGAGTCAGGGAAATGTGTTTGGTTTTTATCTTGCCAGCTTCCTTAGTACAAAAAAGCCTGCTTGATTATTAGAGTAAGAGTGGAATGACCCAGTCTGGCACAGAATAGATTTTGAAGTGTGTAAAGCCAATGTCACAAACTCAGAGGCCTACAGAGATTGGGCATATAGCCCAAAAAAGTGAAGCTGCCTGAGATTAGTACCATAGAGTATGGCAGAATTATGGTGCACTAAACATGTTTGCCCTATTAGAGGCATGCACACTGACAAATTGTGAGGCCCTCTGCAGGCCAACAAAACACATCTCCAAGTCCAATTCAGTCCTCTGGCCCCTAGTTTGCATCCACTGATCCTGAGCCTGGATTTCTAACCTGGGAAAGACATCCAAGAACGGACTTTGGAGATCCTTGTACTTCTTGAAACATTTTGTCTCTAAGTACATATGTGTATTTTTCCAGAGTCCATGTTACTTATTAAAGATCCATGCCCTCCCAAAAAGGAAGTTGCATTTGTTGAAATCATCATCAGCTACCATGCTAAAGTTTTACAATGATTTTTATGTTTTTTATTTGGTTGTTACGAAGTAGTTTTTCTATTATGGTTATATAATTGCAGAATTTCTTACTTGATAAAATATCTCATAGGAAAAAGATATTTTATAATATTACCAATAATAATTAAAATAATAATGGTAATACCAGCCAATATCTATGGAACCCTTAATGCAGTGGTCCCCAACCTTTTTGGCACCAGGGACCAGTTTCATGGAAGACAGTTTTTCCATGGTTAAACAGGGGCTGGTGGGAGCGCACATTAGGTAATCACCAGAAGCACGTAACCTAGATCCCTTGCATGCGGGGTTCACAATAGGGTTCACACCCCCATGAGAATGTAAGGCCACTGCTGATCTGACAGGAGGTGGAACTCAGGCAGTGATGCAAGTGATGGGGAATGGCTGTAAATACAGATGAAGCTCCACTCCCTCACCCACTGCTCACCTCCTGCTGTGAGGCCCAATTCCTAACGGGCCGCGGAGTGGGTTGGGAACCCCTGCCTTAATGTATACCAGGCACAGCACTAAAATTTTTGAACGCATTAGCTCTTTTGATTGACATTACAGCAAGATACTATGTGTATATTTCCCTGTCTATGAATAAAACTTAGAGAAGTTAAACAATCTGTGTGGGGTCACACTACTTATAGGGGATAGAACTTAGATTTAAATTCAAGCTGTGTAACTCATCTAAAGCTTGTGAGCATAACTATAACTGTACTGTCCTATGATATTTGGTATTAAATTTGTGATAATGACAGCAGAGGTAATTGGCATTTTCCTGTTTATCTTCATACCATGGTAAACAGGTAGGGACTCTAACTTGCCTTACATGCTGTAATTGATTAATGGAAGATCTGGAGCTAGAGCCCCAGTCTGTTGTGGGTCCTGTCCTCATTCTTCTATACCTAACTTTTGAAAGTATTATTCTTATTTAAAAGCTTTTTTTAAAACAAAACTCAAGGAGTAAACATCAAGAAAATAGCAACAACAAAATCTCATTAGTTTTATCACAATAGGAATCTCGCCAGATAAGCCATGTTTGGCAACACCAGGTTTATATGACTCACTCTCTCGGAGACTGCATTCTTTAATTTGGTTGCTCCGCTTGAGAGTTTTAATTTCCTATTGTTCTTTAATCATTTGTGGATGCTTTTAATTAAGAGGCCTCAGAATTTTCACAAGTGAGGTCTGTTATCCAACCTCTTTTTATAAAAATAAGATATGAAAATTAGATTTAAATATTGAGTTTGTGGCATAATCACCAAAAACTAAGGAGTGGTTTTTATTTCTCAAATCTGCTTTTGTAATATCTCTCCTATTGATTATTCCCTCAAGTATTGCCACTATTGCCAATTTTTAAAACTTGTTTTAGATTAATGAAGATTTTGGAAAGACATATGTCTAAATCCCCTCACATATAAAAATAGTCTAACTTAAACCACACTTAAATCAACAAAATAAAAAGGCTGTTTGTATTCACTAGATCTCTCACTGTGGACTTTTAGATGTGAATATCCTCCTTCATTTATATTTCTTCCAATTTAATTTAAAAATAGAATCTATTTTTATTGTCAGGTTTCTGCCATCCTACCCCTCCCCCAAATAAAATCCTATGTTTATTTTCCCAAGGCCTCTGTGATCAAACTTACTTAAATAGAAGTTTTGAAAATAAACCAGTTAATTGATACCATTTGCAGCAGCACTATGATAGTTCTATATGGCTTTTTTGGTAATACCAGCTGCCTCATTATAAGCTGTCATTGCAAAACCTCTTGATTAAAACCCAAATATCCCATAGGTAAAACAATATTGCTTTCATTCCTTCAAACTCTACATTTGCAGTGGCAGAAATATGAGACCCATGTTTGTGTGAAGGTCATTGTGTGCAAAATGTGCTGATTCCAAGCAAATGTTTGAGAGAGATTCATTTAGTAGATGTTAAAAGCTGGCCTGCTTGAAACCTGTTTTCCTCTGTATTTTTAGGGTCAATGTTTAAAATAATTTTATACCAATAGTATATTCTTTACTTTCTGCATGTTCCATGTATAAATGAAAACACTAGGTCATGTGTAGATTAACCACAGAATTTTAATAGAAAATAATGTTTTCAGAGGTAGACCTCTTTGGACACTGAGTAACTGTGGGTACTATTTTCCAAATGGCTGAGCATAATTTTTCCCCACCATATAAATCTCTAGATAAATCTTATTAAAACTTATCACACATTTTCCTGCAATTTTAAACAGGATATATATGATACAATTAAGCCCTTTTATAATAACTCAGGGTCATCATTATGGATATCAGTTAGAATGCTGGACTAGAAGCCACCATCATCTCACTTGGATCACTGCAATAGCTTCCTAACTCGTTTCCCAGCATCTACACCTGCCCCATTCCAATTCTTTCTCCTCTACACAGCTGCTGGAGTGACCTTTAAAATAGAGGAATCTGATCATTTCAGGAACCTGCTTTTTAAAACCTTCAATGGCTGCCTATTTCTCTTAAGATGAAATCTAAAATTTATAATGTATCCTCTAAAGGCCTCCACTCCACCCACCTTCCTCTAGACTCCTAAATTTGTTTCAGATCCTTTACAGGACTTTGGACCTGAAACACTAGGACCAAGCTAGTATGGTAGAATGCAAATGCTTCACAGAATTTTCCCATCTCAATACATAAAATAATGCACAAAACATAATGTTTTAAATCATCAACCACAAAGAAAAACATCAGCAATAGTAACCAAAAAAGAAAACAGGCAAGGAAAGAAACAAAAGAGTCACAGTAGACAAAGTCATGAAAATGCTTACTTAATATTTCCAAACAGAGTAAAGGAAATAGCTGCTGACTTGAGAAGAAATAAGTGAAATGGAGGATTTAGATGTGGATACCTCTATTTCTCTATTCCTTTTCCTAATTTAATTTTAAAGTGAAGATTTCCATTCTGTTTAGTTTATGCTCTTCCCCTTCCCCCTACATACAAAAAAAAAAACCCTAAGTTTATTTTCCTAAACAAGACAAAAGGAAACAGCCATGTACACTTCCTTTAAAAATGAAAGTGAAAGAAACAGAACACAAAGAACTCATCCTAGAAGAAAATAGAATTCTATAAAAAGGAAACTTCATAATTTCATTTTGCTATCAAGCAACTTAGTAGATCACAAAGAACATCACAAAATGAGTTAAGGACAATTGCAGATCAAGAAAAAGGAGAAACAACATCACAGAGCCATGGCACGAATCCTCACTTCAAGGCCCTTGGCACTGTTTTAGTGGTTAATAAAAAAAAGATTAATTATCTCTGAAAAAAAGGCAGGAGCCCCAGTCAGGGGCTTATAGATAAAATCCCCATCTCCCTGGGATGGAGCACATGTGGGAAGGGGCAGCTGTGGGTGCAGCTTCAGCAGACTTAAACGTTCCTGCCTGCCAGCTCTAAAGAGACCAGCAGATCTCCCAGCATTGCATTCGAGCTCTGTTAAGGGACTGCCTCCTCAAGTGGGTCCCTGACCACCATGTCTCCTGACTGGGAGACACCTCCCAGCAGGGGCCGACAGACACCTCATACAGGAGAGCTCCGGCTGGCATCTGGTGGGTGCCCCTCTGGGACGAAGCTTCCAGAGGAAGGAACAGGGCACAGTCTTTGCTGTTCTGCAGCCTCCACTGGTGATACACAGGCAAACAGGGTCTGGAGTGGACCTCCAACAAACTCCAGCAGACCTGCAGCAGAGGGGTCTAACTGTTAGAAGGAAAATTAACAAACAGAAAGGAATACCTTCAACATCAATTGAAAGGACATCTACTCAGAAACCCCATGCAAAGTTCACCAACATCAAAGACCAAAGGTAGATAAATCCACAAAGACTGGGAGAAACCAGCGCAAAAAGGCTGAAAATTCCAAAAACCAGAATATCTCTTCTTCTCCAAAGGATCACAACTCCTCACCAGCAAGGGAATAAAACTGGATGGAGAATGAGTTTGACAAATTGCCAGAAGTAGGCTTCAGAAGGTGGGTAATAACAACTTCCTCCGAGCTAAAGGAGCATGTTCTAACCCAATGCAAGGAAGCTAAGAACGATTGAAAAAAAGTTGGAGGAAATGCTAACTAGAATAACCAGTTTAGAGAACATAAATGACCTGATGGAACTGAATAACACAGCAAGAGAACTTCATGAAGCATACACAAGTATCCATAGCTGAATTGATCAAGCGGAAGAACAGATATCAGAGATTGAAGATTAACTTAATGAAATAAAGCAAGAAGACAAGATTAGAGAAAAAAGAGTGAAAAGGAATGAACAAAGCCTCCAAGAAATATGGGACTATGTGAAAAGACCAAATCTACGTTTGATTGGTGTACCTGAAAGTGACCAGGAGAATGGAACCAAGTTGGAAAACACTTCAGGATATAATCCAGGAGAACTTCCCCAACCTAGCAAGACAGGCCAACATTCAAATTCAGGAAATGCAGAGAACACCACAAAGATACTCCTCGAGAAGAACAACCCCAAGACACATAATTGTCATATGCGCCAAGGTTGAAATGAAGGAAAAAATGTTAAGGGCAGCCAGAGAGAAAGGTCAGGTTACCCACAAAGGGAAACCCATCAGACTAACAACGAATCTCTCTGCAGAAACCCTACAAGCCAGAATAGAGTGGGAACCAATATACAACATTCTTAAAGAAAAGAATTTTCAACCCAGAATTTCATATGCAGCCAAACTAACCTTCATAAGTGAAGGAGAAATAAAATCCTTTACAGACAAGCAAATGCTGAGAGATTTTATCACCACTAGGCCTGCCTTACAAGAGCTCCTAATGGAGGCACTAAACATGGAAAGGAACAACTGGTACCAGCAACTGCAATAACATATCAAATTCTAAAGACTATCGACACTATAAAGAAATTGCATCAACTAACGGGCAAAATAACCAGCTAGCATCATAAGGACAGGGTCAGATTCACACATAACAATATTAACTTGAAATGTAAACAGGCTAAATGCCCCAGTTAAAAGACACAGACTGGCAAATTGGATGAAGAGTCAAGACACATTGGTGTGCTGTATTCAGGAGACCATCTCACAGGCAAAGACACACATAGGCTCAAAATAAAGGGATGGAGGAATATTTATCAAGCAAACAGAAAGCAAAAAAAAAAAAAAAAGCAGGGATTGCAATCCTAGTCTCTGATAAAACAGACTTAAAACCAACAAAGATCAAAAGAGAGAAGGGCATTACATAATGGTAAATGGATCAATGCAAAAAGAAGAGCTGACTATCCTAAATATATACACACCCAATACAGGAGTGCCCAGATTCATAAAGCGAGTTCTTAGAGATGTACAAAGAGACGTAGACTCTTGCACAATAATAGTGGGAGACTTTAACACCCCACTGTCAATATTAGATCAATGAGACAGAAATTTAACAAGAATATTCTGGACTTCAACTCAGCTCTGGACCAAGTGGACCTAATAGACATCTACAGAACTCTCCACCCCAAATCAACGGAATATACATTCTTCTCAGCACCACATTGCACTTATTCTAAAATTGACCACATAATTAGAAGTAAAACACTCAACATATGTAAAAGAATGGAAATCTTAACAGTCTCTCAGACCACAGTGCAATCAAATTAGAACTCAAGATTAAGAAACTCACTCAAAACCGCACAACTACATGGAAACCAAACAGTCTGCTCCTGAATTACTACAGGGTAAATAATAAAATTAAGGCAGAAATAAATAAGTTCTTGAAACCATTGAGAACAAAGACACAAAGTACCAGAATCTCTGGGACATAGCTAAAGCAGTGTTTAGAGGGAAATTTATAGCCCTAAATGCCCACAAGAGAAAGCAAGAAAGATCTAAAGTCGACACCCTAGCATCACAATTAAAAGAACTAGAGAAGCAAGAGCACACAAATTCAAAAGCTACCAGATGGCAAGAAATAACTAAGATCTGAGCAGAACTGAATGAGATAGAGACACAAAAAACCCTTCAGAAAATCAATGAATCCAGAAGCTGGTTTTTTGAAAAGATCAAAAAAGTAGACTGCTAGCCAGACTAACAAAGAAGAAAAGAGAGACGAATCTAATAGATGCAATAATAAATGATAAAGGGGATATCACCACTGATCCCACAGAAATACAGACTACCATCAGAGAATACTGTAAACACCTCTACACAAATAAACTAGAAAGTTTAGAAGAAATGAATACATTTCTGGACACATACACCCTCCCAAGACTAAACCAGGAAGAAGTCAAATCCCTAAAGAGACTAATAACAAGTTCTGAAATTGAGGCAGTAATAGCCTATCAACCAAAAAAAAGCCCAGAACCAGACAGATTCACAGACAAATTCCACCAGAGGTACAAAGCAGAGCTGGTACCATTCTTTCTGAAACGATTCTAAACAACAGAAGAAGAGGGAGTCCTCTCTAACTCATTTTATGAGGCCAGCATCATCCTGATTCTGAAACCTGGCAGAGACACAACAAAAAAAGAAAATTTCTGGCCAATATCCCTGGTGAACATCGATGCAAAAAATCCTCAATAAAATACTGGCAAACTGAATCCAGCAACACATCAAAAAGCTTATCTAACATGATCAAGTCTGCTTCATCCCTGGGATGCAAGGCTGGTTCAACATACGCAAATCAATAAACATAATCCAGTGCATAAACAGAACCAATGACAAAAACCACATGATTATCTCAATAGATGCAGAAAAGACCTTCAACAAAATTCAACATCCCTTCATGCTAAAAACTCTCAATAAACTAGGTATTGATGGCACATATCTCAAAATAGTAAGAGTTATTTTTTGACAAACCCACAGCCAATATCATACTGAATGGGCAAAAACTGGAAGCATTCCCTTTGAAAACCGGCACAAGACAAGGATGCCCTCTCTCACCACTCCTATTCAACACAACATTGGAAGTTCCAGCCAGGGCAATCAGGCAAGAGAAAGAAATAAAGGGTATTCAAATAGGAAGAGAGGGAGTCAAATTGTCTCTGTTTGCAGATGACATGATTTTACATTTAGAAAACCCCGTTATCTCAGCCCAAAAACTTCACAAGCTGATCAGCAACTTCAGCAAAGTCTCAGAATACAAAATCTCTGTGCAAAATCACAAGCATTCCTATACACCACTAATAGACAGAGACCCAAATCATGAGTAAACTTCCATTCACAACTGCTACAAAGAGAATTAAATACCTAGGAATACAACTTCCAAGGGAATGTGAAGGACCTCTTGAAGGAGAACTACAAACCACTGCTCAAGGAAATAAGAGAGGACACAAACAAATGGGAAAACATTCCATGCTCATGGATAGGAAGAATCAATATCGTGAAAATGGCCATAATGCACAAAGTAATTTACAGATTCAATGCTATCCCCATCAAGGTACCACTGACTTTCTACACAGAATTAGAAAAAACTACTTTAAATTTCATATGGGACCAAAAAAGAGCCCACACAGCCAAGACAATCCTAAGCAACAAAAAAAAAAAAAAAAAAAAAAAAAAAACAACGCTAGAGACATCAGGCTACCTGACTTCAAACTATACTACAAGGCTACAGTAACCACAACAGCATGGTACTGGTACCAAAACAGATATATAGACCAATGGAACAGAACAGAGGCCTCAGAAATAATGCCACAGATCTACAACCTTCTGATTGTTGACAAACCTGACAAAAACAATCAATGTGGAAAAGATTCTCTATTTAATGAATAGTTTTGAAAAAACTGGCTAGCCATATGCAGAAAACTGAAACTGGACCCCTTCCTTACACCTTATACAAAAATTAACTCAAGTTGGATTAAAGACTTAAACATAAGACCTAAAACCATAAAAACACTAGAAGAAAACCTAGGCAAAACCAATCAGGACATAGGCATGGGCAAAGACTTCATGACTAAAACACCAAAAGCAATGACAACAAAAGCCAAAATTGATAAATGAGATCTAATTAAACTAAAGAGCTTTTGCACAGCAAAAGAAACTATCATCAGAGTGAACAGGCAACCTACAGAATGGGAGAAAATTTTTGCAATCTATCCATCTGACAAAGGACTAATATCCAGAATCTACAAAGAACTTAAACAAATTTACAAGAAACAAAGAATCCCATCAAAAAGTGGGCGAAGGATATGAACAGACACTTTGCAAAAGAAGACATTTATGTGGCCAACAAACATATGAAAAAATGCTCATCATCACTGATCATCAGAGAAATGCAAATCAAAACTGCAATGAGATATCATCTCATGACAGTTAGAATGACAATCCTTAAAAAGTCAGGAAACAACAGATGCTGGAGAGGATGTGAAGAAATAGGAATGCTTTTACACTGTTGGTGGGAGTGTAAATTAGTTCTACCATTGTGGAAGACAGTGTGGCGATTCCTCAAGGATCTAGAACCAGAAATAATCATTTGACCCAGCAATCCCATTACTGGGTTGTACCCAAAGGATTATAAATCATGCTACTGTAAAGACACATGCACAGGTATGTTTATTGTGGCATTGTTCACAATAGCAAAGACTTGGAACCAACCCAAATGCCCACCAATGATAGACTGGGTAAAGAATATGTGGCACATATACACCATGGAATACTATGCAGCCATTAAAAAGGATGAGTTCATGTCCTTTGCAGGGACATGGATGAAGCTGGAAACCATCATTCTCAGCAAACTAACACGAGAGCAGAAACCAAACACTGCAAGTTCTCACTCATAAGTGGGAGTTGGACAATGAGAACACATGGACACAGGGACGGAAATATCACACACCAGGGTCTGTTTGTTGCGGGAGGTGCTAGGGGAGGGATGGCATTAGTAGAAGTCCCTAATGTAGATAACAGGTTGGTGGGCGCAGCAAACCACCATGGCATGTGTATACCTATGTAACCTGCATGTTCTGCACATGGACTCCAGAACTTTAAGTATAATTTAAAAAATATTAATTAAAATGAGGATTCATTAACAATATGCACATACCTTAAATATTATATCTTAAAGTTAAGACATTTAAATGCCATTTATTAGTTAGGGCAGGGTCTTTTGAGTATCGTTTAGTGTTTGGAATTTGATTTTATCTTTCTTTTATAAACTATACCCATAATACAGCATCAGCAATTTCCAGTTTGGATTCCTTAAAGTAGAAAAGGAACTTGATATATGCAAAGCAATAGGATCTTTCTCCCTCTCCTTCTGTGACTCCCACCTTTTTTTAAGTGACTTGCTTTTCTTGACTCTTTAAAAACATTTTATTTAGATTTCATAGAACAACTCTTTTTTTTACATTCATTTTTATTTACTTTTCCCATAGCAACCCTATGACCTAACACTGTTATCTCCATTTCATAGATGGAGAAACTCAGACTTTAAAAAGATTACCCTATTTTGTGCACATTGAAGTCTAATAAATGTATTGATAACTGACAACTTGAAGCGAGGTATAGAAAATGCCAAGATATTATTATAGCATAAGATACTAGGTTATTTTTGCATGAAATAATACAACTATGTTTTTATAATCTTTGTAGCCAAGTTTATCTCTAGAAATAAAATTTATAATGGAGATATCATTATCAGTATGATTTTGCATACAATCTCTTAAAACAGATTTCAGAACAACTAATGATCTAGTCAGAAGGCTTGAATTTTAATTCAGACAAAACCAGTTACTAATTCTATGACCTTGAATAAACTATCTATTCTCCTTAGGCCTCTGTACATGGAGGAGATTGAATTTAATGGATTCCCCAAGGTCTTTCTAATCTCTAATTTTCTGTTTACAAACTATTTCACAAACTATAAAGCCTTCTGATTAAAATGTATTAGACAATAAGCATACTTTTTGTGAAATACACTGCAAAATGCAAAATTTATATTGGATTTCCCAGTTTTTAATGAATTGGGTGAAAATTGAATGTAATAAAAAAGTTCATAAATGATTCCATTGTTAATAAAAATTATAAAACACTTCAGAAACATTTTGAAATCAAGCAGCTAAGTTAAAAAAATAAAGCAAAGATAAAAATTTGTTCTTAATGATCTATAACTCTTAAAATCAGTCTGTATACTATCCATCTGTTACACACTGGAATTACTATAAAATTAGCCTAACATGTATTAACAACTAGCAAAAGAGAATCAGAGATTCCTAGGGTGCTTAAATAAGTATTACCAGAAAAGACTCATGTTTCTGTCTGCTGGTCCGTCCATCAGTAGGGTTCATTCTAGACCATGGCAGCAACCCCTTTTTCCCTGGCCAATTCATTTTAATCTACTAAAAGATTATACATAGCTTTAATCACACCACGTCTCTTTTTAAGGGTTTTTGGTGACTCTATGTTGCCTAGAGAATTAGGTCTTGACCACTTACCCTGATTTTCAAGGCTCTCTCAGGCTGGCCCCTGCCTGTCTTTCCAACCTCATTCCTTATTGTTTCCTTGTATGTGCCTTTCATAGTAGGCTATGTGAACTATTTAATATTTGCTTTCCCAGGACATTCCCTCTTTACCTTGCTCATGTGGTCCTGCTGCAAATATTGCCTTTCCCCTCATCATCCCAGCTTTTCACTCTCTCCATCTTTCCAGATGCAACTCAAATAGCACTCCTCTTACAAAGCCTTCCTTGATCTCCTCAGCCAAAATTTCTCTCTACTGCGGAGTGTAATAGGCCTTCATCTGTGACCCTCATCAGTTCTCCATTCTTGGTAGAGGTTCTTAAGTATATGACTTACTGGGTTGGAAATTTGAGTTAGTCAAATGTATTCCTGTATGCTGAATAGCAAATAGTTTATAACACAGTCTTTTATATAGTAAGGCTTTAATTAAATATGCAAAATTATCACTGGTATACACTATTTCTGGGTTCACTTCACCAAATATTTATTAGATACCTACAGTGTGCAAGTCACTTCAGTACGAAGGGTGAGACATAAAAGGATTAGTTAATACAAGACAGATGAACAAAAGAAATGGAATCACTTCTCAGTTTCCAAAAACTTGATAAATGAAAATACCACCCAAGAAACCAACAGTCACTCACTCAAGCAAAATGATATTTTTGTTGTCAACTCCAACTGCAGAAGGCGAGAAGGCAGGGATTTGAGACTGTGGAAAGTGAAACTGAATATAAGGAGAGATTACTAGAGTGCATAATTTGAAGTGATACTCAAAATTAAAGTTTAATGATAGTATTTGAGAAAAAATAACATAAGTTATGAACCAGGCATGTTTGTATTCAGTCACAGTGAAATTTACAAGAAGAGATTTTCTGTAAAAAGACCAAGGAAAGGCCAAGATTAGAATGAACAATTACATTGACTTAGGTTGCTTTTTCAGTTTATATCATACTAAATGAGTGCATATGCCAGACTTACAAGTCAGCTGTAAAACACAAGTGGTATCAGGGACCAGTATCAAAGTGATCAAAAATGATTTTACGATCAATTAAAAACCCACAAATATTTATTGGCCTACAATGTGGTAGGCCTTTTGCTTGGAACTGGGGATACAATAATGAATCACACAGGTCCCTAACCTGTGCCTCACTAACATACAATGTCATTCACACACACACACACCCACAGAGACACACACACACACACACACACACTCACAGAGGTTTGTATTCCAAACATATTTTTATAGTTTTCTAATTTTTTGTTTTGACGTAATTGTCAATCAGAATTGGTAATGTTTTGGGTATTGCCAGAATTGAGGGCTTGGTGTAGATGGGAGGTGGCAGGTGGGAGTTGGGGGCTGGGGAGGTGAGAGAAAGGTGTCTAGTATGCCCCAAGGATGAATCGTGATACCAGTCACTGAGAGCAAAGGATGGGGAGAGGGGAAAGGATATGTTTCCTGTTGGGTTTGAGCTGCCTTTGAGCCATCTTAGATGTTGAGTAGGTGTTGGATATGGGACTGAAACTAGATAGGGAACTGGAGCCAAACACAGAGGCTCAGACTAGAAATATAAATGTGGGAGCCATTTAGGTTTGGGTAGTGGTTGAAGCTCTCTTTGAATGAAATTGTGTAAGTAGCTGATTAAGTGTTAGAATGCATACAGCTAGAATCCATGTTTCAGGTATTAAGTTTTAAACAAGTACTAAAACAGCTTTTGAAACTCATATATTTATAGCTTTGCCATGTATTAATGCAATATAAATTTCCTTCCTTTACAGGTGGTTGATTGTGGCTTTTCTTTGAATCATCCTAATCAGTTCTTTTGTGAGAGCCAACGTATTCTAAATGGTGGTAAAGGCATAAAGAAGGAAACTTTCCAACCAGAAACTCCTCAACCCAAAACAAGTGTCCAGAAAACCAAGGATGCATCATCTGCTCTGGCCTCTTTAAATTCCTCTCTGGAAATGGATATGGAAGGACTAGAAGATTACTTTAGTGAAGATTCTTAGGCAGTTTTGTAACCCTTTTTCCTCAATAGCCTGTTTCCTGTTTTTAAGATTTTGCCTTTGTTGTTGAAAAAGGGTTTCACTCTGTCACCAAGGCTTAGTACAGAGACACAATTACAGCTGATTGCAGCCTCGACCTTCCCAGCTCAAGTGATCCTGCTACCTCAGCCTCCCAAGTAGTTGGGACCACAGGTGTGCACCCCATATCCAGCTAATTTTTTTCAATTTTTTTTTTGTAGAGGTGGGGGTCTCCCTATGTTGCCCAGGCAGATCTCAAACTCCTGGGCTCAAGCGATCCTCACACCTCAGCCTCCCAGAGTGCTGGGATTACAGTTGTGAGCCACTGTGCCTGGCCTTTCTTTTTTTAACATCTTTGTTTAACTTCTCTCTTCACTGCAACCCAATCCATCTACAGGCATGCACACTTAATAGGAAAGCAGGTTTGAGGTAACAACAGAGACTTTCACTATATTTTACTTTGACAGAAGGAAAGAGGAAGAGTTTCTATCAAAATCTGTCACTTGAGTGATGTCATTTAAGTCCTATTTTAGGAGATAAAAACAGCTTTGGGGACTGGTTAAAGTCCCCCAGAAACTACAATAAAGAACAACTTCTGTTTTAACTCTTAATCGCTTTGTAATTTTGACTCAATCCTTTCCTGGACCATTTTTGTTAATAAATATCAAAGTGTACATGACAGTGTCTGTGTATAATTGGGAGAGTCTTATGTCGTAACAGATTGGACATTACTTCAGTTTTAAAGTGGTAATTTGAAGTATCCAACATACTGCTGATCACTAATGAAGATTTTAAACTTTTCTTTACCTTTTTTTTAAGAGTTGACCTATTTGTGGTTATTCTACATCAGGCACCAGACTCTCCTGAGTGAACTGTGACTTGGGAATTAAAATAAAGTATAGCCAGTTATATTTATTAAGGAATAATAGGGATATTTTATTATGTAAAATAATGGCACGTCTTATCTGCTGCCATTACTCTGGGGACAGGTTCATGAAGAATAGACAATTACCAAGCAAGAAGGTTGTACATATAAAATAAAGTGTTTATTTTACCCTCCAACTTCCATACCTTATTACTTCTGTAGTTGTTGTGAATTACCAAATAGATTTGGTAAATTAATTAACTTCAGCAATGAATAGTGATACTTACTTATAGTAACCCCCTCCTTTCAGTGCCAGCAATAGAATTTAATAAATGTTGTGGATGATTACAGACATACGAGATCAATGCCCTGTTCTCTCTGCCTGCTTTTGTCAAGGGAGTAAGGTGAAGTTGATGATCCCTGGCACGTATGCCTTGTGGAGCAGTGCCATTGTGGATACCCTCGTCTAAATAGTGATTTCCTCCTGGGGCTCTACTCACTCACCAATAGGATTTGGGGTGCTCAGGAAACCCTGTCTGAAACATAGTTCTTCCTCATCTATTACCTTGGAATATGTGAAAAGTATTAGTCTATTTCTGTCTTCTTTTCCTGGTAAAGAGGGATACTTTTATCCTTTTGAATCAGATACTAACTAAATTGAAAAGAGCACATTGTATTCAGAAAACTAGACTTTTAGCAGCACCATATTTTTAATCATGTGATAAACTGCATCACGATGAAAAGGATTAAACAGGATCAGATCATCAGAAACTAAAAATGTCAACTAATTGAGTTTTCATTTTAGGCTTCTGAGTCAAAGATTTCTTGGAATATTTAGCAACATATAATTAAATGAGATACTATCTAAACTTTTACTTGTCTTGGTGAATTATTATTACCTAGTGCAGAAAATAGTATTTATTATTCCACTACAAATTACCTCTATAAATCTCTGCCTTCTGAAGCCATCTGCTACTACCTTCATCATTTGTCATTCTCAACAGGAATCTGATGATTGCCTACCACTTTATCCATGGACTGCAAAACCACAAGTCCTTTAAAAAAAAAAAAAAAAGAACAAGTGCTACCTGGAGCTGTTTTAACCACAGATTAAGTTAGCTTTAGAAAGCCGAGCATAGAAATGTAGGTCTTCTTTGTGTTAAAAGGGAGATATTAGAAGCATTCTCGCCACTGTAGTTCAATGAGAAATTTTCTGATAGAATGTTTTGTATCTGGCAGCATTTTGCAAGGCTGTCTTTTTCTACTGCTTCAAGTTCTCCTTCTTTTATGAAGCCTGTGCTCCCACCAGCTAAAAGGACAGAGTCATTAACGGCATGGTAGATGCAGCTTACTGGACTGTTTATTTTATACTGGCAGCCCCAGGAATTTGTGTCATCTTACTTGAATGTTTTATATGTGTCTAGTTGAACTCCAAAATAACACTAGTTTAAATATTAGTTGTATTACAGGTTCAATTCAATTTATTCATAATAAGGTTTGATCTCCTGTCATGTATTATACAGAAGAATATATAAATATTCTGTGAAATCTATAGATTAGAGCATAGGGGATAGAGGTTTATAAAAGAAGATCAAAATTAATGCTTTTCTGGTGCTTTTTGGAGTTGGAAGAAGCAATTTATTATTTTTCATGCTTCACAGGTCTTCACAATTTTGATTTGTTTTCTTTGAGAGCAGACCTGTTTGAATTGGGCGATGTAAAGAACCCAAAAGAAAAAATCAAAAGCCAACAGCCTCTTTTCAAAACCGTAGCCAGTGAAAAAGAATATGAGTCTTCCAGATCTTTTAACTGTTAGTCTTTTATTATCTCTTCAAGGAAGAGAGGCTGTATGATTGTATCAAAGACAAAAGAAGAAACAGCAAAAGAAAGAAACTAGGTTGGAAATTTGTAGCTGGTTGAAGCAATGACATTGTTAGTAGAAATTCTGTCATATTTCTTTCAAGTTGTTTTTCCATAATGTTTTTCACTCTGTCCATACAGTACAAAACTTAATTGCCATGTGCATAAAAGAACACTAGGAAGGTTTTAAGTAAACTTTTTAGGACTGCTTATAATATTGTAGAGTCATAAAAGTGAATAGTTATAGATTTCAAATGAGCTGGGAATGGAATAAAGCAATGGGAAAGATCTTTAATTCACATAGAATTTTAATAAGCTAAGGGAATTCTTCTCTCTCTAAAAGCATGCAGGGTGTTTTGCTTGTTACACTTTGCTGTCTTATTAATACTCAGGGTCTTTGCAAGCAAACTTCTGTAATTCTTTACAAAGAAGAGAAGAAAACTTCTGGGATTTAAGCTTGAAAGGTGAAATGAGACAATTCTAAAGTTCTGTTTCAGTTAGAGTCTACTCTGCAAATTTAATCAAGGTCTTCCACAGGCATCAGCTTGACATTAAATTTAAGTGCCCATTAAAGTGAGAGTTTGACAGCAGTTCTGAATGTGAAAGCTCTGTCTGAGGACATCTTTACAGCTGGAAGGGAAAAATAAAAACGTTGTTGAGAAGCCTGAAACCACTGTGGTAATTAGACCCATTTGTTAACTTCTTTTTTAATGTTGGCAAAGGGAGGGAGAGAAAAGGTTGACAGAGTCTGGAATCAGGAAGACAGTCCAGAGCTCCCTGTAGAAATCGGGTAAGCACAGTGTCCTGTATTGCAGAGAATACTGGCAGATATTCCCTCTGACAAATGAGTGAGATGGGGAATTTATTTTATGAACTTCATTCGGTTTGTCTTTCTTTCAACACACAGAGCCATGGTGTGTGGAAGCTGCGTTTTGGATAGGTGTGCTGGTTTGGTTGTAAGTCCCTTTGGAAGACACAGAGAGTTATTTGGGAGTGGACCTCTGGTGGTACGTTGTTGGCCTGAAGAGTTAATGTTTCTCACAAGGGTATCTAACTTATATTCAGGTAATCACTTACTTACCTAAAGCATCTGGTCTTTTCAGTATTGAATTCCTTTTTCACAGGTCGCGATTGCCCTAGTCTAAGGCTTCTCACCATAATTGGCATTGTAGGCAATTAGCTTCGTGGAAATCATGTCACCGGTAGGAAATTATCTTCCTACTTCACTGACCTGCCTGCCAAAAATGATACTAGTTCTTGTTATTGGTTTGCTTTCTATCCTGTAAGCTCTTTTTGTTCATTGCTTCATGACATTTTACTTTTTCCAGAATTATCACTGTAGAACCTTATCAAAGGCTAAAGAATATGTCTTCATATAAAGCTCCTGCATTTCCCTTGAGCTTTCCATTGCAGTACTGTTTTTGAACATTGATGACAAGGTAGTGAAACAACACTGCTAATAAATATATAATGGGTTTTTCAATTTAACCTTGCATTTCTAGGTATTCATTCACCACACTGAAACTATGAGGCTTTTTAAGGTTTTGTTTAGTTTTGCACTGAAAGCACAGGGAAAAATAAATTCAACAAATACTGCATTTAATTTAAGACTGACCATCTTGTGAACATTTCCCCGATTACTCCCACACATTTTTTTAAGAGATCTTACCTTCTATTTGAGTCATGGGATACCAAGGTCTTCATTACTGATTAAAAATGACATAATGATACATACTTCTCTTTTCCCTTTCATTGGCAAGAATTAAACTGTGATTTAAACAATGCTCTATCACCCTTAACTCTTGGTTGTCCATAGAGTTCCTGCCTGGTTCTCTTCTTACTTCATGAGTCTGCCCGAGTGAACTCATTCACCCCTATGGTATGTTTTTCCATCCATATGCAAATAATCCCCAAATCTGTATCTCCAGCTGAGAATTCTCTGAGCACAGATCCATCTATCCAGCTATCTCTTGGATCTCTTTTTAGGATATCCCACAAGTATCTCAAATTTAATTTGTTCAAAGATCAAACCTGTTCTCTCATCTATTTCTCACCTATTTTGTCAATACAGAAACCCTAAAGTTAACCTTGACTGTGATTTTCCACCTTCTCCATCCAAATCCAATTGATTCTATTCTAATACCAGTGTGTCTAAACCAGTAGATCTCAAATGGGGGTAATTTTGCCATGCAGGAGACATTTTGGTGATCACAAATGGAGGAGGGCCTGCTCTTGGCATCTAGTGGATGGAGGCTGAGGATGCTACTAAACATCCTACAGTGCCCCTACAGTGCACAGGACAGCCCTTCACCACAAAGAAATATGTGGCCCGAAATGTGCAGAAACCCTGTTCTAAACAGTTTCCTCTCCTCCCTTCCTTCCTTGTACTACATTAGTTTGCCCTCTCATCATTCTAAGCGAAGTGGTCTCAACTAACTAGCCAAGTCTCCATTTGCCCACCCTGAACCCCATCCCATATCCTTCTTCAAAATCTAATCCAAATACTTTTCCCCTGGGTGTGTGTCTTGCACATGGCTCTCCATTACCTATATGAGGAAGTCCAACCACCTATTATTTTGTGCATGAGGC
Organism: Pan paniscus; assembly: GCF_029289425.2. Lineage (NCBI taxonomy): Eukaryota > Metazoa > Chordata > Mammalia > Primates > Hominidae > Pan > Pan paniscus. The sequence continues at coordinate 73,364,158 of NC_073254.2, forward strand.
CCTCCATGACCTGGTTCTGTCTACCTCTCCAGTCCCATCTATTGCCATTCAGCTCCCTACTCTATAATCCAATCCAGTGATTTAGCCATTCTGCACAAACTTTCCCCGCACATTCAACTACAAACTCCCTCTTTCCTCATATTACCCTCCCTGCCTGGAATGCCCTTCCATTCCCCACCATGCTAACTACTGTTTCTCCTCTAAGGCTCAGGTTAGGTACATTCCTTCAGCCTTCTCTGTTGACCCCAGTATAGATTCATTGTCCCTTTCAGTTCATCTAACATATGCCATGGATGTTATACTTAATAGCTATATGACAGTACTTATACTTACAATCATCCATTTACTTATGTTTCCCTTATGTTTTATAGTACCCATTTACTTATGTTTCCCTTCATTACACTATAAAGTCCTTGAGGACAGAAACTATATCACTTTCATATTTGAATCCCTAATAATTAGCATTGTCTCTAGTTCTTAGCATCATGCATGACATTCTTGGGCACTCAGTAAACATGGGTAGAGTGCATGAATGGTTACTTGCTTATTAGGAATCTCAAATTCATTGTTTTTAAGACCTACAAACAAACAAGAGGTGGAATGGATTCTGGGCCCCAGATTGGAGGCATCACTTACAATCAAAACTTGGGCAAGCTCTTCTTTAATTTTCCATGCTTCATTTGCTTCATATGACAAGGGGATAATGATTACACCTACTTCAAGATGATTCTATTAGCTGCTATTACATCTACAACAGTCAGAATTCTGTCTGTCACATGGAAACACTTGTTTTGTTTGATAATCAACCCTTCCAACAAATGTTATACTACTACATGGATTCTCCCTATTTCAGGGGCATTCATTCTGAATATCCCTTACCTGGAGTAATCCTCTTATATCCACTATAATGTGGTAGAGTGTGGGAGCTAGGGGAACCCACCAAACAAAGTTTTAGCAAAAAGCACACACGTCAATGGATCTATGACTGCCACACCTTTGACACCTTTGTAGCCAGGCAGGGTAGATGGAGAATTGCCAACTATGAAACTGGAGGATTTCCTATGTATGGGATATACTGTGGTAAGAAAAGTTGCTCACAGGGTGTCACAGAGTACTGCTTGTTCTTAAAAAGGAAGAACTGAGGCAACTTGAGCTTTGGAATATAGAAATGTCAGTGGGTTTACATATGACTCCCAGTGAAAGTGATACCTGTGGGGTACCTAGTCTCCAAGCACTTTAAAAAGTACTTTTAGGTAGATCAAATCAGGTGCCACCATGGCACTTCTGGAAGTGGATAAGAATAGTAATCATCTGCATTTTCCCTAAAAATGACTCTGAGAGGCCTGGCATGGTGGCTCACACCTGTCACCATCACTTCAGGAGGTCAAAGTGGGAAGATCACGTGAGGCCAAGAGCTTGAGACTAGCCTGGGCCACACAGTAAGACTGTCTCTACAAAAAATAAACTAGCCAGGTATGGTGGCACTCACCTATAGACCCAGCTACTCAGGAGGCTGAGGCAGGAGGATCACTTGAACGTAGGAGTTCGAGGCTGCAGTGAGCTATATCTAGCCACTGTGCTCCAGGCTAGGTGACAGAGTGAGACCCTGACTCTAGGGGGGAAAAATAGATTAAATTCCCTGAGCTGGCTCACAGGTTCTCTGATCAAATCAGGCACGGTGACTTCTTGGCCTGTGCACTTCCTTCTTCATCATGGTTTTCTCACCAAGGGCCTTAGGACCAGCTCCCATGACTGAGCAGCCCAAATTGCAGGCCACAACTAAACCAACTCATTTCTATTATGTGGCAAGTTAATTAATCCTCCTGCTTCAGTTTCTCTATCTATAAAATTGGGATAATAGCATTACCTAAGTCACAGAATTTGTATGCGATGAAATGAGATAGCCAGTGTCAAATGCTTTGTGAACAGTCTGACACATGGTAAGCTCTAAATAATTGTTAGCTATTATTATACAAAAGTTCTACCAAATTTTGTTTGAAATAGGGTTATCCAAATAAAGTTTGGAAACTATAATAAACTTTTGTGCATCAAAGGGTAAGAATTCTATGGAATACAAATTCTAAAACCCTTAGCCCTTCAGATAAAAAAATGAACTACAGACTCTCAGAATTATAAAGAATTTCTACTACCAGGATTTCTCCTAACTGTGTTTTGCTTGGCATCATGGAATAATCTATGCAAAGTAGAGCCAGGATTCCTCAAGGATCTAGAACTAGAAATACCATTTGACCCAGCAATCCCATTACTGGGTATATACCCAAAGGATTATAAATCATGCTACTCTAAAGACACATGCACACATATGTTTATTGTGGCACTATTCACAATAGCAAAGACTTGGAACCAACCCAAATGCCCATCAATGATAGACTGGATTAAGATAATGTGGCACATATACACCATGGAATACTATGCAGCCACAAAAAAGGATGAGTTAATGTCCTTTGCAGGGACATAGATGAAGCTGGAAACCATCATTCTCAGCAAAATATTACAAGGACAGAAAATGAAACACCGCATGTTCTCACTCATAGGCGGAAATTGAATGATGAGAACACTTGGACACAGGGAGGGGAACGTCAGACACTGGGGCCTGTTGGGGGGTGGGGGGCTAGGGGAGGGATAACATTAGGAGAAATACCTAATGTAAATGATGAGTTTATGGGTGCAGCAAACCAGCATGACACACGTATACCTATGTATCAAACCTACACATTTTGCACATGTACCCTAGAACTTAAAGTATAATAAATATTTAAAAAAAGAAAAAAAGAGTTTCCGGGACAAGTCCTCACCCTACAGTTGTTCACATTCAAAGCTTTTTAGAGAGGCTAAATACAATGCAGGGTGTGTCTCAAAAGAAAACACATAAGGGAATGGACTACCCTCAATTTCCTTCTCTAAACTGAGGACTTGTTTTTGAAGACTGAAAAAAAAAATTCCTCTTGCAATCTCAAATGGTAATATAATAATTTCAAAAGTTGCTCAGAAGCTGTTGGTTTTTGATAGTAAAATGAAAAGTTAAAATTGTAAAATTGTAAGCATCAAAAATCAATCAGCATCTTTCTTATTTGAACCTTGATATGAAATTATATAGGTATTCATTTTACTTGTCCCTTCCTTCTTTTGCTTTAAATGCAAAAATGACAGAAAATTCTTACTCAGCTAAAGATTATTTTAATATTCCATCTTCTCTTGTGATACTTCTTGAACCCATATTAGGAAACAAAGTCTTGAAGTTCCTTGTAATGTTATATGTTACTTCAATTAAGTATGTACAAATGTCATTTTTTAATTTTTAAATTACAAAACAAGTTAAATTTTTTGAATTTCTAGCCACTTAGACTTATTTTTACAATTTGGCTCTTTATTCAGTCATATTGTCTGTCATTTCCTTTCTTTTATATTTGGTAAAAATTTTCATAGACAAAAATTTTCCCATTATGATCTAATGATTTTAAAATTTTCCACATTCCTAGAATTCTGATTAAACAATCTCCAGGTATTTTTCAATTCGAAGCTCAAATCAAGCATAATTCAGGTTCATGAACATATGGAGATAATGATGGCTTAGAAAATTTGCTATGACCAAACTGCTGCTTTTGCTGCCTTGAAGCTCTGTGGCTATTTGCTTTGTAAATTTCTCCCCACTGTGGTTTTAGATACATTGGGGAAAATAGACTCCTAGGCATACGAGGAGGACAGGATGGTAGTGGGTATGTAGAAGGATAAAGGTTCTACTCTATTGCTCTGGTTCTACACCCTTCAATTATATTACAGGGGGTCAACACTGAGGTGGCACTTCTAACTCTCAGAACTTTGTTAAGAACATCTCTATCTCCTAATGGTCTTTTTGTTGATTCCTTTGTCTGTTTTACTAATAATGTATTGCATTTTAACTATTATAGCTTTTATACCATTTAAACTGTTTTTCTGATAATTTTACCCCAATTTACATCTGTCCTACTATGTAAGTGTCATGCTTTGATGTGCTTCCTTTTTTCATATAATATACTTTTTAATTGAAGATAAAATACATACAGAAAAGTGCAGGAAACATTAATGTACAAACTTTTACAAATTGACCTCACCCTATAACAACGCAGATTAAGAAACTGAATCTCAACAGCACTCCCGAAGGCCCCCCTCATACCACCTTCTAGTCACTAGCCCCTTTCTCTTCAAACGTAATCACCTATTGTAACTTTTAGCACCACAGGTGCCCTGCTCTGTCCAGGTCTGAGAGTTAACAAAGGCTAAAGTCACCTTCAGGAGTATGGCTATCATTGGTGGATTGACACCTATGGCTGTGCTCCATTGCAGCTGTTCCCATGCCAAATCTGGGCTCTGCACAGGCTGGAGTGCTGTCTGTTTCAACTCTCTGGGTAGTTCTCTCTGCCAGCTCAGATGTCCATGGGGGTGTGGGGTCTCCTGCAGCTTAGGATTCTAGAGGTTGATGGTGAGAGTGGGCCACTCCATGTCTACTTCACTCGTTCCTTCCCTAGGGGCTGCTCAGGGCCAAGAACAAGTCCTGAGGCTCAGCAACCCCATGCAGGGTTCCCAACTTCCTTCCTTTCTTTTTAAATTTTTTTGTTTTGTTTTGTTTTGTTTTGTTTTTTTCTGAGACAGAGTTTCACTCTTGTTGCCCAGGCTGGAGTGCAATGGTACGATCTTGGCTCATTGCAACCTCTATCTCCCGGGTTCAAGCGATTCTCCTGCCTCAGCCTCCTGAATAGACAGATTACAGGCATGCCCCACTAATCCTCCCTCCCCTTTCACTCTGCGGTCTGTGTCCTCTTTCTGTTCACTCTCAATGCCCTCTTTCCAAAGAGCGTGCCAGTTTACCTGATGGTCTTGTTGGGAGACCAAAATGGGCTCTCTTGGTGGGAGAAGCTTTTCTTGGCTGTGTCTAGTCAGCCATCTTGGCTCTTAGCCCTTTCTTGTCTTCTTAAAGTCTACTTTGTCAGATATTTATACAGCTACATGTTTGTTTTGTATTGTATTTTAACTATTATATTTATATGTATTTTAATTATTTTATGTATTTTAATTATTATAGCTTTTATACCATTTTGTTTGTTTCTGTGGGATATATTTTTCTGCAATTTTATTTTTAAACTTTCTATATCATTATACTGAAAGTCATCTCCTCTAAGCAGCATACAGTTTAGGCTTTGCTTTTGTATACAATCTGGTAATCTTTGTCTTTATTTGCACATTGGTTCCATTTACATCTAATGTAATCACTGATATATTTGGTTTTAAATCTACCACTTATGTTTTGTTTTCTATTTGTTTCATCTGTTCTATGGTGTTCCTTTTCTCTCCTTTCTGGATTTCTTTAAAAAATTTTGTTTTGCTCTTACATTTGCTTGTTAATTATATAGTATTTTACTATTCTTTTACTGTTTAACCTAGAATATATAACAGGAATCCTTAACTTATTAAAATCTAATATAAATTAGTACTTATGTTTACTATTTCAAGATAATGCAAGCACCTTTATTTCCATTTATCTTTCTCCTGCCTTATATGTTAACATTTAATTATATATTTTAAACCCTTCTGTCTGTATTTTAAGCAATACATTATTATTGTTTTATACAGTTATTGTTTATTTAGCTCTATCTACATATTTATTTACCCTTTTCATTACTCTTTATTCTTTCTTGAATTTTCATCTGGAATTATTTTCCTTCTAACTGAATAACTCCTTTTAGTATTTTCTTTAGTATGGGTAAGCTGATGACAAATTCTCTTAGTTCTTGTTTGGTAATTTCTTTATTTAACATTCCCTTTTGAAGGATATTTTTACAATGTATAAAATTCTAGGTTTGAATCCAAGTACACATTAATAAATAGTTTAAAAATTTTATTTATGTATATACAATAGAATATCATTCAACCTTTAAATAGAAGAAAATTGACACATTGCAACATAGATGAATTTTGAGGACATTGTGCTAAGTGAAATATACCAGTCACAAAAAGACAAATAGTACATGATTACACTTATATGAGATATCTAAGGCAGTGAAATACATAGAAACAGAAAGTAGAATGGTGATTGCCAGGTCACTGGGGGGAGGAGAAAGAAGAAAAGGGGTTGTTTAATTATATGTACTGAATGCTATGTTCACCCCAAATCCATGTTAACACCCTAATTCCCATTGTGCTGGTAGTTGCAAGTGGGACCTTTGGGAGGTAGTTAGGTCACAAAGGTAGAGCTCTCATGAGTAGTACCAGTGTGCCCTTTATAAGAGGAGACATAAGAAAGATGATCTCTCTCTCACCACCATGTGAGGATGCAGCAAGAAGGCAGCTATTTGCAAACCAAGAGGACTCACACCAGACACCAAATCTGCTGGCACTCTAATCTTGGTCTTCTTAACCTCCAGAACTGTGAGAAATACATGTTTGTAGTTTAAGCCACCCAGTCTATGATATCTTGCTATTGCAGCCTGAATTAAAACAAATAGGGGTAGAGTTTCTGTTTTGCAACACAAACAAGTTCTAGAGATTGGTTGCACAATAATGTACATATATTTAATACTGCCTAACTTTACTCTTAAAATGGTTAAAATGGTAAATTTTAGTTATGTGTATCTTCTCACAACTTTTTTTTAAAGTCTAGGTTTGCAGTTGTTTTCTGTACCACTTTAAACTTTATTTTTTTTGTCTTTTGGTTTCCATTGTTTCTGTTGAGAAGTTAGCTGTCAGTCCTAAAATTGCTCCTTTGTAGGTAATACATCTTTTGTTTCACACTGCTTTTATGTTGTTCTCTTTGTCTTTAGTTTTCAATAGTTTATTTTATACATAGGGTATTTTTTCTAGTTCTGTAGGAGATGTGTGGTACTTCTGAAATCTGAAATTTGATGTCTTCAGCTTTAGAAGATTTTCTGCCATTGTCTCTTCAAATATTGCTTCTTCTCTTTCATTTCTAGAGACTGTCTTTTTACTTTCTGTTTTTTAGTTCATATATTTTTATTGAGGGACTATTCTCCATGACATTTCTATATATTTTGTAGATCTTTTCAAGGATGTTTGTATAGCAAAGCAAGATAGAAGTAGTGTTTCCTTCTAGGGTGGAGGGTAACTTTGTTTCATCAGCATCATAAAGATAATGTCCTCCTCTGAGACAAAGATTGGTCAGGTTTGCTAGAAGTCCCGCATAAGATTGGGGATTTCCTAAGCCTGAGACTCCTCAGCAGTGACACAGATCTATTATGTCCACAGACTCTACTTAGACTCACCTCTGTATCACTCCCATGGGACTGGGGATGGGGAGTGGGTTACAGGGGAACTAAAGCCTTGAGTAGTATCTTTGTCTCTGACACAGCAGTCTGATGCTTTCTTTCAGCATCTGTGAAATTGTGACAGCCTAACTTAGCTTGCAAGTAGGCTAAAATCTCAGAACACTCAGAGTTCATGACAATTTTCTACTGAGGTATATTTTAGTTCACTAATGCTCTCTTTATTGTTGTGACTAATCCACTGTTAAATATACTGGGATTTTAATTTCTCTTACTGAATTTTTTAGTTCTAGAATAGCCATTTGATTCTTTCGTGTAGCTTCTTGTTCTCTGTTAGGATTCTGAATCTAATTCTTGATTTTTTAAAAAACGTAACTTTCACAGGTATTTTTAAGCCCCAGTTTGTTAACTCCAGTGTCTGGATTGCCTGTGAATTTATTTATGTTGTTTGATTTTTTTTGATGGGCTTATCTCTACATTTGCCTTATAATTTTTGATTGAATGTTGGAATAGTGTTTGAAAAATTATAGAAATAATTTGAGGATGTGAATGATGTTATCTTCTTTCAGAAATAATTTACTTCTGTTTCTGTAAGGCAGTTAGGCAGTAGCATATCGCTCCAATCCAATCAGGAGTTGGAGTGACTTGAGGCATGGTTTTAGTCTTTATGAGAGCTGGTCTATTTTTCACTTTGCACATCTTCCTGATTGTAGTTTTTCAGGGGTCCCAGCCAGAAGCCTTGGTTTATCAAGGCTAGTATTCCTTGGAAATCCCAGGACTCCAATTTTTATCTTCCCCAACTGCATGAATCTGCTGTAAGGTGTGCTCACTTTTCAGCCTTCCAGGCTGCAGTTTAGGCTAGAAGCAGACTACTGCAATCCGAATAGGGATGGATGTTATTTAAGACTAGGTTTCAGCCTTCATGACAACAAAGACTATATATAGCTTTTGAGGGGTCCAAAATGAAAGCTCAGGTTATTAAGGAGGACTCATCTTGCTAGGCCTTGAAAGATTGACAAAATTCTTCCAGTTTATCTAAGACTTTCCCAATTGTAGTACTAAAAGCCCCAAATCCTGAGAAACCCCTCAGTCCCATGAAAACTGGACAGTCATCCTAGTTTTGAATTCCAATTTTTTAAATCTCAATCTTTATTTCAGAAGGCTAAAAACTCCAATTATCTTTTCAGTTTTTTGACTGGTCATTGTGAATCAGCAAATATCTAACAGGTTGAAAGGATGCCATGTCCCCATATAAACCAAGCTCATTTCCATTGTTTGGCCTTTAAACTTGCTTTTCCTTTGTCTGACATGGTCTTCTACTAAATTTTCTTGCAACTGTCATTATTCATGGCTCAGCTCAAGCATCATCTCTTAAGAACAACTTATGTAAAGCAGCCCCATTCTCAGTGTACTTTCTGTCCCAATGCTCCATTATATGTTCTTCATAACTCATCACTATCTCAAATTACTCACTTGTTAGATTACATTTTTATTACCTGTCTTACCCTCATCTAAGTATATATTCTGGGAAATAAACTCCGTAAGAGCAAGTACCTTGTTTATCTAGTTTATTTCCATATACACAGCATCTAGAACAGTCCTAGAACTTAATAGGGGCTCAATAAATACTTACTGAATAAATAAATAAATGCCTTCTGCTGATTCGTATTTTCCAAAATTTCTCAAAACCTTGAGGCTGCCTAAATGCAAGTTGCACCACAGTTAATAATTCCTTACCTATTTGAGTCCTTTCTCAAGTAGATTGAAATTGAGTTGTTTTATAGGGCTCGTTTTCCCAATTGTTTTTGCAGTTAACCAATGCTATGGTTGAATGTCCCTTCCAAAACTCATGTTGAAATTTCATTGCCATATGATAGTATAAAAGGTAAAACCTTTAAGAGGGGATTAAAGGTAATCCATTATCACCCCTGAGATTAACGCTATTATTACAGGCATGGATTAGTTATCATAGGAAGTGAGTTCCTGATAAAAAGGAGTTCTGCCCAATTTCTCTCTTGTGCAAGTGCTTCTCATTATGTGATGCCTTCTGCCATGTTATGATGCAGAAAGAAGACCCTCACCAGATGCAACCCCTCAGCCTTGGACTTACCAGACTCCAGACCTTTTCTGTATAAGTGACCCAGTCTGTGGTACTCTGTTATAGAGAGAAAATGTGCTAAGACAACCAAAGATCACACTGCAGGACCTAGAAGTTTAACTTAGAATAATTTAAATTCTCTGAGAAATTCACAGCTTAATGGCCCATGAACATCTTCATATGTCCTTCAGAAAGTCATGCAGGAGTGGCTTTATATTAATGATCAATCTGTCAAAGCAAAATGCAAATGATGATGAGTCACTTTGTCAAGTGGGTGTACTAGTTCTGTGGACTATTGATGAGCTCAAAGGAAGAGGTCGTGCACTAGGGAACTCACACTGTGACAAAGATTCTCATTAGTGTTATTACTCTAAGACCTCTTATCAGCCAATAAGGCTCAAAAGGAAAAATAAAGAAAACCAGAACTGAGGGCTGACATTGGGAAAATAATTATGCTGCTATTGTGATATTGCTTATGAAGTACACCCTCAAAAATAAATGACAAAATGCCTAAAATACAATTTCCTTGGGATACATTACTCAGTAAGATGAAGAGTATCTTATCCATGAAGCAGTGATATGAGGATCTGATGATGGGCAAAACATTTTTATTGCATGCTTACAGAAGCCAGGTTAAGAAAGTAAGATGTATAAATATAATTAAACATCATACTCCTAGCTACCATTTGTTGGGAGAACCAGCATCCTTGGCACCATCTTCAACACCATTCTTCCTCTCCTGCAAACCTTGTTGCTTCTAAAATCAAACATATCCACAACATGACCATATCCCACCACCTCATTGTTGTATCCTGTTCAAAAGTGTTATCACTTCTTGCCCAAATTATTGTAGTAACCTTTAACTGTTATAATCCGTTTATAATTGCTTGAACACCTATCGATGGCTCAGCAAAAACTAGCATTTTAAAATGTATTCATGAATAGTAAGGTACACCAAACTGAAACAGCTGTTTTTCTAAGCCTTTGCAAAGAAGGGGGAAAGCTATTGGGTGTGGAGGTGGGACAGAGGAAAACTATAGCCAGTGGGCCAAATCTCACCTGTTTCCTATCTTTGTAAATAAAATTGTATTGGAGTACAACCATAGCTATTTATTTATGTGTTGCCTTTGGCTGTCTGTACTACCATGGCAGGGTTGAGTAGTCCAAACAGAGATGTATGACCATCAAAGCTTATTATATTTACTATTTGACCTTTAAAGAAAAAAAACTTGTCAGTTCCTGAACTTAGGATATAGCTCATGTTCTTGTAGAACCATTAGAATAGATCATACTATGTTTATTTTCCTTAAGTGTAGTTAGAAAGTATCTATATACACTATTCTTAAACTTCCAGAATATTTCTGTAAAGAAATTTTGTCAAAAGTCAAACCTAAACAAAGCTGCCTTCCTAACACAACCTTAATGTTTCCAAGAAGTATATAGCTCAGTTCCAGCCATCTAAAAACTAATGTCCTGTCCATCGAAGTAATTAAAGTCTTCAGTCCACCACCATTTAAAATTAGTGCTCTGGCCAAACCGCCACAAATGCTCTATGTGACTCCATTTTCTGTTGTGTTTCCTTGTCAGATTTGATTCTTTATTTCAGTGAAATGGACCAATTTTTGGAAGAACATTATTCCATTCTGAAAACTTCCTGTAAGCCATGCATTTATTACATGGCATGAGGTGCTTGAATTAATGCACTACCTATATTCTCAAGGCTTTGAATACCATATATCAAGTATATATTCTTATAGATTTGAACTTAAAGCATTCCTTCTGCTCACTTGACATTTCCATGCATCTTCTAGCTGTCCAAAACTAAACTCTCAGTCTAACCCCTTCCCCTGCCCAGACCTGCTTACTTCAGCCATCTCCATCTAGTTACAGCAGCTCCATCCTTCTCGTCACCTAGGCTAAACCACTTGAGTTCATCCTTAGTTTGGATATACAATGTGTGGGAGAGGAGTCTAACAGACAGTCTGTGATGGTTAAAACTGAGTGTCAACTTGACTGGATTGGAGGATGTATAGGTGTGTCTGTGAGGGTGTTGCCAAAGGAGATTAACATTTGAGTCAGTGGGCTGGGGAAGGCAGACCCACCCTTAATGTTGGAGGCACAATCTAATCAGCTGCCAGCAAAAATAAAGCAGGCAGAAAAAGGTGAAAAGGCGAGACTGGCCTAGCCTCCCAACCTGCATCTTTCTCCTGTGCTGGATGCTTCCTGCCCTGAAACATCAGACTCCAAGCTCTTCAGTTTTGAGACTTGGACTAGCTCTCTTTGCCCCTCAAGCTTGCAGACAGCCTATTGTGGGACCTTGTGATTTATGAACTCATATATACATATACATACACACACAGACATATATATACACATATATACAAATATATGTATATATACACATATATACAAATATATGTATATATACACATATATACACATATATGTATATATACATATATACACATATATGTATACACATATATACACATATATGTATACACATATATACACATATATGTATACACATATATACACATATATGTATACACATATATGTATACACATATATACACATATATGTATACACATATATGTATACACATATATACACATATATGTATACACATATATACACATATATGTATACACATATATACACATATATGTATACACATATATGTATACACATATATACACATATATGTATACACATATATGTATACACATATATACACATATGTATACACATATATACACATATATGTATACACATATATGTATATATACACATAGGTATACACATATATGTATACACATATATGTATATATGTATACATATGTATATATACACATTTATATATACATACATACACGTGTGTGTATACACGTATACGCAAATATACATGTGTGTATACGTGTATACACATACATATGTGTAAACACGTACACATATAAACACATGTACATACACACACATATATACATGCATACATGTATATACACATACATATATACACGCATACATGTATATACACATACATACATACACACATACATATATACATACACACATACATGTATATACATACATATATACACGTATACATGTGTGTATGTACACATGCATACACACATGTATACGTCTATACATATGTACATATACATGTATATATATGAACACGTACATATATACATGTATATATGTATACATGCATGCGCATATACAAGCACACATGCACGTACACATGTACACATACATGTGCGTATACATGCATACATGTGCGTACATGTATGTGTACAAATATACATATGCATACATGTAAGTGTGTATACATGCATACATGTGTGTACACACGTGTATACATGTATGCGTGTACACATCTATATATGCATGCACACACGTATACATGTATGCGTATATACGTGTGTGCATGTGTGTATATACACATATACATGAATACGTGTGTATATATACATGTATGTGTGTATATATACATGCATATATGCATGCATACATGTGTGTATGCATGCATGTATACATGCGTATATGCATGCATATACGCATGTATACATGCGTGTATGCATGCATATACGCATGTATACATGTGTATTATGCATGCATATATGCATGTATACCTGTGTATTATGCATGCATACATGCATGTATACATGTGTATTATACATGCATATATACTCTATACGTGTGTGTATATATATACACATGTATACATACATATATGGGGAATTCCCTATGATCAGTTGACAGAGGAAGAGAAGAATAGGGCCTGATTCACTGATGGTTCTGCACAATATGCAGGCACCACCCAAAAGTGGACAGCTGCAGCATGACAGCCCCTTTCTAGGACATCCCTGGACAGCAGTGAAGAAAAATCTTCCCAGTGGGCAGAACTTCAAGCAGTGCATCTAGTTGTACACTTTGCATGGAAGGAGAAATGGCCAGATGTGCGATTATATATTGATTCGTGGGCTGTAGCCAATGGTTTGGCTGGATGGTCATGAACTTGGAAGAAGCATGATTGGAAAATTGGTGACAAAGAAATTTGGGGAAGAAGTATGTTGATGGAGCTCTCTGAGTAGTCAAAAACTGTGAAGATATTTGTATCGCATGTGAGTGCTCACCAACAAGTCACCTTGGCAGAGGAGGATTTTAATAATCAAGTGGATAGGATGACCTGTTCTATGGACACCACTCAGCCTCTTTCCCCAGCCACCCCTGTCATTACCGAACAGGCCCATGAACAAAGTGGCAATGGTGGCAGGGATGGATGTTGTGCATGGGCTCAGCAACATGGACTTCCACTCACCAAGGATGACCTGGCTATGGCCACTGCTGAGTGCCCAATTTGCCAGCAGCAGAGAGCAACACTGAGCCCTCGATATGACACCATTCCTCGGGTGATCAGCCAGTGTCCTGGTGGCAGGTTGACTATATTGGAACTCTTCCATCATGGAAAGGGCAGAGGTTTGTCCTCATTGGAATAGACGCTTACTCTGGATATGGGTTTGCCTATCCTGCCTGCAGTGCTTCTGGCAAGACTACTATCCGTAGACTCACAGAGTGCCTTATCTACCATCATGGTATTCCACACAGCATTGCCTCTGACCAAGGCACTCACTTTATGGCTAAATAAGTGAAGCAGTGAGCTCATGCTCATGGAATTCACTGCTCCTACCATGTTCCCTATCACTCTGAAGCAGCTGGATTAATAGAATGGTGGAATGGCCTTTTGAAGTCACAATTACAATGCCAACTAGGTGACAATACTTTGCAGGGCTGGGACAAAGTTCTCCCGAAGGCTGTGTATGCTCTGTATCAGAGTCCAATATATGATACTGTTTCTCCCATAGCCAGGATTTATGGGTCTGGGAATCACAGGGTGAAAGTGGAAGTGGCACCACTCACCATCACCCCTAGTGATCCACTAGCAAAATTTTTGCTTCCTGTTCCCGCGACATTACGTTCTGCTGGCCTAGAGGTCTTAGTTCCAGAAGAAGGAACACTGCCACCAGGAGGCACAACAACAGTTCCATTAAACTGGAAGTTAAGATAGCCACCTTGGGCTCCTCCTACCTTTAAGTCAACAGGCTAAGAGGAGAGTTACAGTGTTTGCTGAGGTGACTGACCCAGACTATCAAGATGAAATCAGTGTACTACTTCATAATGAAGGTAAGGAGAAGTATGTATGGAATACAGAAGATACATTAGGCTGTCTCATAGTATTACTATGCCCTGTGATTAAGGTCAATGGGAAACTACAACAGCCCAAGCCAGGCAGGACTACAAATGGTCCAGACTCTTCAGAAATGAAGATTTGGTTCACTCTACCAGGAAAAATTCTGCTACCTGCTGAGGTGCTTTCTAAAGGCAAAGGGAATACAGAATGGGTAGTAGAAGAAGGTAGTTATCAATACCAGCTGCGACCACATGACCAGCTGCAGAAACAAGGACGGTAACTGTCATGAGTATTTTCTCCTTTAGTTAATAAAATATTTGTGCATTATACACTTGTACTAATAAAATATCTTCATTTCCTTTTCCTTTATCATGTGACATAAGATTTATTGACTTCCTATCAGCATTTAAGTATTGTTAACTTCATGTAATAGTATTTGGGTTGGGTGTTGGTGCGTTTCCAGTTGTATGAAGGATGGTTGTATTATGTTAGTGTAGTTATGACCTCATTATTGTCTTTCTTTGAGATTGTGTATGATCTCAGGAGATGTGTATGGGTTCAAGTTGACAAGGGGTAGACCTGTGATGGTTAATACTTAGTGTCAAATTGATTGGATTGAAGGATGCAAAGTATTGATCCTAGGTGTGTCTGTGAGGATGTTGCAAAAGGAGATTAACACTTGAGTCAGTGGGCTGGAGAAGGCAGATCCACCCTTAATCTGGTGGGCACAATCTAATCAGCTGCCAATGAATATAAAGCAGGCAGAAAAACGTGAAAAGGTGAGACTGGCCTAGCACCCCCAGCCTACGTCTTTCTCCCGTGCTGGATGCTTCCTGCTCTCAAACATTGGACTCCAAGTTCTTCACTTTTGGGAATAGGACTGGCTCTCCTTGCTCCTCAAGCCTGCAGATGGCCTATTGTGGGACCTTGTGATTTATTAAGACTTAATAAACTCATATATATATTTATATATATAAAATATATAAATAAATATATTTATATATAAAAATATATAAATATATAATTTATATATTTTATATAAATTATATATTTATAAAATATATTTATATATTATATATATTTATAAAATATATTTATATATATCTATGTATATATGTATTTATATATAATTTATATTATATATAATATATTATATATAATATATAATATATTTAATTATATATAAATATAATATATAATATATATTCTATTTATATACATATATACTATATATTTATTTATATATATAAATATATGTAGGATCTCAAGAGATGTCTATGGGTTCAAGTTGACAAGAGGTGGACTTGTGATGGTTAATTCTGAGTGTCAACTTGATTGGATTGAAGGATGCAAAGTATTGATGCAAAGTATTGATCCAAGATATATATATATTTATATATATCATATGTATATATATATCCTATTAGGAAGTACTACAATGGATCCGTTGCTTATTCTGATGTAGTTACATAGGCCTCTTTATTATTCTCGGAACATGATAGGCAAACCCCTCCTTTGCACTTGCTCTCTCTATATATATCTCCTATTAGTTCTGTCCCTCTAGGGAACCCCAATACACAGTCTTATCACCTTCTAAGTAGATTCAGAACCTTCTTACTTCAAACTGTCTCCACAGCCACGCCCCTAGCTCAGGCCACTATTGTCTCCACCTGGATGATTGCAGAAGCCTCCCTGCTGGTTTCCCTGCTCCTGTCCCTTACAATCTGTTCCGAACAGAGCAGCCAGAGTGATCCCATCAAAACTTGAGTCTGATCATGTCCACTCCTCTGCTCAAAACCCTCTGATGGCATCCTGATTTGCTCAGGATAAAATTGGAAGTTTCTACAGTGATCTACAGGGTAGGTACCTATGACCTCTCTGGCTTCATCTCCTTATTATCTCCCTTGCTTATTCTGATGTAGTTACATAGGCCTCTTTATTATTCTTGGAACATGATAGGCAAACCCCTCCTTTGCACTTGCTCTTCCCTTTGTCTGGAACTGGCTTTCTCCCAGGTAATCCAGACAGCTTCCTCCCTCACTTACTTAAAGTCTTTGCTCAAATTCACTCCGTCATAAAAGCCTTTGTTGAACACCCTGTAAGTCAGCATCCCTGCCTAGAATATCCTTATCCCTTATTCTGGCAGCTATCACCATCATTTCATTTTTAGGGTCTCAGAACAGAGACTTTGCTTTGTTCACTACTGTAAGCCCAGTACGTAGTATAGTGCTTAATCTAGGAGATACTTTTTTTTTTTTTTTTTTTCCAGATGGAGTCTTTCCCTGTTGCCTAGGCTGGAGTGCAGTGGCATGATCTCAGCTCACTGCAAATTCTGCCTCCCGGGTCCAAGCAATTCTCTGCCTCAGCCTCCCGAGTAGCTGGGATTATAGGCGCTTGCCACCAGGCATGGCTAATTTTTGTATTTTTAGTAGAGACAGGGTTTCACCATCTTGGCCAGGCTGGTCTTGAACTCCTGACCCTTGTGATCCACCCACCTTGGCCTCCCAAAGTGCTGGGATTACAGGTGTGAATGCCCAGCCAGTACCTAGGAGATTCTTAATACATATTTCCTGAATGAATGAATGGGCACTTAACTATGTTCCAGGCTCTGTGTTAAATTCCTTACATACATTTTCTCATTGAACCCTCAGAACAAAAAAAATGGCCTGTGTTGTTACATACTTTTAATGCTGAGGAGTAACTCTCTCCAAGTCACACAGACTGGAAGTACATCAAGATATGCTGGCTCTGAATCACTAAGCTTTATTACCATCTCTCCTACTTCTTATGAGAAGCTTATAAGGAACTTACAAAAAGATGACTAATGTTAGAGGGGCAGAAATAAGTTTCCTGACCTTTAGCTGTTCTTTCACAGTGAGGGAGGAAAAGGGAGGTGCCTAAATTGGCCAAGGGGTTGAAGCTTAAAGGAGGGGTTTCTTTAGAGAGATTTGGTGCCTGCCTTAGTAGGGATAAATAAAATTTCCCTCAAGGTTAATGTGAGAGTTTAATAAAAGGAGTGTTTACAAAACTGTAGGAAGAGTGTAGGGAAACCACAAAGCATGTTTCTGTACCCTGGAACTCATATCAGCTGAGTGCTCCTAGGACTGGAAGAGTCACCGGGGTGGAGAATGGAGCTGGACATGTGAGGGCAAGATATCCAGCAGAACAAAGGAAGGAGGGACCTTGGGTTTCCCAAGTGTCCAGACAGATTCAATTTGCCATGTCACATAAGACCTTGTGGTGGACACTCTTGCTGCAAGTACTTGGGACTCTCCTAAGGGGTTTTTCTGGCCTCAGGAGGAAGCCTGGGCATTTGCACAGCAGGTTGAAAGTGCCACGTGAATGAACACCCCAGGAGGCATCCTCACAAATGACAAACATAAGTTGGTAGACAGTTATCCAAACATCCTCTCTTTTTGAGTAGGACCACACTGTAGCTGGTTCTTGACCATCTCCCAGAGCCTCCTGGCAGGATTGAGTTCCAGTTGCCTCCAGCAGTAATTTACTTACCAACACACAACATGGCTTCTTTCCCTTTCCTGTTTCACTCCATCCCTCTCTCACTAGGTGTTTCTTGGGATCACCCCCAAACAAATGGCCCTCAAATCTTAGTCTTAGGGCAAGGTGCATGGCTCATGCTTGTAATCCCAGCACTTTGGGAGGCTGAAGTGGGCAGGACACTTGAGGTAAGGAGTTTGAGACCAGCCTGGCCAACATAGTGAAACCCCAACTCTACTAAAAGTACAAAAATTAGCCGGGTGTGGTGGTATGCACCTGTAATCCCAGCTACTTGGGAGGCTGAGGCAGGAGAATCCCTTGAACCTGGGAGGCGGAGGTTGCAGTGAGCCAAGATCAAGCCACCGCACTCCAGCCTAGGAGACAGAGTGAGACTCTGACTCAAAAACAACAACAACAGCAAAAAAACAAAATAAGCAACCTTAGTCTTAGGATCCACTTTTGGGGAACTCAACCTAACAGAGACCTTGACAAAAACCTATGACAAACTGGAGTTTAGGAATAGTAAACATTCAAACAGATTTTCAATTTAGGCCACTGGTATAATTTTGGAGGCTACAGGGCAAATTTTCCTCTTGATCTGCAAAAAGCAATGGAAACCATAGGCTTTATGTCCTTGGATTCTTTGAGTGATATTGGGAGGCAGAGAAAGGAGGGGAAGAAATGGTTATTAATCCCGGGTTTACCAAATACATTGTCAGGCTGGGCAACTTGCAGATGGTCTTGTCTGTTGTCTGGGAGGAGTGACTGAACAGCGTTCTCCCAGGCTGTCTGTGTTCTTAGTCAACTGAGTGAGGCTAAGACATGAGAAATGAAGAGCTCCAACTTTGTTTGGGTGGAATTCATTCATTCATCTATTGAATGAATATGGAGTAAACATGACAAAATGCCACGTAAGATGCTAATTATTATGCAAGTTGCATTCACTAACACCACCTTAGAAAATAAACTCATGAGAATAATTAAGTTCAAATACAATAGACTAGAAAATAATCAAATTTAACCATTTATTTTCTAGGATGTTTTCTACAGGACATTATTTAGACAAACTTTTGACTGCTAAGGCTATTCTATACATTGTAAATGAAAATTTTATTGTTATAGATGTTATACATACTTTAGAAGTTAAATTTTCTCTTTACTAAAATTCTATTAGTCTGTAAAACCATTTTGTAAGACCAAAAATATATTTATGTATCACAATTTTAGTTACACTTCATCAAATTCCTATTCATCTGTATAAGTCACATATCCTTTTTCATCTTAATATTTTATCATCTGGTTAAAAAAACAAACAAACCAAACTTTTCAGCTTAGCTCTTTAAATTGCAAACCATCTTACTTTTTTAACTATAGCATATATGGTTCAGTAAAATCATATTATACCTCTCTTACTAGGTAAACTTTATGTACAGACTGTTGTTTCTAAAATATATTTTACCATTTCTTAAGTTTCCACGTGTAAGTGTAAGGTGTTTGCCTAAATTGAAGAAATTAGCTTTTCTCTCCAAAATTTATTTTCTGAGCTCCCTATAATTTTTCAACATAACATCTTTTATTTTAGACATACATTTAAAGCACAGATTTCATCATAATTACAGAATTAAAATAACCTTTAAATATATAGACACGCTTTTTTTCTCCTCATAGAAAGTCCACTTCTATGGTATTAACTTTTTAATATTTAGTATCATGAGGTGAACTATTTAATCTCATGTTAGATTTTCACTGGGCTGACTGATACCTAAGCTATTGTAGTTTATATCTTGAATCTCATTGTTTTACATATACACTATATGTAAATATTTTTATACACACGTACACATATGCAGACACGCAATGTTTTTAACTTCATTTTCAATTGTTTCTTTTTATCTCTCTGATGTTCATTCTTCAGAAGTCCTCTCCTTATCTTGTAGGTATGCTTTATTTACGAGTTTTTCTCAGGGGTAGGTATGCTTTATTTACGAGTTTGACTTTTCGTTAGCATTTGTAGTGCTGATGTGTAATGTGTTATGTTAATCTACTTAGGTAGCAATTGTGTCATGTCCTTCCTTGGAAAGTCAATTGGGGCTCAGTGGAGAAGATGCGGGAATGTGTGAGAGGTGGCAGCAGCCCACATGCTCATTCTCCTTCTGAAATGTAATTTACTCTGGTTTTGGGTAAGTTACATCAGCTTTTCTTGAAAATACAAAGCTGCTTGATCATAGTTGAGGGCAAATAACTGAGTTGAATTTGTAGTTTTGCCACTGGAATTAACCTTGGGCAGGCAACAGAAGCACATCTCTCCACTTTGTTTTGGCAGCGTGAGGAATGAGAATAATAATGCTGTCTACTTTACGAGGAGAGCCTTAATGCATTGTACTTCTGTAGAACATTGTGAGATCCTGCCGCAAGGGGTGCTGGGAGGGCCTGGATGCCATAGAAATCTAAATGCCATTATTCTTGGTATTTCAAAGCTGTTCTCCCAGGGTTATAGCAGCCTCTCACCAGTGGGCTATTGAATTATTGTTATGAATAAGAACTGGAATCTAGTCAGAAGAAACTGGAAATCTTAAGTTTTTATTGTTGCCCCAGACCTGAGCTTTTTGTATACATATGTGATTCTCTAAGATTAATTAGCTTAGTTGTTCCACATAAAAACAAAAACAGACTGGAAATGGTTTCTGCTGCATCTCTAACAAAACAGGATATCAGCACTCAGGCGTCCAGAATGCAGACAAGGCCAGCAGGAGAGGGAAGAGGATGATGATGGCAAGATGGACATCCAGCCCCATTCTGGGAGATTTCATTATGGATGTGGGTTGTAACAGGAACAGTGGCATATGATGAATGTCAGTCATAAATCAGGCTGTTTGAAGATTGTCGCTGTTGGCCTGGAGAGTCAGATTATTATCACTGGAACTCCTGGAAAGTCTTTCTGTACTTCTGTATCTACTGCTGATCAAATTAGAAGGAAGTAGTACAACGGATGTATAAATATAATTCAGCCTCCCACCTCTACCTCCAAATGGTTATCTGCTCTGCAGGAGCCTCTTCTCCGGTATCCCTACTGCCAGCCTTTCTCAGGTTCTTCCATCCGCCGTGCTACTGCCAGAACATTTTTCTCCTGGGAACAAAATCAGAATTTCTCTCACTCTCTCTTGCTTGAAAACCTCTCAATTCCCAGATGTTGCCCACAAGACTCATTCCAAACTCCTCTGGCAGGAATATAAAGCCAGTTACAATTTGGCCTCAAGCTGACTCATTCCTTTTATTCCTGGCCACTGTAATCCTATGCTTTAAATTCCAGCTTCAGTAAATTTTTTAGCACTTCTTTAAACAGCAGGGCCCTTTGGTCTGCCTTTACCCAAACTGTTCCCTTCACCTGAAAACGCTGTCTGCCCGAAGCCACCTTGTGGACACTCATTCTTCTGCATCCTGCTCAAAGGCTGTGCACCCTTCCTTGGAACCTCTCTCTCTCTGGTCTCCCCAGCCCTGAGTACATCCCCTCTCTACCAACCACAGAGTTAAAGTTACCTCTGCTTTTGTGAGGGTAAGTACTATGCTTCTCACTTTTTTTTTCTTTGAGACACATTCTCGCTTTGCCACCCAGGCTGTAGTATAGTGGCATGATTACAGCTTACTGTAGCCTCAACCTCCCAGTCTCAAGCAATCCTCCTACCTCAATCTCCTGAGTAGTTGGGACTATAGGCCCATGCCACCACCCTTGGCCAATTTTTGGATTTTTTATAGAGATGAGCTTTTGCCATATTGCCCAGGCTGGATTCAAACTCCTGGGCTCAAGTGATCCTCCTGCCTGGGCCTCCCAGTGTGCTGGGAGTATTAGGTGTGAGCCACTGTGCACAGCGCTTTTTACCGTCTTACCCCCACCTCTTTAATCCTAGAGACTGGCATTTGTATTTCTGAATGAGTGGACTATATCTCAGGTTTTCCTTTTATAGGCATACTGTACAGTGGCATTCTAAAGGCTTATGGGAGATGTAGCTTCTAAAACTGAGCTTGAGCATATTTTTGTCTTAGGTGATGAGATTAGTGGAGATGCTGGGCTCTCGTGTAGTCCTGCCACACACAGACAGGGTCCCAGTGGACTCATGTCTTGTCTCACTGAATCTCATGCAAGGCAGGCTACGTTAAGGCAAGGCTCTGATCAGGAGATGCTCAACCCATGTCGTCACATGGTGCTAGAGGTGGAAGGGCCTCATAGAGGTCACCAGTCTCACCTTAGTTTACTAGAAAAAGAGACCGAAGCTAAAAAAGATTGAGCGATGCTCAAGGAAACACAACAAGCTATTATAACTGAAATTTGCATCTGAGTGCCCCCACACTCCAGTGGCAGGCCATTGCTCTTTATGTCCAGCCCTGCCTCTGCTGTGGTACTTTCTCAGCCACTCAGCAACCACAGAGGGGCAGGCAGAGGCCAACAAGCTAAGACTCTCTTACTCCAAATGGGAACAAGTGGATATGGAAACTTGACCATGGTATTTTTTTCTAAACTGTGGCTCTGTCACAGCAGGCTGACACCTCTTCCTCTTCTCCTTTTGGTTAGCTGTTCTGACCTACTTAGACCAAAGGAATCTGAGTCTTTCCTTTGTCCCTACTCTTCTGTCTACCCCTGGGTTCTTACATATGCCTTCTCTAGTTTGGTTTTGCCTCCCCTGGGTTCTTACATATGCTTTCTCTAGTTTGGTTTTGCCTCTTCTCTATCTCACTACTCCTTGCTCCTTAGCATTTGGGTATCTCAGGAACAAGGATTTAATATGTGTGTGTGTGTGCACGTGTGTGTATATATGTGTATTTCCTAATGCTTATTCAGGAATGGTCATTACATTAAAGGTTTAAGGAGGCAAAGTACAAAGGAAATCCAATAATCTATAATAAACATCCCGTGTAACTTTCACATTGGATATTCATGTATGCATTTGTATATGTATAGAAATTTTGAATACGGGTATTTATGCCAACACATGGGTAAATGAGGTATGAAATAAGATTGGGAGTGGAGGGAGATGTTGAACTAGAAGATACCTAACAATGTTTTAAGGAAAAAATTTTGTGATTCTTTTAAGTGATGGAATCCAGTAGGAAAAACCCTAAAAGTTTTCACTAGAGCTGTTTGATGGTTTTTCTTTTGGTTAAAATGGAAATAAAAACTAGGCCAAACACTTTTTTTGTGGGAGTGGGGTGGTACATGAGCTTGGGGTGTTTATCAGTTTTATTCATGGCAGTGACAGGTTCCGTCTCCTCTCTTATAAACACTCCCTATACTCATTTATTAGCATAACATAAAGGACATCCAGTGAAAGCTTGCCCTTTGGTCTCTGACATAGAGAGATCGTCACAGCACTCCTTCACACAGAGGGAACATTTAATACACACTGAGATCCTTGATTGTCTTCCTTGGTCCTCATCAGTGTCCAGCATTAAAGGCAATTGAACACATTTCCAGAGTGTGCCTTCCAGTTTCCAAAATTAGTGTCACAACTAAGTTTACATTTGTGACAAGATCAAATGTTATAGGATTTATAATAATTCATTATAATTACGTATAGCTAATATCTTCAGACAAATTGGGTAAGACATGTTTAAAGGGTTCAAAAGGAAAACAGAAAAAACCCAACTTTAAGAACCTAAAATAGTCCCATAATTTACACAAGATTACACAATTGATAAATGCTTAATAGAAATTAGAAATGTCTTTTGAATATTAAAATATTCTTTAAAAGTTTAATTATAGTCCTATAAGAGAACATATATGAGAATGGTTAAAAAATATCTTAAAATTTCAGAGATAGGCAAAAATGCAAACAGAGCTTAAGAACAGTTCTAAAGACATTAAAAAAGGCACTAAGAGTTCAACAATCTCATTATTTGATTTGAGCATCAGGTGAATGGGTTTTAGGAGGAAAGGCAAGACTGAAAAACTCTCTCAAGTGTACAGATGAAAAGCTATGAATGTAATGCTACTTACATTTGACATTTCTTTCTTTTCTTTCTTTTTCTTTTTTTTTTTTTAGATGGTGTCTTGCTCTGTCACCCAGGCTAGAGTACAGTGGTGCGATCTCAGCTCACTGCAGCCTCCTTCTCCCGGGTTCAAGTGATTCTCATGCTTCAGCCTCCCGAGTAGCTAGGATTACAGCATGTGCCACCATGCCTGGCTAATTTTTGTATTTGTAGTAGAGATGGGGTTTTCATCATGTTGGCCAGGCTGGCCTTGAACTCCTGACCTCAGCTGATCTGTCTCCTTGGCCACCCAAGGAGCTGGGATTACAGGCATGAGCCACTGCACCTGGGTGTATTTGACATTTCTTTTGATAATTCTTTTGCTTGTCTTCCATCTGTCCCCCCTTTCATTTCTCGACAGGCAATATCAAACCTTAAACATCCTCTATGCCTCTACCAACTTCCAGTGGTTGTAGTAGGAAAAAAAACAGCCCCCTAAAAATGTCCACATTATAATCCCTGATCATGTGAATGTGTTAGGTTATGTTATAGCAAAAGGGAATTAAAGTTGTAGATAGAATTAAGGCTGCTAATCACGTGACTTTGAAAAGGTGAGACTGATCTTATAAGTGGAAGAGGGAGACACATGAGACAAAACCACAGAGACGGCAATATAAGAAGGCCTTGGCCTCATGTTACTGGCTGTGAAGATGGAGAAATGGGGTCATGAGTCAAGAAATGTGAGTAGCTCTGAAGTTGGAAAGGCAAGAACACAGATTCTGTCCCAGATCCCCAATGAAGAGATTCAGACTTGCCAACACCTTGCTTTAAACCCAGTGAGATCCATGATAAATTTCTCACCTATAGACCTGTAAATAATAAATGTATTGTTTCAAGTCACTATGTTTGTGGCAACTTGTTAGAGTAGCAAAAGGAAATAAATATAGTGGTATTCAAATATTTTTGCTAAGATAATGCGAAAACAATTTTTATTTTTTGAGACAGGGTCTTGCTCTGTCACCCAGGCTGGTATGCAGTGGTGCAATTTTGGCTTGCTGCAACCTCCACATCCTGCTCCAGCAACCCTCCTACCTTAGCATCTTGAGTAGCTGCAATTACAGGTGTGCACCACCATGTCTGGCTTTTTTTTTTGTAGAGATGAGGTTTTACCATGTTGCCCAGGCATCAAAGAAATTTTGAACAACCACATACCTCTTCAAGTTTTCATGCAAATATCTAAAAATTTTTCAACATAAGTTTAATATATAAATATATATAAATATATTTATATATATTTATATATTTATATTTATATATATTATATATTTATATATTTATATTTATATATTATATATTTATATATTATATATTTATATATTTATATTTATATTTATATATTTATATATATTATATATTATATATTTATATATTATGTATTTAATATATAATATAAATTATATATTTATATATTATATATTATAATATATAATATATATTATATATTTATATTTATATATTTATATATATTTATATATATATTTATATTTATATATAAATATATAAATAAGTTTAAATAGTTGAAAAGGATGTGATTTTGGTGCATAGATATATTGTGTTTAAAACCTAAACCTAAAAGAAAAAGAATAAGAAGGAATAAAAAAGCCTTACAAGATTTATAAACCAGCATCGAAGGAACAAATATTTGAGCCACAGGAATTAAAGAAGGAGAAGAGAGAAACAAAGGGTTAGAAAACTTATTTAAAGAAATAATAGCAGAACACATTTCAATCTTGGAGATATAAATATCTAGGAACAGGAAGGTCAAAAATGTCCAATCAGGCCGGGCGCGGTGGCTCACGCCTGTAATCCCAGCACTTTGGGAGGCCAAGGTGGGTGGATCATGTGGTCAGGAGATCAAGACCATCCTGGTTAACATGGTGAAACCCCATCTCTACTAAAAATACAAAAAATTAGCCAGGCATGGTGGTGGGCGCTTGTAGTTCCAGCTACTCAGGAGGCTGAGGCAGGATAATGGCATGAACCTGGGAGGCGGAGCTTGCAGTTGAGCTGAGATCGCACCATTGCACTCCAGCCTGGGTGACAGAGAGAGACTCCATCTCAAGAAAAAAAAAAGAAAAATGTCCAATCAGATTTAATCCAATTCCAAGACCACACCAAGATATATTAAAATTGAATTGTAAAATATCAAAGACAAAAGAGAGGATACTGAAAGCAGCAAGAGAAAACAAGCAAGTCACATATAAAGGAGGTCCAATAAAGCTAGCAACAGACTTCTCAGCAGAAGCATTACAAGCCAGGATAGAGGAGGATGATATATTCTGAGTGCTTCAGAAAAAAAGAAAAAAAACCTGTCAACCAAGAATATGTACCCGGCAAAGCTATCCTTCAGAAATGAAGGAAAAAAGCCTTTCTCAGACAGACAAAAGCTGAGGGAGTTCATCACCCCAGACCAGTCTTAAGAAATGTTAAAGTGACTAATTAGCATCCCTTTCTTCCAGTTTAAAGAACATGAGAATAGTAAGTCCTTACCCGCCAATAATTACCTGGCATATCCAATCAAAAGACACAGAGTGACTTAGTTGATTAAAAAAAGGACCCAACTATATGCTACTTACAAGAGACTCACTTCAACCTTAAGTGCACACATAGACTGAAGCAAAGGGATAGAAAAAGATATTCTATGCAAATAGAAACCAAAAGAGAGCAGGAGTAGTTATACACATATTAGATAAAACAGAGAGTTAAAAGCTGTAAAAAGAAACAAAGGAGGTTATTATATAATGATAAAGGGGTCAGTTCAGGGAAAGGGTATAACAATTATAAATATATATATACCCAACATCAGAACACCTAAATATATAAAGCAAATATTAATAGATCTGAAGGGAGAGAGAGATTTTTATAAAATAGTAACAGACATCAACAGCCCACTTTCAGCAATGAATAGATTATCCACCCACAAGAAATTAATATAGAAATATTGAAAGTAAATGACCCTATAGATGAAATGGACCTAAAAGACATATACAGAGCACTGCATCCAACAGCTGCAGAATACACATTCTTCTTAATTGGCATGGCATATTCTCCAGGATAGATCAGATAGATCATATGGTAGGCCACAAAATAAGTCTTAATAAATTTAAAGATTGAAATTGTATCAAGCATCTTTTCTGACCACACTGGTATAAAACTAGAAATCAGTAACAGAAGTTTTGGAAAATTCAAAAATTAATCAATATGCTCCTGAATAACCAATGGGTCAAAGAAGAAATTGAAAGGGAAATTAAAAAACATCTTGAGACAAGTGAAAATAAATGAACAATATATAAAAGCTTCTGAAATACAGCAAAAGCAGTTCTGAAAGGGAAGTCTATCACAATGAATGCCTACTTCAAAAAAGAAGAAAAATCTCCAAAAAACTACACTACACCTCAAGGAACTAGAAAAAGGAGAACAAATTAAGCCCCAAAATTAGTCAAAGGAAGGAAATAATGATCAGAGCAGAAATAAATAAAATAGAGACTAGAAAAACAATAGAAAAGATCAATGAAGATAAAAGCTAATTTTTTAATCCTTTCCCCATCTGCCTCAAGAAAATTTTTCAGTGGCACTTTCAGCTGCAGAGTTTATCCAGAAATAACTGCCATCTTGCTTTTATTGTTATTTTTGCATTACTCTAGTATATCAACTTTGGAAACAAAAAACATCATCCTATTTTAGCAATGATTTTCCATTTACAAAATATGGTAATGCTCAATTGCTGAAAATGTCTAATCCTAGAAAACATAGCATTACTACACATGATGTTAGTGTCATTTTCATTTTTTATTTGATGAATCAGGTTTTTCTAAAATAGATGATTCTGATGATTCAGAAGATTCTGATGTTAGTTCTGTTTAGAAATAACTCCAAGAAAAGTTTTTGTATTTCATTTTCACATTGAAAATTAGTCAGATTTACTTCAGCCTCAAAGAGGGTACTTATGTAAAATTAAATGAGTGCTGGCAGCAAGTGGTACTTTTTTTTCCTAATTGAACAAAGGGTTAAAAAGGGAAGCAAAATTGACAAATCTTTAGCTAGATTAAGAAAAAAACCTGAGGACTCAAAATGAGTAAGAGGGAGAGATCACAACTGATATCACAGAAATACAAAAAATTATAAAAGACTACTCTGTATAATTATATCTCAACAGATTAGATAGCCTAAAACGAATGAATAAATTCTTACCCACATTCAAACTACTATGAAATAGAAAATCTGAACAGATCAGTAACAAGTAAGACTGAATCAGTAATAGAAAGTGTTCCCTCAATGAAAAACCCATACCTTGATGGATCCCTAACTGAATTCTGACAATCACTTGAAGAAAACCTAATTCCAATCCTTTGCAAACTCTTCCAAAATATTGAAGAAGAGGAAATATTTCCAAACTTTTTACAAGGCCAACATTACCCTGATACTAAGGCCAAACAAGGATACTACAAACAATAAAATTACAGGTCAATATCTCTGATGAACATGAACATCTTAAAAAATACTAGCAAATCATATTCAATAGCACATTAAAAGGTTCATTCACCTTGAGCAAATGAGATTTAAACTAGGAATATAAGGATGGTTCAACACATGCAAATAATAAATATGGTACATCAGGAGAGCTGTCAAGATGGTCAAATAGGAAGAGTTCTGGTCTGCAGCTCCCAGCGAGATTGATGCAGAAGGTGGGTGATTTCTGCATTTCCAACTGAGGTACCCAGTTCATCTCACTGGGACTGGTGGGACAGTGGGTGCAGCCCACAGAGGGCAAGCTGAAGCAGGGAGGGGTGTGGCCTCATCCAGGAAGCTCAAGGGGTTGGGGGATTTCCCTTCCCTAGTCAAAGGAACTTGTGAGAGACTGTATCAGGAGGAATGGTACAATCTGGCCCAGATAGTGTGCTTTTCCCATGGTCTTCACAACCAGCAGACCAGGAGATTCCCTCTGGTGCCTGGCTTGGTGGGTACCACCCTCACAGAGCCTAGCAAGCTAAAATCCACTGGCTTGAAATTCTTGCTGCTAGCACAGCAGTCTGAGGTGGAACTGTGATGCTCAAGCTTGGTGGTGGGAGGGGCACCTGCCAATGCTGAAGCTTGAGTAGGCTCTTTTACCCTCACAATGTAAACAAAGCTGCTGGGAAGTTTGAACTGGGTGGAGACCACTGCAGCTCAGCAAGACCAACTGTCTCTCTAGATTCCTCCTCTCTAGGCAGGGCATCTATGAAAAAAAGGCAGCAGCCCCAGTCAGGGACTTATAGATAAAACCCCCATCTCCCTAGGGCAGAGCACATGGGGGGAGGAGTGGCTGTGGGCACAGCTTCGGCAGACTTAAACATCCCTGCCTGACAGCTCTGAAGAGAGCAGTGGATCTCCCAGCACAGCGTTCAAGCTCTGATAAGGAACAGACTGTGTCCTCAAGTTAGTCCCTGACCCCTGTGTATCCTGACTGGGAGACACCTCCTAGTAGGGATCAAAAGACCCCATATACGGGAGACTTCTGGCTGGCATCTAGCAGGTGCCCCTCTGGGATGAAGCTTCCAGAGGAAGGAACAGGCAGCAATGTTTGCTGTTCTTCAGGCTCTGCTGGTGATACATAGGCAAACAGGGTCTGAAATGGACCCCCAGCAAACTCCAGCAGACCTGCAGCAGAGGGGCCTGACTGTTAGAAGGAAAACTAACAGAAGGGAATAGTAACATCAACATCAACAAAAAGGATGTCCACTCAGAGACCCCATCCAAATGTCACCAATATCAAAGACCAAAGATAGGTAAATCCATGAAGATGGGGAGAAACCAGTGCAAAAAAGCTGAAAATTCCAAAAACCAGAATGCCTTTTCTCCTCCAAAGGATCACAACTTGCCAGCAAGGGAACAAAACTGGATGGAGAATGAGTTTGACAAATTGCCAGAAGTAGGCTTCAGAAGGTGGATAATAACAACCTCCTCCGAGCTAAAGGAGCATGTTCTAACCTGAAGCAAGGAAGTTAAGCACCTTGAAAAAAAAGTTTAGAGGAATTGCTAACTAGAATAACCAGTTTAGAGAAGAACATAAATGACCTGATGGAGCTGAAAAACACAGCATGAGAACTTCGTGAAGCATACACAAGTATCAATAGGTGAATTGATCAAGTGGAAGAAAGGATATCAGAGAGTGAAGATCAACTCAATGAAATAAAGTGAGAAGACAGGATTAGAGAAAAAAGAGTGAAAAGAAATGAACAGAGCCTCCAAGAAATAAGGTCTATGTGAAAAGACCAAATCTATGTTTGATTGGTGTTCCTGAAAGTGATGGGGAGAATGGAACCAGTTGGAAAACACACTTCAGGATATTATCCAGGAGAACTTCCCCAACCTAGTAAGGCAGGCCAACATTCAAATTCAGGAAATACAGAGAACACCACAAAGACACTCCTTGAGAAAAGCAACCCCAAGACACATAATTGTCAGATGCACCAAGGTTGAAATGCAGGAAAAAATGGTAAGGGCACCCAGAGAGAAAGGTCAGGTTACCCACAAAGGGAAGCCCATTAGACTAACAGTGGATCTCTCGGCAGCAACCCTACAATCAAGAAGAGAGTGGGGGCAATATTCAACATTCTTAAAGAAAAGAATTTTCAACCCAGATTTTCAACCCAGCCAAACTAATCTTCATAAGCAAAGAAGAAATAAAATCTTTAACAGACAAGCAAATGCTGAGAGATTTTGTCACCACCAGGACTGCCTTACAAGAGCTCCTGAAGGATGCACTAAACATGGAAAGGAACAGCTGGTACCAGCCACTGCAAAAACATACCAAATTGTAAAGACCATCAACACCATGAAGAAACTGCATCAACTAATGGGCAAAATAACCAGCTAGCATCAAGATGACAGGATCAAATTCATACATAACAGTATAATCTGAAACGTAAAGGGGCTAAATGCCCCAATTAAAAGACAAAGACAGGCAAATTGGATAAACAGTCAAGACTCCTCAGTGTGCTGTATTCAGGAGACCCATCTCATATGCAAAGACACACATAGGCTCAAGATAAAGGGATGGAGGAATATTTACCAAGTAAATGGAAAGCAAAAAAAAAAAAAAAAAAAAAAAAAGCAGGGGTTGCAATCCTAGTCTCTGATAAAACAGACTTTAAACCAACAGAGATTAAAAAAAAGCCCAAGAAGAGCATTACATAATGGTAGAGTGATCAATGCAACAAGAAGAGCTAACTATCCTAAATATATATGCGCCCAATACAGGAGCACCCAGATTCATAAAGCAAGTTCTTAGAGACCTACAAAAAGACTTAGACTCCTACACAATAATAGTGGGAGACTTTAACATCCCACTGTCAATATTAGACAGATTAATGAGACAGAAAATTAATAAGGATATCCAGGACTTGAACTTAGCTCTGGACCAAGTGGACCTAACAGACATCTACAGAACTCTCCACCCCAACTCAACAGAATATACATTCTTCTCAGCACCACATTGCACTTATTCTAAAATTGACCACATAATTGGAAGTAAAGCACTCCTCAGCATATGCAAATAATGGAAATCATAACAAACAGTCTCTCAGACCACAGTGCAATTAAATTAGAACTCAGGATTAAGAAACTCACTCAAAACCACACAACTACATGGAAACTGAACAACCTGCTCCTGAATGACTATTGGGTAAATAACAAAATTAAGGCAGGAATAAAGATGTTTTTCAAAACCAATGAGAATAAAGACACAACATACCAGAATCTCTGGGACACAGCTAAAGCAGTGTGCAGAGGGAAATTTCTGGCACTGAATGCCCACAAGAGAAAGCAGCAAAGATCTAAAATTGACAGCCTAGCATTAAAATTGAAAGAACTAGAGAAGCAAGAGCAAACACTTTCAAAAGCTAGCAGAAACAAGAAATAACTAAGATCAGAGCAGAACTGAAGGAGATAGAGACACAAAAACCCCTTCAAAAAAATCAATGAACTAGGAGCTGGTTTTTAGAAAAGATCAACAAATTAGATAGACTGCTAGCAAGACTAAGAAGAAAAGAGAGAAGAATCAAATAGATGCAATAAAAAATGATAAAGGGGATATCACCACTGATCCCACAAAAATACAAGGTAACCATCAGAGAACACATAAAAACCTCTACACAAATAAACTAGAAAATGTAGAAAAAATGGATAAATTCCTGGACACATACACCCTCCCAAGAATATACCAGGAAGAAGTCAAATCCCTGAATAAACCAATAACAAGTTCTGAAATTGAGGCAGCAATTAATAACCTACCAAACAAAAAAAAGTCCAGGACCAGACGGATTCATAGCTGAATTCTACCAGAGGTACAAAGAGGAGCTGGTACCATTCCTTCTGAAACTATTCCAAACAATAGAAAAAGAGGGAATCCTCCCTAACTCATTTTATGAGGCCAGCATCATCCGATAACAAAACCTGGCAGAGACACAATAAAAAAAGAAAATTGTATGCCAATATCAGTGATGAACATCGATGTGAAAATCCTCAAGAAAATACTGGCAAACTGAATGCAGCAGCACATCAAAAAGCTTATCCACCATGATCAAGTCGGCTTCATCACTGGGATGCAAGTCTGGTTCAACATACACAAATCAATAAACATAATCCATCACATAAACAGAACCAACTACAAAAACCACATGATTATCTCAATAGATGCAGAAAAGGCCTTCAATAAAATTCAACACCAATTCATGCTAGAAACTCTCAATAAACTAGGTATTGATGGAACATATCTCAAAATAATAAGAGACATTTATGACCAACCCACAGCCGATATCATACTGAATGGGCAAAAACTGGAAGCATTCCCTTTGAAAACCGGCACAAGACAAGGATGCCCTCTCTCACCACTCCTATTCAACATAGTATTGGAAGTTCTGGCTGGGGCAATGAGGCAAGATAAAGAAATAAAGGGTATTCAATTTGGAAAAGAGGAAGTAAAATTGTCTCTGTTTGCAGATGACCTGACTGTATATTTAGAAAACCCCATTGTCTCAGCCCAAAATCTTAAGCTGATAAACAACTTCAGCAAAGTCTCAGGATACAAAATCAATGTGCAAAAAATCACAAGCATTCCTATATGCCAATAATAGATAAACAGAAGGCCAAATAATTAGTGAACTCCCATTCACAATTGCTACAAAGAGAATAAAATACCTATGAGTACAACTTACAAGGGATGTGAAGGACCTTATCCAGGAGAATTACAAACCACTGCTCAAGGAAATAAGAGGACACAAGCAAATGGAAAAACATTACATGCTCATGAATAGGAAGAATCAATATCGTGAAAATGGCCATGCTATCCAAAGTAATTTATAGATTCAATGCTATCCCCATCAAGCTACCACTGACTTTCTAAACAGAACTAGAAAAAACTACTTTAAATTTCATATGGAACCAAAAAAGAGCCCACATAGCCAAGACAATCCTAAGCAAAAAGAACAAAGCTGGAGACATCATGCTACCTGACTTCAAACTATACTACAATGCTACAGTAACCAAACAGCGTGGTACTTGAACAAAAAGAGATATACAGACCTATGGAACAGAATAGAGGCCTCAGAAATAACACCACACATCTACAACCATCTGATCTTTGACAAACCTGACAAAAACGAGCAATGGGGAAAGGATTCCCTATTTAATAAATGGTGTTGGGAAAACTGGCTACCTGTATGCAGAAAGCTAAAACTGAATCCCTTCCTTATGCCTTACACAAAAATTATCTCAAGATGGATTAAAAACTTCAATGTAACACCTAAAACCATAAAAACCCTAGAAGAAAACCTAGGCAATACATTTTAGGACATAGGCATGGGCAAAGACTTCATGACTAAAACACCAATTAGCAACAATCCAGCAATGGCAACAAAAGCCAAAATAGACAAATGGGATCTAATTAAACTAAAGAACTTCTGCACAGCAAAGAAACTATCATCGGAGTGAACAGGCAACCTACAGAAGGGAGAAAATTTTTGCAATCCATCCATCTGACAAAGGGCTAATATCCAGAATCTAC
Organism: Pan paniscus; assembly: GCF_029289425.2. Lineage (NCBI taxonomy): Eukaryota > Metazoa > Chordata > Mammalia > Primates > Hominidae > Pan > Pan paniscus. Next base: position 73,398,289 of record NC_073254.2, read on the forward strand.
AAAGAACTTAAACAAATTTACAAGAAAAAAACAACCCCATCAAAAAATAGGTGAAGGATATGAACAGACACTTCAAGGGAGTTATGCAACCAACAAACATATGAAAAAATGCTCATCATCACTGGTCATTAGAGAAATGCAAATCAAAACCACAATGAGATACCATCTCATGCCAGTTAGAATGGCGATCATTAAAAATTGAGGAAACAACAGATGCTGGAGAGGATGTGGAGAAATAGGAATGCTTTTACACTGTTGGTGGGAGTGTAAATTAGTTCAACCATTATGGAAGACAGTGTGGTGATTCCTCAATGATCTAGAACTAGAAATACCATTTGACCCAGCAATCTCATTACTGGGTATATACCCAAAGGATTATAAATGATGCTACTATAAAGACACATGCACAGTTATGTTTAATGTAGAAATATTCACAATAGCAATGACATGGAACCAACCCAAATTCCCATCAATGTTATACTGGATAAAGAAAACGTGGCATATATACACCATGGAATACTAAGCAGCCATAAAAAAGAATGAGTTCATGTTTTTTACAGGAACAGGGATGGAGCTGGAAACCATCATTCTCAGCAAACTAACATGGAATAGAAAACCAAACACTGCTTGTTCTCACTCATAAGTGGGAGTTGAACAATGTGAACACATGTACACAAGGAGGGGAATATCTCACACTGGGGCCTGTTGGGGGATGGCAGGCAAGGGGAGGGATAGCATTAGGAGAAATACCTAATGTAGATGATGGGTTGATGGTTGTAGCAAACCACTGTGGCACATGTATACCTGTGTAACAAAACTGAACATTCTGCACATGTACCCCAGAACTTAAAGTATAAAAAAAGAAAAAAAGTATAATAAAAAATAATATACTTTATAATAAAGTATAATTAAAAAAGAAAAAATATTGTACATCACATTAACAGAACAGAATGAAGGTCAAAAAATATAATCTACAAAATATAATAGATGCAGCAAAAGCATTTGAAAAAATTCAACACCCTTTCATGGTAACTTTCAACAAAAAACTTTTAACAAGTTTAGAAGGAATGCACCTCAACACAATAAAGACCACATTTGACAAGCCCATTGCAAACATTACACTCATTGCTGAAAAGTTGAAAGCTTTTCCTTTAAGAACAGGAACAAGACAAGGATCCCTCTCCTCATCTCTTTTCAACATACTATTGAACTTCTAGCCAGAGAAATTAGACAAGAGAAAGAAATAAAAGCATTCAAATTGGAAAAAAAGAAGGGAAAATGGTTCTGTTTGCCAATGAGATGATCTTATATAGAGAGAACACTAAGAATTCCCTTAAAAACTAATTAGTTAGAATAAATTCAGTAAAGTTGCAGAATAGAAAAATCAACATACAAAGAATCAGTAGCATTTCTATACATTAGGGATGATCAATCCAAAAAAAAAAAAAAAAAAAAAGGAAAAAGAAAAAAATCCTATTTGTGGTAGCTACCAAGAATAAAATACATAGAAATAAATTTACCCAAGGAGGTGAAAGACATGTATACTGAAAACTCTAAAATACTGGTGAAATAAATTTATAAATACATAAATAAATGAAAAGATATCCCACGTTCATGGAATTGAAGAATATTGTTAAAACATTCATACTATCCAAAGTGACCTACAGTCAATGCAATTGCTATCACAATTCCAATAACATTTTTCACAGAAACAGAAATAAATCCTAAAATTTATATGAAATCAGAAAAGACTCCTAATAATCAAAGTAATGTTGAGCAAAAAGAACAAAGCTTGACATATTGTACTGTACTATCTGACTTGAGACTATATCACAAAGCCACAGTAATCAAAACAACATGGCACTGGCATAAAAACAGATACATAGACCAATGGAACACAACAGCAAGCACAGAAATATAACTACACATTTACAATCAATGGATTTTTAATAAAGGTGCCAAGAAGAAACAATGGGGAAAAATAATATTTTCAATGAATGGTCTTAGAAAAACTCTATTTCCACATGCAGAAATATTAGCAGTCAATGGATTTTTAATAAAGGTGCCAAGAAGAAACAATGGGAAAACATAATATTTTCAATGAACGGTCTTAGAAAAACTGTATTTCCACATGCAGAATAATTAAATTAGAAAAAAATATTACAGGCCCAATCTCATACCATATATGTTTTCCTCCAAGATGAGAGATGAGGCTTTTAGTGAGCCTCAACCACTTGGAAATAACAAGGTAGTGCATAAAGAACAACTCTGTGAAAAATAACTGCATTTTTGATAAGGAAAATGGGAATCCACTGGAATTGTGAAGAACATTACAGACCCAGGGGAGGAGAATGTGGGCAAACAGCTCCTGTGATGGTGTCCAGCTGATAAAAGTGAGTAAATTTCCATTAAGTGAGAGAGAAAGAGTGCCTCTCTCTGTGACTCACCCTTCCACTGAGAATCCAAGCAACCCAGAGGCTTGGAAGTGCTGAGAGGGAAAGACTTGGAAAAGCTGCAGGCATTTTCCTGTATCTCTGACTGAGAGAAAAATGCCATTTGGTTTTTTTTTTTTTTTTTTAAGATTTAGTCTTGCTCTGTTGCCCAGGCTGCAGTGCAATGGTGTGATCTTGGCTCACTGCAACCTCTACCTCCCAGGTTCAAGTGATTCTCCTGCCTCAGCCTCCTGAGTAACTGGGACTACAGGTACCCACCACCACGCCTGGCTAATTCTTGTATTTTTTCATAGAGACAGGGTTTCACCATGTTAGCCAGGCTTGTCTCAAACTTTAGATCACAACTGATCTGCCCCCACTCGGCCTCCCAAAGTGCTGGGGTTACAGGCATAATCCACCACACCTGGCCCAAGATGCCATTTTTAATCTGAGTACACACAAAGTTAACCATTCTTTGGCAACCTGGCAGCATGGCCATGCAGGCATTATAGTCTCAGGCCAAAGACTGAGGTGTTTGTTCTGGAGCCAGGTAGGTGCCTCCACAGCCAGAAATGTGGAAAACATCTCAGCAGAAGGTGCTGGAATTGTGTTCTCCCTGGTCACAGTCCTGGGGTGGGAGGACAGCTGCTATGGCTACAATTTCTCCTGGGTGATGAGACTTGCAGCTATACCCAGCATGGAGATCGAAACTAGTCGTGTGTGTCATTGCTGGGTGCCCAGCCTGCTTCCCTGAGATCGTGGTGCAGTGGGACCCTGTATTAGTCTGTTCTTACACTGCTATAAAGAAATACTTTATAAAATACCCAGCCAAATTGGTAACTCATGAAGAAAAGAAGTTTAATTGGCTGACAGTTCTGCAAGCTGTACAGAAAACATGGCTGGGAAGGCCTCAGAAAACTTACAATCATAGCAGAAGGCAAAGAGGAAGCAGGTCTGTATTACATGACTGGAGCCGGAGGAAGGAAGGGAGGGGAGGCGCTACACAGTTTTAAGCAACCAGATCTCGTGATAACTTACTATCATGAGTACAGCACCAAAGGGGAAATATGTTCTCATGATCCAATCACCTCCCAGCAGGTGCCTACTCCAATGTTGGTATTATAATTTGACATGTGATTTGGGTGGAGACACAGACCCGAACCATATTATTCCATCCCTAGCCCCTCCAATATCCCATGTCCTTCTCACATTTCAAAATACAGTAATGCCTCCCAAACGCTACCCCAAAGCCTTAACTCATTCCAGCATTAACTCAAAAGTCCAAAGTCCAAAGCCTCATCTAACACAAGGCTATTCCCTTCCACCTATGAGCCTGTAAAATCAAAAACAAATTAGTTACTTCATGGATACAATGGGAGTACAGGCATTGGGTAAATACTCCCTTTCCAGATGGGAGAAACTGGGGAGAAGAAAGGGCTACAGGCACTATGCAAATCTGAAACCCAGCAGGGCAGTTATTAAATCTTAAAGCTCCAAAATAATCTCTTTCGACTCTATGTCTCACACTCAGGGCACACTGGTGTGAAGGGTAGGCTCCCAAGGCCTTGGGCAGCTCCACCTGAGGCTCTACAGGGTACAGTCCCTGAGGCTGCTTTCAGGGGTGGCATTTAGTGTCTGTGTCTTTTCCAGGTGCAGGGTACAAGCTGTCAGTGTATCTAGCCCTCTTCTCACAGGTCCAGTAGGCAGTGTCCCATTGGGGACTCTGTGTGGAGGCTTCTGCTTGGTGTTCCAGGCTTTTCCATACATCTTCTGAAATCTAGGCAGAGGCTCCCAAGCCTCAACTTTTACACTCTGTGCAGCTGCAGGCTTAACACCATATAGAAGCTGTTAAGGTTTGTGGCTTGAATCCTCAGAAGCAGCAGCCTGAGATATAGCTAGGATCCTTTGAGCCACAGCTGGAACTGGAGCAGCCAGGATGCAGGGAGCAGTGTTTTGAGGCTGCACAGGAAAGCAGGGCCCTGTGTCTGGCCCATGAAACCATTCTTCCTTCTTAGGCTTTGGGGCCCATGATTGGAGGGGCTGCTGTGAGGTCTCTGATGTGTCTTCAAGGGCTTTTTTTCCCCATTGTCTTGGCTACTAGTTCTTGCCTTCCTTTTAGTTATGCAAATTTCTTCAGCTGGCTTGAATTTCTTCCCAGAAAATGGGTTTTTCTTTTCTACTGCATGGCCTTTTACATATAAGTTCCAGTTTCAGATCATTTCTTTGCTCATGCATATGACCATAGGCTTTTAGAAGCAGCCAGGATTTAGCAGTTCAGGTTTACCTTGAACACTTTGCTGCTTAGAAATGTCTTCCACCAGGTACTCTAAATCATCTCTCTCAAGTTCAAAATTCTACAGATCCCTAGAGCTGGGGCACAATGCCACCAATCTCTGCTAAAGCATATCAAGAGTGACCTTTACTCCAGTTCCCAATAAGTTTCTCATTTCCATCTGAGGCCTCCTCAACCTCGACTTCACCATCCATATCACTATCTGCATTTTGGTCACAACCATTCAGCAAGTCTCTAGGAATTCCAAACTTTCCCTCATCTTCCTGTCTTCTTCTGAGCCCTTTGAACTGTTCAAACTTCTGCCCATTACCCAGTTCCAAAGCCATTTCCACCACATTTTCAGGTATCTTTATAGCAATGCCCCATTCCTGGTACCAATTTTCTATATTACTCTGTTCTTGCATTGCTATAAAGAAATACCTGAGACTGGGTAATTTACAAAGTAAAGAGGTTTAATTGATTCACACTTCTGCAGGCTGTAGAGGAAACATTGCTGGGAAGGCCTCGGTAAACTTACAATCACAGTGGAAGGTGAAGGGGAGGCAGGCATGTTTTACATGGCTGAAGCAGGAGGAAGAGAGAGAGAGGGGAGGTGTTGCACACTTTTAAACAACCAAATCTCGAGATAATTCACTCACTGTCATGAGAAGAGCACCAAATGGGAAATATGATTCCAAGATTTAATTACCTCCCACCAAGCTCCACCTCCAATATTGGGGATTACAGTTTGACTTGAGATTTGGGTGGGAACACAGACCCAAATCATATTAGAACCTGGTGTGCTCCACCCCCAGGTAAATCTCCAGACATTTGAAGTACTCCTTCACCTGGATCAGCAGGTGGATCTTCTTGTGTGTAGATCATGGTGCAGTATGGCCCTCTCTACTCCACACCTAGACATTTTGGACATTATCCAAATTGCCAGGCATTTGAAGCACTTGCTCAAAAGTACTAGCAGCTTCAGCCATGCTGCCCTTCCTGCACAAAGATCCTGGTGCAGGGGAGGCCTTTGTGCTTCATACTGAGGCAGATCATCAGGCATTTGGAGCACCTGCTCAACTGGGTGACAACCCAAGTCACCCCATCCATTCTTTGCAGAGATGAATAAAACTGGACTCCTACCTCTCACTATATACAAAAATTAACCCAAGAAGGATTAAATATTTAAATGTAAGTCCTCAAAGTATAAGGACCCTAGCAGAAAATCTAGGAATACCATTTTAGATATGAGCCTTGGGATAGAATTAGTGACTAAGTCCTCAAAAGCAATTCCAACAAAACCAAAAATTGATAAGTTGAACCTAATTAAACTAAAAGGCTTCTGAATAGCAAAAGAAAACTCTCAACAGTAAATAGACAACCTGCAGAATGAAAGAAAATATTTGCAAACTATGCTTATGACTAAGTTCTAATATCCAGAATCCATAGAGAACTTAAACTATTGAAAAAGCAACAAGAGCAAAACTCCATCTCAAAAAAATATGTAGGCAAAAGACATGGACACTTCTCAAAAGAAGACATGCAAGTGGCCAGCAGACATATGAAAAAATGCTCATCACTAAACATCACAGAGAAATGCAAATTGAAAGCACAATGAGATATTATTTCACACCAGTTAGAATGGCTATTATTAAAAAGTGAAAAAACAACAGATTCTGGGCAAGGCTATGGAGAAAATAAAATGTTTATACATTGTTGGTGGAAATATAAATTAGTTCAGCCACCGCAGAAAGCAGTTTGGACATTTCTCAAAGAACTGAAAACAACTACCATTCCACCCAGGTTTATATCCAAAAGAAAATAAATCATTCTACCAAAAAGACACACATACTCTTATGTTCATGGAATCAACCTAGATGCCCATCCACAGTGGATTGGACAAAAAAAAAAATGTCGTACATATATACCATGGAATACCACGCAGCCATAAAAAATGAAATCATGTTCTTTGCAGCAATGTAGATGCAGCTGGAGGCCATTATCCTAAGTGAATTAACACAGGAACAGAAAACCAAATACCACATGTTGTCACTTATAAATGGGAGCTAAACACTTGGTAATTATGAATATAAAGATGGCAACAACAGACATGGGGGATTTCTAGTGGAGAGATGGAAGGAGTGGTCAAGGGCTGAAAAACTATCTATTGGGTAATATGCTCAGTACCTGGGTGAAAAGATCATTCATACCCCAAACCTCAGCATCACACAATATACCCAGGTAACAAACCTGCACATATACCCCCTGAATCTAAAATAAAATATAAAATTATTTAAAAAATATATAGCTCAGGGAAATATCAACTCAAAATAGATTAAGGAATTGAATGTAAACCCAGAAATTATAAAACTACAAGAAGAAATCATAGGCAAAATCTTCATGACATTGGTCTTGGTGATGTTTTTTTTTTTTTTTACAGACTCCAAAGGCACAGGTAACAAAAGCACAGTTAGACAAATGGCATTACATCAAACTAAAAAGCGTCTGTGCAGCCAAGGAAATATTCAACATGTGAAGAGACCACCTAGCAAATGAGAGAAAATATTTGACACATGAGAAGGGGTTAATATCCAAAATATATAAGCAACTCTAACAATTCAATAGCAGGAAAACAATCTGATTTTAAAATGGGCAAAGGACTCGAACAGACATTTCTCAAAAGACCACATACAGTCAATAGGTACATGAAAAAATGCTGAACATTACTAATCAATTATAAAATGCAAATTAAAACCACAATGATCACCTTACACATATTAGAGTAGGTATTATTAAAAAGAAAAGAGATAAATGTTGGCAAGAATGCAGATTAAAGGGAATTCTTGTACACTTGGTGGGAATGTAAATTAGTTAGAGTCATTATGAAAAACAGCATGGTGGTTCCTCAAAAACAATATACATATGTAACTACCATATGATCCAGCTATCCCACTACTGGATACATATTCAGAGGACATGAAATCAGTATGCTGAAGAGATCAGCATTCTCATATTCATTGCAACATTATTCACAATAGCTAAGACATGGAATCAACCTAAGTGTTCATTAATGGATGAATGGATTAAAAAAAATCATATATATACACAATGGAATAGTATTCAGTCATAAAAAAGAAGGAAATTCTGTCATTTGTGGAAACATTAATGGAACTGGAGGTCATTATATTAAATTAAATAAGCCAGGCATAAAAAGACAAATACTGCATGACCTCACTTACATGTGGAATCTAAAAAAGTTGAACTCATAGAAACAGAGAGCAGGGGCTGGGGTGGAGGAAGTTAGGGAGATGTTGGTCAGAGGATACAAAATTTCAGTGAAGAGGAGTAAATTCAGGAGATCTACCTGGTGTACAACCTGGTGACTACAGTTAATATGAACACATTATATTCTCAAAAATCACTGAGATTTTAAATATTCCCACCACAAAAAAGGATATGTGAGGTAATGCATATGTTATATTTATTTACCCTATGTCATATACACATTTCAGAACCTTAGATTGAACACAAATATATGCAATATTTTTGTCAATTAAAAAAATAAATTGTGGGGGGGTGTGGGCAAAACAATCCCAAAACTGTTACATTGCTCTTTAAATGTAAATAAGGAAATTAAATGTTATAAAAAATTTGACATTTACCATCATCTGTTAAAATTGTCAATATATATTGGAGTTCTTTAAATAGCTGAAAAATCTCCATTGTTACCTTTTCTTCTTGAAATCATATTTTTATTTCATTTTCCCTCAGAATTTTATTCCAATGTATTATTTTATGCATAAATATATATCATTCTACAAACTTCTCTGCAATAAAAATTTGTATATGAATGAAAATAATATTTTCTCAAAGACTGCATGTTTTAGTGTAAGTTATAGTAGGTTATTAATATGAATATTATTGATAATTATCAAACCTAGAAATTGAAATTTTATGACAAAACATTGCCTTGTCAGATAGTTTTCTTTTTGTCTACTTAGATAATGTATCCATGGATAAATAGGACTTACGGATAGAATGAGACAGGATTCAGCATTAACTATATTCTTTTTTATATAGTAAATGAGAAATATTTACTTACATAGTAAATAAAGAATATAATTTTTTATAACATCACTCAATTCTTAGAAATTCATCCAGGTCATACACTCAAATTCATAGTGATATGTTATCAAAAATTATATTTAAAAATCTAGCTATTGACCACTGTTATACCTCCCTTTAATTTTGTTGAAGACAAAAAACAGAAAAGTGCTGACTTAAAAGGATTCTTTAACCTGGCCCTTAGAATAACTTTCTCATTTCCTGGGAAATACATCAAGAAGGCTTTATCAAGTCTTATCAATGCCTTTTTTTTCTTTTTTTTTTTTTGAGATAGGGTTGCTCAGGCTGGAATGCAGTGGTGGTATCATGGCTCACGGCAAACTTGACCTCCCAGGCTCAAGCAATCCTCTCTCCTGAGATGAAAGGCTCCTTATACCAACTATACTTTCACTTAGAGGCAACCTGTTTATGGAGCTAACACTAGATGGCCATTGAGTAAAACCACTCCCCGCCAAAAAACAAAAACAAAAACAAAAAAAAAACACCAAGAAACCCTGGAAATTGTGCATTTTAGGACTTTTCCCATTGACGGTGAATCCAGACCTACATATTCATCTAAATTACAATTTTCCAGGTAATCTCAAAGTACCTTGGAAAGATGTGAGGTTAGAAAGAATCACGTTCTTGAGTATTTTTATACATAGCTAGATTGGTAGTTCCATTTTATAGTTTAAGACAACTGCTCACACATTTGAAAGAATTGAACAGCGTATCTGCTTTGGAGAGGGAGAAAAAAACACTAATAGAGTGAGTTTTCTAAACTTCAAGGCATTATATCCTAATTGCTCTGGAAACATTTTATCCTATTTCCATACACAAGGAAATGTTTTGCTTTAAAGGTACATTTTAACTGCTTTGTGGAAATTTATAGCAAGAAATAAAGACAAAAAAAAAAAAAGAAGGTATTGGGCCACCAGTAAATTTAGAACTTACAAGAAGTGAATTGACAATTTTAAACTATGTATAATAAAATCAATAACATATTTCTATTAAGTTAACCTAAATCTAATAAACACAAAATAGAAATCAATGAGCAGAGAAGTGAGTGACAAGAGGCAGCAAGCAGGTTTCAAGTTGCTTAAACATTTTAGTAATGAGTTAATAAAATTGTTTCTTTTACATGTCTGAATAAATGTTTAATATAAAATGCTAACTTACCTTCAATATGTGTTCCTTTTATTTGAAGCTGTAACACTGGCTGACTGAGGAGCTTTTTCACCTCATCCTTGAAATCATGAACACATACACCTGTGCCCTAGATGAAGCAGCAGCTGAATTGAGTTCTTCTCACGCTCTTTTCATTAAAAAAAAAAAAAAATGCAGAGGGTTGAACCCCATACTCGACTGGATTTCCCGAAATGCCTACCGCATATCTCAAATAGTCTATTCTCGGGCAAATAGAAGGGTACTCCACAGAGCCTTGCCTTGAGTTTGTTGCTTGGGTAAAATAAGGCACTGAAGCTTCCACGTTTTCCTGTATTCTCTCTCATTGCTTTGCTCTCATAGCATTCTCCTTAACGTGATATGTTCCTTGGTAGTAGTCCAGAGATGGAAGAGGGGAAGTTGGCAAATGAAATCACCCTCATTTCTTCTGCCCCATCCTACAAAATATCTGAATTCAGAACATCTTAACTCTCTTTTCCTGGGTTCTCCCATAGCAAAGCCTAAAACAAATGCTTGCATACAGGGAGGAGTGACACAGGTGAGTGAAGGAGGAAGCAGGAGAGCCAATAAAGGAAGCTTTATTCAGCTGGCTACTATTATAGGAGATTGGCTGCTGGATAACAGTGGATCATCAGAGAATCCTAATGAAATGTGTCTCAGAAATTGTCTCTTGGTGAACAGAGGGGGAAGCCTTTATCTACCTACTGCCATGGTTCAAGGATTACTCTACAGAGTAACTTCCCACACAGTTGGGTTGCATTTGTGTGAGTTCCCACTGGTATCCACATCAGAGAAACTGAAGCCAGAAGCTTCTAGGTTGTACCTGCATGAAGCTGGTCAAAGCCTTTGAAGAACTGGATATGGGAATAAGAGGTGAGATGAAAAGGAGTGAAAGTGGTCACAAAAGGAGATGGATACAGAACATAGGCTTCTAGAGCCTGGCTGTGCCCTTAACAGAAATGTGTAAGGGAAAAACGTAGGCTCATCATATGTTTTTGGTGCCTTAATCAATTCAAGAGGACTTTGCTCAAGGCTAAAATCTTGATGTGTTTCTTTGAGTTGTTGGAGGTTTTCATATTCTAAGGAAATTTATCTGATTACCATTAGGGATAGATGAGGAGAATGCCTTTCTTTTGTGAAGGGGAAAGATGGTGACTGCTAACGGAGAAGTGAGAAAGGAGAATTTTTTCAGTGCCTGAACCCAAAGTATGTAGGTCAGTTTTAGGAGGGTTCGTATGGAATTTTAGGATATGGAAATTGATCCCCTTAAGACTTTTCTTGGCAGCAGATCAGTATTCTACATGGGTTTACACATTCACTTTTGAAGTTATTTAAAGCTCAGGTGGAGAAATTAGCCTTCAGGATGAGGAGGCATTTCTCAATCATTTTTAGTACAAGAGAGGGCAGAGGGTTTGTGCTGTGATTCTAGCACTCAGGCTTAATGTCATGAAGCTGCCTTCCATGATCTCTGCACTCTTCTGCCACATTTCCACCAATTTATGCTCAGCCTTCTGTGTGGAATTCTCTTCGCTGTGTCTCATTCAATGTGGTGGTGATTCCAGATTCTGTCCTCGGTTCTCTTCTCTCCTTAATCTCCAGTCTCTATACTATCCCAGGAGATCTCCTTCATTTTCATGGTTTTAACTGCCAGCTATACATGCATGAACACCAAATATTTATCTTTATGAATTTTCTCCTAAAGCTGCAGATCTACTCATCCACCTGCCTCATGGATATCCTCCTCAGGAATGTCTCAATTGAGACTGGAATTCAACATGCATTAATTCTTTATCTTCTCTGCCACGCCCAAATCTGCACTTCCTTCCCCTTACTCCCCATTCCAGTGAGCACAATCATTATCCACTCATTCCAACAGGCTAGAAAACTGAAAGGCACCCTGGACTTCCTTCTGCACTTTGCACATCAGACTCCTGTTGAGTTTATTTCTCCTTCTTCCTTCCTTCTTCTTCCTTCCTTCTTCCTTCTTCCTCTTCTTCTTCTTTTTTTTTTTTTTTTTTTTTTTTTTTTTTTTTTTGAGATGGAGTCTCACTCTGTCACCCAGGCTGGAGTGCAGTGGCTCAATCTTGGCTCACTGCAACCTTCGCCTCCCAAGTTCAAGTGATTCTCCCACCTCAGCCTACTGAGTAGCTGGGATTACAGGTGTTTGCCACCATGTCTGTCTAATTTTTGTATTTTTACTAGAGACAAGGCCATGTTGGCCAGGCTGGTCTTGAACTCCTGACCTCAAGTGATTCACCCACCTTGGTCTCCCAAAGTGCTGGGATTACAGGCATGAACCACCATGCCTGGCCTGATTTTACTTCTTAAACACTTTTACATTCATCTACTTTTCTCCATCATCAGTGCCACTTACTCCAGGACTCCCTTATATCTTGCATGGATCATTGTAAAAGCCTCCAAACTGGTCTTACTAGTTCCATTCATTTTAACCCTCTATTCTATTCCCCAGATTGCTCCTCAAGAGTGATCTCAATAAAATTTAAATCATGTTACTCCCTTGCTTAAAATTCAATGATTTTCAAGTGCCAACAGGATAAAATTCCAACTGCTTATTATGACTTACAAGATCCTTCATGATTTAACTCTATCAGTGTTACCCAAAATAAGCATTTATGCAAATACAGTTTTTCCACCTGGAATGCCCTTGTAAACATAATTGAATCTCATTAATGCCACACTGTGTTGAGGGGACTGTTTATCTGGTTATCCTCAATTTTGGGGGAATGGAGTCTTTTTCTAAATTATGAAATATTCCAAGCACATAGGAAAGCAAAGAGAAATACTGAAAAATACCACCAAGTTTTGTCAAATCTTAAAACCTTGACATATTCCTGCAGATATATGTTGTTTTCAAGAAATAAGTCACTGCAGATACAGTCAAAGCCCCTCATTACCTCTTTCCCTTCCTATTGTGTCTCCCACAGAAGACAGTGGGATGAGGCAGTCACTCTACTAAAATTGATGTTTATCATTTTATACTCTTACTATGTTTCTTATATATCCACAAGTTATATATAGTATTGTGTTACACATTTTAAGTTTATGTATATGATATGGTATATATCCTGCAACTTGTTCAGTTGCTCAATCAATGCTTTTGAGATTTATCCAGGCCCTAATTCTGAAGTACCAGTTAATATTCTACTGTATGAATCTACCATAGTGCATTTATCCATTTTCCCGTTGATGGATATTTAGATTGTTTCCAATTTTCCTCTATTATGAATAATGCTGCAGTGAACATTTTGTGTGTATCTCTTATATGCATATGTGAGAGGATTTTCTTAGGTTACATACCTAGGATGAAATTGCTAGTAGAAGGACATGCACAAATTAAACTTTAGTACTTATATTTCTCCAAAAGTTCTTACAGAAAAATTTTAGTATAAATTTTTCTCCAAAGGCAGTAGAATCTGGACCCTACTAGTCAGGTAAAGTTCGAGTATGAATCTAGTCCAAATATTTAACTCTACTTAAGAAGATGTTTTTTTCTATAGCTTCTTTTGTGCTACAATGGCAGAGCTGAGTAGTTGAACAGAGATCATATGGAACAGATATCAAAAAGCTTAAACTATTTACTATCTTGTGTTCACTATAGAAAATGTTTGCCAACTAAGAAGAGGTTCTTAAATTAGCAACTTTGTGAAGTTTATAAGAGGGCCTTACAGTGATTGAGTCTATATTTGGTTATGAGAATTTCAGTGCGTACTATGTGTCTGTGCATGTATGAGTGCATGTGCATGTGTTTTGTTTATATAAGCAAGAAAGGAATGATGTGTTTTTGACATCAATCCCTAGCTGCTTCTTTCTGAACTGGCTTTCTTCTGAGTGTTCAGGTGCTAGGAGCCTTTTCTTTTCTTTCTCTTTTCTTTTTTCTTTTCTTTTCTTTCCTTTTCTTTTCCTTCTTTCTTTCTTTCTTTTTTTTTTTTTTTTTGAGACAGAGTCTCACTCTATTGCTCAGGCTGGAGTGCAGTGGCATGATTTCTGCTCACTGCAACCTCTGCCTCCTGGGTTCAATGATCCTCCTGCCTCAGCCTCCTGAGTAGCTGGGATTACAGGCATGCACCACCACACCCGGCTAATTTTGTATTTTTAGTAGAGATGGGGTTTCGTCAGGTTGGTCATGCTGGTCTTGAAGTCCTGACCTCAGGTGATCCGCCCACCTCAGCCTCCCAAAGTGCTGGGATTATGGGTGTGAGCCACCACAGCTGGCCTCCATTTCTTTTCATTCATGCAGTCAGTCAATAAATATTTATTGGGTGCCTATTGTACAACTGGCACTATTGTAGGTGCTGGGGGTACACCAGTGAACACAGCAGATAATGTTCTGACCTTCAAGAACTTATATTCTGATGGGGGTAGACAGACAAATAAATATACACATATATTATATGGCAATTTTGCAATTTAGGAAAAGCAGGGAAAGGGGAATAGAAAATGTTAGAGTCGGGGGGAGAGTTGCTGTTTTATAAAAAGTGTTCCTTGAAGACATTATTGCACAGGTGTATTTTAAATATAAAGAAAGTCAGGAAGGGAACCATGTGATTCCATGAGGTAAGACCTTTTGAAGCAGAGGAAATAGTAAGTGCAAAGGTCCTGAAGTGGGGGAGCGCTTGGCACTTTTGAGGACTAGCAATGAGGTCAACATGGCTGAGGCAGAGCCAGCAGGGAGTAGGCAAATGTGATAGCAGGTGAGGTCAGGATAGTGCTGGGAGGGAACTGTTGATTTTACTCTGACTCAGGTAGGAAGTCATTGGACAGACCTGAGCAGAGGAATGCCATAATCTGATTGACGTTTTTGAACTATCATTCTGATAACAGGAATAGATAGAAGCAGGGAGGCCCATTGTGGAGGCTATTACAATATTCCCAATGAGAGATGATTGCCCTATTGACCAGGATTTTTGCAATAAAAATTCTGAGAAAGGGTCAGATTCTGGATGTATTTTGGAAGAAGAGTCAATAAGATTTGGTGCTGAGGTTGAATATGGGATGTGAGTGAAAAAGAAGACTCATGGGTGACCAAGATTTCTGACATGAATAATAAAAAATGGAGATGCTATTACTTAGGTGGGGAAGATCTAAGTAATAGCAACCTGTAGGAACAGATTGAGGAGGGAGTAAGGAGTTTCTTTTGAGATATGTTAAGACTGAGATTTCTATGAGACTTACAAGTAGAATTCTTTATTAGGCAGTGAGATATATGGACTTGAAATTCGTGGTTGAGATCCAGACCAGAGGTTTGAATTTTGGAGTCATCAACATGCAGGTGCTTTTTAAAAGTATGAGACTGGGTGAGATCTCTTAGGAAGTTAATTTGGATAGATTAAAGAAGAAAGAGGACTGAGGGCCTTGTCCTGAGGCCCTCCAACATTTAAAGTGCAAAGAAATGAGGGAGAAACTGCAAAGGAGACCTAAGGAGTGGTCTTAGAGATTGGAGGAGAAGAAAGAGACTGTGCTGTCCCAGAAGCCAAAGGAAGAAATTGCTTCCAAAAAGAGTATGTAGTATATTCTATTAAATGTTGCCAGTAGATGAAATTGTAGGATTGGAAATCGATTTTGAATTCAGCAACAGAATGATTATTGGTGACCTTGGCATAGTGTATTTTAGTGAAGCAGTAGCATCAAATGACTGTTTGGAGTAGGTTCAAGAGAAAATATGAGGGTGGAGCCAAGATGGCCAAATAGGAACAGCTCCAGTCTACGGCTCCCAGCATGAGCAATGCAGAAGATGAATGATTTCTGCATTTCCAACTGAGGTACCGGGTGCATCTCACTGGAGATTGTCAGACAGGGGATGCCATGCACCGAGCCTGAGCCAAAGCAGGGTGAGGCATCACCTCACCAGGCAAGTGCAAGGGGTCAGAGAATTCTCTTTCCTAGCCAAGGAAAGGGGTGATGGATGGCACCTGGAAAATCGGGTCACTCCCACTCTAATACTGCACTTTTCCGACAGTCTTAGCAAAGGGCACACCAGGAGATTATATTGCATGCCTGGCTTGGAGGGTCGCAAGCCCATGGAGCCTTGCTCATTGCCAGCACAGTAGTCTGAGATCAAACTGCTAGCTGGCAGCAAGGCTAGGGAAGGGGCACTTGCCATCACTCAGGCTTGAGTAAGTAAACAAAGCAGCTGGGAAGCTCAAACTGGGTGGAGCCCACTGCAGCTCAAGGTGGACTACCTGCCTCTATAGACTCCACCTCTGGGGACAAGGCATAGCCAAACAAAAGACAGCAGAAACCTCTGCAGACTTCAATGTCCCTGTCTGACAGCTTTGAAGAGAGTAGTGGTTCTCCCAGCACGCAACATGAGATCTGAGAATGGACAGACTGCCTCCTCAAGTGGGTCCCTGACCCCCAAGTAGCCTAACTGGGAGGCATCCCCCATTAGGGGCAGACTGACACCTCACATGGCCAGGTACTCCTCTGACACAAAACATCCAGAGGAATGATCAGGCAGCAACATTTGCTGTTCACCAATATCCACTGTTCTGCAGCCTCTGCTGCTGATACCCAGGCAAACAGGGTCTGGAGTGGACCTCCAGCAAACTCCAACAGACCTGCAGCTGAGGGTCCTGACTGTTAGAAGGGAAAACAAACAAACAGAAAGAATATCCACACCAAAACCCCATCTGTAGATCACCATCATCAAAGACCAAAGGTAGATAAAACCAGAAAGATGGGGAAAAAAACAGCAGAAAAATTGAAAAATCTAAAAATCAGAGCACCTCTCCTCCTCCAAAGGAACACAGCTCCTCACAAGCAATGGAACAAAGCTGGACAGAGAATGAATTTGATGAGTTGAGAGAAGAAGGCTTCAGATGATCAAACTACTCCAAGCTAAAGGAGGAAGTTGAACCCATGGCAAAGAAGTTAAAAACCTTGAAAAAAGATTAGACGAATGGCTAACTAGAATAACCAATGCAGAGGAGTCCTTAAAGACCCTGATGGAGCTGAAAACCATGGCATGAGAACTACGTGATGAATGCACATGCCTCAGTAGCCTATTCAATCAACTGGAAGAAAGGGTATCAGTGATGGAAGATCAAATGAATGAAATGAAGCAAGAAGAGAGTTTAGAGAAAAAAGAATAAAAAGAAATTAACAAAGCCTCCAAGAAATATGGGACTATGTGAAAAGACCAAATCTACGTCTGATTGGTGTAACTGAAAGTGCTGGGGAGAATGGAACCAAGTTGGAAAACACTCTGCAGGATATTACCCAGGAGAACTTCCCCAATCTAGCAAGGCAGGCCAACATTCAAATTCAGGAAATACAGAGAACACCAGAAAGATACTCCTTGAGAAGAGCAACTCCAAGACACATAATTGTCAGATTCACCAAAGTTGAAATGAAGGAAAAAGTGTTAAGGGCAGCCAGAGAGAAAGGTTGGGTTACCCACAAAGGGAAGCCCATCAGACTAACAGCTGATCTCTCAGCAGAAACTCTACAAGCCAGAATAGAGTGGGGGCCAATATTCAACATTCTTAAAGACAAGAAGGACTCTAATTATATGTTGTCTTAGTCCATTTTGTGTTGTTGTAACAGAATACTACAGACTTGGTAATTTACAAAGAACAGATTTTTTTTTCTCATGGATCCAGAGGCTGGGAAGTCCAAAATTGAAGGGCTGCATCTGGTAAGGACTTTCTTGCTGTATCATAATGTGGTGGAAAGCATCACATGACAAGAGAGTGCATGCATGTGAGAGAGGAAGGGGGCCAAACATCATTTTATCAAGAATTCACTGTCATAATAACTAATCTACTCCTGAGATAATGGCTTTAATAAATTCATGAGGAGAGAGCCCTTATGACCTAATCACATCTTAAAGTTTCCTTCTCTCAATACTGTTGCATAGGGGATTAGGTTTTCAACATACAAATGTTGAAGGACACATTCAAACCACAGCAGAGGTATATTAAACTATTTGATATTACCCCAAAGCTCAATGAGGATATGTTTATTTTTTCTTTTTTTTTTTGAGATAGAGTCTTGCCCTGTCTCCCAGGCTGGAGTGCAGTGGCATGATCTCAGCTCACTGCAACCTCCACCTCCTGGGTTCAAGCAATTCTTCTGCCTCAGCCTCCCAAGTAGCTGGGACTACAGGTGCACGCTGCCATGCCTGGCTAATTTTATTTTGTATTTTAGTAGAGATGGGCTTTCACTGTGTTGATCAGGCTGGCCTTGAATTCCTGAGCTCAGGCAATCCACCCACCTTGGTCTCCCAAAGTGCTGGGATTACAGGCATGAACCACCGTGCCTGGCCTTCTGCTGTGTCCTATATGCTATTAATCCTACCCAGTGCATTTTTCATTTAAGATTGTGTCTTTAATCTCTGTAAATTGCATTTGAGCTTTTAAAGATATCTTCCATTTTCTCTTCTCAGTTTGTTCTTGTAGTTCTTTACATCCTTAAGCATATTCATACAATTTATCTTAGCAGTTTAAAAGTCCTTGTCTTCTTTTTTAATCATTTTTGCTATTTCTCGGTCTAGTTTTATTGACTATATTTTCTGCTGGTTATGGATCATGTTTTTCTGCTTTTCATGCCTGATAATTTTATTTTTTGTATTTTAAAAATTTATATCTTATTTTTTGTGAGTTTTATTTAAATTCAGGGATACATGGGCAAGATGTGCAGGTTTGTTACATAGGTAAATGTATATCGAGGGGGTTTGTTTTATATTCATCAGCTAGGTATTAAGCCTAGTATCCATTAGTTATTTTTCCTGACTCTCTTCCTCCTCCAAACTTCTGCCATCTGGTAGGCCCCAATGTACGTTGTTCCTCTTTATGTGTCCATGTGTTCTCATCATTTAGCTCCCACTTATAAGTCAGAACATGTGGCATTTGGTTTTCGCTTCCTTGGTTAGTTTGCTAAAGATGATGGCCTCCAGCTCCATCCATGTTCCTGCAAAAGACATGATCTTTTTCCTTTTTATGGCTGTAGAGTATCCCATGGTATATATGTACCACATTTTCTTTAACCAGTCTATCATTGATGGACATATAGGTTGATTCCATGTCTTTGCTACTGTGAATAGTGCTACACTAAACATATATATGCATTTATCTTTATAATAGAAGAATTTATAGTCCTTTGGGTATATACCCAGTAAGACATTGATGGGTTGAATTGTATTTCTGTCTCTAGGTCGCTGAGGAATCACCACACTGTCTTCCACAATGGTTGAACTAATTTACACTCCCAAAAACAGTGTAAAAGTGTCTCTTTTTCTCTACAACCTCACCAACATCTATTATTTTTTGACTTTTTAATAACAGCCTTTCTGACTGGTGTGAGATGGTATCTCATTGTGGTTTTGATTTGTATTTCTCTAAAGATCAGTGATATTGAGCTTTTGAAAATATGATTGCTGGCCATGTGAATATCTTCTTTAGAAAGCTGTCTGTTCATGTCCTTTGCCCACTTTTTAATGGGGTTGTTTCTTTCTTGTAAATTTGTTTAAATTCCCTATAGATGCTGGATATTAGGCCTTTGTGAGATGCATAGTTTGCAAACATTTTCTCCCATTCTGTAGATTGTCTGTTTACTCTGTTGATAGTTTCTTTTGTTGTGCAGAAGCTCTTTAATTAGATCCCATTTGTCAATTTTTGCTTTTGTTGCAGTTGCTTTTGGCATCTTTGTCATGAACTCTTTGCCCATTCTTATGTTCAGGATGGTACTGCCTAGGTTGTCTTCCAGGGTTTTTATAGTGTTATTCTTTACATTTAAGTCTTTACTCTATCTTGAGTTGATTTATGTATATGGTGTAGGGAAGGGGTCCAGTTTCAATACTCTGTATATGCCTAGCCAGTTCTCCAGCATTTATTAAATAGGGAACCATTTCCCCATTGCTTGTTTTTGTTGGCTTTGTTGAAGATCAGATGGTTGTAGGTGTGTGGTCTTATTTCTGGGTTCTCTATTCTGTTCCATTGGTTGATGTGTCTATTCTTGTACCAGTACCATGCTGTTTTTGTTAGGTTACTGTAGCCCTGTAGTATAGTTTGAAGTCAGGTAACATGATGCCTCCAAATTTGTCCTTTTTGTTTAGGATTGCCTTGGCTTTTGGGCCCTTTTTTTGGTCCCTTTGAATTTTAAAGTAGTTTTTTTCTAGTTCTGTGAAGAATGTCAATGGTAGTTTAGTGTCAATAGCGTTAAATCTATAAATTGCTTGTGGCAGTATGGTCATTTTAACAATACTGATTCTTCCTATCCATGAGCATAGCATGTTTTTCTATTTCTTTGTGTCATCTCTGATTTATTTGAGCAGCGTTTTGTAATTTATTTGAGCAGCGTTTTCCTGTAGAGATCCTCCACTTCTCTTGTTAGTGATATTCCTAGTTATTTTATGCTTTTTGGGGCAATTGTTAATGGGGGTTCATTCATGATTTGCATGCCTAATAATTCTAAAATTGTGTCTGACATTGTGAGTTTTATGGTTTGCTGAAATTATTTGTATTCCTTTAAAGAGTGTTGGGTTTTATTCTGGTGTGTAGTTTCATAACTTGCAGGTAAATTTGAAACTTTTAAGATTTAATTTTAAGCTTTGCTAGGTGTTCCCAGAGAAGCCTTTATCCTGGGATTAATTTAGCTACAATATTAAGGCAGGACCCTTCTGTGGACTGTATGCAATGACCCATGTTAGGAGGTCTCTTCATTCTGGTTTGTGGAAACATAAGCTATTTTCACTTCTGTGTGAGCTCTGAGAAGCTGTTTTATAGCTTTCCTCAGTCTTTGGTAGTTTCTTATCATTCATGGGTAGGTCAGTATTCAGCCAAAGACTCGAGAAGATCCCTATGCAGAACTCCAGAGCTCTCTGTGAAGTTCTGTTATGCAATGAATTGTATACCATAAAATTTATGTATTGAAGCCCTAATCCCTAATGTAATGGTATTTGGAGATGGGGCCTTTAGGAGACAATTGGTCTAGATGAGGTCATGGGGTGGTGTTCTCAAGTGTGACTACCTCACCCTACCCTTCTCTTTCCCCCACTCCTCTCTCTGCCATGTTAGGGTACAGCAAGAAGGCAGTGATCTGCCAACCAGGAAGAGAGTCCTCATCAGAACCTGGCATCCTGATCTCAGACTTCCAGCCTCTAGAACTTTGAGAAAATAAATCCTTGCTTCCTAAGCCACCCAGCCATGGTATTTTGTTATGAAAGTCTGAGCTGAGTCAAGTTGTCTCTTCTTTGTTTTTAAATCTGCAAGTTATAGGAGTCTCCACCTTCCCAAACTTTAATCCCTATTCCTAAATTTGGAGCCCCCTCCTTGACTGTGATCTGAAAACTCTTTGAAGGCATTAACTTAGAGTTCACTGATAGTCTTGTTTCCCTTTTCTCAGGGAACACATTCTGTTGCCCAGAATCTGAAAAACTTTGTTTTATATACTTTGTCTGGTTTTCTTGGCTATGGTGAAGTGGCAATTCCTATGGCAGCTAACCCTCATAGGCAGAAACCTGTGTCTTTTTAATACAATCTCATTTTATTTTATTGCTTCTGGATGTTGAATGATAGTTTGAAACATTCCTCCCTATCCCAGGTAACAGAGGAATTTACCCATGTCTTAGTCTAATAGTTCTGTAGTTTTCTTTTTAACAAATTTAGTATATTTAACAAATTAGTATATGATGAATATTTTTATCTCTAAAAATTCTTTTTGTTTAAAGTGGAAGTTATTAATCCTCATTCTGTATCATAAGTACCTAGGGAACTTTTAGAAACATCCATGCTCAGGCCTCACTTTTAGAAGTTAATCGGTGGGGGTAAAACATTGGTAACTTAAAAACATTTTCCAAAATTATTATAATGTGTAAACAGGTCTGAGAACTATTAAAGTCTTCTTTTTGCTTTCTGATATTAATCCAGCACCTTCGACCAGCCATGAAACCTTCTTTCCAATATTAATTATACTGGCTTTCATTTGATTAGTTTGGCCTTAGTGGTTTTTCTGTGCTTTAACTTTCTAACTTTTTCTCTTCTTTATATTTTAAACTTGTCTTTTTGTTTACTTGTCTTTTATAAGTAGCATAAACCTGGATTAAAAAAAATTCTCTAATTTGAAACATTTATCTCTTTGCTGGTATGTTTAGTCCATTTACTTTTATTGTTATTTCTAATATTTTGGATTTACTTCTACTAGTTTACTTAGCATTTTCTCTGTGTACTGCTTTTCCTATATCCCCTTTTTCTTCCTTTCTGATTTTCTATCTTCTGAATTTATTACAGTCAAAAACTTTCACCCCCCACCCCCGCTGCCAACATCTGGTTTGGAAGTCACACACTCTACTTCCATTCTTTTTGTGATTACTTTTGAAATTATTATGGAATATACCTAAAGCCTAAAGTTAATAAATATCTTAACCTCCTTCTGAACTTTGGAAAGACCTTAGAACACTTGAATTCTAATCATATGTTTGCATCATATATCTAATTTTTGCCCAATATTTTAAGTCTATCATATTTTAAACACCACAAATTAAATATTATTATTTTATATGGATATATTTTAGATTTATTATCATGTTTACCAAGAAGACACGGAAAGACAGAAATAAGTACTGAGAGTTAATATGTAGAAGAGTGGCAAATGAATTTGAATACCAAAATAGAATTATAAAATAGTTACACAACTTCTCTGTATGAAAACAAAAATTTGTGGTTACAACCTAAAGACAAAGAATTGTTATAGAATGTTTTCTGATGACATCAGATCAACCTAAGGCTAAAATTTAAAATAGTTGGCATTTTTATCAAGGAAATGAAAATCTAAACGATATATTCTATAACTTTATTATAGTATTTTCACCTGAAATCTGGAAGAGTGTCGTCAGTTCTAATGCATCTCAAGAGAGAAATGGTAGATCAATGACCAAAGATGTGTTTCTGGCTTTGGTAATAATAGCCATCATATAAAGGACAATTGGGAAACTTCAATCTAGGAGGTTAAGGCTAAAGAAAGACATGACTAAAATTTATAAATTAAGCAGTGTATAAGGTAATACATGATCTTCATCAAACTGTGAAGGAACAGTGTGTCATTCTTTAAGACTTGTTCCTGCATTTAAGCAAATGAAGGACAAAATTTTTGTAGATGTGTGGAGATTAATAAATGGGGGCAGTTGTAAATGAATTCATAGTGATTTGAGTGAATTTAGGAATGGCAAAGCTACAAGGAGATAGAAAAAAAGAAGCTGCAATATAAATATGAATATATTATGTGCACATGCATGTGTGTGCACACACACATACACACATGTGCCCACACACACAACCACATCATGTCACTTGGAAACATTTGATACAGCAGAATACTAGATTGTATTGTCCAGTTTGACAATTTCCACATTTTGATGTTGCAGTGAGAGAATGAAAATGTATTTTGGAACAGATAACAAGAAAAGTCATACCCTATTGGTAGAACTGGAGCTAATAAATCATTGAGAGAAGGCTAGAGAGTGAAGAGGATAAGATGTTTCAAGATACCTGCCACATAGTGGGGGGTGAGAGGGAAAAGCAGGGAGCCTGAATTTAGCCAGTTTGAATAATAGATCCTTGTTACCACATAAGCACTGAATTGAAAGCTTCCTGAGAGTTGGAATAGTGTAAGATAAGAGGATAGACTCTAGACAAGTGGAGCCCAACAGAACTATTACTTGTGCCAGTTATTAAAAAGACAAAAAATAACATGCTGGCAAGGCTGTGGAGAAAAGAGTATGCTTATAAACAGTGGGAATGTAAATTAGTTCAGACACTGTGGAAAGCAGTTTGGAGATGTCTCAATGACCTTCAAACAGAACTACCATTTGACTTAGCAATCCCATCACTGGGTATATACCCTAAGGAAAAGAAATCATTTTACAAAAAAAAGACACATGCACTCGTATGTTCATCACAGTACCATTAACAATAGCAAAGTCATGGAATCAATCTGGGTGCCCATTAGCAGTGGATTGGGTAAAGAAACTGTGGTACATATACACCACAGAATACCATGCAGCCACAAAAATAATGAAATCATGTTCTTTGCAGCAATATGGATGCAGCTGGAGGCTATCATCTTAAGCAAATTAATGCAGAAAGGGAAAACCAAATGCTGCATGTTCTCACTTATAGGTCGAAGTTAAACTTTGGGTACATATGACATGAAAATGAGAACAATAGTCACTGGGGACTACTAGAGGGAGAATGAAGGGAGTGGGAAAAGGGCTGAAAAACTATTGGGTACTATGCTCAGTGCCTGGATGATGGGTTCAGTCATACCCTAAACCTCAGCATCATGCAATATACCCATGTAACAAACCTGCACATGTACTCCTTGAATCTAAAACAAAAGTTGAAATTATTAAAAAAAGGTAGTTTCTATGCAGTAAAAAAGAAATATAATGTGAGCCATATCTGTACTTTTAAATTTTCTTATGCAAAAGAAATAGATGACATTGTACTAATATGTTTTTATTGAACCCAATATATCAAAAATATTTCCATATGTAGTCAATATAAAAAATTACCAATGAGATATTTTACAGTCTTGTTTTTAATACCAAGTCTTCAAAGTCTAATTTTACACTTATAGCATATATTAGTTTGAAAGCTAAATTTTCATCAGAAATACTTGATCTGTATTTAGATTTCATAAATTTCATAAATGTATGGTTGAAAAGTATATTCACATACTCAATAACCAACTTAACTATTGGTTTTTAAAATTAAATTTAAATTAATTTAATGAAATTAAAAAATTTTCCCAGTTGCATTAGCTGTATTTTAAATGCTCATTAGCTGTATGTGGCTATTGGACAGTGAAGCTCTAATGCCTGATTTTTCAAAACCTGTCTGCAAGTTAACCACTTCCTAGTTATTTGAACATGTTACTTAACCTTTCTAAATCTTGGTTTCCTTACTTGTCAAGTGAACTAGTAATACTATCTGGTTCATAGGAATATTTTGAAGGTTAAAGCAGATAACCCATGTAATGCACATAACGCAATGCATTGCACATACCAAGTGCTAATTTTGGGTTATTATTTTGACAATTAGAAACCTGGGGATGAGAACCAGGCTGGACTTAGGAAGAATGAAAAATCTGTCTTGAGCATCCTGACTTTGAGGTGAAGATGGTGAATCTAACTGAAGAAGAAGATTAGAATTTAGGTGAAGGGGTTATGCCCAGAAAAAGCACAGGAGAATAGAGCCTCATGGATGTTCTTATGACTGGCTATAGCAGGGATCATCCACTTTTCTTTCTTTCCCACTAGACTGTAAAGCATTTGATGTTTCCTAGATGTGATTAGTGCAACTTAGAAACTGATTAGATTTTGGCCGGGCACAGTGGCTCATGTCTATAATCCCAGCACTTTGGGAGGCCAAGGCAAGGAGATCACCTGAGGTCAAGAGTTGGAGACCAGTTGAGGTCAGGAGTTGGAGACCTGTCTGGCCAACATGGTGAAACCCCATCCTACTGAAAATACAAAAATTAATGGGGCCTGGTGTTGTACACCTGTAATCCCAGCTTCTCGGGAGGCTGAGGCAGGAGAATTGCTTGAACTCAGGAGGCAGAGGTTGCAGTGAGCCAAGATGGCACCGCTTCACTCCAGCCTGGACAAGACTCTCCTAAAAAAAAAAAAAAAAAAAAAATCGGATTCGATTTTAAGTGACTGGAATCGATCCTTCACAGAGTAGTCATTTAAGAAATGCCTATTAAATGAAAAAATTGGAACCACCAAGGGACTAAATATAACAAGGGAATAGAAAATTGAATACCAAAAATAAATGTTTTAGAGGGCTTTGGCTGATTACTACCTGATCATATGCTTCTAAAGTAATGACAGTTCAAATGAACATTTTAGGCATACTCTCAGATATACCTTTCGATATGGATGAAAAGCATCAATTTTAGCTAAAAGTTTGGTGTATAAGAGTGACTCTGAGATATTAAAAATAAAATTCTTCATTCTCAAAAGGGCACTGTTATAATTCAAATTAATATAGTCTTTGTGGTTGTTGTTTCTTCTCATTATTTGCATTTTAAGCCCATCTCTATGTTTTGAGATTTTGAAGACTGTGAAAGTCATATGAAAGGTATAAAAAAGATTACCCGCTATTCCTCCCTCCTAGGAAATCTTTCTCTCTCAACAGTTATGTGTCAGAGAATTCTATTAGTGGACAACGAAGAGGCAATCTAGTTAGTGTGACGTCTTTTCCCCATTTGGTGACACTTTTCTATAGCATTCTTCAGGCTATTTCATTTGACACTTTGGAACAGCTGCCAAGTCCTTTCCTGCTCCCTGTAAACAAGGCTGTCATTCACAGAGCTTTCCCTTACCTTGCATAGGGAATGGAGGTTAATGACTTTGGAAATCAAAAACAGAACAGCCATCAAAAGGACTTTTAATACCAGGAGAATTATAGGAGAATAATTGAATCAAATAAAATAAGAATATAAATAGACCGTGTTACAAGCTGCATTTGTTAAAAGGTTTCATATCAGTTGAAGTTTTGTGTTACCTGGGAAGAGTAATAAAAAGAAATAAAATAGATTGAAAATGGTTACCCTTGAGAAGCTATTTCTGACTTTTTGGCAGGATTCCCCGGTGGCTGCGGATGCCCATATAGTGTGTCTCATCCGTACTTTCTTTCAACTTCAATTCTGCTTTACAAGTAAGACTTCTGATTGTTTTTTTTCCCCTTAGAGTGTCTTTGATTTATCATTTAGTTTAGTGGTTAAAGAATGAGACAGGCGTTTGTATCTGGGGAAATACTGACACTTTTAGGCTTCTGATAGGTGGCCTTTTTAGGTCAACTACTCTAAGAGGAATCAAGAGCTTTTTTTTTTTTTTTGGAGAGATCCTGTTCAATCTGTATCTGAAGATACTAGAAACAGGAATGAGAAGAGTAGAGAAGGATATTGTTTGGATGTTTGTCTCCTCCAAATCCCATATTTAAATGTAATTCCCAATGTTGGAAGTGTTTGGATCATGGAGGGTGATCTCTTATGAATGGCTTAGGGCCATCACCTTGGTGATAAGTGAATTCTCACTCTGACTTCACGTGATATCTGGTTGTTTCAAAGAGTCTGGCCCCTCCCTTTCTCTCCTTTGCTCCCGCTCTCATCATGTGACTTGCTGGCTCCCTGTCACCTTCCACCATTATTGAAAACTTCCTGAAGCCTCACCAGAAACCAGATGTCGGTGCCATGCTTCCTGTACAGCCTGCAGAACCCAGAGCCAATTAAGCCTCTTTTCTTTGTAAGTTACCCAATTTCAGGTATTCCTTTAGAGCAACGCAAAAATGGCCTAATACAAGGACTTTTAAGAAAGAAATACAATCTCATACATACACATATACAAATATGCAGCTGATGGAGAAGGAAATGGAGAGATTTTGCATCACAGTGTTTAATAAGCTTCTTAAATGCAAGGCACGTTGACAACATATGTACCTTTTACAAAAGACTGGCTGGTTTGCTTATAAAGGTCTTTTGATTTTGTAGCTCTCAAACTGAATATTCTTTGATTCTATGAGTCTTATATGGCATTATCATTATTATTAATTCAACAAATAGTAATAAGAGCTTAATATATTCAGAGTATTGTTCTAGACACTGGATTTAGAATAAAAAATGAAGAAGACATGGTAATTTGCTTACAGAGTTTGTATCTCTAGTAAGGGTAGAGATGCACTAGACAAATTTACTATTAAAAAGTGTAAAAAATGTATTTAAAAAAGGAGAGAAGAGGAAATCTGGTTAAGAAATTAGGTAATATTTAATCTCAAATAGGAGGGATAATAAAAAACTAATCTGGCAAAGAACCTGGTAGATGGAACAGGGGTGGCAGCTTACTTTAGGCAGATTGAAATTGGGGAAATTTTTAATGCAGCAACAGATAACTAATATACTATTACGTTCTTTCCACTCTACAAGCTGCCTATTTTCTGAGAGCTATTAAATATTTACAATTTACAATGGTAATTATGAAGATGCAAGATAGGAAATAACTTAATTTGCTCTAGTAAAGGAAAAGTCCATGTGATTATAGTTTATAAGTGGGGGAATGACACTGGGTGAGGGTGAAGATGTAGTCAGGGAGTTGTGAGCTTGTTATTGAGCTTAAGAGTCATTTTTTTAGATGATTTTTCTGGCTACTGTGTGAAGAATGGATTAGTGGGAGGCAAAACTGAAAAAGGGAGCTATTAAGTATTATAGATGAAAGATGGTGGTGGCTTATAGTAGGTTGGCAGCATTGAACGTAGAGGTAAGTGCATGAATTCAAGACACATTTTGGGGGTAGACTATAGAGGACTTGTTATTGGGTTGAATATGGAGACAGGTCATGGGAGTAGAAGAAATCAGGGATAACACCCCAGTTAGTTTCAGGCTTGAGTATCTATGTGGATGGGGATGCCAGGGACAGTAATGTTTTGGGAATGAAGAGTTCTGTTGTAGACATGTTAAGTTTAACATGCATGTGTGACAACTGGAGACCTCAACTTAACTGTTGGATGTATGAATCAAGAGGCATAAATGTGGGATTCTTTGGCATTTATATGGATTTTCATGTGTTGGAAGTAGATGAGCAATTTGGAGTAGAGGAAAAAGATGGCATTGGACTGAATCCTGAGAAATAGTAACATTTATAAAGCAGGCAGAAGAGGAAGAGTCAGAAAAGGAGACTGAGCAGAAGTCACCAGAGAGGTAGGAGGAAGACTGAGATGGTGTGGTGTCCTAGGAACCAAGGGAGGAGAGTATGTTCATAGGATGGAATGACTACCTGATTGGATGTGGGATTAAGATAAGGATAAGGAAGCTTCCACTGTAAATGTTGAAAGATGATAATTAATACTGATAAATGTAATATCAGTATAATAATGGGACCAAAACCCAACTAGAATGAATAAAGGCAAAAATGAAAGATGGAAAAACAGAGAAATCAAAAATAAACATCTGCCTTGGAGGTATTGCCCAGGAAGATCAGATAAATGGGGCTAAGGAAGGGCTTTTTTGGAATAGTGGCATCAAGGCATGTTTCTGAAATTAATATAAAGAGAGGGACGAATTGATGATGCAAGAGAGAGTAGAAACTATTGGAAGTAAAATTCTTTAATAGGTGAGAGGGCATGGGGTATTAAGGTATTGGCCATAGAGAGAAGCATGGATGGGACTTTGTGGATACAGATGCAGATTGATTGGTGGGTTTGGTGGGAAGAGAGTGAGAATGTCTTTGATTGCTTCAATTTTCATAGTGAGGTCACTGATAATAATGACATGAATAAAGGGGAGGAGACTTAAAGCCAGTGGCTGGAGTCTTTAAGGCCAGAAGAACGTGAATGTCAGTAATAATAAACTTTTCCTTGAATATATCTCTCCTCTTGGATGTTTTGCTTCCACAGTGTAAAGGATAAAATATGCTAATTTTTTCTTCTCTATGATTTCCCTCCTGTCTGGCTTCCTGTCTGGCTCTTTGTTTTTTAGTAACATTAAAAGACTCTTGGGAAGTTTGACCAGAGCATATGGAGAAACATGAGTAGGTTCATTTACACTTAGCATAACCAGAGAGTTGAAAGTAGTGTCTACAGTATCCCTCTGCTTCAATGAACATTTGGAGCCTCCACCAGAAGGAAAATGATATGACTGAATTTAATTGCCTTGTGGCAAAAGCAGTAAAAATTTACCTGAGAAGTTATCTTACGTTAAAATGCTATATCTTGCTCTTATGATGTTGCAAAACAGACAGAAACTCCTAGAGTTAGGAGAAAAAAATTGACAAAAATATATAATGTTTAATTTTTTTCTTCTTATATGGAGAAATGTAAATCAAAGTCATACCCATACAGAGTGATTAACGTTTGAATTTTAGCCAATGCATCCTAGAAAACAATTGTGAATGTAACAGTAGTTGTGTAAGAGGCAGGTTTTAGAGTGTAAAGAGCAAAAATATGTACTAGTTATCCATAATGGCATAACAGATTTCCCCAAACCCATAGCTTAAAATAATTTATTATTTCATTATTGATGTGGGTCAGGAATTAAGGAGTGGCTTAGCTGGA
Organism: Pan paniscus; assembly: GCF_029289425.2. Classification (NCBI taxonomy): domain Eukaryota; kingdom Metazoa; phylum Chordata; class Mammalia; order Primates; family Hominidae; genus Pan; species Pan paniscus. The sequence continues at coordinate 73,428,348 of NC_073254.2, forward strand.
TGATTCTGGGTCTTGGTCTCTCATGAGGTTTAATCAGGCTGACGTTTTTAGCTGGGGCTGCAGTCTCATCTGAAAGCTCAAGCAGGGGAGGATATGCTTCCAAGCTTACTCATGGAGTTGATAGCAGACCTCAGTCCCTGGGCACATAGGCCTCTTCATAATCTTCATGAATGTCATATGGCTTTCAGCTAGTTTCCCTGGAGTGAGTGATGGGAGAGGGAGGGAAGGGAGGAGGGGCCTACATAAAGATGTGAATACCAAGAGGTGAGAATCATTGGAGATGATTGTGGAGGCTGACTATCACAGTGGTTTTCAAATATACAATATCCTCATCATTTGGCTGTGTAATTTTGGAGAATCAGTTAACATTTTTGAGATGCAATTTTCTCATTTGGTAGATCTCTAGCAACTTTTCTTACTCTAAAAAAAATTAGCCTATTCCCTAAACATTGTTTATACAGGTGGCTAAAAAGTGAAATTGCAGTTTTCATCTACCTTCTTAACTATATATTTTTCAGTGTTGATGGATAACTTTAGCAAGATTACAGAAAATTTATAAGGGAATGAATACTAGTCAATCAACCATAGAGAAGAGTTTCCAAATTCTGTGAAGATATTTTAAAGCAGAATATTCAAAATGATATTTGAGAATAGTTAAACCACTGAATATCATTCATATTTGGCTACTATTATCTTTTTTAAATAACAGATTTATTGAGATATATTTACATACTATATAATTTACCCACTTATAGTGTACAATTTAATGGTGTTTAATACATTCACAGGAGTGACTTCCTCACCATCAATTTTAAAATGTTTTCATCCTCCAAAAAGAAACTCCATACCCATTATCAGTTGTTTCTCATCACAACTATCGTCTGCCACCATTAATATACTTTCATCTCTGTAGATTTGCCTATTCTGGACTTTTCTTATAACTTGAATGTATAATAGGCACTCTTTTGTGTCTAGCTTCTTTACGTTAGCATGTTTTCAAGATTCACCCATGTTGTAGTACATATTGGTACTACATTCTCTTTATTGCTGAATAATACTCCATTGCAGGAAACACCACATTTTACTTGTCCATTCAACAATGGATAAATGCATTGATGAATATGTGATTTGATTCCACTTTTTGGCTATTATGAATATGTTGCTATGAACATTAGTATATAAGTTTTTGTGTGAACATGCATTTTCATTTCTCCAGCATATATATTTAGGAGTGGAATTGCTGGTTCATATGGTAATTCTGTGTTCAATATTTTGAGGAACTGTCAAACTGTTTTCCAAAGCAGTTGCACCATTTTACATTCCTCCCAGCAATGTATGAGACTCCAATTCTGCACATCAATGCCAAATGTTTTTGTCTGTCTTTTTCATTACAGTCATCCTAGTGGATGTGAAGTGGTATTTCCTTGCATTTCCCTAATGGCTAATAATGTTGAGCATCTTTTTATGTGCTTGTGGGCCATTTGTTATCTTCTTTGGATATATGTCTTTTGAAATACTTTACCCATCTTCTTTTTATTTGCTTTAGTATATCTGTGTTTTCTTTTTTGATTTTTTAAAATAAATTTTGTTGTATATATTTAGGGTATACAACATGATCTTATGGGATACACATAGTAAAAAGATTACTATAATGAAGCAAATTAACATATCCATTATTTCACATAGTTACCCTTTTTTTTTGTGGTGAGAGCAGGTAAAATCTAATCATTTAGCATGAATCCCATATACAGCACAATTTTATTACCTATAGTCTTCACATGATACATTAAATCTCTAGACATATTCATCCTACATGTCTTCTACTTTATATTTTCTTTTTTCTTATTATTATTATACCTTAAGTTTTAGGGTACATGTGCACAACGTGCAGGTTTGTTACATATGTATACATGTGCTATGTTGGTGTGCTGCACCCATTAACTCATCATTTAGCATTAGGTATGTCACCTAATGCTATCCCTCCCCCCTCCCCCGACCCCACAACTGTCCCTGGTGTGTGATGTTCCCCTTCCTGTGTCCATGTGTTCTCATTGTTCAATTCCCACCTATGAGTGAGAACATGTGGTGTTTGGTTTTTTGTCCTTGCAATAGTTTGCTGAGAATAATGGTTTTCAGCTTCATCCATGTCCCTACAAAGGACATGAACTCATCATTTTTTATGGCTGCATAGTATTCCATGGTGTATATGGGCCACATTTTCCTAATCCAGTCTATCGTTGTTGGACATTTGGGTTGGTTCCAAGTCTTTGCTATTGTGATTAGTGCCGCAATAAACGTCTGTGTTCATGTATCTTTATAGCAGCATGATTTATAATCCTTTGGGTATATACACCCAGTAATTGGATGGCTGGGTCAAATGGTATTTCTAGTTCTAGATCCCTGAGGAATTGCCACACTGACTTCCACAATGGTTGAACTAGTTTGTGGTCCCACCAACAGTGTAAAAGTGTTCCTATTTCTCCACATCCTCTCCAGCACTTGTTGTTTCCTGACTTTCCAATGATTGCCATTCTAACTGGTGTGAGATGGTATCTCATTTGTGGTTTTGATTTGCATTTCTCTGATGGCCAGCATTTTTTCATGTGTCTTTTGGCTGCATAAATGTCTTCTTTTGAGAAGTGTCTGTTCATATCCTTTACCCACTTGTTGATGGGGTTGTTTGTTTTTTTCTTGTAAATTTGTTTGAGTTCATTGTAGATTCTGGATATTAGCCCTTTGTCAGATAAGTAGATTGCAAAAATTTTCTCCCATTCTGTAGGTTGCCTGTTCACTCTGACAGTAGTTTACTTTGCCATGCAGAAGCTCTTAAATTTAATTAGATCCCATTTGTCTATTTTGGCTTTTGTTGCCATTGCTTTTGGTGTTTTAGACATGAAGTCCTTGCCCATGCCTATGTCCTGAATGGTATTGCCTAGGTTTTCTTCTAAGGTTTTTATGGTTTTAGGTCTAACATGTATGTCTTTAATCCATCTTGAATTAATTTTAGTATAAGGTGTAAGGAAGGAATCCAGTTTCAGCTTTCTACATATGGCTAGCCAGTTTTCCCAGCACCATTTATTAAATAGGAATCCTTTCCTCATTTCTCGTTTTTGTCAGGTTTATCAAAGATCAGATAGTTGTAGATATGTGGCATTATTTCTGAGGGCTCTGTTGTGTTCCATTGGTCTATATCTCTGTTTTGGTACCAGTATCATGCTGTTTTGGGTACTGTAGCCTTGTAGTATAGCTTGAAGTCAGGTAGCGTGATGCCTCCAGCTTTATTCTTTTGGCTTAGGATTGACTTGGTGATGTGGGCTCTTTTTTGGTTCCATATGAGCTTTAAAGTAGTTTTTTCCAATTCTGTGAAGAAAGTCATTGGTAGCTTGATGGGGATGGCATTGAATCTATAAATTACCTTGGGCAGTATGGCCATTTTCACAATATTGATTCTTCCTACCCATGAGCATGGAATGTTCTTCCATTTGTTTGTATCCTCTTTTATTTCTTTGAGCAGTGGTTTTTAGTTCTCTTTGAAGAGGTCCTTCACATCCCTTGTAAGTTGGATTCCTAGGTATTTTATTCTCTTTGAAGCAATTGTGAATGAGAGTTCACTCATGATTTGGCTCTCTGTCTGTTATTGGTATATAAGAATGCTTGTGATTTTTGCACATTAATTTTGTATCCTTAGACTTTGCTGAAGTTGCTTATCAGCTTAAGGAGATTTTGGGCTGAGATGATGGGGTTTTCTAGATATACAATCATGTCATCTGCAAACAGGGACAATTTGACTTCCTCTTTTCCTAATTGAATGCCCTTTATTTCCTTCTCCTGCCTGATTGCCCTGGCCAGAACTTCCAACACTATGTTGAGTAGGAGTTGTGAGAGAGGGCATCCCTGTCTTGTGCACGTTTTCAAAGGGAATGCTTCCAGTTTTTGCCCATTCAGTATGATATTGGCTGTGGGTTTTTCATAGATAGCTCTTATTATTTTGAGATATGTCCCATCAATAACTAATTTATTGAGCATTTTTAGCATGAAGCATTGTTGAATTTTGTCAAAGGCCTTTTCTGCATCTATGGAGATAATCATCTGGTTTTTGTCTTTGGTTCTGTTTTTATGCTGTATTACATTTATTGATTTGCATATATTGAACCAGCCTTGCATCCCAGGAATGAAGCATACTTGTTCATGGTGGATAAGCTTTTTGATGTGTTGCTGGATTTGGTTTGCCACTATTTTATTGAGGATTTTTGCATCAGTGTTCATCAGGGATATTGGTCTAAAATTCTCTTTTTTTGTTGTCTCTGCCAGAATTGGTATCAGGATGATGCCGGCCTCATAAAATGAGTTAGGAAGGATTCCCTCTTTTTCTATTGATTGGAATAGTTTCAGAAGGAATGGTACCAGCTCCTCCTTTACCTCTGGTAGAATTTTGCTGTGAATCCATCTGGTTCTGGACTTTTTTTGGTTGGTAAGCTATTAATTATTGCCTCAATTTTATAACCTGTTATTGGTCTATTCAGAGATTCAACTTCTTCTTGGCTTAGTCTTGGGAGAGTGTATGTATTGAGGAATTTATCCATTTCTTCTAGATTTTCTAGTTTATTTGTGTAGAGGTTTTTATGGTATTCTCTGATGGTAGTTTGCATTTCCGTGGGATTGGTGGTGATATCCCCTTTGTCATTTTTTATTGGTCTATTTGATTCTTCTCTCTTTTCTTCTTTACTAGTCTTGCTAGCAGTCTATCAATTTTGTTGATCTTTTCAAAAAACCAGCTCCTGGATTCCTTGATTTTTTGAAGGATTTTTTTGTGTCTCTATTTCCTTCAGTTCTGCTCTGATCTTAGTTATTTCTTGCCTTCTGCTAGCTTTTGAATGTGTTTGCTCTTGGTTTCCTAGTTCTTTTAATTGTGATGTTAGGGTGTCCATTTTATATCTTTCCTGCTTTGTCTTGTGGGCATTTATTGCTATAAATTTCCCTCTACACACTGCTTTGAATGTGTCCCAGAGATTGTGGTATGTTGTGTCTTTGTTCTCATTGGTTTCAAAGAGTATCTTTATTTCTGCCTTCATTTCATTATGTACCCAGTATTCATTCAGGAGCAGGTTGTTCAGTTTCCATGTAGTTGAGCAGTTTTGAGTGAGTTTCTTAATCCTGAATTCTAGTTTGATTGCACTGTGGTCTGAGAGACAGTTTGTTATAATTTCAGTTCTTTTACATTTGCTGAGGGGTGCTTTACTTCCAACTATGAGGTCAATTTTGCAATAGGTGTGGTGTGGTGCTGAAAAGAATGTACATTCTGTTGATTTGGGTTGGAGAGTTCCGTAGATGTCTATTAGGCCCACTTGGTGCAGAGCTGAGTTCAATTCCTGGATATCCTTGTTAACTTTCTGTCTCGTTGATCTTTCTAATGTTGACAGTGGGGTGTTAAAGTCTCCCATTATTATTGTGAGGGAGTCTATGTTTCTTTGTATGTCACTAAGGAGTTGCTTTATGAATCTGGGTGCTCCTGTATTGGGTGCATATATATTTAGGATAGTTAGTTCTTCTTGTTGAATTGATCCCTTTACCATTATGTAATGGCCTTCTTTGTCTCTTTTAATCTTTGTTGGTTTAAAGTCTGTTTTATCTGAGAGTAGGATTGTAACCCCTGCCTTTTCTTCTTTTCCATTTGCTTGGTAGATTTTCCTCCATCCCTTTATTTTGAGCCTATTTGTGTCTCTGCACATGAGATGGGTTTCCTGAATACAGCACACTGATGGGTCTTGACTCTTTATCCAATTTGCCAGTCTGTGTGTTTTAACTGGAGCATTTAGCCCATTTACATTTGAAGTTAATATTGTTATGTGTGTATTTGATCATGTCATTATGATGTTAGCTGGTTATTTTGCTCATTAGTTGATGCAATTTCTTCCTAGCCTTGATGGTCTTTACAATTTGGCATGTTTTTGCAGTGGCTGGTACTGGTTTTTCCTTTCCATGTTCAGTGCTTCCTTCAGGAGCTCTTTTAGGGCAGGCCTGGTGGTGACAAAATCTCTCAGCATTTTCTTGTCTGTAAGGGATTTTATTTCTCCTTCACTTATGAAGCTTACTTTGGCTGGATATGAAATTCTGGGTTGAAAATTCTTGTTTTTAAGAATGTTGAATATTTGCCCCTGATCTCTTCTGGCTTGTAGAGTTTCTGCCGAGAGATCCACTGTTAGTCTGATGGGCTTCCCTTTGTGCATAGCCCGACCTTTCTCTCTGGCTGCCCTTAACATTTTTTCCTTCATTTCCACTTTGGTGAATCTGACAATTATGTGTCTTAGAGTTGCTCTTCTTGAGGAATATCTTTGTGGCATTCTCTGTATTTCCTGAATTTGAATGTTGGCCTGCCTTGCTAGATTGGGGAAGTTCTCCTGGATAATATCCCACAGAGTGTTTTCCAACTAGGTTCCATTCTCCCCGTCACTTTGAGGTACACCAGTTAGATGTAGATTTGGACTTTTCACATAGCCCCATATTTTTTTGGAGGCTTTGTTCATTTCTTTTTGTTCTTTTTTTCTTTAAACTTCTCTTCACACTTCCTTTCATTCATTTTGTCTTCCATCGCTGACACCCTTTCTTCCAGTTGATCGCATCAGTTACTGAGGCTTGTGCATTCATCAGGTAGTTCTCATGCCATGGTTTTCAGCTCCTTCAGGTCTTTTAAGGACTTCTCTGCATTGGTTATTCTAGTTACCCATTTGTCTAATTATTTTTCAAAGTTTTTAACTTCTTTGCCATTGGTTCAAACTTCCTCCTTTAGCTCAGAGTAGTTTTATCTCCTGAAACCTTCCTCTCTCAACTCGTCAAAGTCATTCTCCATCCAGCTTCGTTCTGTTGTTGGTGAGGAGCTGCAGTCCTTTGGAGGAGGAGAGGCACTCCAATTTTCAGTGTTTCCAGTTTTTCTGCTCTGTTTTTTTCCCCATCTTTTTGGTCTTATCTACCTTTGGTCTTTGATGATGGTGACGTACAGATGGGTTTTTGGTGTGGATGTCCTTTATGTTTGTTAGTTTTCCTTCTAACAGTCAGGACTCTCACCTGCAGGCCTGGTGGAGTTTACCAGAGGTCCACTCCAGACCCTGTTTGCCTGGGTATCAGCAGTGGTGGCTGCAGAACAGCGGATATTGGTGAACCACAAATGCTCCTGCCTGATCGTTCCTCTGGACGTTTTGTGTCAGAGGAGTACCCGGCCTTGTGAGGTGTCAGTCCACCCCTACTGGGGGCTGCCTCCCAGTTAGGCTACTTGGGGGTCAGGGATCCACTTGAGGAGGAAGTCTGGCCATTCTCAGATCTCAAGCTGCATGCTGGGAGAACCACTGCTCTCTTCAAAGCTGTCAGACAGGGACATTGAAGTCTGCAGGGGTTATTGCTGTCTTTTGTTTGTCTGTGCCCTGACCCCAGAGGTGGAGCCTACAGAGGCAGGCAGGCCTCCTTGAGCTTTGGTGGGCTCCACCCAGTTCAAGCTTCCCTGCAGCTTTGTTTACCTACTCAAGCCTGAGTAATGGCGGGCGCCCTTTCCCCGGCCTCGCTGCCACCTTGCAGTTTGTTCTCAGACTGCTGTGCTAGCAATGAGTGTGGCTCCATAGGCATAGGACCCTCCGAGCCAGGCACGCAATATAATCTCCTGGTGTGCCATTTGATAAGCCCATTGGAAAAGTGCAGTATTAGTGTGGGAGTGACCCGATTTTCTAGGTGCCATCTGTCACCCCTTTCTTTGACTAGGAAAGGGAATTCCCTGACCCCTTGTGCTTCCCAGGTGAGGCAATGCCTCGCCCTGCTTCAGCTTATGTGTGGTGCGCTGCACCCACTGTCCTGCATCCACTGTCTGGCACTCCCCAGTGAGATGAACCCAGTTCATCTCAGTTGGAAATGCAGAAATCACCCATCTTCTGCATCGCTCACTCTGGCAGCTGTAGACTGGAGCTGTTACTATTTGGCCATCTTGGCTCCACCCTTCTACTTCATATTTTCTGACCTACATCTCCCATTTCCTTACCCACAACATGTCTTTGGAAACCACTCTTTCATTTTCTATTTCTGTATATTTGAATTTTTAAAAAATATTTCACATCTTTGTGAGATCATGCAATTATTTTCCTTCCTGTGTTTGGTTTATTTCACTTAGCATAATTTCTTCTAAGCTCATCCATGTTGTGATGAATGACAATATATCATTCTTTTTTAGGGCTGAATAATATTCCATTGTATATATGTGCTACAGTTTAAACATTTGTCCATTGATGGTCATTTAGATTGTTTCCATATCTTGGCTGTTATGAATAATGCTGCAGTAAATATGGGAGTGCAGACATCTTTATGAAGTGGTGATTTCACTTGCTTTGGGTATATTCCCATAAGGGGGATTGATGGTAGTTCTAATTTTAATTCCTTTAGTTGCCTCCGTATTGTTTCTCATAATGGCTGTACCAAGCTACATTCCTACTGACAGTGTGTAAGAATTCCCTTTTCTCTTTGCCTCACCAACATTTGTTATCTTTTGACTTTTTGACAATAACCATCATAACAGGTGTAATGTGATATCTCATAGTGATTTTGATTTGCATTCCCCAATGATTAGTGATGTTAAGCACCTTTTCATATACCTCTTGGCCATTTTTATGTCTTCTCTGGGGAAATGTCTATTCAGATCCTTTGCCCATTTTAAAATCAGCTTATTTGTTTTTTTCCAGTGTTGACTATATGAGTTCTTTATAAATTTTGATTATTAATTCCTTATCAGATTTATGGTTTGCAAATATTTTTTTCCAATCCATAAGCTGCCATTTCATTTCGTTGGTTATGTAGAAGCTCATACAAGTCTTGTTGGACATACACATATCAGTCAATGTGATACATCACATTTACAGAATGAAAGGTAAAAACCACATTATCACCTCAACTGACACTGTAAAAGCTTTTGACAAAGTCCAACATTCTTTCTTGATAAAACCTCTCAACAGTGTTAAAAATAATAAATTCAGTAAAGATACAAAATGCAAGATGCAAAATGAATATAGCAAAATCAGTAGCATTTTTATATATGAATAATGATCTAACTGAAAAAGACATCAAGAAAGCAATTCCACTTATGATAGCATAAAAAATTCCTAGGAATAAATCTAAGCAAGGAATTAGGATATCTGTACATTGAAAACTCTAAAGCACTGAAAGAAATTGATGAAGACACAAATAAATAGAAAGATGTCCTGTGCTCATGGAGCAGAATTATTATGATTAAAATGACCATATTGGCCGGGCGCGGTGGCTCACGCCTGTAATCCCAGCACTTTGGGAGGCCGAGGCGGGCGGATCACGAGGTCAGGAGATCGAGACCATCCTGGCTAACACTGTGAAACCCCGTCTCTACTAAAAATACAAAAAATTAGCCGGGCGTGGTAGCGGGCGCCTGTAGTCCCAGCTACTCGGGAGGCTGAGGCAGGAGAATGGCGTGAACCCAGGAGGCGGAGCTTGCAGTGAGCCGAGATCACGCCACTGCACTCCAGCCTGGGCGACAGAGTGAGACTCCGTCTCAAAAAAAAACAAAACAAAACAAAACAAAACAAAATGACCATATTACCCAAAGTAATCTACAGATTAAATGCAAGCCCTATCCAAATCCTAATGGCATTCTTCACAGAAATAGAAAGAACAATCATAAATTTTATATGGAAATGTAAAAGACCCTGAATGGCCAAAACAATTTTGAGAAAGAAAACACTGGAGGCACCACACTTCCTGATTTAAAATATATTACAAAGCTATAGCTCATCACAACAGTTTTATGGTACTGACATAAAAACAGACCCATAGACCAGTGGAACAGAATAGAGAGCCCAGAAGTAAACCCAAATACATGTGGTCGACTAATTTTTGACAAAGACACCAAAAAAGAACAATGGGGAAAAGGACAATCTCTTCCAATAAATGGTGCTGGGAATGTTGAATTTCCACAAGTAAAATAATAAAATTGGGGGCTGGGCATGGTTACTCACACCAGTAATCCCAGACTTTGGGAGGCTGAGGTGGGAGAATTGCTTGAGCCCAGGGGTTTAAGAACAGACTAGGTGACATAGTGAGACACCATCTATTAAAAAAATAAATATTAGCTGGGCGTTGTAGCACGTTCCTTAGTTCCAGCTACTTGGCAGGCTGAGACCAAAGAATCGCTTAAGCCCAGGAATTCAAGGCTGTAGTGAGCTGTGATTCCACCACTGTGCTATACTCCAGCTTGGGTGACAGAGTGAGACCCTGTCAAAAAAAAAAAAAAAAGAAAAGAAAAGAAAAGAAAAGAAAAAAAATGGAATCCTCATCTTACACCATATGCAAAAATCAACTCAAAATGGATAAAAGACCTAAATATAAAAATTGATATTTGAGACTAGTCAAACCACTGAACATCAGTCATATTTAGGCTATTTATTACATTTGAAACTATGAAACTCCTAGAAGAGACAGACTATAGGAGAAAAGCTCCTAGACATTGGCCTTGGCAGTGATGTTTTAGATTTTATGCCAAACGCTCAGGCCACAAAAGCAAAAATAAATAAGTGGGACTACATCAAGCCTTTATCCGTTTTAAAATTGAATTATATGTATTTTTATTGTTGAATTGTAAGTCTTTTTTATAGATTCAGGATACATATGCCTAACAAGATTTGGTGGCATAATATGTAAAATTAAGGTTCAATATTATGTGCTGCCTTCACACTTGGAAAAATCGCAAGGGCCTCGAATGGCCTAACTGCAGGTTCTCCTCCCCATTCTGCTGCCATAGATAAGGTCCCCTAGAAATAGCCCTGCTTATGAAATGGACCAGATGTGGTTCCTGCTTATTCGTGAGTGGCAGGTCTCAATTTCCTGCCAGTCCATGGGATTTTTCCAATAAGCCAATCACATCCTCTCATGGGAACCAGGGGATGTTGCATCCTCTTGATACTACAAAGTCAGCTTCCCACAGTCCTTGTCATTCACTCTGTTCCTGAGTAGACCTCTGTGTGGTCCTGTGTGGTGTGGTGTCCTCCTCCCCTCAGGTATGAGTGCATGTGTCTAACAAACTGCTGTCGATCTCCTCTTTCTGGTGGCGGAAGTTGGGCAATCCCCATAACTCTGGGGTGGGAATCCCTCCTTTCACCAATGAGCTGAACAGGAGGCAATCAAAACAAATTTGCAAATATTTTTTGCCATTTTGTGTGTGGTCTTTCACTTCCTGGATTGTCTCATTTGAAGCATAAAAGTTTTAAATTTTGATGAAGTCCTATTTATCTTTTTGTTTTGTTTTGTTGGTGGTTGCTTGTGCTTTTGGTCCCATATCTAAGAAGGCTTTACTTAACCCCAAATCACATAGATGCACTCCTATGTTTTCTTCTAAGAATTTATAGTTTTAGCTCTTACATTTGGTTTGTGATCCATTTGGAGTTAATTTTAGTGTGTGGTAAAAGGAATGGCTTCAACCTTATTCTTTTACATGTGGATATCCATTTATTCAATACCATTTGTTGAAGAGTATTTTCCCCCACTGAATTATTTTGGCACCTCTGCCAAAAGTTGCCCATTACCTTTTGAATAGTTTTTCTATATTTGGAGAAGTTTCCATTTTTGAGTCCCACATTTCTGCTGTAGAGTCAAAACTTAAGTTTATAACTTTTCTTGCAGCTAAATGTGAGCATGTGTCTGAGGATTCTGCTATCACATAAGCCCATGAAAGACTCTGATACACAGGAGAGCAATATGAGCAAACAGGCTCTAGGTGGAACCACCTACCTGCTGATGAAGTGGTGGCAATGGCTACAGGGGTCCCTAGTCTTCGATGGGGCCATGGAAGTGGTGTTTGTTTCTTTAACAAGTCAGCTGTATCTTGGTTTTTTTTTTTGCATTATATCCAAGCTCATGCTTGGGCCTTGTTCTCCAACATTTCTATGGATTATCATATGTTTTTTCTTTTTGATTAATCAGCCAATGTCAGCTTCTGTTGTTCACAACCAACAGCCTGGGTAATATGCACTTAATGGAAAAAGAAAATAGAATTTAAGGTAATAAATTGCACTTTAACTTTGCATAGAACATGCATTTGACAATTTCTACTGGCCTTTGTGATGGGGGTTTAGGGGACTTAGAAAACAGTATCTCTTTCAAGCCAGTCAGATGCAATGGTCTGCTGCCAAATTACAGACAAGCAGTGGACTCTGCAATTAAATTTGCATAGATGCTTTATATTTTCATCTCTGACCAGCTTTGCTTCAGTTCTTTTCCTGTTTCAGAACTTGAGCTCTATACCACAGTTAGGCCCGTATGACATTCTCAGACCTGGTTGTACAAGTAGGCTCCCTGGTTTGATTCATTTGACTTACATCTCTTCCTTGAAGAATGGGATGTGACAGACCTCTCTGGCCCTTCACATCTAAATTATCAGCCTGTTCATCAATCCCTTAAGACCCAATCCTTGGCTCCATGTAGCTTAGCATGTTAAAGATTGGACCTGCCTAGCCAAACTCAATCCATTTTGCTCTAGTTCTCTGGATTCAACGGCATGCCAATTGCTACGTGAGGTAGAGAAAAGTTGTATGTCATGAAAAATGTCACATGGAGGAAATAAAACACTGACATTTGATGGGAGATAACAGTTATAATGAGTCAATTGAAGGGGTGAGAGAGCAGTAAGCCACCTGTTACTTTCTGACCTCTCCTTGACAAAGACCCCCAGTTCTAATCCCTCTCTTTTCTCCTGTAAAAACTTTTTGATAAGCTAGACAAATGGCTTTGCTTCTTCATGGAGATTCAAATCCTTAAGAAACAGAGCCCACCACTTGTTAATGAATTCAAAGATTTGGTCTTTTTTATGTTCTATCTGTAAAGGGATTAAACTAAATATGTTACCGGAATCCTCTCTTCTCTGGAAATTACATATTCTGTATTTCCTACTTCTCCTCATCACTAAATTCACACTTCAGGGCTTGGAGCTACTTATATTGGCAACCTCAGTAGCTACAAATAATGATCTTGGCATAAGTTGTGGGGTGGATGGAGGAGGAGATTTATTTAGAGATCTTGTGAAGATGTCGAGATTGTCTCCTGTAGATGTCGTAGTGGTTGCTGGGTAATGCAATACTGATGGTTTCTAGTATGAAGATGTATATTGCATGTTCTCTATCTTGGAGAATTGAAATCTACTGTCATTTTATTTTTGCCTCTTAGACAATCAGCTTAAATCTTTGCCTACATTATTAAAAACTAGAATCAGTGTGAACAGTGTTGTTGGGGAAAGTTAGATATTTTTTAGAACATGAGCCAAGAAAAATAGACAGGTAAAAGTAATGTGAAATGGTCTCTGTCAAAGTCGTTATGTTTGATAGGTTTTTCTAAGGCATTAACCTCAGAGGTGTCTTCAAGAGATGCTTTCAAGATACAGCACTCTTATAAAAGAAGACATCAGTCAGTGGGCTAAAAAATAGGCTAGGACCTAGAGGGACTCTATTTGAAATTCCATTTCAGTACTGAATTTCTGAAGCACAGTGGCAAACTCATTTAGTTCAACATGGCTTCAGTTTTGCTACCTGTAAATGGGAACCATAGCTTCTTATGTAGTTTAATAGCTTATACTTTCTTCAGATTACAGAAGCATTATACATGTATTCATGAAAAAATGCATTTAGACAAAAGGAATGTCAAATACATCTTCAATCTTCCTCCAACCCAGAGGAAATAATTATGTTGGTGCATATCCTTTAAGATTTGCAGATTATCTTTGCATCCTCGGTTTCAAGAACCATCATTAGTTAAATGACTGATGAACAATGAAAATTTAGTCAAATTTTACCACATTTCACTCTATTACCTTTCTCTATCTGAGGTAAAATAAGTGCAATCATAACAAAAGGTCAATAAAATCGGCTTGAGCAATAGACTTTATGTTATATCACAAAACTGTAATTTTGTACCATCTGAAGCAGATACAATTTTAAGCATGGATATATATGCCTAAGGCAGCCATAGTGGCAAACTGCTCTTATTTTGTAGAATATCTTGTAAATGGTTCTCAATCAACAGTGTATGGGAGAATAATAGTTGCCAATTCGATGACACAGGGTGGGGTGGGGCAAGCCCCTTTGCTGATGGAAAAACACTCCTAAGGTAGGAGCCACAGTTCAAGAAATAGGAAAGCCCCTCACCTCTGTGTGATGCTATGTAAGCCAGCCAGTGATGACCAGGTGACCAAGACTACACAGGGGCTGGTTAGTTCCTTTATACCTTTGCTGTCTTCATGGAACGGTATGTTTTCCTAACATGCCTAGGGACTCAGGCTAGCTCTAGGGCTCCTCACCCAGAGGGCCTCTCTGGACTGCTCTGTTTGTAAGGGTTTTGGTGGCAAGGTAAGTGGAGTTCCTTCTAGTATTATTGTCTCAGTGGGGGGAGAAAGAGACTGAGGTCTAGATCTTTTGAGATGGCACGTCTCCAAAACATTGATTGCTCATGAACAGGAAACTAGCTGCCTGTGGAAGAGGGGTGGAAGGGAAATTTTACAGAGTATATAACTTCATGTACATTTGAGTTTTATACCATGTACAAATACTGTCTATTCTAAAAACAAATATAAATTAACATTTAAAATGTTTAAAAATGGAAACAACAAAAATCAGGTATTTTCAGTGGAGGTTAAATTGCTTTGTGGAATTTTAAAACTCTATATATGGTTTGATTCTCTTGGAGGCTTTAAGGGAATATGATGAAATATTTACATGCAGAAAATACTACTTCCTTTACCATCCTGGATTAATTTTAAAAAGGTATAAGTGATGTTGCATTTATAGCAGACTGTATTCCAATATGAGTGCTATGGCTACAGGATTCAAATTGCTCTAACTAAACCCACCAGGGAATATAAAAGGATATCCCCTAACTCACCTGTGAAGTAAGTGTCGCATACTGCTATCTTCGCTCACTGAGTAAACCTTGTCTTCTCCACAACAGTAGAGCTTCTCAAATCCTAACTGTGTTTTGCATTTTTAACTTTATAAGGAGGTTTTGGGTTAATGAGCACTTTTTAGACTCTCCGAGAGACAGTTTTTGTCTTTTGGTTTATTAGGCTGTGCACAGTAGCATTGGGATGTCATTTACTGCACAAATAGGTAATTTATGTAATCCGTTCATATGATTTGAATACATGCAAATAGTCGTACTAGACTGGAATTTGTTATCCTTCCACATGGTAGATTACACAGTTACTGAATAAGCCATTAATATGACTACACTTAAATAGTCTGCATTCATCCTATGACCTTGTATTTATTTTCCTAATATTTTATATTTCAAATTTAATTTGGGCAAGGAATGAGCTCGACTGCTAGGAAACATACTTAACATAGACTGTATTCTGTTAACCTTTGTTTAGAAATTTAGACATTTTGAATTTTCTACTTATTCATTTTATGGTGCTATTAAGATTATTAAGAAGTTAGTAACTAAAAACATGTCAAGTGAAATTGTCTCCATGTTAATAACCCAAGCACAGATGTAAGCATACATTTATTGTGTGCCCTCATGGTATCTAGCCACCTTTGTAATACTAAAAGTAACTTGGTTTTGTGCATTTCCGATCTCTTTTTTTCAATCTCTTCCTTCTCATTATCATTGGGCCTTCTTGCTCAAGTTCTCCATCTCTTTCTCTGCCTACTTGCCTTTCCTTCTATTCCCCTCTGGGCCAAACAAATCAACTGGAGGCTTTTAAACTGATTACCCTGGTTATAACTCAGTGCAATCAGAGGAAAAGGGTTCTTAACATTCTTGATTTCTGCCTTTCTCTCTAAACTGTGAGTATGATTAAATTATGCATTTGATGTTGATGTTCTTAAAAGCACATTTAATGGGATGCAGCAATCAAGTAAAATTTCCTCCTTGTTTTATTTTTTCTGAGTTCTTTTTATAGTGAAAAATAGCAAACACGTAGCAAAATTGAATAAAACATAAATGTGCCACTTAATAAATATTTTAAGGCCAAAGAGTATTTAACCATCACCCAGGTAAATAGGTTGCCAGCACCTAAGAATTTCCTTGCATTTCCTTCCCTTTCTCCCCACCAATTTACCATTATCCAGACTTTTATGGTAATTATTTCCTTTTCTCTATAATTTCACCACCTATGTATGCATTCTCTCAAACAGTAGTCTAGTTTTGTGTATATTTTTAAACTTCATATAAGTTTAGCTTATAAGTGTTTGGGTCTGGTTTTGTATGGGTCAGGAAACAAGTAGTGTATTTAAAAGGAGGATTTAAAATTTCACAAAGAGACTGTATACAAGTTGTGTGCAAGGTTAAAGGAAATCAATAAAGGATGACGTAATACTCCAGGGCTGGCAATGGCTGTGGAGTGGGGAATGTTTACTACCCCTGGATTTGAAGGACTCAGGCAAAGGGCTAGCAGTTACAGGAACCCTGTGCTTGCCACTGCTGTAGGGGAGAGCAGCCAGCATGGGCTTTGGTTAGAGGAATCCAGCCCAACCATCTGTGCACTGGCAGGGAGAGTACTAAGGAACAAATATCCTGGCCTCTTGCCCTCTGCTCTGTCTCTTGTTGGTTGTATCTGACTAAAAGTCAGAGTGCAAGTGGCTTCTTTGAAGTCCATACCGGTGAGGCCCTCAGACACAGAGAAGGGTAGAGAGTGTACCTGGAGGGTCAAATAGACCATGTCCTGAACAGGCTTCTTTTGCTTGCCCTTATTTCACATTGTTGTAAATGGCTGTATTTTGTTATTTTCACCGCTGTATAGTGCTTTATTATGGAAACATCATTATTTATAGATTTTATTGTTGATGAACATTTGGGTTGTATCTTGTTTTTGGCTATTAATGCATGTCTATTGAGACACATGGGGATGTTTTCTCTTGGGTGTATATCAAGGAGCAGAATTACTAGAAAATATGGTGTGTGTATATGCAGCTTTGGTAAATAATGTCAAAGTATTTTCCAGAGTCCTTGATTTACACTGCCACCTGCAGTCATTGAGATTTCTGTTTTTCCACAGCCATTCAAATCTTACGTTGTCAATCTTTTTACTTTTACCCATATTGGTGTGTGGTATAATATTATTCAGTTTGCATTTTCTTTGTCAGTAACAGGTCCACACATTGTTCATTTTCGTTAGCTATTTGGATAATCTGTATATTCAACCCTCTTGTTCATTTTCTATTGCATGTTCTCCCTTTTCCTTATTTATATGTAGGAAGATTTAAAAATATATTCCTAATTACTAGTTCTTTGTTGGATATAGAGGCACACACATACACACACACACACACACACACACACAACTTCCTACTTAATGGTCTTTGTTTCCTGTTTTAATCATGTATTTTGATGGATAGAAGCTTTTTATTTTATTATTACCTAATTTACCAATCATTTCTCTTATAGTTAGTGCTTTTGTGTTCCATATAAAAACTAACTCCCTCTCCATTAATTTAGACTCTTTCCAATTTCTCTTAATAATATTTTATAGTTTTATGTATAAAAGCTTTACATATCTTTTATTGCTTTTATTCCTATTTTATATTTTTTACAGTATTACAAATAGTATCTTTTAAAACTTAATTTTCTAATTCTTTATGCTCTTGCAGAGAAATAAAATTTTATATAGCAATTTATTTTCCAAGTAGGAAACTAAAGACTATTCTAGGCATTTTATACAGAGGGAATTTAATATAGGGGATTTATAACATAGGTGGTAGAGGATCTGAGAATCGAAAGAGGGTAAAAATGGGGCAACCAAGAAGTTATAAAAGGAGGGTAAGCTGCTTGCACTTCTAGACCAAAGGGACAATGAAACGAGGCAGTACTACTGAAGCCCGGAGCCCAGCATCACTCAGCAGAAGTGGAACCGTGAGTATCCTGTGTAGCAGGAGCTAGAATCAGTAGTTACCTGAGATGCTACAGAAGACAGAGGGAGAGAGGAAAATGCCTTTTTTCTTCTCTGCCTACTAATATTCATAAGTACCTTCCATTGGCTGAATACATGTAGAAGCCAGAGGCAAAGGAGGCTGAAATTCAGGGGAAAACATGGGAAAATGGAGTGTAGATCCGATATGAATAGGTAGCTGATTGACCTATTACTTATTCTGATAATTTATTTCTCCTACCCATCTATCTTTTTATTTGTATTTGAATACATGCAACGATATCTTCTACAAATAATGGCATTTTTATTATTTCCCTTTCAATCCTTATAACTTGTTCATTTTTGTACTGGCTAGATGTGAGCAGATTTATAGGCTCCAGAGGCTACCAGAGTATTCTGAGTTGCCCTGAAGTCTTCCTGGATCCATCTAAGGATCTTCTTGGATACTTCAAGCCCACTTGACAGGTCTTACTGCATCTAACTTATTATTAGAATTACAGCCTCTTGGAATTTTTTGAGCTGGAAGGGATCTAAGAGGTCACCTATCCAAGGGTTGATAAACTATGGATCTTGGGCCAAATCTGGCTGCTACCTGTTTTCATAAATAAAGTTTTCTTGGAACATAGCACATTTCTTTGTTTACATAATATCTGTGCATACTTGCTTTTGAGCTATAATGGCAGAGTTGTTTAGTTGAATAAAGACTATATGGCCCTCAAAGCCCAAAATATTTATTATCTGGCTCTTGACAGAATAAGTTTGCTGACTCCTGATCTAGTTTATTCTCTTCAATTGAGAGATGAGGAGATTGGTCACCACACATAGTCACACAGCTGTTACAGGCAGAATGTAGATTGAATCAGAATTCTAGATTTATAAACTAGTGTTTCATCACTGCACTATATGATTGAAATCCTCTCCCTGATCCGACATGAAAGTCTGCCTCCTAGGATGAGGCTTATCCTGGCAGGATGGAGCTCCTAAAGTTGAGATGGTCAGGGACCCCACAGCCAGATGGGAAACCAGCTCAGACTCAGTGGGAGCAATCTGTCAAAGCCTTTATTCCTATCATAGATAAGACCCTGACAATAATAGTGTACTTTAGCCCTTGAGCAATAAAGAAAGGAAAAAGTATCAGCAATAAGCTCCTTCTCTTTTTTGTCTATAGCTCCACATGCAGTAACAATATGATGTTAGATAATGTTTAGTAAAAGTACTAGACAAATTTAAATTTGTTTGTTAATTTCAACTTGGAAATATTCTGTTACTGTTTACTTGAAAGTTAAAAATCCCAAAGGACCTTGAATTATTATTTACTGTCCTTGTTGCCATTATTCACAGCTTCTTAGGCATACAAACATTCAATTAAATTTTCAAGCCATGCTATTTGGATGGATGCAGGGAGAATTTCTGTTGAAAAAGTGATGACCTCAAATCTTTCTTTTTCAATATTGAGGTCTAGGCTTTCTTCTATTTGAAAAGGCATAAGCAATTATTAAAGAACATGTTATATTATTTTACATTTTTTCTTTCTCATACTCTTTATCTCCTACTTTCTCACTATTTCTAACACAACTCAGGAGTCTTCAGATGGAAAGAATGTGAACTTTAAGCTTGTCCTTGTCCTCTTGTTTACCGCTGCATTGTTTCTGGGTGTGAAGTGCCAATTACCATAAAAAAGCTTTTACTGAACTAGATATTTCTACAAATGAAGACTTTTCAGTACGAGCAATAAGGAAATTAGTTTGTTTTTTTATTAACCCAAACTTGTCATTCTTCTTTTACTACACTGTAGGGTAATTTTCTTTTTAAAAAGTTCACTTTGGGTCCTCTCTGCTTTGACTTTCTTTGCAAAGCTATGACTTCAGCAGGACCACTTTAGAACCAAAATATCAGATTTAATTTTTTTTGTTTTTATTTATTTAAATATTTAAGAGAATGGTTGTGCTTTCTCTCCATGAGTACTTTCTTTTGGCTCTGACCCAGCATCTCTCTATCTTTTCCCCTAGATAACCCATGGACAAGTGTCTTAGTAGTATGGAGATAGTTGCAGAGGGGATACCTGCATCATTTCACAGAACTCCCAATACATGACTCTGCCATTCTCTGAACCATTTCCTTCTTCTTGAGGAAGAGACAATGTGAAAAGAGACAATCTGGGTTGCTTGCCTTGTTGTTATTTCCTGTGCTGGGGAACTAGCAGCTCTATATTATGTCAGACATTTCATTATGCCATAGTTCCAAAATCAGGCTAGATACTTGTATTAAAAGTAGAGAGGGGAGGAATGGGTAATATTAAGTTGAGCATGAAATCTAGTGTCTCATCTTTTCCTTTTTTTGACATGAGTCCCCTAGAGCCAACAATCTGAACATTTAATTCCCTATTGACTGTGTAATGGGAAAAGCTCAGGTTTTTCCCACCTATTCCTAAACGAGGCCACAGTCACAGTGATAACCAAATCTCAGTCCCTTAAGGTTCTACTTCCTTGACCAAAGACAATTTTGTTGCTTTTTTCACCCATAGTTTCCCCCTGTTGATTTCTGAGACTCCTCAGGGGGCTCATATGTCTCCACAATTTTGTTCTGGTTACTGCCCACTGCTGCTGCATGCAGAGGTAGGATGTCATGATATCTCTCCTGCAGAACACACAAGTGTTCTTAGCCCTATAGCTCTACCTCATTCAGAGATTTTTTTCTCCTAGCCCTGGTTCTGCTAGTGCCTCAAATAAGTGCTGAAGTCCAGTATCTAAAGAACTCAGTGCCACTTGGCCACTCAGCTGCAGAACCAGAGATCTGTAAATGGACATATGCAAGTGGAAAAGGACAATGTTCCTTTCATGCCATGTACCCACACCAGTTGTACATGGGCACATGCAATGTTATAGCTCTCCTACCTGCCTTGATCTAGCAATTTGCTTCTGGGCAGGAAGCTCTAATTAAGATCTTACTGTCTTCAAGGAGGATCTCAGGCAATTTGTCCATATGATCATGATGATCATGATATTATAAGGTGAGAGAATATTTTTTTCTGAGTGATGTTTGGTCAGAGCCCATAAGTGTCAAAGTTAATAACTGTTAATAGTGCAGCTTTTCCAATTCATAAATTTTCCAATTCATAAATTCCCATTTCCTCACTCTGATCTTCCCATCCAGGGGTGATAACAATTTATCTGTCCAATTATTCTCACATATCCAGAATGGTTGGACAGAAACAAGTACAAGTATTAATGCTTTAGAGACATATCCAGTGAAGTCAGGATAGGCTGGGCATAAAGACAGGGCTAGGACCTTTGACTTTGAGAGAAGCAAATGCTTAAAGAGATTCTGTCTCTGCTTTCCTTCTCTCCATATCTCAAGATCCTGTATTCCTATTGATTACTTTTATGCCTTTTCATCACAAGTTTACAAAGAGTTGCATCAACATGTTACCTTAAAAATGTCATCACTTTTGGAGAATATGCTTAGAGGGCGACTGTTGCCCTTTCTTACCACCCACCACAGTTATATTTGGATGACTTTGCTGTATTTAGAACAAACTCCCCTCTATTTCTCAAGTTTGGTGCTGAGTCTGACTTTTAGAACAAATTCCTAACTCCTGTATGAATATAAGTTCTTACTTTTTTTTAATAGCTATGAACCTCTTCGGAAGTCTGAAGTCTGGAGCCTGTGGACCTTTCTCAGGATATGTTTAAATAGTGTCAAATACACAGAATTATAAAGAAGGCTAATTAAAGGACAGTTAACAAAACTTTTAAAAAAATTTGTTTCTCTGTTTACACATTTTGTAACAAGATCCAGTGATAGGTCTAGTAACCAATTTTGAAGTAGTGATAAAATGATATTTTGAATTAATTGCAATAACTGTAACATTAGATGAAAATATCTGTGTTTTCCATTGGTGATAAAGTTACAAATATTGCTAACACTGTTCTGGTTTGTAATAGAGGAAATATTATAGAGTAGTTAAAGATTAGTAAAAACAAACACGTATTGTTTTTCCATGCAAGTTCATGGACTCCCTGAATTTGGAGTTTGTAGACCCTTAGCTAATATGCTAAGCTCTGATAATATTGTGGTAAGTATCGTAGTTCTTCCTGTTATCTAGTCTTGGTCAAGGTGGCTGTAATCCATTCTGTGATATCTTTGTCTCTTGAAGGGAATCAGAATTTCTTCTGGTTTAATAACAACTTTTGGCCCCTTAAGAAATTATAAGAAAAGAAATGCTGCTCAATTACACTGCTGAGAAGAATCCAATGCTCAAGGACAAATGGGGCTTCGGGCAGTAGGGAGGAGGGTTGCCATCTACTCTCTTCTGCAGCATTTCAACCCAGCTCCCTCTTAGGACTTTTAGGCATTTTGGTGCTTACCTCAGGTTTATGGAGTAGACAAAAATTTTTCCATTCTTCCATACACAAACCTTGTATCCCATATAAACTGGCTCTCTTAATGTTTTCTTACCTCTCCTTGTGCCTTCCCACCTCTGTGCTTGGTGTGTGCTGTCCTTTCTCCTGAGGTGCTCCACTTTCTATCACTCTGTCAAAAGTCTTTGGATCTGGTGAGACCATGGATGATTTGTTTTATTTATTTTCCTCATTAAAATCCCCCCTTAACGCCTGTGGAATAGCTAAGATTTGTGTTGTATGCACTACTTTTATAGAAGAATATGCAGTGTTTATTTTGAAACATTGTGCCAACATTTTTGGT
This sequence comes from Pan paniscus, assembly GCF_029289425.2. Taxonomy (NCBI): domain Eukaryota; kingdom Metazoa; phylum Chordata; class Mammalia; order Primates; family Hominidae; genus Pan; species Pan paniscus. The sequence continues at coordinate 73,450,960 of NC_073254.2, forward strand.
CCCATTCAAATCCAACTACCTCCTTGGGGCCTTCCCTGATATTCTCAGTTTCACAGGGACTCTCAACATGAATTCACATTACCTCCCCTGTGCTTCTCACATTCTGTCTACATTAGTGAATGAATTGCTTATTGAACAAATTCCTCATCTTGTCTTTCCTTCCAGATTAAGTCCTTTGAAAATAGTGCCCATGTGTTTATTAATGGCCATATTCTCCCAGCACCCAGCCCAATATCTTGCACATAATATCCTATTTTATCATATTCTAATTACCCAATTATTTAAGATGCCACATGGTAAGCACTTAAGAAAAAAACACTTGTGGCCATATTTTGAATGTAAACAATGATAAGTAACATTTCATTTAAATTAATGTAAAGTTGTTTTGAAAAGGCTACTTACTATTCACCGCAATAAGAGATGTTAAGAGGGCAGTATTTCTACTCATCTTTCTGCATCAGGCCCCAGCCCAGCCCTGGCCTGGCTCCATTTAGCCAAAGAAAGATTTTATTTTTATTGTTAATCAGGTTGGTCAAGCCATTTATTGGGCTTTCTGAGGAAGGCATTTCCTTTAATTCCTAATCTTCTATTATATTTTGCATATTATTTCCCCAGTTCTGATTTTCTCAGGGAGGACCTGATTGTTTCTGGGTCTCTATCTATAAGTGATACATGCCATCAGAATTTTGCCAAAATTGTACCTATCTTGTAAACATCACAGAGGAGAGGTACAATGGAAAGCTGACTTCATTCTTTTTATTACATAGGCAGCTGTGTTTTCTGTACTTATTTAGAATTTTAGAACATTATGATACATTGTCCAATTTCATAGTATTGATGGTAGGAAGTACTGTTCGCTGGCTTCAGACCCTCATGGCAGGTTTGTGGCAGATTTTGAGATTTGTGCAGTGAAAGGAGATCCAAATGACATAGACTTCTTGCGGTAGCATTTTTTTTTTTTTTTTTTTTTTTTTTTTTTTTTGCTGTGTTCAGGAGTGCAAGAAAGCAGATTGGGCTCAGCGGGGCGGGTTTGCTCTACTTTGAAGTGATGAGAAGAAACCCTGAGTGGAGCTGCAAGTTTTGCACCCAGCTCTGCCAGCTCTGCAGCTGGCAGCCATGGTATCAGTGTGGCCTTTCCAGCTACCTCTGGTCTTGATATGCACTTCCCTTGTATGCAATAAACTCTATGTCATTTCTCAGCTTATATTTCCTTCTGTTGGAGCTGTGATCTGGTTCTGCAACATATCCAATTGTGATATAAACAATGTGGATAAAAATCTATTAATGTCACAGAACAATGCAAGTATAGAGTGCCTATGGCATGGTTTTGTAATATTTCCAATGTTTACAGCTTAAACTTTTTATACTCTGCCTGCCTTAATTTATTGTTGTCATGTTTTGTTTTGTTTTAGACTTTTTGCAACCTGAAGCCACAGTTTTTAGTTTTTATCTCTACTGATAAGTGGAAAAGAGGGATGAGGAAGGGGCTTTACTGGACCAACCAGAAACAGAAACTAAGAACCCATGACTGTATTCTCTCCCTTGTACAGTCCTGAAGTCTAAACCATGTTTTAGGATCCCTGCCTCTTTGTAACACTGTTCTTTCAACAGGAAGCAATAGTTATGGAAATTGGGGACTACGTTAACCAACCAGCACTTTCTATTTTTTGTTGTTGTTATTACTCTATTTTATTCTTTTTTTTTAATTATTATACTTTAAGTTCTGGGATACATGTTCAGAATGAGCAGGTTTGTTACATAGGTATACATGTGCCATGGTGGTTGGCTGCACCTATCAACCCATCACCTACATTAGGTATTTCTCCTAATGCTATCCCTCCCCTTGTCCCCCACTGGGCCCTGACAGGCCCCAGTGTGTAATGTTCCCCTCCCTGTGTCCATGTGTTCTCATTGTTCAACTCCCACGTATGCGTGAGAACATGCAGTGTTTGGTTTTCTCTTCCTGTGTTAGTTTGCTGAGAATGCTGGTTTCCAGCTCCATCCATGTCCTTGCAAAGGACATGAACTCATTCTTTTTTATGGCTGCCTAGTATTCCATGGTGTATACATGCCACATTTTCTTTATCCAGTCTGATGTTGATGGGCATTTGGGTTGGTTCCACATCTTTGCTATTACGAATGGTGCCACAATAAACATACGGGTGCATGTGTATTTATCGTAGAATGATTTATAATCCTTTGGGTATATACCCAGTAATGAGATTGCTGGGTCAAATGGTATTTCTAGTTCTAGATCCTTGAGGGATCACCACACTGTCTTCCACAATGGTTGAACTAATTTACACTCCCACCAACAGTGTAAAAGCATTCCTATTTCTCCACATCCTCCCCCAGCACCTGTTGTTTCCTGACTTTTCAATGATCATCATTCTAACTGGTGTGAGATGATATCTCATTGTGGTTTTGATTTGCATTTCTCTAATGACCAGTGATGATGAGCTTTTTTTCATATGCTTGTTGGCCACATAAATGTCTTCTTTTGAAAACTGTCTGTTCATATCCTTCACCCACTTTTTGATGGAATTATTTGTTTTTATCTTGTAAATTTGTTTAAGTTCCTTGTAGATTCTGGATATTAGCCCTTTGTCAGATGGATAGATTGCAAAAATTTTCTATGACTCTGTAGGTTGCGTGTTTACTCTGATGATAGTTTCTCTTGCTGTGCAGAAGCTCTTTAGTTTAATTAGATCCCGTTTGTCAATATTGGCTTTTGTTGCCATTGCTTTTGGTGTTTTAGTCATGAAGTCTTTGCCCATGCCTATGTCACGAATGGTATTGCCTAGGTTTTCTTCTAGGGTTTTTATGGTTTTAGGTCTTACATTTAAATCTTTAATCTATCTTGAGTTGATTTTTGTATAAAGTGTAAGGAAGTGGTCCAGTTTCACTTTTCTGCATATGGCTAGCCAGTTTTTTCAATACCATTTATTAAATAGGGAACCCTTTCCCCATTGCTTGTTTTTGTCATGTTTGTCAAAGATCAGATGGTTGTAGATGTTTGACATTATTTCTGAGGCCTCTGTTCTGTTCCATTGGTCTATATATCTGATTTGGTACCAGATACCGTGCTGTTTTGATTACTGTAGCATTGTAGTATATTTGAAGTCAGGTAGTGTGATGCCTTCAGCTTTGTTCTTTTTGCTTAGGATTGTCTTGGCTATACAGGCCCCTTTTGGTTCCATATGAAATTTAAAGTATTTTTTTCTAATTCTCTGAAGAAAGTCAATGGTAGCTTGATGGGAATAGCATTGAAGCTATAAATTACTTTGGGCAGTATGACCATTTTCACAATATTGATTCTGAGCATGGAATATTTTTTCCATTTGTTTGTGTCCTCTCTTATTTCCTTGAGCAGTGGTTTGTAGTTCTCCTTGAAGAGGCCCTTTGCATCTCTTTTAAGTTGGATTCCTAGGTATTTTATTCTCTTTATAGCAATTGTGAATGGTAGTTTGCTCATGATTTGGCTGTTTGTCTATTATTGATGTATAGGAATGTTTGTGATTTTTGGACATTGATTTTGTATCCTGAGACTTTGCTGCAGTTGCTTATCAGCTTATGGGGTTTTTGGGCAGAGACAATGGGGTTTTCTAAATATACAGTCATGTCATCTGCAAATAGAGATAATTTGACTTCCTCTCTTCCTATTTGAATATGCTTTATTTCTTTATTTTGCCTGATTGCCCTGGCCAAAACTTCCAATACTATATAGGAATGGTGAGAGAGGGCATCCTTGTCTTGTGCCAGTTTTCAAAGGAAATGCTTCCAGCTTTTGCCCATTCAGGATGATATTGACTGTGGGTTTGTCATAAGTAACTCTTATTATTTTGAGACATATTCCATCAATACCTAGTTTATTGAGTGTTTTTAGCATGAAAGGGCGTTGAATTTTATTGAAGGCCTTTTCTGCATCTATTGAGAAAATCATGTAGTTTTTGCCATTGGTTCTGTTTAGGTGACGGATTACATTTATTGTTTTGCATATTTTGAACCAGCCTTGCATCCCAGGGATGAAGCCAACTTAAGCATGGTGGATAAGCTTTTTAATGCACTGCTGGATTCAGTTTGCCAGTATTTTATTGAGGATTTTCACATCAACGTTCATTAAGGATATTTACCTGAAATTTTCTTTTTTTGTTGTTTCTCTGCCAGGTTTTGGTATCAGGATGATGCTGGCTTCTTAAAATGAGTTAGGGAGGAGTCCCTATTTTTCTGTTGTTTGGAATAGTTTAAGAAGGAATAGTCTCAGCTCCTCTTTGTACATCTGGTAGAATTTGGCTGTGAATCCATCCAGTCCTGGGCTTTTTGTGGTTGGTAGGCTATTAATTACTGCCTCAATTATAGAACTTGTTATTCGTCTATTCAGGGATTTGAATTCTTCCTGGTATAGTCTTGGGAGGGTGCATGTGTCCAGGAATTTACCCATTTTTTCTACATTTTCTAGTTCATTTGTGTAGAGGTGTTTATAGCATTCTCTTACGGTAGTTTGTATTACTGTGGGATCAGTGGTGATCTCCCCTTTATCTTTTTTTATTGTGTCTATTTGATTCTCTCTTTTCTTCTATATTTGTCTGGCTAGTGGTATATTTTGTTAATCTTTTCAAAAAGCCAGCTCCTAGATTCACTGATGTTTTGAAAGATTTTTCATGTCTCTATCTCCTTCGGTTTTGCTCTAATCATAGTTATTTCTTGTTGTAGGGAAAAGAAAGAGAGATCAGACTGTTACTGTGTCTATGTAGAAAGGGAAGACATAAGAGACTCCATTTTGAAAAAGACCTGTACTTTAAACAATTGCTTTGCTGAGTTGTTAATTTGTAATTTTGCACCAATCACTTTCCCCAGTCACTTTGTCCCAACCTAAAGCTCACAAAAACATGTGTTGTATAAAATCAAGGTTTAAGGGATCTAGGGCTGTGCAGAATGTACCTTGCTAACAAAATGTTTACAAGCAGTGTAATTGGTAAAAATCATCACCATTCTCTAGTCTCAATAAACCAGGGGTACCATGCACTGCAGAAAGCCACAGTGGCCTCTGCCCTTGAAAGCGGGATATTGTCCAAATTTTCTCCCCATGTAATAGTCTGAAATATGGCCTCATGGGATGAGAAAGACCTGACTGTCCCCCAGCCTGACACCTGTAAAGGTCTGTGCTCAGGTGGATTAGTAAAAAGGAAAGCCTCTTGCAGTTGAGATAGAGGAAGGCCACTGTCTCCTGCCTGCCCCTGGGAACTGAATGTCTCAGTATAAAACCTGACTGTCCATTTGTTCAATTCTGAGATGAGAGAAAAACCACCCTATTGTGGGAGGCAAGACATGTTTGCAGCAATGCTGCCTTGTTATTCTTTACTCCACTGAGATGTTTGGGTGGAGAGAAACATAAATCTGGCTTATGTGCACATCCAGTCATAGTATCTTCCCTTGAACTTAATTATGACATAGATTCTATTGCTCAAATGTTCGTTGCTGACCTTCTCCTTATTATCACCCTGCCCTCCTACTACATTCTTTTTTACTAAAATAATGAAGATAATAATCAATAAAAACTGAAGGAACTCAGAGACCAGTGCCAGTGCAGCTCCTTGGTATGCTGAGCACCGGTCCACTGGACCCACTGTTGTTTCTCTATACTTTGTCCCTTTGTCTTATTTCTTTTCTCAGTCTCTCATCCCACTCGACTAGAAATACCCACAGGTGTGGAGGGGCAGGCCACCCCTTCATCTGGCACCCAACATGGGGCCTTTCTCTAAGGTGAAGGTATGCTAAGAACATGAGCATTGAGGACAGATGATGAGAGATCCCCGAGTATGTGCATGGTCAGCCTTGAGGTAAGCTTGTGCACTCGGAGGAATGCAGGGTAAAAGGGGGGCAAACTAAAAGTAAATATGCCTCTTAACTCACCTTCATTAAAATTCTCTTAAGAAGAGGGGGAGGTAAAGCTTCTACAGAAAATCTAATTATGCTATTTCAAACGATAGAAAAATTCTGCCCATGGTTTCCAGAACAGGGAATTTTAGATTTAAAAGATTGGGAAAAAATTGGCAAAGAATTAAAAGAAGCCACTAGGGAAGGTAAAATCATCCCACTTACCTTCTATGGTATGGTATGGAATGATTGGGCCATTATTAAAGCAACTTTAGAACCATTTTAAATAGAAGAAGATAGTGTTTCAGTGTCTGATGCCCCTAAAAACTGTGTAATAGATTGTGAAGAAGAGGCAGGAACAAGAGTTCAAGAAAGGAATGAAAAGTTCACATTGTAAATATGTAGCAGTGCTGGTAATGGATCGTTCAACACAAAATGTTGACTACAATCAATTACAGGAGGTAATATATCCTAAAACATTAAAACTAAAAGGAAAATGTCCAAAACCATCAGGCCATTGGGGCTAAAACCACAATGGTCACCTCCTCCTCAGTCAAGTGAGTGTTGGGGGAGGGAGTCTGAAACTAGGCTCGCTGTGACTTGGCTCACAGCACTCATTATTGCCCAACCTACAGCTCATTACAATGAAGGAGCAATTCAGACTCACCCTGCAGTGACCAGTATGGTTCAAACAGTGGCCGCTCTCTAAGGAAAAGTTGGGTGTGCTACATAAAATAGTTAAAAAACTATTTTAAAAGGACATGTTTCACCCACTTTCTCTCTTTAAAATTCTGCAGTGTTTATAATTCAGAAAAAATCAGGAAGATGGCACATGTTAACTGATTTGAGAGTCATTAATGCAGTAATTCAACCCATGGGGTCTCTCGAATCTGGGCTGCCCTCTCTGGCCATGATCCTGAAAGATTGACCTTTAATTATAATTGATCTAAAGGATTGCTTTCTTAGCATTCCTCTGACAAAACAGAATTAAAAAAAATGCTTTTACTATACCAGCCATAAACAATAAAGAACCAGTCACCAGATTTCAGTGGAAAGTGTTGCCTCAGGGAATGCTTAATAGTCCAACTATTTGTCAGACTTTTGTAGCTCAAGTTCTTCAACCAGTTAGAGACAAGTTATCAGACTGTTATATTGTGATGCAGATAATATTTTGTGTGCTACAAAAACAAGAGACAAATTAATTGACTGTTACACATTTTTGCAAGCAGAGGTTGCCAACACAGGACTGAAAATAACATCTAATAAGATTCAGACCTACACTCCTTTTCAATATTTCAGAATACAGGCAGAGAAAAAATATTAAACCACAAAAACTAAAAAAAAGAAAAGACACATTAAAACATTAAATGACTTTCAAAAATTGCTAGGAAATATTAAATTGGATTTGGCCAACTCTAGGCATTCCTACTTATGCCATGTCAAATTTGTTTTCTATCTTGAGAGGGGATCCAGACTTACATAGTTTTGAAACACTCATTTTGTAGAATCTGCAAGTGGATATTTGGAACTCTTTGAGGCCTTCATTGGAAACGGAAATTTATTCATATAAAAACTAGACAGAAGAATTCTCAGAAGTTTTTTTGTGATGTGTGCATTCAACTCAGAGAGTTGAACGTTCCTTTTGATAGAGCAGTTTTGAAACACTCTTTTTATAGAATTTCCATGTGAATATTTAGAGCACTTGGAAGCCTATGGTAGAAAAGGAAATATCTTCATAGAAAAACTAGACAGAATCATTCTCAGAAACTACTTTGTGATGTGTGCATTCAACTCACAGAGTTTAACCTTTCTTTTGATAGAGCAATTTTGAAACATTCTTTCTGTGGAATTTGCAAGTGTATATTTAGAGTGCTTTGAGGCCTTTGGTAGAAAAGGAAATATCTTCATATAAAAACTAGACAGAATGATTCTCAGAAACTATTTTGTGATGTGTGGGTTCAACACCCAGAGTTTAAACTTTCTTTTGGTAGAGCAGTTTTGAAACACCCTTTTGTAGAATTTGCAAGTGTATATTTAGAGTGTTTTGAGGCCTATGGTAGAAAATGAAATATCATAACATAAAAACAAGACAGAAGCATTCTCTGAAACTATTTTGTGATGTTTGCAATCAACTGACAGAGTTGAACATTCGTCTTCACAGAACAGTTTTGAAACACTCTTTTTGTAGAATCAGCAAGTGGTTATTTGTACCTCTTTGAGGCCTTCATTGGAAATGGGATTTCTTCATATAAAAGTAGACAGAAGAATTTTCAGAAACTTCTTTGTGATGTGTGCATTGAACTCACAGAGTTGAACTTTCCTTCTAGTTCCAAGTGAATATTTAGAGCGCTTGGAGACCTATCATAGAAAAGGAAATATCTTCATAGAAAAGCTAGACAGAATTATTCTCAGAAACTATTTTCTGAATGGTGTGATGAACTCGCTGAGTTTAACTTTTCTTTTGATAGAGCAGTTTTGAAACACTCTTTTTGTAGAATTTGAAAGTGTATATTTAGAGCGATTTGAGGCCTGTGGTAGAAATGGAAATATCTTCGTCGAAAAACTAGACAGAATCATTCTCAGAAACTACTTTGTGATGTGAGTGTTCAGCTTATAGAGTTTAACCTTTCTTTTGATAGAGCAGTTTTGAAACACTCTTTTTGTGGAATTTGCAAGTGTATATTTAGAGTGCTTTGAGGCCTATGGTAGAAAAGGAAATATCTTCACATAAAAACAAGAGCAAAGCATTGTCAGAAACTACATTGTGATATTTACATTCAACTCACAGAGTTGAACATTCCTGTTGATAGAGCAGTTTGGAAACACTCTTTTTGTAGAATCTGCAGGTGGATATTTGGACCTCTTTAAGGCCTTCGTTGGAAACGGGATTGCTTCATGTAAAACTAGACAGAAGAATTCTCAGAAACTATTTTGTGATGTGTGCGTTCCACTCACAGAGTTTTACATTTCTTTTGATAGAGCAGTTTTGAATCACTCTTTTTCTAGGATTTGCAAGTGGATATTTAGAGCACTTTGAGGCCTATTTTAGAAAAGGAAATATATAGAAAATATTTAGAAAAGGAAAAACTAGACAGAATGATTCTCAGAAACTTTTTGTGATGTGTGCGTTCAACTCAGAGTTTAACCTTTCTTTTGATAGAGCAGTTTTGAAAGACTCTCTTTGTAGAATCTGCAAGTGAATATTTGGACTTTTTTGAGGCCTTCGTTGGAAATGGGATTTCCTCATTTAAACTTTGACAGAAGAATTCTTAGAAACTTCTTTGTGATGTGTGCATTGAACACAGAGAGTTGAACCTTCCTTTTGATAGAGCAGTTTTGAAATACTCTGTGTAGAGTTACCAAGTGGATATTTAGAGTGCTTTGAGGCCTATGGAAGACAAAGAAATATCTTCATAGAAAAACTTGACAGAATCATTCTCAGAAAGTACTTTGTGATGTGTGCATTCAGCTTACGGAATTTAACCTTTCTTTTGATAGAGCAGTTTTGAAACACAATTTTTGTGGAATTTGCAAGTGTATATTTCGAGCACTTTGAGGCTAACGGTAGAAAAGGAAATATCTTCACGCAAAAACTAGCAGAAGCATTGTCAGAAACTACTTTGTGATATTTGCATTCAACTCACAGAGTTGAACATTCGTCTTGATAGAGCAGTTTTGAAACACTCTTTTAGGAGAATCTGCAAGTGAATATTTGGACTTTTTGGAGGCCTTCATTGGAAATGGGATTTCTTTATATGAAACTTGACAGAAGAATTCTCAGAAACTTTTTTGTGATGTGTGCCTTCAACTCACAGAGTTGAACACTCCTTTTGAAAGAGCAGTTTTGAAATACTCTGTTTTGTAGAATTTCCAAGTGGATATTCAGAGTGGAACGAGGCCTATGGTAGAAAATAAATTATCTTCATAGAAAAACTAGACAGAATCATTCTTAGAAACTCCTTTGTGATGTGTGCATTCAGCTTAAAGAGTTTAACCTTTCTTTAGATAGAGCAGTTTTGAAACACACTTTTTGTGGAAATTGCAAGTGTATATTTAGAGTGCTTTGGGTCCTACGGTAGAAAAGGAAATAACTTCACATAAAAACTAGACAGAAGAATTCTTAGAAACTTCTTTGGGATGTGTGCTTTCAACACACAGAGTTGAACCTTCCTTTCAATAGAGCAGTTTTGAAATTCTCTTTTTGTAGAATTTCCAAGTGGATATTTAGCGACGTTTGTGGCCTATGGTAGAAAAGGCAATATCTTCATAGAAAAACAAGACAGAATGACTCTCAGGAACTACTTTGTGATGTGTGCATTCAACTCCCAGAGTTTAAACTTTCTTTTGATAGAGCAGTTTTGAAACACTCTTTTTGTAGAATCTTCAAGTGAATATTTGGACTTTTTTGAGGCCTTCATTGGAAACGGAATTTCTTCATATGAAACTTGACAGAAGAATTCTCAGAAACTTTTTTGCAATGTGTGCCTTCAACTCACAGAGTTGAACATTCCTTTTGATAGAGCAGTTTTGAAATACTCTTTTTGTAGAATTTCCAAGTGGATATTTAGAGTGGTTCAAGGCCTATGGTAGAAAAGGTATTATCTTCATAGAAAAACTAGACAGAATCATTCTCAGAAACTACTTTGTGATGTGTGCATTCAGCTTACCGAGTTTAACCTTTCTTTTGTTAGAGCAGTTTCAAAACACTCCTTTTGTGGAATTTGCAAGTGTATATTTAGAGCGCTTTGAGCCCTACGGTAGAAAAGGAAATAACTTGACATAAAAACTAGACTGAAGCATTGTCAGAAACTACTTTGTGATATTTGCATTCGACTCACAGAGTTGAATATTCTTCTTGATAGAGCAGTTTTGAAACACTCTTTTTGTAGAATCTCCAAGTGGATATTTGGACCTCTTTGTGGCATTCGTTTGAAACGTGCTTTCTTCATATAAAAGTAGACAGAAGAATTCTCAGAAACTTCTTTGTGATGTGTGCTTTCAACTCACAGAGGTGAACCTTCCTTTCGACAGAGCAATTTTGAAACACTTTTTGTAGAATTTCCAAGTGGATATTTAGTGCCGTTTGAGGCCTATGGTAGAAAAGGCACTATCTTCATAGAAAAACTACACAGAATGATTCTCAGAAACTACATTGTGATGTGTGCGTTCAACTCACAGAGTTCAACCTTTCTTTTGATAGAGCAGTTTTGAAACACTCTTTTTGTAGAATCTGCAAGTCAGTATTTGGACTTTTTTGAGGGCTTCGTTGGAAACGGGATTTCCTCATTTAAACCTTGACAGAAGAATTCTCAGAAACGTCTTTTAGACATGTGCATTCAACTCACAATGTTGAACCTTCCTTTGGATAGAGCAGTTTCGAAATACTCTGTGTAGTGTTTCCAAGTGGATATTTAGAGCGGTTTTATTCCTATGGTAGAAAAGGACATATCTTCATAGAAAAACTAGACAGAATAATTCTCAGAAACTACTTTGTGATGTGGGCATTCAGCTTACAGAGTTTAACCTTTCTTTTGATAGAGCAGTTTTGAAATACTATTTTTGTGGAATTTGCAAGTGTATATTTAGAGCGCTTTGAGGTCTATGGTAGAAAAGGAAATATCTTCACATAAAAACTAGACAGAAGCATTGTCAGAAACTGCTTTGTGATATTTGCATTCAACTCACAGAGTTGAACATTCCTCTTGATAGAGCAGTTTGAAGCACTCTTTTTGTAGAATCTGCAAGTGGATATTTGGACCTCTTAGTGGCCTTCGTTTGAAACGTGATTTCTTCATATAAAACTAGACAGAAGAATTCTCTGAAACGTCTTTGTGATGTGTGCATTCAACTCACGGAGTTGAACCTTCCTTTCGATAGAGCAGTTTTGAAAAACTCTGTGGAGAGTTTCCAAGTGGATATTTAAAGCGGTTTGATTCCTATGGTAGAAAATGAAATATCTTCATGGAAAAACTAGACAGAATAATGCTCAGAAACAACTTTGTCATGTGTGCATTCAGCTTACCGAGTTTAACCATTCTTTTGATAGAGCAGTTTTGAAACACTATTTTTGTGGAATTTACAAGGGTATATTTAGAATGCTTTGAGGTCTATGGTAGAAAAGGAAATATCTTCACATAAAAACTAGACAGAAGCATTGTCAGAAACTACTTTGTGATATTTGCTTTTAACACACAGAGTTGAACATTCCTGTTGATAGAGCAGTTTTTAAACTCTGTTTTTGTAGAATCTCCAAGTGTATATATGGACCTCTTTGTGGCCTTCGTTTGAAACGTGATTTCTTCATATAGAACTAGACAGAAGAATTCTCAGAAACTTCTTTGTGATGTGTGCTTTCAACTCACAGAGTTGAACCTTCCTTTCGATAGAGCAGTTTTGAGACTCTTTTTGTAGAATTTCCTAGTGGATATTTAGCGCCGTTTGAGGCCTATGGTAGAAAAGGCAATAACTCCATAGAAAAACTAGACAGAATGATTCTCAGAAACTACTTTGTGATGTGTGCGTTCAACTCACTGAGTTTAACCTTTCTTTTTATAGAGCAGTTTTGAAACAGTCTTTTTGTAGAATCTGCAAGTGAATATTTGGAGTTTTTTGAGGCCTTCATTGGAAACGGGATTTCCTCATTTAAATCTTGACAGAAGAATTCTCAGGAACGTCTTTGTGATGTCTGCATTAAACTCACAGAGTTGAACCTTGTTTTCGATAGAGCAGTTTTGAAATACTCTGTGTAGAGTTTCCAAGTGGAAATTTAGAGCAGTTTGATTCCTATGGTAGAAAAGGAAATATCTTCATACAAAAACTGGACATAATCATTCTCAGAAACAACTTTATGATGTGGGCATTCAGCTTACAGTGTTTGACCTTTCTTTTGCTAGAGCAGTTTTGAAACACTCTTTTTGTGGAATGTGCTAGTGTATATTTAGAGCGCTTTGAGGCTTACAGTGGAAAAGGAAATATCTTCACATAAAAACTAGGCAGAAGCATTGTCAGAAACTACTATGTGATATTTGCTTTCAACTCACAGAGTTGAACATTCCTCTTGATAGTGCAGTTTTGAAACACTCTTTTTGTAGAATCTGCAAGTGGATATTTGGACCTCGTAGTGGCCTTCATTTGAAACGTGATTTCTTCATATAAAACTAGACAGAAGAATTCTCAGAAACTTCTTTGTGTTGTGTGCTTTCAACTGACAGAGTTGAACCTTATTTTTGAAGGAGCAGTTTTGAAACTCTCTTTCTGTAGGATTTCCAAGTGGATATTTAGCGCCATTTGTGGCCTATGGAAGAAAAGGCAGTATCTTCATAGAAAAACTAAACAGAGTGATTCTCAGAAACTACTTTGTGATGTGTCCATTCAACTCACAGAGTTGAACCTTCTTTTCGATGGAGCAGTTTTGAAATACTCTTTTTGTAGAATTTCCAATTGGATATTTTGAGCAGTTCGAGGCCTATGGTAGAAAAGGACATATCTTCATAGAAAAACCAGAAAGAATCATTCTCAGAAACTACATTGTGATGTGTGCATTCTGCTTACAGAGTTTAACCTTTCTTTTGATAGAGCAGTTTTAAACACTTTTTTTGTAGAATCTGCAAATGAATATTTGGACTTTTTTGAGGCCTTCTTTGGAAACGGGATTTCTTCATATGAAACTTGACAGAAGAATTCTCAGAAACTTCTTTGTGATGTGTGCATTCAACTCACAGTGTTGAACCTTCCTTTCAATAGAGCAGTTTTGAAATACTCTTTTTGTAGAATTTCCAAGTGGATATTTAGAGCGGTTCGAGGCCTATGGTTGAAAAGGAAATATCTTCATAGAAAAACTAGACAGAATCATTCTGAGAACCTAGTTTGTGATGTGAGCATTCAACTTACAGAGTTTAACCTTTCTTTTGATACAGCAGTTTTGAAACACTACTTTTGTGGAATTTGCAAGTGTATTTTTAGAGCGCTTTGAGGCCTACTGTAGAAAAGGAAATATCTTCACACAAAAACTAGACAGAAGCATTGTCAGAAACTACTTTGTGATATTTGCATTCAAGTCACAGAGCTGAATATTCCTCTTGATAGAGCAGTTTTGAAACACTCTTTTTGTAGAATCTGCAAGTGGATATTTGGATCTCTTTGTGGCTTTCGTTTGAAAAGTGATTCATTCATATAAAACAAGACAGACGAATTCTCAGAAACGTCTTTGTGATGTGTGCTTTCAACTGACAGAGTTGAACCTTCCTTTCATTAGAGCAGTTTTGATACTCTTTTTGTAAAATTTCCAAGTGGATATTTAGTATCATTTGAGACCTGTGGTAGAAAAGGCAATATCTTCATACAAAAACTAGACAGAATGATTGTCAGAAACTACTTTGTGATGTGTGCATTCGGCTTACAGAGTTTAACCTTTCTTTTGATAGAGGAGTTTTGAAACACTCTTTTTGTGGAATTTGCAAGAGTATATTTAGAGGGCTTTGAAGCCTACTGTAGAAAAGGAAATATCTTCTCATAAAAAGTAGACAGAAGCATTGTCAAAAACTACTTTGTGATATTTGCATTGAAGTAACAGAGTTGAACATTCCTCTTGATAGAGCAGTTTTCAAACACTCTTTTTGTAGAATCTGCAAGTGGATATTTGGACCTCTTTAATTCCTTCGTTAGAAATGGGATTTCTTCCTATAAAACTAGATGGAAGAATTCTCAGAAACTATTTTGTGATGTGTGATTTCAACTCACAGAGTTGAACTTTACTTTTGATAGAGGAGTTTTGAAACTCTCTTTTTGTAGAATTTCCAAGTGGATATTTTGCACGGTTTGAGGCCTATGGTAGAAAAGGAAATATCTTCATACAAAAACTAGACAGAATCATTCTCAGAAACTACGTTGTGATGTGTGCGTTCGCCTCACAGAATTTAACCTTTCTTTTGATAGAGCAGTTTTGACACACTCTTTTCATAGAATTTGCAAGGGTATATTTAGAGTGATTTGAGGCCTATGGTAGAAAAGGATGTATGTTCACATGAAAACCAGACAGAAGCCTTCTCAGAAACTACTTCTTGATGTTTGCATAAAACTCACAGTGTTGAACATTCCTCTTGATAGAGTAGTTTTGAAACACTCTTTTTGTAGAATCTGCAAGAAGATATTTGGAAATCTTTGCTGACTTCGTTGCAAACGGGATTTCTTCATATAATATTAGACAGAAGAATTCTCAGAAACTTTTTTGTGATGTGTGCATTCAACTCACAGAGTTGAACATTCCTCTTGATAGAGCAGTTTTGAAACACTCTTTTTATAGAATCTGCAAGTGGATATTTGGGACTCTTAAAGGCCTTCGTTAGAAACGGGATTTCTTTGTATAAAACTAGACAGAAGAATTCTCAGAAACTGTTTTGTCATGTGTGCGTTCAACTCACAAAGTTTAAACTTACTGTTTATAGAGCAGTTTTGAAACGTTCTTTTTGTAAAATTTGCAAGTGTATATTTACAGCACTTTGAGGACTTTTGTAGAAAAGGAAATATCACATAAAAAGTAGACAGAAGCCTTCTCAGAAACTACTTTGTGATGTTTGTATTCAACTCCCTGAGCTGAACATTCCTCTTTATAGAGTAGTTTTGAAACTCTCTTTTGTAGAATCTGCAAGTGGATATTTGGGCCTCTTTGAGGCCTTCTTTGGAAACGGGATTTCTTCATATAAAACTAGACAGAAGAATTCTCAGAAACTTCTTTGTGATGTGTAATTCAACTCACAGTGTTGGACGTTCCTTTCAATAGAGCAGTTTTGAAACACTCTTTTTGTCGAATTTGTAAGTGGATATTTAAAGTGCTTTGAGGCCTATGGTAGAAAAGGAAATATCTTCATAGAAAAACTTGACAGAATCATTATCAAAAACTAGTTCCTGATGGGTGCGTTGAGCTTAGAGCGTTTAACCTTTCTTTTGTTAATGCAGTTTTGAAACAGTCTTTTTGTGAAATTTACAAATGTATATTTAGAGCGCTTTGAGGCCTATGGTAGAAAAGGAAAGATCTTCACCTAAAAACTAGACAGAAGTATTTTCAGAAACTGCTTTTTGATATTTGCATTCAACTCATAGATTTGAACATTACTCTTGATAGAGCAGTTTTGAAACAGTCTTTTTGTAGAATCTGCAAGTGGATATTTTGACTTCTCTGAGGCCTTCTTTGGAAACGGGATTTCTTCATATAAATCTAGACGGAAGAATTCTCAGAAACTTCTTTGTGATCTGTGCATTCAAATCACTGATTTGAACCTTGCTTTCAATAGAGCGGTTTTGAAACACTCTTTTTGTAGAATTTCCAAGTCGATATTTAGAGCACTTGGAGGTCTATGGTAGAAAAGGAAATATCTTCATAGAAAAACTAGACAGAATCATTTTCAGAAACCACTTTGTGATGTGTGTGTTCAACTCACAGAGTTTAACATTTCTTTTGGTAGAGCAGTTTTGAAACGCTCTTTTTGTAGAATTCACAAGTGTGTATTTAGAGGGCTTTGAGGCCTGTGGTAGAAAAGGATATATCTCCGTAAAAAACTAGACAGAAGGATTCTCAGAAACTAATTTGTGATGTTTGCATTCAACTCACAGAGTTGAACATTCCTCTTGATAGAGCAGTTTTGAAACACTCTTTTTGTAGAATCTGCAAGTGGATATTTGGACCTCTTTAAAGCCTTCATTGGAAATGGGATTTCTTCATATAAAACTAGACAGAAAAATTCTCAGAAACTATTTTGTGATGCATGCATTCAACTCACAGAGTTTAAACTTTCCATTGATAGAGCAGTTTTGAAACGCTCTATTTGCAGAATTTGCAAGTGTATATTAAGAGCGCTTGGAAGACTGTTGTAGAAAAGGAAATATCGTCACATAAAAAATAGCTAGAAGTATTCTCAGAAACCACTTTGTGATGTTTGTATTCAACTCCCAGAGCTGAACATTCCTCTTTATAGAGCAGTTTTGAAAAACTCTTTTTGTAGAATCTGCAAGTGGATATTTGGACCTCTTTGAGGCCTAAGTTGGAAACGGGATATCTTCATATAAAAATAGACTGAAGAATTCTCAAAGACTTCTTTGTGATGTGTGCATTCACCTCACAGAGTAGAACATTCCTTTTGATAGAGCAGTTTTGAAACTCTCTTTTTGTAGAATTTCCAAGTGTATGTTTAGGTCGGTTTGAGGCACATGGTAGAAAAGGAAATATCTTCATAGATAAACTAGACAGAATGATTCTCAGAAACTACTTTGTGAAGTGTGAGTTCAACTAACAGAGTTTAAAATTTCTATTGATAGAGCAGTTTTGAAACACTCTTTTTGTGGAATTTGCAAGTGTATATTTAGGGTGCTTTGAGGCCTATGGAAGAAAAGGATATATCTTCACATAAAAACCAGACAGAATAATTCTCAGAAACTACTTTGTGATGTGTGTGTTCAGCTTAGATTGTGTAACCTTTCTTTTGATAGTGCAGTTTTGAAACACTCTTTTTGAGAAATTTGCAAGTGTGTATTTAGAGTGCTTTGTGGCCTATGGTAGAAAAGGAAAGATCTTCACCTTAAAACTAGGCAGAAGCATTCTCAGAAACTACTTTGTGATATTTGTATTCAACTCACAGAGTTGAACATTCCTCTTGAAGAGCAGTTTTGAAACACGCTTTTTGTAGAATCTGCAAGTGGATATTTTGACCTCTTTGACCTTTGTTGGAAACGGCATTTCTTCATAGAAAACTAGACAGAAAAATTCTCAGAATGTTCTTTGTGATGTGTGCTTTGAACTCACAGGTTTGAACCTTCCTTTCAATACAGCAGTTTTGAAACACTCTCTTTTGTAGTATTTCCAAGTGAATATTTAGAGCACTTTGAGGCACATGGTAGAAAAGGAAATATCTTCATAGAAAAACTAGACAGAATAATTCCCAGAAACTACTTTGTGATGTGTGCGTTCAACTCGCAGAGTTTAACATTTCTTTCAATAGAGCAGCTTTCAAACACTCTTTTTGTAGAATTTGCAAGTGTGTATTTAGAGGGCTTTGAGGCCTATGGTAGAAAAGGAAATATCTTCATATAAAAAGTAGACAGAAGCATTCTTAGAAAGTACTTTGTGATGTTTGCATTCAATTCACAGAGTTTAACCTTTCTTTTGATAGAGCAGTTTTGGAATGCTGTTTTTGTAGAATTTGCAAATGTGTATTTAGAGGGCTTTGAGGCCTATGGTAGAAAAGGAAATATCTACATATAAAAACTAGACAGAAGAATTCTCAGAAACTACTTTTTGATGTTTGCATTTAACTCTCGGATTTCAACATTCCTTTTGATAGAGCAGTTTTGAGACACACATTTTCTAGGATCTGCAAGTGGATATTTGGACCTCATTGAGGCCTTCTTTGGAAACGGTAATTTCTTCACATAAAAACTAGACAGAAAAATTCTCAGAAACTTCTTTGTGATGTCTGCACTCAAGTCACAGAGGTGAAACTTCCTTCTGATAGAGCAGTTTTGAAACATGCTTTTTGTAGAATTTGCAAGTGGATATTTAGAGCGCTTTGAGGCCTATGTTAGAAAAGGAAATATCTTCATATAAAAAGTAGACAGAAGCATTCTCAGAAACTACTTTGTGTTGTGTACGTTCAACTCACAGAGTTTAACCTTTCTTTTGATAGAGCAATTTTGAAACCCTCTGTTTGTGAAGTCTGCAAGTAGATATTTGGAGTGCTTTGAGGCCTTCTTTGGAAATGGGAATATCTTCACATAAAAAGTAGACAGAAGTATACTCAGAAACTTCTTTGTGGTGTCTGCACTCAACTCACAGAGTTGAACCGTTCTTTTGATAGAGCAGTTTTGAAACACTCTTTTTGTAGAATTTCCAAGTGTATAATGTAGTGCAGTTTGAGACCTATGGTAGAAAAGGAAATATCTTCATAGAAAAACCGGACAGAATCATTCTCAGAAACTAGTTTGTGATGTGTGCGTTCAACTCACAGAGTTTATCCTTTCTTTTGATAGAGAAGTTTTGAAGCACTCTTTTGTAGAATTTGCAAGTGTATGTTTAGAGTGCTATGAGGCCTATGCTAGGAAAGGAAATATTTTCACATAAAAACTAGACAGAAGCATTCTCAGAAATTACTTTGTGATGTTTGCATTCAACTCACACAGTTGAACTTTCCTCTTGATAGAGTAGTTTTGAAACACACTTTTTGTAGCATCTGCAAGTGGATATTTTGACCTATTTAAGGCCTTCGTTGGAAACGGGATTTCTTCATAGAAAACTAGACAGAAGAATTCTCAGAAACAATTTTGTGATGTGTGCGTTCAACTCACAGAGTTTAACTTTTCATTTGACAGATCAGTCTTCAAATGCTCTTTTTGTAGAATTTGTAAGTGTATATTCAAAGCGCTTTGAGGCCTATCGTAGAAAAGGAAATATCTTCACATAAAAACTATACGGAGGCATTCTCAGAAACTGCTTTGTGATGTTTGCATTCAACTCACAGAGCTGGACATTCCTCTTGAAAGAGCAGTTTTGAAACACTCTTTTTCTAGAATCTGCAAGTGGATATGTGGACCTCTTTGAGGCCTTCGTTGGAAACGTGATTTCTTCATATAAAACTAGACAGAAGAATTCTCAGAAACTTCTTTGTGATGTGTGCATTCAACTAACAGAGTTGAACCTTCCTTTCGATAGAGAAGTTTTGAAACACTCTTTTTGTAGAAGTTCCAAGTGTATATTTAGAACGCTTCGAGGCCTACGGTAGAAAAGGAAATATCTTCATAGAAAAACTAGACAGAAACATTCTCAGAAACTACTTTGTGATGTGTGCGTTCAACTCGCAGAGTTTAACTTTTCTTTTCATAGAGCAGTTTCAGTACACTCCTTTTGTAGAATTTGCAAGTGTGTATTTAGAGGGCTTTGAGGCCTATGGTAGAAAAGGAAATATCTTCATACAAAAACTAGACAGAAGCATTCTCAGAAACTGCTTTGTGATGTTTGCATTCAACTCACAGAGTTCAACATTCCTTTTGATAGAGCAGTTTTGAGACACATGTTTTCTAGAATCTGCAAGTGGATATTCGGATCTCTTTGAGGCCTTCTTTGGAAACGGGAATTTCTT
Source organism: Pan paniscus (assembly GCF_029289425.2). Classification (NCBI taxonomy): domain Eukaryota; kingdom Metazoa; phylum Chordata; class Mammalia; order Primates; family Hominidae; genus Pan; species Pan paniscus. The sequence goes on from NC_073254.2 coordinate 73,470,960, forward strand.
CACATAAAAACTAGACAGAAAAATTCTCAGAAACTTTTTGTGATGTATGTATTCAACTCACGGAGTTGAACCTTCCTTTTGATTGAACAGTTTTGAAACACTTTTTTGTAGAATTTCCAAGTGGATATTTGAGTTCTTGAAGGCTATGGTAGAAAAGAAAGTATCTTCATATAAAAACTAGACAGAATCATTCTCAGAAACTTCTTTCTGATGTGTGCATTCAACTCACAGAGTTTAATCTTTGTTTTGATAGAGCAGTTTTGAAACCCTCTGTTTGTAAAGTCTACAAGTAGATATTTGGGGCACCTTGAGGCCTTCTTTGGAAACGAATGTATCTTCACATAAAAAGTAGACAGGAGTATTCCCAGAAAGTCCTTTGTGATGTCTGCACTCAACTCACAGAGGTGAACTTTCCTTTTGATAGAGCAGTTTTGAAACGCTCTTTTGGTAGAATTTGCAAGTGTGTATTTAGAGGGCTTTGAGGCCTATGGTAGAAAAGGAAACATCTTCATAGAAAAACTACACAGAATCATTCTCAGAAACTACTTCGTAATATGTACATTCAACTCACAGAGTTGAAAATGTCTTTTATAGAGCAGTTTTGAAACACTCTGTTTGTAATATCTGCAAGTGGATATCTGGAGCTCTTTCAGTCCTTCTTTGGAAACGGGAATATCTTCACATAAAAAGTAGACAGAAGTATTCTCAGAAACTTCTTTGTGATGTCTGCACTCAACTCACAGAGGTGAACCTTCCTTTTGATAGAGCAGTTTTGAAACACTCTTCTTGTAGAATTTGCAAGTGGATATTTAGAGTGCTTTGAGGCCTACGGTAGAAAAGGAAATATCTTTATATAAAAACTAGACAGAATCATTCTCAGAAACTACTTTGTGATGTGTGCGTTCAACTGACAGAGTTGAACCTTTCTTTTGATAGAGGAGATTTGAAGCCCTCTGTTTGTAAAGTCTGCCAGTAGATATTTGGAGCGCTTTGAGGCCTTCTTTGGAAATGGGATTATCTTCACATAAAAAGTATAAAGAACTATTCTCAGAAACTTCTCTGTGATGTCTGCACTCAACTCACAGAGTTGAACCTTTCTTTTGATAGAGCAGTTTTGAAACACTCTTTTTGTAGAATTTGCAAGTTGATATTTTGAGCGCTTTGGGGCCTATGGTGGAAAAGGAAATATATTCATAGTAAAACTACACAGAAGCATTCTCTGAAACTACTTTGTGATGTGCGTTCAAGTCACAGAGTTTAAACATTCTTTTGATAGAGCAGTTTTGAAACTGCTTTTTCTGGAATTTGCAAGTGTATATTTAGAGCGCTTTGAGGCCTACAGTAGAAAAGTAAATATCTACACATAAAAATTTGACAGAAACATTGTCAGAAACTACTTTGTGATATTTTCATTCAACTCACAGAGTTGAACATTCCTCTTGACAGAGCAGTTTTGAAACACTCTTTTTGTAGAATCTGCAAGTGGATATTTGGATCCTCTTTGTGGCCTTCGTTTAAAACGTGTTTTCCTCACTTAAAATTAGACAGAAGAATTCTCAGAAACTTCTTTCTGATGTGTGGTTTCAACTCGCAGAGTTGAACCTTCCTATTCATAGAGCTGTTTTGAAACTCTCCTTTTGTAGAATTTCCAAGTGGATATTTTTGGCTGTTTGAGGTCTCTTGTAGGAAAGGAAATATCTTCATAAAAAAACTACACAGAATCATTCTCAGAAAATACTTTGTGTTGTGTGCATTCAGCTTACAGAGTTTAACCTTTCTTTTGATACAGCAGTTTTGAAACACTCTTTTGTGGTATTTGCAAGTGTATATTTAGAGCGCTTTGAGGCCTATGGTAGAAAAGGAAATATCTTTACATTAAAACTAGACAGAAGCATTGTCAGAAACTACTTTGTCATGTGTGCATTCAACTTATGGAGTTGAACATTCCTCTGCATATAGCAGTTTTGAAACACTCTTTTTGTAGAATCTGAAAGTGAATATTTGGTCTTTTTTGAGGCCTTCTTTGGAATCGGGATTTCTTCATATTAAACTTGAAAGAAGAATACTCAGGGACTTCTTTGTGATGTGTGCATTCAACTCACATAGTTGAAGCTACCTTTCAATAGAGCTGTTTTGAAATACTCTTTTTGTAGAATTTCCAAGTGGATATTTAGTGGGGTTTGAGGCCTATGGTAGAAAAGGCAATATCTTCATAGAAAAAAGTGACAGAATCATTCTCAGAAACTAATTTGCGATGTGTGCATTCAACTCACAGGGTTTAAACTTTCTTTTGTTAGAGCAGTTTTGAAACATCTTTTTGTAGAATTTCCAAGTGGATATTTTGACTCCTTTTGGACTTTGTTTGAAATGTGAATTCTCCATAGAAAACTAGACAGAAGAATTCTCAGAAACTTCTTTGTGATGTTTGCTTTCAACTCACAGATTTGAACCTTCCTTTCCATAGAGCAGTTTTGAAAATCTGTTTTTTTTATAATTTCCATGTAGTTATTTAGAGGCGTTTGAGGCCAAGTGTAGAAAAGGCAATATCTTCATAGAAAAACTAGACATAATTATTCTCAGAAACTACTTTGTGATGTGGGCTTTCAATACACGGAGTTTAACATTTCTTTTGTTAGAGCAGTTTTGAAACACTCTTTTTTTAGAATCTGCAAGTGAATTTTTGGACTTTTTCAAGGCCTTCATTGGAAACGGAATTTCTTCCTATAAAACTTGACAGAAAAATTCTCAGGAACTACTTTGTGATGTGTGCATTCAACTCACAGAGTTGAACCTTCCTTTCAATAGAGCAGTTTTAAAATACTCCTTTTGTAGAATTTCCATGTGTATATTTAGAGCGGTTTGAAGCCTATGGCAGAAAAGGAAATATCTTCATAGAAAAACTAGACAGAATGATTCTCAGAAACTACTTTTTGATGTGAGCATTCAGCTTACAGAGTTGATCCTTTCTTTTGATAGAGAAGTTTTGAAACACTCTTTATGTGGAATTTGCAAATGTATAATCAGAGCGCTTTGAGGCCTACATTAAAAATAGTAATATCTTCACATAAAAACTAGACAGAAGAATTGTCAGAAACTACTTTGTGATATTTGCATTTAACTCACATAGTTGAACATGTCACTTGATAGAGCAGTTTTAAACACTCTCTTTGTAGAATCTGCAAGTGGATATTTGGACCTCTTTGAGGCATTCGTTTGAAACGTGATTTCTTCATATAAAACTAGACAGAAGAATTCTCAGAAACTTCTTTGTGGCGTGTGCTTTCAACTCACAGAGGTGAACCATCCTTTCGATAGAGCAGTTTTGAAACTCTCCTATTGTAGTATTTCCATGAGGATATTTAGAGCTATTTGAGGCCTACAGTAGAAAAGGCAATATCTTCCTAAAAAAAGTAGACAGAATTATTCTCAGAAACTACTTTGTGATGTGGGTGTTCAACTCGCCGAGTTTAAACTTTCTTTACATATAGGAGTTTTCAATCACTCTTTTTGTAGAATCTGCAAGTGAATATTTGGACTTTTCTAAAGCCTTCGTTGGAAATGGGTTTTCTTCATATAAAACTTTACAGAAGTATTCTCAGATACTACTTTGTGATGTTTCCAATCAATTCACAGAGTTGAACCTTCCTTCCAATAGAGCAGTTTTGAAATACTCTTTTTATAGAATTTCCATGTGGATATTTAGTGTGGTTTGAGGCCTATGGTAGAAAAAGAAATATCTTCAAAGAAAAACTAGACAGAATCATTCTCAGAAACTACTGTGTGATGTGTGCATTCGGCTTACAGAGTTTAACCTTTCTTTTGATAGAGAAGTTTTGAAACACTGTTTATGTGGAATTTGCAAGTGTATATTCAGAGCTCTTTGAGGCCTATTGTAGAAAATTAAATATCTTCACATGAAAATTAAACAGAGTAATTGTCAGAACCGACTTGGTGATATTTGCATTCAACTCACACAGTTGAACATTCCAGTTGATGGAGCAGTTTTGAAACACTCTTATTGGAGAATCTGCAAGTGGATATTTGGACCTCTTGGAGGCATTCTTTTGAAACATGATTTCTTCATATAAAGCTAGACAGAAGAATTCTCATAAACTTCTTTGAATGTGTGCTTTCAACTCACAGAGTTGAACCTTCTTTTGATAGAGCCGTTTTGAAACTCTCCTTTTGTAGGATTTCCATGTGGATATTTTGAGCCGTTTGAGGCCTATGGTAGGAAAGGCAATCTATTCATTAAAAAACTAGACAGAATTATTCTCAGAAACTACTTTGTGATGTGGGCGTCAGCTCACCGAGTTTAACCTTTCTTGTGATAGAGCAGTTCTGAAACACTCTTTATGTGGAATTTGCAAGTGTATATTCAGAGCGATTTGAGGACTACGGTAAAAAAGGGAATATCTTCGTATAAAAGCCAGAGAGAAGCATTGTCAGAAACAATTTTGTGATATTTGCATTCAACTCACAGAATTGAACATTCCTCTTTATAGAGCAGTTTTGAAACACTCTTTTTTAGAATCTGCAAGTGGATATTTGGACCTCTTTGTGGCCTTCGTTTGAAACGAGGTTTCTTCATATAAAACTTGACAGAAGAATTCTCAAAAACTACTTTGTGATTTGTGCTTTCAACTCACAGAGTTTAAACTTTCTTTTGATAGGCCAGTTTGGAAACACTCTTTTTGTAGAATCTGCAAGTGAATATTTGGACTTCTTGATGTCTTCATTGGAAACGGGATTTCTTCATATAAAACCTGAAAGAAGAATTCTCAGAAACCTCTTGTTATGTGGGCATTCAACTCACAGAGTTGAACCTTTCTTTCGATAGAGCTGTTTTGAAATACTCTTTTTGTAGAATTTCCAAGTTTAAGTTTAGAGCGGTTTGAGGCCTATAGTAGAAAAAAAAAATCTTCATTGAAAAACTAGAAAGAATCTTTCTCAGAAACTACTTTGTGATGTGTGCATTTAGCTTACAGAGTTTAACCTTTTTTTTGATAGAGCAGTTTTGAAACCCTCTTTTTGTGGAATTTGAAAGTTTATATTTACAGAACTTTGAGGCCTACAGTAGAAAAGGAAATATCTTCACATAAAAACTAGAAAGAAGCACTGTCAGATGCTTTGGGATATTTGCATTCAACTCACAGAGTGGAACATTCCTCTGGATGGAGCAGTTTTGAAACACCCTTTTTGTAGAATCTCCAAGTGGATATATGAACCTCTTGGTGGCCTTCGTTTGAAACGTGATTTCTTCATATAAAACTAGACAGAAGAATTCTCAGAAACTTCTTTGTGATGTCTGGTTTCAACTCACAGAGTTGTACCTTCCTTTCGATAGAGCAGTTATGAAACTCACTTTTTGTAGAATTTCCAAGTGGATATATTGTGCCGTTTGAGGCCTATGGTAGAAAAGGAAATATCTTCATAGAAAAACCAGACAGAATGTTTCTCAGAAACTACATTGTGATGTGTGCGTTCAACTCACAGAGTTTAACCTTTCTTTTGACAGAGCATTTTTAAACACTCTTTTGTAGATTCTGCAAGTGAATATTTAGAGCGCTTTGAGGTCTATGGTAGAAAAGGAAATATCCTCACATAAAAACTAGACAAAAGCATTGTCAGAAACAACTTTGTTATATTTGCATTCAACTCACAGAGTTGAATATTTCTCTTGATAGAGCAGTTTTGAAACACTCTTTTTGTAGAATCTGCAAGTGGATATTTGGACCTCTTTGTGGCCTTCGTTTGAAACGTTATTACTTCATATAAAACTTGACAGAATAATTCTCAGAAAATTCTATGTGATGTGTGCTTTCAACACACAGAGTTGAACCTTCCTTTTGATTGAGCATTTTTGAGACTCTCTTTTCTAGAATTTCCAAGTGGATATTTAGTGCCGTCTGAGGCCTATGTTCGAAAACGCAATATCTTCATAGAAAAACTAGACAGAATGATTCTCAGAAACTGCTTTGTGTTGTGTGCGTTCAACTCACAGAGTTGACCCTTTCTCTTGATAGAGCAGTTTTGAAACACTGTTTTTGAAGAAAGTGCAAGTGAATATTTGGACTTTTTTGAGACCGTTGTTGGAAACGGGATTTCTTCATATAAAAGTTGACAGAAGAATTCTCAGAAACTTGTTTGTGATCTTTGCATTCAACTCCCAGAATTTAGCTTCCTTTTGATAGAGCGGTTTTGAAACACTCTTTTTGAGGAATTTGCAAGTGTATATTTAGTCCGCTTTGAGGACTACGGTAGAAAAGAAAATATCTTCACAGAAAAACTAGACAGAAGCATTGTCAGAAACGACTTTGTGAAATTTGCATTGAACTCACAGAGTTGGACATTACCCTTGATGGAGCAGTTTTGAAAACCTGTTTTAGTAGAATCTGCAAGTGGATATTTGGACCACTTTGTGGCCTTCGTTTGAAACCTGATTTCTTCATATAAAACTACTCCGTGATGTGTGCTTTCAGCTCACAGAGTTGAACATTCCTTTCAATAGAACAGTTTTGAAATACTCTTTTTGTAGAATTTTCAAGTGGATATTTAGGGCGGTTCGAGGCCTATTTTATTAAAGGAAATATCTTCAAAGAAAAACTAGACAGAATCATTCTCAGAAACTACTTTGTGATGTGTGCATTCAGCCAACACAGTTTAACCTTTCTTTTGATAGAGCAGTTTTCAAAAACTCTTTTTTGGAATTTGCAGGTGTATATTTGGAGCACTTTGAGGCCTGCGGTAGAAAAGGAAATATCTTCACATAAAAACTAGACAGAAGCATTGTCAGAAACTACTTTGTGATATTTGCATTCAACTCACAGGGTTGAAAATTCCTCTTGACAGAGCAGTTTTGCAAAACACTTTTTTTTTTTTGGAATCTGCAAGTGGATATTTGGACCTCTTTGTTGCCTTCGTTTGAAACGTGATTTCTTCATATGAAAATAGACAGAAGAATTCTCAGAAAGTAATCTGTGATGTGTGCTTTCAACTCACAGAGTTGAACATTCCTTTCGATTGAGCAGTTTTGAGACTCTCTTTTTTAAGAATTTCCATGTGGATATTTTGCGCTGTTTGAGGCCTATGCTAGAAAAGACAATATCTACATAGAAAAACTAGACAGAATGATTCTCAGAAACAACTTTGTGATGTGTCCATTCAACTCAACGAATTTAACCTTTCTTTTGATAGAGCAGTTTTGAAACCCTCATTTGTAGAATCAGCAAGTGAATATTTCAACTTTTTGAGAGCTTTGTTGGGAACGGGATTTCTTCATATAAAACTTGACAGAAGAATTCTCATAAACTTCTATGTGAAGTGTGCGTTCAACTCACAGAGTTGAACCTTCCTTTCTATAGAGCAGTTTTGAAATACTCTTTTTGTTGAATTTCCATGTGGATATTTATAGTGGCTCGAGGCATATGGAAGAAAAGGAAACGTCTTCATAGAAAAACTAGACAGAATCTTTCTCAGAAACTACTTTGTGATGTGTGCATTCAGCCTACACATTTTAACCTTTCTTTTGATAGAGTAGATATGAAACACTATTTTTGTGGAATTTGCAAGTGTATATTTAGAGCGCTTCGAGGCCTACATTAGAGAAGGAAATATCTTCACATAAAAACTAGATAGAAGCATTGTCAGAAACTACTTTGTGATACCTGGATTCAACACACAAAGTTCAGCATTCCTCTTGATAGGGCAGTTTTGAAACACTCTTTTTGTAGAATCTGCAAGTGAATATTTGGGCCTCTTTGTGGCCTTCGTTTGAGACATGATTTCTTCAATTGAAACTAGACAGAAGAATTGTCAGAAATTACTCTGTGATGTGTGCTTTCACCACACAGAGTTGAACCTTCCTTTCAACAGAGCAGTTTTGAGACTCTCTTTTTGTAGAATTTCCAAAAGGGCATTTATTGCCGTTTGAGACCTGTGGTAGAAAAGGCAATGTCTTCATAGAAAAACTAGACAGAATGATTTTCAGAAACTACTTTGTGATGTGTGCGTTCAACACAGAGAGTTTATCCTTTCTTTTGATAGAGCAGTTCTGAAACACACTTTTTGTAGAATCTGCAAGTGAATATTGGACTTTTTTTAGGCCTTTGTTGGAAACGGGCTCTCTTCATATAAAACTTGACAGAAGAATTCTCAGAAACTTCTTTATGATGTGTGCTTTCCACTCACAGTGTTGAAAGTTCCTTTCGATAGAGCAGTATTGAAATACTCTTTTTGTAGAATTTCCAAGTGGATATTTAGAGCGGTTGGAGGCCTATGATAGAAAAGGAAACATGTTCATAGAAACACTAGACAGAATCATTCTCATAAACTAATTCGTGATGTGTGTATTCAGCGTACAGAGTTTTACTTTTATTTTGATAGAGCAGTTTTGAAACACTATTTTTGTGGAATTTGCAAGTGTATATTTAGAGCACTTTGAGGCCTACGGTAGAAAAGGAAATATCTTCACATAAAAACTAGATAGAAGCATCATCAGAAACTGCTTTGTGTTATTTGCATTCAGCTCACAGAGTAGAACATTCCTCTTGATAGAGCAGTTTTGAAACACCCTTTTTGTAGAATCTGCGAGTGGATATTTGGACCTTTTCGTGGCCTTCTATTGAAATGTGATTTCTTCATATAAAACTAGGCAGAAGAATTCTCAGAAACTTCTTTGTGATGTGTGCTTTCCACTCTCAGAGTTGAACTTTCCTTTCAATAGATCAGTTTTGAAACTCTCTTTTTGTGGAATTTCGAAGTGGATATTTAGAGCGGTTCGAGGTCTATTGTAGAAAAGGAAATATCTTCATAGAAAAAGACAGAATCATACTCAGAAACTCCATTGTGATGTGTGCATTCAGCTAACAGAATTTAAACTTGCTTTTGATAGAAGAGTTTTGGAACACATTTTTTTGTGGAATGTGCAAGTGTATATTTAGAGGGCTTTGAGGTCTACGGTAGAAAAGAAAATATCCTCACATAAAAACTAGACAAAAGCATTGTCAGAAACTACTTTGTGATATTTGCTTTCAACTCACAGAGTTGAACATTCCTCTTGATAGAGCAGTTTTGAAACACTCTTTTTGTAGAATCTGCAAGTGGATATTTGCACCTCTTTGTGATCTTCGTTTGTAATGTTATTACTTCATTTAAAACTAGACAGAATAATTCTCAGAAAATTCTATGTGATGTGTGCTTTCAACACACAGGGTTGAATCTTCCTTTTGATTGAGCATTTTTGAGACTCTCTTTTCTAGAATTTCCAAGTGGATATTTAGCGCTGTTTGAGGCCTATGGTAGAAAAGGCAATATCTTCATAGAAAAACTGGACAGAATGATTCTCAGAAACTACTTTGTGATGTGTGCGTTCAACTCACAGAGTTTTTCCTTTCTTTTGATAGGGCTGTTTTGAAACACTCTTTTTGTAGAATGTGGAAATGAATATGTGGACTTTTTTGAGGCCTTCGGTGGAAACGGGATTTCTTCATAGAAAGCTTGACAGAAGAATTCTCAGAAACTTCTTTGTGATGTGTGCATTCAACTCACAGAGTTGAGCCTTCCTTTTGCTAGTGCGGTTCTGAAACACTCTTTTTGTGGATTTTGCAAGTGTATATTTAGAGCGCTTTGAGGCCTATGGTAGAAAAGAAAATATCTTCACCTAAAAAGTAGACAGAAGCATTGTCAGAAACGACTTTGTGAAATTTGCATTCAACTCACAGAGTTAGATATTACTCTTGATAGAGCAATTTTGAAACCCTGTTTTAGTAGAATCTGTAGGGGGATATTTGTACTGCTTTGTGGCCTTCGTTTGAAACCTGATTTCTTCATATAAAACTAGACAGAAGAATTATCAGAAACTACTCTGTGATGTGTGCTTTCAATTCACAGAGTTGAACATTCCTTTCGATAGAGCAGTTTTGAAATACTGTTTTTGTGGAATTTTCAAGTGGATATTTAGAGCGGTTCGAGGCCTATTGTAGAATAGGAAATATCTTCATAGAAAAACTAGTCAGAATCATTCTCAGAAACTACTTTGTGATGTGTGCATTCAGCTTACAGAGTTTAACCTTTCTTCTGATAGAGCAGTTTTGAAAAACTCTTTTTTGGAATTTGCAAGTGTATATTTGGAGTGCTTTGAGGCCTGTGGTAGAAAAAGAAATATCTTCACATAAAAACTATACAGAAGCATTGTCAGAAACTACTTTGTGATATTTGCATTTAACCCACAGAGCTGAACATTCCTCTTGATAGAGCAGTTTTGCAACAGTCTTTTTGTAGAATCTGCAAGTGGATATTTGGACCTGTTTGTGGCCTTCGTTTGAAACGTGATTTCTTCATATAAAACTAGACAGAAGAATTCACAGAAACTACTCTGTGATGTATGCTTTCAACTAACAGAGTTGAACATTCCTTTTGATAGAGCAGTTTTGAAATACTCTTTTTGTGGAATTTTTAAGTGGATATTTAGAGCAGTTCGAGGCCTATTGTAGAAAAGGAAATATCTTCATAGAAAAACTAGACAGAATCATTCTCAGTAACTACTTTATGATGTGTGCATTCAGCTTACAGTGTTTAACCTTTCTTTTGATAGAGCAGTTTTGAAAAACTCTTTTTTGGAATTTGCAAGTGTATATTCTGAGCGATATGATGCCTGCGGTAGAAAAGGAAATATCTTCACATAAAAACTAGACAGAAGCATTGTCAGAAACTACTTTGTGATATTTCTATTGAACTCACAGAGCTGAACATGCCTGTTGATAGAGCAGTTTTGCAACACTCTTTTTTTGGAATCTGCAAGTGGATATTTGGACCTCTTTGTGGCCTTCGTTTGAAACGTGATTTCTACATATGAAACTAGACAGAAGAATTCTCAGAAACTACTCTGTGATGTGGTCTTTCAACTCACAGAGTTGAACCTTCCTTTCGATTGAGCAGTTTTGAGACTCTCTTTTTTAGAATTTCCAAGTGGATATTTTGCGCTGTTTGAGGCCTATGGTAGAAAAGGCAATATCTTCATGGAGAAACTAGACAGAATGATTCTCTGAAACTACTTTGTGATTTGTGCGTTCAACTCACAGAGTTTAGCCTTTCTTTTCATAGAGCAGTTTTGAAACCCTCCTTTTGTAGAATCTGCGAGTGAATATTTGAACTTTTTGAGAGCTTCATTGTAAACGGGATTTCTTGATATAAAACTTGACAGAAGAATTCTCAGAAACTTCTTTGTGATGTGTGCGTTCAGCTCACAGAGTTGAATCTTCCTTTCGATAGAGTAATATTGAAATATTCTTTTTGTAGAATTTCCAAGTGGATATTTAGAGCGGTTCAAGGCCTATGGTAGAAAACGAAACATGTTCATCGAAAAACTAGACAGAATCATTCTCAGTAACTACTTTGTGATGTGTGCATTCAGCTTACACAATTTAATTTTCTTTTGATAGAGTAGACTTGAAGCACTCTTTTCGTGGAATTTGCAAGTGTATATTTAGAGCGCTTCGAAGCCTACGGTAGAAAAAGCAATATCTTCACATAAAAACTAGACAGAAACATTGTCAGAAACTGCTTTGTGTTATTTGCATTCAACTCACAGAGTAGAAGATTCCTCTTGATAGAGCAGTTTAGAAACACTCTTTTTGTAGAATCTGCGAGTGGATATTTGGACTTCTTTGTGGCCTTCGATTGAAACGTGATTTCTTCTTATTAAACTAGACACAAGAATTCTCAGAAACTTCTTTGTGATGTGTGCTTTCAACTCTTAGAGTTGAACTTTCCTTTCAATAGATCAGTTTTGAAACTCTCTTTTTCTGGAATTTCGAAGTGGATATTTAGCGCCGTTTGAGGCCTATTGTGGAAAAGGCATATCTTCATTGAAAAACTAGACAGAATGATTCTCAGAAACTACTCTGCGATGTTTGGGTTCAACTCACAGAGTTTAACCTTTCTTTTGATAGAGCAGTTATGAATCACTCTTTTTGGAGAATCTGCAGGTGAATATTTGCACTTTTTTTGACGCCTTCATTGGAAACGAGATTTCTTCATATAAAACCTGACAGAAGAACTCTCAGAGACTTCTTTGTGATGTGAGCATTCAACTCCCAGAGTCGAACCTTCCTTTTGATTGAGCAGTTTTGAAATACTCTTTCTGAGGAAATTCCACGTGAATACTTAGAGTGATTCGAGGCCTATAGTATTAAAGGATATATCTTCTTAGCAAAACTAGACCGAATATTTCTCAGAAACTACTTTGTGATGTGCGCATTCCGCTTAGAGAATTTAACCTTTCTTTTGATAGAGCCGTTTTGAAAGACTCTTTTTGTGAAACTTGAAAGTGTATATTTAGAGTGCTTTGAGGCCTGCGGTAGAAAAGGAAATATCTTCACATAAATAATAGACAGAAGCATTGTGAGAAACTACTTTGTGATATGTGCATTCAACTCACAGAGTTGAACATTCCTCTTGATAGAGCTGTTTTGAAACACTCTTTTTGTAGAATCTGCAAGTGAATATTTGCACTTTTTTTGAGGCCTTCGTTGGAAACGGGATTTCTTCTTATAAAACTTGACAGAAGAATTCTGAGAAACTTCTTTGTCATGTGTGCTTTCAACTCACGGAGTTGAACCTTCCTTTCCATAGATCAGTTTTGTAATACTCTTTTTGTATAATTTCCAAGTGGATATTAAGAGCAGTACGAGGGTTATGGTAGAAAAGGAAATATTTTCATAGAAAAACTAGGCAGAATCATTCTCAGAAACTATTATGTGATGTGTGATTTCAGCTTACAAAGTTTAACCTTTCTTTTGATAGAGTAGTTTTGAAACACTCTTTTTGTGGAATTTGCAAGTGTATATTTAGAGTGTTTTGAGGCCTACAGTAGAAAAGGAAATATCTTCACATAAAAACTAGACAGAAGCATTGTCAGAAACTGCTTTGTCATATTTGCGTTCAGCTCACAGAGTTGAGCATTCCTCTTGATAGAGTAGTTTGAAACACTCTTTTTGTGGAATCTGCAAGTGGGCAATTTGACCTCTCTGTGGCCTTCGTTTGAAACGTGATTTCTTCATATAAAACTAGAAAGAAGAATTCTCAGAAACTTCTTTTTGATGTGTTCTTTCAACTTACAGAGTTGAAGCCTCCTTTCGAGAGAGCAGCTTTGATACTCTTTTTGTAGAATTTCCAAGTGGTATTTAGGGCCGTTTGAGGCCTTTGATAGAAAAGGCAATTTCTTCATAGAAATTCTAGACGGAATGATTCTCAGAAAGTGCTTTGTGATGTGCACGTTCAACTCACAGAGTTTAACCTTTCTTTTGATAGAGCAGTTTTGAAACACTGTTTTTGTAGAATCTGCAAGTGAATATTTGGACTTTTTTGAGGCCTTCTTGGAAACGGGATTTCTTCATATAAAACTTGACAGAGGAATTCTCAGAAACTACTTTGTGATGTGTGCATTCAACTCACAAAGTTGAACCTTCCTTTCAATAGAGCAGTTTTGAAATACTCTTTTTGTAGAATTTCCAAGTGGATATTTAATGTGTTTCAGGGCCTACTGTAGAAAAGGATATATCTTCATAGAAAAACTAGACAGAATCATTCAGAAACTAATTTGTGATGTGTGCATTCAGCTAACAGAGTTTAACCTTTCTTTTGAGAGAGCAGTTTGGAAACAATCTTTTTTTGGAATTTGCAAGTGTATATTTAGAGCGCTTTGAGGCCTTCGGTAGAAAAGGAAATATCTTCACATAAAAGCTAGAAAGAAGCATTGTCAGAAACTACTTTGTGATATTTGCCTTCAACTCACAGAATTGAATATTCCTCTCGATAGGGCAGTTTTGCAACACTTTTTGTAGAATCTGCAAGTTGATATTTGGACCTCTTTGTGGCCTTCGTTTGAAACGTGATTTCTTCGTATAAAACTAGAGAGAAGAATTCTCAGAACCTTCTTTGTGATGGGTGCTTTCAAGTGACAGAGTTGAATATTCCTTTTGATAGAGGAGTTTTGAAACCCTTTTTTTGTAGTATTTCCTAGTGGATATTTTGCACCGTTTGTGGCCTGTGGTAGAAAAGGCAATAACTTCGTAGAAAAACTAGACAGCATGATTCTTAGAAACTACTTTGTGCTGTGTGCGTTCAACTCACAGAGTTTAAAATTTCTTTTGATAGAGCAGTTTTGAAACACACTTTTTGTAGAATTTCCAAGTGGATATTTGCATTTTTTTGAGGCCTTCTTTGGAAACGGGATTTATTCATATGAAACTTGACAGAAGAATTCTCAGAAACTTCTTTGTGATGTGTGCATTCAACCCACAGATTTGAACCTTCTTTCGATACAGCAGTTTTGAAATACTCTTTCTGTAGAATTTCCAACTGGATAATTAGAGCGATTCCAGGCCTATGGTAGATAAGGAAATATCTTCATAGAAAAACTAGACAGAATCATTCTCAGAAACTACTTTGTGATGTGTATTCAGCTTACGGAGTTTAACCTTTCTTTTGATAGAGCAGTTTTGAAACTGTTTTAGTGGAATTTGCAAGTGTATATTTAGAGCGCTTTGAGATCTATGGTAGAAAACGAAATATCTTCACATAAAAATTAGACAGAAGCATGGTCAGAAACTACTTTTTGATATTTGCATTCAACTCACGGAGTTGAAAAATCCTCTTGATAGAGCAGTTTTGAAACAATCTTTTTGCAGAATCTGCATGTGGCTATTTGGACCTCTTTATGGCCTTCGGTTGAATAATGTTTTCTTCATATAAAACCAGACCGAAGAATTCTCAGAAACTTCTTTGTGATGTGTGCCTTCAACTCACAGAGTTGAACCTTACTTTCAATAGAGCAGTTTTGAAACTCCCTTTTTGTAGAATTTCCAAGAGGATATTTAGCGCCGTTTGATGCCTACAGTAGAAAAGGCAATATCTTCATAGAAATCTAGACAGAATGAATCTTTGTGATGTGTGCATTCAACTCACAGAGTTTAACCTTTCTTTTGATAGAGCAGTTTTTAAACACTCTTTTTGTAGAATCCCTAGCGAATATTAGGACGTTTTTGAGGTCTTCGTTGGAAATGGAATTTCTTCATGTGAAACGTGACAATTCTCAGAAACTTCTTTGTGATGTGCGCATTCAACTCACAGGTTTGAACCTTCTTTTCGATAGAGCAGTTATGAAATACTGTTTTTGTAGAATTTCCAAGTGGATATTTAGAGCGATTCGAGGCCTATGGTAGAAAAGGAAATATCTTCATTGAAAAACTAAACAGAATCATTCTCAGAAACCGATTTGTGATGTGTGCATTCCACTTACAGACTTTAACCTTTCTTTTGATAGAGCAGTTTTGAAAAACTCTTTTTGTGGAATTGGGAAGTGTATGTTTAGAGTGCTTTGAGGCCTACAGTATAAAAGGAAATGTCTTCACATAAAAATTAGACAGAAGCATTGTCAGAAACTACTTTGTGATACTGACATTCAACTCACAAAATTGAATATTCCTCATTATTGAGGAGATTTGAAACACTCTTTTTGTAGAATCTGCAAGTGGATGTTTGGACCTCTTTGTGGCATTCGTTGGAAACGTGATTTCTTCATATAAAACTAGACAGAATAATTCTCAGAAACTTCTCTGTGATGTGTGCTTTCAACTCACAGAGTTGAAAATTCCTTTCGATGGAGAAGTTTTGAAACTCTCTTTTTGTAGAACTTCTAAGAGGATATTTAGTGCCGTTTGAGGCCTCTGGTAGAAAAGGTAATATCTTCATAAGAAAACTAGACAGAATGATTCTCGGAAATTATTTTGTGTAGTGTGTGTTCAACTCACAGTGTTTAAACCTTCTTTTGATAGAGCAGTTTTGAAACACTCTTTTTGTAAAATCTGCAAGTGAATATTTGGACTTTTTTGAGGCCTTCTTTGGGAACGGGAATTCTTCACATGAAACTTGACAGAAGAATTCTAAGAAACACTTTGTGATATGTGTATTCAACTGACAGAGTTGAACCTTCCTTTCGGTAGAGCAGTTTTAAAATACTCTTTTTGTAGAATTTCCAAGTGGATATTTAGAGCAGTTCGAGGCCTCTGATAGAAAAGGAAATATCTTCATAAGAAAACTAGATAGAATAATTCTTAGAAACTGCTTTGTGATGTGTGCATTCAGCTTACAGAGTTTAACCCTCCTTTGGTAAAGCAGGTTACAAACACTCTTTTTGTGGAATTTGCAAGTGTATATTTAGAGCGTTTTGAAGCCTACGGTAGAAAAGGAAATATCTTCACATAACAAATAGACAGAAGCATTAGTCAGAAACTACTTGTTGATATTTGCATTCAACTCATAGAATTGAACATTCCTCTAGATAGAGCAGTTTTGAAACACTCTTTTTGTAGAATCTGCAGGTCGAAATTTGGACCTCTCCATGGCCTTCTTTTGAAACGTGGTTTCTTCATATAAAACTAGACAGAAGAATTTCCAGAAACTTGTTTGTGATGTGTGCTTCAACTCACAGTGTTGAGCTTTCCTTTCGATAGAGCAGTGTAGAAACTCTCTTTTTGTAGAATTTCCAAGTGGATATTTAGCGCCGTTTGAAGCCTATGGTAGAAAAGGCAACATCTTCATAGAAAAACTAGACAGAATGATTCTCAGAAACTAATTTGTGATGTATGTGTTCAACTCACAGAATTTATCGTTTCTTTTGATAGAGCAGTTTTGAAACACTCTTTTTGTGGAATTTACAAGCGGATATTTAGAGCAGTTTGAGGCCTGTGGTAGAAAAGGAGATATCTTCATAGTAAAACTAGACAGAATCATTCTCAGAAACTACCTCGTGATGTGTGCGTTCAGCTTACAGTGTTTAATCTTTCTTTGGATAGAGCAGTTTTGAAACCCTCTTTTTGTGGAATTTGCAAGTGTATATTCAGAGCGCTTTCAGAACTACGGTAGAAAAGGGAATATCTTCACATAAAAACCAGACAGAAGCATTGTCAGAAACTACATTGTGGTATTTGCATTCAACTCATAGAGTTGAACATTCCTCTTGATAGAGCAGTTTTGAAACACTCTTTTCGTAGAATCTGCAAGTTGATATTTTGACCTCTCTGTGGCCTTTGTTTGAAACGTGATTTCTTCATCTGAAACTAGACAGAAGAATTCTCAGAAACTTCTTTGTGATGTGTGCTTTCAACTCACAGAGTTGAACCTTCCATTCGATAGAGCAGTTTTGAAACTCTCTTTTTGTATAATTTCCAAGTGGATATTTAGGGCCATTTGAGGCCTATGGTAGAAAAGACAATATCTTCATAGAAAAACTAGACAGAATGATTCTCCGAAACTACTTTGTGATGTGTGTGTTCAACTCACAGAAATTAACGTTTCTTTTGATAGAGCAGTTTTGAAACCCTCTTTTTGTAGGATCTGCAAGTAAATACTTGGACTTTTTTTATTCCTTCATTGGAAACTGTATTTGTATATATGAAACGTGAAGAAGAATTCTCAGAAACTTCTTTGTGATGTGTTCATTGAACTCACAGTGTTCTATCTTTTGGATACAACAGTTTTGAAATACTCTTTTTGTAGAATTTCCAAGTGGATCTTTACAGTGTTTCGAGGTCTACAGTAGCAAAGGAAATATCTTCATAGAAAAGCTAAACAGAAACTTTCTCAGAAACTACTTTGTGATGTGTTCATTCAGCTTACAGAGTTTAACCTTTCTTTGTTAGAGCACTTTTGAAACACTCTTTTTGTGGAATTTGGAAGTGCATATTTAGAGCGCTTTGAGGCCTACTGTAGAAAAGGAAATATCTTCACGTAAAAACTAGACAGAAGCATTGTCAGAAACTACTTTGTGATCATCTCATAGAGTTGAACATTCCTCTTGATAGAGCATTTTTGAAAGACTGTTTTTGTAGAATCTGCAAGTGGATATATGGATCTCTTTGTTGCCTTCTGTTGAAAAGTGATCTCTTCATATAAAACTAGACAGAAGAATTCTCAGAAACTTCCTTGTATGTGTGCTTTCAACTCACAGAGTTGAACCTTCCTTTCGATAGAGCAGTTTTGACACTCTCTTTTTGTAGATTTTGCAAGTGGATATTTTGCGACGTTTTAGGCCTGTGGTAGAAAAGGCAATATCTTCATAGAAAAACTAGACAGGATGATTCTCCGAAACTACTTTGTGATGTGTGCGTTCAACTCACAGAGTTTAACCTTTCTTTTGATAGAGCAGTTTTGAAACACTCTATTTGTAGTATCTGCAAGTGAATATTTGGACTTTTTTGAGGCCTTTGTTGGAAAAGGGATTTCTTCACATGAAACTTGACAGAAGAATTCTCAGAAACTTCTTTGTGATGTGTGCATTCAGCTGACAGTGTTGCACCTTCCTCTCGATAGAGCAGTTTTCAAATTCTCTCTTTATAGAATTTCCAAGTGGATATTTAGAGCGATTCGACGACTATGGTAGAAAAGGAAATATCTTCTTAGAAAAACTAGACAGAATCATTCTCAGAAACCGCTTTGTGAAGTGTGCATTCAGCTTACAGAGTTTAACCTTTCTTTCGATAGAGCTGTTTTGAAACCCCTTTTATTGTGGATTTTGCAAGTGTATATTTAGAGCGCTTTGAGGCCTACGGTAGAAAAGGAATATGTTCACCTAAAAACTAGACAGAAGCATTTTCAGAAACTGCTTTGTGATATTTGCATTCAACTCACAGAGTTGAATAATCCTCTTGATAGAGCAGTTTTGAAACACTCTTTTTGTAGAATCTGCAAATATGTATTTGGACCTCTTTGTGTCTTTTGCTAGAAAAGTTATTGCTTCATATAAAACTAGACAGAAGATTTCTCAGAAACTTCTTTGTGATGTGTGCTTTCAACTCACAGAGTTGAACCTTCCTTTTGATAGAGCAGTTTTGAAACTCTTTTTGTAGAATTTCCAGGTGGATATTTAGAGCGGTTTGACGCGTATGGTAGAAAAAGAACTATCTTCATAGAAAATATAGACAGAATCATTTTCAGAAACTACTTTGTGATGTGTGCATTCAGCTTGATGAGTTTAACCATTCTTTTGATAGAGCAGTTTTGAAACACCATTTTTGTAGAATCAGCAAGTGAATATTTGGAGTTTTTGGGGCCTTCTATGGAAACGGGATTTCTTCATATAAAATTTGACAGAAGAATTCTCCGAAGCTTTTTTGTGATGTGTGCTTTCAACTCACAGAGTTGCACCTTCCTTTCGATAGAGCAGTTTTGAAATACTCTTTTTGTTGAATTTCCAATTGGATATTTAGAGTGGTTCGAGGCCTATGGTAGAAAAGGAAATATCTTCACAGATAAACTAGACAGAATCATTCTCAGAAACTACTTTGTGATGTGTGTATTCAGCTTAGAGAGTTTAACCTTTCTTTTGATAGAGCAGTTTTGAAACACTCTTTGTGGAATTTGAAAGTGTATATTTAGAGCGCTTTGTGGCCTATGGTAGAAATGGAAATATCTTCCCATAAAAAATAGACAGAAGCATTGTCACAAACTACTTTGTGATATTTGCATTCAACTCACACAGTTGAACATTCCTCTTGATGGAGCAGTTTCAAAACACTGTTTTTGTATAATCTGCAAGTGGATATTTGGACCTCTTTGTGGCCTTCGTTTGAAACGTGATTTCTTCACATAAAAGTAGACAGAAAAATTCTCAGAAACTTCTTGTGATGTGTGCTTTCAACTCACAGAATTGAATCTTTCTTTCGATAGAGCAGTTTTCAGACTCTCTTTTTGTAGTATTTCCAAGTGGATATTTAGCACCGTTTGAGGCGTATGGTAGAAAAGGCAATATCTTAATAGAAAAACTAGACACAATGATTCTCAGAAACTACTTTGAGAAGTGTGGGTTCAACCCAGAGAGTTTAACCTTTCTTTTGGTAGAGCAGCTTTGAAGCACACTTTTTGTAGTATCTGCAAGTGAATATTTGGGCTTTTTTGAGGACTTGTTTTGAAACGGGGTATCTTCATATAAAAGTTGACAGAAGAATTCCCAGAAACTTCTTTGTGATGTGTGCATTCAACTCAAAGAGTTGCACCTTCCTTTCAATACATCAGTTTTGAAATACTGTTTTTGCAGAATTTCCAACTGGATAATTAGAGCGGTTCATGGACTATGGTAGAAAACGAAACATCTTCATAGAAAAACTAGACAGAATAATTCTCAGAAACTACTTTGTGATGTGTGCATTCAGCTTACAGAGTTTAAGCTTTCTTTTGGTAGAGCAGTTTTCAAACAGTCTTTTTGTAGATTCTGCAAGTGAATATTTGGACTTTTTTGAGGTCTTCTTTTTACATGGGATTTCTTCATATAAATCTTGACAGAGGAATTCTCAGAAACTTCTCTGTGATGTGTGCATTCAACTCACAGAGTTGAACCTACCTTTCGATAGAGAAGTTTTGAAATACTCTTTTTGTAGGATTTCCAAGTCGATATTTCGAGCGGTTCGAGGCCTATGGTAGAAAAGGAAATATCTTCATAGAAAAACTAGACAGAATCATTGTCAGAAATTACTTTGTGATGTGTGCATTCAGCTTACAGAATTTAACCTTTCTTTTGATAGAGCAGTTTTGAAACACTCTTTTTGAGGAATTTGCAAGTGTATATTTACAGCGCTTTGAGGCCTGCGTTAGAAATGGAAATATCTTCACATAAAAAATAGACAGAAGCATTGTCAGAAACTACTTTGTGATATTTGCATTCAACTCACAGAGTTGAACATTCCTCTTGATAGAGCAGTTTTGAAACACTCTTTTTGTAGAATCTGCAAGTGGATATTTGGACCTCTTTGTGGCCTTCGTTTGAAACGTGATTTCTTCATATGAAACTAAACATAAGAATTCTCAGAGAATTCTTTGTGATGTGTGCCTTCAACTCACAGAGTTGAACCTTCCTTTTGATAGAGCAGTTTTGAAATACTCTTTTTGTAGAATTTCCAAGTGGATATTTAGAGCGGTTCGAGGCCTATGATAGAAAAGGAAATATCTTCATAGAAAAACTAGACAGAACCTTTCTCAGACACTACTTTGTGATGTGTGCATTCAGCTTACAGAGTCTCACCTTTCTTTTGATAGAGCAGTTTGGAAACTCCCTTTTTGTGGAATTTGCAAGTGTATATTTAGAGCGTTTTGCGGCCCACGGTGGAAAAGGAAATATCTTCACAAAAAACAAGACAGAAGCATTGGCAGAAAATACTTTTTGATATTTGCATTCAACTCTCAGAGTTGAACATTCCTCTTGATAAAGCAGTTTTGAAACACTCTTTTTGAAGAATCTGCAAGTGGATATTTGAGCCTCTTTGTGGCTTTCGTTTGGAAGCTGATTTCTTCATATAAAACTAGACAGAAGAACTCTCAGAAACTTCTTTGTGATGTGTGCTTTCAACTCACAGAGTTGAAACTTCCTTTCGATAGAGCAGTTTGCAAACTCTCTTTTTGTAGAATTTCTTTTTTTTTAATTTTTTTTATTTTTTATTTTTTATTATATTTTAAGTTTTAGGGTACATGTGCACATTGTCCAGGTTAGTTACATATGTATTCATGTGCCATGATGGCGCGCTGCACCCACTACCTCGTCATCTAGCATTAGGTATGTCTCCTGATGCTACCCCTCCCCCCTCCCCCCACCCAACAGTCCCCAGTGTGTGATATTCCCCTTCCTGTGTCCATGTGATCTCATTGTTCAATTCCCACCTCTGAGTGAGAATATGCGGTGTTTGGTTTTTTGTTCTTGTGATAGTTTACTGAGAATGATGATTTCCAACTTCATCCAGGTCCCTACAAAGGAAATGAACTCATCATTTTTTATGGCTGCATAGTATTCCATGGTGTATATGTGCCACGTTTTCTCTAAGTGGATATTTAGCGACGTTTCAGGCCTCTGGTAGAAAAGTCAATATCTTCACTGAAAAACTTGACAGAATGATTCTCAGAAACTACCTTGTGATGTGTGCATTCAACTCAATGGTTTAACCTTTCTTTTGATAGAGCAGGTTTGAAACACTCTTTTTGTATAATCTGCAAGTGAATATTTGGGGTTTTTTGAGTCTTTCTTTGGAAACGGGATTTCTTCATATAAAACTTGACAGAAGAATTCTCAGAAACATCTTTGTGATGTGTATATTCAACTCACAGAGTTGAACCTTCCTTTTGATACAGTAGTTTTTAAATAGTCTTTTTGAAGTATTACCACGTGGATGTTTAGAGCATCTCGAGGCCTATTGTAGAAAAGGAAATAACGTCATAGAAAAATTAGACAGAATCATACTCAGAAACTATTGTGAAGTGTGCGTTTAGCTTCCAGAGATCAACCTTTCTTTTAATAGAGCAGTTTTGAAACACACTTTGTGGAATTTGCAAGTGTCTATTTAGAGCGCTTTGAGCCTTAGTGTAGAAAGGGAATTATCTTCATATAAAAACTAGACAGAACCATTGTCAGAAACTACTTTGTGATATTTTCATTCAACTCACAGAGTTGAACATTCCTCTTGATATAGCAGTTTTGAAACACTCTTTTTGTAGAATCTGCAAGTGGATATTTGGACCCGTTTGTGGCCTTCCTTTGATACGTGTTTTCTTCACATAAAACAAGATAGAAGAATTCTCAGAAACTTCTTTGTGATGTGTGCTTTCAACTCACAGAGTTGAACCTTCCTTTCAAGAGAGCAGTTTTGAAAGTCTCTTTTTGTAAAATTTCCATCTGACTATTTAGCGCCGTTTGAGGCCTATGGTAGAAAAGGCAATATTTCATAGAAAAACTTGACAGAATGATTCTCAGAAACTACTTTATGATGTGTGCGTTCAACTCACAGGGTTTAACCTTTCATTTTATAGAGAAGTTTTGAAACATTCTTTTTGTGGAATTTGCAAGTGTATATTTAGAGCGTTTTGCGGCCCACGGTAGAAAAGGAAATATCTTCATATAAAAACTAGACAGAAGCATTTTTAGAAACTACTATGTGATATTTGCATTCAACTCACAGAGTTGAACATTCCTCTTGATAGAGCAGTTTTGAAACATTCTTTTTGTAGAATCTGAAAGTGCATATTTGGACCTCTTTTTGGCCTTCCTTTGAAACGTGATTTCTTCATATAAAAATAGACATAAGAATTGTCAGAAACTTCTTTGTGATGTGTGCTTTCATCTCACAGAGCTGAACCTCCCATTCGATAGAGCAGTTTTGAAACTCTTTTTTTGTAGGATTTCCAAGTGGATATTTAGCACCATTTGAGGCCCATAGCAGGAAAGGCAATATCTTCATAGAGAAACTAGACAGAATGATTCTCAGAAACTAATCTGTGATGTGTGCATTCAACACACAGAATTTTACCTTTCTTTTGATAGAGCAGTTTTCAAACCCTCTTCTTGTGGTTCTTGCAAGTGTATATTTGGAGTGCTTTGAGGCCTACGGTGTAAAAGGAAATATCTTCCTATATAAACTAGACAGAAGCTTTGTCAGAAACTACTTTGGGATATTGGCGTTCAGCTCACGGAGTTGAACATTCCTCTTGATAGAGCAATTTTGAAGCACTCTTTTTGTAGGATCTGCAAGTGGACATTTGGACCTCTTTGTGGCATTCGTTTGAAACTTGGTTTCTTCATATAAAATTAGACAGAAGAATTCTCAGAAACTTCTTTGTGATGTGTTCTTTTAACTAACAGAGTTGAACCTTCCTTTTGATAGAGCAGTTTTGAAAGTCTCTTTTTGTAAAATTTGCAACTGAATATTTAGCGCCGTTTGAGGCCTATGGTAGAAAAGGCAATATCTTCATAGAAAAAGTAGATAGAATGATTCTCAGAAACTACATTGTGATGTGTGCGTTCAACTCACAGAATTTAACCTTTCATTTTATAGAGCAGTTTTGAAACACTCTTTTTGTGGTATTTGCAATTGTATATTTAGAGCACTTTGTGGCCTACGGTAGAAAAGAAAATAACTTCACATAAAAACTAGACAGAAGCATTGTCAGAAACTACTATGTGATATTTGCATTCAACACACAGAGTTGAACATTCCTCTTGATAGTGCAGTTTTGAAACATTCTTTTTATAGAAACTGAAAGTGGATATTTGGACCTCTTTGTGGTCTTCTTTTGAAACGTGATTTCGTCATATAAAAGTAGACAGAAGAATTCCCAGAAACTTCTTTGAGATGTGTGCTTTCAACTCACAGAGTTGAACCATCCTTTCGATAGAGCAGTTTTGAGACTCTCTTTTTGTAGAATTTCCAAGTGGATACTTAGCGTCGTTTGAGGCCAATGGTAGAAAAGGCAATATCTTCATAGAAAAAATATACACAATGATACTCAGAAACTACTTTGTGATGTGTGCGTTCAACTCACAGAGTTTAAGCTTTCTTTTGAGAGAGCAGTTTTGAAACCCTCTTTTTGTAGGATCTGCAAGTGAAAATTTTACTTTTTTGAGGCCTTCGTTGGAAACGGGATTTCTTCATATAAAACTTGACAGAAGAATTCTCAGAAACTTCTTTGCAATGTGCACATTCAAGTCACAGAGTTGAAACTTCCTTCCGATAGAGCAGTTTTGAAATTCTATTTTTGACGTATTTAAAAGTGGATATATAGTGCCCCTTGAGTCCTAAGGTAGGAAAGACAATATCTTCATAGAAAAACTAGACAGAATGATTCTCAGAAACTACTTTGTTAGGTGTGCATTCAACTCACAGAGTTTAACCTTTCTTTTGATAGAGCAGTTTTGAAGCAGTCTTTTTGTAGAATCTACAATTGAATATTTCGACTTTTTTGAGACCTTCGTTGGAAAAGGGATTTCTTCATATAAAACTTGACAGAAGAATTCTCAGAAACTTCTTTGGGATGTAGGCATTCAGCACACGCAGTTGAACCTTCCTTTCAATAGAGCAGTTTTGAAATACACTTTTTGTAGAATTTCCAACTGGACATTTGTAGCGGTTTGAGGCCAATGGTAGAAACGGAAATATCTTCATAGAAAAAGTAGACAGAATCATTCTGAGAAACAACTTTGTGATGTATGCGTTCAGTTTACAGAGTTTAACCTTTCTTTTGATGGAGCAGTTTTGTAATTCTCTTTTTGTGGACCTTGCAAGTGTATATTTAGAGCTCTTTGAGGCCTATGGTAGAAAAGGAATTATCTTCCCCTAAAAACTAGACAGAAGCATTGTCAGAAACTACTTTGTGATATTTGCATTCAACTCACAGAGTTGAACATTCTTGATAGACGAGTTTTGAAACATTCTTTTTGTAGAATGTGCAAGGGGATATTTGGACCTATTTTTGGTCTTCGTTTGAAAAGTGATTTCTTCATATACACCAAGACAGAAGAATTCTCAGAAACTTCATTGTGATGTGTGGTTTCTACACACAGAGTTGAACCTTCCTTTCGATAGAGCAGTTTTGAGACTCTCTTTTTGTTGAAATTCCAAGAGGATATTTAGAGCCATTTGAGGCCTATGGTAGAAAAGGCAATACCTTCATTGAAAAAATAGAGAGAATGATTCTCAGAAACTACTTTGTGATGTGTGCTTTCAACTCACTGAGTTTAACCTTTCTTTTGAGAGAGCAGTTTTCAAACACTCTTTTTGTATAATCTGCAAGTGAATACTTGGACATTTTAGAGGCCCTCGTTGGAAACGGGATTTCGTCATATAAAACTTGACAGAAGAATTCTCAGAAACTTCTTTGTAATGTGTGCATTGAACTCACAGAGTTCAACCGAGCTTTCGATAGAGCAGTTTTGAAATTCTCTTTTTGTAGAATTTCCAAGTGGATTTTTTAGCGGTTTGAGGCCTGCGGTTTAAAAGGCAACATCTTCATAGAAAAACTAGACAGAATCACTATCAGAAACTACTTTGTGATGTGTACATTCAACTCACAGAGTTTAACCTTTCTTTTGTAGAGCAGTTTTGAAACACTCTTTTTGTAGAATACTACAAGTGAATATTTGGACTTTTTTGAGGCATTCGTTAGAAACGGGATTTTGTCTTATAAAACTAGACAGAAGAATTCTTAGAAATTTCTGTGTGACACGTGAGTTCAACTCACAGAGTTGAACCTTACTTTCCATAGAGCAGTTTTGAAATACTCTTTTTGCAGAATTTCCAAGCGGATATTTAGAGCAGTTCGAGGCCTATGGTAGAAAAGGAAATATCTTCACAAAAAAATTAGACAGAAGCATTTTCAGAAACTACATTGTGATATTTGCTTTCAGCTCACAGAGTTGAACATTCTCCTTGATAGAGCAGTTATGAAACACTCTTTTTGTAGAATCTGTAAGTGAATATTTGGACTTTTTTGAGGTCTTCGTTGGAAACGGGATTTCTTCATATAAAAGTTGACAGAATAATTCTCAGAAACTTCTATTGTGATGTGTGCATTCAACCCACAGATTTGACCGTTCCTTCAATAGAGCAGTTTTGAAATACTCTTTCTGTAGAATTTTCAAGTGGATATTTAGTGCGGTTCGAGGCCTATGATAGAAAATTAATTATGTTCATAGAATAAATAGACAGAATGATTCTCAGAAACTACATTGTGATGTGTGCATTCAACTCACAAAGTTTACCCTTTCTTTTGATACAGCAGTTTTGAAACACTCTTTGTAGAATCTGCAAGTGAATATTTGGACTTTTTTAAAGCCTTCTTTGAAAATGGGATTTCTTCATATAAAATTGCAGAAGAATTCTCAGAAACTGCTTTGTGATGTGTACATTTCACTCACAATGTTGAACCTTCCTTTCGATAGAACAGTTTTGAACTAGTCTTTTAGCAGTATTTCCAAGTGGATATTTAAGGTGGTTCGAGGCCTGTGGTAGAAAAGGAAATAACTTCATCGAAAAACTAGACTGAATCATTCTCAGAAACTACTTTGTGTTGTGTGCATTCAGCCTCCAGAGTTTAACCATTCTTTTGATAGAGCAGTTTTGAAACACTCTTTTCGTGGAATTTGCAAGTGTACATTTAGAGCGCTTTGAGGCATGCGGTAGAAGGGGAAATATCATCAGATAAAAACTAGACAGAAGCATTGTCAGAAACTACTTCGTGATATTTGCATTCAACTCACAGAGTTGAACATTCCTCGTGATAGAGCAGTTTTGAAATACTCTTTTTCTAGAATCTGCAAGTAGATATTTGGACATCCTTGTTGCCTTCGTTTGAAACATAATTTCTTCGTATACAACTAGACAGAAGAATTCTCAGAAACTTCTGTGTGTTGTGTGCTTTCAACTCACAGATTTGAACCTTCCTTTCAATAGAGCAGTTGTGAAATTCTCTTTTTGTAGAATTTCCAAGTTGATATTTTGCGCCGTTTGAGGCCTGTGGTAGAAAAGGCAATATATTCATTAAAAACTAGAGAGAATGATTCTCAGAAACTACTTTGTGACGTGAGCGTTCAACTCACCGAGTTTAACCTTTCTTTTGATAGAGCAGTTTTGAAACACTCTTTTCGTAGAATCTGCAAGTGAATATTTGGAATTTTTTGAGACCTTAGTTGGAAAAGGGATTTCTTCATTTAAAACTTGACAGAAGAATTATCAGAAATTTCTTTGTGATGTGTGCATTCAACTCACAGAGCTGAACCTTCCTTTCAATAGAGCAGCTTTGAAATACTCCTTTGTAGAATTTTCAAGTGGATATTTAGAGCAGTTCGAGGCCTATGGTAGAAAAGGAAATATCTTCATAGAAAAACTAGACAGAATCATTCTCAGAAACTACTTTGTGATGTGTGCATTCAGCTTAGAGAGTTTAACTTTCTATTGATAGAGCAGTTATGTAACCCCCTTTTTGTGGAATTTGCAAGTGTATATTTAGTGCGCTTTGAGGCCTACCTTATACGTCTGATTGGTGTACCTGAAAGTGATGGGGACAATGGAACCAAGTTGGAAAACACTCTGCAAGATATTATCCAGGAGAATTTCCCCAATCTAGCAAGGCAGGCCAACGTTCAGATTCAGGAAATACAGACAATGCCACAAAGATACTCCTCGAGAAGAGCAACTCCAAGACACATAATTGTCAGATTCACCGAAGTTGAAATGAACGAAAAAACGTTAAGGGCAGCCAGAGAGAAAGGCGGGTTACCCTCAAAGGGAAGCCCATCAGACTAACAGCGGATCTCTCGGCAGAAACCCTACAAGCCAGAAGACAGTGGGGGCCAATATTCAACATTCTTAATGAAAAGAATTTTCAACCCAGAATTTCATATCCAGCCAAACTAAGCTACATAAGTGAAGGAGAAATAAAATACTTCACAGACAAGCAAATGCTGAGAGATTTTGTCACCACCAGGCCTATGAGACAGAAAGTCAACAAGGATACCCAGGAATTGAACTCAGCTCTGCGCCAAGCGGACCTAATAGACATCTACAGAACTCTAAACCCAAAATCAACAAAATATACATTTTTTTCAGCACCACACCACACCTATTCCAAAATTGACCACATAGTTGGAAGTAAAGCACTCGTCAGCAAATGTAAAAGAACAGAGATTATAACAAACTATCTCTCAGACCACAGTGCAATCAAACAAGAACTCAGGATTAAGAATCTCACTCAAAACTGCTCAATTACATGGAAACTGAACAACCTGCTCCTGAATGACTACTGTATACATAACGAAATGAAGGCAAAAATAAAGATGTTCTTTGAAACCAACGAGAACAAAGACACAACATACCAGAATCTCTGGGACACATTCAAAGCAGTGTGTAGAGGGAAATTTATAGCACTAAATGCCCACAAGAGAAAGCAGGAAAGATCCAAAATTGACACCTTAACATCACAATTAAAAGAAATAGAAAAGCAAGAGCAAACACATTCAAAAGCTAGCAGAAGCCAAGAAATAACTAAGATCAGAGCAGAACTGAAGGAAATAGAGACACAAAAAAACCCTTCAAAAAATTAATGAGTCCAGGAGCTGGTTTTTTGAAAGGATCAACAAAATTGGTAGACCGCTAGCAAGACTAATAAAGAAAAAAAGAGAGAAGAATCTAATAGACGCAATAAAAAATGATAAAGGGGATATCACCACCAATCCCACAGAAATACAAACTACCATCAGAGAATACGACAAACACCTCTATGCAAATAACGTAGAAAATCTAGAAGAAATGGATAAATTCCTTGACACATACACTCTCCCAAACTAAACCAGGAAGAAGTTGAATCTCTGAATAGACCAATAACAGGATCTGAAATTGTGGCAATAATCAATAGCTTACCAATCAAAGAGAGTCCAGGACCAGATGGATTCACAGATGAATTCTACCAGAGGTACAAGGAGGAACAGGTACCATTCCTTCTGAAACTATTCCAATCAATAGAAAAAGAGGGAATCCTCCCTAACTCATTTTATGAGGCCAGCATCATTCTGATACCAAAGCTGGTCAGAGACACAACCAAAAAAGAGAATTTTAGACCAATATCCTTGATGAACATTGATGCAAAAATCCTCAATAAAATACTGGCAAACCTAATCCAGCAGCACATCAAAAAGCTTATCCATCATGATCAAGTGGGCTTCATCCCTGGGATGAAGGCTGGTTCAATATATGCAAATCAATAAATGTAATCCAGCATATAAACAGAGCCAAAGACAAAAACCACATGATTATCTCAATAGATGCAGAAAAGGCCTTTGACAAAATTCAACGACCTTTCACGCTAAAAACTCTCAATAAATTAGGTATTGAAGGGACATATTTCAAAATAATAAGAGCTATCTATGACAAACCCACAGCCAATATCATACTGAATGGGCAAAAACTGGAAGCATTCCCTTTGAAAACTGGCACAAGACAGGGATGCCCTCTCTCACTACTCCTATTCAACATAGTGTTGGAAGTTCTGGCCAGGGCAATTAGGCAGGAGAAGGAAATAAAGGGTATTCAATTAGGAAAAGAGGAAGTCAAATTGTCCCTGTTTGCAGACAACATGATTGTATATCTAGAAAACCCCATTGTCTCAGCCCAAAATCTCCTTAAGCTGATAAGCAACTTCAGCAAAGTCTCAGGATACAAAATCAATGTGCAAAAACCACAAGCATTCTTATACACCAACAACAGAGAAACAGAGAGCCAAATCATGACTGAACTCCCATTCACAATTGCTTCAAAGAGAATAAAATACCTAGGAATCCAACTTACAAGGGATGTGAAGGACCTCTTCAAGGAGAACAACAAACCACTGCTCAATGAAATAAAAGAGGATACAAACAAATGGAAGAACATTCCATGCTCATGGGTAGGAAGAATCAATATCGTGAAAATGGCCAAACTGTCCAAGGTAATTTACAGATTCAATGCCATCCCCATCAAGCTACCAATGCTTTTCTTCACATAATTGGAAAAAACTGCTTCAAAGTTCATATGGAACCAAAAAAGAGCCCACATCACCAAGTCAATCCTAAGCCAAAAGAACAAAGCTGGAGGCATCACACTACCTGACTTCAAACTATACTACAAGGCTACAGTAACCAAAGTAGCATGGTACTGGTACCAAAACAGAGATATAGATCAATGGAACAGAACAGAGCCCTCAGAAATAATGCCACATATCTACAACTATCTGATCTTTGACAAACCTGAGAAAAACAAGCAATGGGGAAAGGATTCCCTATTTAATAAATGGTGCTGGGAAAACTGGCTAGCCATATGTAGAAAGCTGAAACTGGATCCCTTCCTTACACCTTATACAAAAATCAATTCAAGATGGATTAAAGACTTAAACGTTAGACCTAAAACCATAAAAACCCTAGAAGAAAACCTAGGTATTACCATTTAGGACATAGGCATGGGCAAGGACTTCATGTCTTAAACACCAAAAGCAATGGCAACAAAAGACAAAATTGACAAATGGGATCTAATTAAACTAAAGAGCTTCTGCACAGCAAAAGAAACTACCATCAGAGTGAACAGGCAACCTACAAAATGGGAGAAAATTTTCACGACCTACTCATCTGACAAAGGGCTAATATCCAGAATCTACAATGAACTCAAACAAATTTACAAAAAAAAAACAACCCCATCAAAAAGTGGGTGAAGGACATGAACAGACACTTCTCAAAAGAAGACATTTATGCAGACAAAAACCAAATGAAAAAATGCTCACCATCACTGGCCATCCGAGAAATGCAAATCAAAGCCACAATGGGATACCATCTCACACCAGTTAGAATGGCAATCATTAAAAGTCAGGAAACAACAGGTGCTGGAGAGGGTGTGGAGAATTAGGAACACTTTTACACGGTTGGTGGGACTGTAAACTAGTTCAACCATTGTGGAAGTCAGTGTGGCAATTCCTCAGGGATCTACAACTAGAAATACCATTTGACCCAGCCATCCCATTACTGGGTATATACCCAAAGGACTACAAATCATGCTGCTATAAAGACACATGCACACGTATGTTTATTGTGGCATTATTCACAATAGCAAAGACTTGGAACCAACCCAAATGTCCAACAATGATAGACTGGATTAAGAAAATGTGGCACATATACACCATGGAATACTATGCAGCCATAAAAAATGATGAGTTCATGTCCTTTGTAGGGACATGGATGAAATTGGAAACCATCATTCTCAGTAAACTATCGTAAGAACAAAAAACCAAACACTGCATATTCTCACTCAGGTGGGAAATGAACAATGAGATCACATGGACACAGGAAGGAGAACATCACACTCTGGGGACTGTTGTGGGGTGGGAGAAGCGGGGAGGGATAGCATTGGGAGATATACCTAATGCTAGATGACGAGTTAGTGGGTGCAGCACACAAGCATGGCACATGTATACATATGTATCTAACCTGCACAATGTGCACATGTACCCTAAAATTTAAGTATAATAATAATAATAAAAAAGAAAAGGCAATAACTTCATAGAAAAACTAGACAGAATGATTCTCAGAAACTACTTTGTGATGTGTGCGTTCAACTCACAGAGTTTAACCTTTCTTTTGATAGAGCAGTTTTGAAACAATCTTTTTGTAGAATCTGCAAGTTAATATTTGGACCTCTTTGTGGCCTTCGTTTGAAACGTGATTTCTTCATCAAAAACTAGACAGAAGAATTCTCAGAAACTTCTCTGCGATGTGTGATTTCAACTCAAAGAGTTGAACTTTCCTTTCGACAGAGCAGTTTTGAAACTCTCTTTTTGTGGAATTTGCAAGTTTATATTTAGAGTGCTTTGAGGTCTATGGTAGAAAAGAAAATGTCTTCACACAAAAACTAGACAGAAGAATTGTCAGAAACTACTTTGTGATATTTGCATTCAACTCACAGACTGGAACATTCCTCTTGATAGAGCAGTTTTGAAACACTCTTTTTTAGCAATCTGCAAGTGGTTATTTGGACCTCTCTTTGGCCGTCGTTAGAAACGTGATTTCTTCATATAAAACTAGACAGAGGAATTCTCAGAAACTTCTCTGTGATGTGTTCTTTCAACTAACAGAGCTGAACCTTCCTTTTGATAGAGCAGTTTTGAAACTCTCTTTCTGTAGAATTACCAAGTGGATATTTAGCGCCATTTGAGGCCTACTGTAGAAAAGGCAATATCTTCACAGAATAACTAGACAGAATGATTCTCAGGAACTACTTTTTGATGTGTGCTTTCAACTCACAGAGTTTAACCTTTCTTTTGATAGAGCAGTTTTGAAACATTCTTTTTGTAGAATCTGCAAGTGAATATTTGGATTTTTTTGAGGTCTTCATTGGAAAAGATATTTCTTCATATAAAACTTGACAGAAGAATTCTGAGAAAATTCTTTGTGATTTGTGCATTCAACTCACCGAGTTGAACCTTCCTTTCAATAGAGCAGTTTTGAAATACTCTTTTTGTAGTATTTCCAAGTGGATATTTAGAGCGGTTCGAGGCCTATGGTAGAAAAGGAAATATCTTCATAGAAAAACTGGACAGAATCATTCTCAGAAACTACTTTGGGATGTGTGCATTCAGCTTACAGAGTTTAACCTTTCTTCTGATAGAGCGTTTTTGAGACACTCTTTTTGTGGAATTTGCAGGTGTATATTTAGAGCGCTTAGACGCCTACGGTAAAAAAGGAAATATCTTCCCATAAAAACTAGACAGAAGCATTGTCAGAAACTAATTTGTGATATTTGCATTCAGGTCACAGAGTTGAACATTCCTCTTGATGGAACAGTTTTGAAACACTCTTTTTGTAGAATCTGCGATTGGATATTTGGACCTCTTTGTGGCCTTCGTTTGAAACGTGATTTCTTCATATAAAACTAGACAGAAGAATTCTCAGAAATTTCCTTGTGATGTGTGCCTTCCTTTCGATAGAGCAGTTTTGAAATACTCTTTTTGTAGTATTTCCAAGTGGATATTTAGAGAGGTTTGAGGCCTTTGGTTGAAAAGGAAATATCTTCATAGGAAAACTAGAAAGAATGATTCTCAGAAACTACATTGTGATGTGTGCATTCAGCTTACAGAGTTTAACGTTTCTTTTGATAGAGCAGTTTTGAAAAACTCTTTCTGTGGAATTTGCAAGTGTATATTTAGAGCGCTTTGAGGCCTACGGTAGAAAAGGAAATATCTTCACGTAAAAAGTAGACGGAAGTATTGACAGAAACTACTTTGTGATATTTGAATTCAACTCACAGTGTTGAACATTCCTCTTCATAGAGCAGTTTTGAAACACTCTTTTTGTAAAATCTGCAAGCGGATATTTTGACCTCTGTGTGGCCTTCAGTTGAAACGTGATTTCTTCATTTAAAGCTAGACAGAAGAATTCTCAGAAACTTCTTTGTGATGTGTGCTTTCAACTCACGGAGTTCAACCTTTCTTTTGATAGAGCAGTTTTGAAACTCTCTTTTTGTAGAATTTCCAAGAGGATATTGAGTGACTTCTGAGGCCTATGGCAGAAAAGGCAATATCTTCATATGAAAACTAGAGTGAATGATTCTCAGAAACTATTTTGTGATGTGCGCATTCGACTCACAGAGTTTAACCTTTCCTTTGATAGAGCAGTTTTCAAACACACTTTTTGTAGTATCTGCAAATGAATATTTAGATTTGTTTGAGGCCTTCGTTATAAATGGGATTTCTTCATATAAAACTTGACAGAAGAATTCTCAGAAAATTATTTGTGATGTGTGTATTCGACTGCCGATTTGAACCTTCCTTAAGATAGAGTAGTTTTGAATTACTCTTTTTGTAGTACTTCCAAGTGGATAATTAGAGTGTTTCGAGGCGTATGGTAGAAAAGGAAATATCTTCACAGAAAAACTAGACAGAATCATACTCAAAAACTAACTTTTGATTTGTGCATTCAGCTTACAGAGATTAACATTTTTTTCATAGAGCATTTTTGAAACACTCTTTTTGTGGAATTTGTAAGTGTATATTTAGAGTGCTTTGAGGCCTACGGTAGAAAAGGAAATATGATCCCATAAAATCTAGACAGAAGCATTGTAAGAAACTCCTTTGTGATATTTGCATTCAACTCACAGAGTTGAAAACTCCCCTTGATAGAGCAGTTTTGAAACACTCTTTTCGGAGAATATAAAAGTGGATATTTGGACCTCTTTGTGGCCTTCGTTTGAAACGTGATTTCTTCATTTAAAACTAGACAGAAGAATTCAAATAAACCTCTTTGTGATGTGTGCTTTCAACTCACAGAGTTGTACCTTCCTTTCGATAGAGCAGTTTTAAAACTTTGTTTTTGTAGGATTTCCAAGTGGATATTTAGGGCCGTTTGAGGCCTACTGTAGAAAAGGCAATATCTTCATAGAAAAAGTAGACAGAATGATTCTGAGAAACTACTATGTGATGTGTGCGTTCAACTCTGAGAGTTTAACCTTTCTTTTGATGGAGCAGTTTTGAAACACTCTTTTTGTAGAATCTGCAAGTAATATTTGAACCTTTTTGAGGCCTTCGTTGGAAAAGGGATTTCTTCATATAAAACTTGACAGAAGAATTCTCAGAAATTTCTTTGTGATGTGTGCATTCAAGTAACAGAGTTGAACCTTCTTTTCTTTAGAGCAGTTCTAAAATACTATTTTTGTAGAATTTCCAGGTGGATAACTAGAGCCTGTTGTAGAAAAGGAAATATGTTCATAGAAAAACCAGACAGAATCATTCTCAGAAACTACTTTTTGATGTGTGCATTCAGCTTACGGAGTTTAAACTTTCTTTTGACACAGCAGTTTTGAAAGACTCTTTTTGTGGAATTTGCAAGTGTATATTTAGAGCGCATTGAGGCCTATGGTAGAAATGGAAATATCTTCACATAAAAACTAGGCACAAGCATTGTCAGAAACTACTTTTTGATATTTGCATTCAACTCACAGAGTTGAAAATTTTGAAACACTCTTTTTGTAGTATCTGCAAGCGAATATTTAGACCTTTTTGAGGCCTTCGTTGGAAACGGTATTTCTTCATATAAAAGTTGACAGAAGAATTCTCAGAAACTTCTTTGTGATTTGTGCATTCAACTCACAGAGTTGAACCTTCCTTTCCATAGAACAGTTTTGAATACACTTTTCATTGAATTCCCATGTGGATATTTAGAGATGTTCGAGGCCTATGGTAGGAAAGGAAGTATCTTCATAGAAAAACTAGACAGAATCATTCTCAGAAACTACTTTGTGATGTGTGCATTCAGCTTTCAGAGCTTAACATTTCCTTTGGTAGAGTATTTTTGAAACACTCTTTTTGTGGAATTTACAAGTGTATATTTAGAGCGCTTTGACGCCTACGGTAGAAAAGGAAATATCTTCACATAAAAACTAGACAGAAGAATTGTCAGAAACTACTTTACGATATTTGTATTCAACTCACAGAGTTGAACATTCCTCTTGATAGAGCAGTTTTGAAACACTCTTTTAGGAGAATCTACAAGTGGATATTTGGACCTCTGTGTGGCCTTCGTTTGAAACGTGATTCCTTCATTTAAAACTAGACAGAAAAATTCTCAGAAACTTCGTTGTGCTGTGTGCTTTCAACTCACAGAGTTGAACCGTCCTTTCGATAGAACAGTTTTGAAAGACTCTTTTTGTAGAATTTCCAAGTGGATATTTAGTGCCGTTTGAGGCCTACTGTAGAAAAGGCAATATCTTCATAGAAAAACTAGACGGAATGATTCTCAGAAACTACTTTGTGATGTGTGCGTACAACTCACAGAGTTTAACCTCTCTTTTGATAGAGCAGTTTTGAAACACCCTTTTTGAGGAATTTGCAACTGTATATTTAGAGCGCTTTGAGGCCTACGGTAGAAATAGAAATAACTTCACATAAAAACTAGACAGAAGCATTGTCGGAAACTACTTTGTGAAATTTGCATTCAACTCACAGAGTTGAACATTCCTCTTGATAGAGCAGTTTTGAAACTCTCTTTTTGTAGAATCTGCAAGTGGATATTTGGAACTATTTGTGGCCTTCGTTTGAAACGTGATTTCTCCATAAAAAACTAGACATAAGAATTGTCAGAAACTTCTTTGTGATGTGTGCTTTCAACTCACAGAGTTGAACCTTCCTTTCGATAGAGCAGTTTTGAAACTGTCTTTTTTTAGTATTTCTAAGCGGGTATTTACCGCCGTTTGAGGCCTATGGTAGAAAAGGCAATATCTTCATAGAAAAACTAGACAGAATAATTCTCAGAAACTGCTTTGTGATGTGTGCGTTCACCTCACTGACTTTAACTTTTCTTTTGATAGTGCAGTTTTGATTCACACTTTTGTAGAATCTGCAAGTGAATATTTGGACTTTTTTGAGGCCTTCATTGGAAACGGTATTTCTTCATATAAAATTTGGCAGAAGAATTCACAGAAACTTCTTTTTGATGTGTGCATTCCACACACAGCGCTGAACCTCCCTTTCGATAGAATAGTTTTGAAATACTCTTTTTGCAGAATTTCAAAGTGGATATTTAGAGCCTTTCGAGGCCAATGCTGGAAAAGGAAATATCTTCACAGAAAAACTAGACAGAATCATTCTCAGAAACCACTTTGTGATGTGTGCATTCAGCTTGCAGAGATTAACCTTTCTTTGAATAGAGCAGTTTTGAAACATTCCTTTTGTGGAATTTGAAAGTTTGAAACACTGGTTTCATAGAATTTCCAAGTGTATATTTAGAGCACTTTGAAGCCTCTGCTAGAAAAGGAAACATCTTCATGTAAAAATTAGATAGAATCGTTCTCAGCAACTCCTTTGTGATGTGGGCGTTCAACTCACAGATATTAACATTTCTTTTGATACAGCATTTCTGAAATACTCTTTTTGTAGAATCTGCAAGTGGATATTTGGACCTCTTTCAGGCCATCTTTGGTAACGGGATTTCTTCATATAAAAAAGACAGAATAATTCAAAGAATCTACTTTGTGTTTTGTGCGTTCAACTCACAGAGTTTAAACTTTCTATTGAGAGAGCAGCTTTGAAACACTCTTTTTCTGGAATTTGCAAGTGTATATTTAGTGCCCTTTAGGCCTATCGTAAAAAAGGAAATATCTTCACATAAAAACTAGACGGAAGCATTCTCAGAAACTACTTTGTGATGTTTGCATTCAACCCACAGAGTTGAATATTCCTCTTGATAGAGCAGTTTTGAAACACTGTTTTTGTGGAATCTGCAAGTGGACATTTTGACTTCTTTGAGGCCTTCATTGGAAATGGGAATTCTTCATATAAACAAGACAAAAGAATTCTCAGAAAGTACTTTGTGATGTGTGCGTTCAACTCAAGAGTTTAACCTTAGTTTCGATAGAGCAGTTTGGAAACACTCTTTTGTAGAATTTGCAAGTGCATATTTAGAGCACTTTGAGGCCTATGGTAGAAAAGGAAATATCTTCACATAAAAACTAGATGGAAGCATTCTCAGAAACTTGTTTGTGATGTTTGCATTCAGTTCACAGAGTTGAACATTCCTCTTGATAGGGTAGTTTTGAAAAAACTCTTTTTGTACAATCTGCAAGTGCAAATTTGGACCTCTTTGAGGGTTTTGTTAGAAATGGGATTTCTTCGTATAAAACTTGACAGAAGAATTCACAGAAACTTCATTGTGAAGTGTGCATTCATCTCACAGAGTCGAACCTTCCTTTCGATAGAACTGTTTTGAAACACTGTTTTTGTAGAATTTCCAGGTGGATATTTAGAGCGTTTTCAGACCTATTGTAGAAAAAGAAATATCTTCATAGAAAAATTAGACAGAATCATTCTCAGAAACTACTTCTTGATGTGTTTTTTCAACTCACAATGTTTAACCTTTCTTTTGATAGAGTAGTTTTGAAACAGTCTTTTTGTAGTATTTACAGGTGTATATTTAGAGTGCTTTGAGGACAACGGTATAAAAGGAAATATCTTCAAATAAAACTAGACGGATCCATTCTCAGAAACTACTTGTGATGTTTGCATTCAACTCGCAGAGTTGAACATTCCTCTTGATAGAGCAGTCTTGAAACTCTCTTTTTGTAAAATCTGCAAGTGAATATTTGGAACTCTTTGAGGCCTTCCTTTTAAACGGGATTTCTTCATACAAAACTAGACAGAAGAATTCTCAGAAACTTCTTTGTGATGTGTGCATTGATCTCACAGAGCTGAACCTTCCTTTCGATAGAGCAGTTTTGAAAAACTCTTTTGGTAGAATTTCCAAGTGGTTATTTAGAGCGCTTTGAGGCCTACGGAAGAAAGGTAAATATCTTCATAGAAAAACTGCACAGAATCATTCTCAGAAACTACTCTGTGATGTGTGCATTCAACTCACACAATTTAATCTTTCTTTTGATAGAGCAGTTTTGAAACACTCTTTTTGTACAATTTGCATGTGTTTATTTTGAGTGCTATGCGGCCTGCGGTAGAAAGGGAATATCTTCACATAAAAACTAGACGGAAGCATTCTCAGAAACTACTTTGTGATGATTGCATTCAACACACAGAGATGAACATTCCTCTTGATAGAGGAGTTTTGAAACACCGTTTTTGTGGAATCTGCAAGTGGACATTTGGACCTCTTTTAGGCCTTCGTTGGAGATAGGAATTCTTCATATAAACAAGACAGAAGAATTCCCAGAAACTACTTTGTGATGTGTGCATTCAACTCACAGAGTTTAACCTTCGTTTCGATAGAGCAGTTTTGAAACACTCTTTTTGTAGATTTTCCAAGTGGATAATTAGAGCGTTTTGAGGAATATATTAGAAAAGGCAATATCTTCATAGAAAACTAGACAGAATAATTCTCAGAAACTACTTTGTGATGTGTGGTTTCAACTCACTATGTTTAACCTTTCTTTTGATAGAGTAGTTTTGAAACATTTTTTGTAGAATTTGCAAGTGTATATATAGAGTACTTTGAGGCCAACGGTAGAAAAGGAAATATCTTCATATAAAAACTAGATGGAAGCATTCTCAGAAACTATTTGTGATGTTTGCATTCAACACACAGAGTTGAACATTCATCTTGATAGAGCCGTTTTGAAACACTCTTTTTGTAGAATCTGCAACTGGTTATTTGGACCTGTTTGAGGCCTTCGTTTTAAACGTGATTTCTTCGTATAAAACAAGACAGAAGAATTCTCAGAAACTTCTTTGTGATGTTTGCATTGAACTTAGAGAATTGAACCTTGCTTTCGATAGATAAGTATTGAAAAACTCTTTTTGTAGAATTTCCAAGTGGATATTTAGAGCGCTTTGAGGCCTACGGTAGAAAAGGAAATATCTTCATAGAACAACTGGGAAGAATCTTTCTCAGAAACTACTATGTGGTGTGTGCGTTCAAGAAACAGAGTTTAACCTTTCTTTTGATAGAGCAGTTTTGAAACACTCTTCTTTTAGAATTTCCAAGTGGATATTTGGAGCGTTTTGAGGCCTATGATAGAGGAGGAAATATCTTCATAGAAAAAT
Source organism: Pan paniscus (assembly GCF_029289425.2). Taxonomy (NCBI): domain Eukaryota; kingdom Metazoa; phylum Chordata; class Mammalia; order Primates; family Hominidae; genus Pan; species Pan paniscus. The sequence goes on from NC_073254.2 coordinate 73,510,824, forward strand.
TAGACAGAATCATTCTCAGAAATTACTTTTTGATGTTTGCATTCAACTCACAGAGTTTAGCCTTTCATTTGATAGAGCAGTTTTGAAATACTCTTCTTTTACAATTTGCATGTGTATATTTAGAGTGCTTTGAGTCCTGTGTTTCCAAGGCAATATCTTCACATAAAAACTTGACAGAAGCATTCTGAGAAACTGCATTGTGATGTTTGCATTCAACTGACAGAGTTGAACATTCCTCTTGATAGAGCAGTTTTGAAACACTCCTTTGGAAGTGTCTGCAAGTGGACATTTGTGCATCTTTGTGGCCTTCGTTGGAAACGGAATTTCTTCATTCAAAACTGGAGAGAAGAATTCTCAGAAATTTCTTTGTGTTGCGTGCATTGAACTCACAGAGTTGAACCTTCCTTTCTATACAGCAGTTTTGAATCACTCTTTTTGTAGAATTTCCAAGTGGATATTTAGAGCGATTTGAGGCCTATTGTGGAAAAGGAAATACCTTCATAGAAAAACTACACAGAATCATTCTCGAAAACTACTTTTTGATGTGTGGGTTCAAATCAGAATGTTTAACTTTTTTTTAATAGAGTAGTTTTGAAACAGTCTTTTTGTAGTATTTGCAGGTTTATATTTAGAGTGCTTTGAGGCCAACGGTAGAAATGGAATTATCTTCATATGAAAACTAGACGGAAGCATTCTCAGAAACTACTTGTGATGTTTGCATTCAACTCATAAAGTTGAACATTTCTCTTGATAGAGCAGTTTTGAAACAATCTTTTTGTAGAATCTGCAAGTGGATATTTGGACCTCTTTGAGGCCATTGTTTTTAACAGGATTTCTTCATATAAAAAAGACATAAAAATTCAAAGAAACTACTTTGTGATTTGTATATTCACCTCACAGTGTTTAAAATTTGTGTTGATACAGCAGCTTTGAAACACTCTTTTTCTGGTATTTGCCAATGTATATTTAGTGCGCTTTGAGGCATATGGTAAAAACGGAAATATCTTCACATAAAAACTAGGTGGAAGCATTCTCAGAAACTACTTTGTGATGTTTGCATTCAACGCACACAGTTGAACATCTCTATTGATAGAGCAGTTTTGTAACACTCTTTTTTTAGAATCTGCAAGTAGATATTTGGACCTCTTTGTGGCCTTCGTCTGCAACGTGATTTCTTCATACAAAACTTGACAGAAGAATTCTCAGAAAGTTCTTGGTGATGTCTGCTTTCAACTCACAGAGTTGAACATTCCTTTAGATAGAACAGTTTTGAGACTCTCTTTTGTAGAATTTCCAATTGAATATTTAGTGCCGTTTGAGGCCCATAGTAGAAAAGGTAATATCTTCATAGAAAAACTAGACAGAATGATTCTCAGAAACTACTTTGTGATGTGTGCATTCAGCTTACACAGTTTAACCTTGCTTTTGATAGAGCAGTTTTGAAACACTCTTTTTGTGGAATTTGCAAGTGTATTTTTAGAGCGCTTTGAGGCCTGCGGTAGAAATAGAAATGACTTCACATAAAAACTAGACAGAAGCATTGTCAGCAACTACTTTGTGATATTGGCATTCAACACACAGAGTTGTACATTCCTCTTGATAGAGCAGGTTTGAAACACTCTTTTTGTGTAATCTGCAAGCGAATATTTGGACTTTATTGAGGCCTTCTTTGGAAACTGGATTTCTTCTCATAAAACTTGACAGAAGAATTCTCAGAAACCTCTTTGTGATGTGTGTATTCAACTCACATTGTTGAACCTTAGTTTCCATAGAGCAGTTTTGGAATACAATTTTTGTTGGACTTCCAAGTGGATATTTTGAGATGTTCGAGGCCTATGGTAGAAAACGAAATATCTTCATAGAAAAACTAGACAGAATCATTCTCACAATCTACTGTGTGATGTGTGTATTCAGCTTACAGAGTTTAACCATTCTTTTGATAGCGTAGTTTTGCCACACTCCTTTTGCGGAATTGGCAAGGGTATATGTAGAGCGCTTTGAGGCCTATGGTAGAAAAGGAAATATCTTCACATAAAAACTAGACAGAAGCATTGTCAGAAACTACTTTGTGATATTTGCCTTCAACTCACAGAGCTGAACATTCCTCTTGATATAGCAGTTTTGAAACACTCTTTTTTAGATCTAGAGGTGGATATTTGAACCTCTTTGTGGCCTTCGTTTGAGACGTGATTTCTTCATATAAAGCAAGACAGAGGAATTCTCAAAAACTTCTTTCTTATGTGTGCTTCCAGCTCACTGATTTGAACATTGCTTTCGATAGAGCTGTTTTGAGACTCTTTTTTTGTAGGATTTCCAAGCGGGTATTTAGGGCATTTTGAGGCCTATGGTAGAAAATGCAATATCTTCGTAGAAAACTAGACAGAATGATTCTCAGAAACTGCTTGGTGATGTGTGCTTTCAGCTCACAGGGTTTAACCTTTCTTTTGATAGAGCAGCTTTGAAACACTCTTTTTGTAGAATCTGCAAGTGAATATTTGGACTTTTTTGAGGCCTTCGTTGGAAACCTGATTTCTTCATATAAAATTTGGCAGAAGAATTCTCAGAAAATTCTTTGTGATGTAGGCATTTAACTCACAGAGTTGAAACTTCCTTTGGATAGAGCTGTTTTGATACTCTCTTTTTGTAGATTTTCCAAGTGTATATTTTGTGTCATTTGAGGCCTATGGTAGAAAAGGCAATATCTTCATAGAAAAACTAGACAGAATGAGTCTCAGAAACATCTTGGTGATGTGTGCATTAAACTCACCGAGTTTAACGTTTCTTTTGATACAGCAGTTTTGAAACACTGTTTTTGTAGAATCTGCAAGAGTATATTTGGACTTTTTGTGGCCTTCGTTGGAAATGGGATTTCTTCATATAAAATTTGACAGTAGAATTCCCAGAAACTTATATGTGATGCGTACGTTCAACTCACAGAGTTGAAACTTCCTTTCGAAAGAGCATTTTTGAAATACTCTTTTTGTGGAACTTGCAAGTGTATATCTAGTGCGTTTTGAAGTCTACTGTAGAAAAGGAAATATCTTCACATAAAAACAATACTGAAGCATTGTCAGAAATTAACTTGTGATATTTGCATTCTACTCACAGAGTTGAACATTCCTCTTGATAGAGCAGTTTTGAAACACTCTTTTTGTAGAATCAGCAAGTGGATATTTGGACCTCTTTTTGGCGTTCTTTTGAAACGTGATTTCTTCATATAAAATTAGAAAGAAGAATTCTCAGAAACTTCTTTGTGATGTGTGACTTCAACTCACAGAGTTGAACCTTCCTTTCGATAGAGCAGTTTCGAGACTCTCTTTTTGTAGAATTCCAGGTGGATATTTAGCGCCGTTCGAGTCCTATGGTTGAAAAGGCAATATCTTCATAGAAAAACTAAACAGAATGATTCTCAGAAGCTACTTTGTGATGTGTGCTTTCAGCTTAAGGAGTTCAACCTTTCTTTTGATAGATTAGTTTTGAAACACTCTTTTTGTAGAATCTGCAAGTGAATACTTGGACTATTTTGAAGCTTTCATTGGAAAAGGGATTTCTTCATATGAAACTTGACAGAAGAATTCACAGAAACTTCTTTGTGATGTGTGCATTCAACTTACAGTTTAAAACCTCCTTTCGATGGAGCAGTTTTGAAAATGTCTTTTTGAACAATTTCCAAGTGGATATTTAGTGCGGTTCGAGGCATGTGTTAGAAAAGGGAATATCTTCCCAGCACTTTGGTAGGCCGAGGCGGGCGGATCACGAGGTCAGGAGATCGAGACTATCCTGGCTAACACGGTGAAACCCCGTCTCTACTAAAAATACAAAAAATTAGCCGGGTGTGGTAGCGGGCGCCTGTAGTCCCAGCTACTCGGGAGGCTGAGGCAGGAGAATGGCGTGAACCCGGGAGGCGGAGCTGGCAGTGAGCCGAGATCGCGCCACTGCACTCCAGCCTGGGCGACAGAGCGAGACTCCGTCTCAAAAAAAAAAAAAAAAAGAAAAGGGAATATCTTCATAGAAAAACTAGACAGAATCATTCTTAGAAACTACTTTGTGATGTGTGCATTCAGCTTACAGAGTTTAACTTTCCTTTTGATAGAGCAGTTTTGAAACACTCTGTGATATTTGCAAGTGTATATTTAGAGCTCTTTGAGGCCAACGGAAGGAAAGGAAATATCTTCACATAAAAACTACATAGAATCATTGTCAGAAACTGCTTTGTGATATTCGCTTTCAACTCACAGAATTGAAACTTCCTCTTGATAGAGCAGTTTGTACACACTCTTTTTGTACAATCTGCAAGCGGATATTTGGACCTCTTTGTGGCCTTCGTTTGAAACGTGATTTCTTCACTTAAAACTAGACAGAAGAATTCACAGAAACTTCTTTTTAATGTGTGATTTCAACTCTCAGGGTTGAAACTTCCTTTCGATAGATCAGTTGTGAAACACTCTTTCTGTAGAGATTCCAATTTGATATTTAGCTCCGTTTGTGGCCTAAGGTAGAAAAGGAAATATCTTCATAGAAAAACTGGACAGAATGATTCTCAGAAACTACTTTGTGATGTGTCCGTTCAACTCACAGAGTTTAAACTTTCGTTTGATAGAGCAGTTTTGAAACACTCTTTTTGTAGAATCTGCAAGTGGCCTTCGTTGGAAACGTTATTTCTTCCTATAAAACTAGACAGAAGTATTCTCAGTAACTCCAAATCACAGAGCTGAACCTTTCAAATCACAGAGCTGAACCTTCCTTTCGATAAAGAAGTTTTGAAACTCCCTTTTTGTAGTTTTTCCATGTGGATATTTAGCGCTGTTTGAGGCCTTTGGTAGAAAAGACAATATCTTAATAGAAAAACTAGACAGAATCATTCTCAGAAACTTCTTTGTGATGTGTGCATTCAACTCACAGAGTTGAACCTTTCTTTCAACAGAGCAGTTTTGAAATGCTCTTTTTGTAGAATTTCCAAGTGGATATTTGAATGGGTTCAAGGCCTATGGTAGAAAAGGAAATATCTTCATATAAAAACTAGACAGAAGAATTCTGAGAAACTTCTTTGTGATGTGTTCATTTAACTCACAGAGTTGAACCTTCCTTTCGGTAGAGCAGTTTTGAAATTTTCTTTTTGTAAAATTTCCAAGTGGATATTTATAGTGGTTCGAGGCCTATGGTAGAAAAGGAAATATCTTCATAGAAAAACTAGACAGAATCATTCTCAGAAACTTCTTCTTTGTGATGTGTGAATTCAACTCAAAGAGTTGAACCTTCCTTTCAATAGAGCGGCTTTGAAATACTCTTTTTGTAGAATTTTCAAGTGGATATTTAGATGGGTTCGTGGCCTATGGTAGAAAACGGAATATCTTCACAGAGAAATTAGACAGAATCATTCTCAGAAAATACTTTGTGATGTGTGTATTCAGCTTACAGAAGTTAACCTTTCTTTTGATAGAGCAGTTTTGAAACACACTTTTTGTAATATTTGCAAGTCTCCATTTAGAGCGATTTGTGCACTATGGTAGAAAAGGAAAAATCTTCGCATAAAAACTTGACAGAAGCATTTTCAGAAACTACTTTGTTATATTTGCATTCAACTCACAGAGTAGAACATTCCTCTTGATAGAGCAGTTTTGAAACACACTTTTGTAGAATCTGCAAGTGGGTATTTGGACCTCTTTGTGGCCTTCGTTTATTACGTGACTTCTTCATATAAATTTAGAAAGAAGAATATGCAGAAATTTCTTTGTGATGTGTGTTTTCAACTCACAGAGTTGAAACTTCTTTTCGATAGAGCAGTTTTGAAAATCTCTTTTTGTAGAATTTCCAAGTGGATATTTAGCGCCATTTGAAGCCTATAGTAGAAAAGGAAATATCTTCATAGAAAAACTAGACAGAATGATTCTCAGAAACTACTTGGTGTTGTGTGCCTTCAACTCACAGAGTTTAACATTTCTTTTGATAGAGCAGTTTTGAAACACTCCTTTTGTAGAATCTGCAAGTGAATATTTGGACATTTTTGAGGCCTTCTTTGTAAACGGGGTTTATTCATATAAATCTTGACAGAAGAATTCTCAAAAACTTCTTTGTGATGTTTGCATTCAACACACAGAGCTAATCCTTCCTTTCGATAGAGCAGTTTGAAATACTCATTTTCTAGAATTTCTAAGGGGATATTTCGAGCGGTTCGAGGCCTATGGTAGAAACGAAATATCTTCATAAAAAAACTAGACAGAATCATCCTCAGAAACTGCTTTGTGATGTTTGCATTCAACTCACGGAGTTGAACATTCCTCTTGATAGAGCAGTTTTGAAATACTCTTTTTGTAAAATCTGCAAGAGGATATTTGGACCTCTTTGTGTCCCTCATTTGATACGTGATTTCTTCATATAAAAATAGACAGAACAATTCTCAGAAACTTCTATGTGATGGCTGCTTTCAAATCACAGAGTTGAAACTTCCTTTCGATAGGGCAGTTTTGAAACTCTCCTTTTGTTGAATTTCCAAGTGGATATTTAGCGCCGCTTCAGGCCTATGGTAGAAAAGGCAATATCCTCATAGAAAAACTAGAGAAAATTATTCTCAGAACCTACTTTGTGATGTGTGCACTGAACTCACAGAGTTTAACCTTTCTTTTGAAAGACCAGTTTTGAAACAGTCTTTTTGTAGAATCTGCAAGTGAAAATTTGGACTTTTTGGAGGCCTTCATTGGAAACGGGATATCTTCATATAAAAGTAGACAGCAGAATTCTCAGAAACTTCTTTTTGATATGTGCTTTCAATTCACAGAGTTGTACCTTCCCTTCGATATTGCAGTTTTGAAACTCTCTTTTTGTAGGATTTCCAAGTGGATATTTAGCGCCGTTTAAGGCCTATGTTAGTAAAGGAAATATCTTCATAGAAAAGCTAGACAGAATGATTCTCAGAAACTACTTTGTGATGTGTGCGTTCAACTCACAGAGCTTAACCTTTCTGTTGTTATAGCTGTTTTGAAACACTCTTTTTGTAGAATCTGCAAGTGAATACTGGGACTTTCTTGAGGCCCTCGTTGGAAACGGGATTTCTTCTTAAAAAACTTGAAAGAAGAATTCTCAGAAAATCCTTTGTGATGTGTGCCTTCAACTAACAGCGTTGAAACTTCCTTTTGACCGAGCAGTTTTGAAATACTCATTTGTTTAATTTCCAAGTGGATATTTAGAGAGGTTCGAAGCCTATTGTAGAAAAGGAAATATCTTCATAGAAAAAATAGACAGTATCATTCACAGAAAGTACTTTGTGATGTGTGCATTCAGCTTACAAAGTGTAACCTTTCTTTTGATAGATTAGTTTTGAAACACTCTTTTTGTAGAATCAGCAAGTGAATATTTGGACTTTTTGGAGGCTTCCTATGGAAACAGGATTTCTTCATGTGAATCTTGACAGAAGAATTCTCGGAAACTTCTTAGCGATGTGTGCATTCAACTCACAGATTTGAACCTTCCTTTTGATAGAACAGTTTCAAAATTCTCTTTTTGTACAATTTCCAAGTGGATATTTAGAGTGTTTCGAGGCCTAAAGTAGAAAAGGAAATATCTTCATAGAAAAACTAGACAGAATCATTATTAGAAACTACATTGTGATATGTGCATTCAGCTTAGAGAGTTTAACCTGTCTTTTGATAGAGCAGCTTTGAAACATTCCTTTTGTGGAATTTGCAAGTGTATATTTAGAGCGCTCTGAGGCCTATGGAAGAAAAGGAAATATCTTCTCAAAAAAACTACACAGAAGCATTGTCATAAACTACGTTGTGATGTTTGCTTTCACCTCACAGAGTTGAACATTTCTCTTGATAGAGCAGTTTCGAAACACTCTTTTTGTAGAATCTGCAACTGCATAGTTGGACCTCTTTGTAGCCTTCGTTTGAAACGTGGTTTCTTCATATAAAACTTGACGGAAGAATTCCCAGAAATTTCTTTGTGATGTGTGCTTTCAACTCAATAGAGCAGTTTTGAAACTCTCTTTTTGTAGAATTTCCAAGTGGTTATTTAGCGCCGTTTGAGGCCGACGTTAAAAAAAGCAATATCTTCATAGAAAAACTAGACAGAATAACTCACAATAACTGCTTTGTGATACGTGCATTCAGCTTACAGAGATTAACCTTTCTTTTCATAGATCAGGTTTGAAACACTCGTTTTGTGGAGTTTGCAAGTGTATATTTAGAGCGCTTTGAGGCCTACGGTAGAAAAGGAAATATCTTCACATAAAAACTTGACAGAAGCATTGTCAGAAACTATTTGTGATATTTGCATTCAACTCATAGAGTTGAACATTCCCCTTGATAGAACAGTTTTGAAACACTCTTCTTGTAGAATCTCCAAGTTATATTTGGACCTCTTTGTGGCCTTCGTTGTAAACGTGATTTCTTCATATAAAAATAGACAGAAGAATTCTCAGAAACTTCTTTGTGATGTGTGCTTTCAACTCACAGAGTTGAACTTTCCCTTCGATAGAGCAGTTTTGAAACTATCTTTTTGAAGAATTTCCTGGTTGATATATAGCACTGTTTGAGGCGTTTGGTAGAAAAGGCAATATCTTCAGAGAAATATTAGACAGAAAGATTCTCAGAAACTACTTTGTGATGTGTGCGTTCAACTCACAGAATTTAACCTTGCTTTTCATAGAGCAGTTTTGAAACACTGTTTTTGTAGAATCTGCAAGTGAATATTTGGACTTTTTGGAGGCCTTCATTGGAAACAGGACTTCTTCATATAAAACTAGAAAGAAGAATTCTCAGAAACTTCTTGTAGTGTGTGCTTTCAACTCACAGAGTTAAACCTTCCTTTCGATAGAACAGTTTTGAAACTCTCTATTTGTAGAATTTCTAAGTGGATGTTTAGCGCCCTTTGAGGCCTGTGGTAGAAAAGGCAATATCTTCAGAGAAAAACTAGACAGAATGATTCTCAGAAACTACTTTGTGATGTGTGCGTTCAGCTTACAGAGTGTAACGTTTCTTTTGATAGAGAAGTTTGGAAACCCCCTTTTTGTCGAATTTGCTAGTGTATATTTAGAGCGTTTTGAGGCCTATGGTAGAAAAGGATATATCCTCACAAAAAAACTAGACAGAAGCATTTTCAGAAACTACTTTGTGATATTTGCATTCAACTCACAGAGTTGAACATTCCTCTTGATAGAGCAGTTTTAAAACATTCTTTTTGTGGAATCTGCAAGTGAATACTTGGACTTTTTTGAGGCCTTCGTTGGAAATGGGTTTTCTTCATATAAAACTTAACAGAAGAATTCTCATAAACTTCTTTGTAATGTGTGAATTCAACTCACATAGTTGAGCCTTCCTTTTGATAGAGCACTTTTGAAAATCTTTTTGTAGAATTTCCAAGTGGATATTTAGAACGGTTGCAGTCCTTTGGTATAAAAGGCAATATCTTCATAGAAAAACTTGACAGAATCATTCTCAGAAACTACTTTGTGATGTGGTCATTCAGCTTACAGAGTTTAACTTTTCTTTTGTTAGACAAGTTTTGAAACACTTTTTTTTTGGAATTTGCAAGTGTATATTTAGAGCACTTTGAGTCCTATGGTAGAAAAGGAAATATCTTCACAAAAAAACTGTACAGAAGTTTTGTTGGAAACTACTTCGTGATATTTGCATTCAACTCACAGGGTTGAACATTCCTCTTGATAGGGCTGTTTTTAAACACTCTTTTTTTAGAATATGCAAGTGGATATTTGGATCCTCTTTGTTGCCTTCGTTTGAAACGTTATTTCTTCATGTAAAACTAGACAGAAGGATTCTCAGAAACTTCTTTGTGACGTGTGCTTTCAACTCACGGAGTTGAACCTTCCTTTCAATAGAGCAGTTTTGAAACTCTCTTTTTGTAGAATTTCCAAGTAGATATTTAGCACCGTTTGAAGCCTATTTTAGAAAAGGCAGTATCTTCATAGAAAAACTAGACAGAATGATTATCAGAAACTACTTTGTGATGTGTGCGTTCAACCCACAGAGCTTAACTTTTCTTTTGATAGAGCAGTTTTGAAACACACTTTTTGTAGAATCTGCAAGTGAATATTTCGACTTTTTTGAGGCCTTCATTGGAAACGGGATTTCTTCATATAAATCTAGACAGAAGAATTCTCAGAAACTTCTTTGTGATGTGTGCTTTCAACTCACAGAGATGAAACTTCCTTTCAATAGAGCATTTTTGAAACTCTCTTTTTGTAGAATTTCCAAGTGGATATTTAGCGCAGTTTGAGGCCTATGGTAGAAAAGGCAATATCCTCATAAAAAAATAGACAGAATCATTCTCAGAAACTAATTTGTGATGTGTGCATTCAGCTTACAGACTTTAACATTTCTTTTGATAGAGCAGTTTTGAAAGCACCTTTTTGTGGAATTTCCAAATGTATATTTAGAGGGCTTTGAGGCCTACTCTAGAAAAGGTTATATCTTCACAAAAAAACTAGACAGAACCATTGTCAGAAACTAATTTGTCATATTTGCATTCAACTCACAGAGTTGAACATTCCTCTTTACAGGGCTGTTTTGAAACACTCTTTTTGTAGAATCTGCAAGTGGATATTTGGATCCTCTTTGTGGCCCTCATTTGAAACCTGATTTCTTCATATAAAATTAGACAGAAGAATTCTCAGAAACTTCTTTGTGATGTGTGCATTCAACTCAAGGAGTTGAACCTTCCCTTCGATAAAGCAGCTTTGAAATACTCTTTTTTTAGGATTTTCAAGTGGATATTTAGTGTGGTTTGAGGCCTATGGTAGAAAAGGAAATATCTTCATAGAAAAACCAGACAGAATCATTCTCAGAAACTACTTTGTGATGTGTGCATTCAGCTTACAGAGTTTAACCTTTCTTTTGATATAGCAGTTTTGAAACAACATTTTTGTTCAATTTGCAAGTGTATATTTTGAGTGCTTTGAGGCCTATGGTAGGAAATGAATTATCTTCACATAAAAGCTAGACAGAATCATTCTCAGAAGCTACTTTGTGATGTTTGCGTTCAACTCACAGAGTTGAATATTCCTCTGGATAGAGCAGTTTTGAAACATTTTTCGTAGATTCTGCAAGTGGATATTTGGACCTCTTTGAGGACTTCGTTGGTTGCGGGAATTTCTTCACATAAAAATAGACAGAAGATTTCTCAGAATCATTTGTGATGTGTGCATTGGACTCTCAGAGTTCAACCTTCACTTTGATAGAGCAGTTTTGAGACACTCTTTTTGTAGGATTTCCAAGTGCATATTTAGAGTGCTATTCAAAGCCTATGGTAGAAAAGGAAATATCTTCATATAAAACCTATACAGAATCAAACTCAGAAGCTACCTTGTGATGTGTGCATTCAACTCACAGAGTTTAACCTTTCTTTTGATAGAGCAGTTTTCAAACACTCTGTGTGTAAAGTCTGCATGTGGATATATGGAGCCCTTTGAGGCCTTCTTTGGAAACGGGAATATCTTCAAATAAAAATTAAACAGAAGTATACTCAGAAACTTGTTTGTGATACCTGCACTCAACTCACAGCGTTGAACCTTTCTTTTGATAGGGCAGCTTTGAAACATTCTTTTTGTAGAAGTTGCAAGTAGATATTTAGATCGCTTTGAGGCCTATGGTAGAAAAGGAAATATCTTCATATAAAAACTAGACAGAATCGTTCTGAGAAACTACTTTGTGATGTGTGCGTTCAACTCACAGAGTTTAACCTTTCCTTTGATAGAGAAGTTTTGGAACCCTCTGTTTCTTAAGCTTGCAATTAGATATTTGAAGTGCTTTTAGGCCTTCTTTGGAAATGGGAGTATCTTCACATAAAAAGTGGACAGAAGTATTCTCAGATACTCCTTTGTGATGTCTGCACTCAACTCAAAGAGTTGAGACTTCCTTGTGATAGAGTAGTTTTGAGACACTCCTTTGTAGAATTTGCAAGTGGATATTTAGTACGCTTTGTGGACTATGGTGGAAAAGGTAATAAGTTCATAGAAAAACTACACAGAATCATTCTCAGAAACACTTCTGTGATGTGTGCGTTCAACTCACAGGGTTTAACGTTTCTTTTGATAGAGCAGCTTTGAAACACTCTTTTTGTGGCATTTGCAAGAGAATATTTAGAGTGCTTTGAGGCCTATGGAAGAGAAGGAAATATCTTTACAGAAAAACTAGACAGAAGCATTCTCAGAAATTACTTTGCGATGTTTGCATTCAGCTCACAGAGTTGAACATTCCTATTGATGGAGCAGTTTTGAAACACTCTTTTTGTAGAATCTGCAAGTGAATATTTGAACCTTTTTGAGGCATTCGTTGGAAACAGGATTTCTTCATATAAAACTAGACAGAAAAATTCTAAGAAACTTCTTTGTGATGTGTGCATTGAACTCACAGAGTTGACATTTCTTTTCGATAGATAAGTTTTGAAACACTCTTTTTGTAGAAATTCCAAGGGTACATTTGGAGTGCTTGGAGGCCTATGGTAGAAAAGGAAACCTATTCTCATAAAAACTAGACAGAAGCATTCTCAGAAAACACTTTGTGATATTTGCATTCAACTCACAGAGTTGAACAGTCCCCTTGATAGTGTACTTTTGAAATACTCTTTTTGTACAATCTGCAAGTGGATATTTGGACCTCTTTGAGGCATTCGTTGAAAATGGGATTTCTTCATATAAAACTAGACGGAAGAATTCGCAGAAACTTCTTTGTGAAGTGTGCATTCATGTCACAGAGTTGAACCTTCCTTTCCATAGTGCAGTTTTGAAAAACTCTTTTGGTAGAATTTCCAAGTGGTTATTTAGAGCGCTTTGAGGCCTACGGTAGAAAGGTAAATATCTTCACAGAAAAACTGGACAGAATGATTCTCAGAAACAACTATGTGATGTGTGCATTCAACTCACAGAGTTTAATTTTTCTTTTCATAGAGCAGTTTTGAAACACTCTTTTTGTACAATTTCCGTGTGTTTATTTTGAATGCTATGAGGCCTGTGGTCGAAAGTGAATATCTTCACAAAGAAACTAGACAGAAGCATTCTCAGAAACTACTTTTTGATGTTTGCATTCAACTCACAGTGTTGAACATTCCTCTTCATAGAGCAGTTTTGAAACACTCTTTTGGTAGTATCTGCAAGTGCATATTTGGAACATTTTGAGGCCTTCGTTGGAAACGGGATTTCTTCATATAAAACTAGACAGAAGAAGTCTCAGAAACTTCTTTGTGATGTGTGCATTGAACTCAGAGAGATGAACCTTCCGTTCGATAGAGCAGTTTTGAAACACTCTTTTAGTACAATTACCAAGTGGATATTTAGAGCGTTTTGAGGCCTATTGCAGAAAAGGAAATACCTTCATAGAAAAACTAGACAGAATCATTCTCAGAAACTATTTTTTGATGTGTGAGTTCAACTCACCGAGTTTAACCTTTCTCTTGATAGAGTAGTTTTCAAACAGTCTTTTTGTAGAATTTGCAAGTGTATATTTAGAGTGCTTCGAGGCCAACGGTAGTAACGGAAATATCTTCATATAAAAACTAGACGGAAGCATTCTCAGAAACTACTTGTGATGTTTGCATTCAACTCACAGAGTTGAACATTTCTCTTGATACAGCAGTTTTGGAACCCTCTTTTTGTAGAATCTGCAAGTGGATATTTGGACCTCTTTGAGGCCATCGTTGGTAACGGGATTTCTTCATATAAAAAAGACAGAAGATTTCAAGGAATCTACTTTGTGATTTGTGGGTTCACCTCCCAGAGTTCAAAATTTCTCTTGAGAGAACAGCTTTGAAACACTCTTTTTCTGGAATGTGCAAGTGTATATTTAGTGCGCTTTGAGGCCTATGGTAAAAAAGGGAATATCTTCACATAAAAACTAGATGGAAGCATTCTCAGAAACTACTTTGTGATGTTTGCATTCAACCCACAGAGTTGAATATTCCTCTTGATGGAGCAGTTTTGAAACACTGTTTTTGTGGAATCTGCAAGGGGACATTTGGACCTCTTCGAGGCCTTCGTTGGAAATGGGAATTCTTCATATAAACAAGACAAAAGAATTCTCAGAAACTACTTTGTGATGTGTGCGTTCAACCCAACAGTTTAACCTTCATTTCGATAGAGCAGTTAGGAAACATCCTTTTTGTAGAATTTGCAAGTGCATATTTAGAGCGCTTTGAGGCCTGTGGTAGAAAAGGAAATATCTTCACATAAAAACTAGACGGAAGCATTCTCAGAAACTAGTTTGTGATGTTTGCATTGAATTCACAGAGCTGAACATTCCTCTTGATAGGGTAGTTTTGAAAAAACTCTCTTTGTACAATCTGCAAGTGCATATTTGGACCTTTTTGAGGGTTTTGTTTGAAATTGGATTTCTTCTTATAAAACTTGATAGAAGAATTCGCAGAAACTTCTCTGTGAAGTGTGCATTCATCTCACAAATTTGAACCTTCCTTTCGATAGAGCTGTTTTGAAACACTCTTTTTGTAGAATTTCCAAGTGGTTATATAGAGCTTTTTCAGACCTATGGTAGAAAAAGAAATATCTTCATAGAAAAACTAGACAGAATCATTCTCAGAAACTACTTCTTCATGTGTTTATTCAACTCACAATGTTTAACCTTTCTTTTGATAGAGTAGTTTTGAAACACTCTTTTTGTAGAATTTGCAAGTGTATATTTAGAGTGCTTTGAGGCCAACGGTAGAAAAAGAAATATCTTCATATAAAAACTAGACGGAAGCATTCTCAGAAATTACTTGTGGTGTTTGCACACAACTCACAGATTTGAACATTCCTCTTGATAGAGCCGTTTTGAAACACTCTTTTTGTAGAATGTGCAAGTGGATATTTTGAGCTCTTTGAGGCTTTCGTTTTAAACGGGATTTCTTCATACAAAACTAGACGGAAGAATTCTCGAAACTTCTTTGTGATGTGTGCATTGAACTCACAGAATTGAACCTTCCTTTCTATAGATCAGTATTGAAAGACTCTTTTCGTAGAATTTCCAAGTGGATATTTAGAGCGCTTTGAGGCCTATGGTAGAAAAGGAAATATCTTCATAGAACAACTGGAAAGAATCTTTCTCAAAAACTACTATGTGATGTATGCGTTCAACTCACAGCGTTTAACCTTTCTTTTGATGGAGCAGTTTTGAAAAAATCTTGTTGTACAATTTGCATGTGTTTATTTTGAGTGCTGTGAGGCCTATGGTATAAAGTGAATATCTTCACAAAGAAACTAGACAGAAGCATTCTAAGGAACTACTTTGTGATGTTTGCATCCAACTCAAAGAGTTCAACATTCCTCTTGATAGAGCAGTTTTGAAACACTCTTTTGGTAGAATCTGCAAGTGAATAGTTGGAGTTTTTTGAGGCCTTCATTGGAAACGGGAATTATTCATATTAAACTTGAGAGAAGAATTCTCAGAAACTTCTTTGTGATGAGTGCATTCTACTCACAGCGTTGAAACTTCCTTTCGATAGAGCAGTTTTGAAGTTCTCTTTCTGTAGCATGTCCAAGTGGAGATTTACAGCGGTTCAAGGCCAACGGTAGAAAACAATATATCTTCATTGAAAAATTGACAGAATCCTTCTCAGAGACTAAATTGTGATGTGTGCATTTAGCTGACAGAGTTTAACCTTTCTTTTGATAGAGCAATTTTGAAACACTCTTTCTGTGGAATTTGCTATGGTATATTTAGATGGCTTTGAGGCCTACGGTAGAAAAGGAAATAACTGCACAGAAAAACTAGACAGAATCATTGTCAGAAACTAATTTGTGATATTTGCATTCAACTCACCTAGATGAACATTCCTCTTGATAGAGCAGTTTTCAAACACTCATTTTGTAGAATCTGCAAATGGATATTTGGACGTCTTTGTGGCCTTCCTTTGAAAAGTGATTTGTTCATATAAAACTAGACAGAAGAATTCTCAGAAAATACTTTGTGATGTGTGCTATCAACTCACAGAGTTGAACATTCCTTTTGATAGAGAAATTTTGAGAGTCTCTATTTGTATTCTATTGTATTCTCTATTTGTAGAATTTCCAAGTGGATATTTGACGCCAGTTGAGGCCTCTGGTAGAAAAGGAAATATCTTCATAGAAATACTACACCGAATGATTCTCAGAAACTACTTTGTGATGTGTGCGTTCAACTCACAGAATTAAAACTTTCTTTGGAAAGAGCAGTTTTGAAAAACTCTTTTTGTGGAATCTGCAAGTGAATATTTGGACTTTTTGGAGGCCTTTTTTGGAAACGGGATTTCTTCATATGAAACCTGACAGAAGAATTCTCAGAAACTTCGTTGTCATGTGTGCATTCACCTCACAGAGTTGAACCTTCCTTTCGATAGAGCAGTTTTGAAATGCTCTTTTGTAGAATTTCCAAGAGGATATTTACAGCGGTTCGAGGCCTATTTTAGAAAAGGATATATCTTCACAGAAAAACTAGACAGAATCATTCTCTGAAACTACTTTGTGTTGTGTGCATTAAGCTTACAGGGTTTAAATTTTCTTTTGATAGAGCAGTATTGAAACACTCTTTGTGGAATTTGCACATCTATATTTTGAGTGCTTTGAGGCCTATGGAGGAAAAGGAAATATCTTCACATAAAAACTAGACAGAAGAACTGTCAGAAACTACTTTGAGATATTTGCATTCAACTCACAGAGTTGAACATTCCTCTTGATAGAGCAGTTTTGAAACACTCTTTTTGTATGATCTGCAATTGAATATTTGGACTTTTTTGAGGAGTTCATTGGAAACGGGATTTCTTCATATGAAACTTGACAGAAGAATTCTCAGAAATTTCTTTGTGATGTGTGCGTTCAGCTTACAGAGTTTAACCTTTCTTTTGATAGAGCAGTCCTGAAACACTCTTTTTGTAGAATTTGCAAGTGTATATTTAGAGGGCTTTGAGGCCTAATGTAGAAAAGGAAATATCTTCACTTAAAAACTAGACAGAATAATTGTCAGAAACTACTTTGTGATATTTGCATTCAACTCACAAAGTTGAACATTCTTTTTCATAGGGCTGTTTTGAAACACTATTTTTGTAGAATCTGCAAGTGGATATTTAGATCCTCTTTGTGGTCTTCGTTTGAAATGTGATTTGTTCATATACAACTAGTCAGAAGAATTCTCAGAAACTTGTGATGTGTGCTTTCAAATCACAGAGTTGAACCTTCCTTTCTATAGAGCCGTTTTGAGACTTTTTGGATAATTTCCAGGTGGATATTTATCGCTGTTTGAGGCCTATGTTTGAAAAGGCAATATTTTCATAGAAAAACCAGACAGAATGATTCTCAGAAACTACTCTGTGATGTGTGCATTCAATTCACAGAGTTATTCTCTCTTTTGATAGAACGGTTTTCAATCACTCTTTTTGTAGAATCTGCAAGTGAATATTTGGACTTTTTTGAGGCCTTCGTTGGAAACAGGATTTCTGCATATAAAAATTGACGGGACAATTCTCAGAAATATCTTTGTGATGTGTGCATTCAACTCACAGAGTTGAACCTTCCTTTCGATACAGCAGTTTTGAAATAGTCTTTTTGTAGAATTTCCAAGTGGATATTTAGAGCGGTTCGAGGCCTATTGTAGAAAAGGAAATATCTTCATAGAAAAACAAGACAGAATCATTCTCAGATACTAATTTGTGAAGTGTGCATTCAGCTTACAGTGTTTAAAATTTCTATTGATAGAGCAGTTTTGAAACACTCTTTTTGTGGAATTTGCAAGTGTATATTTAGAGTCCTTTGAGCCCTACGGTAGAAAAGGAAATATCTTCACATAAGAACTAGACAGCAGCATTGTCAGAAACTATTTTGAGATATTTGCATTCAAGTCATAGAGTTGAACATTTCTCTTGAGAGAGTAGTTTTGAAACACTCTTTTGTAGAATCTGTAAGTGGATATTTGGACCTCTGTGTGGCCGTCGTTTGAAACGTGATTTCTTCATGTAAAACTAGACAGAATAATTCTCAGAAACTTCTTTTTGATGTGTGCTTTCAACTCATGGTGTTGAACCTTCCTTTTGATAGAGAAGTTTTGACACTCTCTTTTTGAAGTAATTCCAAGAGGATATTTATCGCCGTTTGAGGCCTATGGCAGAAAAGGCAATATCTTCATAGGAAAACTAGACAGAATGATTCTTAGAAACTACTTTGTGATGTGTGCGTTCGACTCTCAGAAGTTCACCTTTCTTCTGATAGAGCAGTTTTCAAACACTCTTTATGTAGAATCTGCAAGTGAATAGTTGGAGTTTTTTGAGGCCTTCATTGGAAACGGGAATTATTCATATTAAACTTGAGAGAAGAATTCTCAGAAACTTCTTTGTGATGAGTGCATTCTACTCACAGCGTTGAAACTTCCTTTCGATAGAGCAGTTTTGAAGTTCTCTTTCTGTAGCATGTCCAAGTGGAGATTTACAGCGGTTCAAGGCCAACGGTAGAAAACAATATATCTTCATTGAAAAATTGACAGAATCCTTCTCAGAGACTAAATTGTGATGTGTGCATTTAGCTGACAGAGTTTAACCTTTCTTTTGATAGAGCAATTTTGAAACACTCTTTCTGTGGAATTTGCTATGGTATATTTAGATGGCTTTGAGGCCTACGGTAGAAAAGGAAATAACTGCACAGAAAAACTAGACAGAATCATTGTCAGAAACTAATTTGTGATATTTGCATTCAACTCACCTAGATGAACATTCCTCTTGATAGAGCAGTTTTCAAACACTCATTTTGTAGAATCTGCAAATGGATATTTGGACGTCTTTGTGGCCTTCCTTTGAAAAGTGATTTGTTCATATAAAACTAGACAGAAGAATTCTCAGAAAATACTTTGTGATGTGTGCTATCAACTCACAGAGTTGAACATTCCTTTTGATAGAGAAATTTTGAGAGTCTCTATTTGTATTCTATTGTATTCTCTATTTGTAGAATTTCCAAGTGGATATTTGACGCCAGTTGAGGCCTCTGGTAGAAAAGGAAATATCTTCATAGAAATACTACACCGAATGATTCTCAGAAACTACTTTGTGATGTGTGCGTTCAACTCACAGAATTAAAACTTTCTTTGGAAAGAGCAGTTTTGAAAAACTCTTTTTGTGGAATCTGCAAGTGAATATTTGGACTTTTTGGAGGAGTTCATTGGAAACGGGATTTCTTCATATGAAACCTGACAGAAGAATTCTCAGAAACTTCGTTGTCATGTGTGCATTCACCTCACAGAGTTGAACCTTCCTTTCGATAGAGCAGTTTTGAAATGCTCTTTTGTAGAATTTCCAAGAGGATATTTACAGCGGTTCGAGGCCTATTTTAGAAAAGGATATATCTTCACAGAAAAACTAGACAGAATCATTCTCTGAAACTACTTTGTGTTGTGTGCATTAAGCTTACAGGGTTTAAATTTTCTTTTGATAGAGCAGTATTGAAACACTCTTTGTGGAATTTGCACATCTATATTTTGAGTGCTTTGAGGCCTATGGAGGAAAAGGAAATATCTTCACATAAAAACTAGACAGAAGAACTGTCAGAAACTACTTTGAGATATTTGCATTCAACTCACAGAGTTGAACATTCCTCTTGATAGAGCAGTTTTGAAACACTCTTTTTGTATGATCTGCAATTGAATATTTGGACTTTTTTGAGGAGTTCATTGGAAACGGGATTTCTTCATATGAAACTTGACAGAAGAATTCTCAGAAATTTCTTTATGATGTGTGCGTTCAGCTTACAGAGTTTAACCTTTCTTTTGATAGAGCAGTCCTGAAACACTCTTTTTGTAGAATTTGCAAGTGTATATTTAGAGGGCTTTGAGGCCTAATGTAGAAAAGGAAATATCTTCACTTAAAAACTAGACAGAATAATTGTCAGAAACTACTTTGTGATATTTGCATTCAACTCACAAAGTTGAACATTCTTTTTCATAGGGCTGTTTTGAAACACTATTTTTGTAGAATCTGCAAGTGGATATTTAGATCCTCTTTGTGGTCTTCGTTTGAAATGTGATTTGTTCATATACAACTAGTCAGAAGAATTCTCAGAAACTTGTGATGTGTGCTTTCAAATCACAGAGTTGAACCTTCCTTTCTATAGAGCCGTTTTGAGACTTTTTGGATAATTTCCAGGTGGATATTTATCGCTGTTTGAGGCCTATGTTTGAAAAGGCAATATTTTCATAGAAAAACCAGACAGAATGATTCTCAGAAACTACTCTGTGATGTGTGCATTCAATTCACAGAGTTATTCTCTCTTTTGATAGAACGGTTTTCAATCACTCTTTTTGTAGAATCTGCAAGTGAATATTTGGACTTTTTTGAGGCCTTCGTTGGAAACAGGATTTCTGCATATAAAAATTGACGGGACAATTCTCAGAAATATCTTTGTGATGTGTGCATTCAACTCACAGAGTTGAACCTTCCTTTCGATACAGCAGTTTTGAAATAGTCTTTTTGTAGAATTTCCAAGTGGATATTTAGAGCGGTTCGAGGCCTATTGTAGAAAAGGAAATATCTTCATAGAAAAACAAGACAGAATCATTCTCAGATACTAATTTGTGAAGTGTGCATTCAGCTTACAGTGTTTAAAATTTCTATTGATAGAGCAGTTTTGAAACACTCTTTTTGTGGAATTTGCAAGTGTATATTTAGAGTCCTTTGAGCCCTACGGTAGAAAAGGAAATATCTTCACATAAGAACTAGACAGCAGCATTGTCAGAAACTATTTTGAGATATTTGCATTCAAGTCATAGAGTTGAACATTTCTCTTGAGAGAGTAGTTTTGAAACACTCTTTTGTAGAATCTGTAAGTGGATATTTGGACCTCTGTGTGGCCGTCGTTTGAAACGTGATTTCTTCATGTAAAACTAGACAGAATAATTCTCAGAAACTTCTTTTTGATGTGTGCTTTCAACTCATGGTGTTGAACCTTCCTTTTGATAGAGAAGTTTTGACACTCTCTTTTTGAAGTAATTCCAAGAGGATATTTATCGCCGTTTGAGGCCTATGGCAGAAAAGGCAATATCTTCATAGGAAAACTAGACAGAATGATTCTTAGAAACTACTTTGTGATGTGTGCGTTCGACTCTCAGAAGTTCACCTTTCTTCTGATAGAGCAGTTTTCAAACACTCTTTATGTAGAATCTGCAAGTGAATAGTTGGAGTTTTTTGAGGCCTTCATTGGAAACGGGAATTATTCATATTAAACTTGAGAGAAGAATTCTCAGAAACTTCTTTGTGATGAGTGCATTCTACTCACAGCGTTGAAACTTCCTTTCGATAGAGCAGTTTTGAAGTTCTCTTTCTGTAGCATGTCCAAGTGGAGATTTACAGCGGTTCAAGGCCAACGGTAGAAAACAATATATCTTCATTGAAAAATTGACAGAATCCTTCTCAGAGACTAAATTGTGATGTGTGCATTTAGCTGACAGAGTTTAACCTTTCTTTTGATAGAGCAATTTTGAAACACTCTTTCTGTGGAATTTGCTATGGTATATTTAGATGGCTTTGAGGCCTACGGTAGAAAAGGAAATAACTGCACAGAAAAACTAGACAGAATCATTGTCAGAAACTAATTTGTGATATTTGCATTCAACTCACCTAGATGAACATTCCTCTTGATAGAGCAGTTTTCAAACACTCATTTTGTAGAATCTGCAAATGGATATTTGGACGTCTTTGTGGCCTTCCTTTGAAAAGTGATTTGTTCATATAAAACTAGACAGAAGAATTCTCAGAAAATACTTTGTGATGTGTGCTATCAACTCACAGAGTTGAACATTCCTTTTGATAGAGAAATTTTGAGAGTCTCTATTTGTATTCTATTGTATTCTCTATTTGTAGAATTTCCAAGTGGATATTTGACGCCAGTTGAGGCCTCTGGTAGAAAAGGAAATATCTTCATAGAAATACTACACCGAATGATTCTCAGAAACTACTTTGTGATGTGTGCGTTCAACTCACAGAATTAAAACTTTCTTTGGAAAGAGCAGTTTTGAAAAACTCTTTTTGTGGAATCTGCAAGTGAATATTTGGACTTTTTGGAGGAGTTCATTGGAAACGGGATTTCTTCATATGAAACTTGACAGAAGAATTCTCAGAAATTTCTTTGTGATGTGTGCGTTCAGCTTACAGAGTTTAACCTTTCTTTTGATAGAGCAGTCCTGAAACACTCTTTTTGTAGAATTTGCAAGTGTATATTTAGAGGGCTTTGAGGCCTAATGTAGAAAAGGAAATATCTTCACTTAAAAACTAGACAGAATAATTGTCAGAAACTACTTTGTGATATTTGCATTCAACTCACAAAGTTGAACATTCTTTTTCATAGGGCTGTTTTGAAACACTATTTTTGTAGAATCTGCAAGTGGATATTTAGATCCTCTTTGTGGTCTTCGTTTGAAATGTGATTTGTTCATATACAACTAGTCAGAAGAATTCTCAGAAACTTGTGATGTGTGCTTTCAAATCACAGAGTTGAACCTTCCTTTCTATAGAGCCGTTTTGAGACTTTTTGGATAATTTCCAGGTGGATATTTATCGCTGTTTGAGGCCTATGTTTGAAAAGGCAATATTTTCATAGAAAAACCAGACAGAATGATTCTCAGAAACTACTCTGTGATGTGTGCATTCAATTCACAGAGTTATTCTCTCTTTTGATAGAACGGTTTTCAATCACTCTTTTTGTAGAATCTGCAAGTGAATATTTGGACTTTTTTGAGGCCTTCGTTGGAAACAGGATTTCTGCATATAAAAATTGACGGGACAATTCTCAGAAATATCTTTGTGATGTGTGCATTCAACTCACAGAGTTGAACCTTCCTTTCGATACAGCAGTTTTGAAATAGTCTTTTTGTAGAATTTCCAAGTGGATATTTAGAGCGGTTCGAGGCCTATTGTAGAAAAGGAAATATCTTCATAGAAAAACAAGACAGAATCATTCTCAGATACTAATTTGTGAAGTGTGCATTCAGCTTACAGTGTTTAAAATTTCTATTGATAGAGCAGTTTTGAAACACTCTTTTTGTGGAATTTGCAAGTGTATATTTAGAGTCCTTTGAGCCCTACGGTAGAAAAGGAAATATCTTCACATAAGAACTAGACAGCAGCATTGTCAGAAACTATTTTGAGATATTTGCATTCAAGTCATAGAGTTGAACATTTCTCTTGAGAGAGTAGTTTTGAAACACTCTTTTGTAGAATCTGTAAGTGGATATTTGGACCTCTGTGTGGCCGTCGTTTGAAACGTGATTTCTTCATGTAAAACTAGACAGAATAATTCTCAGAAACTTCTTTTTGATGTGTGCTTTCAACTCATGGTGTTGAACCTTCCTTTTGATAGAGAAGTTTTGACACTCTCTTTTTGAAGTAATTCCAAGAGGATATTTATCGCCGTTTGAGGCCTATGGCAGAAAAGGCAATATCTTCATAGGAAAACTAGACAGAATGATTCTTAGAAACTACTTTGTGATGTGTGCGTTCGACTCTCAGAAGTTCACCTTTCTTCTGATAGAGCAGTTTTCAAACACTCTTTATGTAGAATCTGCAAGTGAATAGTTGGAGTTTTTTGAGGCCTTCATTGGAAACGGGAATTATTCATATTAAACTTGAGAGAAGAATTCTCAGAAACTTCTTTGTGATGAGTGCATTCTACTCACAGCGTTGAAACTTCCTTTCGATAGAGCAGTTTTGAAGTTCTCTTTCTGTAGCATGTCCAAGTGGAGATTTACAGCGGTTCAAGGCCAACGGTAGAAAACAATATATCTTCATTGAAAAATTGACAGAATCCTTCTCAGAGACTAAATTGTGATGTGTGCATTTAGCTGACAGAGTTTAACCTTTCTTTTGATAGAGCAATTTTGAAACACTCTTTCTGTGGAATTTGCTATGGTATATTTAGATGGCTTTGAGGCCTACGGTAGAAAAGGAAATAACTGCACAGAAAAACTAGACAGAATCATTGTCAGAAACTAATTTGTGATATTTGCATTCAACTCACCTAGATGAACATTCCTCTTGATAGAGCAGTTTTCAAACACTCATTTTGTAGAATCTGCAAATGGATATTTGGACGTCTTTGTGGCCTTCCTTTGAAAAGTGATTTGTTCATATAAAACTAGACAGAAGAATTCTCAGAAAATACTTTGTGATGTGTGCTATCAACTCACAGAGTTGAACATTCCTTTTGATAGAGAAATTTTGAGAGTCTCTATTTGTATTCTATTGTATTCTCTATTTGTAGAATTTCCAAGTGGATATTTGACGCCAGTTGAGGCCTCTGGTAGAAAAGGAAATATCTTCATAGAAATACTACACCGAATGATTCTCAGAAACTACTTTGTGATGTGTGCGTTCAACTCACAGAATTAAAACTTTCTTTGGAAAGAGCAGTTTTGAAAAACTCTTTTTGTGGAATCTGCAAGTGAATATTTGGACTTTTTGGAGGAGTTCATTGGAAACGGGATTTCTTCATATGAAACCTGACAGAAGAATTCTCAGAAACTTCGTTGTCATGTGTGCATTCACCTCACAGAGTTGAACCTTCCTTTCGATAGAGCAGTTTTGAAATGCTCTTTTGTAGAATTTCCAAGAGGATATTTACAGCGGTTCGAGGCCTATTTTAGAAAAGGATATATCTTCACAGAAAAACTAGACAGAATCATTCTCTGAAACTACTTTGTGTTGTGTGCATTAAGCTTACAGGGTTTAAATTTTCTTTTGATAGAGCAGTATTGAAACACTCTTTGTGGAATTTGCACATCTATATTTTGAGTGCTTTGAGGCCTATGGAGGAAAAGGAAATATCTTCACATAAAAACTAGACAGAAGAACTGTCAGAAACTACTTTGAGATATTTGCATTCAACTCACAGAGTTGAACATTCCTCTTGATAGAGCAGTTTTGAAACACTCTTTTTGTATGATCTGCAATTGAATATTTGGACTTTTTTGAGGAGTTCATTGGAAACGGGATTTCTTCATATGAAACTTGACAGAAGAATTCTCAGAAATTTCTTTGTGATGTGTGCGTTCAGCTTACAGAGTTTAACCTTTCTTTTGATAGAGCAATTTTGAAACACTCTTTCTGTGGAATTTGCTATGGTATATTTAGATGGCTTTGAGGCCTACGGTAGAAAAGGAAATAACTGCACAGAAAAACTAGACAGAATCATTGTCAGAAACTAATTTGTGATATTTGCATTCAACTCACCTAGATGAACATTCCTCTTGATAGAGCAGTTTTCAAACACTCATTTTGTAGAATCTGCAAATGGATATTTGGACGTCTTTGTGGCCTTCCTTTGAAAAGTGATTTGTTCATATAAAACTAGACAGAAGAATTCTCAGAAAATACTTTGTGATGTGTGCTATCAACTCACAGAGTTGAACATTCCTTTTGATAGAGAAATTTTGAGAGTCTCTATTTGTATTCTATTGTATTCTCTATTTGTAGAATTTCCAAGTGGATATTTGACGCCAGTTGAGGCCTCTGGTAGAAAAGGAAATATCTTCATAGAAATACTACACCGAATGATTCTCAGAAACTACTTTGTGATGTGTGCGTTCAACTCACAGAATTAAAACTTTCTTTGGAAAGAGCAGTTTTGAAAAACTCTTTTTGTGGAATCTGCAAGTGAATATTTGGACTTTTTGGAGGAGTTCATTGGAAACGGGATTTCTTCATATGAAACTTGACAGAAGAATTCTCAGAAATTTCTTTGTGATGTGTGCGTTCAGCTTACAGAGTTTAACCTTTCTTTTGATAGAGCAGTCCTGAAACACTCTTTTTGTAGAATTTGCAAGTGTATATTTAGAGGGCTTTGAGGCCTAATGTAGAAAAGGAAATATCTTCACTTAAAAACTAGACAGAATAATTGTCAGAAACTACTTTGTGATATTTGCATTCAACTCACAAAGTTGAACATTCTTTTTCATAGGGCTGTTTTGAAACACTATTTTTGTAGAATCTGCAAGTGGATATTTAGATCCTCTTTGTGGTCTTCGTTTGAAATGTGATTTGTTCATATACAACTAGTCAGAAGAATTCTCAGAAACTTGTGATGTGTGCTTTCAAATCACAGAGTTGAACCTTCCTTTCTATAGAGCCGTTTTGAGACTTTTTGGATAATTTCCAGGTGGATATTTATCGCTGTTTGAGGCCTATGTTTGAAAAGGCAATATTTTCATAGAAAAACCAGACAGAATGATTCTCAGAAACTACTCTGTGATGTGTGCATTCAATTCACAGAGTTATTCTCTCTTTTGATAGAACGGTTTTCAATCACTCTTTTTGTAGAATCTGCAAGTGAATATTTGGACTTTTTTGAGGCCTTCGTTGGAAACAGGATTTCTGCATATAAAAATTGACGGGACAATTCTCAGAAATATCTTTGTGATGTGTGCATTCAACTCACAGAGTTGAACCTTCCTTTCGATACAGCAGTTTTGAAATAGTCTTTTTGTAGAATTTCCAAGTGGATATTTAGAGCGGTTCGAGGCCTATTGTAGAAAAGGAAATATCTTCATAGAAAAACAAGACAGAATCATTCTCAGATACTAATTTGTGAAGTGTGCATTCAGCTTACAGTGTTTAAAATTTCTATTGATAGAGCAGTTTTGAAACACTCTTTTTGTGGAATTTGCAAGTGTATATTTAGAGTCCTTTGAGCCCTACGGTAGAAAAGGAAATATCTTCACATAAGAACTAGACAGCAGCATTGTCAGAAACTATTTTGAGATATTTGCATTCAAGTCATAGAGTTGAACATTTCTCTTGAGAGAGTAGTTTTGAAACACTCTTTTGTAGAATCTGTAAGTGGATATTTGGACCTCTGTGTGGCCGTCGTTTGAAACGTGATTTCTTCATGTAAAACTAGACAGAATAATTCTCAGAAACTTCTTTTTGATGTGTGCTTTCAACTCATGGTGTTGAACCTTCCTTTTGATAGAGAAGTTTTGACACTCTCTTTTTGAAGTAATTCCAAGAGGATATTTATCGCCGTTTGAGGCCTATGGCAGAAAAGGCAATATCTTCATAGGAAAACTAGACAGAATGATTCTTAGAAACTACTTTGTGATGTGTGCGTTCGACTCTCAGAAGTTCACCTTTCTTCTGATAGAGCAGTTTTCAAACACTCTTTATGTAGAATCTGCAAGTGAATAGTTGGAGTTTTTTGAGGCCTTCATTGGAAACGGGAATTATTCATATTAAACTTGAGAGAAGAATTCTCAGAAACTTCTTTGTGATGAGTGCATTCTACTCACAGCGTTGAAACTTCCTTTCGATAGAGCAGTTTTGAAGTTCTCTTTCTGTAGCATGTCCAAGTGGAGATTTACAGCGGTTCAAGGCCAACGGTAGAAAACAATATATCTTCATTGAAAAATTGACAGAATCCTTCTCAGAGACTAAATTGTGATGTGTGCATTTAGCTGACAGAGTTTAACCTTTCTTTTGATAGAGCAATTTTGAAACACTCTTTCTGTGGAATTTGCTATGGTATATTTAGATGGCTTTGAGGCCTACGGTAGAAAAGGAAATAACTGCACAGAAAAACTAGACAGAATCATTGTCAGAAACTAATTTGTGATATTTGCATTCAACTCACCTAGATGAACATTCCTCTTGATAGAGCAGTTTTCAAACACTCATTTTGTAGAATCTGCAAATGGATATTTGGACGTCTTTGTGGCCTTCCTTTGAAAAGTGATTTGTTCATATAAAACTAGACAGAAGAATTCTCAGAAAATACTTTGTGATGTGTGCTATCAACTCACAGAGTTGAACATTCCTTTTGATAGAGAAATTTTGAGAGTCTCTATTTGTATTCTATTGTATTCTCTATTTGTAGAATTTCCAAGTGGATATTTGACGCCAGTTGAGGCCTCTGGTAGAAAAGGAAATATCTTCATAGAAATACTACACCGAATGATTCTCAGAAACTACTTTGTGATGTGTGCGTTCAACTCACAGAATTAAAACTTTCTTTGGAAAGAGCAGTTTTGAAAAACTCTTTTTGTGGAATCTGCAATTGAATATTTGGACTTTTTTGAGGAGTTCATTGGAAACGGGATTTCTTCATATGAAACTTGACAGAAGAATTCTCAGAAATTTCTTTGTGATGTGTGCGTTCAGCTTACAGAGTTTAACCTTTCTTTTGATAGAGCAGTCCTGAAACACTCTTTTTGTAGAATTTGCAAGTGTATATTTAGAGGGCTTTGAGGCCTAATGTAGAAAAGGAAATATCTTCACTTAAAAACTAGACAGAATAATTGTCAGAAACTACTTTGTGATATTTGCATTCAACTCACAAAGTTGAACATTCTTTTTCATAGGGCTGTTTTGAAACACTATTTTTGTAGAATCTGCAAGTGGATATTTAGATCCTCTTTGTGGTCTTCGTTTGAAATGTGATTTGTTCATATACAACTAGTCAGAAGAATTCTCAGAAACTTGTGATGTGTGCTTTCAAATCACAGAGTTGAACCTTCCTTTCTATAGAGCCGTTTTGAGACTTTTTGGATAATTTCCAGGTGGATATTTATCGCTGTTTGAGGCCTATGTTTGAAAAGGCAATATTTTCATAGAAAAACCAGACAGAATGATTCTCAGAAACTACTCTGTGATGTGTGCATTCAATTCACAGAGTTATTCTCTCTTTTGATAGAACGGTTTTCAATCACTCTTTTTGTAGAATCTGCAAGTGAATATTTGGACTTTTTTGAGGCCTTCGTTGGAAACAGGATTTCTGCATATAAAAATTGACGGGACAATTCTCAGAAATATCTTTGTGATGTGTGCATTCAACTCACAGAGTTGAACCTTCCTTTCGATACAGCAGTTTTGAAATAGTCTTTTTGTAGAATTTCCAAGTGGATATTTAGAGCGGTTCGAGGCCTATTGTAGAAAAGGAAATATCTTCATAGAAAAACAAGACAGAATCATTCTCAGATACTAATTTGTGAAGTGTGCATTCAGCTTACAGTGTTTAAAATTTCTATTGATAGAGCAGTTTTGAAACACTCTTTTTGTGGAATTTGCAAGTGTATATTTAGAGTCCTTTGAGCCCTACGGTAGAAAAGGAAATATCTTCACATAAGAACTAGACAGCAGCATTGTCAGAAACTATTTTGAGATATTTGCATTCAAGTCATAGAGTTGAACATTTCTCTTGAGAGAGTAGTTTTGAAACACTCTTTTGTAGAATCTGTAAGTGGATATTTGGACCTCTGTGTGGCCGTCGTTTGAAACGTGATTTCTTCATGTAAAACTAGACAGAATAATTCTCAGAAACTTCTTTTTGATGTGTGCTTTCAACTCATGGTGTTGAACCTTCCTTTTGATAGAGAAGTTTTGACACTCTCTTTTTGAAGTAATTCCAAGAGGATATTTATCGCCGTTTGAGGCCTATGGCAGAAAAGGCAATATCTTCATAGGAAAACTAGACAGAATGATTCTTAGAAACTACTTTGTGATGTGTGCGTTCGACTCTCAGAAGTTCACCTTTCTTCTGATAGAGCAGTTTTCAAACACTCTTTATGTAGAATCTGCAAGTGAATAGTTGGAGTTTTTTGAGGCCTTCATTGGAAACGGGAATTATTCATATTAAACTTGAGAGAAGAATTCTCAGAAACTTCTTTGTGATGAGTGCATTCTACTCACAGCGTTGAAACTTCCTTTCGATAGAGCAGTTTTGAAGTTCTCTTTCTGTAGCATGTCCAAGTGGAGATTTACAGCGGTTCAAGGCCAACGGTAGAAAACAATATATCTTCATTGAAAAATTGACAGAATCCTTCTCAGAGACTAAATTGTGATGTGTGCATTTAGCTGACAGAGTTTAACCTTTCTTTTGATAGAGCAATTTTGAAACACTCTTTCTGTGGAATTTGCTATGGTATATTTAGATGGCTTTGAGGCCTACGGTAGAAAAGGAAATAACTGCACAGAAAAACTAGACAGAATCATTGTCAGAAACTAATTTGTGATATTTGCATTCAACTCACCTAGATGAACATTCCTCTTGATAGAGCAGTTTTCAAACACTCATTTTGTAGAATCTGCAAATGGATATTTGGACGTCTTTGTGGCCTTCCTTTGAAAAGTGATTTGTTCATATAAAACTAGACAGAAGAATTCTCAGAAAATACTTTGTGATGTGTGCTATCAACTCACAGAGTTGAACATTCCTTTTGATAGAGAAATTTTGAGAGTCTCTATTTGTATTCTATTGTATTCTCTATTTGTAGAATTTCCAAGTGGATATTTGACGCCAGTTGAGGCCTCTGGTAGAAAAGGAAATATCTTCATAGAAATACTACACCGAATGATTCTCAGAAACTACTTTGTGATGTGTGCGTTCAACTCACAGAATTAAAACTTTCTTTGGAAAGAGCAGTTTTGAAAAACTCTTTTTGTGGAATCTGCAAGTGAATATTTGGACTTTTTGGAGGCCTTTTTTGGAAACGGGATTTCTTCATATGAAACCTGACAGAAGAATTCTCAGAAACTTCGTTGTCATGTGTGCATTCACCTCACAGAGTTGAACCTTCCTTTCGATAGAGCAGTTTTGAAATGCTCTTTTGTAGAATTTCCAAGAGGATATTTACAGCGGTTCGAGACCTATTTTAGAAAAGGATATATCTTCACAGAAAAACTAGACAGAATCATTCTCTGAAACTACTTTGTGTTGTGTGCATTAAGATTACAGGGTTTAAATTTTCTTTTGATAGAGCAGTATTGAAACACTCTTTGTGGAATTTGCACATCTATATTTTGAGTGCTTTGAGGCCTATGGAGGTAAAGGAAATATCTTCACATAAAAACTAGACAGAAGAACTGTCAGAAACTACTTTGAGATATTTGCATTCAACTCACAGAGTTGAACATTCCTCTTGATAGAGCAGTTTTGAAACACTCTTTTTGTATGATCTGCAATTGAATATTTGGACTTTTTTGAGGAGTTCATTGGAAACGGGATTTCTTCATATGAAACTTGACAGAAGAATTCTCAGAAATTTCTTTGTGATGTGTGCGTTCAGCTTACAGAGTTTAACCTTTCTTTTGATAGAGCAGTCCTGAAACACTCTTTTTGTAGAATTTGCAAGTGTATATTTAGAGGGCTTTGAGGCCTAATGTAGAAAAGGAAATATCTTCACTTAAAAACTAGACAGAATAATTGTCAGAAACTACTTTGTGATATTTGCATTCAACTCACAAAGTTGAACATTCTTTTTCATAGGGCTGTTTTGAAACACTATTTTTGTAGAATCTGCAAGTGGATATTTAGATCCTCTTTGTGGTCTTCGTTTGAAATGTGATTTGTTCATATACAACTAGTCAGAAGAATTCTCAGA
This sequence comes from Pan paniscus, assembly GCF_029289425.2. NCBI lineage: Eukaryota > Metazoa > Chordata > Mammalia > Primates > Hominidae > Pan > Pan paniscus. Next base: position 73,542,140 of record NC_073254.2, read on the forward strand.
AACTTGTGATGTGTGCTTTCAAATCACAGAGTTGAACCTTCCTTTCTATAGAGCCGTTTTGAGACTTTTTGGATAATTTCCAGGTGGATATTTATCGCTGTTTGAGGCCTATGTTTGAAAAGGCAATATTTTCATAGAAAAACCAGACAGAATGATTCTCAGAAACTACTCTGTGATGTGTGCATTCAATTCACAGAGTTATTCTCTCTTTTGATAGAACGGTTTTCAATCACTCTTTTTGTAGAATCTGCAAGTGAATATTTGGACTTTTTTGAGGCCTTCGTTGGAAACAGGATTTCTGCATATAAAAATTGACGGGACAATTCTCAGAAATATCTTTGTGATGTGTGCATTCAACTCACAGAGTTGAACCTTCCTTTCGATACAGCAGTTTTGAAATAGTCTTTTTGTAGAATTTCCAAGTGGATATTTAGAGCGGTTCGAGGCCTATTGTAGAAAAGGAAATATCTTCATAGAAAAACAAGACAGAATCATTCTCAGATACTAATTTGTGAAGTGTGCATTCAGCTTACAGTGTTTAAAATTTCTATTGATAGAGCAGTTTTGAAACACTCTTTTTGTGGAATTTGCAAGTGTATATTTAGAGTCCTTTGAGCCCTACGGTAGAAAAGGAAATATCTTCACATAAGAACTAGACAGCAGCATTGTCAGAAACTATTTTGAGATATTTGCATTCAAGTCATAGAGTTGAACATTTCTCTTGAGAGAGTAGTTTTGAAACACTCTTTTGTAGAATCTGTAAGTGGATATTTGGACCTCTGTGTGGCCGTCGTTTGAAACGTGATTTCTTCATGTAAAACTAGACAGAATAATTCTCAGAAACTTCTTTTTGATGTGTGCTTTCAACTCATGGTGTTGAACCTTCCTTTTGATAGAGAAGTTTTGACACTCTCTTTTTGAAGTAATTCCAAGAGGATATTTATCGCCGTTTGAGGCCTATGGCAGAAAAGGCAATATCTTCATAGGAAAACTAGACAGAATGATTCTTAGAAACTACTTTGTGATGTGTGCGTTCGACTCTCAGAAGTTCACCTTTCTTCTGATAGAGCAGTTTTCAAACACTCTTTATGTAGAATCTGCAAGTGAATAGTTGGAGTTTTTTGAGGCCTTCATTGGAAACGGGAATTATTCATATTAAACTTGAGAGAAGAATTCTCAGAAACTTCTTTGTGATGAGTGCATTCTACTCACAGCGTTGAAACTTCCTTTCGATAGAGCAGTTTTGAAGTTCTCTTTCTGTAGCATGTCCAAGTGGAGATTTACAGCGGTTCAAGGCCAACGGTAGAAAACAATATATCTTCATTGAAAAATTGACAGAATCCTTCTCAGAGACTAAATTGTGATGTGTGCATTTAGCTGACAGAGTTTAACCTTTCTTTTGATAGAGCAATTTTGAAACACTCTTTCTGTGGAATTTGCTATGGTATATTTAGATGGCTTTGAGGCCTACGGTAGAAAAGGAAATAACTGCACAGAAAAACTAGACAGAATCATTGTCAGAAACTAATTTGTGATATTTGCATTCAACTCACCTAGATGAACATTCCTCTTGATAGAGCAGTTTTCAAACACTCATTTTGTAGAATCTGCAAATGGATATTTGGACGTCTTTGTGGCCTTCCTTTGAAAAGTGATTTGTTCATATAAAACTAGACAGAAGAATTCTCAGAAAATACTTTGTGATGTGTGCTATCAACTCACAGAGTTGAACATTCCTTTTGATAGAGAAATTTTGAGAGTCTCTATTTGTATTCTATTGTATTCTCTATTTGTAGAATTTCCAAGTGGATATTTGACGCCAGTTGAGGCCTCTGGTAGAAAAGGAAATATCTTCATAGAAATACTACACCGAATGATTCTCAGAAACTACTTTGTGATGTGTGCGTTCAACTCACAGAATTAAAACTTTCTTTGGAAAGAGCAGTTTTGAAAAACTCTTTTTGTGGAATCTGCAATTGAATATTTGGACTTTTTTGAGGAGTTCATTGGAAACGGGATTTCTTCATATGAAACTTGACAGAAGAATTCTCAGAAATTTCTTTGTGATGTGTGCGTTCAGCTTACAGAGTTTAACCTTTCTTTTGATAGAGCAGTCCTGAAACACTCTTTTTGTAGAATTTGCAAGTGTATATTTAGAGGGCTTTGAGGCCTAATGTAGAAAAGGAAATATCTTCACTTAAAAACTAGACAGAATAATTGTCAGAAACTACTTTGTGATATTTGCATTCAACTCACAAAGTTGAACATTCTTTTTCATAGGGCTGTTTTGAAACACTATTTTTGTAGAATCTGCAAGTGGATATTTAGATCCTCTTTGTGGTCTTCGTTTGAAATGTGATTTGTTCATATACAACTAGTCAGAAGAATTCTCAGAAACTTGTGATGTGTGCTTTCAAATCACAGAGTTGAACCTTCCTTTCTATAGAGCCGTTTTGAGACTTTTTGGATAATTTCCAGGTGGATATTTATCGCTGTTTGAGGCCTATGTTTGAAAAGGCAATATTTTCATAGAAAAACCAGACAGAATGATTCTCAGAAACTACTCTGTGATGTGTGCATTCAATTCACAGAGTTATTCTCTCTTTTGATAGAACGGTTTTCAATCACTCTTTTTGTAGAATCTGCAAGTGAATATTTGGACTTTTTTGAGGCCTTCGTTGGAAACAGGATTTCTGCATATAAAAATTGACGGGACAATTCTCAGAAATATCTTTGTGATGTGTGCATTCAACTCACAGAGTTGAACCTTCCTTTCGATACAGCAGTTTTGAAATAGTCTTTTTGTAGAATTTCCAAGTGGATATTTAGAGCGGTTCGAGGCCTATTGTAGAAAAGGAAATATCTTCATAGAAAAACAAGACAGAATCATTCTCAGATACTAATTTGTGAAGTGTGCATTCAGCTTACAGTGTTTAAAATTTCTATTGATAGAGCAGTTTTGAAACACTCTTTTTGTGGAATTTGCAAGTGTATATTTAGAGTCCTTTGAGCCCTACGGTAGAAAAGGAAATATCTTCACATAAGAACTAGACAGCAGCATTGTCAGAAACTATTTTGAGATATTTGCATTCAAGTCATAGAGTTGAACATTTCTCTTGAGAGAGTAGTTTTGAAACACTCTTTTGTAGAATCTGTAAGTGGATATTTGGACCTCTGTGTGGCCGTCGTTTGAAACGTGATTTCTTCATGTAAAACTAGACAGAATAATTCTCAGAAACTTCTTTTTGATGTGTGCTTTCAACTCATGGTGTTGAACCTTCCTTTTGATAGAGAAGTTTTGACACTCTCTTTTTGAAGTAATTCCAAGAGGATATTTATCGCCGTTTGAGGCCTATGGCAGAAAAGGCAATATCTTCATAGGAAAACTAGACAGAATGATTCTTAGAAACTACTTTGTGATGTGTGCGTTCGACTCTCAGAAGTTCACCTTTCTTCTGATAGAGCAGTTTTCAAACACTCTTTATGTAGAATCTGCAAGTGAATAGTTGGAGTTTTTTGAGGCCTTCATTGGAAACGGGAATTATTCATATTAAACTTGAGAGAAGAATTCTCAGAAACTTCTTTGTGATGAGTGCATTCTACTCACAGCGTTGAAACTTCCTTTCGATAGAGCAGTTTTGAAGTTCTCTTTCTGTAGCATGTCCAAGTGGAGATTTACAGCGGTTCAAGGCCAACGGTAGAAAACAATATATCTTCATTGAAAAATTGACAGAATCCTTCTCAGAGACTAAATTGTGATGTGTGCATTTAGCTGACAGAGTTTAACCTTTCTTTTGATAGAGCAATTTTGAAACACTCTTTCTGTGGAATTTGCTATGGTATATTTAGATGGCTTTGAGGCCTACGGTAGAAAAGGAAATAACTGCACAGAAAAACTAGACAGAATCATTGTCAGAAACTAATTTGTGATATTTGCATTCAACTCACCTAGATGAACATTCCTCTTGATAGAGCAGTTTTCAAACACTCATTTTGTAGAATCTGCAAATGGATATTTGGACGTCTTTGTGGCCTTCCTTTGAAAAGTGATTTGTTCATATAAAACTAGACAGAAGAATTCTCAGAAAATACTTTGTGATGTGTGCTATCAACTCACAGAGTTGAACATTCCTTTTGATAGAGAAATTTTGAGAGTCTCTATTTGTATTCTATTGTATTCTCTATTTGTAGAATTTCCAAGTGGATATTTGACGCCAGTTGAGGCCTCTGGTAGAAAAGGAAATATCTTCATAGAAATACTACACCGAATGATTCTCAGAAACTACTTTGTGATGTGTGCGTTCAACTCACAGAATTAAAACTTTCTTTGGAAAGAGCAGTTTTGAAAAACTCTTTTTGTGGAATCTGCAAGTGAATATTTGGACTTTTTGGAGGCCTTTTTTGGAAACGGGATTTCTTCATATGAAACCTGACAGAAGAATTCTCAGAAACTTCGTTGTCATGTGTGCATTCACCTCACAGAGTTGAACCTTCCTTTCGATAGAGCAGTTTTGAAATGCTCTTTTGTAGAATTTCCAAGAGGATATTTACAGCGGTTCGAGACCTATTTTAGAAAAGGATATATCTTCACAGAAAAACTAGACAGAATCATTCTCTGAAACTACTTTGTGTTGTGTGCATTAAGATTACAGGGTTTAAATTTTCTTTTGATAGAGCAGTATTGAAACACTCTTTGTGGAATTTGCACATCTATATTTTGAGTGCTTTGAGGCCTATGGAGGTAAAGGAAATATCTTCACATAAAAACTAGACAGAAGAACTGTCAGAAACTACTTTGAGATATTTGCATTCAACTCACAGAGTTGAACATTCCTCTTGATAGAGCAGTTTTGAAACACTCTTTTTGTATGATCTGCAATTGAATATTTGGACTTTTTTGAGGAGTTCATTGGAAACGGGATTTCTTCATATGAAACTTGACAGAAGAATTCTCAGAAATTTCTTTGTGATGTGTGCGTTCAGCTTACAGAGTTTAACCTTTCTTTTGATAGAGCAGTCCTGAAACACTCTTTTTGTAGAATTTGCAAGTGTATATTTAGAGGGCTTTGAGGCCTAATGTAGAAAAGGAAATATCTTCACTTAAAAACTAGACAGAATAATTGTCAGAAACTACTTTGTGATATTTGCATTCAACTCACAAAGTTGAACATTCTTTTTCATAGGGCTGTTTTGAAACACTATTTTTGTAGAATCTGCAAGTGGATATTTAGATCCTCTTTGTGGTCTTCGTTTGAAATGTGATTTGTTCATATACAACTAGTCAGAAGAATTCTCAGAAACTTGTGATGTGTGCTTTCAAATCACAGAGTTGAACCTTCCTTTCTATAGAGCCGTTTTGAGACTTTTTGGATAATTTCCAGGTGGATATTTATCGCTGTTTGAGGCCTATGTTTGAAAAGGCAATATTTTCATAGAAAAACCAGACAGAATGATTCTCAGAAACTACTCTGTGATGTGTGCATTCAATTCACAGAGTTATTCTCTCTTTTGATAGAACGGTTTTCAATCACTCTTTTTGTAGAATCTGCAAGTGAATATTTGGACTTTTTTGAGGCCTTCGTTGGAAACAGGATTTCTGCATATAAAAATTGACGGGACAATTCTCAGAAATATCTTTGTGATGTGTGCATTCAACTCACAGAGTTGAACCTTCCTTTCGATACAGCAGTTTTGAAATAGTCTTTTTGTAGAATTTCCAAGTGGATATTTAGAGCGGTTCGAGGCCTATTGTAGAAAAGGAAATATCTTCATAGAAAAACAAGACAGAATCATTCTCAGATACTAATTTGTGAAGTGTGCATTCAGCTTACAGTGTTTAAAATTTCTATTGATAGAGCAGTTTTGAAACACTCTTTTTGTGGAATTTGCAAGTGTATATTTAGAGTCCTTTGAGCCCTACGGTAGAAAAGGAAATATCTTCACATAAGAACTAGACAGCAGCATTGTCAGAAACTATTTTGAGATATTTGCATTCAAGTCATAGAGTTGAACATTTCTCTTGAGAGAGTAGTTTTGAAACACTCTTTTGTAGAATCTGTAAGTGGATATTTGGACCTCTGTGTGGCCGTCGTTTGAAACGTGATTTCTTCATGTAAAACTAGACAGAATAATTCTCAGAAACTTCTTTTTGATGTGTGCTTTCAACTCATGGTGTTGAACCTTCCTTTTGATAGAGAAGTTTTGACACTCTCTTTTTGAAGTAATTCCAAGAGGATATTTATCGCCGTTTGAGGCCTATGGCAGAAAAGGCAATATCTTCATAGGAAAACTAGACAGAATGATTCTTAGAAACTACTTTGTGATGTGTGCGTTCGACTCTCAGAAGTTCACCTTTCTTCTGATAGAGCAGTTTTCAAACACTCTTTATGTAGAATCTGCAAGTGAATAGTTGGAGTTTTTTGAGGCCTTCATTGGAAACGGGAATTATTCATATTAAACTTGAGAGAAGAATTCTCAGAAACTTCTTTGTGATGAGTGCATTCTACTCACAGCGTTGAAACTTCCTTTCGATAGAGCAGTTTTGAAGTTCTCTTTCTGTAGCATGTCCAAGTGGAGATTTACAGCGGTTCAAGGCCAACGGTAGAAAACAATATATCTTCATTGAAAAATTGACAGAATCCTTCTCAGAGACTAAATTGTGATGTGTGCATTTAGCTGACAGAGTTTAACCTTTCTTTTGATAGAGCAATTTTGAAACACTCTTTCTGTGGAATTTGCTATGGTATATTTAGATGGCTTTGAGGCCTACGGTAGAAAAGGAAATAACTGCACAGAAAAACTAGACAGAATCATTGTCAGAAACTAATTTGTGATATTTGCATTCAACTCACCTAGATGAACATTCCTCTTGATAGAGCAGTTTTCAAACACTCATTTTGTAGAATCTGCAAATGGATATTTGGACGTCTTTGTGGCCTTCCTTTGAAAAGTGATTTGTTCATATAAAACTAGACAGAAGAATTCTCAGAAAATACTTTGTGATGTGTGCTATCAACTCACAGAGTTGAACATTCCTTTTGATAGAGAAATTTTGAGAGTCTCTATTTGTATTCTATTGTATTCTCTATTTGTAGAATTTCCAAGTGGATATTTGACGCCAGTTGAGGCCTCTGGTAGAAAAGGAAATATCTTCATAGAAATACTACACCGAATGATTCTCAGAAACTACTTTGTGATGTGTGCGTTCAACTCACAGAATTAAAACTTTCTTTGGAAAGAGCAGTTTTGAAAAACTCTTTTTGTGGAATCTGCAAGTGAATATTTGGACTTTTTGGAGGAGTTCATTGGAAACGGGATTTCTTCATATGAAACCTGACAGAAGAATTCTCAGAAACTTCGTTGTCATGTGTGCATTCACCTCACAGAGTTGAACCTTCCTTTCGATAGAGCAGTTTTGAAATGCTCTTTTGTAGAATTTCCAAGAGGATATTTACAGCGGTTCGAGGCCTATTTTAGAAAAGGATATATCTTCACAGAAAAACTAGACAGAATCATTCTCTGAAACTACTTTGTGTTGTGTGCATTAAGCTTACAGGGTTTAAATTTTCTTTTGATAGAGCAGTATTGAAACACTCTTTGTGGAATTTGCACATCTATATTTTGAGTGCTTTGAGGCCTATGGAGGAAAAGGAAATATCTTCACATAAAAACTAGACAGAAGAACTGTCAGAAACTACTTTGAGATATTTGCATTCAACTCACAGAGTTGAACATTCCTCTTGATAGAGCAGTTTTGAAACACTCTTTTTGTATGATCTGCAATTGAATATTTGGACTTTTTTGAGGAGTTCATTGGAAACGGGATTTCTTCATATGAAACTTGACAGAAGAATTCTCAGAAATTTCTTTGTGATGTGTGCGTTCAGCTTACAGAGTTTAACCTTTCTTTTGATAGAGCAGTCCTGAAACACTCTTTTTGTAGAATTTGCAAGTGTATATTTAGAGGGCTTTGAGGCCTAATGTAGAAAAGGAAATATCTTCACTTAAAAACTAGACAGAATAATTGTCAGAAACTACTTTGTGATATTTGCATTCAACTCACAAAGTTGAACATTCTTTTTCATAGGGCTGTTTTGAAACACTATTTTTGTAGAATCTGCAAGTGGATATTTAGATCCTCTTTGTGGTCTTCGTTTGAAATGTGATTTGTTCATATACAACTAGTCAGAAGAATTCTCAGAAACTTGTGATGTGTGCTTTCAAATCACAGAGTTGAACCTTCCTTTCTATAGAGCCGTTTTGAGACTTTTTGGATAATTTCCAGGTGGATATTTATCGCTGTTTGAGGCCTATGTTTGAAAAGGCAATATTTTCATAGAAAAACCAGACAGAATGATTCTCAGAAACTACTCTGTGATGTGTGCATTCAATTCACAGAGTTATTCTCTCTTTTGATAGAACGGTTTTCAATCACTCTTTTTGTAGAATCTGCAAGTGAATATTTGGACTTTTTTGAGGCCTTCGTTGGAAACAGGATTTCTGCATATAAAAATTGACGGGACAATTCTCAGAAATATCTTTGTGATGTGTGCATTCAACTCACAGAGTTGAACCTTCCTTTCGATACAGCAGTTTTGAAATAGTCTTTTTGTAGAATTTCCAAGTGGATATTTAGAGCGGTTCAAGGCCTATTGTAGAAAAGGAAATATCTTCATAGAAAAACAAGACAGAATCATTCTCAGATACTAATTTGTGAAGTGTGCATTCAGCTTACAGTGTTTAAAATTTCTATTGATAGAGCAGTTTTGAAACACTCTTTTTGTGGAATTTGCAAGTGTATATTTAGAGTCCTTTGAGCCCTACGGTAGAAAAGGAAATATCTTCACATAAGAACTAGACAGCAGCATTGTCAGAAACTATTTTGAGATATTTGCATTCAAGTCATAGAGTTGAACATTTCTCTTGAGAGAGTAGTTTTGAAACACTCTTTTGTAGAATCTGTAAGTGGATATTTGGACCTCTGTGTGGCCGTCGTTTGAAACGTGATTTCTTCATGTAAAACTAGACAGAATAATTCTCAGAAACTTCTTTTTGATGTGTGCTTTCAACTCATGGTGTTGAACCTTCCTTTTGATAGAGAAGTTTTGACACTCTCTTTTTGAAGTAATTCCAAGAGGATATTTATCGCCGTTTGAGGCCTATGGCAGAAAAGGCAATATCTTCATAGGAAAACTAGACAGAATGATTCTTAGAAACTACTTTGTGATGTGTGCGTTCGACTCTCAGAAGTTCACCTTTCTTCTGATAGAGCAGTTTTCAAACACTCTTTATGTAGAATCTGCAAGTGAATAGTTGGAGTTTTTTGAGGCCTTCATTGGAAACGGGAATTATTCATATTAAACTTGAGAGAAGAATTCTCAGAAACTTCTTTGTGATGAGTGCATTCTACTCACAGCGTTGAAACTTCCTTTCGATAGAGCAGTTTTGAAGTTCTCTTTCTGTAGCATGTCCAAGTGGAGATTTACAGCGGTTCAAGGCCAACGGTAGAAAACAATATATCTTCATTGAAAAATTGACAGAATCCTTCTCAGAGACTAAATTGTGATGTGTGCATTTAGCTGACAGAGTTTAACCTTTCTTTTGATAGAGCAATTTTGAAACACTCTTTCTGTGGAATTTGCTATGGTATATTTAGATGGCTTTGAGGCCTACGGTAGAAAAGGAAATAACTGCACAGAAAAACTAGACAGAATCATTGTCAGAAACTAATTTGTGATATTTGCATTCAACTCACCTAGATGAACATTCCTCTTGATAGAGCAGTTTTCAAACACTCATTTTGTAGAATCTGCAAATGGATATTTGGACGTCTTTGTGGCCTTCCTTTGAAAAGTGATTTGTTCATATAAAACTAGACAGAAGAATTCTCAGAAAATACTTTGTGATGTGTGCTATCAACTCACAGAGTTGAACATTCCTTTTGATAGAGAAATTTTGAGAGTCTCTATTTGTATTCTATTGTATTCTCTATTTGTAGAATTTCCAAGTGGATATTTGACGCCAGTTGAGGCCTCTGGTAGAAAAGGAAATATCTTCATAGAAATACTACACCGAATGATTCTCAGAAACTACTTTGTGATGTGTGCGTTCAACTCACAGAATTAAAACTTTCTTTGGAAAGAGCAGTTTTGAAAAACTCTTTTTGTGGAATCTGCAAGTGAATATTTGGACTTTTTTGAGGAGTTCATTGGAAACGGGATTTCTTCATATGAAACTTGACAGAAGAATTCTCAGAAATTTCTTTGTGATGTGTGCGTTCAGCTTACAGAGTTTAACCTTTCTTTTGATAGAGCAGTCCTGAAACACTCTTTTTGTAGAATTTGCAAGTGTATATTTAGAGGGCTTTGAGGCCTAATGTAGAAAAGGAAATATCTTCACTTAAAAACTAGACAGAATAATTGTCAGAAACTACTTTGTGATATTTGCATTCAACTCACAAAGTTGAACATTCTTTTTCATAGGGCTGTTTTGAAACACTATTTTTGTAGAATCTGCAAGTGGATATTTAGATCCTCTTTGTGGTCTTCGTTTGAAATGTGATTTGTTCATATACAACTAGTCAGAAGAATTCTCAGAAACTTGTGATGTGTGCTTTCAAATCACAGAGTTGAACCTTCCTTTCTATAGAGCCGTTTTGAGACTTTTTGGATAATTTCCAGGTGGATATTTATCGCTGTTTGAGGCCTATGTTTGAAAAGGCAATATTTTCATAGAAAAACCAGACAGAATGATTCTCAGAAACTACTCTGTGATGTGTGCATTCAATTCACAGAGTTATTCTCTCTTTTGATAGAACGGTTTTCAATCACTCTTTTTGTAGAATCTGCAAGTGAATATTTGGACTTTTTTGAGGCCTTCGTTGGAAACAGGATTTCTGCATATAAAAATTGACGGGACAATTCTCAGAAATATCTTTGTGATGTGTGCATTCAACTCACAGAGTTGAACCTTCCTTTCGATACAGCAGTTTTGAAATAGTCTTTTTGTAGAATTTCCAAGTGGATATTTAGAGCGGTTCAAGGCCTATTGTAGAAAAGGAAATATCTTCATAGAAAAACAAGACAGAATCATTCTCAGATACTAATTTGTGAAGTGTGCATTCAGCTTACAGTGTTTAAAATTTCTATTGATAGAGCAGTTTTGAAACACTCTTTTTGTGGAATTTGCAAGTGTATATTTAGAGTCCTTTGAGCCCTACGGTAGAAAAGGAAATATCTTCACATAAGAACTAGACAGCAGCATTGTCAGAAACTATTTTGAGATATTTGCATTCAAGTCATAGAGTTGAACATTTCTCTTGAGAGAGTAGTTTTGAAACACTCTTTTGTAGAATCTGTAAGTGGATATTTGGACCTCTGTGTGGCCGTCGTTTGAAACGTGATTTCTTCATGTAAAACTAGACAGAATAATTCTCAGAAACTTCTTTTTGATGTGTGCTTTCAACTCATGGTGTTGAACCTTCCTTTTGATAGAGAAGTTTTGACACTCTCTTTTTGAAGTAATTCCAAGAGGATATTTATCGCCGTTTGAGGCCTATGGCAGAAAAGGCAATATCTTCATAGGAAAACTAGACAGAATGATTCTTAGAAACTACTTTGTGATGTGTGCGTTCGACTCTCAGAAGTTCACCTTTCTTCTGATAGAGCAGTTTTCAAACACTCTTTATGTAGAATCTGCAAGTGAATAGTTGGAGTTTTTTGAGGCCTTCATTGGAAACGGGAATTATTCATATTAAACTTGAGAGAAGAATTCTCAGAAACTTCTTTGTGATGAGTGCATTCTACTCACAGCGTTGAAACTTCCTTTCGATAGAGCAGTTTTGAAGTTCTCTTTCTGTAGCATGTCCAAGTGGAGATTTACAGCGGTTCAAGGCCAACGGTAGAAAACAATATATCTTCATTGAAAAATTGACAGAATCCTTCTCAGAGACTAAATTGTGATGTGTGCATTTAGCTGACAGAGTTTAACCTTTCTTTTGATAGAGCAATTTTGAAACACTCTTTCTGTGGAATTTGCTATGGTATATTTAGATGGCTTTGAGGCCTACGGTAGAAAAGGAAATAACTGCACAGAAAAACTAGACAGAATCATTGTCAGAAACTAATTTGTGATATTTGCATTCAACTCACCTAGATGAACATTCCTCTTGATAGAGCAGTTTTCAAACACTCATTTTGTAGAATCTGCAAATGGATATTTGGACGTCTTTGTGGCCTTCCTTTGAAAAGTGATTTGTTCATATAAAACTAGACAGAAGAATTCTCAGAAAATACTTTGTGATGTGTGCTATCAACTCACAGAGTTGAACATTCCTTTTGATAGAGAAATTTTGAGAGTCTCTATTTGTATTCTATTGTATTCTCTATTTGTAGAATTTCCAAGTGGATATTTGACGCCAGTTGAGGCCTCTGGTAGAAAAGGAAATATCTTCATAGAAATACTACACCGAATGATTCTCAGAAACTACTTTGTGATGTGTGCGTTCAACTCACAGAATTAAAACTTTCTTTGGAAAGAGCAGTTTTGAAAAACTCTTTTTGTGGAATCTGCAAGTGAATATTTGGACTTTTTGGAGGAGTTCATTGGAAACGGGATTTCTTCATATGAAACTTGACAGAAGAATTCTCAGAAATTTCTTTGTGATGTGTGCGTTCAGCTTACAGAGTTTAACCTTTCTTTTGATAGAGCAGTCCTGAAACACTCTTTTTGTAGAATTTGCAAGTGTATATTTAGAGGGCTTTGAGGCCTAATGTAGAAAAGGAAATATCTTCACTTAAAAACTAGACAGAATAATTGTCAGAAACTACTTTGTGATATTTGCATTCAACTCACAAAGTTGAACATTCTTTTTCATAGGGCTGTTTTGAAACACTATTTTTGTAGAATCTGCAAGTGGATATTTAGATCCTCTTTGTGGTCTTCGTTTGAAATGTGATTTGTTCATATACAACTAGTCAGAAGAATTCTCAGAAACTTGTGATGTGTGCTTTCAAATCACAGAGTTGAACCTTCCTTTCTATAGAGCCGTTTTGAGACTTTTTGGATAATTTCCAGGTGGATATTTATCGCTGTTTGAGGCCTATGTTTGAAAAGGCAATATTTTCATAGAAAAACCAGACAGAATGATTCTCAGAAACTACTCTGTGATGTGTGCATTCAATTCACAGAGTTATTCTCTCTTTTGATAGAACGGTTTTCAATCACTCTTTTTGTAGAATCTGCAAGTGAATATTTGGACTTTTTTGAGGCCTTCGTTGGAAACAGGATTTCTGCATATAAAAATTGACGGGACAATTCTCAGAAATATCTTTGTGATGTGTGCATTCAACTCACAGAGTTGAACCTTCCTTTCGATACAGCAGTTTTGAAATAGTCTTTTTGTAGAATTTCCAAGTGGATATTTAGAGCGGTTCGAGGCCTATTGTAGAAAAGGAAATATCTTCATAGAAAAACAAGACAGAATCATTCTCAGATACTAATTTGTGAAGTGTGCATTCAGCTTACAGTGTTTAAAATTTCTATTGATAGAGCAGTTTTGAAACACTCTTTTTGTGGAATTTGCAAGTGTATATTTAGAGTCCTTTGAGCCCTACGGTAGAAAAGGAAATATCTTCACATAAGAACTAGACAGCAGCATTGTCAGAAACTATTTTGAGATATTTGCATTCAAGTCATAGAGTTGAACATTTCTCTTGAGAGAGTAGTTTTGAAACACTCTTTTGTAGAATCTGTAAGTGGATATTTGGACCTCTGTGTGGCCGTCGTTTGAAACGTGATTTCTTCATGTAAAACTAGACAGAATAATTCTCAGAAACTTCTTTTTGATGTGTGCTTTCAACTCATGGTGTTGAACCTTCCTTTTGATAGAGAAGTTTTGACACTCTCTTTTTGAAGTAATTCCAAGAGGATATTTATCGCCGTTTGAGGCCTATGGCAGAAAAGGCAATATCTTCATAGGAAAACTAGACAGAATGATTCTTAGAAACTACTTTGTGATGTGTGCGTTCGACTCTCAGAAGTTCACCTTTCTTCTGATAGAGCAGTTTTCAAACACTCTTTATGTAGAATCTGCAAGTGAATAGTTGGAGTTTTTTGAGGCCTTCATTGGAAACGGGAATTATTCATATTAAACTTGAGAGAAGAATTCTCAGAAACTTCTTTGTGATGAGTGCATTCTACTCACAGCGTTGAAACTTCCTTTCGATAGAGCAGTTTTGAAGTTCTCTTTCTGTAGCATGTCCAAGTGGAGATTTACAGCGGTTCAAGGCCAACGGTAGAAAACAATATATCTTCATTGAAAAATTGACAGAATCCTTCTCAGAGACTAAATTGTGATGTGTGCATTTAGCTGACAGAGTTTAACCTTTCTTTTGATAGAGCAATTTTGAAACACTCTTTCTGTGGAATTTGCTATGGTATATTTAGATGGCTTTGAGGCCTACGGTAGAAAAGGAAATAACTGCACAGAAAAACTAGACAGAATCATTGTCAGAAACTAATTTGTGATATTTGCATTCAACTCACCTAGATGAACATTCCTCTTGATAGAGCAGTTTTCAAACACTCATTTTGTAGAATCTGCAAATGGATATTTGGACGTCTTTGTGGCCTTCCTTTGAAAAGTGATTTGTTCATATAAAACTAGACAGAAGAATTCTCAGAAAATACTTTGTGATGTGTGCTATCAACTCACAGAGTTGAACATTCCTTTTGATAGAGAAATTTTGAGAGTCTCTATTTGTATTCTATTGTATTCTCTATTTGTAGAATTTCCAAGTGGATATTTGACGCCAGTTGAGGCCTCTGGTAGAAAAGGAAATATCTTCATAGAAATACTACACCGAATGATTCTCAGAAACTACTTTGTGATGTGTGCGTTCAACTCACAGAATTAAAACTTTCTTTGGAAAGAGCAGTTTTGAAAAACTCTTTTTGTGGAATCTGCAAGTGAATATTTGGACTTTTTGGAGGAGTTCATTGGAAACGGGATTTCTTCATATGAAACTTGACAGAAGAATTCTCAGAAATTTCTTTGTGATGTGTGCGTTCAGCTTACAGAGTTTAACCTTTCTTTTGATAGAGCAGTCCTGAAACACTCTTTTTGTAGAATTTGCAAGTGTATATTTAGAGGGCTTTGAGGCCTAATGTAGAAAAGGAAATATCTTCACTTAAAAACTAGACAGAATAATTGTCAGAAACTACTTTGTGATATTTGCATTCAACTCACAAAGTTGAACATTCTTTTTCATAGGGCTGTTTTGAAACACTATTTTTGTAGAATCTGCAAGTGGATATTTAGATCCTCTTTGTGGTCTTCGTTTGAAATGTGATTTGTTCATATACAACTAGTCAGAAGAATTCTCAGAAACTTGTGATGTGTGCTTTCAAATCACAGAGTTGAACCTTCCTTTCTATAGAGCCGTTTTGAGACTTTTTGGATAATTTCCAGGTGGATATTTATCGCTGTTTGAGGCCTATGTTTGAAAAGGCAATATTTTCATAGAAAAACCAGACAGAATGATTCTCAGAAACTACTCTGTGATGTGTGCATTCAATTCACAGAGTTATTCTCTCTTTTGATAGAACGGTTTTCAATCACTCTTTTTGTAGAATCTGCAAGTGAATATTTGGACTTTTTTGAGGCCTTCGTTGGAAACAGGATTTCTGCATATAAAAATTGACGGGACAATTCTCAGAAATATCTTTGTGATGTGTGCATTCAACTCACAGAGTTGAACCTTCCTTTCGATACAGCAGTTTTGAAATAGTCTTTTTGTAGAATTTCCAAGTGGATATTTAGAGCGGTTCGAGGCCTATT
This sequence comes from Pan paniscus, assembly GCF_029289425.2. Lineage (NCBI taxonomy): Eukaryota > Metazoa > Chordata > Mammalia > Primates > Hominidae > Pan > Pan paniscus. The sequence continues at coordinate 73,557,978 of NC_073254.2, forward strand.
GTAGAAAAGGAAATATCTTCATAGAAAAACAAGACAGAATCATTCTCAGATACTAATTTGTGAAGTGTGCATTCAGCTTACAGTGTTTAAAATTTCTATTGATAGAGCAGTTTTGAAACACTCTTTTTGTGGAATTTGCAAGTGTATATTTAGAGTCCTTTGAGCCCTACGGTAGAAAAGGAAATATCTTCACATAAGAACTAGACAGCAGCATTGTCAGAAACTATTTTGAGATATTTGCATTCAAGTCATAGAGTTGAACATTTCTCTTGAGAGAGTAGTTTTGAAACACTCTTTTGTAGAATCTGTAAGTGGATATTTGGACCTCTGTGTGGCCGTCGTTTGAAACGTGATTTCTTCATGTAAAACTAGACAGAATAATTCTCAGAAACTTCTTTTTGATGTGTGCTTTCAACTCATGGTGTTGAACCTTCCTTTTGATAGAGAAGTTTTGACACTCTCTTTTTGAAGTAATTCCAAGAGGATATTTATCGCCGTTTGAGGCCTATGGCAGAAAAGGCAATATCTTCATAGGAAAACTAGACAGAATGATTCTTAGAAACTACTTTGTGATGTGTGCGTTCGACTCTCAGAAGTTCACCTTTCTTCTGATAGAGCAGTTTTCAAACACTCTTTATGTAGAATCTGCAAGTGAATAGTTGGAGTTTTTTGAGGCCTTCATTGGAAACGGGAATTATTCATATTAAACTTGAGAGAAGAATTCTCAGAAACTTCTTTGTGATGAGTGCATTCTACTCACAGCGTTGAAACTTCCTTTCGATAGAGCAGTTTTGAAGTTCTCTTTCTGTAGCATGTCCAAGTGGAGATTTACAGCGGTTCAAGGCCAACGGTAGAAAACAATATATCTTCATTGAAAAATTGACAGAATCCTTCTCAGAGACTAAATTGTGATGTGTGCATTTAGCTGACAGAGTTTAACCTTTCTTTTGATAGAGCAATTTTGAAACACTCTTTCTGTGGAATTTGCTATGGTATATTTAGATGGCTTTGAGGCCTACGGTAGAAAAGGAAATAACTGCACAGAAAAACTAGACAGAATCATTGTCAGAAACTAATTTGTGATATTTGCATTCAACTCACCTAGATGAACATTCCTCTTGATAGAGCAGTTTTCAAACACTCATTTTGTAGAATCTGCAAATGGATATTTGGACGTCTTTGTGGCCTTCCTTTGAAAAGTGATTTGTTCATATAAAACTAGACAGAAGAATTCTCAGAAAATACTTTGTGATGTGTGCTATCAACTCACAGAGTTGAACATTCCTTTTGATAGAGAAATTTTGAGAGTCTCTATTTGTATTCTATTGTATTCTCTATTTGTAGAATTTCCAAGTGGATATTTGACGCCAGTTGAGGCCTCTGGTAGAAAAGGAAATATCTTCATAGAAATACTACACCGAATGATTCTCAGAAACTACTTTGTGATGTGTGCGTTCAACTCACAGAATTAAAACTTTCTTTGGAAAGAGCAGTTTTGAAAAACTCTTTTTGTGGAATCTGCAAGTGAATATTTGGACTTTTTGGAGGAGTTCATTGGAAACGGGATTTCTTCATATGAAACTTGACAGAAGAATTCTCAGAAATTTCTTTGTGATGTGTGCGTTCAGCTTACAGAGTTTAACCTTTCTTTTGATAGAGCAGTCCTGAAACACTCTTTTTGTAGAATTTGCAAGTGTATATTTAGAGGGCTTTGAGGCCTAATGTAGAAAAGGAAATATCTTCACTTAAAAACTAGACAGAATAATTGTCAGAAACTACTTTGTGATATTTGCATTCAACTCACAAAGTTGAACATTCTTTTTCATAGGGCTGTTTTGAAACACTATTTTTGTAGAATCTGCAAGTGGATATTTAGATCCTCTTTGTGGTCTTCGTTTGAAATGTGATTTGTTCATATACAACTAGTCAGAAGAATTCTCAGAAACTTGTGATGTGTGCTTTCAAATCACAGAGTTGAACCTTCCTTTCTATAGAGCCGTTTTGAGACTTTTTGGATAATTTCCAGGTGGATATTTATCGCTGTTTGAGGCCTATGTTTGAAAAGGCAATATTTTCATAGAAAAACCAGACAGAATGATTCTCAGAAACTACTCTGTGATGTGTGCATTCAATTCACAGAGTTATTCTCTCTTTTGATAGAACGGTTTTCAATCACTCTTTTTGTAGAATCTGCAAGTGAATATTTGGACTTTTTTGAGGCCTTCGTTGGAAACAGGATTTCTGCATATAAAAATTGACGGGACAATTCTCAGAAATATCTTTGTGATGTGTGCATTCAACTCACAGAGTTGAACCTTCCTTTCGATACAGCAGTTTTGAAATAGTCTTTTTGTAGAATTTCCAAGTGGATATTTAGAGCGGTTCGAGGCCTATTGTAGAAAAGGAAATATCTTCATAGAAAAACAAGACAGAATCATTCTCAGATACTAATTTGTGAAGTGTGCATTCAGCTTACAGTGTTTAAAATTTCTATTGATAGAGCAGTTTTGAAACACTCTTTTTGTGGAATTTGCAAGTGTATATTTAGAGTCCTTTGAGCCCTACGGTAGAAAAGGAAATATCTTCACATAAGAACTAGACAGCAGCATTGTCAGAAACTATTTTGAGATATTTGCATTCAAGTCATAGAGTTGAACATTTCTCTTGAGAGAGTAGTTTTGAAACACTCTTTTGTAGAATCTGTAAGTGGATATTTGGACCTCTGTGTGGCCGTCGTTTGAAACGTGATTTCTTCATGTAAAACTAGACAGAATAATTCTCAGAAACTTCTTTTTGATGTGTGCTTTCAACTCATGGTGTTGAACCTTCCTTTTGATAGAGAAGTTTTGACACTCTCTTTTTGAAGTAATTCCAAGAGGATATTTATCGCCGTTTGAGGCCTATGGCAGAAAAGGCAATATCTTCATAGGAAAACTAGACAGAATGATTCTTAGAAACTACTTTGTGATGTGTGCGTTCGACTCTCAGAAGTTCACCTTTCTTCTGATAGAGCAGTTTTCAAACACTCTTTATGTAGAATCTGCAAGTGAATAGTTGGAGTTTTTTGAGGCCTTCATTGGAAACGGGAATTATTCATATTAAACTTGAGAGAAGAATTCTCAGAAACTTCTTTGTGATGAGTGCATTCTACTCACAGCGTTGAAACTTCCTTTCGATAGAGCAGTTTTGAAGTTCTCTTTCTGTAGCATGTCCAAGTGGAGATTTACAGCGGTTCAAGGCCAACGGTAGAAAACAATATATCTTCATTGAAAAATTGACAGAATCCTTCTCAGAGACTAAATTGTGATGTGTGCATTTAGCTGACAGAGTTTAACCTTTCTTTTGATAGAGCAATTTTGAAACACTCTTTCTGTGGAATTTGCTATGGTATATTTAGATGGCTTTGAGGCCTACGGTAGAAAAGGAAATAACTGCACAGAAAAACTAGACAGAATCATTGTCAGAAACTAATTTGTGATATTTGCATTCAACTCACCTAGATGAACATTCCTCTTGATAGAGCAGTTTTCAAACACTCATTTTGTAGAATCTGCAAATGGATATTTGGACGTCTTTGTGGCCTTCCTTTGAAAAGTGATTTGTTCATATAAAACTAGACAGAAGAATTCTCAGAAAATACTTTGTGATGTGTGCTATCAACTCACAGAGTTGAACATTCCTTTTGATAGAGAAATTTTGAGAGTCTCTATTTGTATTCTATTGTATTCTCTATTTGTAGAATTTCCAAGTGGATATTTGACGCCAGTTGAGGCCTCTGGTAGAAAAGGAAATATCTTCATAGAAATACTACACCGAATGATTCTCAGAAACTACTTTGTGATGTGTGCGTTCAACTCACAGAATTAAAACTTTCTTTGGAAAGAGCAGTTTTGAAAAACTCTTTTTGTGGAATCTGCAAGTGAATATTTGGACTTTTTGGAGGAGTTCATTGGAAACGGGATTTCTTCATATGAAACTTGACAGAAGAATTCTCAGAAATTTCTTTGTGATGTGTGCGTTCAGCTTACAGAGTTTAACCTTTCTTTTGATAGAGCAGTCCTGAAACACTCTTTTTGTAGAATTTGCAAGTGTATATTTAGAGGGCTTTGAGGCCTAATGTAGAAAAGGAAATATCTTCACTTAAAAACTAGACAGAATAATTGTCAGAAACTACTTTGTGATATTTGCATTCAACTCACAAAGTTGAACATTCTTTTTCATAGGGCTGTTTTGAAACACTATTTTTGTAGAATCTGCAAGTGGATATTTAGATCCTCTTTGTGGTCTTCGTTTGAAATGTGATTTGTTCATATACAACTAGTCAGAAGAATTCTCAGAAACTTGTGATGTGTGCTTTCAAATCACAGAGTTGAACCTTCCTTTCTATAGAGCCGTTTTGAGACTTTTTGGATAATTTCCAGGTGGATATTTATCGCTGTTTGAGGCCTATGTTTGAAAAGGCAATATTTTCATAGAAAAACCAGACAGAATGATTCTCAGAAACTACTCTGTGATGTGTGCATTCAATTCACAGAGTTATTCTCTCTTTTGATAGAACGGTTTTCAATCACTCTTTTTGTAGAATCTGCAAGTGAATATTTGGACTTTTTTGAGGCCTTCGTTGGAAACAGGATTTCTGCATATAAAAATTGACGGGACAATTCTCAGAAATATCTTTGTGATGTGTGCATTCAACTCACAGAGTTGAACCTTCCTTTCGATACAGCAGTTTTGAAATAGTCTTTTTGTAGAATTTCCAAGTGGATATTTAGAGCGGTTCGAGGCCTATTGTAGAAAAGGAAATATCTTCATAGAAAAACAAGACAGAATCATTCTCAGATACTAATTTGTGAAGTGTGCATTCAGCTTACAGTGTTTAAAATTTCTATTGATAGAGCAGTTTTGAAACACTCTTTTTGTGGAATTTGCAAGTGTATATTTAGAGTCCTTTGAGCCCTACGGTAGAAAAGGAAATATCTTCACATAAGAACTAGACAGCAGCATTGTCAGAAACTATTTTGAGATATTTGCATTCAAGTCATAGAGTTGAACATTTCTCTTGAGAGAGTAGTTTTGAAACACTCTTTTGTAGAATCTGTAAGTGGATATTTGGACCTCTGTGTGGCCGTCGTTTGAAACGTGATTTCTTCATGTAAAACTAGACAGAATAATTCTCAGAAACTTCTTTTTGATGTGTGCTTTCAACTCATGGTGTTGAACCTTCCTTTTGATAGAGAAGTTTTGACACTCTCTTTTTGAAGTAATTCCAAGAGGATATTTATCGCCGTTTGAGGCCTATGGCAGAAAAGGCAATATCTTCATAGGAAAACTAGACAGAATGATTCTTAGAAACTACTTTGTGATGTGTGCGTTCGACTCTCAGAAGTTCACCTTTCTTCTGATAGAGCAGTTTTCAAACACTCTTTATGTAGAATCTGCAAGTGAATAGTTGGAGTTTTTTGAGGCCTTCATTGGAAACGGGAATTATTCATATTAAACTTGAGAGAAGAATTCTCAGAAACTTCTTTGTGATGAGTGCATTCTACTCACAGCGTTGAAACTTCCTTTCGATAGAGCAGTTTTGAAGTTCTCTTTCTGTAGCATGTCCAAGTGGAGATTTACAGCGGTTCAAGGCCAACGGTAGAAAACAATATATCTTCATTGAAAAATTGACAGAATCCTTCTCAGAGACTAAATTGTGATGTGTGCATTTAGCTGACAGAGTTTAACCTTTCTTTTGATAGAGCAATTTTGAAACACTCTTTCTGTGGAATTTGCTATGGTATATTTAGATGGCTTTGAGGCCTACGGTAGAAAAGGAAATAACTGCACAGAAAAACTAGACAGAATCATTGTCAGAAACTAATTTGTGATATTTGCATTCAACTCACCTAGATGAACATTCCTCTTGATAGAGCAGTTTTCAAACACTCATTTTGTAGAATCTGCAAATGGATATTTGGACGTCTTTGTGGCCTTCCTTTGAAAAGTGATTTGTTCATATAAAACTAGACAGAAGAATTCTCAGAAAATACTTTGTGATGTGTGCTATCAACTCACAGAGTTGAACATTCCTTTTGATAGAGAAATTTTGAGAGTCTCTATTTGTATTCTATTGTATTCTCTATTTGTAGAATTTCCAAGTGGATATTTGACGCCAGTTGAGGCCTCTGGTAGAAAAGGAAATATCTTCATAGAAATACTACACCGAATGATTCTCAGAAACTACTTTGTGATGTGTGCGTTCAACTCACAGAATTAAAACTTTCTTTGGAAAGAGCAGTTTTGAAAAACTCTTTTTGTGGAATCTGCAAGTGAATATTTGGACTTTTTGGAGGAGTTCATTGGAAACGGGATTTCTTCATATGAAACTTGACAGAAGAATTCTCAGAAATTTCTTTGTGATGTGTGCGTTCAGCTTACAGAGTTTAACCTTTCTTTTGATAGAGCAGTCCTGAAACACTCTTTTTGTAGAATTTGCAAGTGTATATTTAGAGGGCTTTGAGGCCTAATGTAGAAAAGGAAATATCTTCACTTAAAAACTAGACAGAATAATTGTCAGAAACTACTTTGTGATATTTGCATTCAACTCACAAAGTTGAACATTCTTTTTCATAGGGCTGTTTTGAAACACTATTTTTGTAGAATCTGCAAGTGGATATTTAGATCCTCTTTGTGGTCTTCGTTTGAAATGTGATTTGTTCATATACAACTAGTCAGAAGAATTCTCAGAAACTTGTGATGTGTGCTTTCAAATCACAGAGTTGAACCTTCCTTTCTATAGAGCCGTTTTGAGACTTTTTGGATAATTTCCAGGTGGATATTTATCGCTGTTTGAGGCCTATGTTTGAAAAGGCAATATTTTCATAGAAAAACCAGACAGAATGATTCTCAGAAACTACTCTGTGATGTGTGCATTCAATTCACAGAGTTATTCTCTCTTTTGATAGAACGGTTTTCAATCACTCTTTTTGTAGAATCTGCAAGTGAATATTTGGACTTTTTTGAGGCCTTCGTTGGAAACAGGATTTCTGCATATAAAAATTGACGGGACAATTCTCAGAAATATCTTTGTGATGTGTGCATTCAACTCACAGAGTTGAACCTTCCTTTCGATACAGCAGTTTTGAAATAGTCTTTTTGTAGAATTTCCAAGTGGATATTTAGAGCGGTTCGAGGCCTATTGTAGAAAAGGAAATATCTTCATAGAAAAACAAGACAGAATCATTCTCAGATACTAATTTGTGAAGTGTGCATTCAGCTTACAGTGTTTAAAATTTCTATTGATAGAGCAGTTTTGAAACACTCTTTTTGTGGAATTTGCAAGTGTATATTTAGAGTCCTTTGAGCCCTACGGTAGAAAAGGAAATATCTTCACATAAGAACTAGACAGCAGCATTGTCAGAAACTATTTTGAGATATTTGCATTCAAGTCATAGAGTTGAACATTTCTCTTGAGAGAGTAGTTTTGAAACACTCTTTTGTAGAATCTGTAAGTGGATATTTGGACCTCTGTGTGGCCGTCGTTTGAAACGTGATTTCTTCATGTAAAACTAGACAGAATAATTCTCAGAAACTTCTTTTTGATGTGTGCTTTCAACTCATGGTGTTGAACCTTCCTTTTGATAGAGAAGTTTTGACACTCTCTTTTTGAAGTAATTCCAAGAGGATATTTATCGCCGTTTGAGGCCTATGGCAGAAAAGGCAATATCTTCATAGGAAAACTAGACAGAATGATTCTTAGAAACTACTTTGTGATGTGTGCGTTCGACTCTCAGAAGTTCACCTTTCTTCTGATAGAGCAGTTTTCAAACACTCTTTATGTAGAATCTGCAAGTGAATAGTTGGAGTTTTTTGAGGCCTTCATTGGAAACGGGAATTATTCATATTAAACTTGAGAGAAGAATTCTCAGAAACTTCTTTGTGATGAGTGCATTCTACTCACAGCGTTGAAACTTCCTTTCGATAGAGCAGTTTTGAAGTTCTCTTTCTGTAGCATGTCCAAGTGGAGATTTACAGCGGTTCAAGGCCAACGGTAGAAAACAATATATCTTCATTGAAAAATTGACAGAATCCTTCTCAGAGACTAAATTGTGATGTGTGCATTTAGCTGACAGAGTTTAACCTTTCTTTTGATAGAGCAATTTTGAAACACTCTTTCTGTGGAATTTGCTATGGTATATTTAGATGGCTTTGAGGCCTACGGTAGAAAAGGAAATAACTGCACAGAAAAACTAGACAGAATCATTGTCAGAAACTAATTTGTGATATTTGCATTCAACTCACCTAGATGAACATTCCTCTTGATAGAGCAGTTTTCAAACACTCATTTTGTAGAATCTGCAAATGGATATTTGGACGTCTTTGTGGCCTTCCTTTGAAAAGTGATTTGTTCATATAAAACTAGACAGAAGAATTCTCAGAAAATACTTTGTGATGTGTGCTATCAACTCACAGAGTTGAACATTCCTTTTGATAGAGAAATTTTGAGAGTCTCTATTTGTATTCTATTGTATTCTCTATTTGTAGAATTTCCAAGTGGATATTTGACGCCAGTTGAGGCCTCTGGTAGAAAAGGAAATATCTTCATAGAAATACTACACCGAATGATTCTCAGAAACTACTTTGTGATGTGTGCGTTCAACTCACAGAATTAAAACTTTCTTTGGAAAGAGCAGTTTTGAAAAACTCTTTTTGTGGAATCTGCAAGTGAATATTTGGACTTTTTGGAGGAGTTCATTGGAAACGGGATTTCTTCATATGAAACTTGACAGAAGAATTCTCAGAAATTTCTTTGTGATGTGTGCGTTCAGCTTACAGAGTTTAACCTTTCTTTTGATAGAGCAGTCCTGAAACACTCTTTTTGTAGAATTTGCAAGTGTATATTTAGAGGGCTTTGAGGCCTAATGTAGAAAAGGAAATATCTTCACTTAAAAACTAGACAGAATAATTGTCAGAAACTACTTTGTGATATTTGCATTCAACTCACAAAGTTGAACATTCTTTTTCATAGGGCTGTTTTGAAACACTATTTTTGTAGAATCTGCAAGTGGATATTTAGATCCTCTTTGTGGTCTTCGTTTGAAATGTGATTTGTTCATATACAACTAGTCAGAAGAATTCTCAGAAACTTGTGATGTGTGCTTTCAAATCACAGAGTTGAACCTTCCTTTCTATAGAGCCGTTTTGAGACTTTTTGGATAATTTCCAGGTGGATATTTATCGCTGTTTGAGGCCTATGTTTGAAAAGGCAATATTTTCATAGAAAAACCAGACAGAATGATTCTCAGAAACTACTCTGTGATGTGTGCATTCAATTCACAGAGTTATTCTCTCTTTTGATAGAACGGTTTTCAATCACTCTTTTTGTAGAATCTGCAAGTGAATATTTGGACTTTTTTGAGGCCTTCGTTGGAAACAGGATTTCTGCATATAAAAATTGACGGGACAATTCTCAGAAATATCTTTGTGATGTGTGCATTCAACTCACAGAGTTGAACCTTCCTTTCGATACAGCAGTTTTGAAATAGTCTTTTTGTAGAATTTCCAAGTGGATATTTAGAGCGGTTCGAGGCCTATTGTAGAAAAGGAAATATCTTCATAGAAAAACAAGACAGAATCATTCTCAGATACTAATTTGTGAAGTGTGCATTCAGCTTACAGTGTTTAAAATTTCTATTGATAGAGCAGTTTTGAAACACTCTTTTTGTGGAATTTGCAAGTGTATATTTAGAGTCCTTTGAGCCCTACGGTAGAAAAGGAAATATCTTCACATAAGAACTAGACAGCAGCATTGTCAGAAACTATTTTGAGATATTTGCATTCAAGTCATAGAGTTGAACATTTCTCTTGAGAGAGTAGTTTTGAAACACTCTTTTGTAGAATCTGTAAGTGGATATTTGGACCTCTGTGTGGCCGTCGTTTGAAACGTGATTTCTTCATGTAAAACTAGACAGAATAATTCTCAGAAACTTCTTTTTGATGTGTGCTTTCAACTCATGGTGTTGAACCTTCCTTTTGATAGAGAAGTTTTGACACTCTCTTTTTGAAGTAATTCCAAGAGGATATTTATCGCCGTTTGAGGCCTATGGCAGAAAAGGCAATATCTTCATAGGAAAACTAGACAGAATGATTCTTAGAAACTACTTTGTGATGTGTGCGTTCGACTCTCAGAAGTTCACCTTTCTTCTGATAGAGCAGTTTTCAAACACTCTTTATGTAGAATCTGCAAGTGAATAGTTGGAGTTTTTTGAGGCCTTCATTGGAAACGGGAATTATTCATATTAAACTTGAGAGAAGAATTCTCAGAAACTTCTTTGTGATGAGTGCATTCTACTCACAGCGTTGAAACTTCCTTTCGATAGAGCAGTTTTGAAGTTCTCTTTCTGTAGCATGTCCAAGTGGAGATTTACAGCGGTTCAAGGCCAACGGTAGAAAACAATATATCTTCATTGAAAAATTGACAGAATCCTTCTCAGAGACTAAATTGTGATGTGTGCATTTAGCTGACAGAGTTTAACCTTTCTTTTGATAGAGCAATTTTGAAACACTCTTTCTGTGGAATTTGCTATGGTATATTTAGATGGCTTTGAGGCCTACGGTAGAAAAGGAAATAACTGCACAGAAAAACTAGACAGAATCATTGTCAGAAACTAATTTGTGATATTTGCATTCAACTCACCTAGATGAACATTCCTCTTGATAGAGCAGTTTTCAAACACTCATTTTGTAGAATCTGCAAATGGATATTTGGACGTCTTTGTGGCCTTCCTTTGAAAAGTGATTTGTTCATATAAAACTAGACAGAAGAATTCTCAGAAAATACTTTGTGATGTGTGCTATCAACTCACAGAGTTGAACATTCCTTTTGATAGAGAAATTTTGAGAGTCTCTATTTGTATTCTATTGTATTCTCTATTTGTAGAATTTCCAAGTGGATATTTGACGCCAGTTGAGGCCTCTGGTAGAAAAGGAAATATCTTCATAGAAATACTACACCGAATGATTCTCAGAAACTACTTTGTGATGTGTGCGTTCAACTCACAGAATTAAAACTTTCTTTGGAAAGAGCAGTTTTGAAAAACTCTTTTTGTGGAATCTGCAAGTGAATATTTGGACTTTTTGGAGGAGTTCATTGGAAACGGGATTTCTTCATATGAAACTTGACAGAAGAATTCTCAGAAATTTCTTTGTGATGTGTGCGTTCAGCTTACAGAGTTTAACCTTTCTTTTGATAGAGCAGTCCTGAAACACTCTTTTTGTAGAATTTGCAAGTGTATATTTAGAGGGCTTTGAGGCCTAATGTAGAAAAGGAAATATCTTCACTTAAAAACTAGACAGAATAATTGTCAGAAACTACTTTGTGATATTTGCATTCAACTCACAAAGTTGAACATTCTTTTTCATAGGGCTGTTTTGAAACACTATTTTTGTAGAATCTGCAAGTGGATATTTAGATCCTCTTTGTGGTCTTCGTTTGAAATGTGATTTGTTCATATACAACTAGTCAGAAGAATTCTCAGAAACTTGTGATGTGTGCTTTCAAATCACAGAGTTGAACCTTCCTTTCTATAGAGCCGTTTTGAGACTTTTTGGATAATTTCCAGGTGGATATTTATCGCTGTTTGAGGCCTATGTTTGAAAAGGCAATATTTTCATAGAAAAACCAGACAGAATGATTCTCAGAAACTACTCTGTGATGTGTGCATTCAATTCACAGAGTTATTCTCTCTTTTGATAGAACGGTTTTCAATCACTCTTTTTGTAGAATCTGCAAGTGAATATTTGGACTTTTTTGAGGCCTTCGTTGGAAACAGGATTTCTGCATATAAAAATTGACGGGACAATTCTCAGAAATATCTTTGTGATGTGTGCATTCAACTCACAGAGTTGAACCTTCCTTTCGATACAGCAGTTTTGAAATAGTCTTTTTGTAGAATTTCCAAGTGGATATTTAGAGCGGTTCGAGGCCTATTGTAGAAAAGGAAATATCTTCATAGAAAAACAAGACAGAATCATTCTCAGATACTAATTTGTGAAGTGTGCATTCAGCTTACAGTGTTTAAAATTTCTATTGATAGAGCAGTTTTGAAACACTCTTTTTGTGGAATTTGCAAGTGTATATTTAGAGTCCTTTGAGCCCTACGGTAGAAAAGGAAATATCTTCACATAAGAACTAGACAGCAGCATTGTCAGAAACTATTTTGAGATATTTGCATTCAAGTCATAGAGTTGAACATTTCTCTTGAGAGAGTAGTTTTGAAACACTCTTTTGTAGAATCTGTAAGTGGATATTTGGACCTCTGTGTGGCCGTCGTTTGAAACGTGATTTCTTCATGTAAAACTAGACAGAATAATTCTCAGAAACTTCTTTTTGATGTGTGCTTTCAACTCATGGTGTTGAACCTTCCTTTTGATAGAGAAGTTTTGACACTCTCTTTTTGAAGTAATTCCAAGAGGATATTTATCGCCGTTTGAGGCCTATGGCAGAAAAGGCAATATCTTCATAGGAAAACTAGACAGAATGATTCTTAGAAACTACTTTGTGATGTGTGCGTTCGACTCTCAGAAGTTCACCTTTCTTCTGATAGAGCAGTTTTCAAACACTCTTTATGTAGAATCTGCAAGTGAATAGTTGGAGTTTTTTGAGGCCTTCATTGGAAACGGGAATTATTCATATTAAACTTGAGAGAAGAATTCTCAGAAACTTCTTTGTGATGAGTGCATTCTACTCACAGCGTTGAAACTTCCTTTCGATAGAGCAGTTTTGAAGTTCTCTTTCTGTAGCATGTCCAAGTGGAGATTTACAGCGGTTCAAGGCCAACGGTAGAAAACAATATATCTTCATTGAAAAATTGACAGAATCCTTCTCAGAGACTAAATTGTGATGTGTGCATTTAGCTGACAGAGTTTAACCTTTCTTTTGATAGAGCAATTTTGAAACACTCTTTCTGTGGAATTTGCTATGGTATATTTAGATGGCTTTGAGGCCTACGGTAGAAAAGGAAATAACTGCACAGAAAAACTAGACAGAATCATTGTCAGAAACTAATTTGTGATATTTGCATTCAACTCACCTAGATGAACATTCCTCTTGATAGAGCAGTTTTCAAACACTCATTTTGTAGAATCTGCAAATGGATATTTGGACGTCTTTGTGGCCTTCCTTTGAAAAGTGATTTGTTCATATAAAACTAGACAGAAGAATTCTCAGAAAATACTTTGTGATGTGTGCTATCAACTCACAGAGTTGAACATTCCTTTTGATAGAGAAATTTTGAGAGTCTCTATTTGTATTCTATTGTATTCTCTATTTGTAGAATTTCCAAGTGGATATTTGACGCCAGTTGAGGCCTCTGGTAGAAAAGGAAATATCTTCATAGAAATACTACACCGAATGATTCTCAGAAACTACTTTGTGATGTGTGCGTTCAACTCACAGAATTAAAACTTTCTTTGGAAAGAGCAGTTTTGAAAAACTCTTTTTGTGGAATCTGCAAGTGAATATTTGGACTTTTTGGAGGAGTTCATTGGAAACGGGATTTCTTCATATGAAACTTGACAGAAGAATTCTCAGAAATTTCTTTGTGATGTGTGCGTTCAGCTTACAGAGTTTAACCTTTCTTTTGATAGAGCAGTCCTGAAACACTCTTTTTGTAGAATTTGCAAGTGTATATTTAGAGGGCTTTGAGGCCTAATGTAGAAAAGGAAATATCTTCACTTAAAAACTAGACAGAATAATTGTCAGAAACTACTTTGTGATATTTGCATTCAACTCACAAAGTTGAACATTCTTTTTCATAGGGCTGTTTTGAAACACTATTTTTGTAGAATCTGCAAGTGGATATTTAGATCCTCTTTGTGGTCTTCGTTTGAAATGTGATTTGTTCATATACAACTAGTCAGAAGAATTCTCAGAAACTTGTGATGTGTGCTTTCAAATCACAGAGTTGAACCTTCCTTTCTATAGAGCCGTTTTGAGACTTTTTGGATAATTTCCAGGTGGATATTTATCGCTGTTTGAGGCCTATGTTTGAAAAGGCAATATTTTCATAGAAAAACCAGACAGAATGATTCTCAGAAACTACTCTGTGATGTGTGCATTCAATTCACAGAGTTATTCTCTCTTTTGATAGAACGGTTTTCAATCACTCTTTTTGTAGAATCTGCAAGTGAATATTTGGACTTTTTTGAGGCCTTCGTTGGAAACAGGATTTCTGCATATAAAAATTGACGGGACAATTCTCAGAAATATCTTTGTGATGTGTGCATTCAACTCACAGAGTTGAACCTTCCTTTCGATACAGCAGTTTTGAAATAGTCTTTTTGTAGAATTTCCAAGTGGATATTTAGAGCGGTTCGAGGCCTATTGTAGAAAAGGAAATATCTTCATAGAAAAACAAGACAGAATCATTCTCAGATACTAATTTGTGAAGTGTGCATTCAGCTTACAGTGTTTAAAATTTCTATTGATAGAGCAGTTTTGAAACACTCTTTTTGTGGAATTTGCAAGTGTATATTTAGAGTCCTTTGAGCCCTACGGTAGAAAAGGAAATATCTTCACATAAGAACTAGACAGCAGCATTGTCAGAAACTATTTTGAGATATTTGCATTCAAGTCATAGAGTTGAACATTTCTCTTGAGAGAGTAGTTTTGAAACACTCTTTTGTAGAATCTGTAAGTGGATATTTGGACCTCTGTGTGGCCGTCGTTTGAAACGTGATTTCTTCATGTAAAACTAGACAGAATAATTCTCAGAAACTTCTTTTTGATGTGTGCTTTCAACTCATGGTGTTGAACCTTCCTTTTGATAGAGAAGTTTTGACACTCTCTTTTTGAAGTAATTCCAAGAGGATATTTATCGCCGTTTGAGGCCTATGGCAGAAAAGGCAATATCTTCATAGGAAAACTAGACAGAATGATTCTTAGAAACTACTTTGTGATGTGTGCGTTCGACTCTCAGAAGTTCACCTTTCTTCTGATAGAGCAGTTTTCAAACACTCTTTATGTAGAATCTGCAAGTGAATAGTTGGAGTTTTTTGAGGCCTTCATTGGAAACGGGAATTATTCATATTAAACTTGAGAGAAGAATTCTCAGAAACTTCTTTGTGATGAGTGCATTCTACTCACAGCGTTGAAACTTCCTTTCGATAGAGCAGTTTTGAAGTTCTCTTTCTGTAGCATGTCCAAGTGGAGATTTACAGCGGTTCAAGGCCAACGGTAGAAAACAATATATCTTCATTGAAAAATTGACAGAATCCTTCTCAGAGACTAAATTGTGATGTGTGCATTTAGCTGACAGAGTTTAACCTTTCTTTTGATAGAGCAATTTTGAAACACTCTTTCTGTGGAATTTGCTATGGTATATTTAGATGGCTTTGAGGCCTACGGTAGAAAAGGAAATAACTGCACAGAAAAACTAGACAGAATCATTGTCAGAAACTAATTTGTGATATTTGCATTCAACTCACCTAGATGAACATTCCTCTTGATAGAGCAGTTTTCAAACACTCATTTTGTAGAATCTGCAAATGGATATTTGGACGTCTTTGTGGCCTTCCTTTGAAAAGTGATTTGTTCATATAAAACTAGACAGAAGAATTCTCAGAAAATACTTTGTGATGTGTGCTATCAACTCACAGAGTTGAACATTCCTTTTGATAGAGAAATTTTGAGAGTCTCTATTTGTATTCTATTGTATTCTCTATTTGTAGAATTTCCAAGTGGATATTTGACGCCAGTTGAGGCCTCTGGTAGAAAAGGAAATATCTTCATAGAAATACTACACCGAATGATTCTCAGAAACTACTTTGTGATGTGTGCGTTCAACTCACAGAATTAAAACTTTCTTTGGAAAGAGCAGTTTTGAAAAACTCTTTTTGTGGAATCTGCAAGTGAATATTTGGACTTTTTTGAGGAGTTCATTGGAAACGGGATTTCTTCATATGAAACTTGACAGAAGAATTCTCAGAAATTTCTTTGTGATGTGTGCGTTCAGCTTACAGAGTTTAACCTTTCTTTTGATAGAGCAGTCCTGAAACACTCTTTTTGTAGAATTTGCAAGTGTATATTTAGAGGGCTTTGAGGCCTAATGTAGAAAAGGAAATATCTTCACTTAAAAACTAGACAGAATAATTGTCAGAAACTACTTTGTGATATTTGCATTCAACTCACAAAGTTGAACATTCTTTTTCATAGGGCTGTTTTGAAACACTATTTTTGTAGAATCTGCAAGTGGATATTTAGATCCTCTTTGTGGTCTTCGTTTGAAATGTGATTTGTTCATATACAACTAGTCAGAAGAATTCTCAGAAACTTGTGATGTGTGCTTTCAAATCACAGAGTTGAACCTTCCTTTCTATAGAGCCGTTTTGAGACTTTTTGGATAATTTCCAGGTGGATATTTATCGCTGTTTGAGGCCTATGTTTGAAAAGGCAATATTTTCATAGAAAAACCAGACAGAATGATTCTCAGAAACTACTCTGTGATGTGTGCATTCAATTCACAGAGTTATTCTCTCTTTTGATAGAACGGTTTTCAATCACTCTTTTTGTAGAATCTGCAAGTGAATATTTGGACTTTTTTGAGGCCTTCGTTGGAAACAGGATTTCTGCATATAAAAATTGACGGGACAATTCTCAGAAATATCTTTGTGATGTGTGCATTCAACTCACAGAGTTGAACCTTCCTTTCGATACAGCAGTTTTGAAATAGTCTTTTTGTAGAATTTCCAAGTGGATATTTAGAGCGGTTCGAGGCCTATTGTAGAAAAGGAAATATCTTCATAGAAAAACAAGACAGAATCATTCTCAGATACTAATTTGTGAAGTGTGCATTCAGCTTACAGTGTTTAAAATTTCTATTGATAGAGCAGTTTTGAAACACTCTTTTTGTGGAATTTGCAAGTGTATATTTAGAGTCCTTTGAGCCCTACGGTAGAAAAGGAAATATCTTCACATAAGAACTAGACAGCAGCATTGTCAGAAACTATTTTGAGATATTTGCATTCAAGTCATAGAGTTGAACATTTCTCTTGAGAGAGTAGTTTTGAAACACTCTTTTGTAGAATCTGTAAGTGGATATTTGGACCTCTGTGTGGCCGTCGTTTGAAACGTGATTTCTTCATGTAAAACTAGACAGAATAATTCTCAGAAACTTCTTTTTGATGTGTGCTTTCAACTCATGGTGTTGAACCTTCCTTTTGATAGAGAAGTTTTGACACTCTCTTTTTGAAGTAATTCCAAGAGGATATTTATCGCCGTTTGAGGCCTATGGCAGAAAAGGCAATATCTTCATAGGAAAACTAGACAGAATGATTCTTAGAAACTACTTTGTGATGTGTGCGTTCGACTCTCAGAAGTTCACCTTTCTTCTGATAGAGCAGTTTTCAAACACTCTTTATGTAGAATCTGCAAGTGAATAGTTGGAGTTTTTTGAGGCCTTCATTGGAAACGGGAATTATTCATCTTAAACTTGAGAGAAGAATTCTCAGAAACTTCTTTGTGATGAGTGCATTCTACTCACAGCGTTGAAACTTCCTTTCGATAGAGCAGTTTTGAAGTTCTCTTTCTGTAGCATGTCCAAGTGGAGATTTACAGCGGTTCAAGGCCAACGGTAGAAAACAATATATCTTCATTGAAAAATTGACAGAATCCTTCTCAGAGACTAAATTGTGATGTGTGCATTTAGCTGACAGAGTTTAACCTTTCTTTTGATAGAGCAATTTTGAAACACTCTTTCTGTGGAATTTGCTATGGTATATTTAGATGGCTTTGAGGCCTACGGTAGAAAAGGAAATAACTGCACAGAAAAACTAGACAGAATCATTGTCAGAAACTAATTTGTGATATTTGCATTCAACTCACCTAGATGAACATTCCTCTTGATAGAGCAGTTTTCAAACACTCATTTTGTAGAATCTGCAAATGGATATTTGGACGTCTTTGTGGCCTTCCTTTGAAAAGTGATTTGTTCATATAAAACTAGACAGAAGAATTCTCAGAAAATACTTTGTGATGTGTGCTATCAACTCACAGAGTTGAACATTCCTTTTGATAGAGAAATTTTGAGAGTCTCTATTTGTATTCTATTGTATTCTCTATTTGTAGAATTTCCAAGTGGATATTTGACGCCAGTTGAGGCCTCTGGTAGAAAAGGAAATATCTTCATAGAAATACTACACCGAATGATTCTCAGAAACTACTTTGTGATGTGTGCGTTCAACTCACAGAATTAAAACTTTCTTTGGAAAGAGCAGTTTTGAAAAACTCTTTTTGTGGAATCTGCAAGTGAATATTTGGACTTTTTGGAGGAGTTCATTGGAAACGGGATTTCTTCATATGAAACTTGACAGAAGAATTCTCAGAAATTTCTTTGTGATGTGTGCGTTCAGCTTACAGAGTTTAACCTTTCTTTTGATAGAGCAGTCCTGAAACACTCTTTTTGTAGAATTTGCAAGTGTATATTTAGAGGGCTTTGAGGCCTAATGTAGAAAAGGAAATATCTTCACTTAAAAACTAGACAGAATAATTGTCAGAAACTACTTTGTGATATTTGCATTCAACTCACAAAGTTGAACATTCTTTTTCATAGGGCTGTTTTGAAACACTATTTTTGTAGAATCTGCAAGTGGATATTTAGATCCTCTTTGTGGTCTTCGTTTGAAATGTGATTTGTTCATATACAACTAGTCAGAAGAATTCTCAGAAACTTGTGATGTGTGCTTTCAAATCACAGAGTTGAACCTTCCTTTCTATAGAGCCGTTTTGAGACTTTTTGGATAATTTCCAGGTGGATATTTATCGCTGTTTGAGGCCTATGTTTGAAAAGGCAATATTTTCATAGAAAAACCAGACAGAATGATTCTCAGAAACTACTCTGTGATGTGTGCATTCAATTCACAGAGTTATTCTCTCTTTTGATAGAACGGTTTTCAATCACTCTTTTTGTAGAATCTGCAAGTGAATATTTGGACTTTTTTGAGGCCTTCGTTGGAAACAGGATTTCTGCATATAAAAATTGACGGGACAATTCTCAGAAATATCTTTGTGATGTGTGCATTCAACTCACAGAGTTGAACCTTCCTTTCGATACAGCAGTTTTGAAATAGTCTTTTTGTAGAATTTCCAAGTGGATATTTAGAGCGGTTCGAGGCCTATTGTAGAAAAGGAAATATCTTCATAGAAAAACAAGACAGAATCATTCTCAGATACTAATTTGTGAAGTGTGCATTCAGCTTACAGTGTTTAAAATTTCTATTGATAGAGCAGTTTTGAAACACTCTTTTTGTGGAATTTGCAAGTGTATATTTAGAGTCCTTTGAGCCCTACGGTAGAAAAGGAAATATCTTCACATAAGAACTAGACAGCAGCATTGTCAGAAACTATTTTGAGATATTTGCATTCAAGTCATAGAGTTGAACATTTCTCTTGAGAGAGTAGTTTTGAAACACTCTTTTGTAGAATCTGTAAGTGGATATTTGGACCTCTGTGTGGCCGTCGTTTGAAACGTGATTTCTTCATGTAAAACTAGACAGAATAATTCTCAGAAACTTCTTTTTGATGTGTGCTTTCAACTCATGGTGTTGAACCTTCCTTTTGATAGAGAAGTTTTGACACTCTCTTTTTGAAGTAATTCCAAGAGGATATTTATCGCCGTTTGAGGCCTATGGCAGAAAAGGCAATATCTTCATAGGAAAACTAGACAGAATGATTCTTAGAAACTACTTTGTGATGTGTGCGTTCGACTCTCAGAAGTTCACCTTTCTTCTGATAGAGCAGTTTTCAAACACTCTTTATGTAGAATCTGCAAGTGAATAGTTGGAGTTTTTTGAGGCCTTCATTGGAAACGGGAATTATTCATCTTAAACTTGAGAGAAGAATTCTCAGAAACTTCTTTGTGATGAGTGCATTCTACTCACAGCGTTGAAACTTCCTTTCGATAGAGCAGTTTTGAAGTTCTCTTTCTGTAGCATGTCCAAGTGGAGATTTACAGCGGTTCAAGGCCAACGGTAGAAAACAATATATCTTCATTGAAAAATTGACAGAATCCTTCTCAGAGACTAAATTGTGATGTGTGCATTTAGCTGACAGAGTTTAACCTTTCTTTTGATAGAGCAATTTTGAAACACTCTTTCTGTGGAATTTGCTATGGTATATTTAGATGGCTTTGAGGCCTACGGTAGAAAAGGAAATAACTGCACAGAAAAACTAGACAGAATCATTGTCAGAAACTAATTTGTGATATTTGCATTCAACTCACCTAGATGAACATTCCTCTTGATAGAGCAGTTTTCAAACACTCATTTTGTAGAATCTGCAAATGGATATTTGGACGTCTTTGTGGCCTTCCTTTGAAAAGTGATTTGTTCATATAAAACTAGACAGAAGAATTCTCAGAAAATACTTTGTGATGTGTGCTATCAACTCACAGAGTTGAACATTCCTTTTGATAGAGAAATTTTGAGAGTCTCTATTTGTATTCTATTGTATTCTCTATTTGTAGAATTTCCAAGTGGATATTTGACGCCAGTTGAGGCCTCTGGTAGAAAAGGAAATATCTTCATAGAAATACTACACCGAATGATTCTCAGAAACTACTTTGTGATGTGTGCGTTCAACTCACAGAATTAAAACTTTCTTTGGAAAGAGCAGTTTTGAAAAACTCTTTTTGTGGAATCTGCAAGTGAATATTTGGACTTTTTGGAGGAGTTCATTGGAAACGGGATTTCTTCATATGAAACTTGACAGAAGAATTCTCAGAAATTTCTTTGTGATGTGTGCGTTCAGCTTACAGAGTTTAACCTTTCTTTTGATAGAGCAGTCCTGAAACACTCTTTTTGTAGAATTTGCAAGTGTATATTTAGAGGGCTTTGAGGCCTAATGTAGAAAAGGAAATATCTTCACTTAAAAACTAGACAGAATAATTGTCAGAAACTACTTTGTGATATTTGCATTCAACTCACAAAGTTGAACATTCTTTTTCATAGGGCTGTTTTGAAACACTATTTTTGTAGAATCTGCAAGTGGATATTTAGATCCTCTTTGTGGTCTTCGTTTGAAATGTGATTTGTTCATATACAACTAGTCAGAAGAATTCTCAGAAACTTGTGATGTGTGCTTTCAAATCACAGAGTTGAACCTTCCTTTCTATAGAGCCGTTTTGAGACTTTTTGGATAATTTCCAGGTGGATATTTATCGCTGTTTGAGGCCTATGTTTGAAAAGGCAATATTTTCATAGAAAAACCAGACAGAATGATTCTCAGAAACTACTCTGTGATGTGTGCATTCAATTCACAGAGTTATTCTCTCTTTTGATAGAACGGTTTTCAATCACTCTTTTTGTAGAATCTGCAAGTGAATATTTGGACTTTTTTGAGGCCTTCGTTGGAAACAGGATTTCTGCATATAAAAATTGACGGGACAATTCTCAGAAATATCTTTGTGATGTGTGCATTCAACTCACAGAGTTGAACCTTCCTTTCGATACAGCAGTTTTGAAATAGTCTTTTTGTAGAATTTCCAAGTGGATATTTAGAGCGGTTCGAGGCCTATTGTAGAAAAGGAAATATCTTCATAGAAAAACAAGACAGAATCATTCTCAGATACTAATTTGTGAAGTGTGCATTCAGCTTACAGTGTTTAAAATTTCTATTGATAGAGCAGTTTTGAAACACTCTTTTTGTGGAATTTGCAAGTGTATATTTAGAGTCCTTTGAGCCCTACGGTAGAAAAGGAAATATCTTCACATAAGAACTAGACAGCAGCATTGTCAGAAACTATTTTGAGATATTTGCATTCAAGTCATAGAGTTGAACATTTCTCTTGAGAGAGTAGTTTTGAAACACTCTTTTGTAGAATCTGTAAGTGGATATTTGGACCTCTGTGTGGCCGTCGTTTGAAACGTGATTTCTTCATGTAAAACTAGACAGAATAATTCTCAGAAACTTCTTTTTGATGTGTGCTTTCAACTCATGGTGTTGAACCTTCCTTTTGATAGAGAAGTTTTGACACTCTCTTTTTGAAGTAATTCCAAGAGGATATTTATCGCCGTTTGAGGCCTATGGCAGAAAAGGCAATATCTTCATAGGAAAACTAGACAGAATGATTCTTAGAAACTACTTTGTGATGTGTGCGTTCGACTCTCAGAAGTTCACCTTTCTTCTGATAGAGCAGTTTTCAAACACTCTTTATGTAGAATCTGCAAGTGAATAGTTGGAGTTTTTTGAGGCCTTCATTGGAAACGGGAATTATTCATCTTAAACTTGAGAGAAGAATTCTCAGAAACTTCTTTGTGATGAGTGCATTCTACTCACAGCGTTGAAACTTCCTTTCGATAGAGCAGTTTTGAAGTTCTCTTTCTGTAGCATGTCCAAGTGGAGATTTACAGCGGTTCAAGGCCAACGGTAGAAAACAATATATCTTCATTGAAAAATTGACAGAATCCTTCTCAGAGACTAAATTGTGATGTGTGCATTTAGCTGACAGAGTTTAACCTTTCTTTTGATAGAGCAATTTTGAAACACTCTTTCTGTGGAATTTGCTATGGTATATTTAGATGGCTTTGAGGCCTACGGTAGAAAAGGAAATAACTGCACAGAAAAACTAGACAGAATCATTGTCAGAAACTAATTTGTGATATTTGCATTCAACTCACCTAGATGAACATTCCTCTTGATAGAGCAGTTTTCAAACACTCATTTTGTAGAATCTGCAAATGGATATTTGGACGTCTTTGTGGCCTTCCTTTGAAAAGTGATTTGTTCATATAAAACTAGACAGAAGAATTCTCAGAAAATACTTTGTGATGTGTGCTATCAACTCACAGAGTTGAACATTCCTTTTGATAGAGAAATTTTGAGAGTCTCTATTTGTATTCTATTGTATTCTCTATTTGTAGAATTTCCAAGTGGATATTTGACGCCAGTTGAGGCCTCTGGTAGAAAAGGAAATATCTTCATAGAAATACTACACCGAATGATTCTCAGAAACTACTTTGTGATGTGTGCGTTCAACTCACAGAATTAAAACTTTCTTTGGAAAGAGCAGTTTTGAAAAACTCTTTTTGTGGAATCTGCAAGTGAATATTTGGACTTTTTGGAGGAGTTCATTGGAAACGGGATTTCTTCATATGAAACTTGACAGAAGAATTCTCAGAAATTTCTTTGTGATGTGTGCGTTCAGCTTACAGAGTTTAACCTTTCTTTTGATAGAGCAGTCCTGAAACACTCTTTTTGTAGAATTTGCAAGTGTATATTTAGAGGGCTTTGAGGCCTAATGTAGAAAAGGAAATATCTTCACTTAAAAACTAGACAGAATAATTGTCAGAAACTACTTTGTGATATTTGCATTCAACTCACAAAGTTGAACATTCTTTTTCATAGGGCTGTTTTGAAACACTATTTTTGTAGAATCTGCAAGTGGATATTTAGATCCTCTTTGTGGTCTTCGTTTGAAATGTGATTTGTTCATATACAACTAGTCAGAAGAATTCTCAGAAACTTGTGATGTGTGCTTTCAAATCACAGAGTTGAACCTTCCTTTCTATAGAGCCGTTTTGAGACTTTTTGGATAATTTCCAGGTGGATATTTATCGCTGTTTGAGGCCTATGTTTGAAAAGGCAATATTTTCATAGAAAAACCAGACAGAATGATTCTCAGAAACTACTCTGTGATGTGTGCATTCAATTCACAGAGTTATTCTCTCTTTTGATAGAACGGTTTTCAATCACTCTTTTTGTAGAATCTGCAAGTGAATATTTGGACTTTTTTGAGGCCTTCGTTGGAAACAGGATTTCTGCATATAAAAATTGACGGGACAATTCTCAGAAATATCTTTGTGATGTGTGCATTCAACTCACAGAGTTGAACCTTCCTTTCGATACAGCAGTTTTGAAATAGTCTTTTTGTAGAATTTCCAAGTGGATATTTAGAGCGGTTCGAGGCCTATTGTAGAAAAGGAAATATCTTCATAGAAAAACAAGACAGAATCATTCTCAGATACTAATTTGTGAAGTGTGCATTCAGCTTACAGTGTTTAAAATTTCTATTGATAGAGCAGTTTTGAAACACTCTTTTTGTGGAATTTGCAAGTGTATATTTAGAGTCCTTTGAGCCCTACGGTAGAAAAGGAAATATCTTCACATAAGAACTAGACAGCAGCATTGTCAGAAACTATTTTGAGATATTTGCATTCAAGTCATAGAGTTGAACATTTCTCTTGAGAGAGTAGTTTTGAAACACTCTTTTGTAGAATCTGTAAGTGGATATTTGGACCTCTGTGTGGCCGTCGTTTGAAACGTGATTTCTTCATGTAAAACTAGACAGAATAATTCTCAGAAACTTCTTTTTGATGTGTGCTTTCAACTCATGGTGTTGAACCTTCCTTTTGATAGAGAAGTTTTGACACTCTCTTTTTGAAGTAATTCCAAGAGGATATTTATCGCCGTTTGAGGCCTATGGCAGAAAAGGCAATATCTTCATAGGAAAACTAGACAGAATGATTCTTAGAAACTACTTTGTGATGTGTGCGTTCGACTCTCAGAAGTTCACCTTTCTTCTGATAGAGCAGTTTTCAAACACTCTTTATGTAGAATCTGCAAGTGAATAGTTGGAGTTTTTTGAGGCCTTCATTGGAAACGGGAATTATTCATATTAAACTTGAGAGAAGAATTCTCAGAAACTTCTTTGTGATGAGTGCATTCTACTCACAGCGTTGAAACTTCCTTTCGATAGAGCAGTTTTGAAGTTCTCTTTCTGTAGCATGTCCAAGTGGAGATTTACAGCGGTTCAAGGCCAACGGTAGAAAACAATATATCTTCATTGAAAAATTGACAGAATCCTTCTCAGAGACTAAATTGTGATGTGTGCATTTAGCTGACAGAGTTTAACCTTTCTTTTGATAGAGCAATTTTGAAACACTCTTTCTGTGGAATTTGCTATGGTATATTTAGATGGCTTTGAGGCCTACGGTAGAAAAGGAAATAACTGCACAGAAAAACTAGACAGAATCATTGTCAGAAACTAATTTGTGATATTTGCATTCAACTCACCTAGATGAACATTCCTCTTGATAGAGCAGTTTTCAAACACTCATTTTGTAGAATCTGCAAATGGATATTTGGACGTCTTTGTGGCCTTCCTTTGAAAAGTGATTTGTTCATATAAAACTAGACAGAAGAATTCTCAGAAAATACTTTGTGATGTGTGCTATCAACTCACAGAGTTGAACATTCCTTTTGATAGAGAAATTTTGAGAGTCTCTATTTGTATTCTATTGTATTCTCTATTTGTAGAATTTCCAAGTGGATATTTGACGCCAGTTGAGGCCTCTGGTAGAAAAGGAAATATCTTCATAGAAATACTACACCGAATGATTCTCAGAAACTACTTTGTGATGTGTGCGTTCAACTCACAGAATTAAAACTTTCTTTGGAAAGAGCAGTTTTGAAAAACTCTTTTTGTGGAATCTGCAAGTGAATATTTGGACTTTTTGGAGGAGTTCATTGGAAACGGGATTTCTTCATATGAAACTTGACAGAAGAATTCTCAGAAATTTCTTTGTGATGTGTGCGTTCAGCTTACAGAGTTTAACCTTTCTTTTGATAGAGCAGTCCTGAAACACTCTTTTTGTAGAATTTGCAAGTGTATATTTAGAGGGCTTTGAGGCCTAATGTAGAAAAGGAAATATCTTCACTTAAAAACTAGACAGAATAATTGTCAGAAACTACTTTGTGATATTTGCATTCAACTCACAAAGTTGAACATTCTTTTTCATAGGGCTGTTTTGAAACACTATTTTTGTAGAATCTGCAAGTGGATATTTAGATCCTCTTTGTGGTCTTCGTTTGAAATGTGATTTGTTCATATACAACTAGTCAGAAGAATTCTCAGAAACTTGTGATGTGTGCTTTCAAATCACAGAGTTGAACCTTCCTTTCTATAGAGCCGTTTTGAGACTTTTTGGATAATTTCCAGGTGGATATTTATCGCTGTTTGAGGCCTATGTTTGAAAAGGCAATATTTTCATAGAAAAACCAGACAGAATGATTCTCAGAAACTACTCTGTGATGTGTGCATTCAATTCACAGAGTTATTCTCTCTTTTGATAGAACGGTTTTCAATCACTCTTTTTGTAGAATCTGCAAGTGAATATTTGGACTTTTTTGAGGCCTTCGTTGGAAACAGGATTTCTGCATATAAAAATTGACGGGACAATTCTCAGAAATATCTTTGTGATGTGTGCATTCAACTCACAGAGTTGAACCTTCCTTTCGATACAGCAGTTTTGAAATAGTCTTTTTGTAGAATTTCCAAGTGGATATTTAGAGCGGTTCGAGGCCTATTGTAGAAAAGGAAATATCTTCATAGAAAAACAAGACAGAATCATTCTCAGATACTAATTTGTGAAGTGTGCATTCAGCTTACAGTGTTTAAAATTTCTATTGATAGAGCAGTTTTGAAACACTCTTTTTGTGGAATTTGCAAGTGTATATTTAGAGTCCTTTGAGCCCTACGGTAGAAAAGGAAATATCTTCACATAAGAACTAGACAGCAGCATTGTCAGAAACTATTTTGAGATATTTGCATTCAAGTCATAGAGTTGAACATTTCTCTTGAGAGAGTAGTTTTGAAACACTCTTTTGTAGAATCTGTAAGTGGATATTTGGACCTCTGTGTGGCCGTCGTTTGAAACGTGATTTCTTCATGTAAAACTAGACAGAATAATTCTCAGAAACTTCTTTTTGATGTGTGCTTTCAACTCATGGTGTTGAACCTTCCTTTTGATAGAGAAGTTTTGACACTCTCTTTTTGAAGTAATTCCAAGAGGATATTTATCGCCGTTTGAGGCCTATGGCAGAAAAGGCAATATCTTCATAGGAAAACTAGACAGAATGATTCTTAGAAACTACTTTGTGATGTGTGCGTTCGACTCTCAGAAGTTCACCTTTCTTCTGATAGAGCAGTTTTCAAACACTCTTTATGTAGAATCTGCAAGTGAATAGTTGGAGTTTTTTGAGGCCTTCATTGGAAACGGGAATTATTCATATTAAACTTGAGAGAAGAATTCTCAGAAACTTCTTTGTGATGAGTGCATTCTACTCACAGCGTTGAAACTTCCTTTCGATAGAGCAGTTTTGAAGTTCTCTTTCTGTAGCATGTCCAAGTGGAGATTTACAGCGGTTCAAGGCCAACGGTAGAAAACAATATATCTTCATTGAAAAATTGACAGAATCCTTCTCAGAGACTAAATTGTGATGTGTGCATTTAGCTGACAGAGTTTAACCTTTCTTTTGATAGAGCAATTTTGAAACACTCTTTCTGTGGAATTTGCTATGGTATATTTAGATGGCTTTGAGGCCTACGGTAGAAAAGGAAATAACTGCACAGAAAAACTAGACAGAATCATTGTCAGAAACTAATTTGTGATATTTGCATTCAACTCACCTAGATGAACATTCCTCTTGATAGAGCAGTTTTCAAACACTCATTTTGTAGAATCTGCAAATGGATATTTGGACGTCTTTGTGGCCTTCCTTTGAAAAGTGATTTGTTCATATAAAACTAGACAGAAGAATTCTCAGAAAATACTTTGTGATGTGTGCTATCAACTCACAGAGTTGAACATTCCTTTTGATAGAGAAATTTTGAGAGTCTCTATTTGTATTCTATTGTATTCTCTATTTGTAGAATTTCCAAGTGGATATTTGACGCCAGTTGAGGCCTCTGGTAGAAAAGGAAATATCTTCATAGAAATACTACACCGAATGATTCTCAGAAACTACTTTGTGATGTGTGCGTTCAACTCACAGAATTAAAACTTTCTTTGGAAAGAGCAGTTTTGAAAAACTCTTTTTGTGGAATCTGCAAGTGAATATTTGGACTTTTTGGAGGCCTTTTTTGGAAACGGGATTTCTTCATATGAAACCTGACAGAAGAATTCTCAGAAACTTCGTTGTCATGTGTGCATTCACCTCACAGAGTTGAACCTTCCTTTCGATAGAGCAGTTTTGAAATGCTCTTTTGTAGAATTTCCAAGAGGATATTTACAGCGGTTCGAGGCCTATTTTAGAAAAGGATATATCTTCACAGAAAAACTAGACAGAATCATTCTCTGAAACTACTTTGTGTTGTGTGCATTAAGCTTACAGGGTTTAAATTTTCTTTTGATAGAGCAGTATTGAAACACTCTTTGTGGAATTTGCACATCTATACTTTGAGTGCTTTGAGGCCTATGGAGGAAAAGGAAATATCTTCACATAAAAACTAGACAGAAGAACTGTCAGAAACTACTTTGAGATATTTGCATTCAACTCACAGAGTTGAACATTCCTCTTGATAGAGCAGTTTTGAAACACTCTTTTTGTATGATCTGCAATTGAATATTTGGACTTTTTTGAGGAGTTCATTGGAAACGGGATTTCTTCATATGAAACTTGACAGAAGAATTCTCAGAAATTTCTTTGTGATGTGTGCGTTCAGCTTACAGAGTTTAACCTTTCTTTTGATAGAGCAGTCCTGAAACACTCTTTTTGTAGAATTTGCAAGTGTATATTTAGAGGGCTTTGAGGCCTAATGTAGAAAAGGAAATATCTTCACTTAAAAACTAGACAGAATAATTGTCAGAAACTACTTTGTGATATTTGCATTCAACTCACAAAGTTGAACATTCTTTTTCATAGGGCTGTTTTGAAACACTATTTTTGTAGAATCTGCAAGTGGATATTTAGATCCTCTTTGTGGTCTTCGTTTGAAATGTGATTTGTTCATATACAACTAGTCAGAAGAATTCTCAGAAACTTGTGATGTGTGCTTTCAAATCACAGAGTTGAACCTTCCTTTCTATAGAGCCGTTTTGAGACTTTTTGGATAATTTCCAGGTGGATATTTATCGCTGTTTGAGGCCTATGTTTGAAAAGGCAATATTTTCATAGAAAAACCAGACAGAATGATTCTCAGAAACTACTCTGTGATGTGTGCATTCAATTCACAGAGTTATTCTCTCTTTTGATAGAACGGTTTTCAATCACTCTTTTTGTAGAATCTGCAAGTGAATATTTGGACTTTTTTGAGGCCTTCGTTGGAAACAGGATTTCTGCATATAAAAATTGACGGGACAATTCTCAGAAATATCTTTGTGATGTGTGCATTCAACTCACAGAGTTGAACCTTCCTTTCGATACAGCAGTTTTGAAATAGTCTTTTTGTAGAATTTCCAAGTGGATATTTAGAGCGGTTCGAGGCCTATTGTAGAAAAGGAAATATCTTCATAGAAAAACAAGACAGAATCATTCTCAGATACTAATTTGTGAAGTGTGCATTCAGCTTACAGTGTTTAAAATTTCTATTGATAGAGCAGTTTTGAAACACTCTTTTTGTGGAATTTGCAAGTGTATATTTAGAGTCCTTTGAGCCCTACGGTAGAAAAGGAAATATCTTCACATAAGAACTAGACAGCAGCATTGTCAGAAACTATTTTGAGATATTTGCATTCAAGTCATAGAGTTGAACATTTCTCTTGAGAGAGTAGTTTTGAAACACTCTTTTGTAGAATCTGTAAGTGGATATTTGGACCTCTGTGTGGCCGTCGTTTGAAACGTGATTTCTTCATGTAAAACTAGACAGAATAATTCTCAGAAACTTCTTTTTGATGTGTGCTTTCAACTCATGGTGTTGAACCTTCCTTTTGATAGAGAAGTTTTGACACTCTCTTTTTGAAGTAATTCCAAGAGGATATTTATCGCCGTTTGAGGCCTATGGCAGAAAAGGCAATATCTTCATAGGAAAACTAGACAGAATGATTCTTAGAAACTACTTTGTGATGTGTGCGTTCGACTCTCAGAAGTTCACCTTTCTTCTGATAGAGCAGTTTTCAAACACTCTTTATGTAGAATCTGCAAGTGAATAGTTGGAGTTTTTTGAGGCCTTCATTGGAAACGGGAATTATTCATATTAAACTTGAGAGAAGAATTCTCAGAAACTTCTTTGTGATGAGTGCATTCTACTCACAGCGTTGAAACTTCCTTTCGATAGAGCAGTTTTGAAGTTCTCTTTCTGTAGCATGTCCAAGTGGAGATTTACAGCGGTTCAAGGCCAACGGTAGAAAACAATATATCTTCATTGAAAAATTGACAGAATCCTTCTCAGAGACTAAATTGTGATGTGTGCATTTAGCTGACAGAGTTTAACCTTTCTTTTGATAGAGCAATTTTGAAACACTCTTTCTGTGGAATTTGCTATGGTATATTTAGATGGCTTTGAGGCCTACGGTAGAAAAGGAAATAACTGCACAGAAAAACTAGACAGAATCATTGTCAGAAACTAATTTGTGATATTTGCATTCAACTCACCTAGATGAACATTCCTCTTGATAGAGCAGTTTTCAAACACTCATTTTGTAGAATCTGCAAATGGATATTTGGACGTCTTTGTGGCCTTCCTTTGAAAAGTGATTTGTTCATATAAAACTAGACAGAAGAATTCTCAGAAAATACTTTGTGATGTGTGCTATCAACTCACAGAGTTGAACATTCCTTTTGATAGAGAAATTTTGAGAGTCTCTATTTGTATTCTATTGTATTCTCTATTTGTAGAATTTCCAAGTGGATATTTGACGCCAGTTGAGGCCTCTGGTAGAAAAGGAAATATCTTCATAGAAATACTACACCGAATGATTCTCAGAAACTACTTTGTGATGTGTGCGTTCAACTCACAGAATTAAAACTTTCTTTGGAAAGAGCAGTTTTGAAAAACTCTTTTTGTGGAATCTGCAAGTGAATATTTGGACTTTTTGGAGGCCTTTTTTGGAAACGGGATTTCTTCATATGAAACCTGACAGAAGAATTCTCAGAAACTTCGTTGTCATGTGTGCATTCACCTCACAGAGTTGAACCTTCCTTTCGATAGAGCAGTTTTGAAATGCTCTTTTGTAGAATTTCCAAGAGGATATTTACAGCGGTTCGAGGCCTATTTTAGAAAAGGATATATCTTCACAGAAAAACTAGACAGAATCATTCTCTGAAACTACTTTGTGTTGTGTGCATTAAGCTTACAGGGTTTAAATTTTCTTTTGATAGAGCAGTATTGAAACACTCTTTGTGGAATTTGCACATCTATATTTTGAGTGCTTTGAGGCCTATGGAGGAAAAGGAAATATCTTCACATAAAAACTAGACAGAAGAACTGTCAGAAACTACTTTGAGATATTTGCATTCAACTCACAGAGTTGAACATTCCTCTTGATAGAGCAGTTTTGAAACACTCTTTTTGTATGATCTGCAATTGAATATTTGGACTTTTTTGAGGAGTTCATTGGAAACGGGATTTCTTCATATGAAACTTGACAGAAGAATTCTCAGAAATTTCTTTGTGATGTGTGCGTTCAGCTTACAGAGTTTAACCTTTCTTTTGATAGAGCAGTCCTGAAACACTCTTTTTGTAGAATTTGCAAGTGTATATTTAGAGGGCTTTGAGGCCTAATGTAGAAAAGGAAATATCTTCACTTAAAAACTAGACAGAATAATTGTCAGAAACTACTTTGTGATATTTGCATTCAACTCACAAAGTTGAACATTCTTTTTCATAGGGCTGTTTTGAAACACTATTTTTGTAGAATCTGCAAGTGGATATTTAGATCCTCTTTGTGGTCTTCGTTTGAAATGTGATTTGTTCATATACAACTAGTCAGAAGAATTCTCAGAAACTTGTGATGTGTGCTTTCAAATCACAGAGTTGAACCTTCCTTTCTATAGAGCCGTTTTGAGACTTTTTGGATAATTTCCAGGTGGATATTTATCGCTGTTTGAGGCCTATGTTTGAAAAGGCAATATTTTCATAGAAAAACCAGACAGAATGATTCTCAGAAACTACTCTGTGATGTGTGCATTCAATTCACAGAGTTATTCTCTCTTTTGATAGAACGGTTTTCAATCACTCTTTTTGTAGAATCTGCAAGTGAATATTTGGACTTTTTTGAGGCCTTCGTTGGAAACAGGATTTCTGCATATAAAAATTGACGGGACAGTTCTCAGAAATATCTTTGTGATGTGTGCATTCAACTCACAGAGTTGAACCTTCCTTTCGATACAGCAGTTTTGAAATAGTCTTTTTGTAGAATTTCCAAGTGGATATTTAGAGCGGTTCGAGGCCTATTGTAGAAAAGGAAATATCTTCATAGAAAAACAAGACAGAATCATTCTCAGATACTAATTTGTGAAGTGTGCATTCAGCTTACAGTGTTTAAAATTTCTATTGATAGAGCAGTTTTGAAACACTCTTTTTGTGGAATTTGCAAGTGTATATTTAGAGTCCTTTGAGCCCTACGGTAGAAAAGGAAATATCTTCACATAAGAACTAGACAGCAGCATTGTCAGAAACTATTTTGAGATATTTGCATTCAAGTCATAGAGTTGAACATTTCTCTTGAGAGAGTAGTTTTGAAACACTCTTTTGTAGAATCTGTAAGTGGATATTTGGACCTCTGTGTGGCCGTCGTTTGAAACGTGATTTCTTCATGTAAAACTAGACAGAATAATTCTCAGAAACTTCTTTTTGATGTGTGCTTTCAACTCATGGTGTTGAACCTTCCTTTTGATAGAGAAGTTTTGACACTCTCTTTTTGAAGTAATTCCAAGAGGATATTTATCGCCGTTTGAGGCCTATGGCAGAAAAGGCAATATCTTCATAGGAAAACTAGACAGAATGATTCTTAGAAACTACTTTGTGATGTGTGCGTTCGACTCTCAGAAGTTCACCTTTCTTCTGATAGAGCAGTTTTCAAACACTCTTTATGTAGAATCTGCAAGTGAATAGTTGGAGTTTTTTGAGGCCTTCATTGGAAACGGGAATTATTCATATTAAACTTGAGAGAAGAATTCTCAGAAACTTCTTTGTGATGAGTGCATTCTACTCACAGCGTTGAAACTTCCTTTCGATAGAGCAGTTTTGAAGTTCTCTTTCTGTAGCATGTCCAAGTGGAGATTTACAGTGGTTCAAGGCCAACGGTAGAAAACAATATATCTTCATTGAAAAATTGACAGAATCCTTCTCAGAGACTAAATTGTGATGTGTGCATTTAGCTGACAGAGTTTAACCTTTCTTTTGATAGAGCAATTTTGAAACACTCTTTCTGTGGAATTTGCTATGGTATATTTAGATGGCTTTGAGGCCTACGGTAGAAAAGGAAATAACTGCACAGAAAAACTAGACAGAATCATTGTCAGAAACTAATTTGTGATATTTGCATTCAACTCACCTAGATGAACATTCCTCTTGATAGAGCAGTTTTCAAACACTCATTTTGTAGAATCTGCAAATGGATATTTGGACGTCTTTGTGGCCTTCCTTTGAAAAGTGATTTGTTCATATAAAACTAGACAGAAGAATTCTCAGAAAATACTTTGTGATGTGTGCTATCAACTCACAGAGTTGAACATTCCTTTTGATAGAGAAATTTTGAGAGTCTCTATTTGTATTCTATTGTATTCTCTATTTGTAGAATTTCCAAGTGGATATTTGACGCCAGTTGAGGCCTCTGGTAGAAAAGGAAATATCTTCATAGAAATACTACACCGAATGATTCTCAGAAACTACTTTGTGATGTGTGCGTTCAACTCACAGAATTAAAACTTTCTTTGGAAAGAGCAGTTTTGAAAAACTCTTTTTGTGGAATCTGCAAGTGAATATTTGGACTTTTTGGAGGCCTTTTTTGGAAATGGGATTTCTTCATATGAAACCTGACAGAAGAATTCTCAGAAACTTCGTTGTCATGTGTGCATTCACCTCACAGAGTTGAACCTTCCGTTCGATAGAGCAGTTTTGAAATGCTCTTTTGTAGAATTTCCAAGAGGATATTTACAGCGGTTCGAGG
This sequence comes from Pan paniscus, assembly GCF_029289425.2. NCBI lineage: Eukaryota > Metazoa > Chordata > Mammalia > Primates > Hominidae > Pan > Pan paniscus. The sequence continues at coordinate 73,591,845 of NC_073254.2, forward strand.
CCTATTTTAGAAAAGGATATATCTTCACAGAAAAACTAGACAGAATCATTCTCTGAAACTACTTTGTGTTGTGTGCATTAAGCTTACAGGGTTTAAATTTTCTTTTGATAGAGCAGTATTGAAACACTCTTTGTGGAATTTGCACATCTATATTTTGAGTGCTTTGAGGCCTATGGAGGAAAAGGAAATATCTTCACATAAAAACTAGACAGAAGAACTGTCAGAAACTACTTTGAGATATTTGCATTCAACTCACAGAGTTGAACATTCCTCTTGATAGAGCAGTTTTGAAACACTCTTTTTGTATGATCTGCAATTGAATATTTGGACTTTTTTGAGGAGTTCATTGGAAACGGGATTTCTTCATATGAAACTTGACAGAAGAATTCTCAGAAATTTCTTTGTGATGTGTGCGTTCAGCTTACAGAGTTTAACCTTTCTTTTGATAGAGCAGTCCTGAAACACTCTTTTTGTAGAATTTGCAAGTGTATATTTAGAGGGCTTTGAGGCCTAATGTAGAAAAGGAAATATCTTCACTTAAAAACTAGACAGAATAATTGTCAGAAACTACTTTGTGATATTTGCATTCAACTCACAAAGTTGAACATTCTTTTTCATAGGGCTGTTTTGAAACACTATTTTTGTAGAATCTGCAAGTGGATATTTAGATCCTCTTTGTGGTCTTCGTTTGAAATGTGATTTGTTCATATACAACTAGTCAGAAGAATTCTCAGAAACTTGTGATGTGTGCTTTCAAATCACAGAGTTGAACCTTCCTTTCTATAGAGCCGTTTTGAGACTTTTTGGATAATTTCCAGGTGGATATTTATCGCTGTTTGAGGCCTATGTTTGAAAAGGCAATATTTTCATAGAAAAACCAGACAGAATGATTCTCAGAAACTACTCTGTGATGTGTGCATTCAATTCACAGAGTTATTCTCTCTTTTGATAGAACGGTTTTCAATCACTCTTTTTGTAGAATCTGCAAGTGAATATTTGGACTTTTTTGAGGCCTTCGTTGGAAACAGGATTTCTGCATATAAAAATTGACGGGACAATTCTCAGAAATATCTTTGTGATGTGTGCATTCAACTCACAGAGTTGAACCTTCCTTTCGATACAGCAGTTTTGAAATAGTCTTTTTGTAGAATTTCCAAGTGGATATTTAGAGCGGTTCGAGGCCTATTGTAGAAAAGGAAATATCTTCATAGAAAAACAAGACAGAATCATTCTCAGATACTAATTTGTGAAGTGTGCATTCAGCTTACAGTGTTTAAAATTTCTATTGATAGAGCAGTTTTGAAACACTCTTTTTGTGGAATTTGCAAGTGTATATTTAGAGTCCTTTGAGCCCTACGGTAGAAAAGGAAATATCTTCACATAAGAACTAGACAGCAGCATTGTCAGAAACTATTTTGAGATATTTGCATTCAAGTCATAGAGTTGAACATTTCTCTTGAGAGAGTAGTTTTGAAACACTCTTTTGTAGAATCTGTAAGTGGATATTTGGACCTCTGTGTGGCCGTCGTTTGAAACGTGATTTCTTCATGTAAAACTAGACAGAATAATTCTCAGAAACTTCTTTTTGATGTGTGCTTTCAACTCATGGTGTTGAACCTTCCTTTTGATAGAGAAGTTTTGACACTCTCTTTTTGAAGTAATTCCAAGAGGATATTTATCGCCGTTTGAGGCCTATGGCAGAAAAGGCAATATCTTCATAGGAAAACTAGACAGAATGATTCTTAGAAACTACTTTGTGATGTGTGCGTTCGACTCTCAGAAGTTCACCTTTCTTCTGATAGAGCAGTTTTCAAACACTCTTTATGTAGAATCTGCAAGTGAATAGTTGGAGTTTTTTGAGGCCTTCATTGGAAACGGGAATTATTCATATTAAACTTGAGAGAAGAATTCTCAGAAACTTCTTTGTGATGAGTGCATTCTACTCACAGCGTTGAAACTTCCTTTCGATAGAGCAGTTTTGAAGTTCTCTTTCTGTAGCATGTCCAAGTGGAGATTTACAGCGGTTCAAGGCCAACGGTAGAAAACAATATATCTTCATTGAAAAATTGACAGAATCCTTCTCAGAGACTAAATTGTGATGTGTGCATTTAGCTGACAGAGTTTAACCTTTCTTTTGATAGAGCAATTTTGAAACACTCTTTCTGTGGAATTTGCTATGGTATATTTAGATGGCTTTGAGGCCTACGGTAGAAAAGGAAATAACTGCACAGAAAAACTAGACAGAATCATTGTCAGAAACTAATTTGTGATATTTGCATTCAACTCACCTAGATGAACATTCCTCTTGATAGAGCAGTTTTCAAACACTCATTTTGTAGAATCTGCAAATGGATATTTGGACGTCTTTGTGGCCTTCCTTTGAAAAGTGATTTGTTCATATAAAACTAGACAGAAGAATTCTCAGAAAATACTTTGTGATGTGTGCTATCAACTCACAGAGTTGAACATTCCTTTTGATAGAGAAATTTTGAGAGTCTCTATTTGTATTCTATTGTATTCTCTATTTGTAGAATTTCCAAGTGGATATTTGACGCCAGTTGAGGCCTCTGGTAGAAAAGGAAATATCTTCATAGAAATACTACACCGAATGATTCTCAGAAACTACTTTGTGATGTGTGCGTTCAACTCACAGAATTAAAACTTTCTTTGGAAAGAGCAGTTTTGAAAAACTCTTTTTGTGGAATCTGCAAGTGAATATTTGGACTTTTTGGAGGCCTTTTTTGGAAATGGGATTTCTTCATATGAAACCTGACAGAAGAATTCTCAGAAACTTCGTTGTCATGTGTGCATTCACCTCACAGAGTTGAACCTTCCTTTCGATAGAGCAGTTTTGAAATGCTCTTTTGTAGAATTTCCAAGAGGATATTTACAGCGGTTCGAGGCCTATTTTAGAAAAGGATATATCTTCACAGAAAAACTAGACAGAATCATTCTCTGAAACTACTTTGTGTTGTGTGCATTAAGCTTACAGGGTTTAAATTTTCTTTTGATAGAGCAGTATTGAAACACTCTTTGTGGAATTTGCACATCTATATTTTGAGTGCTTTGAGGCCTATGGAGGAAAAGGAAATATCTTCACATAAAAACTAGACAGAAGAACTGTCAGAAACTACTTTGAGATATTTGCATTCAACTCACAGAGTTGAACATTCCTCTTGATAGAGCAGTTTTGAAACACTCTTTTTGTATGATCTGCAATTGAATATTTGGACTTTTTTGAGGAGTTCATTGGAAACGGGATTTCTTCATATGAAACTTGACAGAAGAATTCTCAGAAATTTCTTTGTGATGTGTGCGTTCAGCTTACAGAGTTTAACCTTTCTTTTGATAGAGCAGTCCTGAAACACTCTTTTTGTAGAATTTGCAAGTGTATATTTAGAGGGCTTTGAGGCCTAATGTAGAAAAGGAAATATCTTCACTTAAAAACTAGACAGAATAATTGTCAGAAACTACTTTGTGATATTTGCATTCAACTCACAAAGTTGAACATTCTTTTTCATAGGGCTGTTTTGAAACACTATTTTTGTAGAATCTGCAAGTGGATATTTAGATCCTCTTTGTGGTCTTCGTTTGAAATGTGATTTGTTCATATACAACTAGTCAGAAGAATTCTCAGAAACTTGTGATGTGTGCTTTCAAATCACAGAGTTGAACCTTCCTTTCTATAGAGCCGTTTTGAGACTTTTTGGATAATTTCCAGGTGGATATTTATCGCTGTTTGAGGCCTATGTTTGAAAAGGCAATATTTTCATAGAAAAACCAGACAGAATGATTCTCAGAAACTACTCTGTGATGTGTGCATTCAATTCACAGAGTTATTCTCTCTTTTGATAGAACGGTTTTCAATCACTCTTTTTGTAGAATCTGCAAGTGAATATTTGGACTTTTTTGAGGCCTTCGTTGGAAACAGGATTTCTGCATATAAAAATTGACGGGACAATTCTCAGAAATATCTTTGTGATGTGTGCATTCAACTCACAGAGTTGAACCTTCCTTTCGATACAGCAGTTTTGAAATAGTCTTTTTGTAGAATTTCCAAGTGGATATTTAGAGCGGTTCGAGGCCTATTGTAGAAAAGGAAATATCTTCATAGAAAAACAAGACAGAATCATTCTCAGATACTAATTTGTGAAGTGTGCATTCAGCTTACAGTGTTTAAAATTTCTATTGATAGAGCAGTTTTGAAACACTCTTTTTGTGGAATTTGCAAGTGTATATTTAGAGTCCTTTGAGCCCTACGGTAGAAAAGGAAATATCTTCACATAAGAACTAGACAGCAGCATTGTCAGAAACTATTTTGAGATATTTGCATTCAAGTCATAGAGTTGAACATTTCTCTTGAGAGAGTAGTTTTGAAACACTCTTTTGTAGAATCTGTAAGTGGATATTTGGACCTCTGTGTGGCCGTCGTTTGAAACGTGATTTCTTCATGTAAAACTAGACAGAATAATTCTCAGAAACTTCTTTTTGATGTGTGCTTTCAACTCATGGTGTTGAACCTTCCTTTTGATAGAGAAGTTTTGACACTCTCTTTTTGAAGTAATTCCAAGAGGATATTTATCGCCGTTTGAGGCCTATGGCAGAAAAGGCAATATCTTCATAGGAAAACTAGACAGAATGATTCTTAGAAACTACTTTGTGATGTGTGCGTTCGACTCTCAGAAGTTCACCTTTCTTCTGATAGAGCAGTTTTCAAACACTCTTTATGTAGAATCTGCAAGTGAATAGTTGGAGTTTTTTGAGGCCTTCATTGGAAACGGGAATTATTCATATTAAACTTGAGAGAAGAATTCTCAGAAACTTCTTTGTGATGAGTGCATTCTACTCACAGCGTTGAAACTTCCTTTCGATAGAGCAGTTTTGAAGTTCTCTTTCTGTAGCATGTCCAAGTGGAGATTTACAGCGGTTCAAGGCCAACGGTAGAAAACAATATATCTTCATTGAAAAATTGACAGAATCCTTCTCAGAGACTAAATTGTGATGTGTGCATTTAGCTGACAGAGTTTAACCTTTCTTTTGATAGAGCAATTTTGAAACACTCTTTCTGTGGAATTTGCTATGGTATATTTAGATGGCTTTGAGGCCTACGGTAGAAAAGGAAATAACTGCACAGAAAAACTAGACAGAATCATTGTCAGAAACTAATTTGTGATATTTGCATTCAACTCACCTAGATGAACATTCCTCTTGATAGAGCAGTTTTCAAACACTCATTTTGTAGAATCTGCAAATGGATATTTGGACGTCTTTGTGGCCTTCCTTTGAAAAGTGATTTGTTCATATAAAACTAGACAGAAGAATTCTCAGAAAATACTTTGTGATGTGTGCTATCAACTCACAGAGTTGAACATTCCTTTTGATAGAGAAATTTTGAGAGTCTCTATTTGTATTCTATTGTATTCTCTATTTGTAGAATTTCCAAGTGGATATTTGACGCCAGTTGAGGCCTCTGGTAGAAAAGGAAATATCTTCATAGAAATACTACACCGAATGATTCTCAGAAACTACTTTGTGATGTGTGCGTTCAACTCACAGAATTAAAACTTTCTTTGGAAAGAGCAGTTTTGAAAAACTCTTTTTGTGGAATCTGCAAGTGAATATTTGGACTTTTTGGAGGCCTTTTTTGGAAACGGGATTTCTTCATATGAAACCTGACAGAAGAATTCTCAGAAACTTCGTTGTCATGTGTGCATTCACCTCACAGAGTTGAACCTTCCTTTCGATAGAGCAGTTTTGAAATGCTCTTTTGTAGAATTTCCAAGAGGATATTTACAGCGGTTCGAGGCCTATTTTAGAAAAGGATATATCTTCACAGAAAAACTAGACAGAATCATTCTCTGAAACTACTTTGTGTTGTGTGCATTAAGCTTACAGGGTTTAAATTTTCTTTTGATAGAGCAGTATTGAAACACTCTTTGTGGAATTTGCACATCTATATTTTGAGTGCTTTGAGGCCTATGGAGGAAAAGGAAATATCTTCACATAAAAACTAGACAGAAGAACTGTCAGAAACTACTTTGAGATATTTGCATTCAACTCACAGAGTTGAACATTCCTCTTGATAGAGCAGTTTTGAAACACTCTTTTTGTATGATCTGCAATTGAATATTTGGACTTTTTTGAGGAGTTCATTGGAAACGGGATTTCTTCATATGAAACTTGACAGAAGAATTCTCAGAAATTTCTTTGTGATGTGTGCGTTCAGCTTACAGAGTTTAACCTTTCTTTTGATAGAGCAGTCCTGAAACACTCTTTTTGTAGAATTTGCAAGTGTATATTTAGAGGGCTTTGAGGCCTAATGTAGAAAAGGAAATATCTTCACTTAAAAACTAGACAGAATAATTGTCAGAAACTACTTTGTGATATTTGCATTCAACTCACAAAGTTGAACATTCTTTTTCATAGGGCTGTTTTGAAACACTATTTTTGTAGAATCTGCAAGTGGATATTTAGATCCTCTTTGTGGTCTTCGTTTGAAATGTGATTTGTTCATATACAACTAGTCAGAAGAATTCTCAGAAACTTGTGATGTGTGCTTTCAAATCACAGAGTTGAACCTTCCTTTCTATAGAGCCGTTTTGAGACTTTTTGGATAATTTCCAGGTGGATATTTATCGCTGTTTGAGGCCTATGTTTGAAAAGGCAATATTTTCATAGAAAAACCAGACAGAATGATTCTCAGAAACTACTCTGTGATGTGTGCATTCAATTCACAGAGTTATTCTCTCTTTTGATAGAACGGTTTTCAATCACTCTTTTTGTAGAATCTGCAAGTGAATATTTGGACTTTTTTGAGGCCTTCGTTGGAAACAGGATTTCTGCATATAAAAATTGACGGGACAATTCTCAGAAATATCTTTGTGATGTGTGCATTCAACTCACAGAGTTGAACCTTCCTTTCGATACAGCAGTTTTGAAATAGTCTTTTTGTAGAATTTCCAAGTGGATATTTAGAGCGGTTCGAGGCCTATTGTAGAAAAGGAAATATCTTCATAGAAAAACAAGACAGAATCATTCTCAGATACTAATTTGTGAAGTGTGCATTCAGCTTACAGTGTTTAAAATTTCTATTGATAGAGCAGTTTTGAAACACTCTTTTTGTGGAATTTGCAAGTGTATATTTAGAGTCCTTTGAGCCCTACGGTAGAAAAGGAAATATCTTCACATAAGAACTAGACAGCAGCATTGTCAGAAACTATTTTGAGATATTTGCATTCAAGTCATAGAGTTGAACATTTCTCTTGAGAGAGTAGTTTTGAAACACTCTTTTGTAGAATCTGTAAGTGGATATTTGGACCTCTGTGTGGCCGTCGTTTGAAACGTGATTTCTTCATGTAAAACTAGACAGAATAATTCTCAGAAACTTCTTTTTGATGTGTGCTTTCAACTCATGGTGTTGAACCTTCCTTTTGATAGAGAAGTTTTGACACTCTCTTTTTGAAGTAATTCCAAGAGGATATTTATCGCCGTTTGAGGCCTATGGCAGAAAAGGCAATATCTTCATAGGAAAACTAGACAGAATGATTCTTAGAAACTACTTTGTGATGTGTGCGTTCGACTCTCAGAAGTTCACCTTTCTTCTGATAGAGCAGTTTTCAAACACTCTTTATGTAGAATCTGCAAGTGAATAGTTGGAGTTTTTTGAGGCCTTCATTGGAAACGGGAATTATTCATATTAAACTTGAGAGAAGAATTCTCAGAAACTTCTTTGTGATGAGTGCATTCTACTCACAGCGTTGAAACTTCCTTTCGATAGAGCAGTTTTGAAGTTCTCTTTCTGTAGCATGTCCAAGTGGAGATTTACAGCGGTTCAAGGCCAACGGTAGAAAACAATATATCTTCATTGAAAAATTGACAGAATCCTTCTCAGAGACTAAATTGTGATGTGTGCATTTAGCTGACAGAGTTTAACCTTTCTTTTGATAGAGCAATTTTGAAACACTCTTTCTGTGGAATTTGCTATGGTATATTTAGATGGCTTTGAGGCCTACGGTAGAAAAGGAAATAACTGCACAGAAAAACTAGACAGAATCATTGTCAGAAACTAATTTGTGATATTTGCATTCAACTCACCTAGATGAACATTCCTCTTGATAGAGCAGTTTTCAAACACTCATTTTGTAGAATCTGCAAATGGATATTTGGACGTCTTTGTGGCCTTCCTTTGAAAAGTGATTTGTTCATATAAAACTAGACAGAAGAATTCTCAGAAAATACTTTGTGATGTGTGCTATCAACTCACAGAGTTGAACATTCCTTTTGATAGAGAAATTTTGAGAGTCTCTATTTGTATTCTATTGTATTCTCTATTTGTAGAATTTCCAAGTGGATATTTGACGCCAGTTGAGGCCTCTGGTAGAAAAGGAAATATCTTCATAGAAATACTACACCGAATGATTCTCAGAAACTACTTTGTGATGTGTGCGTTCAACTCACAGAATTAAAACTTTCTTTGGAAAGAGCAGTTTTGAAAAACTCTTTTTGTGGAATCTGCAAGTGAATATTTGGACTTTTTGGAGGAGTTCATTGGAAACGGGATTTCTTCATATGAAACTTGACAGAAGAATTCTCAGAAATTTCTTTGTGATGTGTGCGTTCAGCTTACAGAGTTTAACCTTTCTTTTGATAGAGCAGTCCTGAAACACTCTTTTTGTAGAATTTGCAAGTGTATATTTAGAGGGCTTTGAGGCCTAATGTAGAAAAGGAAATATCTTCACTTAAAAACTAGACAGAATAATTGTCAGAAACTACTTTGTGATATTTGCATTCAACTCACAAAGTTGAACATTCTTTTTCATAGGGCTGTTTTGAAACACTATTTTTGTAGAATCTGCAAGTGGATATTTAGATCCTCTTTGTGGTCTTCGTTTGAAATGTGATTTGTTCATATACAACTAGTCAGAAGAATTCTCAGAAACTTGTGATGTGTGCTTTCAAATCACAGAGTTGAACCTTCCTTTCTATAGAGCCGTTTTGAGACTTTTTGGATAATTTCCAGGTGGATATTTATCGCTGTTTGAGGCCTATGTTTGAGAAGGCAATATTTTCATAGAAAAACCAGACAGAATGATTCTCAGAAACTACTCTGTGATGTGTGCATTCAATTCACAGAGTTATTCTCTCTTTTGATAGAACGGTTTTCAATCACTCTTTTTGTAGAATCTGCAAGTGAATATTTGGACTTTTTTGAGGCCTTCGTTGGAAACAGGATTTCTGCATATAAAAATTGACGGGACAATTCTCAGAAATATCTTTGTGATGTGTGCATTCAACTCACAGAGTTGAACCTTCCTTTCGATACAGCAGTTTTGAAATAGTCTTTTTGTAGAATTTCCAAGTGGATATTTAGAGCGGTTCGAGGCCTATTGTAGAAAAGGAAATATCTTCATAGAAAAACAAGACAGAATCATTCTCAGATACTAATTTGTGAAGTGTGCATTCAGCTTACAGTGTTTAAAATTTCTATTGATAGAGCAGTTTTGAAACACTCTTTTTGTGGAATTTGCAAGTGTATATTTAGAGTCCTTTGAGCCCTACGGTAGAAAAGGAAATATCTTCACATAAGAACTAGACAGCAGCATTGTCAGAAACTATTTTGAGATATTTGCATTCAAGTCATAGAGTTGAACATTTCTCTTGAGAGAGTAGTTTTGAAACACTCTTTTGTAGAATCTGTAAGTGGATATTTGGACCTCTGTGTGGCCGTCGTTTGAAACGTGATTTCTTCATGTAAAACTAGACAGAATAATTCTCAGAAACTTCTTTTTGATGTGTGCTTTCAACTCATGGTGTTGAACCTTCCTTTTGATAGAGAAGTTTTGACACTCTCTTTTTGAAGTAATTCCAAGAGGATATTTATCGCCGTTTGAGGCCTATGGCAGAAAAGGCAATATCTTCATAGGAAAACTAGACAGAATGATTCTTAGAAACTACTTTGTGATGTGTGCGTTCGACTCTCAGAAGTTCACCTTTCTTCTGATAGAGCAGTTTTCAAACACTCTTTATGTAGAATCTGCAAGTGAATAGTTGGAGTTTTTTGAGGCCTTCATTGGAAACGGGAATTATTCATATTAAACTTGAGAGAAGAATTCTCAGAAACTTCTTTGTGATGAGTGCATTCTACTCACAGCGTTGAAACTTCCTTTCGATAGAGCAGTTTTGAAGTTCTCTTTCTGTAGCATGTCCAAGTGGAGATTTACAGCGGTTCAAGGCCAACGGTAGAAAACAATATATCTTCATTGAAAAATTGACAGAATCCTTCTCAGAGACTAAATTGTGATGTGTGCATTTAGCTGACAGAGTTTAACCTTTCTTTTGATAGAGCAATTTTGAAACACTCTTTCTGTGGAATTTGCTATGGTATATTTAGATGGCTTTGAGGCCTACGGTAGAAAAGGAAATAACTGCACAGAAAAACTAGACAGAATCATTGTCAGAAACTAATTTGTGATATTTGCATTCAACTCACCTAGATGAACATTCCTCTTGATAGAGCAGTTTTCAAACACTCATTTTGTAGAATCTGCAAATGGATATTTGGACGTCTTTGTGGCCTTCCTTTGAAAAGTGATTTGTTCATATAAAACTAGACAGAAGAATTCTCAGAAAATACTTTGTGATGTGTGCTATCAACTCACAGAGTTGAACATTCCTTTTGATAGAGAAATTTTGAGAGTCTCTATTTGTATTCTATTGTATTCTCTATTTGTAGAATTTCCAAGTGGATATTTGACGCCAGTTGAGGCCTCTGGTAGAAAAGGAAATATCTTCATAGAAATACTACACCGAATGATTCTCAGAAACTACTTTGTGATGTGTGCGTTCAACTCACAGAATTAAAACTTTCTTTGGAAAGAGCAGTTTTGAAAAACTCTTTTTGTGGAATCTGCAAGTGAATATTTGGACTTTTTGGAGGAGTTCATTGGAAACGGGATTTCTTCATATGAAACTTGACAGAAGAATTCTCAGAAATTTCTTTGTGATGTGTGCGTTCAGCTTACAGAGTTTAACCTTTCTTTTGATAGAGCAGTCCTGAAACACTCTTTTTGTAGAATTTGCAAGTGTATATTTAGAGGGCTTTGAGGCCTAATGTAGAAAAGGAAATATCTTCACTTAAAAACTAGACAGAATAATTGTCAGAAACTACTTTGTGATATTTGCATTCAACTCACAAAGTTGAACATTCTTTTTCATAGGGCTGTTTTGAAACACTATTTTTGTAGAATCTGCAAGTGGATATTTAGATCCTCTTTGTGGTCTTCGTTTGAAATGTGATTTGTTCATATACAACTAGTCAGAAGAATTCTCAGAAACTTGTGATGTGTGCTTTCAAATCACAGAGTTGAACCTTCCTTTCTATAGAGCCGTTTTGAGACTTTTTGGATAATTTCCAGGTGGATATTTATCGCTGTTTGAGGCCTATGTTTGAAAAGGCAATATTTTCATAGAAAAACCAGACAGAATGATTCTCAGAAACTACTCTGTGATGTGTGCATTCAATTCACAGAGTTATTCTCTCTTTTGATAGAACGGTTTTCAATCACTCTTTTTGTAGAATCTGCAAGTGAATATTTGGACTTTTTTGAGGCCTTCGTTGGAAACAGGATTTCTGCATATAAAAATTGACGGGACAATTCTCAGAAATATCTTTGTGATGTGTGCATTCAACTCACAGAGTTGAACCTTCCTTTCGATACAGCAGTTTTGAAATAGTCTTTTTGTAGAATTTCCAAGTGGATATTTAGAGCGGTTCGAGGCCTATTGTAGAAAAGGAAATATCTTCATAGAAAAACAAGACAGAATCATTCTCAGATACTAATTTGTGAAGTGTGCATTCAGCTTACAGTGTTTAAAATTTCTATTGATAGAGCAGTTTTGAAACACTCTTTTTGTGGAATTTGCAAGTGTATATTTAGAGTCCTTTGAGCCCTACGGTAGAAAAGGAAATATCTTCACATAAGAACTAGACAGCAGCATTGTCAGAAACTATTTTGAGATATTTGCATTCAAGTCATAGAGTTGAACATTTCTCTTGAGAGAGTAGTTTTGAAACACTCTTTTGTAGAATCTGTAAGTGGATATTTGGACCTCTGTGTGGCCGTCGTTTGAAACGTGATTTCTTCATGTAAAACTAGACAGAATAATTCTCAGAAACTTCTTTTTGATGTGTGCTTTCAACTCATGGTGTTGAACCTTCCTTTTGATAGAGAAGTTTTGACACTCTCTTTTTGAAGTAATTCCAAGAGGATATTTATCGCCGTTTGAGGCCTATGGCAGAAAAGGCAATATCTTCATAGGAAAACTAGACAGAATGATTCTTAGAAACTACTTTGTGATGTGTGCGTTCGACTCTCAGAAGTTCACCTTTCTTCTGATAGAGCAGTTTTCAAACACTCTTTATGTAGAATCTGCAAGTGAATAGTTGGAGTTTTTTGAGGCCTTCATTGGAAACGGGAATTATTCATATTAAACTTGAGAGAAGAATTCTCAGAAACTTCTTTGTGATGAGTGCATTCTACTCACAGCGTTGAAACTTCCTTTCGATAGAGCAGTTTTGAAGTTCTCTTTCTGTAGCATGTCCAAGTGGAGATTTACAGCGGTTCAAGGCCAACGGTAGAAAACAATATATCTTCATTGAAAAATTGACAGAATCCTTCTCAGAGACTAAATTGTGATGTGTGCATTTAGCTGACAGAGTTTAACCTTTCTTTTGATAGAGCAATTTTGAAACACTCTTTCTGTGGAATTTGCTATGGTATATTTAGATGGCTTTGAGGCCTACGGTAGAAAAGGAAATAACTGCACAGAAAAACTAGACAGAATCATTGTCAGAAACTAATTTGTGATATTTGCATTCAACTCACCTAGATGAACATTCCTCTTGATAGAGCAGTTTTCAAACACTCATTTTGTAGAATCTGCAAATGGATATTTGGACGTCTTTGTGGCCTTCCTTTGAAAAGTGATTTGTTCATATAAAACTAGACAGAAGAATTCTCAGAAAATACTTTGTGATGTGTGCTATCAACTCACAGAGTTGAACATTCCTTTTGATAGAGAAATTTTGAGAGTCTCTATTTGTATTCTATTGTATTCTCTATTTGTAGAATTTCCAAGTGGATATTTGACGCCAGTTGAGGCCTCTGGTAGAAAAGGAAATATCTTCATAGAAATACTACACCGAATGATTCTCAGAAACTACTTTGTGATGTGTGCGTTCAACTCACAGAATTAAAACTTTCTTTGGAAAGAGCAGTTTTGAAAAACTCTTTTTGTGGAATCTGCAAGTGAATATTTGGACTTTTTGGAGGAGTTCATTGGAAACGGGATTTCTTCATATGAAACTTGACAGAAGAATTCTCAGAAATTTCTTTGTGATGTGTGCGTTCAGCTTACAGAGTTTAACCTTTCTTTTGATAGAGCAGTCCTGAAACACTCTTTTTGTAGAATTTGCAAGTGTATATTTAGAGGGCTTTGAGGCCTAATGTAGAAAAGGAAATATCTTCACTTAAAAACTAGACAGAATAATTGTCAGAAACTACTTTGTGATATTTGCATTCAACTCACAAAGTTGAACATTCTTTTTCATAGGGCTGTTTTGAAACACTATTTTTGTAGAATCTGCAAGTGGATATTTAGATCCTCTTTGTGGTCTTCGTTTGAAATGTGATTTGTTCATATACAACTAGTCAGAAGAATTCTCAGAAACTTGTGATGTGTGCTTTCAAATCACAGAGTTGAACCTTCCTTTCTATAGAGCCGTTTTGAGACTTTTTGGATAATTTCCAGGTGGATATTTATCGCTGTTTGAGGCCTATGTTTGAAAAGGCAATATTTTCATAGAAAAACCAGACAGAATGATTCTCAGAAACTACTCTGTGATGTGTGCATTCAATTCACAGATTTATTCTCTCTTTTGATAGAACGGTTTTCAATCACTCTTTTTGTAGAATCTGCAAGTGAATATTTGGACTTTTTTGAGGCCTTCGTTGGAAACAGGATTTCTGCATATAAAAATTGACGGGACAATTCTCAGAAATATCTTTGTGATGTGTGCATTCAACTCACAGAGTTGAACCTTCCTTTCGATACAGCAGTTTTGAAATAGTCTTTTTGTAGAATTTCCAAGTGGATATTTAGAGCGGTTCGAGGCCTATTGTAGAAAAGGAAATATCTTCATAGAAAAACAAGACAGAATCATTCTCAGATACTAATTTGTGAAGTGTGCATTCAGCTTACAGTGTTTAAAATTTCTATTGATAGAGCAGTTTTGAAACACTCTTTTTGTGGAATTTGCAAGTGTATATTTAGAGTCCTTTGAGCCCTACGGTAGAAAAGGAAATATCTTCACATAAGAACTAGACAGCAGCATTGTCAGAAACTATTTTGAGATATTTGCATTCAAGTCATAGAGTTGAACATTTCTCTTGAGAGAGTAGTTTTGAAACACTCTTTTGTAGAATCTGTAAGTGGATATTTGGACCTCTGTGTGGCCGTCGTTTGAAACGTGATTTCTTCATGTAAAACTAGACAGAATAATTCTCAGAAACTTCTTTTTGATGTGTGCTTTCAACTCATGGTGTTGAACCTTCCTTTTGATAGAGAAGTTTTGACACTCTCTTTTTGAAGTAATTCCAAGAGGATATTTATCGCCGTTTGAGGCCTATGGCAGAAAAGGCAATATCTTCATAGGAAAACTAGACAGAATGATTCTTAGAAACTACTTTGTGATGTGTGCGTTCGACTCTCAGAAGTTCACCTTTCTTCTGATAGAGCAGTTTTCAAACACTCTTTATGTAGAATCTGCAAGTGAATAGTTGGAGTTTTTTGAGGCCTTCATTGGAAACGGGAATTATTCATATTAAACTTGAGAGAAGAATTCTCAGAAACTTCTTTGTGATGAGTGCATTCTACTCACAGCGTTGAAACTTCCTTTCGATAGAGCAGTTTTGAAGTTCTCTTTCTGTAGCATGTCCAAGTGGAGATTTACAGCGGTTCAAGGCCAACGGTAGAAAACAATATATCTTCATTGAAAAATTGACAGAATCCTTCTCAGAGACTAAATTGTGATGTGTGCATTTAGCTGACAGAGTTTAACCTTTCTTTTGATAGAGCAATTTTGAAACACTCTTTCTGTGGAATTTGCTATGGTATATTTAGATGGCTTTGAGGCCTACGGTAGAAAAGGAAATAACTGCACAGAAAAACTAGACAGAATCATTGTCAGAAACTAATTTGTGATATTTGCATTCAACTCACCTAGATGAACATTCCTCTTGATAGAGCAGTTTTCAAACACTCATTTTGTAGAATCTGCAAATGGATATTTGGACGTCTTTGTGGCCTTCCTTTGAAAAGTGATTTGTTCATATAAAACTAGACAGAAGAATTCTCAGAAAATACTTTGTGATGTGTGCTATCAACTCACAGAGTTGAACATTCCTTTTGATAGAGAAATTTTGAGAGTCTCTATTTGTATTCTATTGTATTCTCTATTTGTAGAATTTCCAAGTGGATATTTGACGCCAGTTGAGGCCTCTGGTAGAAAAGGAAATATCTTCATAGAAATACTACACCGAATGATTCTCAGAAACTACTTTGTGATGTGTGCGTTCAACTCACAGAATTAAAACTTTCTTTGGAAAGAGCAGTTTTGAAAAACTCTTTTTGTGGAATCTGCAAGTGAATATTTGGACTTTTTGGAGGAGTTCATTGGAAACGGGATTTCTTCATATGAAACTTGACAGAAGAATTCTCAGAAATTTCTTTGTGATGTGTGCGTTCAGCTTACAGAGTTTAACCTTTCTTTTGATAGAGCAGTCCTGAAACACTCTTTTTGTAGAATTTGCAAGTGTATATTTAGAGGGCTTTGAGGCCTAATGTAGAAAAGGAAATATCTTCACTTAAAAACTAGACAGAATAATTGTCAGAAACTACTTTGTGATATTTGCATTCAACTCACAAAGTTGAACATTCTTTTTCATAGGGCTGTTTTGAAACACTATTTTTGTAGAATCTGCAAGTGGATATTTAGATCCTCTTTGTGGTCTTCGTTTGAAATGTGATTTGTTCATATACAACTAGTCAGAAGAATTCTCAGAAACTTGTGATGTGTGCTTTCAAATCACAGAGTTGAACCTTCCTTTCTATAGAGCCGTTTTGAGACTTTTTGGATAATTTCCAGGTGGATATTTATCGCTGTTTGAGGCCTATGTTTGAAAAGGCAATATTTTCATAGAAAAACCAGACAGAATGATTCTCAGAAACTACTCTGTGATGTGTGCATTCAATTCACAGAGTTATTCTCTCTTTTGATAGAACGGTTTTCAATCACTCTTTTTGTAGAATCTGCAAGTGAATATTTGGACTTTTTTGAGGCCTTCGTTGGAAACAGGATTTCTGCATATAAAAATTGACGGGACAATTCTCAGAAATATCTTTGTGATGTGTGCATTCAACTCACAGAGTTGAACCTTCCTTTCGATACAGCAGTTTTGAAATAGTCTTTTTGTAGAATTTCCAAGTGGATATTTAGAGCGGTTCGAGGCCTATTGTAGAAAAGGAAATATCTTCATAGAAAAACAAGACAGAATCATTCTCAGATACTAATTTGTGAAGTGTGCATTCAGCTTACAGTGTTTAAAATTTCTATTGATAGAGCAGTTTTGAAACACTCTTTTTGTGGAATTTGCAAGTGTATATTTAGAGTCCTTTGAGCCCTACGGTAGAAAAGGAAATATCTTCACATAAGAACTAGACAGCAGCATTGTCAGAAACTATTTTGAGATATTTGCATTCAAGTCATAGAGTTGAACATTTCTCTTGAGAGAGTAGTTTTGAAACACTCTTTTGTAGAATCTGTAAGTGGATATTTGGACCTCTGTGTGGCCGTCGTTTGAAACGTGATTTCTTCATGTAAAACTAGACAGAATAATTCTCAGAAACTTCTTTTTGATGTGTGCTTTCAACTCATGGTGTTGAACCTTCCTTTTGATAGAGAAGTTTTGACACTCTCTTTTTGAAGTAATTCCAAGAGGATATTTATCGCCGTTTGAGGCCTATGGCAGAAAAGGCAATATCTTCATAGGAAAACTAGACAGAATGATTCTTAGAAACTACTTTGTGATGTGTGCGTTCGACTCTCAGAAGTTCACCTTTCTTCTGATAGAGCAGTTTTCAAACACTCTTTATGTAGAATCTGCAAGTGAATAGTTGGAGTTTTTTGAGGCCTTCATTGGAAACGGGAATTATTCATATTAAACTTGAGAGAAGAATTCTCAGAAACTTCTTTGTGATGAGTGCATTCTACTCACAGCGTTGAAACTTCCTTTCGATAGAGCAGTTTTGAAGTTCTCTTTCTGTAGCATGTCCAAGTGGAGATTTACAGCGGTTCAAGGCCAACGGTAGAAAACAATATATCTTCATTGAAAAATTGACAGAATCCTTCTCAGAGACTAAATTGTGATGTGTGCATTTAGCTGACAGAGTTTAACCTTTCTTTTGATAGAGCAATTTTGAAACACTCTTTCTGTGGAATTTGCTATGGTATATTTAGATGGCTTTGAGGCCTACGGTAGAAAAGGAAATAACTGCACAGAAAAACTAGACAGAATCATTGTCAGAAACTAATTTGTGATATTTGCATTCAACTCACCTAGATGAACATTCCTCTTGATAGAGCAGTTTTCAAACACTCATTTTGTAGAATCTGCAAATGGATATTTGGACGTCTTTGTGGCCTTCCTTTGAAAAGTGATTTGTTCATATAAAACTAGACAGAAGAATTCTCAGAAAATACTTTGTGATGTGTGCTATCAACTCACAGAGTTGAACATTCCTTTTGATAGAGAAATTTTGAGAGTCTCTATTTGTATTCTATTGTATTCTCTATTTGTAGAATTTCCAAGTGGATATTTGACGCCAGTTGAGGCCTCTGGTAGAAAAGGAAATATCTTCATAGAAATACTACACCGAATGATTCTCAGAAACTACTTTGTGATGTGTGCGTTCAACTCACAGAATTAAAACTTTCTTTGGAAAGAGCAGTTTTGAAAAACTCTTTTTGTGGAATCTGCAAGTGAATATTTGGACTTTTTGGAGGAGTTCATTGGAAACGGGATTTCTTCATATGAAACTTGACAGAAGAATTCTCAGAAATTTCTTTGTGATGTGTGCGTTCAGCTTACAGAGTTTAACCTTTCTTTTGATAGAGCAGTCCTGAAACACTCTTTTTGTAGAATTTGCAAGTGTATATTTAGAGGGCTTTGAGGCCTAATGTAGAAAAGGAAATATCTTCACTTAAAAACTAGACAGAATAATTGTCAGAAACTACTTTGTGATATTTGCATTCAACTCACAAAGTTGAACATTCTTTTTCATAGGGCTGTTTTGAAACACTATTTTTGTAGAATCTGCAAGTGGATATTTAGATCCTCTTTGTGGTCTTCGTTTGAAATGTGATTTGTTCATATACAACTAGTCAGAAGAATTCTCAGAAACTTGTGATGTGTGCTTTCAAATCACAGAGTTGAACCTTCCTTTCTATAGAGCCGTTTTGAGACTTTTTGGATAATTTCCAGGTGGATATTTATCGCTGTTTGAGGCCTATGTTTGAAAAGGCAATATTTTCATAGAAAAACCAGACAGAATGATTCTCAGAAACTACTCTGTGATGTGTGCATTCAATTCACAGAGTTATTCTCTCTTTTGATAGAACGGTTTTCAATCACTCTTTTTGTAGAATCTGCAAGTGAATATTTGGACTTTTTTGAGGCCTTCGTTGGAAACAGGATTTCTGCATATAAAAATTGACGGGACAATTCTCAGAAATATCTTTGTGATGTGTGCATTCAACTCACAGAGTTGAACCTTCCTTTCGATACAGCAGTTTTGAAATAGTCTTTTTGTAGAATTTCCAAGTGGATATTTAGAGCGGTTCGAGGCCTATTGTAGAAAAGGAAATATCTTCATAGAAAAACAAGACAGAATCATTCTCAGATACTAATTTGTGAAGTGTGCATTCAGCTTACAGTGTTTAAAATTTCTATTGATAGAGCAGTTTTGAAACACTCTTTTTGTGGAATTTGCAAGTGTATATTTAGAGTCCTTTGAGCCCTACGGTAGAAAAGGAAATATCTTCACATAAGAACTAGACAGCAGCATTGTCAGAAACTATTTTGAGATATTTGCATTCAAGTCATAGAGTTGAACATTTCTCTTGAGAGAGTAGTTTTGAAACACTCTTTTGTAGAATCTGTAAGTGGATATTTGGACCTCTGTGTGGCCGTCGTTTGAAACGTGATTTCTTCATGTAAAACTAGACAGAATAATTCTCAGAAACTTCTTTTTGATGTGTGCTTTCAACTCATGGTGTTGAACCTTCCTTTTGATAGAGAAGTTTTGACACTCTCTTTTTGAAGTAATTCCAAGAGGATATTTATCGCCGTTTGAGGCCTATGGCAGAAAAGGCAATATCTTCATAGGAAAACTAGACAGAATGATTCTTAGAAACTACTTTGTGATGTGTGCGTTCGACTCTCAGAAGTTCACCTTTCTTCTGATAGAGCAGTTTTCAAACACTCTTTATGTAGAATCTGCAAGTGAATAGTTGGAGTTTTTTGAGGCCTTCATTGGAAACGGGAATTATTCATATTAAACTTGAGAGAAGAATTCTCAGAAACTTCTTTGTGATGAGTGCATTCTACTCACAGCGTTGAAACTTCCTTTCGATAGAGCAGTTTTGAAGTTCTCTTTCTGTAGCATGTCCAAGTGGAGATTTACAGCGGTTCAAGGCCAACGGTAGAAAACAATATATCTTCATTGAAAAATTGACAGAATCCTTCTCAGAGACTAAATTGTGATGTGTGCATTTAGCTGACAGAGTTTAACCTTTCTTTTGATAGAGCAATTTTGAAACACTCTTTCTGTGGAATTTGCTATGGTATATTTAGATGGCTTTGAGGCCTACGGTAGAAAAGGAAATAACTGCACAGAAAAACTAGACAGAATCATTGTCAGAAACTAATTTGTGATATTTGCATTCAACTCACCTAGATGAACATTCCTCTTGATAGAGCAGTTTTCAAACACTCATTTTGTAGAATCTGCAAATGGATATTTGGACGTCTTTGTGGCCTTCCTTTGAAAAGTGATTTGTTCATATAAAACTAGACAGAAGAATTCTCAGAAAATACTTTGTGATGTGTGCTATCAACTCACAGAGTTGAACATTCCTTTTGATAGAGAAATTTTGAGAGTCTCTATTTGTATTCTATTGTATTCTCTATTTGTAGAATTTCCAAGTGGATATTTGACGCCAGTTGAGGCCTCTGGTAGAAAAGGAAATATCTTCATAGAAATACTACACCGAATGATTCTCAGAAACTACTTTGTGATGTGTGCGTTCAACTCACAGAATTAAAACTTTCTTTGGAAAGAGCAGTTTTGAAAAACTCTTTTTGTGGAATCTGCAAGTGAATATTTGGACTTTTTGGAGGAGTTCATTGGAAACGGGATTTCTTCATATGAAACTTGACAGAAGAATTCTCAGAAATTTCTTTGTGATGTGTGCGTTCAGCTTACAGAGTTTAACCTTTCTTTTGATAGAGCAGTCCTGAAACACTCTTTTTGTAGAATTTGCAAGTGTATATTTAGAGGGCTTTGAGGCCTAATGTAGAAAAGGAAATATCTTCACTTAAAAACTAGACAGAATAATTGTCAGAAACTACTTTGTGATATTTGCATTCAACTCACAAAGTTGAACATTCTTTTTCATAGGGCTGTTTTGAAACACTATTTTTGTAGAATCTGCAAGTGGATATTTAGATCCTCTTTGTGGTCTTCGTTTGAAATGTGATTTGTTCATATACAACTAGTCAGAAGAATTCTCAGAAACTTGTGATGTGTGCTTTCAAATCACAGAGTTGAACCTTCCTTTCTATAGAGCCGTTTTGAGACTTTTTGGATAATTTCCAGGTGGATATTTATCGCTGTTTGAGGCCTATGTTTGAAAAGGCAATATTTTCATAGAAAAACCAGACAGAATGATTCTCAGAAACTACTCTGTGATGTGTGCATTCAATTCACAGAGTTATTCTCTCTTTTGATAGAACGGTTTTCAATCACTCTTTTTGTAGAATCTGCAAGTGAATATTTGGACTTTTTTGAGGCCTTCGTTGGAAACAGGATTTCTGCATATAAAAATTGACGGGACAATTCTCAGAAATATCTTTGTGATGTGTGCATTCAACTCACAGAGTTGAACCTTCCTTTCGATACAGCAGTTTTGAAATAGTCTTTTTGTAGAATTTCCAAGTGGATATTTAGAGCGGTTCGAGGCCTATTGTAGAAAAGGAAATATCTTCATAGAAAAACAAGACAGAATCATTCTCAGATACTAATTTGTGAAGTGTGCATTCAGCTTACAGTGTTTAAAATTTCTATTGATAGAGCAGTTTTGAAACACTCTTTTTGTGGAATTTGCAAGTGTATATTTAGAGTCCTTTGAGCCCTACGGTAGAAAAGGAAATATCTTCACATAAGAACTAGACAGCAGCATTGTCAGAAACTATTTTGAGATATTTGCATTCAAGTCATAGAGTTGAACATTTCTCTTGAGAGAGTAGTTTTGAAACACTCTTTTGTAGAATCTGTAAGTGGATATTTGGACCTCTGTGTGGCCGTCGTTTGAAACGTGATTTCTTCATGTAAAACTAGACAGAATAATTCTCAGAAACTTCTTTTTGATGTGTGCTTTCAACTCATGGTGTTGAACCTTCCTTTTGATAGAGAAGTTTTGACACTCTCTTTTTGAAGTAATTCCAAGAGGATATTTATCGCCGTTTGAGGCCTATGGCAGAAAAGGCAATATCTTCATAGGAAAACTAGACAGAATGATTCTTAGAAACTACTTTGTGATGTGTGCGTTCGACTCTCAGAAGTTCACCTTTCTTCTGATAGAGCAGTTTTCAAACACTCTTTATGTAGAATCTGCAAGTGAATAGTTGGAGTTTTTTGAGGCCTTCATTGGAAACGGGAATTATTCATATTAAACTTGAGAGAAGAATTCTCAGAAACTTCTTTGTGATGAGTGCATTCTACTCACAGCGTTGAAACTTCCTTTCGATAGAGCAGTTTTGAAGTTCTCTTTCTGTAGCATGTCCAAGTGGAGATTTACAGCGGTTCAAGGCCAACGGTAGAAAACAATATATCTTCATTGAAAAATTGACAGAATCCTTCTCAGAGACTAAATTGTGATGTGTGCATTTAGCTGACAGAGTTTAACCTTTCTTTTGATAGAGCAATTTTGAAACACTCTTTCTGTGGAATTTGCTATGGTATATTTAGATGGCTTTGAGGCCTACGGTAGAAAAGGAAATAACTGCACAGAAAAACTAGACAGAATCATTGTCAGAAACTAATTTGTGATATTTGCATTCAACTCACCTAGATGAACATTCCTCTTGATAGAGCAGTTTTCAAACACTCATTTTGTAGAATCTGCAAATGGATATTTGGACGTCTTTGTGGCCTTCCTTTGAAAAGTGATTTGTTCATATAAAACTAGACAGAAGAATTCTCAGAAAATACTTTGTGATGTGTGCTATCAACTCACAGAGTTGAACATTCCTTTTGATAGAGAAATTTTGAGAGTCTCTATTTGTATTCTATTGTATTCTCTATTTGTAGAATTTCCAAGTGGATATTTGACGCCAGTTGAGGCCTCTGGTAGAAAAGGAAATATCTTCATAGAAATACTACACCGAATGATTCTCAGAAACTACTTTGTGATGTGTGCGTTCAACTCACAGAATTAAAACTTTCTTTGGAAAGAGCAGTTTTGAAAAACTCTTTTTGTGGAAACTGCAAGTGAATATTTGGACTTTTTGGAGGAGTTCATTGGAAACGGGATTTCTTCATATGAAACTTGACAGAAGAATTCTCAGAAATTTCTTTGTGATGTGTGCGTTCAGCTTACAGAGTTTAACCTTTCTTTTGATAGAGCAGTCCTGAAACACTCTTTTTGTAGAATTTGCAAGTGTATATTTAGAGGGCTTTGAGGCCTAATGTAGAAAAGGAAATATCTTCACTTAAAAACTAGACAGAATAATTGTCAGAAACTACTTTGTGATATTTGCATTCAACTCACAAAGTTGAACATTCTTTTTCATAGGGCTGTTTTGAAACACTATTTTTGTAGAATCTGCAAGTGGATATTTAGATCCTCTTTGTGGTCTTCGTTTGAAATGTGATTTGTTCATATACAACTAGTCAGAAGAATTCTCAGAAACTTGTGATGTGTGCTTTCAAATCACAGAGTTGAACCTTCCTTTCTATAGAGCCGTTTTGAGACTTTTTGGATAATTTCCAGGTGGATATTTATCGCTGTTTGAGGCCTATGTTTGAAAAGGCAATATTTTCATAGAAAAACCAGACAGAATGATTCTCAGAAACTACTCTGTGATGTGTGCATTCAATTCACAGAGTTATTCTCTCTTTTGATAGAACGGTTTTCAATCACTCTTTTTGTAGAATCTGCAAGTGAATATTTGGACTTTTTTGAGGCCTTCGTTGGAAACAGGATTTCTGCATATAAAAATTGACGGGACAATTCTCAGAAATATCTTTGTGATGTGTGCATTCAACTCACAGAGTTGAACCTTCCTTTCGATACAGCAGTTTTGAAATAGTCTTTTTGTAGAATTTCCAAGTGGATATTTAGAGCGGTTCGAGGCCTATTGTAGAAAAGGAAATATCTTCATAGAAAAACAAGACAGAATCATTCTCAGATACTAATTTGTGAAGTGTGCATTCAGCTTACAGTGTTTAAAATTTCTATTGATAGAGCAGTTTTGAAACACTCTTTTTGTGGAATTTGCAAGTGTATATTTAGAGTCCTTTGAGCCCTACGGTAGAAAAGGAAATATCTTCACATAAGAACTAGACAGCAGCATTGTCAGAAACTATTTTGAGATATTTGCATTCAAGTCATAGAGTTGAACATTTCTCTTGAGAGAGTAGTTTTGAAACACTCTTTTGTAGAATCTGTAAGTGGATATTTGGACCTCTGTGTGGCCGTCGTTTGAAACGTGATTTCTTCATGTAAAACTAGACAGAATAATTCTCAGAAACTTCTTTTTGATGTGTGCTTTCAACTCATGGTGTTGAACCTTCCTTTTGATAGAGAAGTTTTGACACTCTCTTTTTGAAGTAATTCCAAGAGGATATTTATCGCCGTTTGAGGCCTATGGCAGAAAAGGCAATATCTTCATAGGAAAACTAGACAGAATGATTCTTAGAAACTACTTTGTGATGTGTGCGTTCGACTCTCAGAAGTTCACCTTTCTTCTGATAGAGCAGTTTTCAAACACTCTTTATGTAGAATCTGCAAGTGAATAGTTGGAGTTTTTTGAGGCCTTCATTGGAAACGGGAATTATTCATATTAAACTTGAGAGAAGAATTCTCAGAAACTTCTTTGTGATGAGTGCATTCTACTCACAGCGTTGAAACTTCCTTTCGATAGAGCAGTTTTGAAGTTCTCTTTCTGTAGCATGTCCAAGTGGAGATTTACAGCGGTTCAAGGCCAACGGTAGAAAACAATATATCTTCATTGAAAAATTGACAGAATCCTTCTCAGAGACTAAATTGTGATGTGTGCATTTAGCTGACAGAGTTTAACCTTTCTTTTGATAGAGCAATTTTGAAACACTCTTTCTGTGGAATTTGCTATGGTATATTTAGATGGCTTTGAGGCCTACGGTAGAAAAGGAAATAACTGCACAGAAAAACTAGACAGAATCATTGTCAGAAACTAATTTGTGATATTTGCATTCAACTCACCTAGATGAACATTCCTCTTGATAGAGCAGTTTTCAAACACTCATTTTGTAGAATCTGCAAATGGATATTTGGACGTCTTTGTGGCCTTCCTTTGAAAAGTGATTTGTTCATATAAAACTAGACAGAAGAATTCTCAGAAAATACTTTGTGATGTGTGCTATCAACTCACAGAGTTGAACATTCCTTTTGATAGAGAAATTTTGAGAGTCTCTATTTGTATTCTATTGTATTCTCTATTTGTAGAATTTCCAAGTGGATATTTGACGCCAGTTGAGGCCTCTGGTAGAAAAGGAAATATCTTCATAGAAATACTACACCGAATGATTCTCAGAAACTACTTTGTGATGTGTGCGTTCAACTCACAGAATTAAAACTTTCTTTGGAAAGAGCAGTTTTGAAAAACTCTTTTTGTGGAATCTGCAAGTGAATATTTGGACTTTTTGGAGGAGTTCATTGGAAACGGGATTTCTTCATATGAAACTTGACAGAAGAATTCTCAGAAATTTCTTTGTGATGTGTGCGTTCAGCTTACAGAGTTTAACCTTTCTTTTGATAGAGCAGTCCTGAAACACTCTTTTTGTAGAATTTGCAAGTGTATATTTAGAGGGCTTTGAGGCCTAATGTAGAAAAGGAAATATCTTCACTTAAAAACTAGACAGAATAATTGTCAGAAACTACTTTGTGATATTTGCATTCAACTCACAAAGTTGAACATTCTTTTTCATAGGGCTGTTTTGAAACACTATTTTTGTAGAATCTGCAAGTGGATATTTAGATCCTCTTTGTGGTCTTCGTTTGAAATGTGATTTGTTCATATACAACTAGTCAGAAGAATTCTCAGAAACTTGTGATGTGTGCTTTCAAATCACAGAGTTGAACCTTCCTTTCTATAGAGCCGTTTTGAGACTTTTTGGATAATTTCCAGGTGGATATTTATCGCTGTTTGAGGCCTATGTTTGAAAAGGCAATATTTTCATAGAAAAACCAGACAGAATGATTCTCAGAAACTACTCTGTGATGTGTGCATTCAATTCACAGAGTTATTCTCTCTTTTGATAGAACGGTTTTCAATCACTCTTTTTGTAGAATCTGCAAGTGAATATTTGGACTTTTTTGAGGCCTTCGTTGGAAACAGGATTTCTGCATATAAAAATTGACGGGACAATTCTCAGAAATATCTTTGTGATGTGTGCATTCAACTCACAGAGTTGAACCTTCCTTTCGATACAGCAGTTTTGAAATAGTCTTTTTGTAGAATTTCCAAGTGGATATTTAGAGCGGTTCGAGGCCTATTGTAGAAAAGGAAATATCTTCATAGAAAAACAAGACAGAATCATTCTCAGATACTAATTTGTGAAGTGTGCATTCAGCTTACAGTGTTTAAAATTTCTATTGATAGAGCAGTTTTGAAACACTCTTTTTGTGGAATTTGCAAGTGTATATTTAGAGTCCTTTGAGCCCTACGGTAGAAAAGGAAATATCTTCACATAAGAACTAGACAGCAGCATTGTCAGAAACTATTTTGAGATATTTGCATTCAAGTCATAGAGTTGAACATTTCTCTTGAGAGAGTAGTTTTGAAACACTCTTTTGTAGAATCTGTAAGTGGATATTTGGACCTCTGTGTGGCCGTCGTTTGAAACGTGATTTCTTCATGTAAAACTAGACAGAATAATTCTCAGAAACTTCTTTTTGATGTGTGCTTTCAACTCATGGTGTTGAACCTTCCTTTTGATAGAGAAGTTTTGACACTCTCTTTTTGAAGTAATTCCAAGAGGATATTTATCGCCGTTTGAGGCCTATGGCAGAAAAGGCAATATCTTCATAGGAAAACTAGACAGAATGATTCTTAGAAACTACTTTGTGATGTGTGCGTTCGACTCTCAGAAGTTCACCTTTCTTCTGATAGAGCAGTTTTCAAACACTCTTTATGTAGAATCTGCAAGTGAATAGTTGGAGTTTTTTGAGGCCTTCATTGGAAACGGGAATTATTCATATTAAACTTGAGAGAAGAATTCTCAGAAACTTCTTTGTGATGAGTGCATTCTACTCACAGCGTTGAAACTTCCTTTCGATAGAGCAGTTTTGAAGTTCTCTTTCTGTAGCATGTCCAAGTGGAGATTTACAGCGGTTCAAGGCCAACGGTAGAAAACAATATATCTTCATTGAAAAATTGACAGAATCCTTCTCAGAGACTAAATTGTGATGTGTGCATTTAGCTGACAGAGTTTAACCTTTCTTTTGATAGAGCAATTTTGAAACACTCTTTCTGTGGAATTTGCTATGGTATATTTAGATGGCTTTGAGGCCTACGGTAGAAAAGGAAATAACTGCACAGAAAAACTAGACAGAATCATTGTCAGAAACTAATTTGTGATATTTGCATTCAACTCACCTAGATGAACATTCCTCTTGATAGAGCAGTTTTCAAACACTCATTTTGTAGAATCTGCAAATGGATATTTGGACGTCTTTGTGGCCTTCCTTTGAAAAGTGATTTGTTCATATAAAACTAGACAGAAGAATTCTCAGAAAATACTTTGTGATGTGTGCTATCAACTCACAGAGTTGAACATTCCTTTTGATAGAGAAATTTTGAGAGTCTCTATTTGTATTCTATTGTATTCTCTATTTGTAGAATTTCCAAGTGGATATTTGACGCCAGTTGAGGCCTCTGGTAGAAAAGGAAATATCTTCATAGAAATACTACACCGAATGATTCTCAGAAACTACTTTGTGATGTGTGCGTTCAACTCACAGAATTAAAACTTTCTTTGGAAAGAGCAGTTTTGAAAAACTCTTTTTGTGGAATCTGCAAGTGAATATTTGGACTTTTTGGAGGAGTTCATTGGAAACGGGATTTCTTCATATGAAACTTGACAGAAGAATTCTCAGAAATTTCTTTGTGATGTGTGCGTTCAGCTTACAGAGTTTAACCTTTCTTTTGATAGAGCAGTCCTGAAACACTCTTTTTGTAGAATTTGCAAGTGTATATTTAGAGGGCTTTGAGGCCTAATGTAGAAAAGGAAATATCTTCACTTAAAAACTAGACAGAATAATTGTCAGAAACTACTTTGTGATATTTGCATTCAACTCACAAAGTTGAACATTCTTTTTCATAGGGCTGTTTTGAAACACTATTTTTGTAGAATCTGCAAGTGGATATTTAGATCCTCTTTGTGGTCTTCGTTTGAAATGTGATTTGTTCATATACAACTAGTCAGAAGAATTCTCAGAAACTTGTGATGTGTGCTTTCAAATCACAGAGTTGAACCTTCCTTTCTATAGAGCCGTTTTGAGACTTTTTGGATAATTTCCAGGTGGATATTTATCGCTGTTTGAGGCCTATGTTTGAAAAGGCAATATTTTCATAGAAAAACCAGACAGAATGATTCTCAGAAACTACTCTGTGATGTGTGCATTCAATTCACAGAGTTATTCTCTCTTTTGATAGAACGGTTTTCAATCACTCTTTTTGTAGAATCTGCAAGTGAATATTTGGACTTTTTTGAGGCCTTCGTTGGAAACAGGATTTCTGCATATAAAAATTGACGGGACAATTCTCAGAAATATCTTTGTGATGTGTGCATTCAACTCACAGAGTTGAACCTTCCTTTCGATACAGCAGTTTTGAAATAGTCTTTTTGTAGAATTTCCAAGTGGATATTTAGAGCGGTTCGAGGCCTATTGTAGAAAAGGAAATATCTTCATAGAAAAACAAGACAGAATCATTCTCAGATACTAATTTGTGAAGTGTGCATTCAGCTTACAGTGTTTAAAATTTCTATTGATAGAGCAGTTTTGAAACACTCTTTTTGTGGAATTTGCAAGTGTATATTTAGAGTCCTTTGAGCCCTACGGTAGAAAAGGAAATATCTTCACATAAGAACTAGACAGCAGCATTGTCAGAAACTATTTTGAGATATTTGCATTCAAGTCATAGAGTTGAACATTTCTCTTGAGAGAGTAGTTTTGAAACACTCTTTTGTAGAATCTGTAAGTGGATATTTGGACCTCTGTGTGGCCGTCGTTTGAAACGTGATTTCTTCATGTAAAACTAGACAGAATAATTCTCAGAAACTTCTTTTTGATGTGTGCTTTCAACTCATGGTGTTGAACCTTCCTTTTGATAGAGAAGTTTTGACACTCTCTTTTTGAAGTAATTCCAAGAGGATATTTATCGCCGTTTGAGGCCTATGGCAGAAAAGGCAATATCTTCATAGGAAAACTAGACAGAATGATTCTTAGAAACTACTTTGTGATGTGTGCGTTCGACTCTCAGAAGTTCACCTTTCTTCTGATAGAGCAGTTTTCAAACACTCTTTATGTAGAATCTGCAAGTGAATAGTTGGAGTTTTTTGAGGCCTTCATTGGAAACGGGAATTATTCATATTAAACTTGAGAGAAGAATTCTCAGAAACTTCTTTGTGATGAGTGCATTCTACTCACAGCGTTGAAACTTCCTTTCGATAGAGCAGTTTTGAAGTTCTCTTTCTGTAGCATGTCCAAGTGGAGATTTACAGCGGTTCAAGGCCAACGGTAGAAAACAATATATCTTCATTGAAAAATTGACAGAATCCTTCTCAGAGACTAAATTGTGATGTGTGCATTTAGCTGACAGAGTTTAACCTTTCTTTTGATAGAGCAATTTTGAAACACTCTTTCTGTGGAATTTGCTATGGTATATTTAGATGGCTTTGAGGCCTACGGTAGAAAAGGAAATAACTGCACAGAAAAACTAGACAGAATCATTGTCAGAAACTAATTTGTGATATTTGCATTCAACTCACCTAGATGAACATTCCTCTTGATAGAGCAGTTTTCAAACACTCATTTTGTAGAATCTGCAAATGGATATTTGGACGTCTTTGTGGCCTTCCTTTGAAAAGTGATTTGTTCATATAAAACTAGACAGAAGAATTCTCAGAAAATACTTTGTGATGTGTGCTATCAACTCACAGAGTTGAACATTCCTTTTGATAGAGAAATTTTGAGAGTCTCTATTTGTATTCTATTGTATTCTCTATTTGTAGAATTTCCAAGTGGATATTTGACGCCAGTTGAGGCCTCTGGTAGAAAAGGAAATATCTTCATAGAAATACTACACCGAATGATTCTCAGAAACTACTTTGTGATGTGTGCGTTCAACTCACAGAATTAAAACTTTCTTTGGAAAGAGCAGTTTTGAAAAACTCTTTTTGTGGAATCTGCAAGTGAATATTTGGACTTTTTGGAGGAGTTCATTGGAAACGGGATTTCTTCATATGAAACTTGACAGAAGAATTCTCAGAAATTTCTTTGTGATGTGTGCGTTCAGCTTACAGAGTTTAACCTTTCTTTTGATAGAGCAGTCCTGAAACACTCTTTTTGTAGAATTTGCAAGTGTATATTTAGAGGGCTTTGAGGCCTAATGTAGAAAAGGAAATATCTTCACTTAAAAACTAGACAGAATAATTGTCAGAAACTACTTTGTGATATTTGCATTCAACTCACAAAGTTGAACATTCTTTTTCATAGGGCTGTTTTGAAACACTATTTTTGTAGAATCTGCAAGTGGATATTTAGATCCTCTTTGTGGTCTTCGTTTGAAATGTGATTTGTTCATATACAACTAGTCAGAAGAATTCTCAGAAACTTGTGATGTGTGCTTTCAAATCACAGAGTTGAACCTTCCTTTCTATAGAGCCGTTTTGAGACTTTTTGGATAATTTCCAGGTGGATATTTATCGCTGTTTGAGGCCTATGTTTGAAAAGGCAATATTTTCATAGAAAAACCAGACAGAATGATTCTCAGAAACTACTCTGTGATGTGTGCATTCAATTCACAGAGTTATTCTCTCTTTTGATAGAACGGTTTTCAATCACTCTTTTTGTAGAATCTGCAAGTGAATATTTGGACTTTTTTGAGGCCTTCGTTGGAAACAGGATTTCTGCATATAAAAATTGACGGGACAATTCTCAGAAATATCTTTGTGATGTGTGCATTCAACTCACAGAGTTGAACCTTCCTTTCGATACAGCAGTTTTGAAATAGTCTTTTTGTAGAATTTCCAAGTGGATATTTAGAGCGGTTCGAGGCCTATTGTAGAAAAGGAAATATCTTCATAGAAAAACAAGACAGAATCATTCTCAGATACTAATTTGTGAAGTGTGCATTCAGCTTACAGTGTTTAAAATTTCTATTGATAGAGCAGTTTTGAAACACTCTTTTTGTGGAATTTGCAAGTGTATATTTAGAGTCCTTTGAGCCCTACGGTAGAAAAGGAAATATCTTCACATAAGAACTAGACAGCAGCATTGTCAGAAACTATTTTGAGATATTTGCATTCAAGTCATAGAGTTGAACATTTCTCTTGAGAGAGTAGTTTTGAAACACTCTTTTGTAGAATCTGTAAGTGGATATTTGGACCTCTGTGTGGCCGTCGTTTGAAACGTGATTTCTTCATGTAAAACTAGACAGAATAATTCTCAGAAACTTCTTTTTGATGTGTGCTTTCAACTCATGGTGTTGAACCTTCCTTTTGATAGAGAAGTTTTGACACTCTCTTTTTGAAGTAATTCCAAGAGGATATTTATCGCCGTTTGAGGCCTATGGCAGAAAAGGCAATATCTTCATAGGAAAACTAGACAGAATGATTCTTAGAAACTACTTTGTGATGTGTGCGTTCGACTCTCAGAAGTTCACCTTTCTTCTGATAGAGCAGTTTTCAAACACTCTTTATGTAGAATCTGCAAGTGAATAGTTGGAGTTTTTTGAGGCCTTCATTGGAAACGGGAATTATTCATATTAAACTTGAGAGAAGAATTCTCAGAAACTTCTTTGTGATGAGTGCATTCTACTCACAGCGTTGAAACTTCCTTTCGATAGAGCAGTTTTGAAGTTCTCTTTCTGTAGCATGTCCAAGTGGAGATTTACAGCGGTTCAAGGCCAACGGTAGAAAACAATATATCTTCATTGAAAAATTGACAGAATCCTTCTCAGAGACTAAATTGTGATGTGTGCATTTAGCTGACAGAGTTTAACCTTTCTTTTGATAGAGCAATTTTGAAACACTCTTTCTGTGGAATTTGCTATGGTATATTTAGATGGCTTTGAGGCCTACGGTAGAAAAGGAAATAACTGCACAGAAAAACTAGACAGAATCATTGTCAGAAACTAATTTGTGATATTTGCATTCAACTCACCTAGATGAACATTCCTCTTGATAGAGCAGTTTTCAAACACTCATTTTGTAGAATCTGCAAATGGATATTTGGACGTCTTTGTGGCCTTCCTTTGAAAAGTGATTTGTTCATATAAAACTAGACAGAAGAATTCTCAGAAAATACTTTGTGATGTGTGCTATCAACTCACAGAGTTGAACATTCCTTTTGATAGAGAAATTTTGAGAGTCTCTATTTGTATTCTATTGTATTCTCTATTTGTAGAATTTCCAAGTGGATATTTGACGCCAGTTGAGGCCTCTGGTAGAAAAGGAAATATCTTCATAGAAATACTACACCGAATGATTCTCAGAAACTACTTTGTGATGTGTGCGTTCAACTCACAGAATTAAAACTTTCTTTGGAAAGAGCAGTTTTGAAAAACTCTTTTTGTGGAATCTGCAAGTGAATATTTGGACTTTTTGGAGGAGTTCATTGGAAACGGGATTTCTTCATATGAAACTTGACAGAAGAATTCTCAGAAATTTCTTTGTGATGTGTGCGTTCAGCTTACAGAGTTTAACCTTTCTTTTGATAGAGCAGTCCTGAAACACTCTTTTTGTAGAATTTGCAAGTGTATATTTAGAGGGCTTTGAGGCCTAATGTAGAAAAGGAAATATCTTCACTTAAAAACTAGACAGAATAATTGTCAGAAACTACTTTGTGATATTTGCATTCAACTCACAAAGTTGAACATTCTTTTTCATAGGGCTGTTTTGAAACACTATTTTTGTAGAATCTGCAAGTGGATATTTAGATCCTCTTTGTGGTCTTCGTTTGAAATGTGATTTGTTCATATACAACTAGTCAGAAGAATTCTCAGAAACTTGTGATGTGTGCTTTCAAATCACAGAGTTGAACCTTCCTTTCTATAGAGCCGTTTTGAGACTTTTTGGATAATTTCCAGGTGGATATTTATCGCTGTTTGAGGCCTATGTTTGAAAAGGCAATATTTTCATAGAAAAACCAGACAGAATGATTCTCAGAAACTACTCTGTGATGTGTGCATTCAATTCACAGAGTTATTCTCTCTTTTGATAGAACGGTTTTCAATCACTCTTTTTGTAGAATCTGCAAGTGAATATTTGGACTTTTTTGAGGCCTTCGTTGGAAACAGGATTTCTGCATATAAAAATTGACGGGACAATTCTCAGAAATATCTTTGTGATGTGTGCATTCAACTCACAGAGTTGAACCTTCCTTTCGATACAGCAGTTTTGAAATAGTCTTTTTGTAGAATTTCCAAGTGGATATTTAGAGCGGTTCGAGGCCTATTGTAGAAAAGGAAATATCTTCATAGAAAAACAAGACAGAATCATTCTCAGATACTAATTTGTGAAGTGTGCATTCAGCTTACAGTGTTTAAAATTTCTATTGATAGAGCAGTTTTGAAACACTCTTTTTGTGGAATTTGCAAGTGTATATTTAGAGTCCTTTGAGCCCTACGGTAGAAAAGGAAATATCTTCACATAAGAACTAGACAGCAGCATTGTCAGAAACTATTTTGAGATATTTGCATTCAAGTCATAGAGTTGAACATTTCTCTTGAGAGAGTAGTTTTGAAACACTCTTTTGTAGAATCTGTAAGTGGATATTTGGACCTCTGTGTGGCCGTCGTTTGAAACGTGATTTCTTCATGTAAAACTAGACAGAATAATTCTCAGAAACTTCTTTTTGATGTGTGCTTTCAACTCATGGTGTTGAACCTTCCTTTTGATAGAGAAGTTTTGACACTCTCTTTTTGAAGTAATTCCAAGAGGATATTTATCGCCGTTTGAGGCCTATGGCAGAAAAGGCAATATCTTCATAGGAAAACTAGACAGAATGATTCTTAGAAACTACTTTGTGATGTGTGCGTTCGACTCTCAGAAGTTCACCTTTCTTCTGATAGAGCAGTTTTCAAACACTCTTTATGTAGAATCTGCAAGTGAATAGTTGGAGTTTTTTGAGGCCTTCATTGGAAACGGGAATTATTCATATTAAACTTGAGAGAAGAATTCTCAGAAACTTCTTTGTGATGAGTGCATTCTACTCACAGCGTTGAAACTTCCTTTCGATAGAGCAGTTTTGAAGTTCTCTTTCTGTAGCATGTCCAAGTGGAGATTTACAGCGGTTCAAGGCCAACGGTAGAAAACAATATATCTTCATTGAAAAATTGACAGAATACTTCTCAGAGACTAAACTGTGATGTGTGCATTTAGCTGACAGAGTTTAACCTTTCTTTTGATAGAGCAATTTTGAAACACTCTTTCTGTGGAATTTGCTATGGTATATTTAGATGGCTTTGAGGCCTACGGTAGAAAAGGAAATAACTGCACAGAAAAACTAGACAGAATCATTGTCAGAAACTAATTTGTGATATTTGCATTCAACTCACCTAGATGAACATTCCTCTTGATAGAGCAGTTTTCAAACACTCATTTTGTAGAATCTGCAAATGGATATTTGGACGTCTTTGTGGCCTTCCTTTGAAAAGTGATTTGTTCATATAAAACTAGACAGAAGAATTCTCAGAAAATACTTTGTGATGTGTGCTATCAACTCACAGAGTTGAACATTCCTTTTGATAGAGAAATTTTGAGAGTCTCTATTTGTATTCTATTGTATTCTCTATTTGTAGAATTTCCAAGTGGATATTTGACGCCAGTTGAGGCCTCTGGTAGAAAAGGAAATATCTTCATAGAAATACTACACCGAATGATTCTCAGAAACTACTTTGTGATGTGTGCGTTCAACTCACAGAATTAAAACTTTCTTTGGAAAGAGCAGTTTTGAAAAACTCTTTTTGTGGAATCTGCAAGTGAATATTTGGACTTTTTGGAGGAGTTCATTGGAAACGGGATTTCTTCATATGAAACTTGACAGAAGAATTCTCAGAAATTTCTTTGTGATGTGTGCGTTCAGCTTACAGAGTTTAACCTTTCTTTTGATAGAGCAGTCCTGAAACACTCTTTTTGTAGAATTTGCAAGTGTATATTTAGAGGGCTTTGAGGCCTAATGTAGAAAAGGAAATATCTTCACTTAAAAACTAGACAGAATAATTGTCAGAAACTACTTTGTGATATTTGCATTCAACTCACAAAGTTGAACATTCTTTTTCATAGGGCTGTTTTGAAACACTATTTTTGTAGAATCTGCAAGTGGATATTTAGATCCTCTTTGTGGTCTTCGTTTGAAATGTGATTTGTTCATATACAACTAGTCAGAAGAATTCTCAGAAACTTGTGATGTGTGCTTTCAAATCACAGAGTTGAACCTTCCTTTCTATAGAGCCGTTTTGAGACTTTTTGGATAATTTCCAGGTGGATATTTATCGCTGTTTGAGGCCTATGTTTGAAAAGGCAATATTTTCATAGAAAAACCAGACAGAATGATTCTCAGAAACTACTCTGTGATGTGTGCATTCAATTCACAGAGTTATTCTCTCTTTTGATAGAACGGTTTTCAATCACTCTTTTTGTAGAATCTGCAAGTGAATATTTGGACTTTTTTGAGGCCTTCGTTGGAAACAGGATTTCTGCATATAAAAATTGACGGGACAATTCTCAGAAATATCTTTGTGATGTGTGCATTCAACTCACAGAGTTGAACCTTCCTTTCGATACAGCAGTTTTGAAATAGTCTTTTTGTAGAATTTCCAAGTGGATATTTAGAGCGGTTCGAGGCCTATTGTAGAAAAGGAAATATCTTCATAGAAAAACAAGACAGAATCATTCTCAGATACTAATTTGTGAAGTGTGCATTCAGCTTACAGTGTTTAAAATTTCTATTGATAGAGCAGTTTTGAAACACTCTTTTTGTGGAATTTGCAAGTGTATATTTAGAGTCCTTTGAGCCCTACGGTAGAAAAGGAAATATCTTCACATAAGAACTAGACAGCAGCATTGTCAGAAACTATTTTGAGATATTTGCATTCAAGTCATAGAGTTGAACATTTCTCTTGAGAGAGTAGTTTTGAAACACTCTTTTGTAGAATCTGTAAGTGGATATTTGGACCTCTGTGTGGCCGTCGTTTGAAACGTGATTTCTTCATGTAAAACTAGACAGAATAATTCTCAGAAACTTCTTTTTGATGTGTGCTTTCAACTCATGGTGTTGAACCTTCCTTTTGATAGAGAAGTTTTGACACTCTCTTTTTGAAGTAATTCCAAGAGGATATTTATCGCCGTTTGAGGCCTATGGCAGAAAAGGCAATATCTTCATAGGAAAACTAGACAGAATGATTCTTAGAAACTACTTTGTGATGTGTGCGTTCGACTCTCAGAAGTTCACCTTTCTTCTGATAGAGCAGTTTTCAAACACTCTTTATGTAGAATCTGCAAGTGAATAGTTGGAGTTTTTTGAGGCCTTCATTGGAAACGGGAATTATTCATATTAAACTTGAGAGAAGAATTCTCAGAAACTTCTTTGTGATGAGTGCATTCTACTCACAGCGTTGAAACTTCCTTTCGATAGAGCAGTTTTGAAGTTCTCTTTCTGTAGCATGTCCAAGTGGAGATTTACAGCGGTTCAAGGCCAACGGTAGAAAACAATATATCTTCATTGAAAAATTGACAGAATCCTTCTCAGAGACTAAATTGTGATGTGTGCATTTAGCTGACAGAGTTTAACCTTTCTTTTGATAGAGCAATTTTGAAACACTCTTTCTGTGGAATTTGCTATGGTATATTTAGATGGCTTTGAGGCCTACGGTAGAAAAGGAAATAACTGCACAGAAAAACTAGACAGAATCATTGTCAGAAACTAATTTGTGATATTTGCATTCAACTCACCTAGATGAACATTCCTCTTGATAGAGCAGTTTTCAAACACTCATTTTGTAGAATCTGCAAATGGATATTTGGACGTCTTTGTGGCCTTCCTTTGAAAAGTGATTTGTTCATATAAAACTAGACAGAAGAATTCTCAGAAAATACTTTGTGATGTGTGCTATCAACTCACAGAGTTGAACATTCCTTTTGATAGAGAAATTTTGAGAGTCTCTATTTGTATTCTATTGTATTCTCTATTTGTAGAATTTCCAAGTGGATATTTGACGCCAGTTGAGGCCTCTGGTAGAAAAGGAAATATCTTCATAGAAATACTACACCGAATGATTCTCAGAAACTACTTTGTGATGTGTGCGTTCAACTCACAGAATTAAAACTTTCTTTGGAAAGAGCAGTTTTGAAAAACTCTTTTTGTGGAATCTGCAAGTGAATATTTGGACTTTTTTGAGGAGTTCATTGGAAACGGGATTTCTTCATATGAAACTTGACAGAAGAATTCTCAGAAATTTCTTTGTGATGTGTGCGTTCAGCTTACAGAGTTTAACCTTTCTTTTGATAGAGCAGTCCTGAAACACTCTTTTTGTAGAATTTGCAAGTGTATATTTAGAGGGCTTTGAGGCCTAATGTAGAAAAGGAAATATCTTCACTTAAAAACTAGACAGAATAATTGTCAGAAACTACTTTGTGATATTTGCATTCAACTCACAAAGTTGAACATTCTTTTTCATAGGGCTGTTTTGAAACACTATTTTTGTAGAATCTGCAAGTGGATATTTAGATCCTCTTTGTGGTCTTCGTTTGAAATGTGATTTGTTCATATACAACTAGTCAGAAGAATTCTCAGAAACTTGTGATGTGTGCTTTCAAATCACAGAGTTGAACCTTCCTTTCTATAGAGCCGTTTTGAGACTTTTTGGATAATTTCCAGGTGGATATTTATCGCTGTTTGAGGCCTATGTTTGAAAAGGCAATATTTTCATAGAAAAACCAGACAGAATGATTCTCAGAAACTACTCTGTGATGTGTGCATTCAATTCACAGAGTTATTCTCTCTTTTGATAGAACGGTTTTCAATCACTCTTTTTGTAGAATCTGCAAGTGAATATTTGGACTTTTTTGAGGCCTTCGTTGGAAACAGGATTTCTGCATATAAAAATTGACGGGACAATTCTCAGAAATATCTTTGTGATGTGTGCATTCAACTCACAGAGTTGAACCTTCCTTTCGATACAGCAGTTTTGAAATAGTCTTTTTGTAGAATTTCCAAGTGGATATTTAGAGCGGTTCGAGGCCTATTGTAGAAAAGGAAATATCTTCATAGAAAAACAAGACAGAATCATTCTCAGATACTAATTTGTGAAGTGTGCATTCAGCTTACAGTGTTTAAAATTTCTATTGATAGAGCAGTTTTGAAACACTCTTTTTGTGGAATTTGCAAGTGTATATTTAGAGTCCTTTGAGCCCTACGGTAGAAAAGGAAATATCTTCACATAAGAACTAGACAGCAGCATTGTCAGAAACTATTTTGAGATATTTGCATTCAAGTCATAGAGTTGAACATTTCTCTTGAGAGAGTAGTTTTGAAACACTCTTTTGTAGAATCTGTAAGTGGATATTTGGACCTCTGTGTGGCCGTCGTTTGAAACGTGATTTCTTCATGTAAAACTAGACAGAATAATTCTCAGAAACTTCTTTTTGATGTGTGCTTTCAACTCATGGTGTTGAACCTTCCTTTTGATAGAGAAGTTTTGACACTCTCTTTTTGAAGTAATTCCAAGAGGATATTTATCGCCGTTTGAGGCCTATGGCAGAAAAGGCAATATCTTCATAGGAAAACTAGACAGAATGATTCTTAGAAACTACTTTGTGATGTGTGCGTTCGACT
This sequence comes from Pan paniscus, assembly GCF_029289425.2. Lineage (NCBI taxonomy): Eukaryota > Metazoa > Chordata > Mammalia > Primates > Hominidae > Pan > Pan paniscus. The sequence goes on from NC_073254.2 coordinate 73,630,561, forward strand.
CTCAGAAGTTCACCTTTCTTCTGATAGAGCAGTTTTCAAACACTCTTTATGTAGAATCTGCAAGTGAATAGTTGGAGTTTTTTGAGGCCTTCATTGGAAACGGGAATTATTCATATTAAACTTGAGAGAAGAATTCTCAGAAACTTCTTTGTGATGAGTGCATTCTACTCACAGCGTTGAAACTTCCTTTCGATAGAGCAGTTTTGAAGTTCTCTTTCTGTAGCATGTCCAAGTGGAGATTTACAGCGGTTCAAGGCCAACGGTAGAAAACAATATATCTTCATTGAAAAATTGACAGAATCCTTCTCAGAGACTAAATTGTGATGTGTGCATTTAGCTGACAGAGTTTAACCTTTCTTTTGATAGAGCAATTTTGAAACACTCTTTCTGTGGAATTTGCTATGGTATATTTAGATGGCTTTGAGGCCTACGGTAGAAAAGGAAATAACTGCACAGAAAAACTAGACAGAATCATTGTCAGAAACTAATTTGTGATATTTGCATTCAACTCACCTAGATGAACATTCCTCTTGATAGAGCAGTTTTCAAACACTCATTTTGTAGAATCTGCAAATGGATATTTGGACGTCTTTGTGGCCTTCCTTTGAAAAGTGATTTGTTCATATAAAACTAGACAGAAGAATTCTCAGAAAATACTTTGTGATGTGTGCTATCAACTCACAGAGTTGAACATTCCTTTTGATAGAGAAATTTTGAGAGTCTCTATTTGTATTCTATTGTATTCTCTATTTGTAGAATTTCCAAGTGGATATTTGACGCCAGTTGAGGCCTCTGGTAGAAAAGGAAATATCTTCATAGAAATACTACACCGAATGATTCTCAGAAACTACTTTGTGATGTGTGCGTTCAACTCACAGAATTAAAACTTTCTTTGGAAAGAGCAGTTTTGAAAAACTCTTTTTGTGGAATCTGCAAGTGAATATTTGGACTTTTTGGAGGAGTTCATTGGAAACGGGATTTCTTCATATGAAACTTGACAGAAGAATTCTCAGAAATTTCTTTGTGATGTGTGCGTTCAGCTTACAGAGTTTAACCTTTCTTTTGATAGAGCAGTCCTGAAACACTCTTTTTGTAGAATTTGCAAGTGTATATTTAGAGGGCTTTGAGGCCTAATGTAGAAAAGGAAATATCTTCACTTAAAAACTAGACAGAATAATTGTCAGAAACTACTTTGTGATATTTGCATTCAACTCACAAAGTTGAACATTCTTTTTCATAGGGCTGTTTTGAAACACTATTTTTGTAGAATCTGCAAGTGGATATTTAGATCCTCTTTGTGGTCTTCGTTTGAAATGTGATTTGTTCATATACAACTAGTCAGAAGAATTCTCAGAAACTTGTGATGTGTGCTTTCAAATCACAGAGTTGAACCTTCCTTTCTATAGAGCCGTTTTGAGACTTTTTGGATAATTTCCAGGTGGATATTTATCGCTGTTTGAGGCCTATGTTTGAAAAGGCAATATTTTCATAGAAAAACCAGACAGAATGATTCTCAGAAACTACTCTGTGATGTGTGCATTCAATTCACAGAGTTATTCTCTCTTTTGATAGAACGGTTTTCAATCACTCTTTTTGTAGAATCTGCAAGTGAATATTTGGACTTTTTTGAGGCCTTCGTTGGAAACAGGATTTCTGCATATAAAAATTGACGGGACAATTCTCAGAAATATCTTTGTGATGTGTGCATTCAACTCACAGAGTTGAACCTTCCTTTCGATACAGCAGTTTTGAAATAGTCTTTTTGTAGAATTTCCAAGTGGATATTTAGAGCGGTTCGAGGCCTATTGTAGAAAAGGAAATATCTTCATAGAAAAACAAGACAGAATCATTCTCAGATACTAATTTGTGAAGTGTGCATTCAGCTTACAGTGTTTAAAATTTCTATTGATAGAGCAGTTTTGAAACACTCTTTTTGTGGAATTTGCAAGTGTATATTTAGAGTCCTTTGAGCCCTACGGTAGAAAAGGAAATATCTTCACATAAGAACTAGACAGCAGCATTGTCAGAAACTATTTTGAGATATTTGCATTCAAGTCATAGAGTTGAACATTTCTCTTGAGAGAGTAGTTTTGAAACACTCTTTTGTAGAATCTGTAAGTGGATATTTGGACCTCTGTGTGGCCGTCGTTTGAAACGTGATTTCTTCATGTAAAACTAGACAGAATAATTCTCAGAAACTTCTTTTTGATGTGTGCTTTCAACTCATGGTGTTGAACCTTCCTTTTGATAGAGAAGTTTTGACACTCTCTTTTTGAAGTAATTCCAAGAGGATATTTATCGCCGTTTGAGGCCTATGGCAGAAAAGGCAATATCTTCATAGGAAAACTAGACAGAATGATTCTTAGAAACTACTTTGTGATGTGTGCGTTCGACTCTCAGAAGTTCACCTTTCTTCTGATAGAGCAGTTTTCAAACACTCTTTATGTAGAATCTGCAAGTGAATAGTTGGAGTTTTTTGAGGCCTTCATTGGAAACGGGAATTATTCATATTAAACTTGAGAGAAGAATTCTCAGAAACTTCTTTGTGATGAGTGCATTCTACTCACAGCGTTGAAACTTCCTTTCGATAGAGCAGTTTTGAAGTTCTCTTTCTGTAGCATGTCCAAGTGGAGATTTACAGCGGTTCAAGGCCAACGGTAGAAAACAATATATCTTCATTGAAAAATTGACAGAATCCTTCTCAGAGACTAAATTGTGATGTGTGCATTTAGCTGACAGAGTTTAACCTTTCTTTTGATAGAGCAATTTTGAAACACTCTTTCTGTGGAATTTGCTATGGTATATTTAGATGGCTTTGAGGCCTACGGTAGAAAAGGAAATAACTGCACAGAAAAACTAGACAGAATCATTGTCAGAAACTAATTTGTGATATTTGCATTCAACTCACCTAGATGAACATTCCTCTTGATAGAGCAGTTTTCAAACACTCATTTTGTAGAATCTGCAAATGGATATTTGGACGTCTTTGTGGCCTTCCTTTGAAAAGTGATTTGTTCATATAAAACTAGACAGAAGAATTCTCAGAAAATACTTTGTGATGTGTGCTATCAACTCACAGAGTTGAACATTCCTTTTGATAGAGAAATTTTGAGAGTCTCTATTTGTATTCTATTGTATTCTCTATTTGTAGAATTTCCAAGTGGATATTTGACGCCAGTTGAGGCCTCTGGTAGAAAAGGAAATATCTTCATAGAAATACTACACCGAATGATTCTCAGAAACTACTTTGTGATGTGTGCGTTCAACTCACAGAATTAAAACTTTCTTTGGAAAGAGCAGTTTTGAAAAACTCTTTTTGTGGAATCTGCAAGTGAATATTTGGACTTTTTGGAGGAGTTCATTGGAAACGGGATTTCTTCATATGAAACTTGACAGAAGAATTCTCAGAAATTTCTTTGTGATGTGTGCGTTCAGCTTACAGAGTTTAACCTTTCTTTTGATAGAGCAGTCCTGAAACACTCTTTTTGTAGAATTTGCAAGTGTATATTTAGAGGGCTTTGAGGCCTAATGTAGAAAAGGAAATATCTTCACTTAAAAACTAGACAGAATAATTGTCAGAAACTACTTTGTGATATTTGCATTCAACTCACAAAGTTGAACATTCTTTTTCATAGGGCTGTTTTGAAACACTATTTTTGTAGAATCTGCAAGTGGATATTTAGATCCTCTTTGTGGTCTTCGTTTGAAATGTGATTTGTTCATATACAACTAGTCAGAAGAATTCTCAGAAACTTGTGATGTGTGCTTTCAAATCACAGAGTTGAACCTTCCTTTCTATAGAGCCGTTTTGAGACTTTTTGGATAATTTCCAGGTGGATATTTATCGCTGTTTGAGGCCTATGTTTGAAAAGGCAATATTTTCATAGAAAAACCAGACAGAATGATTCTCAGAAACTACTCTGTGATGTGTGCATTCAATTCACAGAGTTATTCTCTCTTTTGATAGAACGGTTTTCAATCACTCTTTTTGTAGAATCTGCAAGTGAATATTTGGACTTTTTTGAGGCCTTCGTTGGAAACAGGATTTCTGCATATAAAAATTGACGGGACAATTCTCAGAAATATCTTTGTGATGTGTGCATTCAACTCACAGAGTTGAACCTTCCTTTCGATACAGCAGTTTTGAAATAGTCTTTTTGTAGAATTTCCAAGTGGATATTTAGAGCGGTTCGAGGCCTATTGTAGAAAAGGAAATATCTTCATAGAAAAACAAGACAGAATCATTCTCAGATACTAATTTGTGAAGTGTGCATTCAGCTTACAGTGTTTAAAATTTCTATTGATAGAGCAGTTTTGAAACACTCTTTTTGTGGAATTTGCAAGTGTATATTTAGAGTCCTTTGAGCCCTACGGTAGAAAAGGAAATATCTTCACATAAGAACTAGACAGCAGCATTGTCAGAAACTATTTTGAGATATTTGCATTCAAGTCATAGAGTTGAACATTTCTCTTGAGAGAGTAGTTTTGAAACACTCTTTTGTAGAATCTGTAAGTGGATATTTGGACCTCTGTGTGGCCGTCGTTTGAAACGTGATTTCTTCATGTAAAACTAGACAGAATAATTCTCAGAAACTTCTTTTTGATGTGTGCTTTCAACTCATGGTGTTGAACCTTCCTTTTGATAGAGAAGTTTTGACACTCTCTTTTTGAAGTAATTCCAAGAGGATATTTATCGCCGTTTGAGGCCTATGGCAGAAAAGGCAATATCTTCATAGGAAAACTAGACAGAATGATTCTTAGAAACTACTTTGTGATGTGTGCGTTCGACTCTCAGAAGTTCACCTTTCTTCTGATAGAGCAGTTTTCAAACACTCTTTATGTAGAATCTGCAAGTGAATAGTTGGAGTTTTTTGAGGCCTTCATTGGAAACGGGAATTATTCATATTAAACTTGAGAGAAGAATTCTCAGAAACTTCTTTGTGATGAGTGCATTCTACTCACAGCGTTGAAACTTCCTTTCGATAGAGCAGTTTTGAAGTTCTCTTTCTGTAGCATGTCCAAGTGGAGATTTACAGCGGTTCAAGGCCAACGGTAGAAAACAATATATCTTCATTGAAAAATTGACAGAATCCTTCTCAGAGACTAAATTGTGATGTGTGCATTTAGCTGACAGAGTTTAACCTTTCTTTTGATAGAGCAATTTTGAAACACTCTTTCTGTGGAATTTGCTATGGTATATTTAGATGGCTTTGAGGCCTACGGTAGAAAAGGAAATAACTGCACAGAAAAACTAGACAGAATCATTGTCAGAAACTAATTTGTGATATTTGCATTCAACTCACCTAGATGAACATTCCTCTTGATAGAGCAGTTTTCAAACACTCATTTTGTAGAATCTGCAAATGGATATTTGGACGTCTTTGTGGCCTTCCTTTGAAAAGTGATTTGTTCATATAAAACTAGACAGAAGAATTCTCAGAAAATACTTTGTGATGTGTGCTATCAACTCACAGAGTTGAACATTCCTTTTGATAGAGAAATTTTGAGAGTCTCTATTTGTATTCTATTGTATTCTCTATTTGTAGAATTTCCAAGTGGATATTTGACGCCAGTTGAGGCCTCTGGTAGAAAAGGAAATATCTTCATAGAAATACTACACCGAATGATTCTCAGAAACTACTTTGTGATGTGTGCGTTCAACTCACAGAATTAAAACTTTCTTTGGAAAGAGCAGTTTTGAAAAACTCTTTTTGTGGAATCTGCAAGTGAATATTTGGACTTTTTGGAGGAGTTCATTGGAAACGGGATTTCTTCATATGAAACTTGACAGAAGAATTCTCAGAAATTTCTTTGTGATGTGTGCGTTCAGCTTACAGAGTTTAACCTTTCTTTTGATAGAGCAGTCCTGAAACACTCTTTTTGTAGAATTTGCAAGTGTATATTTAGAGGGCTTTGAGGCCTAATGTAGAAAAGGAAATATCTTCACTTAAAAACTAGACAGAATAATTGTCAGAAACTACTTTGTGATATTTGCATTCAACTCACAAAGTTGAACATTCTTTTTCATAGGGCTGTTTTGAAACACTATTTTTGTAGAATCTGCAAGTGGATATTTAGATCCTCTTTGTGGTCTTCGTTTGAAATGTGATTTGTTCATATACAACTAGTCAGAAGAATTCTCAGAAACTTGTGATGTGTGCTTTCAAATCACAGAGTTGAACCTTCCTTTCTATAGAGCCGTTTTGAGACTTTTTGGATAATTTCCAGGTGGATATTTATCGCTGTTTGAGGCCTATGTTTGAAAAGGCAATATTTTCATAGAAAAACCAGACAGAATGATTCTCAGAAACTACTCTGTGATGTGTGCATTCAATTCACAGAGTTATTCTCTCTTTTGATAGAACGGTTTTCAATCACTCTTTTTGTAGAATCTGCAAGTGAATATTTGGACTTTTTTGAGGCCTTCGTTGGAAACAGGATTTCTGCATATAAAAATTGACGGGACAATTCTCAGAAATATCTTTGTGATGTGTGCATTCAACTCACAGAGTTGAACCTTCCTTTCGATACAGCAGTTTTGAAATAGTCTTTTTGTAGAATTTCCAAGTGGATATTTAGAGCGGTTCGAGGCCTATTGTAGAAAAGGAAATATCTTCATAGAAAAACAAGACAGAATCATTCTCAGATACTAATTTGTGAAGTGTGCATTCAGCTTACAGTGTTTAAAATTTCTATTGATAGAGCAGTTTTGAAACACTCTTTTTGTGGAATTTGCAAGTGTATATTTAGAGTCCTTTGAGCCCTACGGTAGAAAAGGAAATATCTTCACATAAGAACTAGACAGCAGCATTGTCAGAAACTATTTTGAGATATTTGCATTCAAGTCATAGAGTTGAACATTTCTCTTGAGAGAGTAGTTTTGAAACACTCTTTTGTAGAATCTGTAAGTGGATATTTGGACCTCTGTGTGGCCGTCGTTTGAAACGTGATTTCTTCATGTAAAACTAGACAGAATAATTCTCAGAAACTTCTTTTTGATGTGTGCTTTCAACTCATGGTGTTGAACCTTCCTTTTGATAGAGAAGTTTTGACACTCTCTTTTTGAAGTAATTCCAAGAGGATATTTATCGCCGTTTGAGGCCTATGGCAGAAAAGGCAATATCTTCATAGGAAAACTAGACAGAATGATTCTTAGAAACTACTTTGTGATGTGTGCGTTCGACTCTCAGAAGTTCACCTTTCTTCTGATAGAGCAGTTTTCAAACACTCTTTATGTAGAATCTGCAAGTGAATAGTTGGAGTTTTTTGAGGCCTTCATTGGAAACGGGAATTATTCATATTAAACTTGAGAGAAGAATTCTCAGAAACTTCTTTGTGATGAGTGCATTCTACTCACAGCGTTGAAACTTCCTTTCGATAGAGCAGTTTTGAAGTTCTCTTTCTGTAGCATGTCCAAGTGGAGATTTACAGCGGTTCAAGGCCAACGGTAGAAAACAATATATCTTCATTGAAAAATTGACAGAATCCTTCTCAGAGACTAAATTGTGATGTGTGCATTTAGCTGACAGAGTTTAACCTTTCTTTTGATAGAGCAATTTTGAAACACTCTTTCTGTGGAATTTGCTATGGTATATTTAGATGGCTTTGAGGCCTACGGTAGAAAAGGAAATAACTGCACAGAAAAACTAGACAGAATCATTGTCAGAAACTAATTTGTGATATTTGCATTCAACTCACCTAGATGAACATTCCTCTTGATAGAGCAGTTTTCAAACACTCATTTTGTAGAATCTGCAAATGGATATTTGGACGTCTTTGTGGCCTTCCTTTGAAAAGTGATTTGTTCATATAAAACTAGACAGAAGAATTCTCAGAAAATACTTTGTGATGTGTGCTATCAACTCACAGAGTTGAACATTCCTTTTGATAGAGAAATTTTGAGAGTCTCTATTTGTATTCTATTGTATTCTCTATTTGTAGAATTTCCAAGTGGATATTTGACGCCAGTTGAGGCCTCTGGTAGAAAAGGAAATATCTTCATAGAAATACTACACCGAATGATTCTCAGAAACTACTTTGTGATGTGTGCGTTCAACTCACAGAATTAAAACTTTCTTTGGAAAGAGCAGTTTTGAAAAACTCTTTTTGTGGAATCTGCAAGTGAATATTTGGACTTTTTGGAGGCCTTTTTTGGAAACGGGATTTCTTCATATGAAACCTGACAGAAGAATTCTCAGAAACTTCGTTGTCATGTGTGCATTCACCTCACAGAGTTGAACCTTCCTTTCGATAGAGCAGTTTTGAAATGCTCTTTTGTAGAATTTCCAAGAGGATATTTACAGCGGTTCGAGGCCTATTTTAGAAAAGGATATATCTTCACAGAAAAACTAGACAGAATCATTCTCTGAAACTACTTTGTGTTGTGTGCATTAAGCTTACAGGGTTTAAATTTTCTTTTGATAGAGCAGTATTGAAACACTCTTTGTGGAATTTGGACATCTATACTTTGAGTGCTTTGAGGCCTATGGAGGAAAAGGAAATATCTTCACATAAAAACTAGACAGAAGAACTGTCAGAAACTACTTTGAGATATTTGCATTCAACTCACAGAGTTGAACATTCCTCTTGATAGAGCAGTTTTGAAACACTCTTTTTGTATGATCTGCAATTGAATATTTGGACTTTTTTGAGGAGTTCATTGGAAACGGGATTTCTTCATATGAAACTTGACAGAAGAATTCTCAGAAATTTCTTTGTGATGTGTGCGTTCAGCTTACAGAGTTTAACCTTTCTTTTGATAGAGCAGTCCTGAAACACTCTTTTTGTAGAATTTGCAAGTGTATATTTAGAGGGCTTTGAGGCCTAATGTAGAAAAGGAAATATCTTCACTTAAAAACTAGACAGAATAATTGTCAGAAACTACTTTGTGATATTTGCATTCAACTCACAAAGTTGAACATTCTTTTTCATAGGGCTGTTTTGAAACACTATTTTTGTAGAATCTGCAAGTGGATATTTAGATCCTCTTTGTGGTCTTCGTTTGAAATGTGATTTGTTCATATACAACTAGTCAGAAGAATTCTCAGAAACTTGTGATGTGTGCTTTCAAATCACAGAGTTGAACCTTCCTTTCTATAGAGCCGTTTTGAGACTTTTTGGATAATTTCCAGGTGGATATTTATCGCTGTTTGAGGCCTATGTTTGAAAAGGCAATATTTTCATAGAAAAACCAGACAGAATGATTCTCAGAAACTACTCTGTGATGTGTGCATTCAATTCACAGAGTTATTCTCTCTTTTGATAGAACGGTTTTCAATCACTCTTTTTGTAGAATCTGCAAGTGAATATTTGGACTTTTTTGAGGCCTTCGTTGGAAACAGGATTTCTGCATATAAAAATTGACGGGACAGTTCTCAGAAATATCTTTGTGATGTGTGCATTCAACTCACAGAGTTGAACCTTCCTTTCGATACAGCAGTTTTGAAATAGTCTTTTTGTAGAATTTCCAAGTGGATATTTAGAGCGGTTCGAGGCCTATTGTAGAAAAGGAAATATCTTCATAGAAAAACAAGACAGAATCATTCTCAGATACTAATTTGTGAAGTGTGCATTCAGCTTACAGTGTTTAAAATTTCTATTGATAGAGCAGTTTTGAAACACTCTTTTTGTGGAATTTGCAAGTGTATATTTAGAGTCCTTTGAGCCCTACGGTAGAAAAGGAAATATCTTCACATAAGAACTAGACAGCAGCATTGTCAGAAACTATTTTGAGATATTTGCATTCAAGTCATAGAGTTGAACATTTCTCTTGAGAGAGTAGTTTTGAAACACTCTTTTGTAGAATCTGTAAGTGGATATTTGGACCTCTGTGTGGCCGTCGTTTGAAACGTGATTTCTTCATGTAAAACTAGACAGAATAATTCTCAGAAGCTTCTTTTTGATGTGTGCTTTCAACTCATGGTGTTGAACCTTCCTTTTGATAGAGAAGTTTTGACACTCTCTTTTTGAAGTAATTCCAAGAGGATATTTATCGCCGTTTGAGGCCTATGGCAGAAAAGGCAATATCTTCATAGGAAAACTAGACAGAATGATTCTTAGAAACTACTTTGTGATGTGTGTGTTCGACTCTCAGAAGTTCACCTTTCTTCTGATAGAGCAGTTTTCAAACACTCTTTATGTAGAATCTGCAAGTGAATAGTTGGAATTTTTTGAGGCCTTCATTGGAAACGGGAATTATTCATATTAAACTTGAGAGAAGAATTCTCAGAAACTTCTTTGTGATGAGTGCATTCTACTCACAGCGTTGAAACTTCCTTTCGATAGAGCAGTTTTGAAGTTCTCTTTCTGTAGCATGTCCAAGTGGAGATTTACAGCGGTTCAAGGCCAACGGTAGAAAACAATATATCTTCATTGAAAAATTGACAGAATCCTTCTCAGAGACTAAATTGTGATGTGTGCATTTAGCTGACAGAGTTTAACCTTTCTTTTGATAGAGCAATTTTGAAACACTCTTTCTGTGGAATTTGCTATGGTATATTTAGATGGCTTTGAGGCCTACGGTAGAAAAGGAAATAACTGCACAGAAAAACTAGACAGAATCATTGTCAGAAACTAATTTGTGATATTTGCATTCAACTCACCTAGATGAACATTCCTCTTGATAGAGCAGTTTTCAAACACTCATTTTGTAGAATCTGCAAATGGATATTTGGACGTCTTTGTGGCCTTCCTTTGAAAAGTGATTTGTTCATATAAAACTAGACAGAAGAATTCTCAGAAAATACTTTGTGATGTGTGCTATCAACTCACAGAGTTGAACATTCCTTTTGATAGAGAAATTTTGAGAGTCTCTATTTGTATTCTATTGTATTCTCTATTTGTAGAATTTCCAAGTGGATATTTGACGCCAGTTGAGGCCTCTGGTAGAAAAGGAAATATCTTCATAGAAATACTACACCGAATGATTCTCAGAAACTACTTTGTGATGTGTGCGTTCAACTCACAGAATTAAAACTTTCTTTGGAAAGAGCAGTTTTGAAAAACTCTTTTTGTGGAATCTGCAAGTGAATATTTGGACTTTTTGGAGGCCTTTTTTGGAAACGGGATTTCTTCATATGAAACCTGACAGAAGAATTCTCAGAAACTTCGTTGTCATGTGTGCATTCACCTCACAGAGTTGAACCTTCCTTTCGATAGAGCAGTTTTGAAATGCTCTTTTGTAGAATTTCCAAGAGGATATTTACAGCGGTTCGAGGCCTATTTTAGAAAAGGATATATCTTCACAGAAAAACTAGACAGAATCATTCTCTGAAACTACTTTGTGTTGTGTGCATTAAGCTTACAGGGTTTAAATTTTCTTTTGATAGAGCAGTATTGAAACACTCTTTGTGGAATTTGCACATCTATATTTTGAGTGCTTTGAGGCCTATGGAGGAAAAGGAAATATCTTCACATAAAAACTAGACAGAAGAACTGTCAGAAACTACTTTGAGATATTTGCATTCAACTCACAGAGTTGAACATTCCTCTTGATAGAGCAGTTTTGAAACACTCTTTTTGTATGATCTGCAATTGAATATTTGGACTTTTTTGAGGAGTTCATTGGAAACGGGATTTCTTCATATGAAACTTGACAGAAGAATTCTCAGAAATTTCTTTGTGATGTGTGCGTTCAGCTTACAGAGTTTAACCTTTCTTTTGATAGAGCAGTCCTGAAACACTCTTTTTGTAGAATTTGCAAGTGTATATTTAGAGGGCTTTGAGGCCTAATGTAGAAAAGGAAATATCTTCACTTAAAAACTAGACAGAATAATTGTCAGAAACTACTTTGTGATATTTGCATTCAACTCACAAAGTTGAACATTCTTTTTCATAGGGCTGTTTTGAAACACTATTTTTGTAGAATCTGCAAGTGGATATTTAGATCCTCTTTGTGGTCTTCGTTTGAAATGTGATTTGTTCATATACAACTAGTCAGAAGAATTCTCAGAAACTTGTGATGTGTGCTTTCAAATCACAGAGTTGAACCTTCCTTTCTATAGAGCCGTTTTGAGACTTTTTGGATAATTTCCAGGTGGATATTTATCGCTGTTTGAGGCCTATGTTTGAAAAGGCAATATTTTCATAGAAAAACCAGACAGAATGATTCTCAGAAACTACTCTGTGATGTGTGCATTCAATTCACAGAGTTATTCTCTCTTTTGATAGAACGGTTTTCAATCACTCTTTTTGTAGAATCTGCAAGTGAATATTTGGACTTTTTTGAGGCCTTCGTTGGAAACAGGATTTCTGCATATAAAAATTGACGGGACAATTCTCAGAAATATCTTTGTGATGTGTGCATTCAACTCACAGAGTTGAACCTTCCTTTCGATACAGCAGTTTTGAAATAGTCTTTTTGTAGAATTTCCAAGTGGATATTTAGAGCGGTTCGAGGCCTATTGTAGAAAAGGAAATATCTTCATAGAAAAACAAGACAGAATCATTCTCAGATACTAATTTGTGAAGTGTGCATTCAGCTTACAGTGTTTAAAATTTCTATTGATAGAGCAGTTTTGAAACACTCTTTTTGTGGAATTTGCAAGTGTATATTTAGAGTCCTTTGAGCCCTACGGTAGAAAAGGAAATATCTTCACATAAGAACTAGACAGCAGCATTGTCAGAAACTATTTTGAGATATTTGCATTCAAGTCATAGAGTTGAACATTTCTCTTGAGAGAGTAGTTTTGAAACACTCTTTTGTAGAATCTGTAAGTGGATATTTGGACCTCTGTGTGGCCGTCGTTTGAAACGTGATTTCTTCATGTAAAACTAGACAGAATAATTCTCAGAAACTTCTTTTTGATGTGTGCTTTCAACTCATGGTGTTGAACCTTCCTTTTGATAGAGAAGTTTTGACACTCTCTTTTTGAAGTAATTCCAAGAGGATATTTATCGCCGTTTGAGGCCTATGGCAGAAAAGGCAATATCTTCATAGGAAAACTAGACAGAATGATTCTTAGAAACTACTTTGTGATGTGTGCGTTCGACTCTCAGAAGTTCACCTTTCTTCTGATAGAGCAGTTTTCAAACACTCTTTATGTAGAATCTGCAAGTGAATAGTTGGAGTTTTTTGAGGCCTTCATTGGAAACGGGAATTATTCATATTAAACTTGAGAGAAGAATTCTCAGAAACTTCTTTGTGATGAGTGCATTCTACTCACAGCGTTGAAACTTCCTTTCGATAGAGCAGTTTTGAAGTTCTCTTTCTGTAGCATGTCCAAGTGGAGATTTACAGCGGTTCAAGGCCAACGGTAGAAAACAATATATCTTCATTGAAAAATTGACAGAATCCTTCTCAGAGACTAAATTGTGATGTGTGCATTTAGCTGACAGAGTTTAACCTTTCTTTTGATAGAGCAATTTTGAAACACTCTTTCTGTGGAATTTGCTATGGTATATTTAGATGGCTTTGAGGCCTACGGTAGAAAAGGAAATAACTGCACAGAAAAACTAGACAGAATCATTGTCAGAAACTAATTTGTGATATTTGCATTCAACTCACCTAGATGAACATTCCTCTTGATAGAGCAGTTTTCAAACACTCATTTTGTAGAATCTGCAAATGGATATTTGGACGTCTTTGTGGCCTTCCTTTGAAAAGTGATTTGTTCATATAAAACTAGACAGAAGAATTCTCAGAAAATACTTTGTGATGTGTGCTATCAACTCACAGAGTTGAACATTCCTTTTGATAGAGAAATTTTGAGAGTCTCTATTTGTATTCTATTGTATTCTCTATTTGTAGAATTTCCAAGTGGATATTTGACGCCAGTTGAGGCCTCTGGTAGAAAAGGAAATATCTTCATAGAAATACTACACCGAATGATTCTCAGAAACTACTTTGTGATGTGTGCGTTCAACTCACAGAATTAAAACTTTCTTTGGAAAGAGCAGTTTTGAAAAACTCTTTTTGTGGAATCTGCAAGTGAATATTTGGACTTTTTGGAGGCCTTTTTTGGAAACGGGATTTCTTCATATGAAACCTGACAGAAGAATTCTCAGAAACTTCGTTGTCATGTGTGCATTCACCTCACAGAGTTGAACCTTCCTTTCGATAGAGCAGTTTTGAAATGCTCTTTTGTAGAATTTCCAAGAGGATATTTACAGCGGTTCGAGGCCTATTTTAGAAAAGGATATATCTTCACAGAAAAACTAGACAGAATCATTCTCTGAAACTACTTTGTGTTGTGTGCATTAAGCTTACAGGGTTTAAATTTTCTTTTGATAGAGCAGTATTGAAACACTCTTTGTGGAATTTGCACATCTATATTTTGAGTGCTTTGAGGCCTATGGAGGAAAAGGAAATATCTTCACATAAAAACTAGACAGAAGAACTGTCAGAAACTACTTTGAGATATTTGCATTCAACTCACAGAGTTGAACATTCCTCTTGATAGAGCAGTTTTGAAACACTCTTTTTGTATGATCTGCAATTGAATATTTGGACTTTTTTGAGGAGTTCATTGGAAACGGGATTTCTTCATATGAAACTTGACAGAAGAATTCTCAGAAATTTCTTTGTGATGTGTGCGTTCAGCTTACAGAGTTTAACCTTTCTTTTGATAGAGCAGTCCTGAAACACTCTTTTTGTAGAATTTGCAAGTGTATATTTAGAGGGCTTTGAGGCCTAATGTAGAAAAGGAAATATCTTCACTTAAAAACTAGACAGAATAATTGTCAGAAACTACTTTGTGATATTTGCATTCAACTCACAAAGTTGAACATTCTTTTTCATAGGGCTGTTTTGAAACACTATTTTTGTAGAATCTGCAAGTGGATATTTAGATCCTCTTTGTGGTCTTCGTTTGAAATGTGATTTGTTCATATACAACTAGTCAGAAGAATTCTCAGAAACTTGTGATGTGTGCTTTCAAATCACAGAGTTGAACCTTCCTTTCTATAGAGCCGTTTTGAGACTTTTTGGATAATTTCCAGGTGGATATTTATCGCTGTTTGAGGCCTATGTTTGAAAAGGCAATATTTTCATAGAAAAACCAGACAGAATGATTCTCAGAAACTACTCTGTGATGTGTGCATTCAATTCACAGAGTTATTCTCTCTTTTGATAGAACGGTTTTCAATCACTCTTTTTGTAGAATCTGCAAGTGAATATTTGGACTTTTTTGAGGCCTTCGTTGGAAACAGGATTTCTGCATATAAAAATTGACGGGACAATTCTCAGAAATATCTTTGTGATGTGTGCATTCAACTCACAGAGTTGAACCTTCCTTTCGATACAGCAGTTTTGAAATAGTCTTTTTGTAGAATTTCCAAGTGGATATTTAGAGCGGTTCGAGGCCTATTGTAGAAAAGGAAATATCTTCATAGAAAAACAAGACAGAATCATTCTCAGATACTAATTTGTGAAGTGTGCATTCAGCTTACAGTGTTTAAAATTTCTATTGATAGAGCAGTTTTGAAACACTCTTTTTGTGGAATTTGCAAGTGTATATTTAGAGTCCTTTGAGCCCTACGGTAGAAAAGGAAATATCTTCACATAAGAACTAGACAGCAGCATTGTCAGAAACTATTTTGAGATATTTGCATTCAAGTCATAGAGTTGAACATTTCTCTTGAGAGAGTAGTTTTGAAACACTCTTTTGTAGAATCTGTAAGTGGATATTTGGACCTCTGTGTGGCCGTCGTTTGAAACGTGATTTCTTCATGTAAAACTAGACAGAATAATTCTCAGAAACTTCTTTTTGATGTGTGCTTTCAACTCATGGTGTTGAACCTTCCTTTTGATAGAGAAGTTTTGACACTCTCTTTTTGAAGTAATTCCAAGAGGATATTTATCGCCGTTTGAGGCCTATGGCAGAAAAGGCAATATCTTCATAGGAAAACTAGACAGAATGATTCTTAGAAACTACTTTGTGATGTGTGCGTTCGACTCTCAGAAGTTCACCTTTCTTCTGATAGAGCAGTTTTCAAACACTCTTTATGTAGAATCTGCAAGTGAATAGTTGGAGTTTTTTGAGGCCTTCATTGGAAACGGGAATTATTCATATTAAACTTGAGAGAAGAATTCTCAGAAACTTCTTTGTGATGAGTGCATTCTACTCACAGCGTTGAAACTTCCTTTCGATAGAGCAGTTTTGAAGTTCTCTTTCTGTAGCATGTCCAAGTGGAGATTTACAGCGGTTCAAGGCCAACGGTAGAAAACAATATATCTTCATTGAAAAATTGACAGAATCCTTCTCAGAGACTAAATTGTGATGTGTGCATTTAGCTGACAGAGTTTAACCTTTCTTTTGATAGAGCAATTTTGAAACACTCTTTCTGTGGAATTTGCTATGGTATATTTAGATGGCTTTGAGGCCTACGGTAGAAAAGGAAATAACTGCACAGAAAAACTAGACAGAATCATTGTCAGAAACTAATTTGTGATATTTGCATTCAACTCACCTAGATGAACATTCCTCTTGATAGAGCAGTTTTCAAACACTCATTTTGTAGAATCTGCAAATGGATATTTGGACGTCTTTGTGGCCTTCCTTTGAAAAGTGATTTGTTCATATAAAACTAGACAGAAGAATTCTCAGAAAATACTTTGTGATGTGTGCTATCAACTCACAGAGTTGAACATTCCTTTTGATAGAGAAATTTTGAGAGTCTCTATTTGTATTCTATTGTATTCTCTATTTGTAGAATTTCCAAGTGGATATTTGACGCCAGTTGAGGCCTCTGGTAGAAAAGGAAATATCTTCATAGAAATACTACACCGAATGATTCTCAGAAACTACTTTGTGATGTGTGCGTTCAACTCACAGAATTAAAACTTTCTTTGGAAAGAGCAGTTTTGAAAAACTCTTTTTGTGGAATCTGCAAGTGAATATTTGGACTTTTTGGAGGCCTTTTTTGGAAACGGGATTTCTTCATATGAAACCTGACAGAAGAATTCTCAGAAACTTCGTTGTCATGTGTGCATTCACCTCACAGAGTTGAACCTTCCTTTCGATAGAGCAGTTTTGAAATGCTCTTTTGTAGAATTTCCAAGAGGATATTTACAGCGGTTCGAGGCCTATTTTAGAAAAGGATATATCTTCACAGAAAAACTAGACAGAATCATTCTCTGAAACTACTTTGTGTTGTGTGCATTAAGCTTACAGGGTTTAAATTTTCTTTTGATAGAGCAGTATTGAAACACTCTTTGTGGAATTTGCACATCTATATTTTGAGTGCTTTGAGGCCTATGGAGGAAAAGGAAATATCTTCACATAAAAACTAGACAGAAGAACTGTCAGAAACTACTTTGAGATATTTGCATTCAACTCACAGAGTTGAACATTCCTCTTGATAGAGCAGTTTTGAAACACTCTTTTTGTATGATCTGCAATTGAATATTTGGACTTTTTTGAGGAGTTCATTGGAAACGGGATTTCTTCATATGAAACTTGACAGAAGAATTCTCAGAAATTTCTTTGTGATGTGTGCGTTCAGCTTACAGAGTTTAACCTTTCTTTTGATAGAGCAGTCCTGAAACACTCTTTTTGTAGAATTTGCAAGTGTATATTTAGAGGGCTTTGAGGCCTAATGTAGAAAAGGAAATATCTTCACTTAAAAACTAGACAGAATAATTGTCAGAAACTACTTTGTGATATTTGCGTTCAACTCACAAAGTTGAACATTCTTTTTCATAGGGCTGTTTTGAAACACTATTTTTGTAGAATCTGCAAGTGGATATTTAGATCCTCTTTGTGGTCTTCGTTTGAAATGTGATTTGTTCATATACAACTAGTCAGAAGAATTCTCAGAAACTTGTGATGTGTGCTTTCAAATCACAGAGTTGAACCTTCCTTTCTATAGAGCCGTTTTGAGACTTTTTGGATAATTTCCAGGTGGATATTTATCGCTGTTTGAGGCCTATGTTTGAAAAGGCAATATTTTCATAGAAAAACCAGACAGAATGATTCTCAGAAACTACTCTGTGATGTGTGCATTCAATTCACAGAGTTATTCTCTCTTTTGATAGAACGGTTTTCAATCACTCTTTTTGTAGAATCTGCAAGTGAATATTTGGACTTTTTTGAGGCCTTCGTTGGAAACAGGATTTCTGCATATAAAAATTGACGGGACAGTTCTCAGAAATATCTTTGTGATGTGTGCATTCAACTCACAGAGTTGAACCTTCCTTTCGATACAGCAGTTTTGAAATAGTCTTTTTGTAGAATTTCCAAGTGGATATTTAGAGCGGTTCGAGGCCTATTGTAGAAAAGGAAATATCTTCATAGAAAAACAAGACAGAATCATTCTCAGATACTAATTTGTGAAGTGTGCATTCAGCTTACAGTGTTTAAAATTTCTATTGATAGAGCAGTTTTGAAACACTCTTTTTGTGGAATTTGCAAGTGTATATTTAGAGTCCTTTGAGCCCTACGGTAGAAAAGGAAATATCTTCACATAAGAACTAGACAGCAGCATTGTCAGAAACTATTTTGAGATATTTGCATTCAAGTCATAGAGTTGAACATTTCTCTTGAGAGAGTAGTTTTGAAACACTCTTTTGTAGAATCTGTAAGTGGATATTTGGACCTCTGTGTGGCCGTCGTTTGAAACGTGATTTCTTCATGTAAAACTAGACAGAATAATTCTCAGAAACTTCTTTTTGATGTGTGCTTTCAACTCATGGTGTTGAACCTTCCTTTTGATAGAGAAGTTTTGACACTCTCTTTTTGAAGTAATTCCAAGAGGATATTTATCGCCGTTTGAGGCCTATGGCAGAAAAGGCAATATCTTCATAGGAAAACTAGACAGAATGATTCTTAGAAACTACTTTGTGATGTGTGCGTTCGACTCTCAGAAGTTCACCTTTCTTCTGATAGAGCAGTTTTCAAACACTCTTTATGTAGAATCTGCAAGTGAATAGTTGGAGTTTTTTGAGGCCTTCATTGGAAACGGGAATTATTCATATTAAACTTGAGAGAAGAATTCTCAGAAACTTCTTTGTGATGAGTGCATTCTACTCACAGCGTTGAAACTTCCTTTCGATAGAGCAGTTTTGAAGTTCTCTTTCTGTAGCATGTCCAAGTGGAGATTTACAGCGGTTCAAGGCCAACGGTAGAAAACAATATATCTTCATTGAAAAATTGACAGAATCCTTCTCAGAGACTAAATTGTGATGTGTGCATTTAGCTGACAGAGTTTAACCTTTCTTTTGATAGAGCAATTTTGAAACACTCTTTCTGTGGAATTTGCTATGGTATATTTAGATGGCTTTGAGGCCTACGGTAGAAAAGGAAATAACTGCACAGAAAAACTAGACAGAATCATTGTCAGAAACTAATTTGTGATATTTGCATTCAACTCACCTAGATGAACATTCCTCTTGATAGAGCAGTTTTCAAACACTCATTTTGTAGAATCTGCAAATGGATATTTGGACGTCTTTGTGGCCTTCCTTTGAAAAGTGATTTGTTCATATAAAACTAGACAGAAGAATTCTCAGAAAATACTTTGTGATGTGTGCTATCAACTCACAGAGTTGAACATTCCTTTTGATAGAGAAATTTTGAGAGTCTCTATTTGTATTCTATTGTATTCTCTATTTGTAGAATTTCCAAGTGGATATTTGACGCCAGTTGAGGCCTCTGGTAGAAAAGGAAATATCTTCATAGAAATACTACACCGAATGATTCTCAGAAACTACTTTGTGATGTGTGCGTTCAACTCACAGAATTAAAACTTTCTTTGGAAAGAGCAGTTTTGAAAAACTCTTTTTGTGGAATCTGCAAGTGAATATTTGGACTTTTTGGAGGCCTTTTTTGGAAATGGGATTTCTTCATATGAAACCTGACAGAAGAATTCTCAGAAACTTCGTTGTCATGTGTGCATTCACCTCACAGAGTTGAACCTTCCTTTCGATAGAGCAGTTTTGAAATGCTCTTTTGTAGAATTTCCAAGAGGATATTTACAGCGGTTCGAGGCCTATTTTAGAAAAGGATATATCTTCACAGAAAAACTAGACAGAATCATTCTCTGAAACTACTTTGTGTTGTGTGCATTAAGCTTACAGGGTTTAAATTTTCTTTTGATAGAGCAGTATTGAAACACTCTTTGTGGAATTTGCACATCTATATTTTGAGTGCTTTGAGGCCTATGGAGGAAAAGGAAATATCTTCACATAAAAACTAGACAGAAGAACTGTCAGAAACTACTTTGAGATATTTGCATTCAACTCACAGAGTTGAACATTCCTCTTGATAGAGCAGTTTTGAAACACTCTTTTTGTATGATCTGCAATTGAATATTTGGACTTTTTTGAGGAGTTCATTGGAAACGGGATTTCTTCATATGAAACTTGACAGAAGAATTCTCAGAAATTTCTTTGTGATGTGTGCGTTCAGCTTACAGAGTTTAACCTTTCTTTTGATAGAGCAGTCCTGAAACACTCTTTTTGTAGAATTTGCAAGTGTATATTTAGAGGGCTTTGAGGCCTAATGTAGAAAAGGAAATATCTTCACTTAAAAACTAGACAGAATAATTGTCAGAAACTACTTTGTGATATTTGCATTCAACTCACAAAGTTGAACATTCTTTTTCATAGGGCTGTTTTGAAACACTATTTTTGTAGAATCTGCAAGTGGATATTTAGATCCTCTTTGTGGTCTTCGTTTGAAATGTGATTTGTTCATATACAACTAGTCAGAAGAATTCTCAGAAACTTGTGATGTGTGCTTTCAAATCACAGAGTTGAACCTTCCTTTCTATAGAGCCGTTTTGAGACTTTTTGGATAATTTCCAGGTGGATATTTATCGCTGTTTGAGGCCTATGTTTGAAAAGGCAATATTTTCATAGAAAAACCAGACAGAATGATTCTCAGAAACTACTCTGTGATGTGTGCATTCAATTCACAGAGTTATTCTCTCTTTTGATAGAACGGTTTTCAATCACTCTTTTTGTAGAATCTGCAAGTGAATATTTGGACTTTTTTGAGGCCTTCGTTGGAAACAGGATTTCTGCATATAAAAATTGACGGGACAGTTCTCAGAAATATCTTTGTGATGTGTGCATTCAACTCACAGAGTTGAACCTTCCTTTCGATACAGCAGTTTTGAAATAGTCTTTTTGTAGAATTTCCAAGTGGATATTTAGAGCGGTTCGAGGCCTATTGTAGAAAAGGAAATATCTTCATAGAAAAACAAGACAGAATCATTCTCAGATACTAATTTGTGAAGTGTGCATTCAGCTTACAGTGTTTAAAATTTCTATTGATAGAGCAGTTTTGAAACACTCTTTTTGTGGAATTTGCAAGTGTATATTTAGAGTCCTTTGAGCCCTACGGTAGAAAAGGAAATATCTTCACATAAGAACTAGACAGCAGCATTGTCAGAAACTATTTTGAGATATTTGCATTCAAGTCATAGAGTTGAACATTTCTCTTGAGAGAGTAGTTTTGAAACACTCTTTTGTAGAATCTGTAAGTGGATATTTGGACCTCTGTGTGGCCGTCGTTTGAAACGTGATTTCTTCATGTAAAACTAGACAGAATAATTCTCAGAAACTTCTTTTTGATGTGTGCTTTCAACTCATGGTGTTGAACCTTCCTTTTGATAGAGAAGTTTTGACACTCTCTTTTTGAAGTAATTCCAAGAGGATATTTATCGCCGTTTGAGGCCTATGGCAGAAAAGGCAATATCTTCATAGGAAAACTAGACAGAATGATTCTTAGAAACTACTTTGTGATGTGTGCGTTCGACTCTCAGAAGTTCACCTTTCTTCTGATAGAGCAGTTTTCAAACACTCTTTATGTAGAATCTGCAAGTGAATAGTTGGAGTTTTTTGAGGCCTTCATTGGAAACGGGAATTATTCATATTAAACTTGAGAGAAGAATTCTCAGAAACTTCTTTGTGATGAGTGCATTCTACTCACAGCGTTGAAACTTCCTTTCGATAGAGCAGTTTTGAAGTTCTCTTTCTGTAGCATGTCCAAGTGGAGATTTACAGCGGTTCAAGGCCAACGGTAGAAAACAATATATCTTCATTGAAAAATTGACAGAATCCTTCTCAGAGACTAAATTGTGATGTGTGCATTTAGCTGACAGAGTTTAACCTTTCTTTTGATAGAGCAATTTTGAAACACTCTTTCTGTGGAATTTGCTATGGTATATTTAGATGGCTTTGAGGCCTACGGTAGAAAAGGAAATAACTGCACAGAAAAACTAGACAGAATCATTGTCAGAAACTAATTTGTGATATTTGCATTCAACTCACCTAGATGAACATTCCTCTTGATAGAGCAGTTTTCAAACACTCATTTTGTAGAATCTGCAAATGGATATTTGGACGTCTTTGTGGCCTTCCTTTGAAAAGTGATTTGTTCATATAAAACTAGACAGAAGAATTCTCAGAAAATACTTTGTGATGTGTGCTATCAACTCACAGAGTTGAACATTCCTTTTGATAGAGAAATTTTGAGAGTCTCTATTTGTATTCTATTGTATTCTCTATTTGTAGAATTTCCAAGTGGATATTTGACGCCAGTTGAGGCCTCTGGTAGAAAAGGAAATATCTTCATAGAAATACTACACCGAATGATTCTCAGAAACTACTTTGTGATGTGTGCGTTCAACTCACAGAATTAAAACTTTCTTTGGAAAGAGCAGTTTTGAAAAACTCTTTTTGTGGAATCTGCAAGTGAATATTTGGACTTTTTGGAGGCCTTTTTTGGAAATGGGATTTCTTCATATGAAACCTGACAGAAGAATTCTCAGAAACTTCGTTGTCATGTGTGCATTCACCTCACAGAGTTGAACCTTCCTTTCGATAGAGCAGTTTTGAAATGCTCTTTTGTAGAATTTCCAAGAGGATATTTACAGCGGTTCGAGGCCTATTTTAGAAAAGGATATATCTTCACAGAAAAACTAGACAGAATCATTCTCTGAAACTACTTTGTGTTGTGTGCATTAAGCTTACAGGGTTTAAATTTTCTTTTGATAGAGCAGTATTGAAACACTCTTTGTGGAATTTGCACATCTATATTTTGAGTGCTTTGAGGCCTATGGAGGAAAAGGAAATATCTTCACATAAAAACTAGACAGAAGAACTGTCAGAAACTACTTTGAGATATTTGCATTCAACTCACAGAGTTGAACATTCCTCTTGATAGAGCAGTTTTGAAACACTCTTTTTGTATGATCTGCAATTGAATATTTGGACTTTTTTGAGGAGTTCATTGGAAACGGGATTTCTTCATATGAAACTTGACAGAAGAATTCTCAGAAATTTCTTTGTGATGTGTGCGTTCAGCTTACAGAGTTTAACCTTTCTTTTGATAGAGCAGTCCTGAAACACTCTTTTTGTAGAATTTGCAAGTGTATATTTAGAGGGCTTTGAGGCCTAATGTAGAAAAGGAAATATCTTCACTTAAAAACTAGACAGAATAATTGTCAGAAACTACTTTGTGATATTTGCATTCAACTCACAAAGTTGAACATTCTTTTTCATAGGGCTGTTTTGAAACACTATTTTTGTAGAATCTGCAAGTGGATATTTAGATCCTCTTTGTGGTCTTCGTTTGAAATGTGATTTGTTCATATACAACTAGTCAGAAGAATTCTCAGAAACTTGTGATGTGTGCTTTCAAATCACAGAGTTGAACCTTCCTTTCTATAGAGCCGTTTTGAGACTTTTTGGATAATTTCCAGGTGGATATTTATCGCTGTTTGAGGCCTATGTTTGAAAAGGCAATATTTTCATAGAAAAACCAGACAGAATGATTCTCAGAAACTACTCTGTGATGTGTGCATTCAATTCACAGAGTTATTCTCTCTTTTGATAGAACGGTTTTCAATCACTCTTTTTGTAGAATCTGCAAGTGAATATTTGGACTTTTTTGAGGCCTTCGTTGGAAACAGGATTTCTGCATATAAAAATTGACGGGACAATTCTCAGAAATATCTTTGTGATGTGTGCATTCAACTCACAGAGTTGAACCTTCCTTTCGATACAGCAGTTTTGAAATAGTCTTTTTGTAGAATTTCCAAGTGGATATTTAGAGCGGTTCGAGGCCTATTGTAGAAAAGGAAATATCTTCATAGAAAAACAAGACAGAATCATTCTCAGATACTAATTTGTGAAGTGTGCATTCAGCTTACAGTGTTTAAAATTTCTATTGATAGAGCAGTTTTGAAACACTCTTTTTGTGGAATTTGCAAGTGTATATTTAGAGTCCTTTGAGCCCTACGGTAGAAAAGGAAATATCTTCACATAAGAACTAGACAGCAGCATTGTCAGAAACTATTTTGAGATATTTGCATTCAAGTCATAGAGTTGAACATTTCTCTTGAGAGAGTAGTTTTGAAACACTCTTTTGTAGAATCTGTAAGTGGATATTTGGACCTCTGTGTGGCCGTCGTTTGAAACGTGATTTCTTCATGTAAAACTAGACAGAATAATTCTCAGAAACTTCTTTTTGATGTGTGCTTTCAACTCATGGTGTTGAACCTTCCTTTTGATAGAGAAGTTTTGACACTCTCTTTTTGAAGTAATTCCAAGAGGATATTTATCGCCGTTTGAGGCCTATGGCAGAAAAGGCAATATCTTCATAGGAAAACTAGACAGAATGATTCTTAGAAACTACTTTGTGATGTGTGCGTTCGACTCTCAGAAGTTCACCTTTCTTCTGATAGAGCAGTTTTCAAACACTCTTTATGTAGAATCTGCAAGTGAATAGTTGGAGTTTTTTGAGGCCTTCATTGGAAACGGGAATTATTCATATTAAACTTGAGAGAAGAATTCTCAGAAACTTCTTTGTGATGAGTGCATTCTACTCACAGCGTTGAAACTTCCTTTCGATAGAGCAGTTTTGAAGTTCTCTTTCTGTAGCATGTCCAAGTGGAGATTTACAGCGGTTCAAGGCCAACGGTAGAAAACAATATATCTTCATTGAAAAATTGACAGAATCCTTCTCAGAGACTAAATTGTGATGTGTGCATTTAGCTGACAGAGTTTAACCTTTCTTTTGATAGAGCAATTTTGAAACACTCTTTCTGTGGAATTTGCTATGGTATATTTAGATGGCTTTGAGGCCTACGGTAGAAAAGGAAATAACTGCACAGAAAAACTAGACAGAATCATTGTCAGAAACTAATTTGTGATATTTGCATTCAACTCACCTAGATGAACATTCCTCTTGATAGAGCAGTTTTCAAACACTCATTTTGTAGAATCTGCAAATGGATATTTGGACGTCTTTGTGGCCTTCCTTTGAAAAGTGATTTGTTCATATAAAACTAGACAGAAGAATTCTCAGAAAATACTTTGTGATGTGTGCTATCAACTCACAGAGTTGAACATTCCTTTTGATAGAGAAATTTTGAGAGTCTCTATTTGTATTCTATTGTATTCTCTATTTGTAGAATTTCCAAGTGGATATTTGACGCCAGTTGAGGCCTCTGGTAGAAAAGGAAATATCTTCATAGAAATACTACACCGAATGATTCTCAGAAACTACTTTGTGATGTGTGCGTTCAACTCACAGAATTAAAACTTTCTTTGGAAAGAGCAGTTTTGAAAAACTCTTTTTGTGGAATCTGCAAGTGAATATTTGGACTTTTTGGAGGCCTTTTTTGGAAACGGGATTTCTTCATATGAAACCTGACAGAAGAATTCTCAGAAACTTCGTTGTCATGTGTGCATTCACCTCACAGAGTTGAACCTTCCTTTCGATAGAGCAGTTTTGAAATGCTCTTTTGTAGAATTTCCAAGAGGATATTTACAGCGGTTCGAGGCCTATTTTAGAAAAGGATATATCTTCACAGAAAAACTAGACAGAATCATTCTCTGAAACTACTTTGTGTTGTGTGCATTAAGCTTACAGGGTTTAAATTTTCTTTTGATAGAGCAGTATTGAAACACTCTTTGTGGAATTTGCACATCTATATTTTGAGTGCTTTGAGGCCTATGGAGGAAAAGGAAATATCTTCACATAAAAACTAGACAGAAGAACTGTCAGAAACTACTTTGAGATATTTGCATTCAACTCACAGAGTTGAACATTCCTCTTGATAGAGCAGTTTTGAAACACTCTTTTTGTATGATCTGCAATTGAATATTTGGACTTTTTTGAGGAGTTCATTGGAAACGGGATTTCTTCATATGAAACTTGACAGAAGAATTCTCAGAAATTTCTTTGTGATGTGTGCGTTCAGCTTACAGAGTTTAACCTTTCTTTTGATAGAGCAGTCCTGAAACACTCTTTTTGTAGAATTTGCAAGTGTATATTTAGAGGGCTTTGAGGCCTAATGTAGAAAAGGAAATATCTTCACTTAAAAACTAGACAGAATAATTGTCAGAAACTACTTTGTGATATTTGCATTCAACTCACAAAGTTGAACATTCTTTTTCATAGGGCTGTTTTGAAACACTATTTTTGTAGAATCTGCAAGTGGATATTTAGATCCTCTTTGTGGTCTTCGTTTGAAATGTGATTTGTTCATATACAACTAGTCAGAAGAATTCTCAGAAACTTGTGATGTGTGCTTTCAAATCACAGAGTTGAACCTTCCTTTCTATAGAGCCGTTTTGAGACTTTTTGGATAATTTCCAGGTGGATATTTATCGCTGTTTGAGGCCTATGTTTGAGAAGGCAATATTTTCATAGAAAAACCAGACAGAATGATTCTCAGAAACTACTCTGTGATGTGTGCATTCAATTCACAGAGTTATTCTCTCTTTTGATAGAACGGTTTTCAATCACTCTTTTTGTAGAATCTGCAAGTGAATATTTGGACTTTTTTGAGGCCTTCGTTGGAAACAGGATTTCTGCATATAAAAATTGACGGGACAATTCTCAGAAATATCTTTGTGATGTGTGCATTCAACTCACAGAGTTGAACCTTCCTTTCGATACAGCAGTTTTGAAATAGTCTTTTTGTAGAATTTCCAAGTGGATATTTAGAGCGGTTCGAGGCCTATTGTAGAAAAGGAAATATCTTCATAGAAAAACAAGACAGAATCATTCTCAGATACTAATTTGTGAAGTGTGCATTCAGCTTACAGTGTTTAAAATTTCTATTGATAGAGCAGTTTTGAAACACTCTTTTTGTGGAATTTGCAAGTGTATATTTAGAGTCCTTTGAGCCCTACGGTAGAAAAGGAAATATCTTCACATAAGAACTAGACAGCAGCATTGTCAGAAACTATTTTGAGATATTTGCATTCAAGTCATAGAGTTGAACATTTCTCTTGAGAGAGTAGTTTTGAAACACTCTTTTGTAGAATCTGTAAGTGGATATTTGGACCTCTGTGTGGCCGTCGTTTGAAACGTGATTTCTTCATGTAAAACTAGACAGAATAATTCTCAGAAACTTCTTTTTGATGTGTGCTTTCAACTCATGGTGTTGAACCTTCCTTTTGATAGAGAAGTTTTGACACTCTCTTTTTGAAGTAATTCCAAGAGGATATTTATCGCCGTTTGAGGCCTATGGCAGAAAAGGCAATATCTTCATAGGAAAACTAGACAGAATGATTCTTAGAAACTACTTTGTGATGTGTGCGTTCGACTCTCAGAAGTTCACCTTTCTTCTGATAGAGCAGTTTTCAAACACTCTTTATGTAGAATCTGCAAGTGAATAGTTGGAGTTTTTTGAGGCCTTCATTGGAAACGGGAATTATTCATATTAAACTTGAGAGAAGAATTCTCAGAAACTTCTTTGTGATGAGTGCATTCTACTCACAGCGTTGAAACTTCCTTTCGATAGAGCAGTTTTGAAGTTCTCTTTCTGTAGCATGTCCAAGTGGAGATTTACAGCG
This sequence comes from Pan paniscus, assembly GCF_029289425.2. Lineage (NCBI taxonomy): Eukaryota > Metazoa > Chordata > Mammalia > Primates > Hominidae > Pan > Pan paniscus. The sequence goes on from NC_073254.2 coordinate 73,658,315, forward strand.
GTTCAAGGCCAACGGTAGAAAACAATATATCTTCATTGAAAAATTGACAGAATCCTTCTCAGAGACTAAATTGTGATGTGTGCATTTAGCTGACAGAGTTTAACCTTTCTTTTGATAGAGCAATTTTGAAACACTCTTTCTGTGGAATTTGCTATGGTATATTTAGATGGCTTTGAGGCCTACGGTAGAAAAGGAAATAACTGCACAGAAAAACTAGACAGAATCATTGTCAGAAACTAATTTGTGATATTTGCATTCAACTCACCTAGATGAACATTCCTCTTGATAGAGCAGTTTTCAAACACTCATTTTGTAGAATCTGCAAATGGATATTTGGACGTCTTTGTGGCCTTCCTTTGAAAAGTGATTTGTTCATATAAAACTAGACAGAAGAATTCTCAGAAAATACTTTGTGATGTGTGCTATCAACTCACAGAGTTGAACATTCCTTTTGATAGAGAAATTTTGAGAGTCTCTATTTGTATTCTATTGTATTCTCTATTTGTAGAATTTCCAAGTGGATATTTGACGCCAGTTGAGGCCTCTGGTAGAAAAGGAAATATCTTCATAGAAATACTACACCGAATGATTCTCAGAAACTACTTTGTGATGTGTGCGTTCAACTCACAGAATTAAAACTTTCTTTGGAAAGAGCAGTTTTGAAAAACTCTTTTTGTGGAATCTGCAAGTGAATATTTGGACTTTTTGGAGGAGTTCATTGGAAACGGGATTTCTTCATATGAAACTTGACAGAAGAATTCTCAGAAATTTCTTTGTGATGTGTGCGTTCAGCTTACAGAGTTTAACCTTTCTTTTGATAGAGCAGTCCTGAAACACTCTTTTTGTAGAATTTGCAAGTGTATATTTAGAGGGCTTTGAGGCCTAATGTAGAAAAGGAAATATCTTCACTTAAAAACTAGACAGAATAATTGTCAGAAACTACTTTGTGATATTTGCATTCAACTCACAAAGTTGAACATTCTTTTTCATAGGGCTGTTTTGAAACACTATTTTTGTAGAATCTGCAAGTGGATATTTAGATCCTCTTTGTGGTCTTCGTTTGAAATGTGATTTGTTCATATACAACTAGTCAGAAGAATTCTCAGAAACTTGTGATGTGTGCTTTCAAATCACAGAGTTGAACCTTCCTTTCTATAGAGCCGTTTTGAGACTTTTTGGATAATTTCCAGGTGGATATTTATCGCTGTTTGAGGCCTATGTTTGAAAAGGCAATATTTTCATAGAAAAACCAGACAGAATGATTCTCAGAAACTACTCTGTGATGTGTGCATTCAATTCACAGAGTTATTCTCTCTTTTGATAGAACGGTTTTCAATCACTCTTTTTGTAGAATCTGCAAGTGAATATTTGGACTTTTTTGAGGCCTTCGTTGGAAACAGGATTTCTGCATATAAAAATTGACGGGACAATTCTCAGAAATATCTTTGTGATGTGTGCATTCAACTCACAGAGTTGAACCTTCCTTTCGATACAGCAGTTTTGAAATAGTCTTTTTGTAGAATTTCCAAGTGGATATTTAGAGCGGTTCGAGGCCTATTGTAGAAAAGGAAATATCTTCATAGAAAAACAAGACAGAATCATTCTCAGATACTAATTTGTGAAGTGTGCATTCAGCTTACAGTGTTTAAAATTTCTATTGATAGAGCAGTTTTGAAACACTCTTTTTGTGGAATTTGCAAGTGTATATTTAGAGTCCTTTGAGCCCTACGGTAGAAAAGGAAATATCTTCACATAAGAACTAGACAGCAGCATTGTCAGAAACTATTTTGAGATATTTGCATTCAAGTCATAGAGTTGAACATTTCTCTTGAGAGAGTAGTTTTGAAACACTCTTTTGTAGAATCTGTAAGTGGATATTTGGACCTCTGTGTGGCCGTCGTTTGAAACGTGATTTCTTCATGTAAAACTAGACAGAATAATTCTCAGAAACTTCTTTTTGATGTGTGCTTTCAACTCATGGTGTTGAACCTTCCTTTTGATAGAGAAGTTTTGACACTCTCTTTTTGAAGTAATTCCAAGAGGATATTTATCGCCGTTTGAGGCCTATGGCAGAAAAGGCAATATCTTCATAGGAAAACTAGACAGAATGATTCTTAGAAACTACTTTGTGATGTGTGCGTTCGACTCTCAGAAGTTCACCTTTCTTCTGATAGAGCAGTTTTCAAACACTCTTTATGTAGAATCTGCAAGTGAATAGTTGGAGTTTTTTGAGGCCTTCATTGGAAACGGGAATTATTCATATTAAACTTGAGAGAAGAATTCTCAGAAACTTCTTTGTGATGAGTGCATTCTACTCACAGCGTTGAAACTTCCTTTCGATAGAGCAGTTTTGAAGTTCTCTTTCTGTAGCATGTCCAAGTGGAGATTTACAGCGGTTCAAGGCCAACGGTAGAAAACAATATATCTTCATTGAAAAATTGACAGAATCCTTCTCAGAGACTAAATTGTGATGTGTGCATTTAGCTGACAGAGTTTAACCTTTCTTTTGATAGAGCAATTTTGAAACACTCTTTCTGTGGAATTTGCTATGGTATATTTAGATGGCTTTGAGGCCTACGGTAGAAAAGGAAATAACTGCACAGAAAAACTAGACAGAATCATTGTCAGAAACTAATTTGTGATATTTGCATTCAACTCACCTAGATGAACATTCCTCTTGATAGAGCAGTTTTCAAACACTCATTTTGTAGAATCTGCAAATGGATATTTGGACGTCTTTGTGGCCTTCCTTTGAAAAGTGATTTGTTCATATAAAACTAGACAGAAGAATTCTCAGAAAATACTTTGTGATGTGTGCTATCAACTCACAGAGTTGAACATTCCTTTTGATAGAGAAATTTTGAGAGTCTCTATTTGTATTCTATTGTATTCTCTATTTGTAGAATTTCCAAGTGGATATTTGACGCCAGTTGAGGCCTCTGGTAGAAAAGGAAATATCTTCATAGAAATACTACACCGAATGATTCTCAGAAACTACTTTGTGATGTGTGCGTTCAACTCACAGAATTAAAACTTTCTTTGGAAAGAGCAGTTTTGAAAAACTCTTTTTGTGGAATCTGCAAGTGAATATTTGGACTTTTTGGAGGCCTTTTTTGGAAACGGGATTTCTTCATATGAAACCTGACAGAAGAATTCTCAGAAACTTCGTTGTCATGTGTGCATTCACCTCACAGAGTTGAACCTTCCTTTCGATAGAGCAGTTTTGAAATGCTCTTTTGTAGAATTTCCAAGAGGATATTTACAGCGGTTCGAGGCCTATTTTAGAAAAGGATATATCTTCACAGAAAAACTAGACAGAATCATTCTCTGAAACTACTTTGTGTTGTGTGCATTAAGCTTACAGGGTTTAAATTTTCTTTTGATAGAGCAGTATTGAAACACTCTTTGTGGAATTTGCACATCTATATTTTGAGTGCTTTGAGGCCTATGGAGGAAAAGGAAATATCTTCACATAAAAACTAGACAGAAGAACTGTCAGAAACTACTTTGAGATATTTGCATTCAACTCACAGAGTTGAACATTCCTCTTGATAGAGCAGTTTTGAAACACTCTTTTTGTATGATCTGCAATTGAATATTTGGACTTTTTTGAGGAGTTCATTGGAAACGGGATTTCTTCATATGAAACTTGACAGAAGAATTCTCAGAAATTTCTTTGTGATGTGTGCGTTCAGCTTACAGAGTTTAACCTTTCTTTTGATAGAGCAGTCCTGAAACACTCTTTTTGTAGAATTTGCAAGTGTATATTTAGAGGGCTTTGAGGCCTAATGTAGAAAAGGAAATATCTTCACTTAAAAACTAGACAGAATAATTGTCAGAAACTACTTTGTGATATTTGCATTCAACTCACAAAGTTGAACATTCTTTTTCATAGGGCTGTTTTGAAACACTATTTTTGTAGAATCTGCAAGTGGATATTTAGATCCTCTTTGTGGTCTTCGTTTGAAATGTGATTTGTTCATATACAACTAGTCAGAAGAATTCTCAGAAACTTGTGATGTGTGCTTTCAAATCACAGAGTTGAACCTTCCTTTCTATAGAGCCGTTTTGAGACTTTTTGGATAATTTCCAGGTGGATATTTATCGCTGTTTGAGGCCTATGTTTGAGAAGGCAATATTTTCATAGAAAAACCAGACAGAATGATTCTCAGAAACTACTCTGTGATGTGTGCATTCAATTCACAGAGTTATTCTCTCTTTTGATAGAACGGTTTTCAATCACTCTTTTTGTAGAATCTGCAAGTGAATATTTGGACTTTTTTGAGGCCTTCGTTGGAAACAGGATTTCTGCATATAAAAATTGACGGGACAATTCTCAGAAATATCTTTGTGATGTGTGCATTCAACTCACAGAGTTGAACCTTCCTTTCGATACAGCAGTTTTGAAATAGTCTTTTTGTAGAATTTCCAAGTGGATATTTAGAGCGGTTCGAGGCCTATTGTAGAAAAGGAAATATCTTCATAGAAAAACAAGACAGAATCATTCTCAGATACTAATTTGTGAAGTGTGCATTCAGCTTACAGTGTTTAAAATTTCTATTGATAGAGCAGTTTTGAAACACTCTTTTTGTGGAATTTGCAAGTGTATATTTAGAGTCCTTTGAGCCCTACGGTAGAAAAGGAAATATCTTCACATAAGAACTAGACAGCAGCATTGTCAGAAACTATTTTGAGATATTTGCATTCAAGTCATAGAGTTGAACATTTCTCTTGAGAGAGTAGTTTTGAAACACTCTTTTGTAGAATCTGTAAGTGGATATTTGGACCTCTGTGTGGCCGTCGTTTGAAACGTGATTTCTTCATGTAAAACTAGACAGAATAATTCTCAGAAACTTCTTTTTGATGTGTGCTTTCAACTCATGGTGTTGAACCTTCCTTTTGATAGAGAAGTTTTGACACTCTCTTTTTGAAGTAATTCCAAGAGGATATTTATCGCCGTTTGAGGCCTATGGCAGAAAAGGCAATATCTTCATAGGAAAACTAGACAGAATGATTCTTAGAAACTACTTTGTGATGTGTGCGTTCGACTCTCAGAAGTTCACCTTTCTTCTGATAGAGCAGTTTTCAAACACTCTTTATGTAGAATCTGCAAGTGAATAGTTGGAGTTTTTTGAGGCCTTCATTGGAAACGGGAATTATTCATATTAAACTTGAGAGAAGAATTCTCAGAAACTTCTTTGTGATGAGTGCATTCTACTCACAGCGTTGAAACTTCCTTTCGATAGAGCAGTTTTGAAGTTCTCTTTCTGTAGCATGTCCAAGTGGAGATTTACAGCGGTTCAAGGCCAACGGTAGAAAACAATATATCTTCATTGAAAAATTGACAGAATCCTTCTCAGAGACTAAATTGTGATGTGTGCATTTAGCTGACAGAGTTTAACCTTTCTTTTGATAGAGCAATTTTGAAACACTCTTTCTGTGGAATTTGCTATGGTATATTTAGATGGCTTTGAGGCCTACGGTAGAAAAGGAAATAACTGCACAGAAAAACTAGACAGAATCATTGTCAGAAACTAATTTGTGATATTTGCATTCAACTCACCTAGATGAACATTCCTCTTGATAGAGCAGTTTTCAAACACTCATTTTGTAGAATCTGCAAATGGATATTTGGACGTCTTTGTGGCCTTCCTTTGAAAAGTGATTTGTTCATATAAAACTAGACAGAAGAATTCTCAGAAAATACTTTGTGATGTGTGCTATCAACTCACAGAGTTGAACATTCCTTTTGATAGAGAAATTTTGAGAGTCTCTATTTGTATTCTATTGTATTCTCTATTTGTAGAATTTCCAAGTGGATATTTGACGCCAGTTGAGGCCTCTGGTAGAAAAGGAAATATCTTCATAGAAATACTACACCGAATGATTCTCAGAAACTACTTTGTGATGTGTGCGTTCAACTCACAGAATTAAAACTTTCTTTGGAAAGAGCAGTTTTGAAAAACTCTTTTTGTGGAATCTGCAAGTGAATATTTGGACTTTTTGGAGGCCTTTTTTGGAAACGGGATTTCTTCATATGAAACCTGACAGAAGAATTCTCAGAAACTTCGTTGTCATGTGTGCATTCACCTCACAGAGTTGAACCTTCCTTTCGATAGAGCAGTTTTGAAATGCTCTTTTGTAGAATTTCCAAGAGGATATTTACAGCGGTTCGAGGCCTATTTTAGAAAAGGATATATCTTCACAGAAAAACTAGACAGAATCATTCTCTGAAACTACTTTGTGTTGTGTGCATTAAGCTTACAGGGTTTAAATTTTCTTTTGATAGAGCAGTATTGAAACACTCTTTGTGGAATTTGCACATCTATATTTTGAGTGCTTTGAGGCCTATGGAGGAAAAGGAAATATCTTCACATAAAAACTAGACAGAAGAACTGTCAGAAACTACTTTGAGATATTTGCATTCAACTCACAGAGTTGAACATTCCTCTTGATAGAGCAGTTTTGAAACACTCTTTTTGTATGATCTGCAATTGAATATTTGGACTTTTTTGAGGAGTTCATTGGAAACGGGATTTCTTCATATGAAACTTGACAGAAGAATTCTCAGAAATTTCTTTGTGATGTGTGCGTTCAGCTTACAGAGTTTAACCTTTCTTTTGATAGAGCAGTCCTGAAACACTCTTTTTGTAGAATTTGCAAGTGTATATTTAGAGGGCTTTGAGGCCTAATGTAGAAAAGGAAATATCTTCACTTAAAAACTAGACAGAATAATTGTCAGAAACTACTTTGTGATATTTGCATTCAACTCACAAAGTTGAACATTCTTTTTCATAGGGCTGTTTTGAAACACTATTTTTGTAGAATCTGCAAGTGGATATTTAGATCCTCTTTGTGGTCTTCGTTTGAAATGTGATTTGTTCATATACAACTAGTCAGAAGAATTCTCAGAAACTTGTGATGTGTGCTTTCAAATCACAGAGTTGAACCTTCCTTTCTATAGAGCCGTTTTGAGACTTTTTGGATAATTTCCAGGTGGATATTTATCGCTGTTTGAGGCCTATGTTTGAGAAGGCAATATTTTCATAGAAAAACCAGACAGAATGATTCTCAGAAACTACTCTGTGATGTGTGCATTCAATTCACAGAGTTATTCTCTCTTTTGATAGAACGGTTTTCAATCACTCTTTTTGTAGAATCTGCAAGTGAATATTTGGACTTTTTTGAGGCCTTCGTTGGAAACAGGATTTCTGCATATAAAAATTGACGGGACAATTCTCAGAAATATCTTTGTGATGTGTGCATTCAACTCACAGAGTTGAACCTTCCTTTCGATACAGCAGTTTTGAAATAGTCTTTTTGTAGAATTTCCAAGTGGATATTTAGAGCGGTTCGAGGCCTATTGTAGAAAAGGAAATATCTTCATAGAAAAACAAGACAGAATCATTCTCAGATACTAATTTGTGAAGTGTGCATTCAGCTTACAGTGTTTAAAATTTCTATTGATAGAGCAGTTTTGAAACACTCTTTTTGTGGAATTTGCAAGTGTATATTTAGAGTCCTTTGAGCCCTACGGTAGAAAAGGAAATATCTTCACATAAGAACTAGACAGCAGCATTGTCAGAAACTATTTTGAGATATTTGCATTCAAGTCATAGAGTTGAACATTTCTCTTGAGAGAGTAGTTTTGAAACACTCTTTTGTAGAATCTGTAAGTGGATATTTGGACCTCTGTGTGGCCGTCGTTTGAAACGTGATTTCTTCATGTAAAACTAGACAGAATAATTCTCAGAAACTTCTTTTTGATGTGTGCTTTCAACTCATGGTGTTGAACCTTCCTTTTGATAGAGAAGTTTTGACACTCTCTTTTTGAAGTAATTCCAAGAGGATATTTATCGCCGTTTGAGGCCTATGGCAGAAAAGGCAATATCTTCATAGGAAAACTAGACAGAATGATTCTTAGAAACTACTTTGTGATGTGTGCGTTCGACTCTCAGAAGTTCACCTTTCTTCTGATAGAGCAGTTTTCAAACACTCTTTATGTAGAATCTGCAAGTGAATAGTTGGAGTTTTTTGAGGCCTTCATTGGAAACGGGAATTATTCATATTAAACTTGAGAGAAGAATTCTCAGAAACTTCTTTGTGATGAGTGCATTCTACTCACAGCGTTGAAACTTCCTTTCGATAGAGCAGTTTTGAAGTTCTCTTTCTGTAGCATGTCCAAGTGGAGATTTACAGCGGTTCAAGGCCAACGGTAGAAAACAATATATCTTCATTGAAAAATTGACAGAATCCTTCTCAGAGACTAAATTGTGATGTGTGCATTTAGCTGACAGAGTTTAACCTTTCTTTTGATAGAGCAATTTTGAAACACTCTTTCTGTGGAATTTGCTATGGTATATTTAGATGGCTTTGAGGCCTACGGTAGAAAAGGAAATAACTGCACAGAAAAACTAGACAGAATCATTGTCAGAAACTAATTTGTGATATTTGCATTCAACTCACCTAGATGAACATTCCTCTTGATAGAGCAGTTTTCAAACACTCATTTTGTAGAATCTGCAAATGGATATTTGGACGTCTTTGTGGCCTTCCTTTGAAAAGTGATTTGTTCATATAAAACTAGACAGAAGAATTCTCAGAAAATACTTTGTGATGTGTGCTATCAACTCACAGAGTTGAACATTCCTTTTGATAGAGAAATTTTGAGAGTCTCTATTTGTATTCTATTGTATTCTCTATTTGTAGAATTTCCAAGTGGATATTTGACGCCAGTTGAGGCCTCTGGTAGAAAAGGAAATATCTTCATAGAAATACTACACCGAATGATTCTCAGAAACTACTTTGTGATGTGTGCGTTCAACTCACAGAATTAAAACTTTCTTTGGAAAGAGCAGTTTTGAAAAACTCTTTTTGTGGAATCTGCAAGTGAATATTTGGACTTTTTGGAGGCCTTTTTTGGAAACGGGATTTCTTCATATGAAACCTGACAGAAGAATTCTCAGAAACTTCGTTGTCATGTGTGCATTCACCTCACAGAGTTGAACCTTCCTTTCGATAGAGCAGTTTTGAAATGCTCTTTTGTAGAATTTCCAAGAGGATATTTACAGCGGTTCGAGGCCTATTTTAGAAAAGGATATATCTTCACAGAAAAACTAGACAGAATCATTCTCTGAAACTACTTTGTGTTGTGTGCATTAAGCTTACAGGGTTTAAATTTTCTTTTGATAGAGCAGTATTGAAACACTCTTTGTGGAATTTGCACATCTATATTTTGAGTGCTTTGAGGCCTATGGAGGAAAAGGAAATATCTTCACATAAAAACTAGACAGAAGAACTGTCAGAAACTACTTTGAGATATTTGCATTCAACTCACAGAGTTGAACATTCCTCTTGATAGAGCAGTTTTGAAACACTCTTTTTGTATGATCTGCAATTGAATATTTGGACTTTTTTGAGGAGTTCATTGGAAACGGGATTTCTTCATATGAAACTTGACAGAAGAATTCTCAGAAATTTCTTTGTGATGTGTGCGTTCAGCTTACAGAGTTTAACCTTTCTTTTGATAGAGCAGTCCTGAAACACTCTTTTTGTAGAATTTGCAAGTGTATATTTAGAGGGCTTTGAGGCCTAATGTAGAAAAGGAAATATCTTCACTTAAAAACTAGACAGAATAATTGTCAGAAACTACTTTGTGATATTTGCATTCAACTCACAAAGTTGAACATTCTTTTTCATAGGGCTGTTTTGAAACACTATTTTTGTAGAATCTGCAAGTGGATATTTAGATCCTCTTTGTGGTCTTCGTTTGAAATGTGATTTGTTCATATACAACTAGTCAGAAGAATTCTCAGAAACTTGTGATGTGTGCTTTCAAATCACAGAGTTGAACCTTCCTTTCTATAGAGCCGTTTTGAGACTTTTTGGATAATTTCCAGGTGGATATTTATCGCTGTTTGAGGCCTATGTTTGAAAAGGCAATATTTTCATAGAAAAACCAGACAGAATGATTCTCAGAAACTACTCTGTGATGTGTGCATTCAATTCACAGAGTTATTCTCTCTTTTGATAGAACGGTTTTCAATCACTCTTTTTGTAGAATCTGCAAGTGAATATTTGGACTTTTTTGAGGCCTTCGTTGGAAACAGGATTTCTGCATATAAAAATTGACGGGACAATTCTCAGAAATATCTTTGTGATGTGTGCATTCAACTCACAGAGTTGAACCTTCCTTTCGATACAGCAGTTTTGAAATAGTCTTTTTGTAGAATTTCCAAGTGGATATTTAGAGCGGTTCGAGGCCTATTGTAGAAAAGGAAATATCTTCATAGAAAAACAAGACAGAATCATTCTCAGATACTAATTTGTGAAGTGTGCATTCAGCTTACAGTGTTTAAAATTTCTATTGATAGAGCAGTTTTGAAACACTCTTTTTGTGGAATTTGCAAGTGTATATTTAGAGTCCTTTGAGCCCTACGGTAGAAAAGGAAATATCTTCACATAAGAACTAGACAGCAGCATTGTCAGAAACTATTTTGAGATATTTGCATTCAAGTCATAGAGTTGAACATTTCTCTTGAGAGAGTAGTTTTGAAACACTCTTTTGTAGAATCTGTAAGTGGATATTTGGACCTCTGTGTGGCCGTCGTTTGAAACGTGATTTCTTCATGTAAAACTAGACAGAATAATTCTCAGAAACTTCTTTTTGATGTGTGCTTTCAACTCATGGTGTTGAACCTTCCTTTTGATAGAGAAGTTTTGACACTCTCTTTTTGAAGTAATTCCAAGAGGATATTTATCGCCGTTTGAGGCCTATGGCAGAAAAGGCAATATCTTCATAGGAAAACTAGACAGAATGATTCTTAGAAACTACTTTGTGATGTGTGCGTTCGACTCTCAGAAGTTCACCTTTCTTCTGATAGAGCAGTTTTCAAACACTCTTTATGTAGAATCTGCAAGTGAATAGTTGGAGTTTTTTGAGGCCTTCATTGGAAACGGGAATTATTCATATTAAACTTGAGAGAAGAATTCTCAGAAACTTCTTTGTGATGAGTGCATTCTACTCACAGCGTTGAAACTTCCTTTCGATAGAGCAGTTTTGAAGTTCTCTTTCTGTAGCATGTCCAAGTGGAGATTTACAGCGGTTCAAGGCCAACGGTAGAAAACAATATATCTTCATTGAAAAATTGACAGAATCCTTCTCAGAGACTAAATTGTGATGTGTGCATTTAGCTGACAGAGTTTAACCTTTCTTTTGATAGAGCAATTTTGAAACACTCTTTCTGTGGAATTTGCTATGGTATATTTAGATGGCTTTGAGGCCTACGGTAGAAAAGGAAATAACTGCACAGAAAAACTAGACAGAATCATTGTCAGAAACTAATTTGTGATATTTGCATTCAACTCACCTAGATGAACATTCCTCTTGATAGAGCAGTTTTCAAACACTCATTTTGTAGAATCTGCAAATGGATATTTGGACGTCTTTGTGGCCTTCCTTTGAAAAGTGATTTGTTCATATAAAACTAGACAGAAGAATTCTCAGAAAATACTTTGTGATGTGTGCTATCAACTCACAGAGTTGAACATTCCTTTTGATAGAGAAATTTTGAGAGTCTCTATTTGTATTCTATTGTATTCTCTATTTGTAGAATTTCCAAGTGGATATTTGACGCCAGTTGAGGCCTCTGGTAGAAAAGGAAATATCTTCATAGAAATACTACAC